>NC_044984.1:61317216-62590959 GCF_008728515.1 Papio anubis
ATTTTGCTAGAAATAAATGACGATTTGGAGAAATATAGCTAATTTTTAACATGATCTGTTTCATAGAAACATGCTATTCTTTGATTTTTATGTGATATGGTCCTAGATATTATGTGATATGGTCCCATTAGATTGAACACATGTGGTATTCCTTTTGCCCTGTGATACTTACCTAATTTATTTATAAAATACTGTGCTAGACCCTGAGAAGAGAAAGAGATGTACAAGACAGAGTTAGAGTTGCTTCCCTCGAGAGGTCCTTGCCTAGTTCAAGGTGACAGTAAACATGTGAAAAGAGTAATGCCTGATAGAAATTTGTGCTATCATGTGATCTGTCACTCTGTGAGCTGTAGCAAAGATTTTGAAATCAAGAAAGAGAAATCTTTGAGCTCCTGAATGTGGAACAGCTTAATGGGAGGGAAGAAGAAAAATTGGGGGCTTTGAAAGGAGAACAGCATGAGAAAAATTATGGGTGCAGGAAGGTGTAAGACAAATGAACAGGGAAATGAGTGTTCAGTGTAGCAGGTGTGATCATCTGTTACCAAAATATATCACACTCTGACCAAGGATTAACAAAAATTATAAGTAGATGGAACCATGATATATAATTATATCTTCTTTCTCTGTTTTTCTTTTTGGTTATCTTTACTGTGAATCCTCTTTTGCATTTTTAGGCATCTCCTTGTGCTCTCATATGTACATTAATTATTTAGATAGTTATGTATTATACTTTTCCTTGGTGATGGTTAATACCCTTTGCCATTATCTTTATGACTTCTAGTTGGTTTTAATATTCACTTCCTTAATCTTCTCTTTCTTGAGTTACAATTTTGCTTTGTTTCTTCATAACTTGGTCAAAATTTTCTTTCAGTTAACAGAAAGTGTGTTTGAATACCATTTGTTATATAGAGAGACAGGAAAGTATAGTTGTTGAGTGCATGGGCTTTGGAGATAGTCTACTTGGGTTTCAACCTGGCTCTACCCCCACTAGTAAGGCCCTACCCCCAGGGTTTGCTAACCTTCAAACAGAAATTCCAACTTCCCTATGTTTGTGGCCTTGGGCAAGTTGCATAATTTCCCTGGGTCTTAGTTTTTTGGGCTATAAAATAAGATATTAATCATATGTTTCTCAATGCTGTGAAAACTGAATGAGATAACCCAGTTTGGACTACAGCACGTTAAAACTCTTATTATTTTGTATTATTGTTTGCTCCATTGAGATGTAGGTATGAACAAGACAGATGAGATCTCCTCAGTCTTGGAACTATTTTTTCCTGATGTTATCATTGTTATGAAGAAAACATCCGAATGTGGTAGAGAATTGTGGGCATGTGAAGTGTGGGCAGCTTTGGATGGGGTGGTCAGCAAAGCGTACTTTGAGGAGGGGGGTCCTTTTGAGCTTAGACTCAAATGAGGGGAGAAGAAAAATGAGATCATTATAGTTAAGGGCACTTAGGCCCAAATACTCCTTTTTAAAAGAAGGCATTGGAGCATGTTTTAATGCTAGTGGGCACAACTCAGTAAAGAGGAAGATATTAATGCATCCAGGAAGAGAGGAAATAATGGCAGAAGTATTGTTTCAGAAATGGACAGAGGGCCAAGGCAGCTAAAAAGGTTGGTGTTTGTAGAAGCTGAGACTCTTCATTTGTAAGGAGAGAAGACAGAATATGGGCCTCATCTGAGGCAGATAGATTCCTGTCCTGTTTTATTTTCTCTTTGAAGAATGAGATGAGGTCTTTGGTGATTGGGAGTGGGGTGATGGGCAAGTGTATGTGTGGGGAGGCTAGTTTGAAAGTTTGGCAAGAGAAAAGAATATGTAAAATGAACTTATCAGGGATCTGCAGTGGGATTCCAGGCAATTCTTAGTGCCCATTTGTGATTTGTGGTCATGAATTTAAAATGAGACTAGCCAGGAGGGTTGTATGCATAAACAAACTTTTTTTTTTTTTTTTTAATCAGAAAAGTACCTGGATAGTATACTTTCTATAGTTTGTACATAACTGAAAAGTGTTTTTTCTAACCTTGAAACAGAAATTCCAACTTCCCTATGAATTTATTTAGTCAAGATCTTTTATTCAAAACTCTGTGGTCCAGCCTTTCTAATAGAACTTTCTGCAATGACATAAGTATCTTGCATCTCTCTAATACAGTCACCAGTAGCCACATGTGGCTTTTGAACCCTTGAAATATGACTAATGTCACTGAGGAATCAAAATTTTTATTTTATTTTATTTTCATTGCTTAAATAGCCACATGTGGATAGCAGCAACTATTTTGGATATCATCACAGTTATAGACATTACCCCACTGGCTTCTGGCATTTGTTACAGGGGAAAATCCAAACTCAGTGTGTCCTGGTTTTAGAAATTTGAAATTTTGCAAATTATGGATATTGCTTTTAGATTTTTATTTAATGAAACTTTTTGAACACATGAAAATCAGCAGCCCTTTCCCAGGTTTTGGAAGTTTTCTTTTAGTATATCTTTTGAAAGCTGTGTGATGTGATTAATAAAAACATACATTTAGAGGCCATAGAGACGTAGGTTTGTATCTCAGCTCTGCGGATTATAAGTTGTGTGACCTTTGGATAAGTTTTTAACTTTTCTCAGAATTATTTTCCTGCTAGATTGTCATCCAGGTCAAAATAGAGGATCCATTCATAGCCAGGACTTCTGATCAGAACTTCATACTGACTAGCTTTGGGCTTCTTATCCTTTTCCTCTCTTTATTTCTTCTTTAGGGTGTTTTCTCAGGTTTTTTCTTCATTCTTACTCATTTTCTGTTGTGTAAAGTCTATTTTATATTGTTGTTGGTGAGAACTTAATTTCTTTTAAAGCATTTTTTAATTTTACTATCCACTTTTCTTATTCTCTCGTTATTCTTCTTATTTTTTGAGATACAGTTTCATTGTGTTTGTTTCCCTGGCTGGTCTTTAACTCCTGGGCTCAAGCGATCCTCCCACCTCAGCCTTCCAAGCAGCCAGAATTACAGACACGTGCCACAGCTCAGCTTTCCTGTCCTTATTTCATGGAGACAATGTGTTCTTGAATCTTGGTGGGAGCAGCAAACGCATATGCTCTATGTATGACATGCCTCGTTGTAAAAATACTCAAGAGGAGGATTTTGTAATTTCGTATTAAATTCTTAGGGAAATGTCACTCTTATGCTGCAGATTTGGTCAGAGGTTTCATTTTTTTAAATTGTTCATTAAACGTAGAACTCACCAGGTCCGGTGTTGGAGAATAGCCGAAACTTAAGCATGACCCTTTTCTCTATCAGTCTTTCTGTCCAGTGGTTGCCAAATGCATCTTCTGAGGTCTTCAGCTGGATGCTGTGTGGGGAACTCATGCCCTAGTTCCTGGGAAATGGCAAGTCAGTGCTGGTTCTCCCTTCTTCCTTTTAAGTGAGCAGCCTCTAATAGATCTTTCTGGAAGTGTAGAAGGTTTTTCTCAGGTTTAGATTGAGATGTGGGGGTGGTAAGAACTTCTTTCAGTAGGTAGATTTTAATGTGAATAAGTGAAAGGATGAGGGGAATCCACCTAATTCCTAAATATTCAGGAAAGTGGAAACAATGGGGTATGGTTTTTGGTGAAATTCCAGTCTCACGTCACTCTGTCTTCCAGGATGGGTCAATCTCTAGCTTCCTGGCACCAGTTGCTCTATTTTCTCTACCTGCCATTTTTACTCCTGTGGTCTGGGAGAGGGGATTCAATGGGTTTGGCCTGGGTTTCTCTATTCCCTTGTGTAGCAAAGGAGCAATTGATGAAGTAAAGATAATTTTGATATAGATGAGGTGATTCTCTGGGGCTGCTCTTTAGACTCCAAGGCCATTAGGCAACAGAGACAGAGTGTCTCAGTTCTGCTGTGTCGGCTCAGATGGTGGCTGCCTCTAGAACTTCTTTGTGTAGTCAGGTACTTTGTCTTTTTCTTTTAATTGTAAAAGAGTTTCAAATTGTTAGTTCGCATTTTTAATAGCTTTGTTGAAGTACAATCTACATAACACACAATCAGTCATTTAAAGTGTACAAGCCAATGACTTAATCATATTCACAGAATTGTGTAATCATTATCACATCAATTTTAGAACATTTTCATAATTCTAAAAAGAAAACCTCATATCCGTTAAGTAGTCACTCCTTATTCTTCCCTCCTCACTCTAAAAGTCTCTACCTCTAGATAACCACTGATCTACTTTCTGTCTTGGTAGATGTGCCTATTCTGGGCATGTCATATAAATGGAGTCATACAATATGTGGTCTTTTGTAAGTGACTTCTTTCACTTAGTATTATGTTTCATTTGTATTGCCAAAGAATATTCCATTGTATGTATATAACACATTTTATATTTTATTTATCCATTCATCAGTTGATGGACATTTGGGTTGTTCCTACATTTTTGCTATTAATAATTATGCAGGTATAGATATTCATGTATGAGATTTTATGTGGACATATGTTTTCATTTCTCTTGGGTTGTATACTTAGGAGTGAAATTGCAGTGTCATGTGGTAGCTGTATTTAACCTCATGAAGAACAGCCAAACTGTTTTCCAAAGCAGCTATACCCCTTTACATTCTTACCAGCAATGTATGAGTTTCTTCATGTCCAACACTTGTGTTATGTTTTTATCATCCACCATTCTAGTAGATGTGAACTAGTACTTCACTGTGGCTTTGATTTGCATTTCCTTGATAAATAGTGATATTAGGCATCTTTTCGTGTCCCCATTTGCCATTTATGAATTTCCTTTGGAGAAATGTCTGTTGAGATTATTTACCCATTTTTATTATTTGTCTTCTTGTTATTGAGTGTTAGTAGTTCTTTGTACATTCTAGATATAAGTCCCATATCAGATACATGGTTTCAAAATTTTTCTCCTATTCTTTGAATGTTATTTTCACCTTACTGATGGTATCCTTTGAAGAATGAGTTTTAAATTTTGATGGAGTTCCTTTTATTTATTGTTTCTTTTGTCACTTGTATTTTTGGTGTCATATCTGATAAGGTTTTGCCTAACCTAGTGTCACAATGATTTATTGTTATAATTTCTTCCATGAGTTATAGTTTTAGCTCTTATATCTAGATATAATCCATTTTGAGTCAATTTTTTTTTTTTTGTAGATGGCATGAAAAGGGGGTAGGTCAAACTTTCTTCTTGCATGTGAATATCCAACTGTACTAGAACCATTGGTGAAATTACTGTTTTTTCCCCATTGAGATGTCTTGGCATCCTTGTTGAAAATAAATTTATCATAAACCTAAGGGTTTATTTCTGGACTCATAATTCTACTCCATTAATCTATATATCTATCCTTATGTCAGCACTCCACTCTCTTAATTATTGTAGATTTGCAGTATGTTTTGAAATCAGGAAGTCTAAATCCTCCAACTTTTTTCTTTGTTTTGAAGATTATTTTGGCTATTTTGAGTCCCTTGTAATTCCATATAGATTTTAAAATCAGCTTGTCATTTTCTACAAAATACAGAGATGAAATTTTGATAGCGATTGTTTTAAATCTCTAGATTAATTTTGAGACTACTATCATCTTAACAATATTAAGTCTTCTGATTCATGAACAGAAGACTTTCTGTTTTTTAGATCTTTGTTCATTTCATTCAAAAACATTTTATAGTATTCAGAATGTAAATTTTGCACATTTTGTTAAATTTATTTCTAAGTAATTTATTCATTTAGAGGCTATAGTAAATGGAATTGTTTTCTTCATTCCATTTTCAGATTCCTTGTTGCAAGTATATAGTCTTCCCTCATGTATGATGTTAGCCATGAGTTTTTCATAGATGTCCTCTATTAGGTTGAGAAATTCTTCTCTATTCCTGGTTTATTGAGTGTTTTTTTAATCATGAAAGGTATTTTATGTTGTCAGATACTCTTTCTGCATCTATTGACATTATCATGTGGTTTTTGTCCTTTATTTTATTGATATGGTATATTACCTTAATTGATTTTCAGATATTGAATCAACTTTATATTTCTATGATAAATTCCCCTTGGTCATGGTGTAATAATTTTTACATGGTCTTAGGGTCTTTTTGCTAGTGTTTTGTTACAGAGTTTTGCATAAGGGATAATTGTCTGTAGCTTTTCTTTTTCTTTTTCATTTGTCTGGTTTTGATATCAGGGCAATACTGGCCTCATGAAATGTGTTGTGAAGTGTTCCTTTTCTATTCTTTGTGAAAGTTTGTGAATAGTTAGTATTAACTCCTCTTTAAATGTTTGGTAAAACTCACTGGTGAAGCCATTTAAGCTTGGGCTTTTCTTTTTGGGAGGTTTAAAAATTACTAATTTAATTGCTTTAGTTGTTATAGATGTATTCAGATTTTCTATTTCTTCTTGGATCAGTTTTGGTAGTTTGTATCTTTCTAAGAATTTGTCCATTTAATCTAAATTATCCAATTTGTTGGCATAGTATTTTTATAGTATTCCTTTATGGTCCTTTTTATTCCTGTAAGGTTGGTAGAAATGTCTCCTCGTTCAGTCCTGATTTTTTTTTTTCTTTTTTAGACAGTCTCACACTGTGGTCCAGGCTGGGGTGCAATGGCATGATCTCGGCTGACTATAACCTCCGCCTCCAGGGTTCAAGTGATTCTCCTGCCTCAGCCTCCCAAGTAGCTGGGATTATGGGCGTGCATCACCATGCCTGGCTAATTTTTGTATTTTTAGTAGTGATGGGGTTACACCATGTTGGCCAGGCTGGTCTCAAACTCCTGACCTCAGGTGATCCACCTGCCTCAGCCTCCTAAAGTGCTGGGATTACATGCGTGAGCCACTGTGCCTGGCCTGTTCAGTCCTGATTTTATAAATTTGAGTCTTTTTTTTTTTCTTGGTCAGTGTAGCCTAAAGTTCATAAATTTTGTTGGTTTTCAAAACTCAGATTTTTAGCTTTTTGTTTTTTTCTCCTTTTAAAATTATTTTAATTTTATTAATTTATGTTCTAATTTTTATAATTTTCTTCCTTCTGATTATTACAGGTTTAGTTTCCTTTTCTTTTTCCAGTGTCTTAAAGTAGAACCGTAGGCTGTTGATTTGAAATAAAATCTCCTTTCTGATATAGGTGTTGTCAGCTATAAATTTCCCTCTAAGCACTGGTTTTGCTGTATCTCATAATTTTTGGTATGTTGTATTTTAATTTTCGTTAATTTCAAGGTATTTCCTAATTTTCCTTGTTTATTTTATTATTATTATTTTTTTGAGACAGGGTCTTGCTCTGTTGCCCAGGCTGAGTGCAGTAACACCATCTCAGCTAACTGCAATGTCTGCCTCCTGGGCTCAAGAGATCTCCCCCAACTCAGCCTTCTGAGTAGCTGGGACCACAGGTGCATGACACCATACCCTACTAATTTTTTGTAGTTTTGGAGTACACAAGGTTTCACCATGTTGCCCAGTGCGGTCTGAAACCCCTGAGCTAAAGCAGCCTGCCTACCTTGGCCTCCCGAAGTGCTGGGATTATAGGTGTGAGCCTCCATACCTGGCCTTTTTTTTTGACCCATTGGTTATTTGGAAGTATGTTTTTAAAATTTCCACATATATGTGAATTTCCCAAATTTGTTTCTATTATTGATTTCTAATTTAGTTCCTCTATGGTCAGAAAATATACTTTGTATAATTTCAATTCTTCAAAATATATTTTTAGGATTGTTTTATGGCCTACCATATGGTCTAGCCTGGAGAATGCTCTGTGTACACTTCAGAAGAATGTAACTCTGTAATTGTTGGGCAGAGTATTCAATAGATATATGTTAGGTCTAATTAGTTTATAGCACATGTCTTATCTTTTTAAATAGATTTACCAAGCTTTGTAATCAGGACTTGTTGATATTTAAACACTTCTGAAAGAGCCATCTACCTATTTGGCTCTATACTTTCTTCCTGAATTGACGTTGTTCCAAACACACTGACATTGGAATTGTATTTAAAATATATATGTATATTTAAACCTTCACATTGTTTTTCTAGGGTACAGGTACTTAGCTTCCAGTGGGAGATGTGATTGCCAAATGCAGCCTGCTTCTTCATGTTCTGTTACTGAATTATCTTAAAATCAATATAATTACTGCTTCTCTAAGAATTGTGCTGCACATGGAGGATAAATTCACAGTTTCAGAGGAGATTCACAAATTTCGACGTTAATAAATTATGCTTTAATTTTTTGCAATTGTTTCTGGATATCTCCATTTGGAGGCTGTAGCCCTTCCTCCGAATGGGATTCGAGATTCGACAGAGTGCAATCTATGCCTATTAAGAAAACATACCCAGAAAATTCTTGGAAATGTGAAGATTGTAAAAGTATCTCAGCACTACCATGAAATGCCTGTCTATTTAAGTCATATTTTGAATGGTGTTTCAATGTGTCCTGTTCTGTGAAAGCATCTTCTCTTTTATGAAACTACTGAAATTGAAGCCATTAGTGTTATAAATCTGGAATCCAAGTTGCGATGGCATCTGTCTGAATTCACTCTAGAGGATTAAAAAATTGTTCAGTTTGACAAATGCCAGGGTTTTCACTCATATAGTTTACTATTGATTAAAATATACTTAGTGCTAATTATATTTTTGGGTGGGCTAAAATTTTTTTTACACTGCTTTTATATCACCATTAAATATCCAGCTGTCTCTATTTCAACACTGTTATTAATCATTTGGTTTTCATGATGTACATGTGTGAATATGTTGCACATTATTGAAAACTTGGCTGTGCCCAAGTTTTCTTTATGTTTTCTTGTATTCTTTTACTCAGAAATAATGGATGTTTGCAGAAATGAATAAAGTATTTTGATGATTCTATATTTTACTTTGACCACTGTCATACTTATGTATAACTACTTGATTTTTCCTTACTCAGCTATAGGGAAGAAATATTTCTTTCCCTTCCTGCCTGCTGTGGCAATGCCTTATTCCCCTGAATTTGCAAATGATGCCGTGTCTCTGATTATTACTAATTTGATTTTTTCCTATTTTAGGTTATTATGTTGAGTTTACATAAGTTAAAAGCTGATTATTCATTAAATAGTTTGTCCTTTTTTTTTTTTTTTTTTGAGGCAGAGTTTCACTCTTGTTGCCCAGGCTGGAGCGCAATGACGTCATCTCGGCTCACCACAACCTCTGCCTCCTGGGTTCCAGACTCCCAAGTAGCTGGGATTACAGGCATGTGCCAACATGCCCGGCTAATTTTGTATTTTTAGGAGAGACAGGGTTTCTCCATGTTGGTCAGACTGGTCTTGAATTCCTGACCTCAGGTGATCCACTCACCTCAGCCTCCCAAAGTGCTGGGATTATAGGCCTGAGCCACCGCACCCTGCCAAGTAGTTTGTCCTTTAAGCAGACCTCCCTCCTAGACTGTTGTATGTTATAGTTAGATACATTTGATTGCTTAGTGAGAAGAACAGAGATGTGTATGTAAAATGGGAATAAAGCTGCCTTCTCCAGGTTGTTATGAGCATTACATGAGCCTCACGGCTAGAAAGCGACAAATAATGTGCTTGGTACACAGAGTACTCAACACTTGTTTGCTTCCTTCTTCCCTCTTTTCTCTCCTTTCCACTGATAGATGAGTGCCTTAATATCAGTAGCTTTATATTAATTACCTATGTATTTTTCAAATCAGCCAGAGCTGGAACCTAGTCAGTGTTAAATACATTAAATACAGTACTACTTAATTAAATGTCTCTTGAATAACTGGATAAATGAACAAACCGTACTATTTATCAGAATTTGAAACAAGAACCAAAAATTTCTAAAACATAGAACCAAGCTCAAGCAGATACCGTTTAAAAATACAAGTTCTAGAACATCAGAGAAGTAGCAGAAGGCTATGCATATAGTGAGTGCCTACTAACAACCTTTCTCTGATACTCAGAAAAAATCCCACCTCCCTAGCTGGAATTTGAGACAGTATTTTCTTCATCCTTCTTATGGACCATCCCTTTTAATGAATTGTATTTAATATGTTGCTAGTCAGGAATATCCACCTTATAGGAATCTTAGAACTAGCATTAACACTTCCATTTATTTTAATTCTGTGAAATCTTAAGCAACACTGAATTGTCTATTTGTAGTATTATCATTTTTCCTTGGAATTTATAATTCGTTTTAAATCATTTTACACTTTTCTTCCCTGCCTCCCACTTTGCAGCAATCAATAGAACTGATTGTATTTATTTCTGCAGTTGTAACTCAAATTCCATTAAAGGTTTCAGTGCTGTCAGATCATGTTGGAGCCAGGGATTCCATTTCCCATAAACAAGTTAATATCTTCCATTATTTTTCTTCCTTGTGTAGTGACAGTGTTTATTGTTGTTCCAAAGCCAATTTGAAGCTTAACTTTAGAAACATTATATATTAATCTGACCATATTTGGCTTTAAAAAAGTCTCTAAGAGTGAGATAAAGATTTTCTGTTTAATGATGATTAATATCCTATTCGGATGGATTCATCTGAGGAACTGAAGATAATTTTGCCATCAGGCCACTTGTATAAAGGCACAAACAGATGGGTCTTACTCCAAACCCTGAAGGCACAGACCAGACACCCCCTTAATTGCTTAGGGAAGAAGAATTGTACAGCCATGGCTTCTTCCCAAGGACACAGTGATCTTCACTGTGATAACTCCCAAATTTGATGCTTTTCAACAAGGCAAGAAACCTCACCACATTCATTCAGTAAAAACTTCCTATGCTCTGCTACAACTGGCTACCCAGAGTAGCAACAAAGAAGAAGGTCTCCAGTGAATAAGCTTGGATTTTAATTGTGAAGCTGCAGCAAGTTTACACACAAGAGTATCAGATTAACACAGAAATTTGGAAATGTTAGAACTTTGGTTGGAAATTGCCTGTGACCCTTGGGAATGACTGCTTTAGAGCCAGGATTGTGTGATTCACAGTATAGTCTTCCACAATCTCCTGTCTCTTTTGTAAGGTGTCCTATGAGACTAATAATATCTTTCTTAGGGGACTGTTGAGAAGGTGGAATTTTGCTCTGGTACATAGTAAATGCTCAGCAAGTAGTAATTAAGAAGAAATTAAGTTTCTGGAAATATTTGTAGATGAAAGTTACGTTCAGCATTTTGCTTGCCTATCTATTGTTTTGGTTCAAAGAGTTTTGCATGTTAGCTGATCTCAAAACTAAACATCTTCCATTATAAAGCCATCAAATCATTCTTTCTTTATTGAGAGTTTATCAATAAGCATTTAACTTAATTAACTGTCCCTTGAATAACTAGATAAATGAACGAACCATATTATATTTCAGAATTTGAAACAAGAACTGAAAACTCCTAAAACATGGAACCAAACTCAACTAGGTATCATTTAAAAATATAGGTTCTTAGCCGGGTGCAGTGGCTCACACCTGTAATCCCAGTAGTTTGGGAGGCTGAGGCGGGGATCACTTGAGTCCAGGAGTTCAAGGCCAGTCTATGCAACATGGGAAACCCCGTCTCTACAAAAAATTCAAAAATTACCCAGGTGTGGTGGTGCGTGCCTGTAGTCCTAGCTACTCTGGAGGCTGAAGTGAGAGAATCACTTGAGCCCGGGAGGCAGAGGTTGCAGTGAGCCGAGATTGTGCCACTGCACTCTAGCCTGGATGACAGAGTGAAACTCCCGTCTGAAAAAAAAAGAAAAAGAAAAAGAAAAAAGAATTTCTAGAACATCAGAGAAGTAGCACAAGGCTATGTGAGTGCCTAGTAAATATTTACATGTTTATCTGTTTATTTATTATTATTATTTTTGAGACAGGGTTTCACTCATATCACCCAGGCGGGATATTTGCATATGTATTGATCAAGGAATAAGTGGCACCATTAGATTAAAAGAAAGAATTAACTAGCACCATTATTTTACACTATCAAGAAAGATTATTGTTTGGAGTCCTTTCTTAATTACTTATTGATTTGAAGAATTTGCTACTAGAAGAAACTCTTAAGTTTATTTATTGTTTTTTTTGGTCACTTGTTTCTTTTGTCCTGACATCTAATTTTATAAATGAGGAAACAGAGACCTTGGGGGCTAAACGACTTGACCTTAGGTAACTACCTATTGACTGAGGCAGACCTGGAAATCAGGCTACATTTACTGAGGGCACAAAGGAAGGGGAAGTGTTCATCCTGTGGCCTTCCCAGGCTTTTGCACATATTCTTGTGGTGCTGTTGACTTGGCATTCCTGAAAGCAGTGGTTGATAAAAGAGGCAGAGGGGCTGAGAGGGGATGTTTTCTAACTTGCTAATTTTCATTGGGCTCAGGGAGAATCGGAAATGAGTGAGTACTACTCTTTGGTGACTCTGTGGCCTTATGACCCTCTTAATGAAAAGTCAGCTTAGCAAGCTGTTGAAAAAACCAGGCTCAAGTAATGTTCCTTTAGAGAAGATATCGATTGGGGTGGAATACTTGCAGCTGGACTCCAAAGATGACCTGTGGTGTTGATGTGGGTAGATTTCCTCTCTGGCAGACATATCTCTGTTCCTTTACATTTGTAAGGGGAGACACTACTCTGCACTCTCGCTCTCCAGACAGCAGAGAAGCTTAGCATTCTACTCTGGCTGAGACTTGTGTGGAAGGAGAGAGAATGAGTAGATTGATAAGAAGGCAAGGTCTAAAGGACAGTCTCTGGTGTCAGAAAAGTAAAAGCCTGGATTCCCATCTCTCATTGTACTTTATCTCAAGAATTATTACCATCTGTCAGTATCATTGGTTCTTTCAACAAGTACTGGTTGAGTATTCACTACCAATCAGGCACTGTTCTAGGTGTTGGGGGTATCACAGTGAACAAACAAACAGTAACCCTTGTCTTCATAGAACTTACATTCTGGTAGCAAGAGACAATGAATTATATTTCACTTTCCCACCTGCTCCCTTGATATCCTCTCTCTAGGTTCTTATTCCTCACCCTTTCCTAGAAACCTCCAGAAGTTCAACTCTATTCCCATGTATTCCACCTTCTTCTGACCCATTTAGGCTTTACTGTAAGCCAGAAGGCACACATACTCTTGCTGAATCCTTTATTTGTCCAACGGACCCTAAACAGGTGAAGCTCTTATGGACTGTCTCTTTAGATTTATATGATATCTCTGAGCTTCTTAGACTTTCTATTAGGAATTCCAAATGTCTCCAAATGATTTTTAGGTAAGAATTTTGCCACACAAGTGTATCACTTGCTTAATTGTGATGTGCATTCAGAATGAGTATAGGAATCAAGATTTGTGATTAAGTTAAGTAATGTATTAGATTTAGGTCCATTAAGGGCAGGGCATTCTAGGCTGGAGAACAGCATATCTCAAGGGCGAAAATCAGGATGAGAAAAAGTAAGCAGCACATTTTAAAAAAGATGATCCTGAATTATAGACACAATACTACTAAGTACTTTTAATCAGAATGAAATCAATAACTGTTACTGCCCGTTGACCAGAGGCACATGAATTACAGTGATGGAGTTGTTTTTCAGTGTCCTCAGTGAAGGATCTACAAATGACATGCCATCTTGATAAAACAAACCAAGATTTTGATTTACAGTGCTGTTTTAGGGCAGGATGAGATATCTCAGAGGTAGTAGGTGTTACTGAAAATGTCATTTTATCTTTGAAAACCTGAGTGGCAGTGCTCATTTTCCCACTTTAACATGATGAGAGAAAAATCTAATCTTTAATGATATCAGTCCTTATTTCTCTAACTGTTCCCAATAGAAAGGTGATTTAGCTTCAAATCTGGTACAAGGAAGTTGAAATTGAATCAGATACAATTAAATTGTAAATCAAAATGTCTTAGAGCTCTATGATAGAAGGAAATTTAAACAGTAAAAATTTTATTTTAAAAATAATTCCTGAGGTGGTTAATAATAGTAGGATATTGCCGATATCATTTATTTAATTTATTTATTTGTTGTGTAGGTTCATTATGTTTAGGCTTTGAACAGCTTTAATTGCCTTCTTGTGACATATTTTCCAATGGTGGCTGCTACAATATATCTCATACTGCAAGCTCGTCTTACAATATAAATTCACATTTTTTTTCATCGGTTGGTTGGGCCTATGCCTTTTCTCTTTGAACCTGGGCTGCCTTTCTGACTGCCTTGACCAATAGTTGGAAGTGATGCTATGTGACTTCTAAAGCTAAGTCATAAAAATGCCTTGTACTTCTTCCCCCTTATTCTTTAGGCATGCTGCTTGGAAACCAGCCAGCATGCTGTGAGAAAATGTGTATGTATACTGGCTGATGTCCCAAACCGAGGTCCTACCTAGCAGCAAGCATCAACTCAAAGAGTGAGTAAGCTTTCAGATGATTCTAAGGCATAGAACCACCTCCTCCCCACTGTCTTTTAGCCACCCCAGCTGATAATATGTGGATCAGAGAGGAGCCTTGCCTAGATTGCAGATTTATGAGTAAAATAAAATGATTGCTGTAGTTTGAAACCAAGTTTGGGATAGTTTATTTCACAGCTGTAGGTAACCAGAATGCATGGCTAGCATACCCAGACATAAATAAGCCTTATTAATAACATCTGTATAAGAGGGGCTGCTTACTTTGACTGAGCACACTAGGGAAGAATATCTTGACTCTAATAGCCAGACAAAGTTCATGGGATCTAGTCAATAGATAATACGATCTGGATGGGTTTTTAGTGTGCTCGAGAATGAGACTAACTACACAACTCTCTCACCTTCTAGTTCCTGGGCACCTTACTTAGTTTTTTCATCTGTAAAATGGGGATAATCATAATATAATTACCTCACAGAGTTGTTGTGAGGATTAAATGAGTTAGTGCATGTAAAGCTCTTAGAAGAATACCTGGCGCACAGTAAGCACTCAATAAATGTAAGATATTTCAGCATCATTATGCCTCTGATGTTTTATGAAGACAGTCTAAAGATTTGTTGAGAGCAATGAACCCACAACTGATTATGATTACCTCGCAGCTTTCTACATGTTCTTACATATGATAAATTGGACAGACTGTACAGCATGGCTTTTGAGACTAGTTCCAGATTTATCTTCATCAGATGCTCTGATGAGAGTCTTTAATCAGTGGGGTCAGGGAAATAATTATGGTCCAGACTGGATTTTCTCTGTGCTTTTGCAGTTTCTGGGATGTCTAGGTTTTGCTGTAGGCTCATTATTATGTCTTCCTCTTTGCTTATGCTCTTGAAATACAGTCTTTAAGTATAGACTAGAGGCTTAATTTGTCTGTGGATTTCTAAGTGTGACTTTGCTTCTCTCGGGTTTGTTCTGCAAATTGCTGGCTGTGATCATGAAATACTGTATCTCTAGCCTGAACATCCCCATCTTTGTTTTCTTTGCTATAATCGACAATTTCTGTGTGCTGCAAAGATAGGAATCGGGTTTTAAATCTCCCTTGGTGGGAAGAGGTGCTTCCTGCCTGGAGTCAGATTTGAAAATAGATATGCCATTGTGCAAAAACAGACACCAGGATACTTCCTGGGCAACACTATTAAGTATACCCTCAGTCTCAGCAGCCAAAGGCAATACTGTTTAATCATTTCATGCACAGTACCCTGTAGGTTACACAGATGATACTGGCTGATGAAGTGTATGCATAAAATTTAACTTATTGGGCTTTTATTTCAGGTGTTTTCCGAATTATTTCAAAAACATAGATACAACTATCAAATCTGTATAAAACACAGGGAAGATATTTGAAACTTTATATTGGTTTTATTATTAAGTTACAGTAACTAAAAAAGCTTTATCAAGATGCAGTTATTAAAATAATTACCTAAAGTACTTTATTTTAGTGAAGAAAACTTACTAGTAAATTGGATTTTAAAAAAAATATTGCTAAGAGTTAAAATTACTTAAACATGTCCATTCATTGTCAGTAAGATTACAACTGGTCTTGTCATTAAATGTTAATAATATTTTGATTTCTTAAAATAATAATAATACCTTATATTTACATGGCATTTTATAAGAACAGAGCACTTCAACACACCTGAGGAGGAAAATTGTAGTTTTTGTTATTAATCTATTAATTTATAGAGAAAACTGTTCCAACCAAAGCTGGAAAAGGAGTAAATTAGTTAGAATTCCACTTGGCTGTAAATAACAGAACTCAAAGAAGGTTTCTTTTTCTTTTGTAACAAAATGTCAAGAGAAAGGGAGTCCTGTGTTGGGGTGGCACTGCCATGATGCCATAAGGACCCAAGTTCATATAGGTTTTGTGCTCATGGGTATACGATGATGATTCCAACTTCAGGCATGACATCTACATTTCAGGAAGGAAAAAGGTGGAGGGAAAAGTGCCTGAAGCTAATGAAAACTGTTTTTGTCCCTTTTAATCAAGAAAACAGCTTTTCTAGTAGCCCTATTCATTAAACTTCTGCTTACACCTTATAAGTTATATGGCCCCTACTAACTTCAAGGGAATTATGTTAGGAATTGTTGCATAACCTATTATCCTACCTTAGCAGCTTAAAACCACCAACATTTATTGTTTAAAAGTTCCTGTGAGCTGGAAATCCAGTAACAGCTTAGCTGGGTGCCTGTGTCTCAGGGTCTGTCACAAGACTACAGTCAGGCGTCAGTTGGGTCTGCAGTTTCATTTGAAGACTTGACAGGGGACGAACCCACTTCTAAGCTCGCTCATGTCGTTGTTGGAATAATTCAATTTCTAAAGCGTTGTTGGACTGAGAGCTGCAGTTTCTCATTTGCTGTTGGGTAATGTTCCCTATTTCTTGCCATGTGGGCGTCTTCCACAGGGCAGATCATAACATGGTAGATGACTTCCCTCCCAATGAGCAACAGAATGAGAGAGAGCAGACTAAATGGAAACCAGTTTATTTCAGCCTAAGTGTGGAAGTAACATTACAACACTTTTGCCCTGTTCTATTTGTTATAGGTGTCAGTAGGTCCAGCCCACACTCAACCAGAGGGGAATATATAAGGACATGAATATCAGGAGGTAGGGAACATTAAGAGCCATTCTCGAAGTTGCCTATCACAGGAGTCTAGGAAAGTGAATGATTTTAATTTTTATGTTCCCGTCACACACAAAATCAAGAAAGAGACATTGGATATTGAGTACGCAGTTAGCCTTTGCTATCTCAGAGTGTGAATAAAGAATACAGAGTTTGGAGATAGAAATAACTGGATTTCAGTGCTAGCTCTGCTACCTATTAAATGAGTTAATTAACATCTTTGACCTTCTGTTTTCTCAACAAAGTCACAGAGTTACTATCCAAATTAAATGAGATAAGATAGTATAACAGTGTTCTTTGTAAGTTCTCAATGAAAGGTGGCTCTCCCATTACTATGCAATGGAGCTGCAACTAGAATTCAGTTTCCCCAAAGGTAACAGCAGTGATTTTTCTCAGTATAACACAATGTAGCCCAGACATATGAATTCTAAGATGGAGAGTATAGAAGCCTAACATCTAGGCATTTTACTTTCTCATTTAGAAACTGCTTTCTTTTCCAGTAGGCCGTCTCACCATGTAGGCAAATGTGAAGGACTCGTGTACAGCAAAGCTGAGTCCTCCTGCAACAGTGCTGTTGGAATACCTATACCAATTGAATAGTGTGACTTCCTTTATTTTTGAAAAATTGTAGTTTTTGTTTATCCTTTTAAGTAGAGGCGTTACCTTTTTAAACTGTCTTTGGGTTAGATAAAGGTATATCAGAACCTTGCTGTAAAGCTAACTTTTTTCTTATCTACTTTTCAACCTTAAGTCTAAGTTATAGTTTTGGTAATACATAGGAACTTATTCTTTAGGTTAAATTCCTTTATGTCGCGTTGAGTACACTGAATAATCTATCTCTAGAATTCAGCATATTATTACAACAGGATCAGTTGTTTAATATTATAGTCATTTATATTTGTCCAGTTATTATTTCAAAAAATATATTTTGAGCACTTGCTTTATGCAACGAACCAAGGAAGTTGCTCTGAGGGAGACAGACATAAAAACGTAGTTTTGAAATTAAGGAATTTACAATGTGAAAAGAGAAGTAACATGTGAACACAAATAATTATTAGGTAGTTCTTTAAAAAGCCGTAATAAGCATTAAGTATTAAGGAGAATTCGAGAGAGGAAGGGATCACTTCCAGCTTGTGGATCATAGGGAAGATTGCTCTACTGCACGGCCAACTCCTGATTAGAGATTATGCACATTAAGCACTTGAAAGAGACTTGCTGACATTGTCACCTTCTCTGCTTAAGTGCTTGGTTGACATAAATAGGAGCTTTGATTACTATAATTCAATTGGAATAGAAGGCCTTTTAAATCAAAATACTTAACCTCTCTGCCCTAGGAAAAGTAGGAAAGAGCACATTTGCAGAAGGGATTCGGCTCTGTTATACATGAGTCCTTTATGTTATCTAGTGGTAATTTAGCCAGTGCTCAAAACATGGAAATGGAGAACAAGTCACAAGAGTAGAGGAAGATGAAAGACACTGAGTAGACACAGTAACATGGATAAACTGAATAATCAAAACTTCATCCAGTGTGGATTTGTAATAGAGGCACTATGGCACGCTGGTGAAGAAGCTGGCTCTGGAGTCAGCCAGCCTGGGGTCATCAAACTGTGGTTCTGATGCTTTCTAATTATGTGACTTTGGCCAAGTTAGGTTCTTCTTGTCTCAATTTTCTAATTTATATAATAAGGATAATATTTTATTTCACAGAGTTGTAAGAATTTAATGAGGTAATACATATGAATCCTTTTTTTTTTTTTTTTTTTTTTTTTGAGACAGAGTCTTGCTCTGTCACCAGGCTGAAGTGCAGTGGCGTGATCTCGGCTCACTGCAACCTCCGCCTCCTGAGTTCAAGCGTTTCTTCATCCTCAGCTTCCCAAGTAGCTGGGACTACAGGCATGCACTACCACACCTAGCTAATTTTCGTATTTTTAGTAGAGACGGAGTTTCACCATGTTGGCCAGGATGGTCTCGATCTCTTGACCTTGTGATTTGCCTACCTCAGCCTCTCAAAGTGCTGGGATTACAGGCGTGAACCACCGTGCTTGGCCACATGTGAATTCTTAAAAGAGCATCTGGTGAGTGGTGAGCTCTCAATATATGTAAGCTATCATTATTGTTTGAAGTGTAGTAAATTTCCAGAATGCTAGTCATTGACATTCAAATAGAAGTACAAAATACTTTTTCAGAGGCAAAGAGATGAACTGTTTGTAGCATTTCATGTCCTCATAGATAACTGAGAATTGCACAGACTTAGTGCGTGGTACCAGATTGTGAGTCTTCTGATCTGGTGGTCTGAAGTCTTATGAAAGAGGAGTGCTGTAGAAGCCTCACTGGCATTCTTCTAACATAATCATCCTAGTGTGTATTTGCTTCCTAGGGCTATACAAAGTGGGTGGCCTAAAACAACAGACATTTATTCTCCTTCAGTTCTGGAGGCTAGAATTCCAAAGTCAAGGTGACAGCAGTGCCAGGTTCCCTCTGAGACTCTGAGTAGAGTCATACCTTGCCGCTTCCTAGCTTCTAAGGTTAGCCATTCACCCCTTATGGTCCTTGGCTTGCAGCTGAATCGCTGCACTTTCTGCGTCTCATCACATGGCACTCTCTCTGTGTGTCTGTTTCCATATGTCATTTTCCTCTTTTAAGGACACCTGTCATGTTGGATTAGGGCTTATTAATGACTTCATCTTAACTTGATTACGTCTGCAAAGACTCTATTTCCAAATGAAGTTACATTCACATCATAGATACAGGTACGCATCTTTCTGGGGGATACAGCTTGACCCATAACATAGTGTCTCTCAAAACTGAGGTTTGTTCAATATGGATTCATTGCCATAATATGAAAAACAACAGCAACAACAAAATACTGAGGTTTGGAGCCCTCGGAGGAATTGAGAGGTGTATTGATGGGTTCATGAAGACAGCAGCTGTAGTGCTCTAACTTTTCCGTGGTGGCTCATATGGGCTATTACCATATAAACTAGGGTAGCCAACTCATTTTCACTCCTGCATTCACTCATTGAGTTTTTTTTTCCCACCTTGCCAAAATGTGTGAATTCATGTAAGAGCAAAAGTAATTTCAGAATTATCTAGTGGTAATGGTAACTGCAGGATGACAGGTGGCCTTTTTTTTTTTTTTTTAAAGAAGAGAAGTTTTGTGGCTTGGGGATATTATATAAATCCTCAAGTGGGGTCATGGGGATCAAAATGTTTGGGATTTATTGCTATGCAGGAAGAAAAGTGTATTTTCTGTTTAATTCTTTGGAAAGGTCACACATGGGATCCCAGCGGGTTTAGTAAATCGTATATCCTGGGGGAGGAACCCAGATGGTGTAGAGCTACTGACCTAGCACGGAGACTGAGGCATGCTGCTGGAGGTGTAAAGCTTGGCTGGCCTCTGTGGGCTTGGGCTGTGGCTGTGTCACGGTCTACCACTTTGCCATTTGTCCCCGTGGATCCTGAAAGCTGCAGATAAAAATTTTAAAGGCTTAGCTGCCTGTAATTTAAGAAAGAACTTGGTTAGAAGTCAGATCAAGTGAAAGAAAATGAAATGTCAGTGCACAGAGGAAAATGACCAATCTGGTGGAAAGGGAGCATTTTGTAAAATAGTTTTTTTTATTTTTGGTTTTCCATTAGTTATTTTTATCTACTTCTTGTCTTAGCTTTTGAAGCCAATACTTCTTTTTTTTTTTTGGCTGAAATCTAGTAACTTTTAATGTTTGGGACAAAAAGAAGACAGCTAATCTGAGACCAATGAAAGAAAGGAATGCAGAAGCCTGATGCCTGGGCACTCTGAGCTATGCAGTAGCATTTCCTCCTTGGGAAAGATATGGGCAGTTTGAGGGAGACTTGAGATGTTAACATAATTACTTAAGACAGAGGCTGAGCAGGGAGAGAGTGGTCATTTCAGATTACATGGTCAAAAATAGTTAAATCAAAGTTACATGCTTTCAATTTGATGTATGTGCTTTTCATTTTGGTTTATGATTCAGACCACTTACGTTGATCTCTGCAGAAGTGCTTTTAAATCAAACTTTAAATAATGTTAGGGAATAGTGCTTTTTAATTATTTTTTAGTATAATAAAAAACCATTCCTTGCTTCTGTGTGTGAATATGCACTTTACATATCAAAAAGTAATCTTAAACATTCCCAGAGTTGAGTCTATTTATTAACTCTTGTTGAGATAGTTTCTGGGTTTGGATTTAAAGTCTACAGTGTAAAACTTTATGAAAAGTAGAGCCCAGGGCCAGGTGTGGTGGTTCAGAACTGTAATCCAAGCACTTAGGAAGGCCAAGGCAGGAGCTTTGCTTGAGCTCAAGAGTTTGAGACCACTCTGGGCAACATAGTGAGACTCCATCTCGACAAAAAATAAATATGAAAAAACAAATTAGCCAGTTATGGTAGTGTGCACGTGTATTCTTAGCCACTTGGGAGGCTGGGGTGGGAGGATCACTTGAGCCTAGGAGTTCAAGGCTGTAGTGAGCTATGATTGTGCCACTGTACCCCAGCCTGGGTGAAAGAGCAAGATCCTTAAAATAAAATAAAATAAAGGCTCAGCTCTAGAACTGACAATAGTAATAAAAAGAAGACATTCTTTAGTGACATAAAACTTGGGTGTTATGTCTCACATTGGCTATTATTCTTACACGTGACAACATAACAATGAGAAAAGCCAGATGCAAAAAAGCATGTATTGTATGATTCCCATTTATATAAACTTAAAAATGGGCAAAACTAATGTATGGTGTTAAAAGTCAGAATTGTGGTGTACCTCAGGGAGAGGTAAACAGTGAGAAGGGGCACCATGGGGTCTGCCAGCTTCTGGCAGTGTGCCAGTTCCTAATCTAGGGACTGATAACTTGAGTGTGTTCATCAAACTCTTCACCTAATCATTTGTACACTTTTCTGTGATGTTTACGTTACATTTTAAAAGAAGTTAAAGAAATATATTATAGAACTTAATGTACATTCTTTAGAACAATTTTATCCTAAAGAAATGTAAATTTATAGTCCGTTCTAGAGCTTATGATGTGTCTTTTTGAAAGTTTGACCTAATCTTAATCATGACAGATTTGGGAATGCTAATGTTTATATATATATTTTCATAATTACACCAAAATTGATGAATCTTTCTCTGGGAGCTATCCATTGATGTTCCTTGTAATTAGCAACCTGCTTCTGTTTCTGAAATTGTATTTTCAGTCATATAAGTGTGTTCAAAGGCCTCAGTGGGGACCAGAATTAGCTACAATTTATATTCAGTTCAGAACATAGAATTTGTTTCTCAAATTTCTCATTAGCTTCGCAGTTTATAAACTTGGATGTGTGTATGTGAGTTTTAGGAATCCGAGGATTGGACAAAAGAGGGAGACAAAGAGAATATTAAGGCAGTAAAGAAGAGTTTGGAAGATTAGAGATAAGTAGAAATAATGGCATTAGAAGGCACAAGTCTTCAGATAGCCATTCAGAAGCAGGACGATGAAATATTCTTTTGGCCAGACACATCATACTTATTCACCCTTTGTATTTAACTTCAATTGTTGGTTGAATGGACTCAGCTGTTCACACTGTAGAAGTAGTGGTAGTGATAGTAGCATGAGGAGTATAGATTTTGCTTTAAATATCACTCATTTAAAACACTTTTGTTCTTTGCTAGGTGATATGATATGATATACATGTCACATTTCTTGTTATGCATGAACCTACCTTTTAGTTGGAGAAACAAGACATTTAGAAGTGAAATGTTTAAATGAAAATACATGTGCAAGGTAAGTGGTGTAAATACACACACAGTAAACAGTAGCAATATTTGATACATTTTGCATTTGTTTGTATGCCAGTCAAATAATAAAGACTAGCTTTCTAATAGAAAAATGACAGAGGACTGGATTGGACAGTCTGTGAGGGGAGATACATAAATCACCAATACCTACATGAAAATATGTTTAGTATCACTGGTAATCGAAGGATCACAAATTAAAATTTCACCTATCAAATTGGCCAAATTGAGAAAAACTAATAATAGCCAATGCTGGTTAAGTTTTAAGGAAATCAGGAGTGGCAATGGGCATAATCTTTCCAACGGAAAATTAAGTGATGCATATCAAAATTTAAAATGTACATACTCTGTGACCAAAGGCAGATACAGGGTTTGTGGAGCCCAAGCCTATGCAACTGAGGAAGGGAGAGAGTTCTTTTAAAAACGGATTCCAAAGTTATAAATACAAAATTAGGTATAACATTAAATATTTATTTGAATGAGGAAAACATCACAACAAATTTTTATGAAATTGGTAAATACTATAAACATTACAGAATCCGTCTCTTATGAGGCAAACTTGAATCAGTCTGGCTCCAGGGCATGGCTCTTAACAGCTGTGCTCTGACTGCCTCAGAATGCATCATTCATCTATGTCTGTTGACTACTAAAGACCAAAACACATTTGCAACTTCTTGCTACCTCTGCTGCTAGTGCCCTGGTCCAAACCTCCATCGTGTCTCTCTTGGATCATGGGAATACTCTTCTAACTGGTCTCTGTATTTTGCCCTTGAACAGAATACATGTATTATGTTTTTAATATTTTTAGTAATCAACTTTCTGACACTCCTCTATTTTATTTATTACATTATTTTCGTTACTCTTTGATTGCCTTTTCATGTGACAATGATTTTGTACTATTTTCTACAAAGAGACAGGAAAGATAAGTCCACTAGCATGGTAGGTGGAAATTTGTTTTTTTATTGTTAATGGTTGCATAAAACCTGAAAATTCTCATGCACACAAATTTGCTATTTGTAGCACTGCCACAGGTCTGTTGCATTTGTAATTGCATATACTGCATTATTGAATATGTTTCTGACAGGAGAGAGCTTTCATTTAGTCTAGCCACTGATGAAAACTGAATCCTTTGTTTACAATTTTAGATACGTGGTGATTGGAAGAATTTTCTACAGACTAGCTTGTGGCTCTATACATTTTACATTTTACGTCCTGTTTCTCCTTCACTATTCATATATTTCTGGTGCCAGGCTTGGCAAGAAGTGTTTTCATTGTGTTGTGACCTCTGGCCTTGCAGGGTGAGATGGAATGAGGGGTAGTAGGAATATTCCTGCCTTTTCTTCTAGTCTGGAACAGCTATCAATACCTATCCCTGGAAGTGACCCCAAATCTATATTAAAAAACCCACTAAACCAAAATAAAGTATAATTCCAAAGTCAGTTTGAACCGCCAGATTCCAAAAATGTCCATGGCTCCTTCAGTGCAGTCAGTTCAAGGGGAAGTCTGATGAGAGGAAAATTGCAGTAGATGGCAACAGCCGTCATAACAGATCCAGTTAAAATATTTTATTTTCACAAATTTTACAAAAACAGGGCCATTGAACACATTTTGAGGATCCCTTTTATGTATCAGAAGAAGCTTTAGGAAATGAGGGACCCTGAAAATTAAACTTAATTAGGCACTTAATGTATGTGCCTCTGTCTATGACCAGGATACTTCTAAGAATTTATCATAAGAAAGATATGGAGTAAAAATCAATAATAGCAAACATTTATTGAATGCTTACTGTACGCCAGACACCTTGCTAAGACTTCATTTTCAGTTTTTATAATGAGCATTTTATTTTTATATTAAAAAATTCCAGAGAACAATATCTATGTTTAAATGAGAATTTTAGTTTAGACAGTGTCAAAATTATGATCATTTTTACTTCATCTTTTCACTTCAACTTTTATATGGATTTATTCAGTTTATACAACAACTACATAGTGAATGCTAGGCAGTGTTCTAGATGTTGAAACTCCTGCCTTCATGAAGCTTACACTCTAGTTGGACAAGATACTCAGTAAATAGGTTAACAAGATAAATAAGTGAAGTCTATTATCACATGTTGGATGGTTATAAGTACTAAGGAGAAACAAAACAGCAAGCAAGGAGGTAAGAAATATGTATGTGTATGGAGCGGAGGTTGAGATTTTAGATGGATCACTTCACCGAGAAGGTAATACTTAAGTAAAGACCAGGCCAGGCACGGTGGCTCATGCCTGTAATCCCAGCACTTTGGGAGGCCGAGATGGGATGATCACCTGAGGTCAGGGGTTCGAGGCCAGTCTGGCCAGCATGGTGAAACCTCATTTCTACTAAAAATACAAAAATTAGTTGGGGGTGGTGGCAGGTGCCTATAATCCCAGCTACTCAGGAGGCTGAGGCAAGGAGAATTGCTCAAATCTGGGAGGTGGAGGTTGCAGTGAGCCAAGATCACGCCATTGCACCACTCTAGCTGGGCGACAGAGTGAGACTCTGACTCAAAAAAAAAAAAAACAAACCAAAAATCTTCTAACTGTGTAATCTAGGAAAACTCTAGAGTTCAATATTCAATATGCCAAAGGGTCTTCTTATATAATTTTAATGCCTGGATTACATTAGGGTGATAGTAAAGAGAAGCTACAACAATCACATAGCTGATGCACTTTTACTTGATATATGTACTCTTGGTAAAGGCAATATGGTACCTACAAAATCACTTCAGGGTCATGTTATATGTGGTCTTCTACTGGATGGCATTGGAATGAATTACCATTTGAGGTAACAGAATTATCTTTCCTGGAGTTCTTTAAAAATAGGATAAACACTGGCAGAACTGTGATGCTTTGATTTAGGCAAATAGAGGTCAGTTTTTTTGGTATACCATAGGTCTTTTGATTTAGTAAGATGAATTTATTCAGAATTCAAAAATCTTTTCAAAAGACCTCTCCTATGTGGAGGCGGTAGGATCTGAACTGGGGGAATTACAAATGGCTTTAACAGACTGAAAGACGGGTTTTGAAGTACATTTTCCTTTCAAAAAAAAGAAAGAAAAAGGAAAAAAAGGGAAAAAATAACCATTGTCATGTCAAAGGAGAAAAAAGTTAAAGAAAAAAAACCTACCCCAAACCCCTGAATAACCTACATAATGTGGGTATTTTTTTGTATTAAGGAATGTTTTTAATATTTTAAAAATACTTTTCAACCGTGGTTCTACTGAAAAATAACAGTTTTACATGACATATAGATTTATAAAAATTACATGTTACTGTGTTTATAGAAAAAAATGGTAGCTGTGTTTTAAAAAGATACTGAAGCAACTCGTGTGTGAAAATACACAGGTGGTGTTGAAATAGAAACAAGCCTAGGCACTAGGGTTCCTAAGGTCTGCTTTCATCTCAGCCTCTCATTTGTTAGGTTACATTTCAGGGCTAGCATTAATAACTGCCATTGTATCCCGGTTTTCTTTCATCTTCTCTTCTCACCCCAGGCCCCATTTGGGGGCCAGGAATTCCTTTGAGAATCTGAAGGCAGCCATGAAAGCTCTCCTGTAAATAATGTGCATATACACAACAGATTTGCATGTAAGTTTAGGGGTTTCATGGTTTCTTGAAAGCATCTTTGAACCTTAGCTGAGTGGGCATGAATTAGAATACATCAGTAAGAACATGGGACTGCAAAATATACCATAGGAGCAATGGTTAGTGCATCTCACTGTGATGAGCTAGAAAAAGAAAGACTTGAGGACAGGTCGTTAATGAACTGTCACACATATCTGAAGAGCTGTTATGTGGAAGAAAGAAGTTTATTTGGGGTTGTTTTAGAGCTAGGTGGTCCACCACTGTAGCCACTGGTCCCATGTGACTATTTAAATGAAAATTAAATAAAATAAAAAAATTTTCAGCTTTCTGTTCATAGTAGCCACATTTGAAGTGCTCAGTGGTCACATGGCTGCTGAATTGGGCTGTTTCATCTTTGTAGGGAGTTCTCTTGGACACAGCTGCTCTAAAGTTTTGAACTTTCAACAGAGTGAATTATGGCAAGGCAGATTTCAGCTCATTTCTAACAAAACTGTCCTATTAATTTTAACTGTTCAGTGCCTGTGCTGTTGAATCGGCTGCCTCAAAGAATAGTAAGCTTTCTGTCATTTGAAGTACTCAGACGGAGACTGGATTCCTACTTTTTGGAGTGATGTAGAAGAATTTCCTACCCAGAACCTTAGGGTGTTTAAGTGGGAAGAAGACTCAGCAATTCAACGTTTCTTTTACTACAGATGAAGACACAGACTCAGAGTCAGTTTTGCCCAAAGACCCACAACTGATTAATGGCAAATGCTAGGTGTCCTCATGAATCCCTAGTTTAGTACTTTTCCACTTACTCTCTCCCACTCTTCTGCAGTGAAAACTACAGTGCAGCCAAACTGAATTTGTTATATTGAAACACGTTGTTCTCATTCCTGCCTCTGAGTCTTTGCTGTTTCTATGCCTTTTATCAAAGTGACATTTCTTCACAAACTTAATTCTACTTATTTTCTAACTTCTACTCAGGTCTCAGAATATTCAAACCCATACCATCTCTTCTCTTTGCTAAACTACCTTGTAACAATGTACTCAAGCGTTTATACTCTCTGTGATTATTATATCTTATCTTATCACTTTGATGAGCTTCTTAAAGACTGTGATTACTATTTTCATGCGTGTATCCTTTTTCTGTCTTCCTCACTAGAATATAAGTTCCTCGAGGGCAGGTACTATAGCTGTCTTTTTCACCATTCCTTACTATGCAGTTACTATCCAGCACATGTCTTAGCACCATAATAGGTACTCAACAAATATAGTCAACAAATATTTGTTGAATGAGTGAATCCATTTTTCTCTTCTAAAACATGTGATATTATGCTAAGCTTTCCATGAATTCTCAATAAATACTTTTCTAAGCAAACATTTCTGTTTCTATAAAATAAGTATTAAAAATAGGAATATGAAAAAAACAAAGTAAGGCATTCCAGCATGTAAAGTGCTTGGGAGTCCTCACTCCCTTCCAAACCTGAGCAAACTAAAACTTGGTAAGTTTTCCTGGACCTATCAGCAGTCTCAGGGCAGATCGCTTGCCACCTGAAAATCTGAAGAAACAGGTACATTCAGATAGTCACAGCTAAGGTTTGCTTACCTACAGCAGAAGCAACTGGAACCATAGACTAGAAGGGCCATTGTAGTTTTGATAAATTGCTGGAGGCTAAGTGTTGACTAGCTTGAGTGTGGAACTCCTAGGCACAGGAGTCTTAGAGAGGGCTCACGCTTACATGGATTTTACCTCCCGGAACCCCATCAGGTTTTCACAACAAAGAGCCAAGATAGACCCTGTCCTGGCTCTGGCGAGGGGAAGGGGAAAGTAATGATTTTGAAGTGTGCTCAGAATGTTCTCTATGATAAAGACCTACTCTCCAAGGAAAAGGGCTTTACCAGAGTCTTATCCCATCTGGGGAGAAGTTAGTTCTTTGACTCAGAGCCCCTCTAAATTCCTGTGCCAACTAAGGAAGGAGGAGAAAGGTTAAGAAACATTTGTAAAGGTCACAGTACAGCAACATAGACCCACCAAAAGATTGAGATGTAATCCTAAGAAAATGGAATGCTTCCCTTCCCCACTCTTTACCACCACAGCAACAGGGCTTCTTATAATAGCAGTGGATTACTGCTGGAAGAGCTGCAAGATGCAGGCAGACACTGGCCAAGGAGAGGGGGTCTCAGGAAAGCCCAAAGACAACAGGAGAGATGAAAACCAAAAAAAGACACTAGAGGACTTTGAAACCTCTGACAACCACATTTATAGCAAACATTATATACAGCCCAATCTTACACAGATAAATCTCAAGCTGAAGTCATTTTTGCCTCATTTCCTGTTATCTGATACATCATGTCTAGCTTTCAAGAGAAAATTTCACAGATGAGGCTGGGCATATGGCTCATGCCTGTAATTCTAGCACTTTGGGAAGCTGAGGTGGACAGATCGCTTGAGCCTAGGAGTTCAAGAGCAGCCTGGGCAACATGGTGAAACCCCATCTTTACAAAAAATACAAAAATGAGCCTGGCATGGTGGTGCATGGCTGGGCTGTAGTCCCAGCTACTTAGGAGGCTGAGGTGGGAGGATCACTTGAGCCCAGGAGGTCAAGGCTGCAGTGGGCTGTGATCACATGATTGCATTCCAGCTTGCGCAACAGAGTAAGTAAGACCCTGTCTCAGCAAAGCATGCTAACAGGCAAGGAAAAATAGAGTCTGTAGATACAAAACAAGCATCAGGACCAGACTCAGATGTGACGCAGATTTTGGAATTATCACACAGGGAATTTCAGTAGCTATGATTCATATGTTAAGGGCTCTAATGGGAAAAAGTAGATAACATGCAGGAACAGAGGGGTGATGTAAGCGGAGTGATGAAAGAGCTAAGAAAAGATCAAAAGGAAAAGCTAGAAATTAGAAACACAGAAACAGAATGAAGAATGCCTCTGAAGGGTCACTCAGAAGACTTAACATGATTTTTAAAAGTCTCAGTGATCTTGAAGATAGGTCAATAGAAACTTCCCAAACTCAAATGCAAAAATAAAAGAGAATGGGGGAAAAAAAAGAGCCAGGCATGGTGGCTTATGCCTGTGATCCCAGCACTTTGAGAGGCTGAGGCAGGAGGACTGTTTGAGTCCAAGAGTTCCAGACCAGCCTGGGCAATATAGTGAGACCCCGTTTCTACAAAAAATAAAAAAATTAGCCAGGCATGGTGGCATATGCCTGTGGTCCCAGCTACTTGACAGGCTAAAGGCTAAGGTAGGAGGATTGGGAGGATCACTTGAGCCTGGGAGGTGGAGGCTGCAGTTAGCTATTAATGTGCCACTGCACTCTGGCTTGCTTGATGGAGTGAGATTGTGTTTCAAAAAACAAACAAATGAACAAAAAACAGAAGATGCAAGAACTCAGAACTTTGGTACAATGTCAAAAGGTGAAACGTACACGTACAGGTAATTAGAAGATCAGAAGGAGAAATAAGAGAGAATGGAACAAGAGAAATATTTGAAGTGCTAATGACTGATAATTTTCTAAAATTAATGACAGACATCTAATCTAAATTCAGATCCAGGAAGCTCAGAGAACACAAAGTAGAATAAATTCCACAAAGTCAGCCGGGCACGGTGGCTCACGCCTGTAATCCCAGCACTTTGGGAGGCCGAGGTGGGTGGATCACGAGGTCAGGAAATCGAGACCATCCTGGCTAACAGAGTGAAACCCCGTCTCTACTAAAAGTACAAAAAATTAACTGGGCATGGTGGCGGGCGCCTTTAGTCCCACCTAGTTGGGAGGCTGAGGCAGGAGAATGGAGTGAACCCAGGAGGTGGAGTTTGCAGTGAGTGGAGATTGCACCACTGCACTCCAGCCTGGACAACAGTGCAAGACTCCTTCTCAAAAAAAAAAAAAAATTTCACAGAGTCTATACTTAGATATATGATATTCAACTTTGGAATATGAAAAGACAATCTTGAAAGAAGCCCTGGGGTTGGGGGGATCACCTTACCTATAGAGAAATAAGAATAAGAATTACAGTGGACTTCCCATCATAAACTATGCAAGTGAAGTAAAATACTTAACGAGTTTAAAGAAAAATAAACCCTCACCAACCTTGAATTCTAAATCCATAAAAATTATCCTTCATGTGTGAAGGAGAAATAAAGACTTTTTCACGTAAGCAAAACTGCGGGGATTTATTACTAGCACAGCATACCTACTCCTTATAAAATGTTAAAAGAAATTCTTCAGAGAAAAGAATAATGATAGTTCAGCAACTTAGATCAACATTAAGGAAAGAAGAACATCAGAGAAGGAATAAATTAAGGTAAAGTAAAATCTTTTGCTTTTCTCAATAATTGAGCTAAAAGAAAAATTTGTTTAAACTGATAATTGTAACAATGTATTAGATAATTATACCATATGGTTAAGTGAAATGAATGACAACAATGTCATAAGAGGTTGGAGGGAGGAATTGGAAATATACTGTTATAAGTTACCTGAACTACACATGAGATGGTATAGTATGAGTTGAAACTGAACTTCGATTAGTTTAAAATGCATATTGCAAACTCTAGAACCACCACTAAAAAAATTAAAAGAAGTATAATTGAGATGCTCAGAGAGTAGATACAATGTTACATAAAATGCTCAATTAAAACAGGAGAAAGAAGAACAAGAGGGGAGAATTAAAGCAAGAGAAAGCAAAATAAGAAAAAGTATATAATTCATAGGAAACCTAGAGCTGTAGGCAAATCCTTATTGTTTACAAAAAGCCCCCTTTAAATATAAAGCATCAGGTTAAGAGAAAAGGGATGGAGAATTATACACTGTGTTAATACCAATCAAAAGAAAGCTGGAATCACTATCTTAATTTTAGACAAGGCAGACTTCAGTACAAGGGAAATATCAGGGATAAATAGGGACATTGAGAATGATAAAAGTGTCAGTTCTCTAGGAAGACATAACAATCCTAAAAATATGTGCACCAAACAACAGAGAATCAGAATACATGAGGCAAAAACTGATGGACCTGCAAAGAGGCACAATTTCAAAAGGACAAATTCACAATTGTAGCTGCAGACTTCAACACCCCTCTTTCACTAGTTGATAGACCAAGCTAGCAGAAAATCAGTAAGGACATAGTTGAGTTGAATAGCATTATCAGTCAGCTTGATCTAATTGACATTTATAAAACACTGCATCCAACAATAGCAGAATCCACATTTTCAAGCTTGCATGGAAATTTACCAAGATAGATCACATCCTGGGCCATAAAACATACCTTAACAAATTTAAAAGAGTAGAAATTATACAAAGTATGTACTCAGGCTGCAATGAAATTAAACCATAAATCAATAACAGAAAGATATTTGGAAAATCCCTAAATATTTACAGATTAAACAGCACCCTTTGCAATAACACATGAATTGAAGAGGTCACAAGATAAATTTAACAGTATTTTGAATAGCCTGTAGTCTCAGCTACTTGGGAGCCTGAGGCAGGAGGCTTTCTTTTTTTTTTTTTTTTTTTTTGAGACAGAGTCTCGCTCTGCCGCCCAGGCTGGAGTGCAGTGGCCTTGAGCCCAGGAGTATGAGTCTAGCCTGAACAACATAGTGAGACCCAGTCACTTAAAAATTTTTTTTGAATAATATAAAATTTAGAATATAACTTATAAAAACTTGTGAGTTTAACTCCTGTCTCTCCATATACTAGCAGTAGCAGTGCAACTGTGAATAACATACTTAAATGGCTGTTCTTATTTTCTTTTTTTTCTTTTGAGATGGAGTCTTGCTCTGTCGCCCAGGCTGGAGTGCAGTGGCCGGATCTCAGCTCACTGCAAGCTCCGCCTCCCGGGTCTACGCCATTCTCCTGCCTCAGCCTCCCGAGTAGCTGGGACTACAGGCGCCCGCCACCTCGCCTGGCTAGGTTTTTTGTATTTTTTTAGTAGAGACGGGGTTTCACCGTGTTAGCCAGGATGGTCTCGATCTCCTGACCTCGTGATCCGCCCGTCTCGGCCTCCCAAAGTGCTGGGATTACAGGCTTGAGCCACCGCGCCTGGCCCTTATTTTCTTAAAATAATTTTAGTATTTAAAACTTCACCTAAAATAAGTTCTAATGTTCTATAGCATAGTAGGGTGACTAGAGTTAACAATAACATGTTGCATATATTTTGAAGTAGCTAGAAAAGAGGATTTTGAAAGTTCTCATCACAAAGAAATGATACATATTTGAGGTGATGGATATACTAATTGCCCTGGTTTTATTATTACACAATGTATACATGTATCAGAACATCACACTGTACCACATAAATATGTACAGTTACTATTTGTCAATCAAAAGCAAAATAAAACAAAAACACAAAAAATTGTGGGATGAAAAGAAAATAGCGCTTAGAGAACAATTTATAGCACTGAATACTTACGTTAGAAAAGAAGAAACAATGAAACAACAAAAAGATCTTTCATTAGCTAAATGAATAAACAAATTGTGGTATATCTATACAAAAAATAAACAGATGGAGGAGAAGAAGCAGTCTCTCCTACAGAATTCCAAACAATTGATGAGGATACTTCACCCTCAAGAAAGTGGAATATAATTTTCTACTCCATAAGTGTAGGTTATGTATCGTGACTTTGTTTCAGAGTATAGTGTGGAAAGGGTAAGGAAGCGACTTTATGGTAGTTACTCACAGCAGTTGCTTCTAGTAGTTATAAACACATTTCAGCCAGATGATCAAGATTGACATCATCAGTGATAACTACTATTGCTGTTATGTATGATGTGATAAAAATAACACCTGAAATCTGTGGTCTTCCTTTCCAGAATTCATAACTCCAGTCTCATCATGAGAAAAACATCAGACAAATCTTAATTGTTGGCATTTTACAAAAATGAATGCTCCTCAAAGCTGTTAAGGTCATCAAAACCAAGGGAAATCTCAGAAATTGTTAGAGCCAAGAAGACCCTAAGGAAACTTGACAGCTAATGAAATGTGCTTTCTTGGATGGGGTCCTAGAACAGAAAATAATATTAGGTAAAATGAAGACAATTGAATAAAGTATGGACTTTAGTTAATAATGATGTATCAATATTGGTCCTTTAGTTGTAGCAAATGTGCACTTAGAACATGTAGTAATAGGGGAAACTCTCTGGGGTTATGGGAACTCACTGTACTATCTTTGTAATTTTTCTATAAATCTAAAACTATGCTAAAATACATTTTATTTTAGAAAAATCAGTGTAAGGATACCTACTCATGTGTTCATTTGTAGAATTCTTAGCCAAACCATTTCTTCCAGTTTCAATAATTTCTGCTGAATAAAACTTTTGGTATTGATGCTACTCACTTTATTTTTGGAATACAGCACTTTATTTCTGGAATATAGCAATTCTTTGATTTTTCCATATAAATATATGCAAGAACAAAAGTGTGCTTTAGTTGTTAGAATCCTATATAGTCCATATATTCTTCAGCACCCATGTTATTCATTGTCACTTTACAACCTGCTATTTAAGGACAAAATACATAGAGTCACAAATGGAAAGTAAAGAAGAACCATCTCTTTCATCTCCTCATTTTATCGTCACAGTATGAAGTGTCAGTATGGAAAAGGCATCACTTTGAAAGCAGACTGTCTGGCAGAAACTGCAAAACTGCATTTTGCAATGGTGTCATCCAAACTCTGGGGAATTCTGTTATTCAGAAGCCTCTGTGGTTCATTCATGCATTAAGAGGACGAGCCTTGCTGCTTTCTCATCTGACAGAGGAGAATGTTGCCATGACAGCTGTTAGGAGATGAGGAGATGTGTAAAGGGCATCCATAATGAAAAGAGAAAATAGCCTGGCTTCTTAGGTCTCACGGATGATGCATGGAGTGGCATGTGTGGATTCTCAAAATGAACCTTGAAAATCTGTTAGTCCCGTGTTAGTAATAATGTTACACACACACACACACACACACACACACACACACACACACACACACACAAAATATGTTTCTTTTCCAGTAGTCTAAGAAGCATGTAGAAAAATTAAACCTCAACTAAAACCACTCATAGATACCTCTTTTTCCATCTTTGGAGTGTAGACTGAAGATCTACCATATTGAAAATTTAAAACATTTGTTAGTGATTAATATAAGGGAAAATATTTTCAAAAAAGGCAGAATCTTTTTTGAAAAGGTCCTAAAACCAGAAAATATGTTAGAGAGTAATCAGAGAGCTTAAGTAGATTTCATCTCTTTAGTCCCAGAGAGTAAAATATATTTTCTTTATCTAAAGATGTTGAAGGAATATTTACTGATTGAAGGATATAATATCTTACCTTTTCTTCAAAATAATATGGGAATGGGGAGTTGTTTAGGGCCGTAGGCAAAACAAGATTGGTAATGAATCGATTATAGAATATTATTATGGACTGAATTGTACCCCCTGTCCCTGCTCCAAAAATTCATCTGTTAAAGCCCCCCCAGTACCTCAGAATGTGACTGTATTTGAAGACAGGATCTTTGAAGAGGTGCTTAAGTTAAAAATGAGGCCTTTAGAGTATTCTCTAATTAGGCCTGTTATCCTCATGAGAGGAGGAAATTTGGATACACAAAGAGACACCAGGAACATCCATGTAAAGAGGAAAGACCATATGAGGACATTTTGAGAAGACATTCATCTGCACACCAAGAAAAGAGACCTCGGAAGAAACCACCCCCGCCTGCCAATCCCTTAATCTTAGGCTTATAGCCTCCAGAACTGTGAGAAAGTAATTTTCTGTGGTTTAAGCCATCAGTTTGTGGTAATTTGTTATGGCAACCAGAACAAACTCATACAAATACCTATCACATAATCGGAGTATGTGTTATCTAATCTCTGGGGAAGGTTAAGTTGCTTTGGGAGCCTCATGATGGACAGCAAAATCAGAACTGGGGGGATCAGGGAAAACTGGCTGGAAGAGGGTGGACATTAGCCTGGTGAAAAGCCAGTGGGAAGAGAATTTTAGGTAGAAGAAGGAGGATATACAGAGGTCTGGATATAGGGGCATGGCATGTTTGGGAAAGTAAAAATAGCTCAACAGGGATGAATTCTAGGTTGTGGGTGAATGGGGGACTAGTACGATTAGGCATTAGGGCAGTAAGCTTTTATTCATCTCATACGCACACCCACACATCACACATCTACACACACACGTGTTTATACTCATTTTGTTTACTGTCAGTGTCTCTTCTCTAGAACATAAGTTCTTTGATGCCCTTTGTGTCTCTTTTGTTAACTGGTGTATGTCTCGCTACTTAGAATAGTACCTGGCACACAGAAGATATTCAACAAGGTAATTGCTGAATAAATAAATGAGTAAATTGCATGATTTGTTCTTTAGAAAAGTTACTTTGGCAGCACTGTGGGAAACATTTAGAATGTGGCCTCAAGCAGGGCTGTTAGGAGACTGTTGTAATAGTCCTGCTGAAGTTGATAGTGGAGGTGTAGATGAGAAGACTCAGCTAACGGGTGAGTTACTCAGGAGGTAGAACTAAGAGAACTTGTAATGTGATTGTCTATAAGGCTTAAAGAAGAATGGTCCCTCCCAGGTTCCTGGTGTAGGCACTGAAAGAAAGATAGGTTTGTTTTCTGAGGTAAGAAACATACAAAGAAAAGTAGACTTTGGATGTGGGTTGGAGGTACTGAGTTCAGTGTTGGTCATGTTTAGCTTCAGGTAGCAGAATGACATCCAAATCAAGATGTCTACTTGGTGATGACTGAGAGGGGGCTGTCTAGGCTGGATCTAGAGTGAGGAAACTTCAACTTAGAGGTGAACCTAAAGCCATAGAAATGGATGCCATTGTTCAAATAGAAGGTGTAGACGTGGAAGATGAGAACACAGAGTATTGAGAAGAAAATAGAAACAGGAAATCAAAATAAGCAGTGAGAAGTTTAGTGCACTTCCAAAAAACTCTTGAATTCCTTATTGTTATGTTTGTCATTACATTATAGAACCCTAAAACAAATACATAGTTCAGATTCTAGCTCTGAAGCTGTAGTCTTGGTAACTTAACCTCCTTATTCCTTCTTTTCCTTCATCTCTAAGATGGGTCCAATTATAATACCTACCTTTATTATAGATTTGTTGTGAGGGCTAGATGAAATATATGTAAAGCCTCTAGTATTATAATGTGCATTCAATAATTGTTCACTCATTATTTTTACTTATTAAGTTTAAACTTTCATTATTTTTATTTATTTATTTTTTTTGAGAGAGCGTCTCACTCCAGTGCAGTGATGCAATCATGGCTCACTGCAGCCTTGACTTCCTGGGCTCAGGTGATCCTTCCATCTCAGCCTCCCAAGTAGCTGGGACTACAGGTACATGCCACCACACCTGGCTAATGTTTTTTTTTTGTTGATTTGTTTTATAGATGAGGTCCCACCATGTTGCTCACACTGATCTCAAACTCTGGGCTCAAGCAGTTCGCCACCTTGACCTCCCAAGTGCTAGGATTACATGTGTGAGCTACTGCGCTTGGCCTAAATATTTATTATTAAGTTTGATTATAAACTTAGTAAGTTTCCAGTTACGAACATTTGTGCTTACAGCTTACTATATCAACCATGGATCTCTAGGTGTGAATTGTTAAGTGTGACAGAGAACTTTTTAATGCTATGTTTGTGAATGTGTATGTATATAATTATTAAAATACACATTCAACTTTAATTAATATTAAGTTATTAATATACCTACATATTACTGATTACAAACTTAAGGCAACACTTAAAAACTTCAGAGTAAAATTAAGTGTGCTATTGACTGTTATTTATTGTTTAATCAGGATCTTGCCCCTTTCTCTTTTCTGTTTTCAGATGGATCTTTATTTAGCACCTTGAATATGTAAAAGTCCCGGACCCCTACACATTTACTGGCTCATTAAAGTGTGTTTGCACTTTTTTAATCTGTCGTCTTCTTTAACTGACGTCTTAATGCCATGGCTTCATAGGGGGTGCCCAGTTCTTTCTGCTTCCTGCCTGTTTTTTTTTTTGCAGAGAGGCCACTTTCGCTTTTTAATATTATTTGGTCTAAGTGGCACTGTTTAACAATAAGACAGGCACGTTGCAAAGGCCTCATGCTTGAGTCAAGATCTGTAAAATGTTCCCCACTTACTATCTTCTCCTAATCAGAAAGGTCCTCTCCACTTGACCCATTTTTCCTGTCTCAATTCCTTTCCCCTTTGAAGTTCAATGTGGAAGTTTCTTTGCATAAAATTGTTTACGATAATATATTAATCCTCTTAGTAGGTTTCCATCCATTTCAAAAACTTCCCTCTCCTGAAGATTTCCTCTTATTGTTAAAGGAAATAGGCTGTTTTCTTTCTAAATTTTAAACTGTTAGCTTGGGCTATGCTTGCATCACCACTACCACAGCTACAGCAAAGATAGAAAGATTTTAATATCCCAAAGGGAGGAAGAAATATAGAACTATAAATATATATATATGCTATTCGAGTAAGGCTGACTTCAAGGGTAGGCTCTCAGGCAAAACTGGCCTATTTATGGATGACCTTTCTTTTTTTTTTTTTTTTTTTTTTTTTTGAGGTGGAGTCTTCACTCTGTCGCCCAGGCTGGAGTGCAGTGGCACCATCTCGGCTCACTGCAAGCTCCGCCTCCCGGGTTCGCGCCATTCTCCTGCCTCAGCCTCCCGAGTAGCTGGGACTACAGGCGCCCGCCACCGCGCCCGGCTAATTTTTTTGTATTTTAGTAGAGACGGGGTTTCACCGTGTTAGCCAGGATGGTCTCGATCTCCTGACCTCGTGATCCGCCCGCCTCGGCCTCCCAAAGTGCAGGGATTATAGGCGTGAGCCACCGCGCCCGGCCTGGATGACCTTTCTGATTCAAAACATCAGTCTCTACACTACTAGGCTACTTTCTGAAAAGTTTTTATGACAACTCTGCATAGAAATCCACCCTTTTGAAATACGTTAGAGTAAACAAACAACGTTCTTTAGCAATGCATTTGTTCGTTTGATCAATATTCAGCTGTTAATCAGTGATTATTTTCTGGATGCCAGGCACTAATGGCAGTAGTGATAGCATTCAGAAATGCACAGAGTAAACCCGCACTTGCTGTCATGGAGCTTAGAATTTAGTGGGGACACAGACACGAAACAAATACCTATGTAAGTATTCAATGAATATTTGATGAACAAATGAGCTTTAAAAAAATTGGGGCCAAGAGTATTCCCAAGAGAAAGAGAAAGGCAGCTGATTAAAACAAACAGACAAAAAATCCTTCTAAACTTCCCAAACTCGTGACCTTCTATAACTTGGTCTATAACATCAACAGATACAGGTTTAACCTATTTTTGTAGTTTTTCCTTAAACTTAACTACTTCTGATATCATTGTTTCTGGAGCAAGCTGCTTATAAAATTCCAAATAACAAACTGTAAATGGTCATTTGGAAACATATTTGCAGGTGGGGCTTGCATTTTTCCATGTAAAGTCATTCATCCTTTTTTTTTCCTACCCAAATTCCCTGCCTCCTACTTCCCTAGCACTGTTTGTTGCTCATTTTTTCTTTGAAAACTCTGTTTTCTTGGTGTTGCTGACACCCATCTCCCCTGGTGTTCCTCCCTGTTCTGTGTTTGCTCCTCCTCCATCTCTGCTCTTCAGGAACATGAGCAACAAACAGTGCCAAATGCTGGTATTGCAAAAGGAAGTATTATATATGCTGGTTCAGAGTTTAGTTTGTATGGAAAATACTTTTTATAAATTCTCCTAAAATATTCATAAACCTGTTATTTTTGAACAGGTCACAAAATAGGTATATCTTGTGGACACACAGATGGAATTTTGTACCACTTCTCAGTTAACTCCAACCTTGATCACTTTTCTAGATTTCTCTTATTTCTCAGGCCCTTTCCTTACAGGGGAGGGAGCTGACTACTGATTAAGAGGGAGTCAGAGTAGCCAGGGAAGGAGGAGGGAGGAAGACTTCAGGTGAAGTTCCTAAAAGCTCACATTTCATTTGCAGTCTCTACTAGGGTTTCTCAGCCTTGGCACTGCTGACATCTTGGTCTGGGTAATCTTGGCTGTGGGGCTGGTCTGAATATTATAGGATGTTTAGCAGCTTCTCTGGCCTTTCTTCACTAGATGCCCCCATTTGTGTCGACTAAAAATGTCTGAAGACATTGTCAGATATCCCCTGAGGGGCAAAATAACTCCCCAAGTTGTAGCTGAGGACCCTTGCTTCATACTCCTTCCCTAAGCAATCCCATCCACAATCTTTGAATTAATTATGACCTATATGTTAACATACTCATGACTCCAGTTTAGACCTAATTTCTGAGCACCAGTGGTATGTCTTCTTGGATATTTCGAAGAGATTGCAAAGCCAAAAAAAGTCCAAATGCTGATCTTCTTACCACACTGCTGCTCTCGATGTTTCCTATCTCTTGAGAAGGCACCTCCATCTACCCATCTCCCTCACTCCATGTTTCTAGTCAATTGCTAAGTGCTGTTGATTTTGCATTCCAACCCTACCCCAGATTCCTTCCCTTCTCTCCGTATTTACAGCTCCCACCACTTCAGGTCAAACCATCATCATCTAATGCCTGGATAACTTGTGAGCCCTACCCTAAACTTCAGGAACTTTTGCTTCTGTACAATTCATTCCCCACATGACTCAGAGAGTCTTGTCAAACAGTAAATGTCAACAAGCCACTTGCATGTGCTTCTATCTGTTTTCAGGTTAAGGACCCAAATCCTTAACAAGACTAATAACCTGTGTGATGTGGCTGCTTACCTTCCTTCTGTTTCCTAAACATACCATGTATTTCTTGCTACCTCTATGTCTCTGCACATGACTAGAATATTCCCAGTTACCTCCTTCCGATCACCATCTGAGCTATTTTCCACACTTAAGGATGTATATATATATATATTTTCTCTCTCATTTGAAATTTTACATTATAATGCTACTATAATGAAGATGGTGATATCAGCTTCATATTTTTGTGTATACATGCTTATATGAAGCTAATTAAACATGACAACATGAATATCTATGTACATACTTTTCTAAAAATGATCATGTATTTGTAAAAATATTAAACTAGCCTAAAATATTTTTAAAAATTAAAAATTAAACTAGCCTAAAAAATGAGAAAGTGGAGAGAGATACATATATATTTGAAGCTGCTTTTTAAAATGATATTTTCTATTTATCAATTTTTAATGCATGTTTTCTGGGTTTTTTTGTTGTTGTTTTTCTTCACAGTGTATCAAGATATTTGAAAAAATACTCTGGCAAGAAAATGTACTGTATCATAAAGATTCAAATGGAGATAATTTGTGGCTACCGAGCCAGGAATGTGTATGAGTCATAAATTAAACCTGACAAACCTGTCATAAAATATAAGTTTTAATAGATGCATAATCTGTGCTTTCATGACTGTGTCAGAATCAATAATACATCATCTGCTTTTTTTTAGATTGGCTCACATAAAGCAAAACTGTGAAAGTAAACACATTTTTTTAGTTCATGAGCAAAATTTTAAAATGTGAATGTGGCTTAAGCAAAAAAACCAACAAAACTATATATTAAATTATAGAATATGGAATATGAAAGTGGTTGTTTAAAAAAGAAATAGCCCATAAAAAATTAGGAGATAAATGACACATTGGAGAAAGATGGTTAAATATATAACAGGCAAATAGTTAATTTCTTTAATATACAGGCGCTCCTACATATAAACAGTTTTAAAAGCTTACCAATTTAAAACGGGAAAGAACATAGACCAACATTTTTAAAAGGAGATTCAAATGGTAAGGACCTATTGAAGACATTGTTCATCCATCTAGGAATAAATTGTAACTACAAATAAAGTTTTATGTATTACGTGGGAAATTATTTTAAAAAGTAACAATAATAATAGATACCTGATGCTGGAGAGTGTATGGGGTACTGGGCACTCATTCTCTGTGGATGGGACTCTGGAAGCCCCTTTCATAATATGCATCAAAAGCCCTAAACTCTATTTCCCATTCTAGCAATTTATCCTAAGGAAATAACCAGTTACCAGGATGATGATTTCGACACCAGAAAGGTTATCTCAGTATTGTTTATAATACCTAAATACATAGAAGCAATATGAGTATCCATTAATAGATATTACAGTTTATCCACACAGTGGAATATTATTCACTTCTAAAAATGATACCTTAAATTTATTCACATGAAGAAAGTATTTATGATAGATACTTTCTTCATAGTATCTATCATAATGTAGAATGTAGAATATACCTAGGTCAAAATTGTAGGTCAAAATGTAGAATATACCTAGGACCCAAATCTTGGTTCCTGATACCATTCTCCAATAATAGAAACCAGGGCTCCTTGGAGAAATAGCTGATTCTAGTACTGGCACAGGAAACATAAAGGATGAAGAGCATTTTTTTTATTCCCAGAAAGTATGAAAGTCTTCAAAATCGAAAAATGCTGGGTATGCTGGCCCACGCTTCTAATCTCAGCACTCAGGGAGGCCACGATGGGAGGATTGCTTGGGTCAGGAGTTCAAGACCAGCCTGGGCCACATAGTGGTACTCCATCTCTATAAAAAAAATTAGCCAGGTGTGGTGGTGTTTGCCTGTATTCCTAGCTACTCAGGAGGCTGAGGTGGGAGGATCACTTGAGGCCAGAAGTTCCAGGCTGTAACGAGCCATGATTGTGGCCACTGCACTCTAGCGTGGGTGACAGAGTGAGACGTGTCTGTAAGTAAATAAATAAATAAGCAAAATCCATATATTTAATTCAAAGAGACACAAGAACCAACTGAAGAGCTCCCAGTGACCAACGATGGGACAATCTGAGCAATGAAACAATTTTGTATTATAGTCATAATCCAAAACATATAATAAATATTTATGAGTGTGTACTAAAGTACATAATTGAATAAACAAATAAATGAGGACTAGAGACAAATCACCCAAGCAGAAAAGTTCCAGATAATTTATGCAGATACTGAACCCTCAAGGAGATGGAATATAAATCTCCACTTCTTAAGTGTGGTTTATACATAGTGACTTCCTTCCAAAGAATATAGTATGGAAAGAGGAGAAAAATAAGTTTACAGTGAAGAAATCTGACATATACTACCTCAGTCATGTGATCCAGGTCAATATCAACATAGATAATTAATGTTGATAGTAGGTGCTCTTAATATGATGTGATGAAAATGGCACTTTACCTCTGTGGTCTTACTCTTCAGAACCTATGACCACAGTCTGAACACGAGACAAACATCTGACAAGTCCCAATGGAGGGACATTTGCAAAATGCCTGACCTGTAACCCTCAAAACTGTCAAGGTCTTCAAGTCATCAAGAACAAGAGAGGTCTAAGAAACTGCCATAGCCAAGAGTCGCATAAGGAGACGTGATGACTAAGTACAGAGTGTAAAGCTGTAATATATATAATCTAATATATATATATTAGATTAAAACTAAGAAAATCTGAATAAAGTATGGCCTCTGGTTAACAATAATGTATCAATATTGATTATTTAATTATAATTGCGACAAGTCTGAGATCAAGGTATTTGGCAGGGTTGGTTCCTTCTGAGAACCACGAAGAAAGCCTATGTTCCAGGCCTGTCTCCTTGGCTTATAGGTGGCTGTCTTCTCCTTGTGTCTTCATGTATCTTCCCTCCACATGTGTCTGTATTGATATCCTCTTTTTAGGACACCAGTCATATTGGATTGGGGACTTTCCTAATGACCATATTTTAATTGAATTACCTCTTTAAAGACCCTGTCTCAAATATGGTTGTAGTCTGAGGTCCTGCAGACTAGGGTTTCAACATATGAATTTTGTGGGGGACACAGTTCAGCCCTTGGCCCCAGGTTTCTTACTATCAGAGAAAGAAGTTAAAAATAAGCAACAGAGGAGGGCTAGAGTGAACCCCGTGTTGATTGAGTCAGCGGTATTGGTGGGGACTCTTGTTTAGTTTGTGTGTGTGTGTGTATACACACACACACACACACACACACACACACAGATAATAGAAATAAATATAGATATGTTATGTCAGCTAATATATATACACATATTGCACAGCTCTGTATGCTGAGGGGACCTTGATGCAGTGACCTCCCAGTAGTAGTGACAAGCATGCCTGGTGCCCAGATCGTTTCTAAATACCATTCCCTAATAAAAGGAGAAATAGCTGCTTCTAGCACTGGGACAGGGAAAATAGGACATTATCCTGGGAGAAAATTTAAGGAGAAATGGTGTATGTACATAGCCTCAATGTATCTTCTTCTCCTAAACATTTATGAATTGTGTGGTGGTTTTAACATCTGTCTACACTCATTTATATGCCTCTCTCCAAGAGGTGGAGCTCAATTCTCTGTCACTTAAGTGTGTACTTAGTGATTCACTATTTTAGAAAGAGAAACAGAGGAACTGTACAGTGGAGAAACCTGGCAGATACCACCTTAACCAACTGCTCTAGTTGAACATCTCTAGTGATAAATCCTGCTGATATCATCTACTCCTGGTATGTTGACGTGAGAGGGTGATTTACCTCACCACCCTCCAAAGTCTATAACCCCAGCCTGTTAATGAAAATAGCAACAGCAAAAAGCCCAAATGGAGGGACCTCCAATGGAATACCTGATCAGTTTGCTTCAAAAGTTTCAAGGTCATAACAAAAAAGGAAAGACCAGAAGACACTAAATAGGCTTGATGACTAATGCGACATGCTGTCCAGGAGTGGAAAAGGACATTAGTGGGAAAATTGGCAAAATCCAAAAAAAAGCCTAACGTTTGGTTAATAGTATTATAGCAATGTTAATTTCTTAGCTTTGATAACTGTTACTTAAAATGGTAATATTAGAGGAAGGTGCTTGAAGGGCATATGGAAACTCTTTGTACTATTTGCACAACTAACTCTTTTGTAAATCCAAAATTATTGCGAAATAAATAGGTTTTAAAATATAGCATACATAATAGCATTAATTCACTCAAAAGCTCTTCCATGTGCTAAGAATACTCAACGAATAAAACAGGTAATTATGCTTGCTCTTGTAGAGCTTTCATTTTTATCACCAATCGATCCTTTTTTGTTAAAAAATGTAGTATAGGACGGGCGCAGTGGCTCACGCCTGTAATCCCAGCACTTTGGGAGGCCGAGGCAGGTGGATCGCTTGAGGTCAGGAGTTTGAGACCAACCTGGCTAACATGGAGGAACCCCGTCTCTACTAAAAATGCAAATTTAGCCAGGCATGGTGATGCACGTCTGTAATCCCAGCTGTTGGAGAAGCTGAGGCAGGAGAATCTCTTGAACCTGGGACGTGGAGGTTGCAGTGAGTGGAGATTGCGCCACTGCACCCCAGCCTGGGTGACGAGAGTGAGACTCTGACTCAAAAAAAACAAAACAACAAAAAAAAGTAATATATACTATCATATCTATTTTGTTTATAAGTTTCAGTTGGATGATAAATGGAAATATTTGGATGAAGGTGCTATTATTTGAAAGAGAAAGTATGTAATTTAGACCAGAATATGGAGTTTTAGAGATAGAAAGGTCTTGCAGAGATTATCTCTTTTAAATCAGTGGTTCTCCATGTGCGCTCCAGGGCCAAGCAGCAGCAGGGCCTACGAACTGGTTAGAGATGCAAATTCTCAGGCTGAAACCCAGTTTTAGCAAATTAAAAACTCTGGTGATCAGGCTCAGCAATCTGTATTTTAACAACCCCTCAAGGTGATTCCACTGCTCCAGTCCCAGTATCCTCATAGGTGAAAGAATAATAATACCAACCTCTGATAGTTTATGTATAATGTGTGTAATGCAAACCAATTTAGCAATTTACACGACACATTGTAAGTTGTTCATGAAAAGATATCAATTAAGACTAGATACCACCACCCGCTTAAATGTCTTCATGGCTAACTCCTTTACCTCCTCTGGGGCTTTGCTTGAGTGGCACTTTATCCATGAGGCCTTCTGTGGCCACCTTCTTTGCAAATGCACCATGCCTTTCTTCCTTTAGTCCTTCTTCCTGGAACTTGCAATCTCCTTTTCTCCTTCCCTCATCCCATGCCCCCCTGCCTCCCCCATAGCACGTATCTCCTTCTAATAAATTATATATTTTACATATTCATTATGTGCTTTTTAAATGTCTGTCTTCCTCTGCCAGATTGTAACTTATCAAGGGAAGGGAATCTCTGCATTCACTGATGCAGGTCAAGTGCTAAAATCAGTGCCTGGCACATAGTAGGCACTTAACAAATGTTTGTTCCACATTGAATGGTTGATATTACTGTCTGATGAAAGTGGATTACAAATTATTCTTTAGGCACTTCTGGGGTTCTGCATATTTAATTTGACTTAGGATAAGTTTCTTTAATTAGGCTGTGTTTTTGGTACTGACTGATGGTCTCCCCACCCCAGAACCACCAGCTTACTGGTGTGGTTGAGGCAGGGATGGGGTGTACCAGGATACTTGGCCACATTTATCTTTCTCCTAGGGATCTAGTCCTAAGTGGCTGGATTCTGGGAGAAATTTCACGCACAAAAGGACTGTGTAGCTAAAAGAGTTTAAAACTCATTTGTCTGTACCATTTAGTACAAATGAGTTTGTTTTCCCAAATATTGCTGAACTGGGCAGCAATTTTTTATTGGTGAGAGTGATAGTTAAGATTTACAAAGTTGTTCTTAGCAGATGGAACCTAATAGCGATGTCATGAGGAAAGAATTAGGAGAAGGGAAGAGATGAGACAGAAGGGATTTAGATGGACCAGGCAGATCCACTGATAGTGGAAAATAAAAGTAGGAGAGGTGATAAAGGCAAAGTCCACATGAAGAGACGGCCTTGAAACCCAGTATGAGAAACGCAAACTCTGTGCAGAGGAGTCAGTGGAGAATTCTCAGAGAAGTGCTGTGACAGCTGCAAACAAGATGGGTTTTGGCAATACTTTTTAACAGTTTTGGGGTTCGGAAAGAACTGTTGAAATCTGCTAAACAAGAGACCAGATTTTGAGTGTGAAGTTTTACTAGAGGAGCTGAGAAAGACCATATCCTTATTATTTAGGTTATCGATGGTGTGTGTGTGTGTCTGACACACACTTTTTCTTTGGCTTGTCATTTAGTGGCTGATACAGAGTTACTCAGTGTTATTCAGTTTTGTCTACTTTTTTTTTTTTTTTTTTTTTTACATTTTTTCTAATCTTTTATAGTGCTGCCTCTTTAATCTGTCATCTTTGGTGAGAACAGGAGTCCTCATAAGAAACCACTAATACCCGTGAGCATCAGAGCAGTAACAGAATTATATCCATACTTTGGTGATAGCATTTCTAAAAGCCTGCCTTCTATATTATTTTGCTGAGCAGAATTTAAATTTTCCAGATGTCTCAAGGATAACCATTGTGAGCATTGTGATTTACGCTAAAAACAAACAAAAAGCAACATGCCTCTCTAAGCTTTAGTTTCCTTGTCTTAAAATGGAGATGATGACGTTGCCACCCAATTCACAGATTGCTGCTAGGATCAAGTGAGATAATCCTTATGGGGTGCTTCCTCTGTGCCTGGCTAAGTAGTAAGTCCTGAATGAATGATGGCTGCTAGAGTCACCATTAACATCATCATCCTCTGGCCTCTCCAGCTCTTTACCTCTGCCTGCCTTGTCCTTTTCCTTCATAGCCTTTGCATAATCATAGTTTTTGTCTCACCTGGGTTATGTCTGTCCTTTTCACGCTTGTGACAAATGGTAGACACTCAATAAATGTTGATAAAATGAATCCTTGAACATATGACTTTTTTTTTGTTTTGTTTTAAATGAAAAGGCATTCTCCATTTGTTGCTGGCTAAATGATTTCTTTGGAGATATGGTACAATTTCTATGTTTAAAAAATTTACTTCAGTATAACATTTCCCTTCTGATTTGGGTTGCAGCTATACACAACAAACTTTGGAATTTAAATATCTATGTGTGGCATAGTCAAGCTCTATAGCATATTTTTAAAAGTCCTCATGTAGCTCTAATCGTAAACTTGAATAATTTTGCAAGTGTGCACAATAAAAATGGACTAAAAACAGAATCTGTTTACTCATCAGAATCATGTTCCTTTCAGTATTCTAGGCCTGGATCATGTATGCAATTTATGAAATCATTCATCCAGCAGCAAATAGAGAATGTTTTTAATGAGATGTCAAATCAGATTGAATTGTGGTCATGAAAGATGTTGAATATATTGAGTCATAGAAATTTGAACTCTATTGAGATGAAATATCATGTTTTGTGTTAAAAACAGTAAATGTTTTCTGCCATTCATATTTTGTTCTTAAGTCCTATTTTACCATAGCTAAGCGCAAGGTGATATAATCAATAAGGGGAAAAATGAGCAAATTCTGGTGGTGGTGTTTATACTTTTGTTATAAAAAGAGATTATTGTTTACGCTTTAATTGGGTCTCAAGCCATTTGTAAACAATACTGCATGTGATTCTTATTTATGATCTCAAGTTTTGAAACTCTTGACAGTTATAACGGAGAAACTTAGTGCTTTAATGGCATAATCTATTTATATTTATTTATATTTTACCAGGATCTCTGATAACCTCACTATATAAGATCCGAAGAATACTTTTCAGTCTTCCTCTTGTTTAGTCTGTCACCAGGATTCCATCTGATGGCCACTCCCTTCTTGAAACTGTCTCTTCTCTTGACTTCAGCACATGGTTTTCCCTCAAATGTTCTGGCTGCTCCTTCTCTGACTGCTCTGCTCAGCTGTTCATCTGGCAGTCCCTCAAGGTTCAATCCCGGTGCTTCTTTCTTTTCCCCATCCCTCCTCTGACCTTCCTTTCCTTCCCTGCTTCTTCCCTGTCCTCTCCTCTTCTCACTTTACACTCTTTTTCTAAAGCATCTTGTCTATGCCTCAGTCTATCATAAATTTCCTGTAGCATGCTATTAATTTCAAAATTAGAATCTTCAGCTCAGATATCTTCTCTGAATACCAAACTTGGCTATCCAAATGTCTTCCCTTTGCCTCTAGGGCACCTCCGTTGCCAATTTAAAACCCTCTTCCTCATCACCACTGTCCATCAGGTCTATAACCTAGAAACCTAAGAGATAACCTGATAGCACCTCTCTTTTACTTACCCTTCAAGTCTACCCAGTCACCTGTTTATGTTACTCCCTGATGGCTGTCAGATCTGTCCAAGTCTCTTCTTCACTCCTGTACCTCTCCAGATACGCAAGGCTAAGCCAGCAGAGTCGTGCAAATGGACTACAACAAGGATTGCTGTTAGGGACTAGAATAATCTCCAGACTAGTTTTTCACATCATCACTTAACCCTTGTCCACATTGCAGCCAGAGCAATCTTTTTAAAACAGACATTTGATTGTGTACTCTTCCCCTTTTTAAGTAAAAATCCTTAACAAGGCCACACGTTCCTGTAGGGTCTGGCTCCCACTGACCCCTCCAACCTCATGGCACAAGATGCTTCTCCCCATGGTTTCTGTTACAGCCACATGTTCATTCTTTCCGTTCTCGGAAATGTGCCCTGTTGCCTCCTGCCACGGAACCTTTATGTTGCTATTTCCTCTGCCTGTAATGTTCTTCGCATTCCCCAGCCCATACTTCACTCCACTTAGTTAACTGCTTCTCATCCTTAACTTCTCCATTTAAATCTTCAAAGAAATTAATACCACTTAAATATTGTTAATATCAGTGAAATATTACTATATCACAAGATTTTATATTTTGTTATTAATATAGTTGAGTCTTCATTATGTTTTTATCACACTTCATAGCATTTAACACAGCTCAAATTCAGCCTTATTTATAAGTTTATTTGATTAAGATTTGCTGAACTATAAGCTCTTTGACAGCAGGATCATGACTTTTTGTTCATCGTTTTCCTCCCATTGCCTAACGTGGTGCTTGTATAAGGTAGGTCTAGATAAATGAGGTCACATGACTAAATGAAAGGCAAAAATACTAAAATATTTGCAGATTGGTCTTCCAGATGGCAGATTTGAGCTGGTTGATCTTTCATGGCAACACATCATAGCAATTTCTTCAGAAGCAGCTTTTATCCTATAGGATGAATGTAATGACCAACCTACACATTGGCCACTGTCTCAAATATATAGAAATGAATGACCATGTACTTTTTAATATTCAATAGTTTTTTTCTTAATAAATGTAAGAAAATTGAATGTTAATGTGTCAAAGTTTTGGCTATAACTTGGTTTAACTTGTGATCTAGTATTGACACACACAGACACACGCACACACACACAAACTTTAGGAATTAATATTTTCCATTGCTATGTGCGGTATATTCTACTGCTTTCTATTCTGTTGTCTTCTGATCTTTTCTATTTTATGCTATTCTATTTTATTTATTAATATTGGTTAGAACTCATTTAATTTCACAGCTGTGAAAAATTTATTTTAGAAAGTATTTTAGAGCTATGACTTTTAATAGATATAAATGTTAAAACTGAGTAATAAATTGATTAAAAGTAGATATAGGTTTTCTAATTTAAGCATATTATTTTGACTACAAAAACTATGTTTTTGAGGGGCTAGAATACATTTTTATTTAGAATATAGGAAAGTTAATACACTAAATTGTATTACAATTGTAAATTGTACATTAGTGTAAACTGTACACTAGCTAGCATTTTGAAATATTAATTCTGAGAACTATTAGCTGTTTTGGATTTCCCTTTATTTTTGCATCTAAAATCATGGAGTGCAACATGGTCTTTAAATTTGGCTTTCAGTCTATAAGTCAGAAAGATCACAAAGTTTTTGATAATGATTTGATGGAGTTTTGAATAGACAAAGACAAATATGAGAGTGGGAACATTGAAAGGAAGTAGTGGCCAGGCGCAGTGGCTCATGCCTCTAATCCCAGCACTATGGGAGGCTGAGATGGGCAGATCACGAGGTCAGGAGATCGAGACCATCCAGGCTAACATGGTGAAACCCTGTCTCTACTAAAAATACAAAAATTAGCCAGGCGTGGTGGTGGGCACCTGTAGTCCCAGCTAGTTGGGAGGCTGAGGCAGGAGAATGGCATGAACCCAGGAGGCGGAGCTTACAGTGAGCCAAGATCATGCCACTGCATTCCAGCCTGGGCGACTGAGCGATCGAGACTCCGTCTCAAAAGGAAGGAAGGAAGGAAGGGAGGGAGGGAGGGAGGGAGGAAGGAAGGAGTGTGCAATGTTAAGTTCATAATCTTAGATTTGTAGCCAACTTTTGAGGGGTACTTAAAACGCCAAATCAGTGATATGCCATGGCCCATCAGAAAGAAAAGGGTGGTTAGCTTTAGTGCACTTTTATGTCTATTTTTTAAAATAAGACAATTTGTCATCAAGACAGTTTGATAAGACAAATCATTCTTTTAGAAAAAATTTTAAAAGAAAGAGAAAATAGATATATTTTTTATTCATCTTTAATTCGTCCTTTATCTATTTCCTGTGACCATTAGTTGTTGGGCCTGCCAAGTCACATCTTAGCCACAAATTTGTATTCACCTCATGCAGGCTATAGGAGCTAATTATACACAGACCTCTCATTTGACTTCTCAGCTTAGTTTTTCAGAGTAAAAGTGCAGAATAATGGCTTTCTCCCAATCAGAAGAATGAAACCTTTATAGAAAACTCTCAACATTTTTTCTCTAGGAATCAGGTACAACTAGGTTAATATACATACTCCCTCTGCCCAACAGCTTCTTTTTTATATAGTGAATAATTGAAAATTATTATATAGGATTCCCCTATGTCTTCAAGTTATTTTCTTAAAGATCCAAAGCCTCATATATAAAACATTCTCAACAAAATTTAAGTGATTGCTTGCTTTTTGATTAGTTTAAATTAGTTTTATTAGGTAATTTGGTAGGAAAAATGGGAAATAATGGCTAATTGGAGGTAAGGTTCTTTTGCTCCTTAATTTCCTCTCCCTGTCAGCTCCACTATATGCTTTTAGTTAGACTTCTAGCTGTAGCACATCTTTAGTAATTTATAACCAAGATTCTCTAATAATTGGGTTAAAATGAGAGTGAAAGTAGGTGTAAAATGAAACTCTACAATTTGTTAGACATACAACAAATTTCATAAAATAAAATTTTACAACTTCATTTTTCTGTGGTAGGAAGTTAGGAATTTGTTCTTAATGTAAATCAAAAAAAAGATAGAATCTCTATAGGGGTCTTTCTCTTTCTTTCTCTTCTTCCATTTATCTATGTATCCTTCAGAACCCAGTTCAAAGCCTCCATTTGAAGTTTTCTTCATTTTCCCAGGCAAAGTTAGTCCTTCCTTGCCTCATGTTTCCCATGTGCCATATTTATTCCTCTGTTCCTGCATCCTGCTTTACAGTAGCTCATCTTGCCACGTATCTGTCTCCCCTCCCTGGACTATGAGCTTCTTCAAGACAAAAGAAGCAGCTCATGATCTTTCTATGAGCCAGCCCATGAGCTTCTTCATCACTCATTCATCTTGAGTATCCTTTTGTATAACACAGTCCTTAAGATACAGTATCTTCCCGATAACATCTGATGACTGAATAATAAATTTCCATGTCAAGAATTCTGAAGCATATTCATGCCTCAGATCATTTAGCTAAGTGAAGTGGAGAGGAATGAACAGAAGAAAGAACAAAGGGATATCTAACAAACCCAGTGTCTGAGAAGATGGCTAAAACATTTTTAAGGACGGGCTCTAAAAGTCCATGCTCCTCCAGAAGGATATAAAATGGCAGTTTAAAGTATTAAAATATTTCTAGTAAATTAAAATAAAATCAGTTTTCTAAATCATTCTTTGAATGTAAACTTTATTTAAACCCTGGCCTTGGGAATAAACACATCATCCAACTTTAGGTTTTCAGCTTTCTCTGCTACAGTGGGAACAGCTTGTATATCTTGATGTGATCTGACATGCTGAACAGATGAACCCACTTTATAAAGGAGCCTGATAAGCAGCGAGGTCCTGCATCCTCAAGGATGGCTCTGAAAATAACTAAATATGTGATGGAGGAGGCAGGAAAAAGATAGTGCAGGAGCAACTCCCCTTCGTGCACTGGAACATGAAGATAGTTCCTTCATTTCAGCTGCAAATGTTGCTTAAAGAGCCTGTCACTATCTGTGGTTTTGTGTCTTGGGTACTTGGTTATCGATCAGGTTGGTAAATCTAAGGAATCCTGCAGAAATAGCCTGTCGCAGGAGAATTTTTACTGTTGAAAAGATGCTGAACAGTGGCTAAAATTTTGGTTAGAATTCTTGTTCACAATGCCTTGTTGATGGTATTGCGGAAGCAGCCATCAAATCAGAGCATTAATTTTTCTTTGCCAGAAGTCACCCATCTGCCACCTGCTCAGAAGAGTACAAAAATTATTGTCACATCCACAAGCTAAGCACATGAAGCAGCATGTACTGTATCAACTGTTTTCATCTTCTTCAAAGTTCTTACTCTTTTTACATATTCTCTCCCACCAGCACTCGGGATTAATCAGCAACAATCACAGTGATTAAGGAGAAACCAAGGGACTAGAAAATGAGCGTCATCTTCTAAATAGTTTCACATTTATAATGTAAGGCCTGAGCATATCCTTATGGCTACTATGATGACAGGGGTCTGGAAAGGATGATTAATATGCAGACCACACCAGTCCTCGTTCAGCAGATCTTACAGGAAGTAGAAGTAGAATCTCTGGGAACAGGATGATTCATCACCATATGTGGGCTGAAAGGGGACAGGTGAAAGTATTTGCTACCTACACTTTCAGCAGAAAACTCAAGCCATTATATGATAAAAGCGAGGAGATGAGCTTCCTGCCTCCCTCAGGTGATGGGGATACGGGGATGAGAACTTCTGCTAAGCAGGTTTTTTTTTTTTTTTTGAGATGGAGTTTTGTTCTTGTTGCCCAGGCTGGAGTGCAGTGGCGTGATCTCAGCTTACTGCAACCTCTGCCTCCTGGTGTCAAGCAATTCTCCTGCCTCAGCCTCCCAAGTATCTGGGATTACAGGTGCCAACCACCACACCCGGCTATTTTTTTTTTTTTTTTTTTTTTTTTACTTTTAGTAGAGACGGCGTTTCATCATGTTGGCCAGCTGGTCTTGAACTCCTGACTTCAAGTGATCCACCCACCTCTGCCTCCCAAAGTACTGGGATCACAGGCGTAAACCACCACTACTGGCCCAAGCATTGGTTTTTAAAGGGACATACTGACAACACCTGGGATGTGTGTGCAGTGCAGCCTTCCAAACCTACTGACACAGAAGCTCTGGCAAGGGGGCCCTGCAATCTGCGTTTTAGCCAGTCTTCCATTCTGATGCTAGCTAAAATTTGAGACTAACTATATTAAAGTATATGAGGAATAATATACTCCTGGTACCACTGTTTGAAATTCATTGAAATATATTTAGCCTAACTCTTGTTTAAAATTGATGTTCATCATTTAGGGAATATATTTGAATATATTTGTAATAGAAAAATGTCAATATTTAGAACCACAACTGCTATCTAGGGATTGTTGATCATTTTGAAGGAAAGTCTGTAATCTCAGGCCCTCTACTGGGTTTAGGTTATCTAAAGCCAGGCCTGGAATTGATTTGATAAGACAGGCCAGGAGAGAACTGAATTGCTCTAAATAAGAAAGTAAAATAATTTAGAATTTTCTTGCACATTGTGGGAAGTGGAAGGGGAGAGAAGAGCAAGCAAATAGTGAGGGACCCAGGTGGAATGGCCTTGTGAGAATTCTTGAAAAGGAAAGAAATAGAAAGGTCTTTTAATAAAGCATTAAGTTGTTGACTGGGCAATGCTGGGCAGTAACCTCTCCTTCTCACCACCAAGCTTTGTGCTAAGGGCAAGAGCTATAAATAACTGTGTAGCAGGAAGAAGGAAGGGGAGGAATTGAGGAATTGTGCATCTGGGCCTTTGCTGAGGTTCATGAAAAGAATAGCTGCTCAGTGTTGAGCTATGGATGAGAATTTAGCAGAAGTGAGAAATAGAGGCCACAGCACCTAAAACTCCAACATTTGCTAAAATATTGAGGAGGATATTGGATTTTTTCATAGGATGCAGAATGGAGGTTTGAGCCAAACTTCTCTTTTAAAAGTTTCCATGGTTGACGGGGACACCTGGGCTCAGAGATAGTCTAGATATTTGTCTTCCCAAATCTGATGTTGAAATGTAATCCCCAGTGTGAGAAGTGGGAACTGATGGGCGGTGTGTGGGTCACGGGGGCAGATGCCTCATGGCTTGGCAGTCCTTGCAATAGTAAGTGAGTTCTCACAAGATGTGGTTTTTTCAAAGTATGTGGCACCTCCCACTCCCTCCACTCTCTTGCTCCCACTCTTGCCATGTGAGAAGACTTCTCCCCTTGCTATGATTGTAAGCTTCCTGAGGCCTCCCCAGAGGCTGAGCAGATGCCAGCACCATGCTTCCTGTACAACCTGCCAAATCGTGAGCCAGTTAAACACTCTTTTCTTTATAAATTACCCAACCTCAGATAATTCTTTATAGCAACACAAGAACAAGTTAGTGCAGGCTCCATGTTCATTACAGCAGTTACATAAATGTTTTTGTAGTGAAACTAAAAAACTACCTATTGGGTACTGTGCTTATTAACGGAGTGACAAAATAATCTGTACAGCAAACCGCCATGACACACAATTTACCTATATAACAAACCTGCACATGGACCCCTGAACCTAACATAAAATTTTTTTAAAAAAGTAAATAAAATACTGAAAAAGAAAACAAAAAAGAATGGCAATTCCATATTGAAAACCTGCATAATTGAGGCTGGGTGCGGTGGCTAACACCTGTAATCCCAGCACTTTGGGAGGCCAAGGCAGGTGGGTCACATGAGACTGGGAGTTCGAGACCAGCCTGGCTGATGAGACAAAACCCTGTCTCTACTAAAGATAAAAAAATTAACTGGGCATGGTGGCACATGCCTGTAATCCCAGCTACTTGGGAGGCTGAGGCACGAGAATTGCCTGAACCTGGGTGGCAGAAGTTGCAGTGAACCAAGACCGTGCCACTGTACTCTAGCCTGGGCAACAAAGTGAGAATCTTCTCAAAAAACACAACAAAACAAACAAACAAACAAAACACCTGTATAATTTGCCTTTTAAACTTTTGATGAGGAAAGGGTGTGAAGTGACCCAGTAGCAGTTCTCTGAGTGACTTCTTGGGCCCTGCATTACATCAGGCTGTTTCCTTTCCCTTTCAGACCTTATGTGTTACCTTCCTGTTATCACCCCTACCCCCTTTTCATCAGTTCCCCAGGCTGCAGGACTTACTTTCTCACACATCTCAGAGTTCCTTACGTGCCTTCTTCCCCTCAGAACTGCACCCCTCCCCCCCAACTTTTTCTTCACTGCTGCAGTGAATATACTGGCACTCTGTTCAGCAAAGTGCCCTGTCAAAAATGTAAAATGCTCTAACTTGAATTTGAAGCCATATGTCACATTTACTTAAAAGGACATCGCCTTTTACACCGATAAGATAAACTTTTTGTTGCAGCCTCAGGGTCAGGCTATTAGTCACGCTCTAACTCTGTAAAGGAGGAAACCAAGTCATGCACAAGTCACAGAATCATAGCACATGAGAACTGGGAGGACCTGTGAGATTACTGAGTCCCTTTATTAGCACATCAAAAGCCTGAAGGGTAAATGAGATGCCCCAGCTGAAATGAGTACTGTTTCACAACACAACAGCCTCTGAAAGTCCTTTCTGTCAGCAACATTAGAGAAAGGCATCAGATCCTGTACCCCTGAAGTTTTATTTGGAAAAGTCCATGCTAATGTAAGTAAGTCATTATAGTAAACTTTGCAAACCCTGGCAGTTACAATTATTGATTATTTCAGGACATCAGTGAAAGACTGGAGATGATAGATTTAAAGAATATTGGTTTTTTTCTTACCTGGGTCAAAGTGAATGTTAAGAAAATACTTAACCTGTGAGAATGTTATATAGGACTTTGCTGCCTGCTTCTAACTGATACAGAGGGAACTTAGCAACTAAGAATATATTGAGTCAAATATTTTGAATCAAATGTTTAGTACATTTTTAGTTACATTGCATTTTTAGGGACCACAGGACATCCTTTTTAATTAAAAAACAAACACACCTGAAAACTTTCCAACTATTCTATGGTTCAGAGATTTAAAAGATTATTGGGATACCTATCAAATGAAATTTCACAAGCAGAACGATCTGTAAATGTACTTACTGCAATGCTGCTTTCCTTGAAAAAATTGAATCAGAGGCATGCATACTACCTTTCTTTCCTTTTTTGTTTGTTATCAACTGAAGCAATTTCACAGAAAAGAGAAACATGAAACTGTATTTTTAATGCTATCTTTTAAATAAAGATGTCTTTAATGCCTATATACATTTAAATAAAAAATAATTTATAAATATCAGTTATATTGTTACATACACTGTGGTTGCTCACATCACTCAAATATCCTCTCAACAGAAATTTCTTCCTTGACAGTGCTCTCTCTCCTCACCCCAAGCAGGCATTTGTTCCTAGAATTTCCCAAGCTTTCCCATCTCTGGCTCTTTGGAGAAGTGCTAGGCCCTGTGTTGTCAAGGCCCTTACTACATGTAAGCTGCACCATTCTCTCTTTGGGTTAACCCCTTCAGATGAGAAGTTAACCAGCAAAATTCAAGATTAGTTCATTAGAAGATGAATATTAGAAGATGAATAGATTCTAGATAAGATTAGAAGACAAAATTGGCGACACAGGAATCTCCTAAATTTTTACATTTGTGCCTGTTTTAGTCCACTGGGGCTATTATAACAGAATACTGCAGACTGGGTGGCTTAAACAACCAATATTTAATTCTCAACAGTTCTGGAGCCTGGAAAGTCCAAGATCAAGGTGACAGCAGATCCAGTGTCTGGTGAGGACCCATCTTCTGGTTTGCAGATGGCTGTCTTCTCCTATCCTCACACAGTAGAGATTGGAGAGAGAAGCAGCAAGCTCTCTGTTGTTTCTTCTTATAAGGGCACAGTCCTGTTCATGAGGGTTCTACTCTCATGACCTGATCACCTCCCCAAAGCTCCACCTCCTAATACCATCCCATTAGGGGTTAGAATTTCAACATATGAATTTTGGGGGGACACAAACATGCAGTCCATAACGCTGCCCCCTCTTTACCAAGTCACATGCTCACAATGCACCACTTAACAATTGAAGTCACTGATGGACATTTGGGTTGATTCCAAGTCTTTGCTATTGTGAATAGTGCTGCAATAAACATACGTGTGCATGTGTCTTTAGAGCAGCATAATTTATAATCCTTTGGGTATATACCCAGTAATGGGATGGCTGGGTCATATGGTACATCTAGTTCTAGATCCTTGAGGAATCGCCATACTGTTTTCCATAATGGTTGAACTAGTTTACAATCCCACCAACAGTGTAAAAGTGTTCCTATTTCTCCACATCCTCTCCAGCACCTGTTGTTTCCTGACTTTTTAATGATCGCCATTCTAACTGGTGTGAGATGGTATCTCATTGTGGTTTTGATTTGCATTTCTCTGATGGCCAGTGATGATGAGCATTTTTTCATGTGTTTGTTGGCTGTATGAATGTCTTCTTTTGAGAAATGTCTATTCATATCCTTTGCCCACTTTTTGATGGGGTTGTTTGTTTTTTTCTTGTAAATTTCTTTGAGTTCTTTGTAGGTTCTGGATATTAGCCCTTTGTCAGATGAGTAGATTGCAAAAATTTTCTCCCATTCTGTAGGTTGCCTGTTCACTCTGATGGTAGTTTCTTTTGCTGTGCAGAAGCTCTTTAGTTTAATGAGATCCCATTTGTCAATTTTGGCTTTTGCTGCCGTTGCTTTTGGTGTTTTAGACATGAAGTCTTTGCCCATGCCTATGGCCTGAATACTATGCAGCCATCAAAAAGGATGAGTTTGTGTCCTTTGTAGGGACATGGATGCAGCTGGAATCCATCATTCTTAGCAAACTATCACAAGAACAGAAAACCAAACACCGCATGTTCTCACTCATAGGTGGGAACTGAACAATGAGATCACTTGGACTCGGGAAGGGGAACATCACACACCGGGGCCTATCATGGGGAGGGGGGAGGGGGGAGGGATTGCATTGGGAGTTATACCTGATGTAAATGACGAGTTGATGGGTGCAGCACACCAACAAGGCACAAGTATACATATGTAACAAACCTGCACGTTATGCACATGTACCCTACAACTTACAGTATAATAATAATAAATAAATTAAAAAAAAAAAAAAAATTAGCTATATTTCTCCAAATCGTCATTTATTTCTAGCAAAATAACAGGAATAATATTAGCCACTACTACTACCTAATCATTTTCTCTTATTGTGTGTCTGCTAATGTGTCTAACCAACAATGTCTATCTACCTCCAAAGCATCTTTCAAATGCCATCCCTTTGGAGAGCTTTCAATTAATTATGGACAAGCAATTGAACTGTACTCTATAAACTTCCATGTTAGCTTTGCACTCTACTTTAGGTTGTTCTGTCTCCTCACCTGCAGCAGTTCTAGTAAAGAGGATTTTAAAATTCAGCAAGTTCATGAGGATACTTCAACATCAACAGACAACCAGTGCAAACACTGTTGAAAGGAGCTGTTACAATTCTTCTCTGTTTTCTGGCATATAGATTTTGGATATTCTGGCTTGACTCTGAATTTTGCCCAAGTTCATGATATAGGGTTGTCAGATTTAGCAAATACAAGAAAACATAAGATGTCAGGTTCAATTTGAATTTTACATAAACAATAATGTTCCAGGATAAGGATGCCCCATGCAATATTTGGGTAACATCTTCCATAAGATATCCTTATCCTAAAACATTATTTGTTATTTATCTGAAATTCTAATTTAACTGAGTATCCTGTATTTTATCTGGCAACTTACCCTAGTGGGTAGAAATGATATCACCTATATTTCTGCAACCATCTTCGCTTAGCAATTATGTCAGGCTGTCTGAACCTGTGATTTTGTAAAATGCTTCCAGGCCAGTTCAACCTAACCCTGTCTTACTATGCTTGCTTATACTAGCTCTGGTCCTACCAGATATTTTTGAAAAGAGTTCTGATTGTCTCTCCAGATTTGCTTTAGCTCAGCTCTTTGCCTTAAAAGGGCCAACCCTCCACCAGTGTTTCCCCACATAAATTATACTGAGAGCTTGTGGGGTATCTAAATTCTGTTCATAGGCTCCGGGAGTAAAAGAAAGAGGGGGAAAAAGCATTAAGATCCATGCACAATCACTGAGAAGAAGGCAACGGATGCAAGACAATAAATATTTTCTGTGAGACCCCAGTGTTAGAGAACATTTATCAGTACATTCAACCAGTGTAGACCAGAGGTCACAAGCTGACAGACCCAGACATGCATTATTTGGCTCACATCATGTGATCCTCTGTAGTCTTTTTGAATGTTTTCAATTAATTATCCAAACATAATAATCAGGATACTACCTAAAGGCTCTCTCTGTGTTTTGCCTTGAAAAGGAAGACTCAGCAACTCTGTGCCTGCATCCCTATATGGTAACTAGAGACTGGAGCTAAACAGCAGCTGTCACAGAATGGGATACATGCATGTTCTCTCAAGACCCCACCACTCACTCTTGTCTCACCTGCATCCCATGAACATATAGCAGCCTTGGAGTCTGTGACTCTGTCATAGACACTCTTGGCTTTTCACAAGTTCACACAAGCAGCCAGCCCAGTGTCTCCTTTCTATCTGCAGAGATTTCATAAGCATGTCCAGCATATCACACCTGACAGGTCCCAACCTTCCATTGTACTTGCCAGTCATTTATACATTGTTCCATCCTGAAGAAGAAGGGTATGTTCACCCAGATATAAAACCAAGCTGAATACAACACAACATAGAGAGCTTTGCACGTGGAAAAAGGAAAAATATATATATCCTGAAGAAAATATGCACCCAGTTGTAAAACCAGAGAAAAATGTGAGGATTAGAGTCCTGAAAGTACTGTATATTGAATAAACAATATTAGATTCAAACTCAATTGTAACAAATGCAGTACTTACGCTATTATTAGAGCAATGATAAATGCAACTGATTCTTATTCAAAAGAATTGTAGCACAACTATTTTTTCCCACTCAAAACACAGTGTTTGTGAACTGTACAATCTGTCAAAAACTGAAGACAACCTGAAGCAACACATTTAAATCGGCAAATCTTCGTGTTGAAATTCACCGACCTAAATATCAAAGGATGTAAATGACACACTGCCACAAATTATACCAATAGAATAGGTGGTAAACACTGCACATTGGTAATGGAACAGACTGGAACACAGAATGTTGGTGTAGTGCATTATCTCACATTTATTCCGCACACTTCCCCAACTTCTCACAAAGGTTCTGTTATGCTAAATAGGAGATAATACTGGCCTTTTCCACAAGGCAATTCGCACAACAAAGCACATTAAAATTCTCTAATCCATTTAAAGAAACAAAAACAATTATTTCCTTTTCTTATAACAACCACATATGACTAATTGAGTCCATGATTCAGGACATCTATTTTCTTTTCTCATTTTTAGAGAGTCAGGCAATCATTTCGAAGAGAACCCAGATATATCCAGTAGAATTACACCATGATTTTCTTATTTCCTTTTCTTTATCTACTTTTTTTTCTTTCCTTTCTTTCCTTTGCTTTTAATATTTAACTTCAGAGACTTCTCTAAGTAAAGAAGTCCTTTGTACTTTTCAGGTGAAATGAGAATCACAGTTGGCTTTTTGCCACAAGGGAAGGGTATTTGGAGAAGAGTCAACCACCACTCATGCCTCTCCCCTGCCCAGCAGCACCTTGGATTTTCCTTGCTTTATGCCTTCTGTTTCCCCTGGCTGAGTAACGGCAGGTATTAGGTTCCTCTATACACGATGTATTACAGGGAAATGGCAGCAATGGTCTGGAAGAGCAACACCGGCCTTCTTTCCCCCTGAGCACTAAAATCCTAAACATACAACTTTAAAAAAAATTATAAATGTGAACACCACTTTTCAGTAATTTATATTAATATACCATCTCACCCTCTTCTCCTCCTCTTCCACCATCCTTCTTTCCACCCAGACTCCAATATACCAATTTGTTTGAACAGTTGTACATTTAAAGCGTCCAACTATTGCTAAAGGAATGGATAAATTGCACTTAGACTACTATGTTTTGTCACTTATAGTATTAATGCTTTTCCAATTAATTTCCTGATTACGTAATTCTACACTGTTAATTCTGTAATACATTTTGACATCTTAAAAATGATCATTCTGGCCAGGCGTGGTGGCTCATGCCTGTAATTCCAGCACTTTGGGAGGCTGAAGCAGGCAGATTGCCTGAGCTCAGGAGTTCGAGACCAGCCTGAGCAACACGGTGAAATCCCATCTCTATTAAAAATACAAAAAATTAGCCAGGCGTGGCAGTGTGCACCTGTAGTCCCAGCTACTCAGGAAGCTGAGGCAGGAGAACTGCCTGAACCCAGGAGGCGGAGGTTGCAGTGAGCCAAGAGTATGCCATTGCACTCCAGCCTGGGCGACAGAGCGAGATTCCATCTCCCAAAAAAAAAAAAAAAAAAATTATTCCTACCATTTTCCCTCTTTCTCCCATCCATTTTTAAATGAAATTATCAAAAGAAAGAAAATAGACATGCATTAATTTCCTGATGCTACTATAATAAGCTACCTTATTGGGACACTACACAGAAAAAAAAAACATGAGTTAAACGTTGAGCACCACATGACAGCAAAACCCATTACAAATACCTTTTACTTTAGGTTTAAAGGGAAATAAAAGTATTATAAAGTTGGGAATGGAATTCATTTTGAGAAAACTGGACTTATTTGGTCAAGCTTATCTAAGATAGGGCACAATCATGAACAAATACTGAAATGTATGCATAACAGAAAAAGAAAAAAATTTAATACATTATAAAAGAAATAGAAGCAACGGGGGAATCCATCTTCCAGTGCAACCATGAGAGCATTTTTCAAAAGTCATAAGATGAACTTTGCTGCATTAACTTAAAAAAAAAAGACAAAAATAAAATACCAACTTTTGTCAATGTGGACAGGAAATATGAAAGAACTTTTACCGTTCTATAAGGATCTGACCAAAGCAGTCATAAGTAGGAGATAGAAAGTAGTCTTCAGACCACATGGAAAATGTACAACTTGCTGCCCTTTCCCCTTCATAAAATTCAAATACCTTTCAAAACAACCTCAAATATTTTAGAAACTAATTTTCCATCCCTTCTTCCATAGCTAATCTAAATTTGGAGCTTAGAAAAGGAATAATATAGTGATAACATCTTCCATCCATCATAGATATGTTGTTGATATGTCAAAAACTATGTCACTAGCAAAGTTCTGAAATACAAAGATGGTAAGGAAATCCACTACAATGATAATATCATCTGACATTCATTGTGTGCTTATGCTTGGCCAGGCATTGTGCTAAGTACTTAACTTGGGTGATCTCTTTACAACTCACAAAAATCTTATGAGGAAGGTACTATTTGCATATAAATTTTATAGTAAGAGAAAAATGAAGTCAAGCTACCAGGAGTAGAAGTATCAGAGCCGAGATTCAAACACAGGCAGCCTGTGGAAAACCATCCACTGCCACTGCTGTGTGATCACACTTGTTGTTAGTGAGTGCTCACTGAGTGCCAGGTACTGCGCTAGGTATTCTCACACGTGGAAGAAGAGATTCCTCACAACCTTCCTGGGAGGTAGGTATCATCATTAAACCCAGCTAAGAAAACTGCCACACAAAAAGATTATCCACCTTGCCTAGAGTCACAGAGTTAGTAAATGGTAGATCAGCATTAAAACAGAACAAGGAAGACCTGAAAATATGGCTAACAACTACACCAATGGTAAAGACTAGTGACTTCCATCACATTTAAATAAGACTGACCGAGTACAAAAAAGGAATCCAGTCATCTAATCTGCCCATGAAACCTTAAACCTTAAACCTCCATTGCCCTGGACTTCCATGCATAATATCCATATGCCAGCTCCTCGGCTTTTCAAAGGTGCGGATTGGATTAGGCAGCATCAATGCTTTTAATACATCTTAATGGGACAGACAGTACCAGTTTTCTTAAGGACTTGACACACTAAGGGTAAATAAATATACAGGGAAAGGGATAGAAAGAGACATTTAGAAACAAGTCAGAAAAAAATACAAGCACCAAAGGCAAGTGAAAACTACTTTCCCAACAGCTGCCTGTGTCTCAGTCAAGTAGGCTGCTAGGCACTAACATTAAACAAAAAAGCCAGGCAAGGTGTGGTGGCTGGAGCCTGTAATATCAGTACTTTGTGAGGCTGAGGCAGGAGGATCACTTGAGCCCTGGAGTTTAAGACCAGTCTGGGCAACACAGTGAGACCGTGTCTCTACAAAAAATTAAAAACATTAGCTGGGTATGGTGGTGCACATCTGTAGTCCCAGCTACCAGAGTGGTATAAAGGTGTGGGGGAGAGGGGTTGAAGTGAGAGATCGCTTAAGTCTGGGAAGTCGAGGCTACAGTGAGCTGTGATCACGCCACTGCACTCCAGCCTGGGCAACAAAGAGAGATCTTGTCTCAAAAAAATAAAAAATAAAAATTTTAAAAGCCACATTGACAGCCTTCATCTGAGGGTAATTTCAAGTGCATCTACGAGGCTACTGGCTGGCACAAACCTAAGGACAGAAGGGACCAGGCTCCGAAGGGAGGGACGGAGGAAATAATTTGGCCCAAGGCAGAGATAAGCAACAAAAAAGGGCTTTTGTTTGATCGTTGTGTGTGTGTTGCTTTCCCGTTTACCCATGTACAAAGTCATAAAGACAATCTGTTGCCTTGGTTTGTACAGCAAATACATACATGGGCAATGTTTCCTCTAGTTCTGATGAATTCAGAGCTTAAGTAGAGTTTGGCCAATCACTGCTCACCTTCAGTTTCCCTTGAATGTCAAGAATGGGATATAAAACTACAGAACAAAATCAGTCAAAATAAAACTTCTATAACATAGGATAATATACATGTATTTAAACTTTTCTTTTTGACAAAAGACAAAATACCATCAAATCCCACTCTATTCATTGAAAAGTTGGTGCCAGTCTAAATGCTAACAACTTTCACTAGAGAGGAGAGCACAGTGGTGATGGACAGGGGGTAGAGGGATAAAAAATGCCTTCAATAACTCATTACATCATTATGATTTTCTTCCTGTTGTCACACATACACAACCACTCAAATACACAAGAAGTACAAAAGAACACTCTGTACCAGTGTTCAATATGATATCTCCCAAAATTCAGGGCAACAAGATTCATATGGGGGGGATAAAGGACTCTAACTCAGCATTTATTCAGAAAAGTAATATCCACAATATGTGTTATGAATAGATACAATCTGCCTTTCTCTTCAATAATTTTTAATAATCCATTGCATTTCTAATACGGACAGAAAGGTAATGCAAAAAAAAACTCCCCTCATCCCCCCCAGAAAAACAAAGACAAATCAAAGAAAAAGGAAGAAAAAAGAAGAGTGATGGGCAAATACGATGTTGGTATTGAGACTTTCACATGTAATTGTTGTTTTAATAAATATACAATGTCTAAGAGTTTGTTAGACAGATGAGTTCACTACACATCTGTTGTTCCTCTTGTTACTATTATCAGTCATATGTCACTTATTTCCAATGCCATCCCCACCAACATCCCTGCCACCACAGGAAAATCATGGTCATGGTGTGACAGCAGTCTTGCCACACAAATCAAAGATAATTTTCTTGCACAATCAATGCCTTCGATATCTATACTATCGACTTGTGGGAATTTAACTGCAGTCCACAATCATTAAATTTTACAAACAGCTGTGTTCTAGGCCTACAATGTGCATCAACATCTCCGAAATAATATTGCCTATATGAGGATAAGTTTAACAACAATAACAACAAAAAAACAATCATGGCATATTCAGCTGAGGAAAATGAAATAGGAACCCACAGAGTTTTCGCAGAAATAACAACTCATGAATAAAACATCTGCACAGTATACTGCTTCAGAAGGAATCAATCATAATAAAAGCTTCTATGACATAGGATAATATACATGTAGTTAAACTTTTCTTTTTGACAAATGACAGAATACCATCAAATCCCACTCTATTCATTGAAAAGTTAGTGCCAGTCTAAATGCTAACAACTTTCATATGTGCATAGGAGATGGGAGGAAAAGGGGGTACTGCCCCATTCACGCTCAAAGTACAGTTTATACCTAGAAAAATGAATTAAAAACTAAAAGAAAATCTGCAGAAATAGCTGATTCTTTGGGGGAAAAATGTGGAGTTTGGATAAGCAAGTCTCAATTCCATCCACCATATTGCATGTAAAGGTTTATCTTAAAGACTTCCAACAACAAGGCTATGCATTCACTTTAACAGAAGGCCACTCAATGCATCATTATTTACATTCTGCTTACTCCCAAAAAAATGTTATTTAATGTACAACAAGACACATCAAATTAGAGATTATAAAATAGCAGTCGGGCACAGTGGTTATGAACCCAGACTCTGAAAGTAGAGAGGATGGGATCTGAATTCCATCAATACAATGTACTAGATAGGTGACCTTGAGCAAGTTACTTAACATCCCTACCGCTCAGGTTTCTCAACTGGAAAACTGAAATGATAATGTCTTCTTTTTAAGGGACTGTGTGATACAAAGGAAGTGCTAGCACAGTGTTCAAACAGTAAGTGCTAAAGAAACTATAGGTGCTATTAATTTTGTAACTAATAACAGTAAAAGATTCTAGAAGAATCTATAAATGTAGATTATCCTTAGTAATAATTTTTTAAAAAATCCATATGCTTTCACTAACAATATGTGCTCATTATAGTTATAAAAATTAAAGTACCTGATCCCTTCCCTTCTCCAGGAAAAAAAAAAAAAAGTCATTTCACCTTGATACAAAAGTACACTATAAGAAAACCTGCAAATGTGAGATAAAATATGTTTCAAGAAATAATCTTATATTTGTTTCAAGGGCCTAAGCAATTGAGACACTGGAGTTTTATATCAAAATAGGATAGCAATGACTTTGGTCTGAAACATTTTAAATGCAGGATTAAGACCAGCTGGCTATTTTAATCATGATTTTTATTTTAGAAAACTGCATCTTCTTGTGTCCCCAGACTGAATTAGCTATAAATTGTTTCCCCTAGGAATCAAGCAAAAAAAGCAAGGTATTCGATATTGTATATGTAATTGCTAAAGATTTTAAAAGGGGACTATTTAGCTTTTTTTTTTAGGGTAATCAGCCACTGGTTTCACCTGTTTTGCTAACAATATGGAGGAAGATGCTTATCTTTCAATTAACTTTGACAGAGGCCACGCATGCAGCTCATCTGAAGGCTGTATTGAGTTATTTGGTGCTGTTAAAAAGCAAAACAGCTAGGAAGCAGTACTATCTTTTATTATTTAGGAATAAAATTTTATCTACAAAGAGCACATTTTTACCCACTATTATTCTCAGAGTGATTTAGCATGACGCAGACTTTAAAGAAGTATTAACACCTGCAGTCCATGCTGAATTATAGTTGACCCCAAAATGGTTTCTGTTTGTGGATTCAAAGACTGACCATAGACTGCTCAACATTGTGAAAGTCCTTCATTGCTCCTGAACATATTATTGAAATAGACTACAATCTGTTAATCCTCATCCAAGACTAATCATAGGACTCAATGAGGGCCACTCAATAAAGTCTGCGCATTTTTAAATAGCACCTAGTAAAAGGACAGATATATGAGTGTGGGAAACCAATGGCTACCCTCTTCAAGATAGTATAAGCTGCACTTGGAGTCCATACTGAAGAAATTCTAGCTAATATAACAAATATCAGGGCCCATCATATAGAGCCTCATTTCAACAGTTCTCATCCCAATTACTTCTCTTTTGACTTTCTAATAACATCTCCACATTAAGCTTTTACTAAAGAGAGAGGTGTAATGAATGCAAGAACGTATTTCTAGGCAGCTCAACCACTATCCTAAGAGGGTGTTTATTAATGATTTGGTGTCAATCTAGATAAGGTTTCCATAGGTACACCATGGGACTATCTCCAAACTCTAATTTTCTATAGGTTTTAATCAGTGATTCAGATGAAGATAAAAGGATATATATTTATGAAGTTCATGAGTAATACAAAGCTAAGAGGATAGGTAATATAAAAGAAAAAAAATTTAAATGAATGAGCCAACACATAGTGGATTAAACTGAATTCTCTGTTTCTGCATTCAAACAATTGACTGCACAAGTATGAGATATGACCTAATAGCAATTCATGTTTAGAAATAGGTGTTTTACTTGCCTTCAAGCTAAATCTGAGTTAACAGTATTATGTACAGCTTCTCCCAAAAGCCAAAGCAATCTGAACTCACATTTAAAAAAAGTAACAATGACTATGGCAAGAAAACACACTAGTCGTTTTCTATTACGTACAACTATGACCATACCAGGAATTAATGAGTTCAGTTTTAGGTGCCATGTCTAAGAAGGCCACTGACATGCTAGAATATACTTGGGGAGAGTAACAAGAATGTTAGGGAGTTTCAAAACTAGATATGAGAAAGAACAGAAAGAAATCAAGATGATTAGCCAGAAGAAAAAACTTCGAAAGAATAGGCCGGTGAGGTTGTGTTCACTTCCTAATCGTAGCTAACCCAAGAGCTGTCAACAAGATCTGAGTGCAGAAAGCCGGGACACCGAGCCCCACACAAGTCCTGAGCGGCAGCATGGGCATATAAAACCAGCCCTACTTCCTGAAACACTGTCTCCCCTGAGCGCAGGAACAACCAGCTCTCCTAGGTTTCTGCCTACTCCTCTGGCTGCTCCTTCTCAGTTTCCTTCGGAGGCTTCCACTCCTCCTCCTCCCAAACTATAAATGTTTGAGTTCTCAGGACTGGGGCCTTGTACCTTCCTCCTTGTACCCATCTCCCTAGGCAATCTCACTTACCAACTTGGCTTCAAAGAACTGTAAATGCTGATGACTTTTAAATTATACCTACTTCCCATATCTTTCCTCCAAGCTCCAGATTTGCACATCCAACTGTCTTCTTGACATTTGTACTTAGCTGTCTCATTGGCACCTCAAACTCAACATCTCCAAAACTGAAATCATCATCATCACCTATGAATCCTGCTTCTCCTCCGGAGTTTCCATCTCATAAACGACATCTCCATTCATCCCACTGCTTAAACTAGATGACTGGAAGTCATCCCAGATTCCATGTCTTCTTGACTCAACACATGGAAGCAACCAGTCCAACAAAGAGCTAATGCAACCACTCCTCCCTATCTCCACATAATTGATTTAAAATGTGAATCTACTTAAAACACTTCAGTATTGTCCTAGTGACCCTAGGAAGAAAACACTGTTTTTAGAAAGCCATGCCTGACCTGGCCCCTGCTACCTCTCTACCTGAACCTCAAACCACTCACTTTCACTCCTCCATTGGTTCCAGTTCCACTGACCTTCCTTTATTTATTCAGATACATCAAGACTTTTTCCTTCTGTAGAACTCCATGCAGGTCGTCCCTCTACATATTTAATCCTCACATCCACATCCTCTAGCTATTTTTTTTTTTTTTTTTTTGTCCTTCAGGGCCCAAGTTAAATCCTACTTTCTCAAGAAGGTTTCACTTACTGCCTAGTCTAAATGAGGTTCTCCTTCTCATTCTTTCATAGCATCTTGCATTACAGAAATTTGAAATCACATATTTATTCACATATTTGAGAATTTAGTATCTACCTTATCCACCAGGCAAGGGGTCAGCAACATTTTTCTTTAAAGGGCCAGACAGTAAATATTTTCAGCATTAAGGTCTCTGTTGTAACTACTCAACTCTGCTGTTGTAGTACAAAAGCAAAAGAAGAGGCCTGGCTGTGTTCAAATAAAACTTTATTTACAAAAGCAGACAGTGAGCTGGATTTGAACTGAAGGCTATAGTTTACAGATCTCCGTACTAGACTATAAGTTGCAAGAAGGCAGGGACAAGACTGTTTTACCCTCACCACTCTATGTCTGTTGCCTAAAAAAGTGCCTGGCATATAGCAGTCGTACAATAAATAGTTGTTGAATGGATAAAATCTGAAAGACTGTCAGTGAAATTTGTTCCATGTATCTCTGTGAATCAATAAGTACAAAGTATAGGAGAGAAGACTTGTATTCATCATAAGGAAAGCGTCCAAAAGTTCTACCAACCCTACAGAATTATGATACAGATCAGTTAAAATAATGACTGCAAAAGCATTTTGTAAACCACAAATAAAATGTGTGTTATTATCATTAATAATTAGAACTGACCAAAAATATGCACAGACTGCCTTCTGAGACAGTGGGATCCCTGGGATATCTAATGAGACCCTTAAGATCCATCTTCCAGGAGTGTTCCAGGACAAACTTTTGCATTGTTAGGAGGTTAAGCCAGAAGATCTCCAAGATGCCTTCCAATCTTAGGTTTCTAAGCCATCAGTTAGGACTTGCCCATTAAGAGCAACAGCATATTTATTAACTCCCTATCTTGTGACAAGAGCTTCATATGCCACGATTTATTTAATTCTTGAAACAAACCCTCAACTTTAAATGGTATTATCCTCAATTTGCAGATGAGCAAGGTGAGACTCAGAACTGCTAAGGTAAAGACACAGAACCAGAAGCAGAAGCCAGAAAGGACTCTGAATTGTTTTCTTATCACAGACTGCGTAGTCATGCTCAGCTATATCAGTCCCTTTTCAGGTATCACACCTAGAACCCCAAATTTATAGACATGCAATTCCTAACGTGCCCCTATATATTTATGACTGAGAGATAAACCCCTCAAAAGCAATTTGCATCAAACTCATTATAAGGTTCTGATGGAATGATGAAGAAATGTGTCTCTCAAAATAGTCATTTTTGAAAACAATTTTCCTCTGAGATATGCTGAATAAATATAACAGCTTTGTAAATAGAAAATAATTTGTGTCTAAAAGAAACATTTTCACCTTTTTTGAAAAAACCTATTATTCTTCAATCTGCATTTCATAAAAGGAAAAAACAGGTAGCTGAAGTATCAGTCAAGCAATATTATAAATTACCAAATCACATAATTTGGGTAACATTTGTTGAGGAAAGAAAATATCAGGTGCAGCGCAAAATATTGCTGTTTCTAATTTTCAAAGACACAACAGACTTGTCATTTCCATACAGAAATGCTTACATAAAAATAGGCAATTTTTACCTCAGAAGGGAGTTAAAAATTAATCTGGGTTTTAAGTTAGAGCTATAAGATTACAAATGCTCTTCACTATCTTCAAATAGGTTATCTATCTTTTCTATTTTTTAAACAATGAACATATATAACTTGTGTAATAAAATGTTCAAAAACAATCTGATTAGAGGATGTATTTCTTAATATTTTCTCAGTAATTTATTGGCCAAATCCTTCTTAATTACTTCATCTATCTACTGCTCAGTCATTTGGCATCATCTATCTAGAACACAATTGAAAATTAGGAAGAAAGCAGAAAACCTCTGAATATCCCAAATAGATGTGACAAATCCAGTATTCATGCACATTCATTACAGGAGGGCCTTTTGAACACTTGTTGTTACTTTACAGGGAGTTCTAATTAACTTGGATAGCTGGTTGCCAAGTCTCCTACAGAGCTGAGGAAACAAATAAAGAAGGTATGTATATTAGAGAATGTGGTTGTCTGCCCAATATCCATTCTATCCAGCCTCCATCATGTAGCAGCCATTTTTTCTGGATGGGATGGAGTCCCACCTCCAGGGATATTTTCTGTCAACCATGGTAATAGCAGAGTAATCCCATCTCCATTCCCCACTAATTGCTGCAATATATTTAAACCAATAAGTACTTGGAATTCTTCAGGCCTTGGCGATCGGTTTAGGAGTTTGTCCAACCAGCACAAGCTCAAGATTTCTACTAAGAATTCTGGGACAAGGATGCTCTCTTTTCTGATGACAAACTATGCAAACTGGCTGGCAAGATGTAAAACTTAAAAATACTGCAATTATTTTGCACCATGATGCAGACGAGCCCCAAGATAATCCGTACACATGGAGACAGGTAAATGAATCCTGATCAAGCCACAACAGCACCCAGTCAGCCTCTAAACTTTTCTGGTACGTGAACCAATAAAATGCTTCTACTATTTATGCTAGTTGGTATTGAATCAGATTTTATATTAGCCATGACAATTTCGGTTTGCCCTGGAGAGTCACAGTTTACAGCTACTACTCCAGCATAACTATTAACAAAGTTCTCTTTCACTTCCAAAAGTATTCTGGTTTGAATGATAAATTATATGAGCACCTGTATCATAACTGGTGTGGGCTAAGGGGATGGTATCAGGCAGTTAGGAAAAACCAAAGCACTCACAATGACAAATGAAAACTGTAGAAAACAAGAATATGTAGAGAATGTATTTTAAAAGAAGACAAAAATTCAGCAGCAGTCTGGGGTAATTCAAAATAGAGGCAAATAATCCCATACATATTGAGAGCCTGAGAGGCTATCACACTAAAGCAACTTTTTCCCAAAAAGTTCTAAAGATTTTCTTTAGGAACTATAACAAATGTAGCACAAAGGGGGTTCTGTGGTTCATTATATTTGAGAAAACTTCCATTCCATAACCCCCTGCAGAGACTCAAAATACACATTCACATGGTAAAGGTTCAGAACAATCTGGAAAAAAAAGAAAGCTGCCTAATCTTGTTTACCTAGTATTTATCCAATTTACTTGATCACAGAAAACTGTTTTTCTAAAGATACCTATTAATATGCAGTATACAACTATTCTGCTGACATCAATTTCAGAAAAGCTGCAGTCAGAAATTAATAATTGAGTCATCAAAAAAATCAAACCACTTTTGGTCCATTTAAAAAGTAGAAAAATATTCATTCTAGAAAGATTTCCTTCCAGAAAGGTTAAATGTTTTAAGTGTAAAATAATTGAAGAAATAAATAAATGGAAAAACAAATACTCACTTTTCCTAGTGAATAGCAGAAAGAATCTCTACTACACAACTAAAATAGCACCTTCTAAGACACCATGACTTTTTGAAGGGTATAGGTCCTATTACCTAAGAGAGAAAAAAAGCTAGGAAGACATGCACACATACACACCAGAAATTCTAAGTAGAGTTCTACTCTGATCAAGAAATGTGTACGCTGATATTCTGCAGCACATTAAGATGTGCATTATCCCAGAGGTCATATGAACCATAATGACTTTACAAGGGGCTTGAGAAATTGCAATCTTTGCTATATAAATTCTTAGCAAGCTTAGCAGGCTCTTTCATACTAAAATATAAACATGTGCTCAGGAGAAATGTGCCAGGGTATATTTCACTGTCCCCAAGAGGGGTTCTCTTGACTCTGAATGGAATAAAACAAAAAGCTTCAGAGATGCCTTAAAATAAATCCTGCTATAGCAGACAGACTGGCATCTTCACTACAACTTGGGCCTGGTGAACTCTTATAATTCAGGAAGTCCTCAGAGCTTTGGAGAAGCACTCTAAAAAGACTTCTGACAGGAATTCCATGTTGAGCATCTGAAATGGAGAGAGTGAGGAGGGAGGGAAAATGAATGATTCGAATAGAGTATCAAATACCCAAAGCCACGCAAGGAAGGAAACAATTCTGGGATGGAGACAGAGTGTAAACAATCCAGCTTAAGGGCTTCAACCGTGTTGTGATGGTGAGAGAGCAATTTCCAATGAATTTCTACAGGAGGAGGGATACGTGATGCATCATTCAGGAGAATCCTCAGCAGCTGACAACAGAGCAGTTGGCATAAAATCAGAAAATGCTGCTGGGCCTCAGAAATATTATCCCCACATGAGAGGCAACAAGAAAGTAGCATTAGAATAGACTGTGAAGTAGAAATGGCCCTGTTGGTGAATTACAAGTCCTGGCTACCATGAGCCCAGCTGTGGTTTATTCTTGGCCCCGCCTCCAGCACCATCACTGTCATCTGCTTCTGCAGTCCTCTCAGGTGGCTGAAGCAAGGATTTAAGAACACAATAGCATTTACTTAATCTGAAACCATGTAACTCTTGGTTATGGGGATGTGTAAAGTCCTTCATGTCATTTGTACTGCAGTAGTTTTAGCTGTCTATATATTTGCTTAAGATGCACTGACACTGTTCTTTGACAGAGAAGGAGAAACAACACTCTGCTTCGTAGCCTGTGCTTGTGTAAAATGTAAGAAATAAAATGGCTCCTTTCTCTAAAAAAAGACAGAAATTCCAAACACTTGAGAATTTAAAGCCCTGAGACACAAAAATTCCAGCTCTAAATTCATATAAACACACACAACAATAGATAGATAGATAGATAGATAGATAGATAGATAGATAGACAGACAACCAAATATCAGGCAAAAAATCATAGAACAGATAATTCTGAAATAATCATTAATATCATGACCTTTATTTATAAGAATAAATAAGACCCTTTATTCTTATTTTAGAAGGATTTTTCATATGTATTCGAGTCTCACACTAACCCCTTGGACTGAGTAGGTGTTATTTCACTTTAAAGATATGAAAACAGACTCGAAGAAGCTCAGTGCTCACGTGCTCAGCAGTCCATGGAAATGGCTGGGTTGAGACTGGTATCTAGTTACTTCCGACCTACTGTCCCCCCACCTTATCTTAACTAGAGTTAAGAATTTTGGAGAAGGAGAATTAAAGTCTGAACTTCCACTAAAAAAACAATGGACGAAGAAATTATCTGGACTGCTCAATTGGAGCCAATTTTAGAAAAAAATAAATAAACTGAAATAATATCATCTCGTATCTGTAGAAGTATTTTTACATAATATTTCAAAATGTTTGGGCATACATCATTTCCTTTGCCATTTACAATATCCCTATAACATATGTAACACAAGTATGACACCCTCCTGTTTGAGATGAAGGAACTACAATGCCTAGATGTTCAATCAAAGGTTAGTAAAAGATGCATAATTACTAGTACTTAAATCCAATGGAGCTATTCAATTCTATAAGACATTTTTAATAACCTAAGAACATCAGTGCTGGTGCTTCTGTCTTCCACTTTCTTCTCCAATTCACAATTGAGCGCTTAGTCAATTGCACTATGCCAAGGGCTCTGGGAAAGGCAAATAAGACAGTGAATCTGCTTTCTAGGAATTTACATTTTAGGAGAGCTTTGACAGTTATTTGCTCTCAAAATACTAGGAAGAATAAAATGTGTACCATCAGAGATAAGAACAAATTCAGCAGAAGGGAAAGATTGTTCCTGAATAGAAGAATCAGGGAGAGGCTCATGAATAGTTATTATATGTCCCCATTTGCCAGGAACCATCCGAGTTTATTGCCTGTTGTCCTTTTGGTGGCCGTTTTTACTCTTAAAGCATCTTCTTTTAAATTATAAATTATATAACCAGCCTTTTCGTGAAGGTAGTGGCATTAGGTTGGGCCCTGAAGAATTACGTGTATTTTAATGGGTGGAGAATTAGGAAGAGACTATTAACAGATAGAGGAGAACAAGAAAGCCAAAGACAGAGGCAGGAAAAATAAAGTGTGGCAAATTAAATATGGTAGATAATCTACAAAGGTGGTTACAAATGATTTTCCCCTTTCCTATATGTACATGCTGTTCTACCAGTCAAGAGGTGGACTCTCTTTCCCTTGTATCTGGGCTGGCCCTGTAATTTGTCTTGACCAACAGAATGCACTGGAAGTAATGTGGTGGCCAGCTCCAGGTCTGGCCCTTAAGAGGCTAGGGAGCTTCTGCTTTTGCTCTTGGAAGAAGCAACCAAGAAAGTCAAAGACAGAGGCAGGGAAAAAGCATCCCCAAAACAGCCTGCAGCTGCTCCAGCCAGCCCCACTGGGGTGCCCGTTATATGAACAGAGAAGCCATTGGGATTTTTTTGGCACCAGAAGATACCACGTAGGATCACAGAACATCCCAGATACCACGTAGAATCACAGAACATCCCGAATGGCTCCGGTTGCAGAATTCTGAGAGGTTATAATTGCTTATATGTTAGGCTACTAAATTCTGAGGTGGTTTGTTACACTGCAACAGATACCTGAAATACTGAGTGAGTTGAACATGAGGATTTAAGTTTGGCCAAGGTGTGGTTAGTTAGTGTCCTCTGCTGTCCTGGTCTCACCTCAGCTTTAGGAAAGCCCTGGCTCCCTGTATCTCAGGGCTGGGGGGCTTTCTCAGTGGGTTCTGTCCCTTGTGTGGTGGTAGGAGACCCCCAAAAGTCTGGGCCCAAGAGTGTTTCCTCCCCTCCTCCAAGCCTACACCAGCAAGAGAGGCTTTCCCAGATCTCCCTCTCTATCCTCCAGCCTTGTGAGCTCCCAGGGAAGCCCACGGAGGACAGCTTCCAAGTGGGCACTAATATCCCTTGTGTCTGAGACTCCCTTTGGTCCTACACACTCACCCTGTCGCACATGCGGCCTTTAGCAATCTGTTACAATTTTATCTGAATTCAATTTACCTATGTCTATGGCAGCTCTGCCTTCCTCTTGAGTTCTGCAACAGAGAGCCCAGGCCTGCATTCAGTCTTTCTTTGGAGGTGCCTGGTTTTCCTTGGATTTTAGGCTAGTTTGTTTCCCTGAAACATCAGCTCTCTGATGGGTTCAAGAAAAGTTAAAATGTCGGATATTACTTCTTGTGTCAGGTTCCTACAAGCCAGGCAGAAACCAGAAGTCCAGAGTTGGCTTTTAAACTGTGGTCCAGAGGTCTCTTGGATGGTCTCTGGTGGGGAGCCCCCAGGAAAAGGGAGGGTGAATAAATGGGCCTCTGAACACTCCATTTCTGTCTCAGCCAGTCAGTTCCATTTTGTAAAACCAATTTTAGATACTGAGCTTCAGCATAACGGGATATGTGACTAAAAACAGTGGGAAAACCACGGACCCACAGCATGATTTCAGATGCATCAAGTAAGTACTCCCTTCCCCCACCCTCTTCCTCTCTATTTGTTTCCCAAAGCCTAAAATCCAGCTGGGAAAGAAAAGCTTTTCACACCACACTCAGGGATAAAGTTTAAAATGCATATACTTCAAGGGAAAGTTGACTTAAATTCACATTATTAAATGGGGCTGATAACAGGTTTTTTCACAAAGCAGGTTTTAATAAGAACAACAGAACACAAAAACTGTGGATTGAGAAAGGAGTAAAAAGAAGCCTTGAGTTGGAGATAGAAATGACTGCCAAAATGATCATTCAGGCGCAAAAGGCAAACTTCCTACTTCATAATTTTACCCACAGCTGGCACAATACACACGCACGAATATGTCTCTACAGGAGAAACAGGCAGTCCAAGAATCTGCTTAGCAGCTGCACAATGCAAACAGCCATAGTTAGGACCTCAGGAGGCCTGCGTGGTGACAAGATGTAAATACGGATGCTTTCTTCTCAACCAGCTCGCCTGGGAGTTGTAGGTGCACAGAGGCTCAGCCCCACGGCTGGCCCTGACTACACAGAACTGTAACACAAAAGGATGTAATATGAAGGAAAGAAGGGAAGTATGTTAGAGATGTACATCGTAAAAAATGGTCACTGTAAAGTCACTCAAAATAAGAGGAGTAGAAAAGGTAAATGCTTCTTCAGAAAGTACCTTCCGTTTCTAAGCTTTACATGAATCACTGAAGGAAAACCTTCCCAGCCAGAGAGGTAATATCTAGAAAAATTGTTAATATTACTGAACGTTACTGCTATAATTTCAAATGAGGTTGACTAGGCCAGAAACAGCATTAGCAACTTTCAAATCAAGTCTTAGATAAATATGTTAAAAAGGAGAATAGATGTGGAATTTATCCTATAATCCCTATAATTAATTACTAAAATAGACAGTGGATTTATAATATACACACACACGCACACACACATGCACGCGCGCACACACACACACACACACACAAAAGATTAATGTAAAAACCCGAAATAAAATAAATCATTATTTTCTGAAGAAGGAATTTGAACCTCTCAATTAATACCTCAAAAGTTAAGACTTGTAAGAAAGAAAAATTAACAACCATACTCTTGAACTCAGTTAAAGACTTCCTTTAGTTGTTAATTATGTACACAAATCTCAGCTTTGTAATCAAAATATGAACCCCTCTAGAAGTCTGCTTTTTTAGTAACTTCTTTTTTTGCACTTTAAATGTTAAGTGAAAAGAAGTACTTAATATATACTTGAGGAACAAATGAATAAATGTAGAAAACAGAGTTTTCAGTACTACCACAAAGCATAACATCATACTCCACTTTTTATGATGTTGTGCAGAGAAAGTTTTGATTTAATGAAGCATTGATCTTGCTTTATTTCACAGTCTGTCTCATGAAATTTTGGTCCTTCAACATTTGCATCATTTTTTAAGCCTCCATATAACAAACTTTTTTTTTTTTTTTTTTTTTGAGATGGAGTCTCGTTCTGTCGCCCAGGCTGGAGTGCAGTGGTGCGATCTCGGCTCACTGCAAGCTCTGCCTCCCGGGTTCACGCCATTCTCCTACCTCAGCCTCCTGTAGCTGGGCCTACAGGAGCCTGCCACCATGCCCAGCTAGTTTTTTGTAGTTTTTAGTAGAGACGGGGTTTCACCGTGTTAGCCAGGATGGTCTTGATCTCCTGACCTCGTAATCCGCCCGTCTCAGCCTCCCAAAGTGCTGGGATAACAAACATTTAATGTCTAAACACATTTAAATATCACTAACACTAAAGGAACTGTTAACTTAAACTGTCACAAAGTGCTAACTGAAAAACAGACACTTAAGAAAAGCACTCATTCATTCATTCAGAGACAAGGTCTTGCTCTCTTGCCCTGGCTGGAGTGCAGTGGTACAATGATAGCTCACTGCAGCCTTAGATTCCTGGGCTCAAGTGATTCTCCCACCTCAGCCTCCTGAGCAGCTGGGACTAAAGGTACGGGTGGTCTGGCAAATTTTTAAAAATGTTTTGTAGAGATGGGATCTCTCTAAGTTACCCAGGCTGGTCTTGAACTCCTGGTCTCAAGCGATCCTCCCAGCGTGGCCTCCCAAAGTGCTAGGATTATAGGCAAGAAAAGCACATTTTAAACCAGTAAGAGTAAGCCCATACTAGTGATTTAAACATAACATAATTATTTTATTTTTCAACTATATAAAGTATTGGTGACATAAAATAAACTCCACATATTTAAAATATATAATTTGGACCCAGTGCAGTAGCTCACACCTATAATCCCAGTACTTTGGGAAACCAAGGTGGGAGGATCACTTTAGTCCAGGAGTTCGAGACCAGCCTGGGCAGCATGGTGAAACCCCATCTCTACAAAAAACTAAAAATTTAGCCGGGCATGGTGGTATGCACTTGTAGTCCCAGATACTCTGGGAGCCGAGACAGGAGTTCAAGGCTGCAGTGAGCTATGATGGCACCACTGCACTCCAGTCTGGATGACAGAACAAGACCGTGTCTCAAAAAAATATGAAACAAAATATAAAATTTGATAAGCTCTTTGACATACATATACCCAAGAAACCATCACCGCAATCAAGATGGAATTGGATATCCATATGTAAAAAATGTGCTTCATCACTCTCAAAAATTTCCCCATTGTACTTTTTGTTGGTCTCTTTTCTCCTATCACGTTCCATCTTCCATCCCTCCTTCTTCCTGTCCCCCAACAACATCAACAAAAAGATCTGTTTGCATTTCTTCAAATTTTATACAAATGAGATCATACAATAAACATTCTTTTTGAGGAGGTCAACTTTGTTTAATTCAGCATAATTATTTTCAGATTCATCTCTGTGGTATCATATATCAATAGTTAATTTTTTAATTACTGAGTAGTGTTTGTTGTATGAATATACTACAATTTATTTTTTTAGTTAATTGACACATAATTGTACATATGGGGTACATAGTAATGTCTTGATACATACAAGTATAATGATCAAATCAAAGCAATTAATATCCATCACCTCAAACACTTATTTTCTTGTGCAGGAAACATTTCAAATCCTCTCTTCTAGTTAGCCAAAAATATATAATAAACTATTGTCAATTATATTCATCCTAATGCGCTACAGAACACTAGAATTTATTCCTCCTATTTATACCTTCTCCTAGCTGTAATTTTATATCCTTTAACCAATCTCTCCCTATCCCCCCATTCCCTTTTCCTTCCCAACCTCTAATAACAACTATTCTAGTATCTACTTCTATGAGATCAACTTTTTTAGTTTCTGCATATGAGTGAGAACATGCTGTACTTATTTTTCTGGTCCTGGCTTATTTCACTCAACATGATATCCTCCAGACTCATCCATGTTGCTGTGAAAGACAACATTTTATTTGTTTTATGGCTCAATAGTATTCCATGGTGTATATGTACCACAGTTTCTTCATCCATCATACTTAGATTGATTCCCTATCTTGGCTATTGTGAATAATGCTGCAATCAACATGGGAGTGTTCTCTCATATACTGATCTCTTCTCTATACTCTATAGCTATCTCTTCCATATACCGATCTCCTCTCCTTTGGACATATATCCAATAGTGGGGTTGCTGGGTCATATGGTAGTTGTTTTTGCAATTTTCTGAGGAACCTCCATACCGTTCTTTATAGTGGCTGTACAAGTTTACATCCTATCAACAGTTACACCACAGTTTATTTATCCATTCACTTATTGCTAGACATGTGGGTTGTTTGCAGTTTTGACTCCTACAAATAAGGCTGATATTAATATTTATGTATACACATGCTTTTATTTTCCTTTTATATACCTATGAGTGCAATGGTTTGATGATTTAGTAGGTAAAATTTCAACTATTCTAGAAACTACCACATTGTTTTACACAGTGCTTGTACCATTTTACATTCCCATCTACAATGTTTGGGAATTCTAGTTCCTTCCTGTCCTTGCCAACCCCTAGTGAGGTCAATCATTTTAATTTTAACAATTTGAATAGATGTGTATAGGTAGCTCATTGTGAGTTTAACTTGCATTTCCCTAATGACAAATAATGTTGAGTATCTTTTTTTTATTTCAACATTTATTTTAGATACAAGGGGTACAGGTGCAGGTTTGTTACATGGGTATGCCACATGGTGCTGAGGTCTGAGGTATGGATCCTGTCATCCAGGTAGTGAGCACAGTACCCAATAGGTAGTTTTTCCACCCACGCTCCCCTCCCTCCCTCCCACCTCTAGTAGTTTATAGTGTCTGTTGTTCCCATATTTATGTTCATGTGTGTTGAGCATCTTTTTTTATGTTTGTTACCCATATATATTCTTTGCTGAAGTATCTGTTCAAATCTTTTGCCCACTTTTAAAATTTTGGTTGATTTTGCAAAACCACAGGGCAGAGCTGCCCGAGACCATGGGAACCCACCTCTTGTATCAGCGTGACCTGGATGTGAGACATGGAGTCAAAGGAGATCATTTTGGAGCTTTAAGGTTTGACTGCCCCACTGGATTTTGGACTTGCATGGGGCCTATAGCCCCTTTGTCATTTCTCCCATTCGGAATGGCTGTGTTTCCCCAATGCCTGTACCCCCATTGTATCTACGAAGTAACTAACTTGCCTTTGATTTTACAGAATCATAGGTGGAAGGGACTTGCCTTGTCTCAGATGAGACTTTGGACTGTGGACTTTTGAGTTAATGCTGCAATGAGTTAAGACTTTGGGGGACTGTTGGGAAGGCATGATTTGTTTTGAAATGTGAGGATATGAGATTTGGGAGGGGCCCAGAGTGGAATGATATGGTTTGGCTGTGTCCCCACCCAAATCTCATCCTGTAGCTCCCATAATTTCCACGTGTTGTGGGAGGGACCCGATGGGAGATAACTGAATCATGGGGGTGGGTATTTCCCATGCTTTTCTCATGATAGTAAATAAGTCTCGTGAGATCTGATAGTTTTAAAAACAGGAGTTTCCCTGCACAAGCTCTCTCTTTTCCTGCTGTCATCCATGTAAGATGTGACTTGCTTTTTCTTGCCTTCCACCATTATTGTGAGGCCTCCCCAGCCACATGGAACTGTAAGTCCGTTAAACCTCTTTCTTTTGTAAAGTGCCCAATCTCAGGATGTCTTTATCAGCAGCATGAAAATGGACTAATACAATCTCTCACTTCAGCTCCCTGGAATCTTTCTCCAAATAAACTATCTCACTACAAAAAAATAAATAAATAAATAAATAATAAAATTTTGGTTGATTTATTATTACTGAGTTTTGAGAGTTCTTTATACATCTAGATACAGGATCAGATATATGTTTCACAATTATTTCCTCTCAGGCGGTGGCATATCTTTCAAAAAGTCAACATTTTTAGTGTTGAGAAAGTAATTTATTATTTCTGCATGTTTAGATTATGTTTTGGGGTAACTTACTAAGAAATCTTTGCCTAACCCAAAGTCATAAAGGAGTTCTCTAGTTTTATTACAGAAGAATTACAGTTTTAGGTTTTACATTTAAGTCACTTTGAGTTAACTTTTTAATATGACATAAAAGATAAATGGAAGCACGTACTTTCCGTAGGGATCTCTAATTTGTTTCCACACTGTTTGTTAAAAAGATAATTCTTTCTCCACTAAATTACCTTTGCACTTTTATCAAAAAGAAGTTACCCATAAATGTGTGGGTTTATTTCTGGATTCTCCATTCTGTTACCTCAATTTATTTGTCTTCTTGATACCACACTGTGTTGATTATTGCAGCTTCATAATACATGCTAAATCAGTTACCTCTGTTCTTTATTTTTTTTTCAGTTGTTTTTGCTAAGTCATTTGCATTTCCATATGAAATTTATCATCATTTTGTCAATTTCTACTAAAAAAAAGTCTGCTGGGATTTTATTGGGATTACATTGAATCTACACATTCAGCAGTGGAATCCAAAACTTCTACTCTCACCCTTTCCTCCCTCCCTGTCACCTTCACACTAATAGTGGTAGATTCCAATACCCCAGGCTCCAATGGACCAGAAGCTAGAGGGTAAGATCAAATCAGGGGCATGGTATTTCCTGCCAGTATATGTCTCCATGGGGATCCAAAGCTAGTTCCCTCTTTCACATTTTCTCTTCCTTTTCTTTGCTTTTCTTTGATTTTTTTTTCTCTTTTCTCTTTCTTTCCTTCGTTCCATCTAAGAATATTACAGATTAGCTCCCCTGTTTTCTTGCCACAGTCAATACCAGGACCTTCCAGCCAAGGTTCAAAGTTTCACAGCTGTTTCTCAATTCTCAGGTCCCTGTAGCAAGCAAAAAGCCCTTTTGAGACTGTTCACACTTGGGGATCTTTGGATCCTTTTTTAACAAGAAGTTACAAGTTAGCAAAAATAAAAATGTTTTCCTTCCATCACTTACCACCCTCTTTTTCTTTACCTTCTATGACTCTTGAGAAAGATGAAACACAAACAAATAATCATGATGCCCAACGGACTGCAGATTCGTGTGCATTTCTGAAGAGGAACTGACCCTAAGGAGTTCTGGCTGGGTCCATGTTAGGAAGAACAAAGGCAAGAATCTAAGGAGGGACGACAGACCTGCAGCCATAGACACTGGGGGAAACGCAACAAAATCAATTGAGTAAGAAGAGCGAGAGCGTTTTAAACCAGACCTATGAAAGAAAATTAAGGAGAAAGGGGGTGGGGGGCGGGGCGGGCATGGAAATCTGGGCAAAGGCAGCATGTCTGAAATAGGACTTGCTGGTTTTCTGATCCTAAAGGCCTGCCTGTGTAATAAAATGACTACTAAAAAAAAAAAAAGAAACCTACCATCTTATTTGCATTCCAAATGCAAAGTCTAAATTATAAATTGTAGACAGGAGAAGTATTATGACCATAGTCATTTCACATACAGAATTCTAAACTCTCTTAGAAACTTACAAAAGATCATTAATACAAATGGCTACTCTTCCACATTTAATTTTATTTAATTCCTGGTACCATGACAAAAAATGATATATACACATGTATTTTAGTCAAAAGATCTTTACAATAATATGTTTGTCATAATTATTCCTAGTCAGTAATTCCCCCACTAATAATGTTTAAAAACTTAATTTAAAGAAATCATGACATTTTTCTCACTGCCATTTGTTTTTCTTTCATTTAGTCCAGGAGATCCCTTCAAAAGATTTGGCTGAAAACTTATGCCAATTTTTGAAAGAGTTCATCTCTACTCAACTATTAGCATAAAATCCTCTCTGTAGGAATAAGCAAAAAGGGCCAGGCACAGTAGCTCACGCCTGTAATACCAGCACTTTGGGAGGCCGAGGCAGGCAGATCACTTGAGGTCAGGAGTTGGAGACCAGCCTGGCCAACATGGTGAAATTTCATCTCTACTAAAAATACGAAAAAATTAGTCAGCTGTGGCGGCAGGTGCCTGTAGTCCCAGCTACTTGTGAGGCTGAGGCAGAAGAATTGCTTGAACCTGGGAGGTGGAGGTTGCAGTAAGCTGAGATCCCACCACTGCACTCCAGCCTGAGTGACAGAGTGAGACGCCGTCTCAAAAAAAAAAAAAAAAAAAACCCACACACAGAGAATAAGCAAAAAGAACAATCACACAGCCTGTGAAAAAAAACTGCAATGTGGAAACAGGAACGTTATTAAAAACTAAGATAACAGGAAACTTAAAATTCTCTGTTTGAATTTATAATTATTTTGTCTTCTAGGCAGGTTTACACTTTGGCCTTCTGTTTCCATAGAAATATGAGATAGAATAAATAAATATGCATTACAGAGTCAGTCCTTTCGTATGTTCACTACTTTTAGTATCTCCTCATGGACTTGAATTTCTAAGGACTTGAATTTCTATTGCCACACGTTTGTATCTCCCCAGGGTTTAACTCACAATTCCTACACCTGCCACAAGGTGGTATCTTGGGTCATGATGGCAAGGGTCGTCAGCTAGATTTACCCCAAGTGTGGATAAATGGAAGATAACAGGATCCAGGCAACGAAGCACAATATATTTAAAATAAATAAATAATTTATTAAAATTAAAAACATAAATTTTTAACGAACTCTTAATTATCATGTATAACAGTGCTTTCTCAGCACTTTAAAGTGAATTCTCAAAATACTCCTAACTAGCCAGTGGTGTTCATTTTCCTCGGGGTTTTTTTTTTTTTCTTTTTTTCGAGTTGGAGGAGTGAAAGTGCATAGTCACAGTGCTTCTTCAGCAGCATGAATCTCTCTGCTCTATTTTCCCAATTAGGAGGTTAACTCTCTACCGGGGCTGCTTCACTCTTGTCTACTCCCTGAATACTGCCTATAATGCAATTTAATTTTCATTGAATTACTTAAGATTATTTATTGAAAACCTTAGATGCTCTCTGTCAACTATGCTCTTTGTTTAAAAAAAGCGTTTTTTTAAAAAGTTCTTATTTTAAAACATTGAAAAACATAAAGAAGAAAATAAATGCCATGCCTAATCTCACTTTTCAAAGATAACACCATTAAAAGCTCCTATAATTTTCCCCATAGTTCTCATGTTCTATATTTTCATCCTTTTGTTGGGAAAATTTTTTCTCAAGATTGTTTTCTACTTCATTATTTTGACCTTCCACAGTGTCTCATTTTCTATTCACTCCTCTACAAAGGTTTTCTAAATGAGGTTAATAACAGTATCTCCTCCCTCATAAGGTTGTCCTAAGGATTAAGTGAGTTAAAACATGTAGGCCCTTAGAACAAAGCCTATTACCTAGTAAGTAATCAATAAATATTAGCTCCTGTCATTATTTCTATTGAAGCTAGCTTTCCAGCTTTTTGGCTGTCTGTAATCCTTCTTCTTCTTCTTCATTATCCTGATGGCCTATTTAGCTGACTGCAGTCTCCCACATGTTAACATGCCCTCAAGTGCTGTTGAAAGCAGAAAAAAATATTTTCGAAGATGATCTCATATCTCATGGTCAATCTATTACAGAGGAAACAACTCCTCAGAAGCCCCAGAAAGATGGTGATCCCTTTCTTTTGAATAACATAATCTCTTTAAGTACCCATGAGAGAGCCTTATTTTATGACAAAATAATTCCCTAATAGAATTGTGCAGAATGTGCTGTGAATTCCCATCCGGATCTTGGTTTGTTTGTTTGTAGTTTGTTGTTGTTGTTGTTTAAAACTTGGTCTCACTCTATCATTCAGCCTGGAGTCCAGTGGCGCAATCACAGCTCACTACAGCCTCGACCTCCAGGGCTCAAGTGATCCTCCCGCCTCAGCCACCTGAGTAGATGGGACTATAGGCACACACCACCACAAAAGGCAACAGATCTTTCTTAAACAAACATTCTTGTCTGGACTGAAAGGAGAGCAGAGAGGAGGGGAAGATATCAGTAAGGACATCCAACAGCTTGCAGGGACCAGTGAGCACCTCAACTTCCAACGTGGATACTATTCCTTGGGAAATGCTGTTTTCCAAAACCTCTGCCTGATGTGGCACCCACACCGAGAGCAACCTGCAGCGCTTTCCTATCATCACACCTGGTCCTTAGCTTGTGATAGTTGTCTATGCAGGAAGCAAATGTCAGAGGCACCTTATGTAGCTGTTGAAATCCAAATGCAGCCAGCCACCTACCAGTCCATCCATCCATTCATTCACTCCATAAATATTACCTACTGAGTGTCTAATATGGACAAAATGCCATGCAAAATACTAAGGCTATAATGATGTGCAAAACCAGATACCATCCTGTCCCTGTAGAGTTCATAGTCTAACAGGCAAGACAAATACTAAATAAATCAGCATCAAACTGACTGTATGATTAGAAGTACAGAGTGCATGAAAGCATAGATCTTTGATGATCCCTAAGCAAATAAAGAAGGAGTCAAAGTCTTCATAACAATTAGGAATTAACTAGAAAAGAGGGGCAAGAAGAATGTCAAGGCAATAGAACCAGTTCAGGGCCAGTGGTGCACATAAGGTCACTGTGGCGGCCACCCAGAAGGCATGGCATGACAAGAGTCTGGAGAGAGAGAGGGGTCCATGTTCTGGACATCTGCCTCGACCTTAAAAAAAAACCGTTGAAACCCCTAGAAGCATTTAAGCAAAGGAATCACATGACCAGATATGCCTCTTGAAAAGATCATTGAAGTCTAGAGAGGAGAAGGAATTGGAAGAGGGCAGATGGATGTGGGTGGATCCAGGAGGCAACTCAATCTCCAGATGTGTAGGTAGCATACTCACCAGCTGACCCTCAATCCACCCTCACCTCCACTGTGTCTCTCTGGTCACCTGGATATTTTCTGGACCCAACGTTATCTTCCAGGGGAAGGCATTCTCGGATGTCCTTCAATCTGGATCCACTGAGGAACCCCTATCCAAAATTCCCCTCACTTTCAGCTTTCGAAGGGACTATCTCCATCCCTGGTTTCTCTTATTAATACTGATTTCCCCTCCTATTATATCCTTTTAGTAATTCCAGTGGTAATTTGGGGAGAACTGGGGTTTGTGCTCACATCATCCACCAAGCCCAGAGGTTTCAAATATTGCTTTTTAAAAACTGAACATTAAAATTAAAGAACAGTGTTTGAATAGAAGGACTTTTAAATAGATGTATTTTTAGTAGTTTCTTCACGAGCATATTTTGGATTGAATGGATACCTGTAATTATATTAGCAATTTTCAGCATTCATGTAACTAGAAATTGTGAAAAGATTGCTGGAAAAGGAAACAGCATCCGTGCCCATATTATTTAGTATAATGCAGATTATAGCTAGCATGTCCTATAGACGTTCATGAATAGTTTTAAGAATCCTTTATATTCAATAGCTTCTGCCTCTTCAATATCTTTTACTAATAAGATTAAATGCTGTGATTCCCTCTCCCTTTTTCTCTATGTTTTTAGTGGCAATGATTTAAGAAGTAATAGATCTCAAAATCAGACAGCAAGGAGCACTCAGGGGAATCTCTATGGTAACTGTATACTACAGTCCTAGGAAATGTACTATTTTACATTTTATCATACCAGCACTTTACAAATCAATTTTTAAATTAATTAGTCAAGAGCATTTGTGGAGAACATTGGTTATAAAATTTCTCAAATTTTTATAGTTGTTATTTATTGCAGCATCTAAGCACTAGAGACTTCGCCACCCTGAAGTCAACAACGAGATTCATCAGTATTATAATTTTATAAACATGAAATATTGGGCTTTAATACTTAATAGGTTTACATAAAGTTTGATAGAGATGAAGCTGAGGCTGGAGAATCACTTGAGGCCAGGGGTTCAAGACTAGCCTGGGCAAAATAGTAAGACTGTCTCTACAAAAAAATAAATTAAAAAATTTTTTAGATAGGGTCTTGCTCTGTCACCCAGGCTGGAGCGCAGAGGCATAATCTCAGCTCACTGCAACCTCCGCCTCTCAAGCTCAAGCAACCTTCCCACCTCAGCCTCCCAAGTAGCTAGCATGCCCAGCTAATTTTTTGGAGTTATATTGTTGTTGTTATTGTTGTTTGGTAGAGATGAGGTTTTGCCTCGTTGCCCAGGCTAGTCTTGAACTCCTGGGCTCAGTGATCCACCTGCCTCAGTTTCCCAAAGTGCCAGGATTACAGGCATGAGCCATTGCGCCTGGCCAAAAAAAATTTTTAAACTGGTCAAGCATGGTGGCGCATGCCTGTAGTCCCAGGTACTTTGGAGGCTGAGGTGGGAGTTTGAGCCCAGGAGTTTGAGGTTGCAGTAAGCTATGACTGTGCTATTGCCTTCTAGCCTAGGCAACAGAGTAAGATCCTGACTCCAAAAAAAAAAAAAGTCACATAATGAACTTTTGGTAAATCCAGAAGTAAAGCTGATATATTTTTATTATTAAACCAAAATCTTGGCAATGATATAACATTACTTTGACTTTTCCAACTATTTTTGGAATAAAAATCCCTCAAAAGCAATAACGGACATGTGCTAGTCATATTGATGGAAACCGTAACTAGTGATACTGCAGGCAATATCTAGCAATGGTGTTTCTATTTTAGTATTTTTGTATTTGAAGACATTAAAATTCTTCAAATAGGAACTGCTTAGATGTTTTTATCTACTAATTTCCAATAAAAATAATATTGAAAAAATCAAAATCTACCTAGGATCTTACTATAAACATTCTCTAAGACATCAAAAGATAATTGCCATAGGGAAATATAAGTTATTATCAATAGAGACATGCACAGGGAGGTAAATTTTAAGGCAAAATACAGATACATCCCCGTCCAGCACAGATTGAGATGCACCCATCTCTTTGTGGTACCATAACTCGGGCAATGAGGCCTATACAAGAAAGACCAAAAATAGCCATTTAACACAGCTTTTTATAATCAGATAGAAAAAAGTTTCCAATTTGGAATTGTACTTTTAAAGTATTATTTTCTCTCTCTGATTCATAAAAATCTGTTCCACTATTTCCCATACTCCCTCAATAATAAATATTAAAATGAAGCAGTTAAGCCTCAGGTTTCACCAAACCTTCTGAAAACAGCAGATAAAATAAATTTAAATTACCTGCTTCTAATCGTGAAAAAGTGCAAGGATGAGTTTATTTAATTTTAACCCCCTATCATTTCTAGTTTATTTGTTTTACCAAAAACATTCTCTTTAGCCCAAGTTGCATAAGGGCAAGTGGGGCAAGTACTTAGGGTGTCAGCTTTTAGATTCTCAGAGGTTTGAAGGAGAAGAAATATGGACAACTAACAAAGTTAGGTAGATGTCTAATTACTAAAAATTTCTTCCTGTCATTTTTCTCAAGCAACTGCTTGGTTAGCTGTTTTCTGAAGCCCAGAGCTGGAGCTGACAGGGATTATAATCTCAATTTCTTTGTACACATATAACCACCAACCTCACAACAGGTAAAGTAATAGATACATGCTCAAGGAGTATTTCTTGAAGGAATGAATGATTCAAGAGAAAGAATGTCACAAAATCAGTGCTTAGTCTCCCAACAGAGGTTCCTGGGACGGTCTGGGTTGACAGGAAGCTGCTTGTCCACTCCCTCATTTCTTATGATCTGCACTGCATCCCAGTTACTAGAAGCTTCTAATGGTGAAAGCCAAAGACTAAACACTGTTTCAGACTCATCCTCTACACTGTAAAAGCCTTCTCAAAGCAAACTTCTCTTAACTTCTGTGATGCTAAACTACACAAAATCCTGTTCCTGTATCTTCTGCCACATCCTCATACTTTCACGGACTTATCTTCCTCTATTTTATCACCCAAAGACAGTCACACCTAAGGGTATATCCTGGCCTTCTTCACAAGACACCATCTTCCACTATTACCCATTCTCAAAAAGTCAGAAATCGCTCTTCTTCAGATGACTCCAATATCTCTAATCCTTATCACTCTCTTGACCTCCAGATCCAATTCTCAGGGGCTTTCTCCACCTCTTTACTACCTTGATAATGTACTATGATCACACACTCCACAAGGCAATCCTGAACCCATTATCTTTCCATTCACCTGACCTCTCTCTCTATCCCTATCAAGGTCTTCAGACACCCATATTGAAAACCTTAGGATTATCTTTTATTCCTCCCTCTTTTTATTTACCTACATCAAATCAAATGTCTATTCCTGTGCACTTTGCCTCTCTCGTCTCTCCTTTTTTTTTTAATCTCCCCATCTATTATAAATTATCTCAATCTTACTTGCTTTTGTCTTCTTTTGTTTGGGGTTTTCATTTTTTAGTCTATCTCCAACTGCTTCCCATTGAGATTCTACCCTTTCATCAACTTGATTATTAAAGACTCCAAACATACCCTGTATCTTCCTTCCTCCATGCCTTGGGCCATGCTGTTCCCTTTGTTTTGTATGCCCTTCCAACATCTCCATGGACTGCTGTCCTGTCCACATTTAGGGATACACTTCAGATAGGATGCTCTCCATAAAGCCTTTCCTAATTTTCCCCACCAGACATGGTATATTTTCCTTTGAAATCTATAGACTTTTTGTTGTCTTAGAAGATAGTATATTTCTCATGCCATCTCCTACTATCCTGCAGGATTTTTGAAGACAGAAAATCATAGTTATTTATTTTTCTTTTCCCTGTAGAACTTTGCACATGAACAGAATTCAGTATTTGTGTATGTTTGTATATATACATTTATTCTCCCCTCATCTTGTTCCAGAAAGGATGTGTAGTCACTCAACAAATATTTGTTAAAATGCCTAGGAAAATCTATGGCCTTTATGCTTCTACACTAACTGTCTCCAATTTCCTTACTCTTACCTACAATAATAGACCCTCCTTAATGTTGTTAAATACTTATTCATTCTAATATTTCAAATCAAATTAACCTAAAAGGAGTTTTCATTCCTAATCTTTTCCCTTACTTCTTTCTGAACATCTATACCAGGAATTCTCAACCTCAGCACTACTGACATTTTGGACCAGATAATTCTTTGTTGATGGGGAAAGGGACTTTCCTTTGCATTATGGGACACTTAACAATATCTCTAGCTGCTACCCACTAAATGCAATCACATGCTCAGTTGCGACAACCAAAAATGTCTCTAGACATTACCAAATATACCTTGGAGGTGTGCAGGATGCCACGGAATTGCCTCTGGTTGAAAAGCACAGATCTCAACCAGAACTGTCACACAGAAATAAAATGAAAGGTTCAAATGGAAGCAACATGTGTAATTTTAAATATTTCAGGAGCTACATTAAAAAGATACTAAGCAGATTAGTTTTTTTTTTTTTTTTTTTTTTTTTTTTTTTTTTGAGACGGAGTTTCGCTCTGTCGCCCAGGCTGGAGTGCAGTGGCCGGATCTCAGCTCACTACAAGCTCCGCCTCCCGGGTTCACGCCATTCTCCTGCCTCAGCCTCCCGAGTAGCTGGGACTACAGGCACTCGCCACCTCGCCCGGCTAGTTTTTTGTACTTTTTAGTAGAGACGGGGTTTCACCATATTAACCAGGATGGTCTCGATCTCCTGACCTCGTGATCCGCCCGTCTCGGCCTCCCAAAGTGCTGGGATTACAGGCTTGAGCCACCGCGCCCGGCCTAAGCAGATTAGTTTTAATACTTGATTTAACATTTCCAAAATATTATCATTTCAACAGGTAACTGATATAAAAATGATTATTTAAATAATTTACATTCTTTTACTAGTCTTTGAAATCCAATGTGCATTTTATATGTACAGCACATGTCAGTTCAAACTAGTCACATTTCAATTTCTTAATAGCAAAATGTGGCTAGTAGCTATGGGTATGGGTTGGACAGCTCAGATCCAGACAGTTTTTCCTAGGCTGAGAACTCACTTTTCAAGAAAAATAAAGAAACCTCTTTCTTGCCCCCTAATTATTCCTAGCTATAATCAAACTTAGTGAGATTCAGGAGGAGACATAAACCCAGAAATTTCCAATGGGATGGGTGGTAGGAGATCTGGGATCAAAGGGTACATGTATATTTTTTTAAAAAAGACAAATTAAGAAATAGCTGTAACATAATTCTACTCCACTTGCTCTGCATATTTGATCATTAGGTCATATAGAGATGTCAGGTTTTACTTTCTGTTGACACCCGAAATTCTCACCCCAGTAATAATATACATCTATATACCTACACAAGGAGTTCTCACAGTGTGCACAAAAACAAAGTAATGTTAAGTATGGACCTCTCTCAAGTTTCCCCTGGGTCACACATCACAGAAGTGGCAGAGAAGTGTATTCCAATCTTCTCATTCTAGCCCCTGCACTCTACAAATGACGAAACTGGAGTCTAAAACAAGACTGAAAACTGGCCTGAGATTTAGAGCTCATCAATGGAATTCTAAGACAGAATCCAAGTTCTCCAAGTCCTGGTACCAAGTTCTCTCACCCACCCCATCCTAGTTGTGCAACTTTCAAAGAGTAACTTCACCTCTTGAACCATTGGTTGTCTCATATCTATAACAGAAACAATGATATCTGCTTCATACATTGTTGTGAGAATTACCCTAACTGAATTAATATATGTAAAAAATATCAGGCAGTGTTCTTGTCATCCTAAATGTTTGTTGAATCTGAAAAGACTAACACATAATAGAACCAGGAGAAGATAGAAAGCAACTTGGAGATTTATTTTAATCTGTGCTTATCCCTTAGGAGTTCTAAGCCTAATCTATCAAGGCTGATGAAAAATTCAAATCATTATTTAAAGGCTGTAAAGAAAAGATTGTAAGACCCCTCTCAATATATGTTTTCAGTCAAGTCAAACTTTTCAGTCAATGTTTCAAGAACCAACAAAGAACTTAATTATTAGCTTCAAACCACCTGGGCAAAAGGAACCTGCTGGAGGGCACATGTCAATCTTAAAGGAAAAATTCCCTTTACCTAGAACTGGGTTGGAGTCATAGCCTGCTTCCTGCACTGAAACTCACCAGGGGATGAATGAATGACTTCTATTTCCTAATCATAGTTTGCATGGCTTAACAACAGGAATATGTTCTAAGAAATGCATTGTTGTGCAAACATCATAGAGTGTATTTACATAAAACTAGATGGTATGGCCTGCTACACACCTAGGCTACAAACCCATACAGCCTATTACTGTATAGAATACTGTAAGCAGCCATAACATAACGCTAAGTATTTGTGTATCTACACATAGAAAAAGTATAATACAAATAGAATATAAAAGAAAAAATGGAACACCTGTGTAGGGCACTTGCCATGAATGGAGCTTGCAGGACTGGGCCTTAAGCCAGGTGACTCAGTGAGTAAATGATGAGTGAATGTGAAGGCCTAGAACATGACTGTACATTTTTCACACAACTGGCAGAGCAGTAGGTTTGTTTATACCAGCATCACAACAAACACATGAGTAATCCACTGTGCTATGATGCTCTGACAGCTACAACAGCCCTAGATGACAGGAATTTTTCAGCTCTATTATGACCTGTGGGACCACCATTGTTTATGCGGTCTGTCATTGACCAAAACCTCATTATGCGGCACATGACTGCATTCCACCTTTACTGGTCTGGGTAATAGGAAGGCCTAATGTGCCAATAAGATTTAAAAAACAATTTTTCCAAATTCGAACTTTCTCAAAAAAAGCACAAATCCATTCACTCCAGCAAATACAGCTTGCCATTACTTTCCATGTGATAACAACATGACCCCTTCAAATATCTGAAAAGCATCATTAAATTATTCCTCAGCCTGATTTCCTTGGAAAGTTTAGGTATTAAGTTTCTGGGTAATGTGGAAAGTTGGAATTTAAAAACACCTCGTACAAGTATTCTGTCGTACTTTTGTCTGATTTGAATTTAGTCCCAGTCTACTGCTGGATAAAATGGAAAAAAGATGTGTTTCCTCCATGCAGTTCCATAAAGCTCAGACTTCGCAGAAGCTCTTTTATCTGAGGATATCCCTTTGAATTAGACACCCCATGCCTTAGCCCCCCTCAGCAGGGTGTGCATGGAGGAGAGTTCGCTGTTTGGAATTCAGTCCCTCAAGTTAGGGAACAAAGTCTGAATCTGCCTGTCCTTCAGGACACAATGAAACAGCCAGCTGTTTACTTAGACATTTGTCTGAGTAGTATTTTATCGGGCTATTATTAGTTTTAATGTTGTAATTAGATGTGCAAATGTACCCTGAGGTATGTTTGGATGGGAACATCATACAAATCAGAATTGACAATGATGAACACAGCTGCATTTCTGCCAATGATTAGGCATTTAAATACGTGCCCATGATGCGTTTGCAGGAAAATGTGATCACATGGAGTGGAGAGGTTAGCAATGATATGAGGCTGCCAAGGGGACATCAAAAATACATAAAAACAAAAGAGAGAGTGAATAAATTAGATTCCACTTGGAAATTGGAAACTAACTTCTCTAACCACCATATCTAAAATAGCCTATCCTCCATTATTATTCCCTAACCTAGCCTTTATATTCTACACATCATTTATCTCATCCTGACAAATTATCTATACACATGCATTTTTAACTTCTTAGTGTTGTACCCCCTTCCCAACAGAGTAAGCTCTAAAAAATGAGGAACAATGCTACACCCTCAGCACTAGGAGCAGCACCCAGTTCCACCAAAGAATAAATTCTAAAAAAAGTATCGCTGAATAAATAAATCAGTTGCAACATGCACTGGAAGGTTGATGTAAATATGACTTCTCTTCATCTAAAATTTACATTAAAATTGTTTCATATTTACAGTGGGATGACATCAGGTTCATCACCATTGTTTCAACATTGCAACCAGAGGTTTGAGTTGCATTTCATGATAACTTTTACTTCTATGAGGGTAACCATTCTGAGAACAGATCACAGTTCTTTCTTACTTACCTTAACTACTTCTACATGAGCATAATCATAAATAATAATACAGAATAAGGATGTCTTTTTTTTTTTTAGACAGAATCTCACTCTGTCACCCAGGCTGGAGTGCAATGGTGATCTCCAGGCTGGAGTGCAATGAGATCTCGGCTCACTGCAACCTCTGCCTCCTGAGCTCAAGAGATTCTCCTACCTCAGCCTCCCAAGTAGCTGGGATTACAGGTGCCCACCACTATGCCTGGCCTTTTTTTTTTTTTTTTTTTTTGTATTTTTAGTAGAGACGAGATTTCATCATGTTGGCCAGGCTGGCTTCGAACTCCTGACTTCAAGTGATCCGCCTGCCTCCGCCTCCCAAAGTGCTGGGATTACAGGCGTGAGCCACTGCGCCCAGCCAGAATAAGGATGTCAACACTTTTATACCTTCATAGCCCTCCTTGTTGTGGCTTCACAATTAAGTCTCTTTAATACACCGCTGGCCCCTGAAAGCTTCAAATTACTAAACCTACCCATTCAGGGCTTCTAGGACTCTTTCTATTTATCACATCAAGTACTGAAGACCTGACTTCACAACATCTCCAAGTTGCCTCTCAACCACCTCCTGCCTCTATATTTCTTCCAAATTATAAAAATATGAATTCAAAGATATAAACATACCAAGAAACATTACATATATTTCTTGAAGCATGAAAACCCTGTGTGAGTCTCTGACAAGTGTCTAAGTCAGTACGGTTTGGGGAATACGCATGTATATTTAAATACTGCACCAATGATTTCTGAATAAAAATATAATACTCAAATACTAAGGCTATACTAACATAACGTAACCTTCCTTTGGAGATTCAGAAGCCAATTCTTGAAGTGCCTGGAGGGCATTGTTTGAAAATGCTTTCTCAACTAAAGCATTTCAAATTCTACATACATTGCTATAAAAAAAATACATTATTTAAGCTTTTAGATTTTGAATAAATAGAACTTCATAGCATTTTGACGAAGAGGATTTATGATATTCATCATACTGAAGCAAAAGCAGACATAAAGAAAATGAGCTGTATTTCAAGCAAAAACAGTTAAATTAGGTATTTATCATTTCTTTATATTAAAAAAGAACTAAATCTAGATCCTAAATCATTAAAAGCATAATTCCATTTGTCATGGGTTATAACCAGAAAAGTTTATTCAATCATTTGTTCTCAAGCAAAATGTTAAGGTTATAAACTTTATTCTGTATTATATTTAGTCTGTCAGTGGGACATTAACCTAGACTACAGTGTGTTTGGTCTAGATTACTTGAAAGTAGACCAGCTTCAACTTAACACAGAATTTTCTTTTAAAAAACTTTTAATCCCAGGGAGGGGGGTGTGATTAATAGGACTAAAACTACTTTAAACTATGCATTATCCTAAACATACTGAAATTGGTGAAAACTACTTATCGACTTCAAATATTCAAGCTGATGACATACATAAGTTATCCATATGATCTACACCGGCTATCTGATGTCTATAGCTGTTGTCTGACTATCCAATACTGAATCAGCTTGTGAAGGACTAACCAATGACTTTTAAAGCTTCCTATGTTGTTACTAAAAGCAGAAGGACTTCCAAGGAGAGTCCACAGAAGGCAGACAGTGGAGAAAGGGAAGAAATTGAGCAGAAACACTGGAAGAAGCCCCAATAAGGACGTGGGCAGGATCCTGACAGTTTTCCAGCCCATCCATTCTTGTGAGCCAGCTCCATTCCCACTGCCACATTCCACAAGGTATCTCTGAATTTTTATAATAAATTCTCTCTTTTAAACTGAATTCCAACTGGTGTTTGTGGCTTGCTATAAAAACCCTCGACTACTAAAAAAGTACACCCCCTCCTCAGAGTTTCACAATATACATTAAAGAAAATCATCTGAGAACTTTCACAGGAGTTTTGAGACTTAGTACACCAGTGAAATGTTTGGTTGTTTTTTGTTTGTTTGTTTGTTTGTTTGCCTAATGTCTACTAACTGCCTTTCAGTTAGTGCTCAGAGCGCCTTTTAAAAACTAATGATGTTTACATTTGTATAAGCTTAACATGTGCTTTCTCAACTAAAACATTTCCAATTTAACCTCAAAACATGATTGTGAAAGGAAAGATTTGAGGAAGAAATTCCAGAAATTTTATCACTCAGGCATCTGCCCATTCCATCCGAGCAAAGGCAGATTCTATACAAATCAAAAAGGAATGTTTCCCCTCACAATTAGTTCAATAGCCACAAATACACATTTTATCTTAGATGATCTACAATTGACTTTTAAAAATATGATCAATCAATAACTTAGTGTAGCATGACTCTGTACTCACTGCAGATCAATACTATACACATGCCCTAAAATACTAGGCAAGTCCTAAATATGTACCATAGCAATAGAACCAAACTCATTCCCAAATCCCTGTATAAGAAATAGTTACAAATAATACACACACACACACACACACACACACACACACACACACACACACACAGAGCATTTATTCCCAAAACAATTTTAAAATGAAAAAAACAGAGGTCCTGAAAATCTAAGTTATAAATAAACGTACTGAAAACCAGGAGTGAGACAGATTTATATTTGGGGTCAGGGGGACTATTATATTTTTGACTATTTGGGAATTTCACCAAAGCACAGCTGGCAAACACACCGTTTGAATTCAATTACTGTTTAAATACCATGCTTATCCTCAGACATCTGAGGAACATGTTTAGGTAAAAGAAAACAGGCCCTGAGTCTTTTTCACATTCCACGTACTATCAGAAATGGGCACACACACACACACACAAAATCTAAATAGTGACTCTTCCATTAAAAGTATATGAGATGAAAATAAATTTGTTTCAGATAGGATAAAAGGCAGTCAGACTAGCCACACAGTCTGTAGGAATTTTGGTTCTAACACTGGAAATGAATTCTGCACAGCTGGGCTCTCTAACTCTATTTAAACTATACCCAGTATGGGTGCTAGTCAAAAGTCAATTAAGGCCAAAAGCTCCATTTCCAGAAAGAGTACTGCCACATTGGTTCTGTACCATCAGGTGTAATTCAAAAGAGTCTCATAATAATAATGACTGCTTCATACAGACGCCTGTCCAGAACCCCAGCTGCCTGAAACATTATGAGGAGACTTCTTTCTAGATACATGAAAACCTTTAAGCACTAAAGCATCTTACTGATTTTCCAAGGGATCCTTGCATTGCACAGTTCTAGGCCTTCTTGAGTGCTCAAAACCTGATTTGTACTCCTGGTGACTCATTATAAATAACAATTATCATATTGTGTGAAATGTTCTTTGGTAGGAAGAGATGTTTTAAATTTATACTAAATGGACCTCAGTTGTGGCATATTTTAGGTTTGTGTTTGCTTTTATTAAGCTTCTTTTCCACCTAGTCTAGTCAACCAGGTATTACCTCTAAGTACTTTCAAGCTGTTCACTCTCCTCTCCCTTTCTAATTGAAAAATCTCTCCTCCAGCCCCACTTTCTAACTGATAGCCTCTACGCTGCTCTCATCTTAGAAACCAGTGTTTCAAGTAAGAGCACAAAGGCCTCTATGCCTTTTTCACATACTTTCTGGTTATTAGCTGAGTTTCAGAGAGTTGAGAGATAATTATAGTGCCTGTAGATCCCTCGCACTGCCCACCCCCACCCCCCCAGCAAAGTGTCATGGGTGACCTCTGGCAGTGTGTGGGCAGGTCCTACTCCAGCAACTTGCTGAAGTAATCCTCCACTCAATAAGAGAAAGTATCTGTCTCAAACTCAGACACAGGTGTATATGTTTTAATTTCTGTTTCTTAGTCTAACAATAACATTTTCAAGTGACCTTTCTGAGCCTTGTCCTAGAATTCTTCCCACAAAGATATAAATCCCTCTTAAAATCAGTGTAATGGAAAGAAGCCACGAGTTCAGTAAATAAACAACTTGCAGTCACAGAGAGTTCTTTGAGACTCGACTTAGGTGTCCCTTCATGGGACACCTAATTTGTCGTTTACATGTTTAGACAGGGAGGTAAGAAACACGAATCCCAGCCCCACATTTCCTTCCTGTGTGACCTTGAGCGTGTAACAAATCCACTTCATTCCTAAGGTTTCCTCAGCTGGGGAATGGAGATACCCAACTGGCAGAGATAATTTAAAAAATTGAATGAAATTATGTTTGGAAAGAATGTTGCACAGGACCTGGCAGTCAGAATGTGCTCAATAAAGGTTGTTTACTGTCATGGTTAGCTCTGAGTCAATTTGGCTGGACCACAGTGCCCAGATACTCAGTCAAACATTTTTCTGGATGTTTTTATGAAGGTGTTTTTTGGCAGGGGCTCAGATTTGCATTTAAATTGGTGCACTGAGTAAAGCAGATTATCCTCCCTGATGTGGGTGGGCCTCACCCAATCAGTTAAAGGTCTTAATGGAACAAAAACTGACCTCCCCCAAAAGCAAGGGGAATTCCACCAACAGACTGCCTTTGGACTCAGATTTCAACTCTTCCCTGAGTGTCCACCCTGCAGGCCTGCCCTATTGGATTTTTGGACTCATCTCCATAATCCACCCTGTAAACTACTTCCTTAAAATCAATCTCTCTCTCTCTCTCCTTCTCTCTCTCTATATATATACACACACATATATACATATATGTATATATGTATATACACACACACATATATATACGCACATATATTTATGCGTGTATATACACATATATATTTATGCTTGTATATACACATATATATTTATGTGTGTATATACACATATATATGGAGAGAGAGAGAAGAGAGAGATGGTTCTGTTTCTCTGGAGAACTCTACTATAGTTACTTTTATTATTATTTATAATCATCATCATTACTACACTATTAAATCCAATGCACTTGACTTCCTCTAATTTCAACTACAAAGGAGACAGAAAGGAAGACATAATTTCCTCAAATGTCTTTAATCAAAAAAGGAGTGGGTGATCCTCAGCAAAATCAGACATCAGTAAATGCCTCAAAGTAGTTCATCTAGCAGATAAGTATGTCTTGGTGTCACTCTAGATCCATTCCTAAGTATTGTAAATAAATCTGACAACTTTTTTTTTGAGGGGGGAGCTCTTTTTTAGAAGAAACTTTATGAAAGAAAAGCCACAGCAGAAAAAAAAAACTTGTAATTAGAAATTGTTTCATATGTTTTAATGTTGCATTTGTATAGGCTGTAAGTTCCTTGATGGCATATACAAACCCATAGTAATGTTAACCACATAATTATTCATTTATTGCTGCTATGGTTTGGGAATTTGGGAATGTCTCCCCCAAATTTCATGTGTTAGAGACTTAATCCCCATTGTAACAGTATTAAGAGGTGGAGTCTTTAAGGGGAGATTAGCCCATGAGGGCCTCACTCTCATGAATGAATTAATGCTGTAACAGCAGGACTGAGTTATTGCAAGGGTGGCTTCCTGATAGAAAGGATGCGTTCAGCCCCCTTCCCTCTCCCGTCTAGTGCAGTGTCGTCACGTGATGCCTTCTCCCATGAGATGACTCTCACCAGATGCAGCCTCTTCATCTTGAACTTCCCAATCTCCAGAACTGTGAGCCAAATACATCTCTTATCTTTATAAAGTGCTCATGTTGGGGATTCTGTTACAGCAACAGAAAACGAACTAAGACAACTGCCTACTGATTTTGTAGGCATATGCTTATGAGACCGGGTTTGGTTTTGCTCATGAAGCCATCATAAAATGAAACCCGTAGGGCCATGCGCAGTGGCTCATGCCTGTAATCCCAGCACTTTGGGAGGCCGAGGCAGGCGGATCACGAGGTCAGGAGATCGAGACCATCCTGGCTAACACGGTGAAACCCAATCTCTACTAAAAATACAAAAAATTAGCCAGGCGTGGTGATGGGCGCCTATAGTCCCAGCTACTCAGGAGGCTGAGGCAGGAGAATGGCATGAACCAGGGAGGCGGAGCTTGCAGTGAGCCGAGATCGTGCCACTGCACTCCACACTGGGCAACAGAGCAAGACTCCATCTCAAAAAAAAAAAAAAAAGAAAGAAACCCCTTTTTCTATATAAGGTAATAAAGCAACTTCATACCTTTGAAGTATGAAATTTTCCACAATCACTTTTCATATTTTCTTCAGCAGAAGGTCAAAGGATATCCAAAATCCCTGTAATTTCATTCTATTTCAACTCACAGGATACAAATATCCTTATTTCTCTGCCAGGCATTTTTTTTTCTTAACTTGTTCATGTCTCATGGCTTATGTGTCCTAAATTTTCAGTCTCTTACCTGGTATTTGAATTTAAATTATCTTTACATTTTTAATCTTCAGAAACAAAGCTCTATGAGATGGCCAGGTTGCGAGTCATCAAGAGGCCAGGACTGAGGACAATTCAGTGGTGAGAACAATTAGAAGAGTACCAGATTACAAGTAGAGACTGAAGGGACAGCTCTGAGGGATGGGTGTGTATCATGACTGTGAGTCATCAGGATAAGAGCAAAGCCAGAGCAGTGGGAGCCAGGATGGAGTTAAGCACAAGGGTTAGACTTTAAGTATGAGTGTCCAGAGGAACAGGAGCATAATACATCTTCCGTGCAACTTGCAACCGAGTAAGCAGAGAGGAGCTTCACATGGGACAAATGGACTTGTCCACATGACAGCACAATTTGGAATGACAAAGGATCCCAGGGTGGTGCCATCTGCCTGCAGCCCTGGCTCTAAATGGCCTGGAGAGTGTGAGTAGATAAAGGCTGGCAGGTGTGTGCTGTTCACTGACAAAGGCCAAGGCTGGCTCTGCAGGTGCGAGGGACTGCAGGCGAGAGTGAGGTCCTCTGGGGAGCCCTTGCAGTTCTATTGCCATCATTGAAATTGATGTAGCACCTACTCTTCCTTTGGTTTTCATCCTCCTGAAAGCCATGAATTAAGTATTCATCTTTATTATACAGAATTCTCTTATGGAGCCTGCTGATAGGAGGAATCGCTAAACTCTGGACAAAGTCCTAAAGTCTGTTATTAGGACTTGGGAAGGATCTGAAAGTCTTCCCGGTTTCATTAAACCTATAACCGTTCAGCTCCCAAATATCATTTTTCTTCTGAGACCGCAAAAGTGATCTACAGCTCTTAACCAAAAGCAAAATATATCAATCAGTCCCTCCTAAAGATACAACCAAAAGTCTTCAGGCATAAAGTCAACGATCTTTTTCCCCATTTTCTCAAAGATCAAGAAAGAAGGCTTAGCCCAGAGCAAAAGAGATAATTAAGAGGCGTTTGACTTCCATCACTCAGCTTTTCTTCTACACCCCCCATTCTCCCAGCAGCGGCATCATCATCTTCTTATTCTCCCAGCCCTTCTCCCAATAACCAAGAATCATGTTGCTCTCTCCCTTATCAGTACTATTTAAGGCCAGAGAAAAACCCCATAATCCACACAAAAAAGTTTATAAACTCACTAACACATTACTATAAGCTACTGCACATTACTAACATGTTACTCAATATATTTATTACTTAGTTATGCTGGGATATTTGCATTTGTACAGAAGATTTGAAACTTGAAGGTTTTTTTGTTTTGTTTTGTTTTGTTTTTTTAAAGGAGAATCTCTAATGTGGAATTTCAAACAGTGAATAGATAAAGAAGCTATTTGGAGGAAATCCAAAGGCATTTCTCAGCTGCTGAATTGAAATAACTTATCTAGGGCCCATTCCACCCACGGGTAAAGCTGACCCTGAGAGAACCTTTTATAATAGAGCCATGAGTTTTAATCTTAAGGTATGTGCCTATTAATTCTGAATATTCAGTTCTAAAAGAACTAGAAAACCACACTAATGCTTAGAGAAAAGCTAATAATGCTTTCAGTTTCTCCCAAGAGCTATTTCCGCCAGCTCATTCCTGGGGGGATAGAGAGGAGTAGGGGCATTTCTTCCACCAGTTAAATATCTTTGCAAAAGAAAATCATGTTACATTCACCTAAGGGATTTAATCCGAAGAACTTTTTCCCCTAAATTTAATATGCAAATTGCTCCCATCTTGAGAGAACTAGGATTTGTAGATACTAAAGAAGCAAATCAGAAATTAAGCTGCTTGGATTTACCAGTTATTGATCTGGTATTATTCCCTGGGGAAACTACTCAAACATTTTCTTGCTCACTCTCATCTTCTATAAAAAAATAAAAGTGCTAAAATGTTTTTCTTACAGATTTTTCTAAGTGGCTGTACATTTCCCATAAAAATCTTTGAAAGAAAAAGCTCCTGTGAAAATCTAGTACAACTGTTGTCATAATCATAATTACTGTAAAATTCCTGTTGATTCCCAGGGAGTATTATGTATAACAATTGCTTTTTATCTCATTCTGCTGCACTCAAGCTGACACCAGCTACTTCTAATTCTCCTCTAGCGACTGTCATAATGTTTCTCTTTTAGAATTTAAACACATTCTAATCCAGAGTCCTGTCATATACTGTTCTACATCAAAAAAATAAAAATAAAAGAATTGTACAAAATCTATGCTCTGGGAACATGTTTTTGAATGCTTTTGCAATGTACTAATCCAGAAGGAGAGACTGAAATGGCCAGCACTGTAGTAATTCTTATCGAGTACTTAACTATGCACAGAATGCTTTATGTATGTTAGTTTATTTATTCCTCACAATAACCCAAAGAAGGTATGATCACTAATCTCCATTTTACGCATTAGCAAACTGAGGCACAGAGGCAGTAATAGATGCACTTAAGTTCACACAGCTAATAAATGGCAAAGCCAAGATTTGAATGGAAGCAGACCATCTCCAGAGTGTATGCGCACAACCCTACTTGAGCTAAGCTGCATAAAATGTAACACAGCACATTGGAGATGGGATTCAAAATCATGTTTAGAAAAAGAAAATCAAGATGTGTTTAAACTGAGAAGAGTGGGTAACTTTATTCTCTGATTTTTTCAATGAAGTAATTAGCAAAATCCTGTTGATTCAGTGTCAGGTAAAGAAATAGGGATAAGGAGAGGGAGGGAGGGAGACACAGAGACAGAGAGAAATTCCACATGAACTTTTGGTGAGTTTTAAGAAAGCAGGAAAATACTGATCACGCTGCTACTTAGAGCTCAAATAAATTAGCTGGAAATCCTGTATTTATTACTCAAGAAAAGCTGTGCTGTGTTGCTCCTCCAACCCCATAGCATGTCTGTTACAGGAGGCAACTTTCCTGTAAGGGCCATAACAAAGGACATGTCTTTCCATTTAGTTCATGGATGGGAAAGAAAGTCACTTGCATACTGTCTGGGCCTGAGAAAGGCAAATGATACACCGGGAGGAAATACCTGAGTAAGCCAGTGTGAGACTTAATGGGATTATGAGCACACTGAGGAATTAGTCTCAAGTTTCAACTCACAGCTGTAGCTACCTTAAGAAAAAGACTGAACAAAAAGATGCTCGGAGTGGCAGTGGGGCAGTCCAGACCACTCTGGAAGCTGGGCCAGCACACGGTAAACCTCAAACTGACTTAGGTGTTTTGTCCATGATCACCAACACCAGCCAAATGCTGGTGACAGGGCCGGGGCTGTGAACACTTGGACCACATGCCATGAGGGTGATCAGACCCGCAATAGTTAAAGAGACTGACTGCACCTGCACTGGCTGGGCCTGAAGAGGCGGATTCCTTAGAAAGGGAAAATTCACCTGAAACACATAGAACACACCTTCACAATTTAGGGGTGCAAAGTTTGATGTCTGAAGCACATCATCAAAATAGTGAGATGAGACTGGTTTTACTAAGCACCTTAAAGAGAAGAGCATCTCACAGAGACTATAGCTGCCATTTTATTTTCTGATAACACTGGAAAGAAAACAGCCTGAGCCCTCTTCAGTTGACCTCCACTTCCCAACTGAGTTCAGCCTCAAAGTCAAAGCCAATAATTCTTCACCTTCTGCCCCTATGGAGCGGGCAGAAGCCTGGGTCATCTGAAGCAAAGGGCAGCAGCTGCTAGAGGCAGGAGGAGCCCTCCTCTCTGCCTGCCACGTGACCTTAAGACACTCCAAAGATCTCCATGATCAAATCTCATGTGAAAAAAAAGGATTCTGATAGTACCTAATTCACAGCGATTCCCTTCCATACAAGATTCCTGACATTGCTTCAGTTCTCTAGTTGGGCTTTTTGCTCTACTAGTAACTCTGACATGACTGAATTTCATGTTAATTTGAATAATTTTGAGCCCTGGATTTTAAATCTTATAGTATATTTACATAGAACATAATAATAATCTCTGATATAATCAAAACAAAACTTTCTGACCTATGTTAAACATTTTAAGCTGTTACTGAAATCTTTTCTAATTTAAAATTAAATTTAAAATATCTTTATTTTTACTTCAAACCAATTTTCAAGCACAAAATATAAAAACAATCCCTAAACTTACAAGAATCTATCTAAAACATTTCAAAACACAAGCCAATTACACAAAATAAATTTACGCGTAAGTATGGAACATAATTAAAGTTGACTTAGAATCACAGTAGTGGAATCCTTCGCTCTAGAAAACAGTGCTTCAATGGAAATTTAAATTTCCTCCTCCTACTTTAAAAGAGGAAAAGGGAAAAAAGCACTATTATCCTACATAGCCATTTTTAGAACTTGAATTATATACTACTGTACTCTTTATGGCATGTAGAATAAGTCGAAAGGATTTCTAGGCTATTAAATTTGCATTTACCTAATCAAACTGACATTGTGTTGGACTTTTTGATCTGTTGAGTGTAAGTTTTTATCTGTTCAATACACAATTACCATTTACTATAGAAGTGTTTTAATGAAAGCAGCGTCTTAACAGTTTTAAACATATCAGTAAAACCAAAGATGTTTTAGAAGCTCAATAAAATAACAAATTCTGGTAGTTTTAATTACATTAAATTGTCATGGTTGCTTGGATATAAGTTCCAATTTTCCTATTTAAAGAGAATGTTGCAAACATATAATAAATAATGACAATTAAGTTTAATGTTTACTTTACCAACTTAAAAAACACATTCTTATTATAGAAAATTTGGGACACAGCAAAAAAAATGTTTTTTAAAAAATTTATCCACAATCCAATTGCAAGATAACTTAATATTTTCATGTATTCCCTTTCAAGCTTTTTTCTATTTCACACAGTTGAGGTCAATATATATACAATTTAACATTCTACTTCTTATACCCAAAATTTAAAGTCAGCTTTTCCCATGTTACACAAGTCTTCTTTTAAAAAATCATTTGAGGAAGAGATTTTGTCTATTTTGTTCACTGCTGTCTCCTCAGCATCCAAACAATGCCTGCACAGTTTAGGCACTCAATTAATATTTGTTGAATAATTAATAAATTCTGTAATTGATTACTGATTGCCATTACCCCATTACCGAAGCACTGCACATTTAGGTTGCCTTCAATTTTTCAGTTATGGGCAATGCCATATTATATCTTTGTGGAAATGCTTTTTCAGTATTTATGATTATTTACTTGGGATCAAGTTCCAGAAGTTGAATTACTGAGTCATGGTTTGTATAAACAATTTTAAGACATCCTATACCTATCATCAAATTGCTTCTTCCAAAGCACTACCTGTTTCAGCACACCTTGTGAAAGCACTGGACAGTCTCTTTTTTTACAAAGCTTTTCTAATCACATAAGTAAAAAACAGTTATCTCATATGGCTCTATTTGTAAGTCTTTAATTGCTAATATTATTTCCCAAATATGTATTAGACACTTATATTTGTGGTTCTTAGCCACCTGGTCATATCATTTATCAATTTATTTATTCACTCTGTATTCCCTGGACCCACAGAATACACTGTTCTATTCCCTGCATGCGCTTCCTCTAGTCTCATTTTGGGGGGGAAAAAGTTATTCTTGTTAACTCTTTCATATAGATTTCAAAATACTGTCATGTTTACATACACTCAGATCACACACACACACACACACACGTGAAAAGATTTTTAAAATATTGTTGCTTATAATAACATATACATTGTAGAAACATTAGGAAGTACAGATTAGGAAGAAAGAAAAGTCAGCCAAACTCTCAAAAGTCACAGATATGCACCATTCACACTTTAGTACACATCTTTGCAAATTTGCTCTATGCATATGCCTTTTTAAAAAATTTTACATATGTAAATATATACATGTAAATATATATATATACACACACACACACTCTCTCTCTCTTTTTTTTTTCAGAGATGAAATACTGCTCTGCCATGAAGGCTAGAGTGCAGTTGCTCAATCATGGCTCACTGCATCCTCGGCCTCCCAGACTTAAGCAATCCTTCCACCTCAGCTCCTGAATAGCTGGGACTAAAGGCACTGATACGGTTTGGCTGTGTCCCCACCCAAATTTCATCCTGAGTTGTAACTCCCACAATTCCCATGTGTCATGGGAGAACTTCAGAGGGAGGTAATTGAATCACGGGGGTGGGTCTTTCCTGTGCTGTTCTCGTGACAGTGAATAAATCTCATGATACCTAACAGTCTTTAAAATGAAAATTTCCCCACACAAGTTCTCTCTTTGCCTGCCACCATCCATGTAAGACGTGACTGGTTCCTCCTTGCCTTCCACCATGATTGTGAGGCCTCCCCAGCCATGTGGAACTGTAAGTCTATTAAACCTTCTTTTCTTCTTAGTCTTGGGTATGTCTTTATCAGCAGCATGAAATAGACTAATACAGGCATGTACCCTCACACCTAGCTAACTTTTTTTCATTTTTTGTGGAGACAGGGTCTCGCTATGTTTCTCAGGCTGGTCTCAACTCCTGGCCTCAAGCAATCCTCCCACCTCAGCCTTATACAGTGCTGGGTTTACAGACATGAGCCATTGCACTCAGAACCATATACCATTCTTAGAACATATGTGGGGTCATATATGCATACTGTTTTGTAATTGTTTTTACTTAATTCTGTTTCATAAACAATTTCCCATGTCATCAGATATCCTTCATGATATTTTTCATGCTCAGAGAATACCATAGGAGGTAAAACCATAGAGTTTGAAGACAGGTCTAAGCCCAAATCTTGCCTCCAACATCTTAACTATAAGACTTAGCTTATTTTGGCACATATACACCATGGAATACTATGCAGCCATAAAAAAGAATGAGTTCATATCCTTTGCAGGGCCATGGATGAAGATGGAAGCCATCATCTCTGCAAACTAACACAGGAACAGAAAACCAAACACTGCATGTTCTCACTCACAAGTGGGAGTTGAACAATGAGAACACATGGACACAGGGAGGGGAACATCACATACCAGGGCCTGTTGGGGGTTGGGGGGCAAGGGGAAGGAGAGCATTAGGACAAATACCTTATGCAAATGGGGCTTAAAACCTAGATGATGGGTTGATAGATGCAGCAAACCACCATGGCACATGCATTCCTATGTAACAAACCTGCATGTTCTGCACATGTATCCCAGAACTTAAAGTACAATTAAAAAAAAAAAAAAAAAAAAAAAAGACTTAGCTTCTTTAAGCCCTTTGCTCATTGATAAAATGAGGATAAAAATACCTATTTGAGATGAATTGTTGCTTAAACTAAGTGAAATAACATAATTTATAAAACAACAGTATGGTGAAAATGGATGCTTAGTGTTTGTCAAATTAATAAATAATTGGTTTAAAAAAAGTTGTTTTGTTTTAATTGGCATTTCTTTGCTTTTTTGTGCATTTGAATTTCTTTTTTTCTTTTTTCTTTTTTCTTTTTTTTTTTTGTTGTTGTTGGTGGTGGTGGTGGTGGTGACTTGTCCTATGTCAAATGTTTACACTTTTTTCCTGAGGTGATTTTTTCATTGCTTTGAATTCATACATGTATTCATTCATTCATCAATGATTTACTAAAAGCTACTATGTGCTTATTTTATTATGATATTACACTTTTGTCTTTCACGTTACAAATGTTCTTCCAAGTTTACTATTTGCCTTTTAATTTTGTTTATGGTAGGTTTTGATGTATAGAAATATTAAATTTTCATGTAACTTACAACTTATCCTATTTTCTATTTTTTTATAACATGCTCAGAAATTCCTTCTTTACCCTAAGGGGATACTTTATTATTTGAAGTGGAAAGAGAATAAAGCCCTCTTAGGCCTGAAATGAAAAAAAACCAAAATAATTGGGTTGATATAGGACCAGCTTTATAAAAGGTTCATTTTATACTGTAATTCATTGTTTAAGGGCAGGCCTACCATATTCATATTTGTGTTTCCAGCAACTAGAACAGCATATGACATGTAGTAGGGCCTCAATAAATGCTGAATTTGCTCAACTGGAGAAAAAAGAGTGGAGTTGAGAGGAAAGGTTTTAATTAGAATAACACTACAGAACGGCAGAGAAAACATAAGGAAGTTCAAAATCAAACATTCTAAAGCACTGATGTTCTTCTGTTGTTGAGGGAATTATACCTGCTCTTAAGATTCTTTTCAAGTCCCAAATATCACTACTACTCTATTTGGCAGCATTTCTCCATGCGTGTTCCGAACTACATCACCCTGCAAGATGCTCCAGTAGCAAAGGTGTCCTATAATCAAATAAATGTTGCAACCTCTGCCCACTGCTTTCCCCTTTTCCTCAACTCACCCACAATCCAGAGGCACAATGAACTTTCATATAAACACACACTGAGGAATTCTGCAGGTACCAGTTTTCACAGAAGCTAAGGTCAGAGTTTGTCTGGCATGTCCAGAAACATAAGAGGAAACTAGGGGAATGTCAGGACCTAGTGAAAAGCTAAAATCAGTATCCTGAGACCTAGGCAGATACTGGACAAAGCATGCACTTGGGACATAGTAAATGAACAATGGGGGAGAGACAGACCAGCAGAAGACATTCAAAGATTTTGGCAAGACTTAGCCTATCTGATATTGTGGGCAAGAAGTAAATGTCAGCATCCTGAAAAATCATGTACCAGACACCAGGAACATAGGCAGAGCCTGAACATGAAACAGAGGGACTTGGCAGCAACATCAATCCCAACCACCAAGATTGGGGCTGGACTATAACCTGTGGGATGTCCATGGATGCTAATAACTTGCTTCCTAGATAGGCTACTTGTTCAACATTCATCTACCAGAAGCAGGGCCAATGCACTTTGCAGAGGGATTTTTTTTTAAGGTCCACTATGGTAGAAGTAGTTTTACATGAAGACTTGAATTAACTAGCACCATGTTCCTGATTTTTTTCAGCAATGTGTAGCACCCATGTAGATTGATACTCTGGCAACAGATTCTGTAATCCTACTGTGACTGAGACTGAGTATCAAATGGAAGGAACCATCAGCAGAGACCTCAGTAACAAAGCAAGTTCCCCAGGAAGGGGTTCCCTCTACGTTTTGTGTTGAAATATTCAGCTGAACTGGGCTAGACAATAATACAGCAGGGTCAAAGAGGAAAAGCTAGTCATGAGTGGAGTGGAAGCCAGAGAGCTCCTAATGGCTGTAAATAACGCAAGGTTCCAGCAGCAGAGGAGATCTGAGCTGGTAAAACACATCCCCTCAGATCCCAGGTTAGGTTTGCCACAACCTCAGATCAGAAAGAAGCTTTGCTGTTTTTTGTTTTGTTTTGTTTTTATTCATCAGCTATTAGTTGAACTGTTGAAACAAAATCCAAATCATCACATCTTTGCAGGTTCTCTACACTGAAAGAAAACAGTTTAGTTAGTATCTCTATTGTCTTGGTTTAACATATATTGAAAGCCTCACATTGCACAAAGCTATTCATCAAAAGACGTCACTGACAGGAAGAGAACTGGAAAATTGTGACCTAAGAGTCTGATGTCAGGCTGAATCACATATCGGCAACAAAACAAATGGAGGCATATTCTTTAAAATCAATCCTTCTATCCAGGTACATATTATTCTATGACATGTTTGGAAGCCTTAAGTCTGACACAGCTTAGCCTAAATAAACTTCTGGGTTACATTCATAAACATTTTTTCAAATATTTTTAACAAGAAGTTATTGTGTTACCAAATATTTGTTTTAGCATGAGAAACCAGCAAACGTCCTCCGACGTGTCCCCATTTTCATGAGACACAGGGATCCCCAAACATCCTGGAACTCACCTTGTAAAATGACCCTCAGGTAACTGCATCATCCGTAATAACATGAAAACCTGGACATTGTTTTGTATAGGATCTTGTAATTACTACATTATTGTCTAAGTTTTACTATTCTATATTTAGCTATCATTACTGGTGGCCCACTCTTGACAGGTATTTTTACAGATAGTCTTAAAATCTTTACAACAGGCCGGGCGAAGTGACTCACGCCTGTAATCCCAGCACCTTGGGAGGCAAAGGCAGACAGATCACAAGGTCAGGAGATTGAGATCATCCTGGCTAACACGGCGAAACCCCATCTCTACTACAAACACAAAACAATTAGCTAGGTGTGGTGGTGGGTGCCTGGAGTCCCAGTTACTCAGGAGGCTAAGGCAGGAGAATGGCGTGAACCCAGGGGACAGGGCGAGAGATCATGCCACTGCACTCCAGCCTGGGCGAGAGAGCGAGACTCTATCAAAAAAAAAAAAAAAAAGAATGAAGGAAGGAAGGAAACAGAAAAGAAAAGAATCTTTACAACAATGCTGAAGAGTAGGTATTACTATGGTTATTTTACAAAGGAAGAACTTGAGAAGTCAAATAGAATGTTCAAATCTACAGAACCACTTAGTGTAGGAGTTGAGACTTAGAATCCAACTCAGATTCTTAAAGCCCAAATCTCTATCCTAAAATCAAGTTTCCTAGATTGTTTTCCCATAACAGAAGGAAAAAATTATAACAGTGAATATTCATTCTTCATCCACTGCATATATCCCAGATCTAACTGACTAGTTCCATGATGAGGAATCCATGAGGGGCCTTTGATTCATTCAGGAGTCTCCCTCAGGTTAAACAGTCTGCAGGAGGAAGGGTAGATCACTCAGTCAACAAGTATTGAATGAATGCCTGAGGAATGCTGTGCCAGGCATTTTTTAAAATGTAGTAGAGTCATAAAATTGTTATTCTGATATTCCAAAGCTGGGGGATAAGGAGAGAAACCAAGCAGATACCTTGGGAATATAGAAGTATGGAATATCTCTTTCCTACCTTATTTTTTAAAATGTGAACTCATTTTATCCCATTTATTCATTAACTTAACAAATATTAAACATCTACACCATGTCTTGCCCCATAGCAGGCAATGTGGACACAAATAAGATTATGACACGATTGCTAACACAAAAATCGTATGTCAGAATAAATATTGAGACAAAGATTTTCACTGCAAAACATTCCCCTACTGTTTTTCCACTTTAAAACATCATGTGTATCCTCGGGCCGGGTGTGGTAGCTCATGCCTGTAATCCCAGCACTTTGGGAGGCCGAGGTGGGTGTATCACCTGAGGTCAGTAGCTGAAGACCAACATGGCAAAACTCCATCTCTACTAACAAAAAAAATACAAAAAACTACCCAGGCGTGGTGGTGTGCACCTGTAATCCCAGCTACTTAGGAGGCTGAGGCAGGAGAATCGCTTGAATCTGGGAAGCAGAAGCTGCAGTAAGCCGAGATCGTGCCACTGCACTCCAGCCTAGGAGACAGACAGAGACTCCATCTCAAAAAGATAAATTAAAAAAATTAAAATTAAAAACATTTTAAAAATCATGTGTATCCTCAACAGAGGTATATTTTAGCAGAAATAATTTGAAAATTTAGACATTAAAAGATAGTTTTCAAGGACCACTCTATTGATTGCCAGTGGTGAAAGAGAAATTCACTGCTTACCAGCCATCTACCTATTTGTGGCAGGAGAGGAGATAAAGTTTATTTAGGTCCCCAATTCTTCATCCACAATGGGAAGACCAGGCAAGATATGGAATATAAATTGTTCCTGATTCTTCTTCCTCTGAAATCAAGATGCTTAAAGCTCAAACGTAAACCTTAAAAGCAATGGAAATCTTAAAAGTGAACACAACTATATCATCATCTGCAAATCATTTCTCTCACCCTCTTAGTAACACAATCTGAGAGACTTAATTTATTTAACAGATATTTACTAAGCACCTACTATGAGCCAAGCACTCGTCTGTGTGTTGGGGATACAGCAGTAACAAAACAGATAAAAATTCCTGCCTTCAAGTGGCTTCCATTAACAATAAACAGCAGGCATATACAGTATACAAATAAATGAGTAAATAGTTTGTCAGGTGCTGCTAAAAAAAAAAAGAAAAAAAAAAACACTAGAGCTGGGGGCCAGGTGCAGTGGCTCACACCTGTAATTCCAGCACTTTAGGAGGCCGAAGTGGGCAGATTGAGGCCAGCAGTTTAAGACCAGCCTGACCAACATGGCAAAACCCCGTTTGTACTAAAAATATAAAAATTAGCCATGGTGGCACACACCTGCACCTGTAATCCCAGGTACTCAGGAGGCTGAGACAGGACAATTGCTTGAACCCAGGAGGCAGAGGTTGCAGTGAGCCAAGATCACACCACCATACTCCAGACTGGGCGACAGAGCAAGACTTCGTATTTAAAAAAAAAAAAAAAAAGTCAAACCCTGTAGTACTCCAATATGTAGAAATCAGGGGCATGAGGGAAAAAACACCAACAGAGACCAAGAGGGAGTGGCCAGTAAGAAGGAGGAAAAGCGGGATAGTATGATAGACCAGAGGCCAACTGAATAAAGTACTTCCAGTAGGAGACTAATTATCTCAAATGCTGCCTAGTAGTCAAGTAATACGTGATTGGAAATTGGCTATTAGGTTTACCAATGTAGAGGTCATTGGTTCTCTTCATAGGAAACAGAACAGGGCACAAAAACCTGATTGGACTAGGTTCAAGAGAGAATAAGAACTACTATGGAGTTAATACAGGCAAATCTCTCATGGAATTTTGCTATTAAGGGAAGCAGAAAACTGAAGCAGTAACCAGGAAAATTGTGGATAAAGAGACCCCTGTTTTTTAAAGTAGGTGAAATAATTTCATGTTTGTATGCTGGAAATAATCCAGTAGAGGAGACCCTGGTCATGCTGGAGAGAGGGGAAAATATGCTGGAGCTGCTCCTGGAGTGGGCCGGAGGGAATGGGATGTGGTGTACAAGTGGAGGGTTAACCTTGGGTAAGGGTACACCATTCGGCTTCACAGCAGTGAAGACAGACCATATGGCCACAGATGAAGCAGAAGTTGTCTTCTAATTTCTTCTACTTTCTAAATGACATAAGAACAGGATGCTTGAAAATGACACAAGACAGGGTTGTAGTTATTGGTAACGGCAAAGTCTAGGGCAGCAGCTCTCAGACATTTGAGTCTCAGGACTGCTTTACATTGTTAAAAGTTACTGAGGATGCCCAAAAGTTTTTGGTCATGCCTCTCAATATTTACCATATTAGAAATTAAAACAGAAAAGTTTAAAATGCAAGAATATACAAGAACAAATTCCTTTAGTGGCCTCTGAAAAACTAGTGTGCACTCACAACAAAATAAAAGTCCAAAAGGCAAATAATGTTTTTATATGATTAGGAGAATAGTTTTGGTCTCATAGACCTTCTGAAAGTATTTAGAGACCCCCAGAAGCCACTGGACCACACTTAGAGGACAGCTGGTCTAGCGTGTGTCTACAGAAGTGAGGAGCCCAGGTACAGCCAGATATAACAACTGAATGACAGGACAACACAGAACTGAGAAACCAAGAAACTGGAAGGACAATTCATATGAATATTAAAATCACCAAGAACGATCTCTCTAATGGGGAGCTAAGTTTCAATTATGGCAAGAAGGTGAAGGGGAAGTTAATGGAAGAGGCTGAGGATATAAGGGATTTTGCTGATAATAGACAAGGGGTTCTTGACAGTATAGTAGAAGGGGGGGATAAGGGATCCAAAAAGGAGCCATACCATGTCTATTCCAGTTACTCTTGCTGTGTAACAAATTATCCCAAAACATAGCTTCCTTTTAAGAATGATTTCATTTTGCATATAAATTCCATGGTCATGAATTCAGACAGGACACAGTGAACATATCTAGCATCTATTGCATGATGTCTGGGGCCTTAGCTATGAAGACTCAAAGCTTGGGGTGGTTCAACAACCAGGGCTTAAAATCATCTGAAGGCTCATTTAACCACTTGCCTGGTGCCTGGGCTAGGAAAACTGGAAGACCAGGACTGTCAACCAGAGCACCCACACATGTCCTCTCCATGTGAACTGGCTTCCTCACAGCACTGCGGCTTCAGTGTAGTTGGAAGTATCAGAGCCGCACGGTAGCTCAGGATTCCAGGAACAAGTGTTCCAGCTAGCAAGGGGGAAGCTGCTTTGACTTTTGCATACCAGCCTCAGAAGTTATACAGTGTCACCTCCAGCATTTTCTACCTGTTAATCAGCCACAAGCCTGCCCAGTTCAAATGAAGGAGACATAGACACTCAAGGGGAAAACTCTCCCCAAAATTTTGAAAGCCATATTTTAAAACCAGCCCATCAACATTCGTTCAAAAGGATCAATTTCTAAACAATGAGAGATGAAATTTATAAGAGCATTACATACACCACTGAATAATCTTCCTGCTATGGACTGAATGGTTTGTTCTGTTTTCTTCGTTTGTTTGTTTGCTTGTTTGAGATGAAGTCTCACACTGTCACCAAGGCTGGAGAGTAATGGCATGTTCTCGGCTCACTGCAACCTCCACCTCCCGGGTTCAAGTGATTCTCCTGCCTTAATCTCCTGAATAGCTGGGATTACAGGTGCCCACCATCATGCCTGGCAAATTGTTTGTACGTTTAGTACAGATGGGGTTTCACCATGTTGGCCAGGCTGGTTTCGAACTCCTGACCTCAAGTGATATGCCCGCCTCGGCCTCCCAAAGTGCTGGAATTACAGGCGTGAGCCACTGTGCCTGGCTGGACTGAATGTTTATGTGGCCCCCAAATTCATACATTGAATCCCTAACCACCTGTGTGGTTGCATTTGAAGATTAAATGTCTCTAAGGAAGTAATGAAGGCTAAATGAAGTCATAAGGCTGTGCCCTGATCTGATAGGATTAGTGTCCTTAGAAGAAGAGACACCAGAGGGCTTTCACTCCCCTCCCCACTCTCTCTGCACTACACCTACCAAGAAAAGGCCATGTGAGCACACAGCAGGAAGACAGTCATCTGCAACCCAAAGGTAAAGCCCTCTAGGAAGCTGGCCCCTTGATAATGAATTTCTAGCCTCCAAGAATGTAAAAAAAAAAATAAATAAACTTCTGTTGTTTAAGCATATAGTATTCTACTGTGGAAACCTGGGAAGACTAGTACACAGTCCTTCCTTCTGTTCTCAGTATGATCATTAGGGTCTGGGAAGGTAGGGATCTGAGTAAATGCATTTACTGAGTATAGAGCCAATGCTACTCTCATCATTTTATATGACTGTGAGCAATAACAACAACAAAAAAAAACAAGGCTACCCTTTGGTGGCAGGTATCTTATATGTATATCAGCATTCAGGCTCACTAACAAAGCCAGATGAGGTGCTTTCGCAGCAGATGCAGCACTACAGGTGTCTGATTCTAGCCTGGCAAATTTTCATTCTCATAACTAAAATTATAGGGAGAAAATGTGAAATGGTAACAAAGAAACTAAATTTATATTGCCTTGTTCAAGGTTTTCATTTAATGAAAATGTGCTCTGCACATACTAGAAAATTATACATGTAAAAAGAAACATTTGATTTCATCTGTAAAATGTAATTCTAAAAGGCACTTTCTTTTTAGTTAACAATCCTGACACGAAGAGGACAATGTGAAAATCCTTATGACTATCTATAACTATCTAAGTTTGATTTCATGAGGATATTAGTGTATTCCCCTCAGTGGTTTGCAACGGAATTTGTGAGTAACAGTAATAGTAGATATAAATATTAGATATCACAAGATATGAAGGAAGGAAAAAACTCACAGATTATATAACCAGAATAAACAAATAAATACCTATCACCTTCCTATGTTATTTTCTACTGTTTTATCATCATTGCATTTTTAATGTACCAACAGGTGAAAACTACACTCAGTACCTTTCTCAAATGATGAACTGTGCCTTAAAAAGACATAAATCCTAGTCATTTGTGATGTCAAACTGTATATCAGATTTTCAATTGTCTATATTCAGAAAATAAATGAAAGTGAAAAAGAAACACTGCAACAGTAAAAGGAAGAGAATTATTAATTCTAACATAAATTCACACAAGAAGTCTTGAGTATATGTAGTGATCTATTCTCAACATTTTTATTCAAAATACAGAGTACACTTTAACAATACATCAACACCTAACAGTAAATTCACACTGCAATTACACTACTGACTATGAGAAGAAATATGTCGGTTCTTGTGTTCATACGTTTGCCAATGAAATACAAAGGGCAGATTTCTAGTAAAACTATTAAGTGAGAAAAGTTTATGTGCAAGGAAGGCTAGTAGAAGGTGCTGTTCAAAACTACTTGCCAGTCTCAAGCGATGTCATCTCTAAGCTGTTTGACCATTTCTATTTCTTTCTTTGCTGATGTTCAAATCATATGGAGAAGAGTCCACCTGGCAAAGGAACAGGATTCTTCTGCTTTATCATACAGTCATCCTCCTTATCCCTGCTCCTTACAGTTTTAAGTTTTCAAGAAACTTAAACCACTTCAGATATGGAACAGCAGAGAAAGAGAAAAAAGGGAAGGAGGAGCAAAAGATCAGATGTAAGTGTCTGATACTCTTCAAGGATTCAAAACTCCTTGATGAGTACAAAAGGAAAGAAAAACTAACATCTGTGTATCTTTGAGGGATTTAGAGAACACTGTGGCCAATGACCCTTATCACCTAGCATGAAGGTCCCCTATGTGGCACATGCCACAGTCAACATGGTATTGGACCATAGAGTGGTAATATCTGCAGAAGGTGACTAAGACAGGTGGGGTTGAGCACACCTCCCAAGATCCCACAAACTCCATCATGATTCAGAGAAAACAGTTAAGTACTCTCTGGCTACCAGGACAGATACAGAAATACTGATAGGACAAGTACCTAGAAAAGGCCTGGGTAGAAGATCACAAACCACAAGGATCTCACAACTAGACACAATGGCGAGGTTCAGGAAGTCCAAATGAGCCGCCAAGATGACATTCAAAAGATCAAATAGGAGCAGTCTCATTTCAGTGGATACCAGGGCACAACACCCAGTCACCAAATGTGCCAAGTCCAGAGCAGTAGACACAGTGAGGGTCACACAATGAATGAAATGCCCTTCACCAAGGGCAATGAGGATACTAACCTTTCCCCTTCACTCATATGTCATCTTGGGAACAAAGGAAGGGAAAACCCTTAAGAAATTAGAGAACCCAAAATGAGCTTTTAAACTAGAGACTAACGTGTTAATTGACAAGATCAAATGTTTTCCTTTTCAGTGGGAAGGGAAACTTGAAGGCAAGGTAAAAGCAGTTATGGGAAACAAATTATGTTTCATCTGTATATCTTAAAAGTAGCGTGTAAATTTGTAGACACACATACACACATACCCATCCTTCTGAACCATTATGTACAACCTCAGTTACATAAGTATACTCTAAACCAGTACTATTCGAAATGTGCTCTATGGACCATGCCAGTCAAGAAACTGTTTATTACCTGCCCAAGGTTACATAAGTACTGAAAATGAGGGTGGGTGTTTACAAACACTATAGCAATTTGACATTGCCATATCCAAGTTTGTGACTAGCGAGTTCATCTCATTGAGGAGGATAAGAACAGGAGCAGTCAAACTTAGGTAGTGAGTTTCACCAAGTGCATGGTGCTATGGGACCCCATATCTGCCTGTGACAGGAAAAAAACAGCCCTTCATTACAAAGAGTATAAGAAGAACAAATGCAGATCTGCATGTAGCCTAATGCCACCACCACTTTCAGTGCTAATACTGGGTTTTGTATTTAGGATCACAGTGGTTTGTAACAGACCAATGAGAATAGAAGACTTCACATGTAAATGATGTGTTCATGCCTAGGAAAGACAAAGTGATATCAGACTGTTAAACTAAGATTCCATAAGAGTTTGACTAGAAAAAAGTGATGTTATGACTTTCCACAGCAGCAAGTACCATATTCACACTGCAAGAGAGAATTTAGTCTCAGGCAAATAACATCAAGTCATATGAAATCAATGTTGTTGATTTGCATATGACTGATTTTGGGGGGTAGCTTTGTTTATTTTTCTTCTGTAAAATCTGTTTTGGCTTTGTGGTTGTATGAGAGCTATAAGCATCAGGAGTTTACATGTAGTTATATGTTAGTACATATTTCAGTAGTATAATAAAAACAAATGACGTTGGCCAGGCGTAGTGGCTCACATCTGTAATCTTAGCACTTTGGGAAGCCAAGGTAGGTGGATCACCTGAGGTCAGGAGTTCAAGACCAGCCTGGCCAACATGGTGAAACCCCGTCTCTACTACAAATACAAAAAAGTTAGTCAGGTGTGATGGTACACAGCTGTAATCCCAGCTACACAGGAGGCTGAGGCAGGAAAACTTCTTGAACCCAGGAGGTGGAGGTTGCAGTGAGCTAGGAATCTCACCATTGCACTCCAGCCTGGGCAACAAGAACGAAACTCCGTCTCAAAAAAAAAAAAAAGATGTTGGCAGTGGAGATCTGCAAGATATTTTTCTCCCTTCAAAAGGTTCCAAACATCATTTTAATTGAGAATAATGATCTTTTGGAATCTGGGTTGTCAGAAGCCTGGACTGAAAGAAGCAGATAAGTAACACCAGGGAGTGGCAGAGCCCACTCGGTATTTGAGCTGGACTTTTCCAGCTGCAGCCAGAAATGAGGCTGCCTTGGGTAACTGCAACATCGCATGCATTGTAACTTTGTTGCATCATTTGAGTTATTTTGTTATAAATGGGAGTCCAAAGGGGAACCTCATGTTTGAACTTCATTTTGGAAGACTAGGGATTGAAATTTTTTAATAAAAATTTCTAATTTATGAAACAGGAGTTATCCAAATAATGCCCCCATCCAGAGATGGCCTGCTAATAGACAAATGTACCTGAAGACCCTCTGTCTTTCACCAACTTCTAACCTTTGTGATATAATAACTATAATAACGTTACATTAATAGCTTTTACCTCCAAGTATAACCCCGGAAGGTCAGTATGCCAAGAATCATCCTTACTTTACAGATGAGAAAGTCAAAGTCAAGATGGTCAGTCTATACCTAGGCCAAATAGCCAGAGGAAATGGCTGAGAGTACTTAAAAAAAACTCCAGCTTTCTGATTTTGAGCATAGTATAAGAAGTATATTAAAACTTTATTCACAGAGTACTTAGTTGTTTTCAGAAAATAATAAATTAAAAAACTACCCAATTGCATTACCAGGGAAGATAAATCTAAAAAATAAATGCAGTACAACCATTCCCTCTCTTTCAGCTTAAAAACTCACGTAAAATTCTAAATTAGTTTTAGGAGATAAATGTACAGGATAATTATTTTTCCTTTAGGAGTAGGTAATATAAATTGTATATAAATAAAAGAAGAAAGCTATTGCACAATAAGCTATCATCATGGCACAGTCTGGTAGTCCATCACTTCGGTGGTTCTTTATTTTTATATTATTCTACCACATTATGTTTACTTTCTCCCCTAAATTGATGGGGGGAGTGAGGCAATAAAAAAGGCAATATGTGATAGAAAAAAATACCAGGCTCTGTATCAAGATACTGGGTCTCAAGATACAATTCTGATTCTAACCAGTACCTGAACCAGAGATCTACACTCTTCATATTTCCTACATTTACCTGGTCACCAAGTCCATCTCCTGAGTATCTCTGCATGGCCTGAAACAGGGCAGTAGCCTCCCACCTGCTTCCCTCCCTTCCAAGTCCTTCCCTTTTCAGATGTTTCCTCTATGCTGCCAAGATGAGCTTTCTAAAACAAAAATCTGATCCCGACACTCCTCTGTTGGAAGCCTATCAATTCTTTATCGCCTGCCAGATACAATCAAACTCTTTAATCTGGCATATGAAGCCCTTTCCAATCTGGCCCTTTCTAGTCTAATGCTCCCATCCAGCTCCATTCCTCGTCCCATGGGGGAAATGAATATTCATATTCTATGCTCATAAGTATGTTCATACTCTACACTCCATCCCCTTTAAGAAACCAGTCATGGTTCCCAGAATGTCTCATTTCACAATGCTTTGGAACACACCATGCTCCTTGCCTGAAATACCTTTCCTTCTATCCCCTCCCAACTCTCTAATCTCCTCCCCTTCCTTCAAGTCTTTTAACACTTCCTCTATGCCACCTCCTCTGACAGATGTCTTCAGAAACTTCTTTCTTCCCACCTACCCCAGCACAATCAACCCCTCTTCTCTGTTTCCTCTGCATTAATCCGTACAAGAGTAGAGAAGCTGTCCTGGAGTTATCTGTCATAGCCCATGACTCTATAACTATACTTAATAATCTCCTTTAAAATGGAAACCATTATTTTCTCATCCGATCATGGCACTTTGGCAGTTGGTACTCAATACTAACATTTGCTAAGTGTATGAAGTGTGGTCTTGGGTACATTTCTCTCTCTACACTAGATGCTTTGTTTTCATGAGAGCTGGGCTAGAATACATCAAAGACCTTGGCTGCATCAAGTTCTGTGTTTCAGTGTAGCTTTTCACAAAACATCAGACTTTTTAAAAATGCTTTATGAGGTTTTTAAAAGAATAAAAATTATTGATTGATTTTTTCATCATCAGGATTTCCTAAGGTGTTAACAGACCTATATCAATATACCAATAAAATAGTAGTTGCCATTACTGAACTCCAAACTGTCTGCAAGGTACTATCATTCCTCCACATTTGTTAATTTCATTTAATCCTCACATAACATAGATGTTTCTTGTCCTCAACTTAAAGTAGAGAAAACAAGGGCGTTGAAAAGTTAAAAAGCCCCTAGAGTTAATAAGTGCCAGACTGAATTTAAACCCAATGCCATTTGGACCTCAAATACCTAATCAACCACTGTGCTGGCACTTAAGGAATCTATCTAAGATACAAGCCATATCTTCTCTACATTCTATTCATGACCTCACTTGGTGCTTAAAGTTTAGTCACTGTTGAAATGAAAGGTGGTAAGAAATTAAATCAGGTGCTTTTAATATGCAGATATACTTGAAGATCACTAATTTTCCCATAAAGCTGATAGCACCCTTTGGCCACTGACATACCTAAACAAGTAGGTATTCTTATTTCTTGAATAAGAAAATTTGTATGAATAGATTTTTTATATTTATATTTAAGAATCTTTTCAATTTCAGAAGAAATAAACTTCAATAAAAGATAAAACAAGAGATTCAAATCCAGCATTTGGCTTTGCATTTGAATCGTTCTCTCTGATAGACATGTTACTTTGTATTACTATCACTCTTGTAATTTGTATTACTAGCTACTATTATAATTTAATTGAAAATAAATGAATCAAATCCTAAATGCCTTTAATAGTCAGCCATCTGCAGCATTTAATGTAACAGTTTTGAAATCCATGAGTCAATTCTCAAATTCTTTTACTAATATCAGTTGAAATTTCTTTTTCTTCACGAACGAAAGCAATCAGATTGCTGTAGAAGAAAGCACTATCTGACGCCTCTTTATTTGACCACTGGGCCATCTGTTAGGTAGCCAGAGTTCAGATTTTGGCTTTAATTAAATAAAATGTTGGCAAAGGACAAATATGCAATGGCTATTAACAATACAATCATTTCCCAGTTTTTCACAGTAAGGAAGAACACTTAATTCTTGTTAATTCCTGCCTTCATGGCAAATACGCTTTGAAAAAAAAAGGAAAAATATGCAATAATGGCAAGTCTTTGGTGGAAAAAACCCATTCACTTAAATGAGTTACTTAAAGTGTAGTCAAATAATTCACCTTAGAAATATGTTGAGGTTCCAATCCTTATTGTTAATTAACACACCTACCTTGCAAAATCGTTGTCAAAAGTCCAAAATATACTGTAGAAGTGTTTTCCCAGTATACGTAACTAAGAAAACGCTCTAATGAATTCCTAATGAAAGATTTGATGGCAGTTTATTAGAATTTTGCCCAAAAGGGAAAAATGTTATAATGTTAATAAAATTCTACAAACTTCACCTCAGGAAATATAACTTGACTTCTTTTTAAATATCTCTTTAGAAATGAATGCCCTAAGTCTTGGCTTTATAAGTTCTGGCAAATTCATTAGCTCTCTGAACCTCAGTTTCCCCATCTGACAGGGTGACGAATAATAACACTTAGCTTACAGGCATGTTATAAGGATTGCACCAAATAATGCATGGGAAACATCTAACACGGTGCCTGAAACAAAGCAGGCCCTAGATGTCTTTGCTTTCTTGTCTTTTCCCTACTTTGTTCCTTACGCAAAAGTCAAATTCCAAACTGGACTTTTTGTTAAGGAGGTTGTGGGTAGGGTCACCAGATCTCCTCATGATATGGGTGGTATGGGAAATGAACCAGGCCAAGGTTGTAGTAAAGGTCTACTCCTTAAGTTCCCTGTGCTTTCTCATAGATATTTTATAAAAGCTCTTTATTTATATCTAAAGTGATACAAATATCCACAAAAAATAAAATAAGAAAAAACTAGCCAGCCATGGTGGTACATGCCTGTAGTCCCAGCTACTTGGGAGGCTGAGGCAGGAGGATCTCTTGAGCCCAGGAGGTACAGGCTACGGTGTGCAGTGATTGCACCACTGCACTCCAGCCTGGGTGACAAAGCGAGACCCTGACAAGAAATAATAATTTCTAAAAGAGAAATCCAAAGAGAAGTTCTCAGTTTCCTTTGCAGACCTCCAAAACTTGTAAGAAGAACAAAAAGGCAAAGGGGTGAAGTGCTATAAAAAATGCATGTGTTTTCCCCTGGTGAATGTATATGCTAATGTGAAATGCACTTAACACATCTATATAATTAAGTTTTTTATATATATATGTGTTAAATCTAAATATAAAAGCAAAGGAAATGAGAAAATACAAATTAATATTTTTCTCTTTTCCTCAATAATAAAAATATCAAGAAGTATGTCTGCAGAAACAGATAATCTTTCCAAGCATTATGTTTGATATTCTATCCTAACTATACATTATTAAACACAATAAACGTTTACTAATCAAAGCCACACAAGTAAGAAAGGTATGGTACAGGCAAAAGAAAAGCATCCTTAATTACAGAAGCATTTATCTCTTTATACTAAGAATTTTCTCAACAACCGCATTCCTATTACACATGATCAGCTAATAAGCAGATGTCAAATGACGAATACGTTACTTAATTTAATTTGATTGGAAGAGATATTAAACAGGACAGTTTTCAGAAACATTTCTCTTCTCCTAAAACATTTACCCCAAAGTGTATTAAGTGGCTTCTAAATGGATTGGGTTTAGCAGATCAGGCAGAAAATCAGGGGTAGTGGGGAGGATGGAGAAATGTGTTCTGAATTTTAATAGTATGTCAGCGTACATGAGTAAGTCTTAACACGTCATTTTCAAAGTGACTGCATTTACTGCAACAAGCCGTATGTTACAGTTTCTCTGCTCAGCATTGCATGCCATAGCAATAACTTACTTAATACCATTTTGACACAGGCCTTCAAGATGAACCCAAGTTATGAATGGTGTATGTAGATATGGCATGAAATTATATAGAACAGCCAAGCCTCTTTTTGTACGTGAATTGAGATTGGTATTTTTTTTCTTTTTTGGGAATAAGGTTAAGATACATACTCCTTCAAATACGTGCTCCTCAAAGAAGGTAGCATCTTGTATTAATTTGCATTACACCTCAAGAAGAGATTTTACTAAATAAAATCTACATGAAAAAAATGTTACGCTAGAGTAGTCTCCATAATGGGTTTTAGAATGTTTACATGTAGATTGGGGTTGTGGGGAATGTGGAAAGAGCAGTGGTTTAGATGAGCACAACCAACCTTAGAATTTAATAGTAAGATATTAGAAATTGACCTTTTGGTTAATGTTAACCCAAGACAAAATTTAAAATGTATTTGTTCCATGTTCATTATCTTCCTGACCAACCTGACAGTTTAATCTTTTTGTGTATATTTAGAAGAATCCAATTCAACGTTATTTGAATCACTTAGAATTTCAAGGGTCAAGGGAAAAGCTTAACACAACCTGACCTGAAATACAAATAGAAAACATCCCTCATCTCTTTACACTGAAATTCATCCAAAAGGATAAGCCAAGCTCAAACAATGTCCTCTGATATATGCATTAAAAGTCACATAGGCAGCTCAGTTTATTTAAATATATATTTAATATATGTATATATGTGTGTGTGTGTGTATATATACACACACACACATGATTGAAACAAAAACACCAGTTGGACAGGAAATTGTGAAAGAAACAAAATCATATATTTGTCCATTCCAAAAGAAGCAGGACTTCAAAAAGAAATGCTACAACCAAACAAACAAAAATAAATACTAATTATTTAGAAAAGCATCTCATAACTAAAGTGAGAAAGAAGAAACCTTTAAAGTGAAAAAAAGCAAAAAGTAAGAAACATTTCCTGTTTTCTCCTATTGGGGGAGATAAGGCAGAACACTCAATTTCTTACTCAGATTTTTATGCTCTGGAGGAATTTCAGTCTTATCTCCACCAAGCAGATTAGACAATCATCTTTCAATGTTACCATATATTTCCAAAAGAGTCCCACAATTTTGTCACAATCCGAAAATCTACCCACTTCGGCATTCTGATAAAACTTGTCGGAAGCATGGTGATTTTTTTTAAGCAAACTGATACATTTAATGCCAAGTACATTGTGACATTTAGTTGATAGGACAGACAGTCACTCCATGCTTAACAGAATGCTTTCATGTAGTGCTTTTACCTGGTTATAAATTATTGGTACTGCTATTTGCAAGTTTAAAGATATGATTTACTAAAGGGAGAAGCAGAAGCATTCCCAAAGCAGGGGTGCCTTTTGAATGGGTAAACGTAAGGTCACCTGCCAGAAAGTGTGCTGGAAAATGAATGCACATATCTAATAAGGAAGTGCTTAAAAAGGGATGAATTCCCTGAGTCATTAAACAGGATACAAACCAAAGACAGGTTGTGCCACCTAGAGAAAAACTGGAAATTGTACATTGGTTCTTCAGTAGTAAGTGTTATTCAAACGCTTGAAACTTTTAGTATGCCCAATAACCAAGCCACCGTCCATACCAGCTCACCAAACTGCTGGATTAAACCCCCTTGACAACTCTGCCTTCTCCACACACCAGACTGGCCTCCTCCTGCTTTCCTCGCCCACCTACCCACGCTGCGCCACTTAACCTCAGCACTGGCTGTTTGCCACAGCCCATGCAGCCCCTGCATCCTGAAACCTATCCAATTCTAAAGCACCTTCCTCGAAGCCAGGACAGGACAGGGTAGAAGCAGCAAAGGGATAAACCTTGGTGGACCTTGCCAGCCAGCGTTCCTCTGGATGCTGGCAGAGCCACCGTGCACACACCCCTCTAGCCCCATGGGGCCTGTATGGGAAATTCTGGTGCACTCAGTACATCATATCCAGGTTACCAAGCTGAACTCCCTGGCCAACCTCTGCACAATCCAAACACCATGAAATGACCTCAACAGAACCAAACCTTTAAGGTGCAAAAGGCCCTTCAACTTTCCTCTCCGCAAGTCACTTAAAAGCAAAGTGTACAGCACACTTGTCAAGCTGAAGCACAAAAGGTCTGCAAGGCACCAGGCACAGAGAGCCGCCTTTTGCAAAGAAAATAGACAGTAATTACGAAAAGCCCGCAGTCCTGCGGTATTAAACTGACAGAGGGGACTGCGCTGGGGCATAACTCATCTCCAAGCAGTCACTCCCAGCCCCAGACCCTGAGCGAGGGGACAACATTTTCCCTCTTCTCTCCCCCTCCACAGACCTGCGGCAGCGCCCCCCTTGCCTCCCCCACGCTTTTCCTTCTCCTCCTCCTCCTTCTTTATGAATCTCCAGCAACTTTGGGTTGGCAATACCGTCGCAGCCCAGCCAGAGTCGGGGACAGCGCGAGGGTGGCCGCAGGAGGTGGAGGAAAGTTTGAAAAGTCACTTAAAGCACTGCAGGAACCCCCCTCCCTGTCCACCATCACCCCCAAGCACCCACCCCACAGACGACGGCTCGGAGCTCCACGTGCGAGCGGGCCCTGCAGAAGCTGGAGTTTCCCCTACATCCTCGCCAGAAAAAAATCTTTCCCCAAGCGAAAAGTTCCCTGCTGCAGCACCACCCCTCTCCCCCTGCCCCTCCAGCCCGCCCCAACCCACCCCCCCACCAAAAAAAACAAAAAAAAACAAAAAAAAATAAAAATAAAAAAGAATCAGAGTTCGCAAGACGCCACCTGGATTCGCCCGCGGGCCCTGAAGGAGCGGCGCCCCTCCCCCGTTGGCGGGTGGACGGGTCGGGAGGGAGCCGGGGAGAGGGAGGCACCGGGCGGCCCCGGCCCGGACCCCTTCCCTCCCTCCCCGGCCCCGCCGCCTAGCTCACCTCTCTCCTGCTCCTCCGCCTGCAAGCAGATGGGGATATTCTTCTTCCAGCCGGGCATGGTGTCGCTCCCTGCGCTCGCTCTTGGGCTCGCTCTCTCTCGCTGGCTCCCTTTCTCCGGGGCTCGCCGCGCCTCCTCGCTCGTCCTCTTGGGTAGCCGCGCCGGGGCTGTTCAGCGGAGCTGGGGCGCCGAGGCGGCTCCCGGGCACATCGAGGCGGCGCCGTGCGCCCAGCGCTCCCCTCAAACTCGCCGGCGGCTCCGGGCGGCGGCGGCGGCGGCGGCGGCCGGGCCGGGCCGGGCCCCGCCAGGCAGGTCTGGGGGCTGCAGCGGCGGCTGCCGCTGTGTGGCCGGGAGGTTGGGCCGGGCCGGGGGCGGAGGGCCGGTGCAGGCCGAGAGCTGGGGGCTGCGGAGCCCCCGGGAGTGGGCGCCGGCGAGAGGAGTGGGCTGGCGCCGCCGCCTCTTTCCCCTCCTCCTCCTTCTTCCCCTTCCTTGTCTCTCCGCCGCCAGCAGGTGGGACTCGGAGCCGCCGCCGCACAAAGCTCCTCCGGCAGCAGGACTGAGGTTGCGGGCTCCCTGGGCGCCTCTCGGCGGAGCCTCCCCCGAGACGCGCGCGAGGCTGAGCGGGCACGGAGGGGGCGCGCGCGCTCACACCCTCCGCGCCCCAGGCGGCCTGCGAGGCGCGCCCGGCCTGCCAGGTACCGAGCCTGGCACCGAGCCGCTGTTGCGGAGCCCACGCCGCTCCACCGCGGCCGCCACTCCCTCCCCGCCTTCCTCCCAGAGCCCAAACTGGCGGCTCCTCTGGCTTAGGCGACGACCTCGATGGAGTAAGGGGCAGTGTCCTTCCCTCTAGTCCCTCCTCCGCGCCGCTCTCCCTACGCCCTGGCTGTCGCCCCCTCCCCCAAGTTGAGACTTGCAGCTACGGATTTGCTAACTTCGCCCTCAACTGAGGGAAATAGCAACTTTTGGGATGGTCAGCGCTGGTCCCAGGAATACGTTTCCTGGCAGGGTGGGAAGAGCGTGAATGGAGACTCTTTTGTTTTAAATGATGCAAGGAGACCTTGGCTGAGTGAATATGTAATCGCTGTCTTCAAGCATAGGAAGGGTTTTATGATCAGGTTTTATGATTAGTTTCTTCCCCTTGTCATAGGTTCATAGAAAATCGGTGGAAAAATGAATCAGGTGGGAGGGAGCCAGCTTTGTGATACAGCCTGGAAGATTCTGCCCAGACATGGGGCTCTTGCTTGTGCTTTCAAAACGGTAATGCTAGGAGGGGTTCCTGACAGTGTTCCAGGTATCACTCGGTGACTGTCCTGTGGAGTATGACATCTGCCTCTGCCTCAAGCCTGGGGGCTGGCTAGAAAATACCTGTCTCTCCCTCCGGAGTATCTGATGTGGACTGAAGAATTTAGGGACCCTGGGGCTGAACTACTGGTTTGTGGTTGTTGGGGCCCAACCACTGCACTGCTATGAATGACTCGGTGTCCTGCAGTTTATTTTGGCCTCTGAAGGAACTGCAGTTTGCTCTCCCGAATTGAGGACATTGGCTCACACTGGCCTTCTCTCCCTCTCCTCTTGGAAACATAGTAATACTGCCAGAGAAATGCATTAACTAGAAAAGGCTGAAAGAATCTTCTTTTCCTCTGCCACTGCATAAGCGGTCTTATAGGGTGAGGACGTTTGCCTCTGCTGCTGGCCTGGGTGGCTGTCTGTCATTACAGAACTGCCCAGCTGCCAAAGCAAATGGCTATCTCTCCTAAGCAATGGAGAGACTCGGGTCCAGAAGCTTCAAGGATAGAGGAACTGAACGGCTAAATGAAGGGCAGAGTCAAACCATCCCAGGGGGTTATCAGTAGAAATCCCGTCTGAGCTGTTCAAATCTTCTTTCCAGACTCTTTGAAAAGTAAAATCCAGAAAATCAATATGAACATCACACCTGTCGCCTTTAAATGGCCCACCCTTCATCCTAAAATGAACAAGACTCCGTGGGTACTTTAGTCTCCTCCTAACCTCGTTTCAAGGTCTAGTCCTGCCAATTTTATGTAGAGAAAGGCATTTGCCATTGATTCCCCCAAGGGACAAGGCCAATCAGGCCATAACCAAGACATTTGATGTATGTATACAAGCAAAGACCTAGCTTTTGACAACAAAGAAATGACCACAACATTTTACAGCAGCTTATATAACATTTATATGTCCGTAGTGGGTCTAACAAGCATCATTCTGGAAAAGCCACGCAATAAACGCCTTGTGTGGACCGAATCATACTCATACAGTTACAGTGCAATCAGCACTTGTCCTGCCAAGATGAGTGATGGATTATAGTGGAGAGGAAGTTCCAGCTTACACCTGTTAATAGTATTTTAAGTCACATAGGCAAAATTCCTGTGATGTGATAGACTCTGGGCTAAAAGCTAAGGATACAAAAAGAAAATTAGGCCCAGTGTGGTGGCTCATGCCTATAATCCCAACACTTTGGGGGGCCAAGGCAGGACAATCACTGAAATCCAGGAGTTTGAGATCAGCCTGAGCAACATGGTGAGATCCTATCTCTACCAAAAGAAAAAGAAAAAATAATAATTAATTAGCCAGGCATGGTGATGCACATCTGTGATCCCAGCTACTCAAGAGGCTGAGGTGGGAGGATCACTCGGGCCCAGTGAGCTGTGATTGTACTATTGCATTCCAGCCTGGGCAACAAAGCTGGACCCTCTCTTAAAAAAAAAAAAAAAATTATAGTTTAATAGGGAAGATCAAGTTAATGCATTCTTCTGTGTGTAAGAGTCAGATATTATTATATGGATTATACAAGTGAGATTAGTTAAAGAACCTCTTGAGGATACATTCGTATCCTTCCCACCACAAAATACTTATTGTCTAAACACTTGTTCACCAACATCCAGTGTCTTGTATCATCATTGTACATATGCCTAAGTTATCAACTAGGCCCTGAGCTCTCTCAAGGGGAACCATGGCTTACCCCTCTGCATCCCCAGAGCCAGGGACAGTAAGCAATCATTGTTAGTTGATGATGATGGTATTTAACCTCGCTTGAGCTACACATAGCACATCACCACAGGGAAATAGCCCCTTAATGAATCCTTTTCATGATACTGTTGAGATCACTTTATAATATCAGACCAGAAAAAAGAATGAAATCACTGAACTAAAAATGCCATTTGACCCAGTAATCCCATTACTGGGTATGTACCCAAAGGATTATAACTCATTCTACTGTAAAGACACATGCACACATATGTTTATTACGGCACTATTCACAATGGAAAAGACTTGGAACCAACTCAAATGTCCATCAATAATAGACTGGATAAAGGAAATGTGGCACATATACCCCATGGAATACTATGCAGTCATAAAAAAGGATGAGTTCATGTCCTTTGCAGGGAAATGGATGAAGCTGGAAACCATCATTCTCAGCAAACTATCACAAGAACAGAAAACCAAGCACCTCATGTTCTCACTCATAAGTGGGAGTTGAACAATGAGAACACATGGACATGAGGGGAGCACCACACACTGGGGCCTGTTGGGGATGGGGGCCTAGGGGATGGATAACATTAGGAGAAATACCTAATGTCGGTGATGGGTTGATGGGTGCAGCAAACCACCATGCCACATGTATACCTATGTGACAAAACTGCACATTCTGCACATGTACCCCAGAACTTAAAAGTATAATAAAAAAAGAAAAAAGAACTTAGTCTGAAATACTTGGTTTCATTGTCTAAAATCATCTTATGTTCAAAGCACCATTTATAAAAATCTATTCCAAGGAAATTATAGCACTATTTGGAGCTTTATGAGGAAGATATCTACCAGCCAGTAGGACATAAGATATATTATTTTTCTCCTTTACTAAATTTGAAAATCAATGTCCTTTAAAGACTGAAGCTACAACTACAGCCACTGTTTATAGACATCATTTCACTTATATTAAGAATTTGTGGTCCTTATTTGAACATAAATTCTTCCTAGTTATTTGTGTAGCTTGAAAGGTTTTGCAGCCTAGGTTTATAGAATTCAAAATTTAGTTTAATTTCTTTTACCTTAACCAGTGTGCATAGTTGATTGTATAGGCCAAGAGACCTACTCTTAAATGTGGCCTCACTTGATCTCCTTTTCGATGTAAAATTTTCAAAATAAAGGGGCAAGAAGACATAATCTCTTACTCCTAGTACCTCCCTCACCTGGTAGGAAAGAAAAGAAAAAAAAAAAAAAAAAAAAAAACCCTGTAAACTAAAAGCTTTAATTTTATTGTTTGATCATCTTTTTCAAGCTTGCATGGATACGTTCAGTCTATTGAAGAGCTGAAAATGTGTGTGATGGAGAGAAAGAGCAACTTCCCTTTCATTTCCTTTGTACTCTGACAACTGAGCTTCCAATCTCCTGCTCACAGGGCTTTCATACTAACAGAGTGTTATGACTTCTTGGGACTGAATTTCATGAATTTGAGGAGTCCCCCAGGAGAAGTAAAATCCCAGCTGTTATTTTGGATTTGCTCCACGGCCTAAAAACATCCACAATATATTTTTTTAAATTGTGCATTGACTTTTTATGAACACACACACTGCATACTAAGCAGGCACCTGAAATTTTCAATAGTGCTACCAAAAAACAGCACTTATTTTCCATTGCATACAGTGAATTTGAAAACTCTTTTAACACCTGATATGCACTCCTAGTGGGTATCTGTGGATTCACTTTTACCTGACAAATCCTCTTTCAACATTCAAAATGAAAGAAACTTCCTTGGATAGTTTATCATCTTGGGGAAAAAATACAGAGAGGATAAAACAAAGAGAATGAATTCAAGTTGTTTTTACTTTAAAATCTTCAGTTAGGAGAATGTAATGGGAGAGAGACGAAACATGGGAAAAGCAGCAGCTCTAACATGGATAATTTAAGTAAGGTGTGTTTGAAAGCAAACAGGAAGTTCACCTAGGAAAAATATTAGAGTGTATTTTTAAAAATGACAATATAGGGCACTGCAACTAGGGCCAGAGAGATTATGATGGTTTATTTCATGTGTCAACTTCACTGATACAGCAGACACGCAGGGATTTGGTCAAACATTATTTTTCGTGGGTCTGTGTGGGTGTTTGGGGTAAACGTATCAGTCACATCAGTAGACGGAGTAAAATAGATGGCCCTACCCAATGTTGGATGGGCAGTGGGCCTCATCCAATCAGTTGAAGGCCTAAGTAGAACAAAAGGATTGACCCTCCTCCAAGTAAAAGAGGATTCCTCCTGCCTGATAGGGTCATATGCTTTATCATGCATTCAGACATGAACTGACACATCGGTTTTTCCCAGATCTCACACCTGTTGCCTTTGGACTGGAGCTACTCCATTGGCACTCTTGGTTCTCAGTCCTTTGGGCTCAGACTGGAAATGCAGTATCAGCTCTCCTGGGTCTTTAGCTTGCCCACTCACCCTGCAGAGATTGAGGCTTGCCAGCCTCCCTAATCATGTGGGCCAATTCCTTATAATAAATTCCTTTCCATATTTATATGCATCCTATGGGTTCTGTTTCTTTGGATAACCATAATATGGAGACCTAAGTTCAAATCTTGGTTATACCACACACTAGCTCTGTGACCCTGGGCAAGTCTAACTCCATGTCACTCATGTTCGAAATGTAATACCTACATGGAAATGCTGTGGGAAGGATTAAATGAGCTAATATAAGTGGGGTACTTAGCACAGCACCTGATGTGCAGCTAATCATAGATAGAAAAAAAATTAACACATTGTTTTAAAAAAGTTATGCAGAGTAGATTCTTGGGATTCATGAGCTTCTAAAAATACAAGAACTCCCTAAAATTGTATGCAAAATTTTCTGTGTCTTTTTATGATCCCCCCAATACGAACACACACACACACACACACACACACACACACACACAAAAACTTGGGGATAAAAGAAGTTCATAGCTTTCATCAAGTTCTCAAAGAAATACTTAATCCAGAAAAAAAAAAGTGAAGGTTTCTGATAAGCATGAGAGGAAGACTCCATAATATACAATTAACTTTGGGTTCTGCTAAAGAAAGAAAAGGATTAATCCTAAGAAATTCACATTCCTAATTGAACCTTAGGATTACTGACACTCAAACTCTCCACTGTCTCTTTGCCTTTGCATTCAAACTTTTCAGAAAGTCAACTATACCCCTGACATCCAAGTTTTCAACTCTTGATTCACACCTAAACTAACTGCAGTTTCTCTCTGCAAAGGAATTGTCATCATTGCAGGTCCCTGGGGCAAAAACCTGAGGAACATTTTGACTCAGTCCCACATCCCCAGTTGACTATCAAATTCTTTCAAATCTACCTTTGAAATAATTTTGGAATCTCTCTCCTTCTTTTCCAGGCATTGCCCTGATTATTGACCTTATCTTTCTTGGACAATCCCGATGGCCTCCTCCAGGTTCACTTCTTCAGTCTATTCTTACTCCAAAGTGCACTGCAGTCAATCTTATTGTTGTTGTACTTGTTTTCCTTTAGGTAAAATGACCATCCATTTTCTGCTGTCTTCAAGTCTTCCAAGAATTCCTCATACCTATTCTGTCTTCTGCCACAATTATTATGGACGAGCACACACATGTCCTTCCTTCCTTCCTTGAACTGTCCCTAATATCCCCTTAAATACTCTACCCAGTATTACTTCCATTCCCTAAACATATCATGTGTTTCTACACTTTATACCTTTGCTCATTAGGACTAAAATAAGTTGAGTGCCTGAGGCTAAGAGAAATTGCCTTACAACTAATATGTGCTGGAGCCAGAATTTGAGTCCAGGGTGTTGGACTCTAAAGTTTGTCTTTCCACCCCACATTGAACTACTCACTTGCATTTCTCCCCAACAAACTTTTATTTCTACACAACAAACTTATTCTACCTCTTCTTTGCATCTTGATTTCACCCATTTCCCCTACCCCCCGCACTACCATGTCCTTGTTTATAGCATCTGAGCGAATCTTATGCATAAATCTGGTCTATCTTACTATTCTCTAAGCTCTATAGGAAAGTATGTAGTAAGTAACCTGATTCTGGATTCAGACAGCCTAGGTTCAAATCTCAAATTCTCCATCTGAGTGATCCTGGGCTTCTCCCTGCCTTTGTCTCCTTATCTGTAAAATGGGGCTAGTAATAGGACCAATCTCATATCATTTTGGGTGGATTAGATGAGTTAGTGCATGCAAACATTTAGACCCAAGTCTGATGCATAAAGAGAATCCAATAAATTTGACATATTATTGTAGGGCCAGGAATGTGCCTTATGTACCTTGGTATTATCACAGGCATTAAGCATTGCACCTTATACATAGTGTGTGCCCAGTGCATGCTTGCTGAAAGGATGAATATTAAAAATAGTTTTAATTTCCTACATAAACCTCCTGTGATCAGAAATACTTGGCCCATAAATATACAAGAGATGGAAATCTTGCTTATTACACCAAGGCCTGACAATATTTCTAAAAGAAACCTTTTAGGTCAGAATGGAGAGCGATGACTTCATTATCCTCAACAAGAGCAAAAATGACTAATTGAATAGAAGACTAGACATAAATAAGCATTTCATCAGGAAAATTAAATAGAAGGCGCCTACCTTCATGACAAAAAGCTGCTAATAATAAATTCAGGTTTAGTCCCTTGAGTATCTAAAAAAATTAGAGCAATGAAGTGATTAAGAAAACTGACTTCAGAGGAAAATTAAGGTGGCTGGCTATATCTAGTGTAGACTGAGGAAGCAATGACTAAGAGCTTTCTTGGTGGAAATTCATAGGATCATTAAAGGAGTAAATACCAAACAGGGAAAGGAATTATTTATCATGTTGGAAGTGATAAAAATAAAGGAAGAAATGAAATGAAAGTGTAAGCTGGTCAAGAGGCAAGATTTAATTTGTATATATGCTGAGGAGTAGTGAAAACTACTGGTTAGAAAATATTGTGTGCCTACATAGTCTACTACTCATTGCTTGATTCAAACATTTCAGTTAACAATCTGGCAATATATAGAAATTGCAAACCACATATCATTTTACCTAGGCTGAACCAGGCGGATCACGAGGTCAGGAGATTGAGATCATCCTGGCCAACATGGTGAAGCCCTGTCTCTACTAAAAATACAAAAAATGACTGGGCATGGTGGTGCACGCCTGTAGTCCCAGCCACTTGGGAGGCTGAGGCAGAAGAATCGCTTGAACCCGAGGCGGAGGTTGCAGTGAGCCGAGATCACACCACTGCACTCCAGCCTGGTGACAGACTGAGACTCCATCTCAATAAAAGAAGGATTGCTTAAATAAGTTAAATTGGCTATTGTAGAGCCTTTAACCATCATAATTTAAAAGATAGTAGTAAATCTCATGTTATAACATTTACCACAAAAATGGGTTACATATACCGTACTTCACAGATTTTAAGAGGCAAAATTTTAATATTTTTACATATCTAAAATCTTAATATTTCTTGTCATTTCACGGCACGTCCAAGTATATTAAGACTTGCAGGTGGGGTGAGGTCAGCTTGAAGCCAAGTTCTAGAAACAATAACAGAACACTCTTTCAGGAAATGCTGTCTTGCCAATACCCTAGCTGAAACAGAAGATATTGTGTGGAAAACCACAAACATTGAAAAGTCTGAATCATAGAGTGAATCATAAGAATTAAAGTTTGAACGTGAAAAAGTTTTAGTAATACCTAGACAATTAGTTTCACTTATTTTTTATTATGTAAGTAAAGATATTTGATAAAACCTATGTCTAAAGGATTTCTTTCAACAAGTATAAAATAATAATTCTTAGTAGTTAAGCATTGCATCATAGTACTGGCATAATTATTTGTTTATTTTGTAATAGTGCATAAAGTATTGACGGATGTTAATAAAGGTGACCTCCTAGATTAATGAAAACCAGTATGTATATATAGTATGAATCAAACTTTTCTTAGAAGGGAAGAGATGCATCAAAATGTGTCCTGTCTATTAACAGTATCTGTGAGTTTTATTCTTCTGTTTTAATACATTCTAATATTTTTCTTAAAAAGCAATGTTACATTTTAATACAAAAATTTTAGTAAATATTGTTTTTAAAAACAATAGAGAAAACAAACGCAAACTTGAGATTTTTCTAGACTACTCTAGGAATTGGTATATCTATCAGCGATTCTGTAGTAAATAGGCTAAGAAATTGAAGTAGAGAAGTTTGAGTTTCATTCTTGCTTCTGTCAATGTAACCATTTACAAATGATGTGGTTTTCTAAAATTTTCCTTTGTCCATGGGTAAGAAATACACAATAATGTTCACCAGCCTATTTCAAAGTAACAGTGACTAAACATCTGGAATGAAGCAAATAGATTATATCATAATTGCAGGGCGTCTCAGTAAAGAGTATGAACAAAAGCATTTTGTAAAGACAAATCTATTTTCCCTTTAACTTATCACTAAGTAATATTCATCTCCACACTAGTTGTGGGGTCAGACCAGCCAATCTATTGAAATCCCCAGGAACATCAACCTGAGATCAGTTTGTCTGATGTACCAAAAGATTTTTCTTAATACCCCTTAGGGATTTGTAAGCTTATTTATTTTTACAACCTGCAAAACTTCAGTCTCGGCAATGAACATAAAGTGCCTGACACATATGTATTATGCATGTATGAGCATTTGTTTATATTATCTTTGACTTTTTAAAATCTGTTCAATGAGCCTTTTTATTCCATACTTATTATATACGATGTTTCATTAAGATCCATGAAAAGAGTCACTCCTAGTTTATATTTACATTATTTAAGCACTACAAGTGATATTTGCTACTGGTTATGTAAATGGAAAATAATTTATGAGATTTATGATATGATTTTCTTTCCTGCACTTGGTGACTGGGTTGCCTCTTGGTTTTTATTTATGTCATGAACGATAATAAGCTCCTTCTGTTTGCCCACCCACACAGTTGCCTGAGCTTTAGGTGTGGCTGGAAATGATGGTGGGGGAGGAATAACTGCACTCAGTTCAAACGATAATAGCCCTCTCCTTCTATTACAGCAACCGTGAGGCAGGTCAGCTTCCAAGAAAGAATACCAACCTGCTTTCTGTAGGTGAAGAAGTCCCAGGGCTTGACTCACAAGGTCCTCTAGCACTGCACTTTGCAGTCAGTCCTGTGGGAGATTCGAAAAGACCTATCCTATGGAAATGCCTATAAATGATTAATAGGCAGACAAAGGAATTAACTCAAAATTGTAAGAAAGAGTAGATTAGATGAGCACTAAGAAATGTGACTGTCTACAACCACCTTGAAATCTAACAGGAAACAGGCCAAATGGCAAATTAGACTGTTTAATGGTTGTGTGTGAAAGTGCCTCCTCCTCGTAAAGGAACTGTAACAGATCCAGTCTTGTGCAAAGAGAATATTATAAACAAGATAAAGAAGCTTCGAGATAGCTTCCCTAAATTCACTAAGTCATTAAGTAAATTTTACATTATAATCCAAGTGAAAAAAACAAACAAACCAGAAAAATCAAATACAAACCAAAAACAGACCAGAAAAACCTGAACAGGCCCTAAATGAAATGCCATGAAGGTCTCCTCTTAGAATCACTGTGGATTCTCTCATGCCCCAGATGAAGCAGATTGTATCAAGCAAGCAACATCACTGAACTTTTATTGAAAGTGCAATCCATGTTCTTCTACAAATGAAACTTAGAGTTTCCTATCTGTCTGTAATTTAGTTCTATTTTTAACTCATTTCACAGCTCAATTAATATTCCAGTGTTTTATTCTTCTTCGTCATATTCAGAGCAGCCTGAAATAAACCTTACTTTGAAGCTACTTTCAGCCTTTGCAAATCCTTACCCTTCTCAGAACCTTCTTTTCCATCACTGCTATCTGTTCTGTCTCCCTGGAGACTTCACTGTTGCCACCTGCTTTCCACCATTCCAAACTGCACCTGTCACAATTGTAATCCCTGCTTTCTAAGTGAAAGTTAAGTAATCCGATAAATTAATGTGTGCTAATGTATTATTGGTCATTATCGTGCAAATGAAAGCATGTTAATTTCCTATCCTCTTTTCCCTTCTGAGAATTTTTACTATTTTACTATGGCCTTTTAAAAAATGGCTCGTTTCAAAGAGGTAGTATTGGCAGTGGGAATTTTTAGATATCAGACCTATGGAGGGAAGTAGGACAATCGTGTGTGTGTGTGTGTGTGTGTTCCCTCAAATCACAACATGGAGGAATGGCATCACATGTGTAGTAGCTGATGCATTTCACTGTTATATTATGGATGCTTCTGCAACAGTTCTGTTCAGAGCTGCTGTAGACTTAGCATTAGGTTAAGCTCTAGAAATATGCCATGTAAAGTGACTTGCATTTTCATGTCTATTATAAAGGTTAAAACATTTGAACTTTCTGTTTAATTGGTATATATTTAAACTTTTCCTGAAATGGTCAAAGAAAGACTTTTTGGCATTAAACTGCTGCTGTGTAGAGCCTAAATGTCTGAAAAATTCATTAAAACAGCACTTTAATTTTGACAGAGTTGAACTGCTGGGAAAATTAATTGATTGTTTCTCACTTGAGCTTTGGAGAAGTCATTAAGGTTTTTATGGTTTATGGAAAATTGAGAATTGAAGTACACTAAAATCAATATGTTATCTGATGTACAGAGAAAATCACACTTCAGATGAAAGAAAGCATAAACAATTCCAAGAGCTTTTTCTTTCTTTCTCTTGATTCCACAGGCATATTTGCATAGAGCTTCTATATTTACTTGTATTCAAAGTCCTTTGTCAGCCATTTTTATTGTGATACACATTATGGGGACAGAATAATGAGGTCTGAGAGATGAACCACTGCATTTTAAAAACTTTTCTGTTAATTTCAAAAAGGTATTAAGGACATAATATAAAATACCAGAAATAGTCTGGGCATGGTGGCTCACACCTGTAATCCCAGTACTTTGGGAGGCCAAGGTGAGCAGATCACTTGAGCCCGGTTCAAGACCGGTCTGGGTAATATAGCAAGACCCCGTCTCCATTAAAAAAAATAAAATAAAATAAAATAAAATATCAGGAATATTCAGATAGGTCTGTATATTTTGAAACAACCCTTAACAAGAAAGTTGTAATTAGGCTAACATGTTAGGAGCAACGAGAAATACTTCAAGGATTCTATATATTGGGCTTACATGTATTATGGAAAAAAATAATCATGCCTTCTGCAAATAATGGGCAATGAATTGGATACTGGCTGGTGCCACCAGCGAGACTTAGGAGCCCACTCCGTTATGTTAAACAAGGATAAGAACAGAAAAAGAAAGAAGGACTGTAACAGAAAAGATCATCATGTAATTTATCTTTACTTAGTCCTCTGAATATGTCCTCTCTGACCATCCCCTCTTCTGATTATACACATCAGTAATCCTGGGGGGATTTTACCTTATTCAGATTTTGCAAAGCCTGAATGGATTGGGATTTTAAGAGTAGCCACTTCTGCATTTGTCAACTTCTACTATCTCTATTCCAGAGAGAAAATGATATTTTCCTTTTTGAATATTCATTGTTGCTTCCAAACTCGTTCAGCGTCAGACTGACTCTTTCCTTTCTTGTGTGGCTAACATCACTTCTAATTCACTCAACTTCCTACAAAGTCATACCCACAGTAGCCCATGCAAGCATGGGATATTCTGGGAGACTGGTGAGATTGTTAGTGATAAAATACTTGTTAGTATGAGATTTGTCTCAGAAGCACTAAGTAAATCATGTAACCCTATAGGTAACAGATTTATTGGTTATCATTGGATACTTTAAAACTCAGGATAGTTATCTAATAAGAATTTACCCTAGAGCAGGTATTTTTGAGATATTCAAGCAGTTACATAACAAGACAAGAGTGTGCTCATTGAGTTAGCATTTGATACTTGACATGTTTGTATTTACTTGCCTGTAGTTTTATATTTTATCCAATTAACCATTGTTCTCTCTATTGGGAAACTAATCCTAAAGGAATATACCACAAATAGAAAAACTCTTTAAATCTCTTTTACAACTTATGTACTTAACCTCTTTCTTCGCTTTTGCAGCATTATTATCAAAGTCTGGAAAATTCATAAAGTCATTAAGAAATAAGCACCCACTCAAACCAAGGCAGGATGCTAGTTCATCTTATGGTTGTCAGCCTGGTGTGCAGCCCTTTACCTTGTCTTTATGCTGCCAACCTGTGAGTGACTAATCCCTGCCTTCTTCTCCCACAGTTAATTTATCCTATTATAAGTTCTCATGATAGGCATCTCTGAACATGTCCTAACAACTTGTTCAGAGGAAGGCTTTCAGTTGAAATGGAAGATGACTAGCAATTTTCACTGCTCCAATAGTTGTTCAAAAGAATATAATTTATTAAGCTATATCTACTAAACCAAGAATAAAAATGTCTTGTTCATGATTATGCTACAGCTCTAGATTTATTGAGACACAAAGGGGGGAGGATAACCTTTTATACTGTAGCTATATTCTTTTATTTTTTATTTTTTATTTTTATTTTTTTTGAGATGGGGTCTCACTCTGTCACTCAGGCTGGAGTGCAGTGGCACAATCTCAGCTCACTGCAACCTCCGTCTCTCAGGCTCAAGAGATCCTCCGAGTAGCTAGGACCACAGGCGTGTGCCACCAATCCCAGCAATTTTTTTGTATCTTTGTTAGAGACAAAGTTTTGCCACGTTGCCCAGACTGGTCCTGAACTCCTGAGCTCAAGCTATTCATCCTCCTCAGCCTCCCAAAGTGCTGGGATTACAGGTATGAGCCACTGTGCCTGGCCAGCATTTTTTTTTTTTTTTTTTTTTTTTTTTTTTTTTTTTTTTTTTGAGACTCAGTCTCACTTTGTCACCGAGGCTGGAGTGCACTGGAGCGATCTTGGCTCACTGCAACCGCCACCTCCCGGATTCAAGCGATTCTCCTGCCTCAGACTCCTGAGTAACTGGGATTACAGGCGTGTGCCACCACCCTCGGCTAATTTTTATATTTTTAGTAGAGATGGGGTTTCACCATGTTGGTCAGGCTGGTCTCAAACTCTTGACCTTGTGATCCACCTGCCTCAGCCTCCCAGGGTGCTGGGCTCAGCCAGGCGTGAGCCACTGCGTCCAACTGCATATATTCTTCACACGGGGCGGGGGGGATCTGTTAACTAAAGTACAGGTTAGAGTCAGGAGACTTAAGTGTTATTATGGTTTTTGCAAGTAATCTCTTTAATAATCCCAATTATTTGACATGTTCTTTTCTGAGCAATAATTTTTGTCCTGTCTTTAAATTAAATACCCCAGTATCCCGGGTTATTAATCCACTGTGGTATTGTTTTTTATTCTATTTTATAATAAAATACACTTTCTATTATGATTACACTTCTCTCTCCTAGAAAGAGAATCTTTGAGTCAAGACATAGTGTCCATGAAATCCACATTAAACCATACCTGGAGTATGTAACATGTTAACATGTTAGCATCGGTCATGACATAATCAGAGATGGGGTCATTGCATTGTAACCAACTAATAACCAGCTCAGCAGGTAAAAACTGCCAGGAGACTAGAAAGATGGTAGAAATCAGATATGCAGTTGTTTTTCAGAAGACAGACTTAAAACGAGGGAATGGGAGGATCCCTGGACAGGCAGCAGGAAGACACTGCCCAACCAGCAAGTACGGAGCCAGCTAATACTGAAGGAGTCTCTAGAGACAAACTCCATCTCGCAGAATTCTCTGAAGCTGCTGTTGCCCAACTAAATCTTTAAACAAAATATTCATGTCCACAGTGAAAAAGGACAAAAATTACCAGCCACAATATTACATTTTTCTTTTTCTTTCTTACAGCTCTATTTGCAACCTTGGAATTGGATTTGATTCTGAGACTGCCTGACTTCTTAATCTGATAAAAATCATTGGTATTTACAGGGATCTGTATTATTCCAAAAATCAGCAACTGATCTTTCTTGGTACACTCTGATATCACTGATGAGAAGACTTTCTTTTCCTTGAAAGTAAGTGCGCAGGATGAAGTAACAACAAAAGAGCAGGAAAACACTCCAGCCCCATTGGCGGCAAATAAATCTGGCGCGAATCAAGGACAACCTCACTTCTTTCCTATACGAAATCCTTTCCTGCAACACATCACCCCACACTTTTAAAAAGAGACGGAGTCTCGCCACGCCTACCAGGTTAGAGGCAGTATGGATCCAAAATTACCGTGTGTGTAAAAGCTCATAGTTTCCTGGGTTTACTTCATTCTCCAAGGCCAGCCTCCCAGGTAGCTGGGATTCAGGTTTCCGCCACCGCTTCATGGTTTTTGGGTAGAGACGGTTTCCACCCCGTATAGCCAGGATGTATTCCTGATCTTTACCTCATGATCCGCTCCCTTCGGCCTCCCAAAGTGCTGCTGATTATAGGTTTGAATCCAATGCCTGCTACTCTTTTAAATGGAAAACTTTAAAAGTTGGGGATTGTGAAACTTCTAAGTATGGAAGGCTCTCAGACTAAATGTATAAGAGACAACACAGGGTAGTGGTTAGCAGCATAGAATCACACAGAACTGTGCTGGAGCCCCAGTTTCATCACTTATCATCTGTGCAAATTCAAGCAATCTTGTTGAGCCTCAGTTTTCTTGTCTGTAAAATGGGAATAATAATAGTAATTACTTTGTGGAACATAATAAGTGTGCCATACATTAACTGTTATTAGTTTTTAAATTAAATATTGTTCTACTAGAATCTACTTCTGAGATATACAAGTTTTCTAATAAAATAATTATAAAGATAGCTACCATTCAAAAATGTTAAACAAATACATTGTAATCAAGTAATCAAGGAACCATAGGATTATAAGTTATCCAGTGTTGGAACAGGTGCTTTATGAATACAAAAGAATTATAAATTCTAGCTTTTATGGAGAAAAGACTTTTTTTTTTTTTTTTTTTTTTTTTTTTTTTTGAGATGGGATCTTGCTCTGTAGCCCAGGCTGGAGCACACTGGCATGATCTCAGCTCACTGCAACCTCCACCTCCCAAGTTCAAGTGATCCTCTCACTTCAGCCTCCCGAGTAGCTGGGACCACAGGCGCACACCTCCATGCCCAGCTAAATTTTTTTGTATTTTTGGTAGAGATGGGGTTTTACCGTGTTGCCCAGGCTGATCTCAAACTCCTGAGCTCAAGCTATCCATCCACCTTGGCCTCCCAAAGTGCTGGGAATACAGGCATGAGCCACCATGCCTGGCCTGAAAGACTAACTTATAAGTATATAATCATTAGCATACACAGGTGGTATTAAAATAAAAACACTGCAGTATTTATTTAACAGCTCCATCTTCATCGTCAAATCACATGTAAATGGTTATGAACACAGTACTTAGTTTTCCAATGCCTCGAAACAAGTAAAGATGGTAATAAAATAACCTATAAAACAAAGTCAGAAATTTTGTAAAGCGGTAGCCCATTCCATTTTGCATTTCCTGATTTTACTTTCTTCATTGCACCAGCTGATGGAGTACCATCTGAACCTCTGTAACGGGTAACTGAAGAGCTGTCCCTGTGATGCAGTGAATCCAGGCTGGAAGGGATGAACTCATTTCCACGCTTTCTATGTCAGCTAAATCCTCACTCTTGGACAGAAACCCACAAGCATGGCCAGACTGGGAGAAGGCAATTCTGCCAGCTGATTGGAGTTAAAATGTGCAACTAGACAAAACCCCATGTTCCACTCCTACAAGGTAGACAACAGAAACACATTTCCTCTGCTTCTCTTCCTGTCACATTCCTCAAGCCATACTTAGTTATATGATGATATTCAATATCTACTTGGAAGTAATTATTACTACATTATAAACAACAACAACTAATGTTTGTTGGCATCTAGGAACTGCCTTGGTTATCCTACGACTTCTAAGGTGAGGAGGGAAACGAGCTAATAGAACTGGATGTTGACACAGGCTTACTTCTATGGCAACATTTTCCTTTTTCCAAAATGAATGCTGGAATTGCCTGACCACCTGGGAGTTATTTGTTTCACGGTTCAAAAGTTTGTTTACTGAGCTTTTGTTCTGATAATCATCTGAAAGTGAGTTTTGCTTTGGAATGAATGGCAAGCTTAACTTGAAATTTTTTATTATTGGAGCTGTGCTGCAAGAGGTCAAAAATGACCACATCACTGATCCATGGAGAAGCACAGAGATACTCTCTTTAGAAAGTTAACCTTATCTACAGTTTAAAGTAACCTTTTAAATGACGAGTTGATGGGTGCTGACGAGTTGATGGGTGCAGCACAGCAACATGGCACAAGTATACATATGTAACAAACCTGCACGTTATGCACATGTACCCTAGAACTTAAAGTATAATAATAATAAAAAATAAATAAATAAATAAATAAATAAAAAGAGAGAAAAAAAATAAAGTAACCTTTTAGGAACACACACACACACACACACACACACACCTGTTACTCTATCTTTGTCTACATATTTTGCTTCACTCCATAAAAGTAAAGAGGGGAGGGTAATTTAAAACAATAATTCTTATGTAAATCAGGTTAGTCAATTTTTCCACATGTTTTTACTTTGACAAAGAATGTAACAGTCTTTTCCAAGAGTAAACAATTTCCAACGACTGCTGGCTCCTTCCGTTAGGACAGTGTGGGGAGGTGGGTGTTGGTTACAGAATAACTCAGGTCTTCAGAAGCGTGACTACATAATAAGACATGTTTTCAAGCCTAGCTGATGAAATTTCAGTAACTATTTTTGGAGTGAGATCTTCTATTGATATGTCATATCTTTAAGATATTTCGTACGTAGATAAGTCATATTTATTTGATGTGATAATGACTTCAAAATTATTGGTCATTGATGTGCACTGTTCCCATGAAATAGTTAAAATATTATTTCTGCTAAAATAAAAACAATGATGCATTCAGAATTTGTATCTTACTGCTGTTTGAATAAACATTTTATATTATTGGTTTAGTGTTCTGACATACAATGCAAGGACATAGCATCTGGTTCATTTTAACCCATAAGTGTCTGTACAGCATATTATAATTATATTTTTAAATTATTGTAGGGGAGAAGAGGATCTTAAATCCAAAATTTTTTACAGAAACTGATTGTGGAATTCTTTATTTATGTCCTCAAAATAATACCTCAGAAAATGACACACAATCAGGCATGGTGGCTCATGCCTGTAATTCCAGCACTTTGGAGAAGCTGAGGTGGAAAGATTACTTGAGGCCAGGAGTTCAACACCAGCCTGGGCAACACAGAGAAACCCTGTCTCTGCAAAGAAAATTTAAAAAATTAGCTGGGCATGGTGTTGTACCCATATAGTCCCAGCTACTTGAGAGGCTGAGGTAGAAGGATAGCTTAAGCCCAAGAGGTCAAAGCTGCAGTGATCATGCCACTGCATTACAGCCTGGGTGACAGAGCAAGATCCCATCTCAAGAAAACAAACCAAAAAAGATGACACTTTAATGGTTATTCTGGTATCATCTAGGGATGAACACACATATACACAAATTTTAAGTAGATGATATTTCCCTAAGAGATATTCCTTAAAATAGTTGTCCCATATACATTATTTTGAATAATGTGTTATGTTTAAATGTTCATTTTCAGATTTACATTTGAATTTATTGATGCTTATCTAGCCTTTCCTTAAAGAACATGGATCACATATCCAGAAAGAAACATTGATGAGGAGTAAGCTCCAACATCATGCATGAACTTGCCCTAAAATACTCAGTCTTTCTGATGAAGTTTACCTTAAGAAAGTGAAAAATACTTTCAAAAGTAATATTTTTAACAATTAATGTGACTTTTGGGGGACAATTTTGAAAAACGTGCTTTCTTTAGCAGCTGAAAGTGGAAAACACAGGCTGAAATTAAGGCTATGACCATTTGTCATAATGCAGGCCACACATGGTCACAGCATTTTAAGTGGAAATATACTATGTTTGGTAGTCTTTCTGTTTTTTTAGAGGTCTTTGTATTACTTTTACAATAAAAGAAAGAATAATAGAAGCCCAAAAAGTAGCAGTTTTTAAAAGCACAAAATTTCTATCTTCTATTTGAGGATAGATAAGTGAAGCTATGTTTAATAAAGAAAAATAAAATATCAAGGAAATATGATCTTACCCAAATTTACATTTGAGTTTCTATCTCAGTTAAAAAATACTTCTGTATTCATGCTAAATCCTGGCCTCAGTGCTAATATTTTACAGACTGACTTGAAACTACCAATTCTAAAAATGGAAATAGTTTAAGCAATCTCTAATTTCATAAAATATGAGAATCCCCCTTTCAAGGAAAATTTATAATGGTTCTGAGTTATGTTTGTTTTTCTTGTTACTTTTTATTGCTAAAACTCTTTCACCAAGCTAGTATTTCTTTTATGCCCAGGAGGCAAAACAGCTTGGCATTCTGTTGAATTTGTTCATCTAAATGTCAACTTTTTAAAAATGGAATGAGGATTTTGTCTTAATATTTTCATTTAAGACTACAACTATATGACCTTTAAGATCCTCTCTTACTTTATAATCTCTGATGATTTTACTATACCTTCCCTTAAAATTAATGATAAAAATCTTAACAATCATTCTTAAGTAATATACATTGTTATATTAGCCTAAGACAGAATACAAAAATATTTACATCAACTATGGCTTTCTGTAAGGATAGTACAGATCTCAGACAGTCTCCAAAGAAGTTTTCTAGTGTCTTTGAGTTGCTGCCTGAGAAAAAGGGAGCACTGAAAGACTTCTCCAGAGATTACATTCTTGAACCCAAGGCCCTTCCTCCTCCTTCTTCCCCATCTTTGTGCTACTTCGCTCTTCTGAATCTCTGAAATGTAATACAAGACCAGCAGGACTGCATAACAATAGAGATGAGACTATCTTTGCATTTATACTAATGTAGTTTGCCAATGTACAGATGCACAGCAGTTTTTGCTTAAATTAGGTTGCTGTTTAGTTTAACTCCTTACTCTGATTCAAAAGCTGTCTCTCAAGTTCCCTGCTGGGTTTGCTGGCTCATATTTCTCCCTTTGATCCTGGGTTCACTCCGCCTTCCTCACCAGCTCCCAGAGCTACCTGTTTAGTTCCAACTAAAAGTACTCTTACTGCAGTTGCCCAATGCTGGCTCCGTGGTTCTGTATTCTCTTTAGTCTGTCCATTACTCATTAACCTTCCACTGCTCCCTAAATGGGTCTCCTTCTTCCTGGACAGCTCTAAACAGTCCTTTTGGCTCTGTTCAATGTTTAGCTTTTTATTTATTTTTTTTAGAAGTAGGGTCTTGCTTTGTCACCCAGGCTGGAGTGCAGTGACACAATCCTAGCTCACTGCAGCCTGGAACTCCTGGGCTCAAGTGATCCTCCCACCTTGGCCCCCTAAAGTGCTGGGATTACAAGGCGTGAGCCACTGTGCTGGCCTTCCATTGCTTGTATTTGCATATCCATACCTACAATTTAAAGAATGCTATCTATACAGAAGTATTAGCATTCAGTATGATAAAAGAAATTAAATATGTTTTAAAATACATGTGTTTATAATGATACTTAAAAATGCTCACTAGTCACCTTTTGGAAACTGGTAACAAAAAAGAGTATGAGGGGAGACAGAACCAAGCATTTATCATACTTTTTCTGTAAGAACCATATCTCAGCATCACCAAATAGTTGATAAGGGAAGGCTTTTTGGCTTGTTTTTGTTTTAATAAGTTGCAGCTAATAAATGCAGAAGGCGTAACAGAATTTACATGTCACCATTTTGCAATCCCTAATGAAATAAAGAATTTGGGCAAAGACCCTCAATGACTTCTAAACCATTAGATAAAAAACTTAATGAGGAATTATATAAAGAAAGGATCAAGTTGACAATACCAGAACACACTGATCAAATTTAACATTACAAGTAGGGAAACAATCATACACTCTATGCCTCATCATATAATGCAAACGAAAATATACAACACAAACTATTAAATATTTTTACAGAAAATTGGCTACACAGGAAGCTGAGGCAGGACTGCTTGAGGCCAGGAGGAGTTCAAGGCCACAGTGAGCTATAAATGATCACACCTGTAAATAGCCCCTGTACTCCATCCTAGGAAACACAGAGTGACCCAGTCTCAAAAAAAAAAAGAGGATTGAGCAAGATTCTTATTGAGCCCTCGATCAATTTTACAGGAAATACAGGAGACAGGCTATCACAGGAAGGCAATCAGAAAAATTCAGAATGTGGGAAATTTTACAGGACAGATTATCTACTTTTTTCAACTAATTACGAGAAAAAGAAGAAAAAGATGCATATATATCAATGGGACTTTAATGACATATTAACGTGTAATGTGTGCATTTTGGTTTCTGATTTGAAGAAATCGATTGTAAAAAACAATGATCTCTTGGGAAACAGGAAAATATGAAGACTGAGTATTTGATAATATTGAATTATTATTAATGTGAGGGTGTGATAATGGCATTGTGGTTTTTTTTGAAAAAAGAATCCTTATATTTAAAAGATATATATCAAACATTCATGGATAAAGTGATATAAACTCTGGAATTTGTATAAAAATAATCCAGGACATGGGAGAAGCAAATGGGGTATAGACAAAAGAAGATTTAGCCATGAATTTTCTATTGTCAAAGCTGGTGATGGCTACATGATGCGTCATTATACTATTCTATCCACTTTTGTATATGTTTAAAATTTTTCATAATAAAATGTTTTAAAGGATTTAGTAACTAATATATTTCTTTGAAGATATAATAGGAACTCTGCTGTCAAGAGAGAAGCTGATTCCAGAAATCATAGCCTGTGATGTGGAATCTATTCTATGGGATTGTAGTGATACTCTCAATCTACTCGCTTTTCTCCTTTTCTCCCCAAACCTTCAGAAAATCTGGTACTGCCTGTTAAAATGTAGGCATTGAATGACCACTGGTTGGGAAGAAAGGTGTTTCCTAGGAGAGTGGTGGTTTATCTATTTGTTTTGGAGAATCCCCACTTTGCCCTCACCACTCTAGAGAGGAAAGTGGTGATCCACCCAGGTGAGTTCAAGCCCCTTTTAATACCCAGTGAAGCTAGCAAGTGCCCTAGGGCTACCTATGAAATGACCTTGGAGCCACAGCCATGTCATAGAGTGGTAGTTTCTTGCTGGATTGGAGTAAGCTACTGCTATAGGAGCAAGGTTAGAGGAAACTAAGAATAATCTGCAGTCTAAATCAGGAAGTTCAAGACATGGAAAGTACAGTTCTAATCTTGACCAAAAATGAAAACGAAGTAGATTGGTGGTAAGATGCTACCATGAAGATTTCTCAGGCCCATCAGGACTAGGAGAAGCGGGTCAGGGCCATCTGATAACCAGCCTTGGTTGCAGAAAAGGGTTCAGCTCTAAGATAGAGTTAGAGTGTAGACCAGGAGTCAGGAACACACACTTTGGAGAAAGTTAGTGATTTAGTGGAGAGGCTGTGATCCACGGATGATGTGGTCTTCTAGGAGTCTGATGTCACATGCAACCACACTGATCCTGGCAGTAGATACCACTCAGTAATGGTGGAGATGGAATTTGTATGCTGCTTAGTGGTGAAGACCTGTTGCTTTTCCATTGCACACTCTGCCTCCCAGCTCATTGAGCTGACTCGGCATATGGGAGAGTCCTTGAGCAAGCAGCTCTGTTCTCTCCACTTGGTGGTGTTCTCATCTTGGCATCCCTCCCAACCCCTGTTAAATGCTAATCCTTTGCTTAGGCAGCAGCAGAAGAGAGCCAACATGACACAGAAGGGAGAAGAGGGAAGAGCCAGTGGGAAAGTCTTGGACTCCGGAGGCAAACTCACCTGGCTTAAATCCTGATTTTATTTCTTCCCAGCTTGTCAGCTTCTGGAAGATTTCCTGTTTTCAGAGGGTTTGTTTTATTGTCTGTAAAATAAGCAGAGAATTATCTATTTTGGAGTATTGTCGGAAAAGTAAATGTAAAAGGGGCTATGAAACATAATATTAAAGTAAACAGGAATATCACCTCCTTTATAAACTTGTTATGGCCACTTGGGGTCCTAGGAAAAATGGCAACAAGGACTAAGGGACAGGAGAATCTTAGGAGACTTTAATAGTATTTGGCGCTCCCAGATGCTGAACCTGTCTAAACTTGACCGAGGAAGAGTGGTTTTCATGAAAAGCTTCTGAGTCAAAATATTACTATAAATTGCCCAGTCTCTTCACAGCAGTAGCCCCATCCCATCCTCACAGGAGTAAGGGAGCTGGAAAGGAGTTTCCTGCTGATGCTTTCTTGTCCAAAGGACTTATTTGTTTTTTTATTCTATGATTTTCAATACTACCAATAGATTGGACATCAGACTTCCAAGAAGCAAGCTGCCTGAGTGATGCACACCAAAACAGCTGATTCCTTTGGGCTAGGGCAAGGATGTCAATCTAAATCAATTAGCTGAAGCATTACATCAAGGAAAGTCTAAGGTGTTTTTTCAAAGAGGAAAATTAGAGAGGATTAGAGAATAGGGTAATGTGTGAGGAGTTTAATTTCTCTCATACACTGTAGTCCATAAGTGAACAGTACAGGTTGAGGGATGGTTCTGCTCTATGTGAGTTGTAGTATCTGGAGATAACAGTAGACAATGGCGGAAGGCAACAGATTTTAAAATCTTTTGCTCATCTATTATAAAGCTCTTTATGCTTTTTAATATGATTTCTCAATATACAGACATTACTCACTAAATCTTAACTTTTTTCTTCTTTCCATCCCATTCTATATCGAGTATATTGAAGATGGCTAACTACTGATAATTTTATGAAGTAGCTAAAGAAAATTAAATGTGCCAATAATGCTTTACACTTTGCCACCGTAAAAAAAAAAAAAAAAAAAAAGTAGCCTTACTTTTCTCTAGAATAGTCTCTAGACTTCTTATTGGCCTTGACTCATGGGTTTTATGCATATTTTTAAAAGGGGAATCACTGCACTCGTGTTTAACAGACTAGATCAACATCATTACTTTTAATTTTAAATATCTTGTACTAGATTAGCTCTTGAAAATTCTAGATTTTGGCCAGTTCAAAACTAAATCACCAATAGGTAAAGATACAGAATTTAAGAAACTAGGAAAAATAAATATTCAGCCCAGTAACCCCTTTAACATCCTTTCAAGATGGTCTTGAATCAACAGTCACCAAGAAAAAGTCTCTAACAGTTTGGAGGTTCCTCATAAAACTAAAAATAGAACTATCATATGATCCAGCAATCCCAGTACTGGGTATATAATATACCCAAACGAAAAGAAATCAGTATATAGAAGAAGTATCTGCACTCCCATGTTTATTGCAGCATTGTTCACAATAGCCAAGACTTGGAAACAACCTAAGTCTTCATCAGCAGATGAATGGATGAAGAAAATGTGGTACATATACACAATGGAGCACTATTCTGCCATAAACAAGAATGAGATCCTGTCACTTGCAACAACATGCATAGAACTGGAGGTCATTATGTTAAGCAAAATAAGCCAGGCACAGAAAGACAAACATTACATGTTCTCATTTATTTGTGGGATCTAAAAATCAAAACAATTGAACTCATGCAGATAGAGAATACAAGGGTGGTTACTAGAGGCTGGGAAGGGGGGATGGGGGAAGTGGGGCTGGTTAATGGGTACCAAAAAATAAAAAGAATAAATGAGATCTAGTATTGAATAGCACAACAGGATAATTATAGTCGATAAAAATTTAATTGTACATTTAAAAATAACTAAAAGAGTGTAATAAAATTGTAGCACAAAGGATAAATGCTTGAGGGGATGGATACCCCATTTTCCATATGTGATTATTACACATTGCATGCCTGTACCAAAATATCTCATGTACCACATAAATACATATGCATCCTATGTACCCACAAATATTAAAAAAATTTTTTTGAAGAACAAGTCTCTAGAAGCTTGCTATGATTTTGTTGACTTTCAAGTTAAGTTGCTAAAAATATTTCTCCTGTATTTGTTTTGTTTGTTTGTTTCTTTGTTTTTGTTGGAGATAGAGTTTTCACTCTGTCATCCAGGCTGGAGTGCAGTGGGGTCATCCTGGCTCACTGCAAACTCCACTTCCTGGGTTAAAGCAATTCTTCTGCCCCAGCCTCCCAAGTAGCTGGGATTACAGGTGTACACCACCACACCTGGCTAATTTTTGTTTATTTGTATTGTATTGTATTGTTTTGTTTTAGTAGAGATGGGGTTTTAGCATGTTGGCCAGGCTGGTCTCAAACTCCTGACCTCAGTGATCTGCCCACCTTGGCCTCCCAAAGTGTTAGGATTACGGGCATGAGCCACTGCACCCGCTCTGTTGTTTTTTACTTCATAAATACTTGTGTGTTATCAAAAAACCATATTAGGCCCTCCTCTAACATTAATCTTCCAAAGCCATTAAGACTTCTCTTTTTCCTAGGCTTATGGGACTTATTTCAGATCTACTGAATAATTTGTATTATGATTAGATTGGATGGGTTTGCACTACTATTCCTTAGTGACAAAACCTTATGGAACATATTTTTCCACTAATTGCATGATCCCCAAATAGCCCAATGAATAAAGAAACATTAGTTGGTCGGGCATGGTGGCTCATGCCTATAATTCCAAGACGAGACCGAGACGGGTGGGAGACTGAGACGGGTGGATCGCCTGAGGTCAGGAGTTTGAGACCAGCCTGGCCAACATGGTAAAACCCAGTCTCTACTAAAAATACAAAAATTAGCTGGGAGTGGTGGGGGGCGCCTGTAATTCCAGTACTTGGGAGGCTGGGCCAGGAGAATCACCTGAACCCAGGAGGCAGAGGTTCGTGCCATTGCACTTCCAACTGGGCGACAAGAGCGAAACTCCGTCTCAAAAAAAAAAAGAAAAGAAAAGAAACATTAGTCATCTGGGTATTTTGTTTTCCCAGTACAAAACATCAGGTAAAGGGTTTCATCTGGAAAACTAAAATTTTCCCCACCTCTTACCTCGTAGGTGATGCCTTGTAGAAACAGCTTTGGATAGTAGATGGAATGAAACGTCAGACTGGAAGGATCATGCTAGTTTCCCTGAATTCTGGTCAAGGTCCCAAGATTGAAACGAGTTGTTCTTAGAGCTGTGGGAGTGGATATCTGAAATTACTCCTTTAAAAGCTGCAGGAGGCTTTGGGACTATGAATGGTAAAATGAAATGGTAAAATGTCGACTTGCAGAAAATTAAACGTTTCAAATCTTGACCTTGGAAAAGGTTGATTCCTGAGCAACTACAGGAGGGAAAATCACAGCCACAGTGGACTCAGGCAAAGAATGTCATCTAAACACAAAGCCTAAGAGCTCCCCCAAACAGTAGAATGCTGAAATAAGGCAAAAGCAGGACAAATAAGTCTTAACTCCAGCGCTACTGGATCCTAGTCACTTAAATTCTCTAAAAGCGATTGAGCCCATATAATATAGTGATTTAGCATCTGGGCTCTGGATAATCTAGGTTTCTAGTGCTGGTTCTATCATTTACCACTGTGTGAACTCAGGAAGCTCAACCTCTCTAAGCATCATCTGTAAAATGGGGCTAGCAATAGAACCTAACTCTCAGGATTGTTGTGAAGAGTCAATAAGTGAATATGTGTACACTTGGCACATAGTAAATGCTCAATAATCGAGCTCTTATTATTACTCCCATGAGCTGCTGTGAGAACACCTGAGATAAAAGATGTGAACATGCTGTGAAGAACACAAATGGCCACACAAATTCAAGGTGTTGCTGGTTTGTTTAGTTTTCCAGTAGACCTACCTTGGTAGCTCACCAGAGATCTGGATGAAATCGCAAATGGTATTGAGAAAGATATGCCTTCTATAATCCTGGTAGTACCTGCAACTTGTGTTTCCAAAAGTTATTTCTTCTTTGCATGTGTCTGGTGAGGTGAACCTAATGCTGCTGGCAGCCATGCCCCTAGCCGGAATCATTGCCAATTATTTCAATAAAGCACAGATCCATTCCTCACCCTTGCAACTGAGAAATGCTGGAAAGGAGAGAGGAGTAAGAGAGTCATATTCCTTACTTCTTCCTTATTTTACCTTAGACCCTACCCCTCTTAGGTTCTCTGGCCAGTTGATTAGCTACACTTTAAGTCATTCCATAGATTTACAATGCCTGTTCTTACATAATCTAAATGATAGAACTGGCACTAAAAACCTAGACTGTCCTAGTCAGGAGTTACAAAGACCAGCTTTCTGCCTGTGCAGAGATTAAACCTAGTATTATATGGGGAATTGGACCATTAATTTGGGTGGTTTAATTTGAAACGAAGTGGATTCTGCTACTTGAGAAATATTCTTAGAAGGAAAAAAAACCCCCAAACATTCCACTCACTGTGAGAGTGTAGAACAGAGTAAAAGAATGGGCTTATAATTTGGGAGATGCTTTGAGTTTCTGCATGAAAGATGTTATCAGAATCCAAGAATTTTTGTTACTCAATAGCAATCCTATCAGAAGGCCAGCTTTTTCCCAAGGGCTGGTGGCATCAAGCAGCTTAGAGTCCAGAGAAAAAAGCATTACAAACAAGTTTTCTGGATGAAATGACACATGGAGTTATATAGAGTTTGCAAAATACATGATATTTTGAAAAGTACTCCTGAAGCTGAGCTCCGGCTTAAGAAAAGAAACCAACAATGAGTAAGATTCTATGGAAGGAATTCTGAAGAGTTGTGAGAATATTTTCCTTTTCTCTTAACATGGATGACCTTGTGTGTATATACTATTGCTGACTTCAGTAAACATTTATTGAGTGACCACTTAGTCAACAAAATAAATGTACTCTCCTATCTGTATCCCTGTAAAACACTCATCCTCTTGCAGTCTCTGGGGGAATCTCAGCAGAGGGGCATTTTCCTCAACTTAATCCTCAGAGAAAATCTGAAGCTGCCCTCATGTACTTTCTTGCCACAAGAAAGGCACTGTCTAGCAGCATACATCCCTCTTGGCCTGATGACTAAATCACAGCAAAAGTGGCCCATATCCTTCTATATTGCCTTCTCCTGCAATCCTCTAAAGGGGAAGAGATGATGGATAGGGAACTGTTGGGCTGTATGTAGGAAGAGATCTTTATTATGTTTTTTAATCATCCCTCAACTCCCCAGTACCATGTCACAGGTGAAGATGAGTAGGTGGACAAAAATCTGTTAATTGGAACATATCTGTACCTGTTTGCAAAGCATTAAGAAAAGTACATTTTGATCATGAATTGCAATAATTAGTAGCAAGCATTACACTCATTGTTAATGTTACCTCTCTTCTAGGCAGAGGTCAACATTGCCTCATGAATGAGTGACTCAGCATTACAAAATAGTGAAGTGTCTCCTCTGCAGTTAAATTTGGCCTTCTCTGAAGTAATGAAAACAAAGTCCCCAGTAGGAAAGCAAGGTTGGAGAATAATTTGGCAGGATATCGTAGCGATTACCACTCTTTCATAATCCTTGTGGTGGAAACTGCTAATTGTCGACCAAAATCTTCTCTGCTTTTCTTCTGGGCATATGCCACATGCCACCCTAAGATTGCATTTTCCTAATTCCTTTGAGACTAGGTACAGTCAAGTGACTATATTCTCAAAAATGGAATGTGAATACAGTACAACTCCTGTATCCTTTGCTTAAAATGAAACTGATGCTCTGCATCTGGTTTCTCTTCCACCCTGATATATCCAGGATTCATTTTTGACCACACAGATGAGGACAAGGCTCCTTCTGGGGGGTTGCCAGGGTAACAAAATAAGAGAAACAAGAGTGCTTGAATGTCCGTGTAAATTCAAGCCACCCCTGAACCTGCCGTGCTCACTTAAGGACTGTAATTCAGGAGGGAAATACATTTCTCATGCATTGAGTTTTCTCTAATTCGCTCTATTTTTGAACCTCTTTGAGAAAGCGTCTTTGACTTTACCCTGATACAATATATTTTTATGTAATACAGTCATGCCCTGAAGAACAACTTTTTGCTCAGTGATGGATCACATAAACTATGATAGTCCTGTAACATTATAATGGAGCTGAAAAATTCCTATTGCCTAGTGACACTGTAACCATCATAATGTTGTAGTGCAACACATTGCTCATGGGTTTATGGTGATGCTTTGTAAACAAACCTACTGTGCTGCCAGTCACATAAAGGTAGAACACAGGCCGCGCACGGTGGCTCACACCTGTAATCCCAGCACTTTGGGAAGCCAAGAAGGGTGAATCATGAGGTCAGGAGTTTGAGACCAGCCTGGCCAACAGGGTGAAACCCCATCTCTACTAAAAAATACAAAAAAAGTAGCCAGGCATGGTGGTGGCATCTGTAATCCCAGCTACTCGGGAGGCTGAGGCAGGAGAATGAATCACTTGAACCTGGGAGGCGGGAGCTGCAGTGAGCCGAGATGGCACCATTGCACCCCAGCCTGGGTGACAGAGCAAGACTCCATCTCAAAAACAAACAAACAAAAAAGGTATAACATAAAATTATGTGCAGTGCATAATATTTGATAATAATAAATGAATGTTACTGGCTTATGTATTTACTATACTTTTTACTGTTATTTTAGAGTGTACTCTTTCTACTTACATTAAAAAGTCAACAGTAAAACAGTCTCAGGCAGGTCCTTCAGAAGGTATTCCAGAAGAGGGCATTGATATTATAGGGGATGATAGCTCCATGCATGTTACTGCCCCTGAAGACCTTCCAGTGGCATAAGATGGGGAGAGAGAAGACAGTGAGATTGATGATCCTGACCCTTTGTGAGCTTAAGATAATGTGTGTTTGTGGTCTTTGTTTTTAACAACAATTTAAAAGTTAAAAAATATTGTTAACTAGAAAAAGTTTACACAATAACGTATACGAAGAACAAAATATTTTTGTATAGCTATACATGTTTGTATAGCTATACATGTTTTCAGCTAAGTGTTATTACAAAAAAGTAAAAAAAAATTAATAAATTAAAGTTTATAAAATTAAAGTCTATGAAGTTACAGTAGGCTATGGTTATTATTGAAGAAAGAAATTAAAAATAAATTAACTGTAGCCTAAATGTGCCATGTTTATAAACTCTCACCATTCACTCACTCGCTGACTCACCCAGAGTGGCTTCCAGCCTGGCAAGCTTCATTCATAGTCAGCGCCCTATTCAGGTGTACTGAAGACCAGAGATTTTCACCTCAAAATATGGCACCCTGGTATGCTGATTATTTTAAATTAAAAGCCACTGGAGACTGGCAGGCACTGGAAAAAGCTTTACTCTGATACTCCCTTATCTGCCTAAAGTCCAGATCCACTAAAGAAGAAAACAATTAACTGTGTTTCCTTCCCTGAGTTCTCAGTAACTTAGCTCATGATGCAGGAAGAAAGACTAAAGTCTGTCAACACATCTGGACAGACATTTTTCACAAACCATGATCTGCTCTCCAAGCCCGACAGACTTTGCCCTAGACCATTGTATGTTCTCCAAGTCTATTCACTTCTCCCTAAAAATCATTTATAATCCCTCAATTACTACATTTCCCCCATCTCTTCCTCCTTATGAAGAAGTTTATATAAAGATCTGAATCTTCTTGGGTTATTGGATAATCATTCTCATGCAATTCCCCTGTATTATGCACATTAGAATACATTTGTATGCCCTTTTGTCATAGGAATCTGCCTTTTGTCAGTTGATTTTCAGTGAAACTTCAGAGGGAGAAAGCTTTTCCTTTGCCTCTACAGTACTATTTTTTTTTAACTCTTATACCATATTTTTACTGTACCTTTTTAATGTAGAGATATGTTTAAATATACAAATACTTACCATTGTTTTATGATTACTTATAGTATTCAGTACAGTAATATGCTGCACAGGTTTATAGCCTAGGAGCCACAGCCCAAGCAATATAGACTAGGTGTGTAGCAGGCTATACCATCTAGTTCTGTGCCAGTACACTCTGTGATGTCCACACAATGATGAAGTAGCCTAATGATGCACTTCTCAGAAAGTATCCCTGTCAATAGGTGACACATGACTATGTATCAGTCCACGTACTATAATTATATATATATATATACACACACATTCATTTTATATAACTGTATCACAAATTACCACACACAGTGCCATAAAACAAGACAAACTGGTTATCTCCTGTGTTCTGTAGATCAAACTCAGGTGGATTCTCTGCTCAGGGTCTCTCCAGGCTGAAATTAAGGTGTCGTCTATGTCATTTAAGGTTCAGGTCCTCTGACAAGCTCTCATGTTGTTAGCACATAATGTCCTTCCTGCTACAGAGTGAGATAAGTTACCTATTTTCTTGCTAGCTGTAGGCCAGCAACCACTCTAGGTTCCTGATGGCTGTATTCAGTTCTTTGTCAAGTGGCCACCGTAAGTAATTCACAACATAGTACTACTTCTTTCAAGCCAATAGGAGCACATCTCTGGCTTTTTTTCTCTGTAAATATCTGGAGATATTATTAGACCCACCTGATTAGGTCAGGCCCTCTGTGAATAACCTTTCACTTGCCATATTAGGTAATATAATCACAGGAGAGATCTACTGTCATATTCACAAGTTCTGCAAACACTCAGGGGAGAAGATTATACAAGGCTTGTACATGAGGGAGTGGGATTCCTGGGGTCATTTTAGAATTCCGATACCACAATCATATGTTAATACACATATGTGATATTAACATACGTGATACATAATATAATAGCGCAACAATGATGACTTATTACTGAGTGCTTACTATGTGGTAGGAACCCACAAACCATTTTATCTGCATGTGATGATTTAATCCTCATGACAAATCTATGAGAGATAATCATAGTTCCTATTTCACAGAAGACAGGGGTAACTGAGGCTTAGTAAAGTTATTTGGCCAAAGTCATATAACAAGTAAGTGGCAGAATCTTGATTATATCCAAGTCTGTTTCTAGGCAGCATGGACTTTGGAGTTGGACATACTTGTTGTCCATGCTCCTACTGTCCTGTACTTCTTTGCATCACTTGTCACAATCCTAATTAAATAATTATTCTGAAGTAAATTGGTCATGTTTGTCTCCCCAGATAGATATAAACTTCATCAAGACAGTTGTATCAACTTTGAAGTACATTCAGCTACATATAACAGAAACCCTGGCTAACAGTGGCTTAAACATACAAACATTCACCTTCACCCTCTAAACAAAAAGTTCAGAAGTCTTGGTTGCTGGCAATGTCTCAGAAGCTCAACCGTATTAGGATGTCTCTTTGACTCTTTTGATCTTTCTTTACTTCATAGGTTCAAGATGGCTACTGCAGCTCCAGCCATCACATCTAAATCAAGCTGGAAGAAAGGGAAAGGGATTAAGATAACCATATCTCTCTAATTTAACAGGAAAGCATTCATGTATCTGTGGACATAAATGTGTTGCTTAGAATTTCAAGCTGCAGGGGAAGCTGGGAGAGTGAGATTTTGCACAATATAATTGGGGGAAAAAAGGTAGGGAAGGTATTTGGTAAGTAAAAAATAGTGTCTATCATAGGCAGGGATTGTATCTGCCTTGTTCATCATTGCATTTCCAGCATTCAGTTTAGTGACTTCTACAAAATAGGCTTTTATTTTATTTTACTTTTTTGAGATCAGGGTCTCACTCTGTCACCCAGACTGGAGTGCAGTGGTACATGGATGGCTCACTGCAGCCTCCACCTCCTGGGCTCAAGCAGTCCTCTCACCTCAGCTTCTCAAGCAGCAGCTGGGATTATAGCTGCATGTCACCATGCCCAGCTAATTTTTTAATTTTTTGCAGAGACGAGGTCTCACTGTACTGCCTACACTGATCTCAAACTCCTAGGCTCAAGTAATCCTCCTGTTTCAGCCTCCCCAAAATGCTGGGATTACAGGCGTGAACCACTGTGTCTGGCCAGTAGGCTTTTATTTATTGTTGAATGAATGCCTGTGAAATAATGCATGTGCTAAATGTTTTCCACAGTGCTTGGCACACACTAGGTAGTCAATAAATGATGACTACTGGTAACTACATTGTTTAAAGACCCCAAATTTGTGTGTGTGTGTACGTGGCACATGGAAGCATTCCAGCACTACTTTGGTTGATTCAAGAATAAGCACTAACAGTTAATTGTTCTACTGCCCTGTTGGACACAGAAAAGCTTGAGTGGGGCCTGCTCTGGGGTGGAGAGGTGGGAAGTGACAATCTCTGTATTAGTCCGTTTTCACGCTGCTGATAAAGACATACCTGAGACTGGGTAATTTATAAAGAAAAAGAGGTTTAATGGACTCACAGTTTCACATGGCTGGGGAGGCCTCACAATCATGGCAGAAGGCAAAAGGCACATCTTACAGCAGGCAAGACAGAATGAGAGCCAAGTGAATGAGGAAACCACTTACAAAAGTGTCAGATCTCGTGAGACTTATTTACGACTATGAGAACAGTATGGGGGAAAACGCCCCATGATTCAGTTATCTCCCATCAGGTCCCTCCCACGATACACGGGAATTGTAGGAGCTACAATTCAAATGAGACTTGGGTGGGGACATAGCCAAACCATATAAATCTCCTTCTAGCCACCCTTGGTACTTTGCAGGCTAAGGCTGGCCAGGAGGAGCTAGCGCTGTAACAATTGCTCAGCTGCAGCTTGTGCAGCTCAGTTAACACAGCTAGTGGGAACGGTGAATGCTTAAAGCTTGCTTTCTTTGAGTAAAGAGGAAAAATAAAAATTAAATTAAATTAGAAAAAAAAAAAAAAACCCTGCCCTGATGATGGCAAGACTTATTTGCCTGAAGCTGAGGAGGGGAAAGAACTTTAAAACGTCTTTGCCACCACCCTCTTCTTGGCAACATTTTGACAAGTTTGCTGATCTTCAGCTTACTTTTTCTTTCTCCCCCTCCCTGTCCTCCTCCTTGCTCCTTTCCTTATTCTTCACTCTACCCCTCCCTCCCTCTGCATCTCGCTGCCTCTCCCTCTCTCCACCCTGAGGCCAGGCAACCAGGTATGTTTAGATTGTCAAGTGAAATACACATTCCAGGTTCTGCTTTCCCTTCCCAGACCTAGAAGTTGGACACACTGATGTGGCAACAATGCAAGAGCTACATACAAGCTGTTTCCCTCCTCCCTAAACATCCAATGTATGACCTGAATCTCTGGATTTGTTTGCTAGGGTTGCCATAACAAAGCACAAACTGGGTAGCTTAAACAACAGAAATTTAGTGTCTCACGGTTTTTGAGGCTGGAAGTCCAAGATCAAGGTGCTGTGAGGGAGAATCTGTTTCATGCTCTGTCTTAGCTTCTGGTGGTTTTCTGGCAGTCTTTGGCATTCCTTGATGAGTGGGTGCATCACCCTAATCTCTACCTTCATCTTCACACCATGCCCTCCCTGGGAGTGTGTATGTATCTAATTGCTCCTTTGTATTAGGACATAACCATATTGGATTAGGGCCCATCCTAATCACCTCATCTTAACTTGATCATCTGCAAAGACCCTATATCCAAAAAAGATCACGTTCACAGGTACGACGAGTTAAGACTTCAACATCTTTTTAAGGGACACACTTCAACTCATAACAGTTAGGAACTGGTATATATGTCCCTTTGATTAAGCAAAGACCCAATAGTGATCTTTGGGCCTCCTGAAATGTTAAGATTACTTCCAGGATCTTAAGCAAGAATCAATACCTGTAAAGAAAGTGGATATATAGCCTCTACATGCCAGACATTGTATTGGAAGTTTAGCCATGGCGATAATGCTAAGTAGATGTTAATAGGCTCATTTTATGGATGAAGAGACTGAGTCTCAGGATAGTTAGAGACCATACCTAAAGTCAAGCTCAGCTGGGGAGGGATGGATCCAGGATTTTAATCAATGTATGTCTGATTCCCAAAACTGTTACGGCATGTGGTGCATTTTTTGTCTCAGAAAAACATAATCTTCTTACCTTTGTGGCTGAAATTACAATGGCTGTACATGAAAAAATGAGACTCTGGACAAACCAGAATTTTAATAAAAAGAGAAAAATGTGACCCACAGTGCTGAAATGGCACTTCATTGATTTGCTAATGTTCAATTCCTTCAGGTACATCACGGTTACACCTGAAGTGAGTAGGCAGTGGTAAGTTTCAAATGTTGTTAAGAAAAACATGGGTCGATGTTTTAAATAACTCTTTAAGACTTTTAAAATGTGTATTTTTGCCCTTTGGGGGCAATTGCAGATAAAATTAAGGAAGCAAAAAATTCGAGCCTTGTCTGCATCAATACTAAACACACTTTAGGAAAAGGTAGACGTTATTGAGATTTTTATAATAGCAGAGTTTTTTTTAAGTGTCATGTATTTTAAATGACTCTTGTGGTCTAGAAAATGTAGATTCCTCATCAAACTATTTAATTGAAATCTTCTTAATACCCAGGTTAAGTCACATTAAAGAGAAGACGAAGAATCTCTTTAAATCACTTTGCTGTAATAGGATTTTGTGGATAAGGAACTAATTTAAAATAAATGGGCCATTGGCTAGATTTAGACATTTCTGTCATACAAATTTCTGTTCCATATCTATTTGCAGTAACAGGTTTTGATCTGTTGTCAAATGGTCAATTGTTTTGGACATTGTGCTTTTTTTCATGCAGGTCTAGTAAATGATGAGCAGTTTTTGGAAATTCTACTAATTACCCATGGCCTGTTTTTAATGATGATAAAGTGAGGGAATTTAGACAGATGTAAGATCTGCTTTAACCCAGTAATTGCTCCTCAAACTGTTTCTCCCCAGGGCATTCAGATGCAGAAGCCTCACATGTTCATTCAGCAATTATGTATTAAACACACCATGGTCCAGGCACTGTTGAGGTGATTAAGACACATCTCTAGACAGACTGATAAAGATGCCTGCATTGTGGAGTTTACCTTCTAAAAGAAAGTAATAGGCAATGAACAATAAACATAATTAAAAAGTCAGATGTGTCAGAATAAAACAGTCCAAAAAAGTGAGAAGGTGGTTGTGCTATGAGAAAAAGAAAAAAGGAGAGCCAGGCTAGAGGCATTGGGAATATTGGCAGGTGATAGTACCATTTTATTTTATTTTATGTATGTATATATGTATATATGCATGCATGTATGTATGTGTTGAGACAGAGTCTTGCTCTGTCACCCAGGCTCTAGTGCAAAGGCACAACCTCAGCTCACTGCAACCTCTGCCTCTGGGTTCAACTAATTCTCCTGCCTCAGCCTCTCATGTAGCTGGAATTACAGGCACCCACTACCATGCCCAGCTAGTTTTTTTGTATTTTTAGTACAGATGGGGTTTCACCATGCTGGCCAGGCTGGTCTCGAACTCCTGACCTCAGGTGATCTGCCTGCCTCGGCCTCCCAAGGTGCTGGAATTACAGGCATGAGCCACCATGCCCGGCTGACAGTACAATTTTAAATAGCATGGTCAAGGCAGGTGTCACTGTGAAGGTGACAACAGAGCCTCAGCCTAGAGAAGGTGGAATTCGGTTTTCAACTACATGAAATTGAGCGGGACCATGAAACGTATAGTGCATGTAAACAGGGGTCTGGGTACCAATGGGGTGATAGAGCCAAAGTCCAGCAAAAAGAGTTCTGAAGAAAAAACACGTCCCACTTTCTCCCTCCCTCCAACTTAGCCCCACACTTTATTTTACTTATTTATATTTATTTGTATAAATTTAAGGGGTACAAGTGCAATTTTGTTACATGCATAGATTGCATAGTGGTCAACTCAAGGCTTTTAGGGTATCCATTATCCAAATAATACACATTGTGCCTGTTAAGTAATTTCTCATTATCCACCCCCCCACCCTTCCAAGTCTCCATTGTCCATCATTCTACTCTCTGCATCCATGTGTACACATTTTTTAGCTCCTACCTATGAGCGAGAATGTTCAATATTTGTATTTCTGCGTCTCATTTGTTTCACTTAAGATAATAACCTATAATTCCAGCCATGTTGCTACAAAGGACATGATTTTGTTCTTTTTATGGCTGAATAGTATTCCTTTGTGTGTATATAGTGATGAATGATATATCCAATCATCTGTTGATGGACACTTAGGTTAATTCCATATCTTTCCTATTGTGAATAGTGCTGTAATAAACATACCTGTGCAGGTATATTTTTGATACATTGATTTATTTTCCTTTGGATAGATACCTAGCAGTGGGATTGCTGGATCTGGTAGTTCTACTGTAGATATGCAGTAGTTTCACTGCCGATATGATGGTTCTACTTTTAGTTATTTAATAAATCTTCATATTGTTTGCCATAGAGGTTGTACAAATTTACATTCCCACCAACAGTGTATACGAGTTCTCTTTTCTCCACATCCTTGCCAACATCTGTTATTTTTTGACTTTTTAATAACAGCAATTCTGACTTGGGTAAGATGATATCTCATTATGGTTCCAATTTGCAATTCTCTGATGATTAGTGATGTTGAGCATTTTTTCATATACCTGTTGGTGATTTGCATGTGTTCTTCTGAAAAATGTCTATTCATGTCCTTTACCCACTTTTTAGTGGAATCATTTGTGGAGGTTTTGTTGTTGCTGTTGAGTTGTTTGAGTTATTTGTATGTTCTAGATATTAGCCCTCTATCAGATGCACAGTTTGCAGATATTTTATCTCATCTTATAGGTGGTCTGTTCACTCTGTTGATTATTTCTTTTGCTGAATTTGTCCTTTCACTTTGACTTTAGACAGTCTGTTTTTAGTATGTCATGGCTAAGTCCTTTTTGCATTGCATTTTCCTATGGATTGCTAAACTTCTGTACCTGGATGTCTAAATAACATGCTAGACTTTGGAAATTTTCATCTGCCATTTTGTTAAATAGCTTTTCTAAGTTTTTTTTGTTTTGTTTTAAATCCCTCTTCGCCTTTGGGAATACTGGTAATTCATAAGGTCAATTACTTTATGCAGTCCAAAATGTCTTAAAGGCTTTGTTCATTCTTTTTTATTTTTGTCTGACTGGATTATTTCAAAAGAACTTTCTTCAAGTTCTGAATTATTTCTTCTGCTTGGTCTATTGTATTGTTGACACTTTGAGATGTATTTTGTATTTCCACAATGAATTTTTCAGTTTCAGAATTTCTGTTTTGTTTGTTTGCTTGTTTGTTTGTTTAAGACACCTATCTCTTTGGTAATTCTCTCATTCATATCCTGTATTGGTTTTCTGAGTTCTTTGTACTGGTTTTCAGATTTTTCTTGCATTTCATGGAGTGTCTTTAAAACCATATTTCAAATTCTTTATCTGAGATTTTGAGGATTTATTTTTGGTTTTGAGCTATTGTTGAAGAATTATTGTGTTCCTTTGAAAGCATCATTTTACTTTGGTTTTTCATGTTTCTGTGTCTTTATATTGATTTCTGAGCATCTGGTGTAACAGTCGCTTCTTCTTATTTTTGGATTTAGTTGGTTGGGGAGGACTTTTTCCCTGAAGATATGATTATGATGATGGTTGGGTAGGGCCCTTTGGTTTTGCTTCTGGGTGTGTGAAATGTTGGAGACTCTGTATGATTTCTTTGGCTATAAATAATGTTAGTGGTATCTGTGGTTTCCTCTGTGTATTAGGGTGAAGCTACTGGTGGATACTGTGGTGAAGTTGTGCTGGGGACTGGAAGTGGTGCTGTCAGTGAACCCTTCTTTAGGTTTCAGTGGTAATGGTGGTGGATTAAGCATGTCTATCTTTGTGACCTGGCATATGCTGGCACCTGTGCTGGTAGTTTTAGGCAGGTCAATTCTTGAGCCTTGGCATGGCTTTTTTGGATGTTGGTTGTACTAGTGATATATTGGGTGAGTGAGCAGGTTCTTGAGCTCCTGGCAACCATCACCAACTCCTGCATGGGTGATGGCAGTAGCAGTGGTGGTGAGATGCTCTTTTAGTCTCCAAGTGCTGTGTTCTTGTATTGGCAGGGGTTGCAATTAGCTGTATGGGCTGGCCTCCAGGTCAGTAGGTGGTGCTGGTAGGCAGGAGCCAGACGAGATGGTGGTGGTAGGGGGTTTATGCCTAACCTCTGTCACCCAGGAGGCCAGAGGTCAGGCATAAATGTTTGACTGAAGAGTGCTTGGCTGAGAAGTGACTGCTGCCACACTGAAGTCCTACCTCAGGGATTGTGGGGGTCGTCTCAGTGGCCACAGCTTCGGCTGACAGGTGGGGGACTTATGTTCCGCTTATGCTTTAGTCCCATAGGGAATCCCTCCCCTATCCCAGTTGTTCAGCTATTCAACCAGACCAGGAAGTTCCTGCCTAGTCCATATCTCAGCCCTGGGGTGTAAGCGGCCATGTCCAGCTCAAGACCAAGCCTCCATGGCAACTCTCATCCTGCTCAGATCCTGGTGTGGTGCCAAGTTCTAGCGCTGGTGGCTGGAGCTCATGCCACACTTACTTCCCAGTCCACAGAGGGTCAAGGCACACACCTGTGGCCTGGATTGTATGATTCTCCAGTGGGAAAGTGGACCACATAAATATTGGGGACTTACTTCTGGCTCCTGGTCAGTCCTGGCCACACAAGCTGACAGTTTCCTTCTCTTTTCTCAGTTTTAGAGTTTCCTTTCACTTTTCTGTTGAACTCTGGTGTTCCCTTTCGGATAATGTATTCAAAGTATGTTTGTCTATACACTCTTTTGGTTCTAGGTGAATGAAGCATGCTCGAAATGCTTCTAAGCAGTCATCTTGTAGTCCAATATTTTAAAACAAGAATGTATGGAACAGAGAAGTGATGTCACAGAATTTTTTTTTTCTCAGAGATGAAAGGAGCAGGGACAGATGTAAATAGTAGTGATGATTGTATACTGGGATAGCAAATTACTCAGGAACGGTATTCTAAAATCAACTCAAGACAAAATGGAGGTGTTCAAAATAACCTTTGAAAATTCCCCAGGAAGGCACCTGATGGAGATTAGCCAACCATCTCTTACAAACCTCGACACTGCCAGGTTTTCTTTGGTTGAGCAGCAGATAAAATAACTTATTAGCACTGCAGGAGTCATAGTGAACGTTTAAATATGGCTAGGTGCTCACAAGGGATCTGAGACAGACTTGGGTCATGGCAGATTCCCGTCTCTTGTCTCAGTCTGGGGAGGATAATCATTGATGCGGATGGCAGGCGAGTGCTATTTTAGCATCTCTTGGTTTATCTAAAAAATAGGTATAGTTTAATTTGCATGAATTATTTAAAATAATTATTTAATGCAATGACACCCTCTACCAAGCAGCCTCAGTTCTGTGTTTATTAGTGCTGTCAGTGAGCCTCCATCTCCCTCTGTCTGACTCACTGAGTGACCATGTGACCTTCATTTGCCTGTTTTCTTTCTTTTTTTTCTTTTTTTTTTTTTTGAGATAGACTCTCACTTTGTCGCCCAGGCTGGAGGGCAGTAGTGCAATCTCAGCTCACTGCAACCTCTGCCTCCCAGGTTCACGTGATTCTCGTGCCTCAGCCTTCCAAGTAGCTGGGATTACAGGCATGCACCACCACACTCAGCTAATTTTTGTATATTTAGTAGAAACAGGGTTTCACCATGTTGCCCAGGCTGGTGTTGAACTCCTGACCTCTGATGATCCGCCTGCCTTGGCCTCCCAAAGTGCTGGGATTATAGGCGTGAGCGACCATGCCTGGTCGAATTGCCTGCTTTCTACTGCTATGAACAGTCACCAAAGTTTAGGAGCTTCACAAAGTCACCAAAGTTCAGGACCATGTGACAATCACTCTTATTTTCTGTCCAATAGGGTTATCTCTTCTAAGCTGCTGAAACAAGGACTGTCACCTGAATATTCTTGGTTTGTTTCATTTGGTTAAATAAAAATAAGTCAAATTAGTTAAAGAAAAACTTACAAAGAATATCACAATTCACTTCTATACACTTACTACATATAGACAAAATCCAAATTAAGAGAGCTGCTACAGACAGTGTCAGAGTTTAGGGAAAGTTCATAATATCATAAAGCTTGAAGACTTCTAGTTCAGTTTTTAGACAGGCTTTTTCTGATTACATATGCATAATCTCCTTGGGGATAAAGAATAAGAAGATTAAGTTGTCTTTGTCTAAGCAACACATTACCAGCTTAACCAAGATTAGCTGTGTTATAACAACTAAGATTATACATTCAAGATTCCAGTTTCATAATTTAAATGTCAAAAATTGAAGCAAATTTCTCAAATTTCCCAAATTAACAAACAAGCTTTAATCAATTAAACATAATTCTAAATATGTTTTTTTTTCTTCTTTCTTTGGTGGGTAAGGATATAAAAGGTATAGAAAAAGCAACAAAAATTTAGTTTGTCTCCCAGTAGAGTTCCTGATGTAGACATTTTCAAAATATTCAAAGGCAATTATGTCCCTCAAATTTTCATTTTGGCCTCAATGAGAATATCACCAACCCCTTAGGAGGACCTTTGAGAAATCTGCAGACTTTAGAAATGGGTAACCTAGACTCTATTCTAAAAGAAAAAAAGTGTAAGAGTTTTAAAATGTACTGCTTGGGCCGGGCACAGTGGCTCATGCTGTAATCCTAGCACTTTGGGAGGCCGAGGCAGGTGGATCACTTGAGGCCAGGAGTTTGAGACCAGCCTAGCCAACATGGTGAATCCCCATCTCTACTAAAAATACAAAAATTAGCCGGGCATGATGGCAGGCACCTGTAATCCCAGCTACACAGGAGGCTGAGGCAGAAGAATTACTTGAACCCAAGAGGTGGAGGTTGTGGTGAGCCAAGATCGCACCACTGCATTCCAGCCTGGGCAGCAGAATGAGACTCTGTCTCCAAAAAAAAAAAAAAAAAAAAAAAGTACTACTTCATCCTGGCTGACTGCCAAGTCTCCAACTCTTCAGTAACTTTTTCTTAAATGGGATAACCCTTACTAATAACTAATTTCACTTGTACTTAGGATAAAATAGTTTAATGGATTTACTATCAAGGATTAGTGGCTTAAATAATTTAATTTGCAGACTACTTGAAATTATTTTATTTAAATAAATAACTTAAGGACTACTTTAGAAAATAAAAGCTTAGAAATGAACTAGCTTTCCAAACTCTTTGATACAACCTGAAAAGATTCCAAACCCACTTATAACTCTGATGTGGCTAAAGGGAGTTGAGGGTGGGGATGATGGGGTACACAGAAATTCATTAGAACACTGTTCAAAATGACCAAAGGGAGCCGAGGTAAAGCAATGCATAGCAGTACTGTAGAGTGAGACTAGGGTCAAGTAGGCCACTGCAAATCCTAATCTTCCACTAACATGTCTAGAGGATCAGCAGGGCAGTCCTGCCTGTTAAGGAGTTATTTGCAAGAAGAATCGTGGAACTTTATGGGAGGGAATTGACCCAAAGAAGGTTGAAGTGTGTAAGCTTGGTCCAAGGACAATGGGTCATTGTCAGAGGGGAGGGGTAATTCTGAGGCTAACAAGGTTTATATGCTCAGGTTTCAAATGGGCCTGGTCTTACCCAGGGAGGAACATGTTCAATAAGAAGCTGATCATCAGTATTGTAAGACATAGGTAAGGCAGGGTGGCTCCATGGCCTATAACGGAACATAACCCAAGTGGTGAGTGGGGTAAATTCCTCAGTTCAGCTTGAAGGCAGTCAGTTTATGTTGCAGTAGATACACACTGGAAATGTCATTGAGATCAGCCACCTGGGATTCCCTTGGCCAGTGTGATATGTGTGACAGAGGTTAAGACTGTGGTCACCTGGTTGCTGGATATCTACACAACCACCTGATATCTGAACAAGTACTGTGGGAGGAGGGGAGGGGAAAGACTCCCACGTCACAGCCAGGAGGATTAATTCTGGGAGCCTTCTGAGGATTTCCTCAGTGACTGCAAAAGGCCTGGTAGGGGGCTGGAGCTTCCTAAGAGGAGCCGGATCAGACATTCTTGTGAAAAATCTCTTGGTCCATTGCCTGCCTAGCCTCCCCAAGGCTGATGTGGCCCTGGGATTTACAGGTTAGATTTCCAAGTGACTTTTATTTTAAAAGCCCAGCTCCTCTTACTGCTTCCTCTCCTCCATCCCCCACCCCACTTCAACACACGTGGTGCTTCAAAAGCAATAATATTTAATGAGCACCTGCAGGATTCAGTATGGGTACCAATAGCACCGAAAGAATGGTTCTTATTATAGAAATATTTAATCTAGTTAGGGAGACAGCATATGTTTAAAAATGTAAAGCAGAATGAAACATGAAATACACATTAAAATAAAGCATTCTAAGTCAGGCATAATGGCTCACGCCTGTAATCCCAGCAATTTGGGAGGCCAAGGTGGGTGGATCACTTGACCCCAAGGAGTTCAAGACCAGCCTGGGCAACATGGCGAAACCTTCTTTTTTTTTTTTTTTTTTTTTTTTTTCGGAGATGGAGTTTCGCTCTTGTGGCCCAGGCTGGAGTGCAATGATAAGATCTCAGCTCACTGCAACCTCCACCTCCCGGGTTCAGGCAATTCTCTTGTCTCAGCCTCCCGAGTAGCTGGGATTACAGGCATATGCCACCACGTGTAGCTACTTTTTGTATTTTTAGTAGAGATGGGATTTCACCATGTTGGTTGGCCAGGCTGGTCTCGAACTCCTGACCTCAGGCAATCCACCCACCTCAGCCTTCCCAAAGTGCTGAGATTACAGGCATGAGCCACTGCACCTGGCCTAAACTTTGTCTCTACAAAAATTAGCTGGGTGTGGTGGTGTGCACCTGTAGTCCTAGCTACTCAGGAGGCTGAGGTGGAAGGATTGCTTGAGCCTGGAAGGTTGAGGCTGCAGTGAGCAGTGATTGTGCCACTGCACCCCAGCCTGGGTGACAGAGCAAGACCTTGTCTCAATAAGTAAATAAATAAATAAAACATTCTATATAGCCATTGTGTTACAATGAACAACCTAGTGGGTTCATTCAGGAAAGGTTCTTGATGAAAACATTGAGAGGAATGTTTCACTGTTTCCGCTTGTGATGAAGAAATCCCAGTCCCCTCTGGTGAAATGTTACTTCAGGCAGCAAGTCAGATGCACATATAGATGTGTGCACAGACGTTCACACTCACAATAAAAGAGAAAGTTATCTGAAGTGAAGCAAGGTCATTGAACAGCACTTTCAACAATTCCCCAGGGCACAATCCACAGTTCTATTGCCCTCCTTGCAAGATGACAAAGTAAGTAATAGCCATGAAAACCTTAAGTGCCCATATTTGAATCTCCTGGGCACTGTGAAGAGGGAAGGAGACCCAAAATACATTCAAAATTCATTCCATAAGAGCTGAGCACCTATAAAGTGGGAAATGGAAGCAACCTGGCTGGGTAAGTAAGGCATTCAGGTTGAAAACCAAGTCTTCCCCTGTGTGGTCATGAAGAAGGCTCTTACATTTTCTCTGATCATGGGTTTCTAATCTGTAAAATGGGGATAACAACACTCACCTAAAGAATTGTGAGGATGCAGTGTATATATACATACATGCAGAAGACATCTGACATATGGAAAGCACTCAATACATTAGGCTTGCAGTTCTGCACATGGAAATGGGTGTCTCTCTAACCACAAAACTGGGAAAGACAGTGGTGTGTGGTTACAGGAAACATAAAAATTCAGTGAAACCCAAAGTTCCTGGCTGGACCCAGAAGAATCATTGTGGAATCCAGGTTCCCACCTGTTTTCCAACCCTGGACTCTTTTTTTTTTTTTTTTTTTTTTTTTTTTTTAATCAAGGGATAGATCATTGCAGTCAAGAGCTGATGTCAAGGTCAGTTTTGCTGAGTTAAGTGCCTGGAAGCCAGGAATCTGAGGAACCTCTACTTCCAGAATTGTCCCTTCTTGGGTGCTGTCAACACTGCTGCTGCTCTGGGGCTGGGGGCTGCCGTCACTGCTTCTCTGTCTTTGATGCTTCTCCCAGTCAGGGTTACTATTGAGTACTGGCCACTACTGCTGCCAGTCTGGGCCTGGGGACTGATGCCAGGCAGGGTTAGGAAGAAAGAAGGAAGTGCTTCCACCCTGTGCTGGGCTCGCCTCTCTTGGTGCTGGGCTGGGGTCTGGCACTCTGACACATTCTCTTGTCTCTGGTGCTTCTTGGTAGCTCCAGTCCTTACACTTTTTCGAAAGGAAAAATGTGTGTTTCCAACTGAAATAGAGAAAACCCTGGAATGTCTGCATGGCTTAATCTACCATTTAATTCTCTAATCTACCATTTAATCATGCTTTGAAAATTATATCATTTAATCCAAACAACAACACTGGAATGTGGATATTATTTTCCCCATTGTACATATGACAAAACTTAAGATGAAACAGATTAAACTCTTTCACAGCTAGTTGAGGGCAGAGTCAGGATACAATCCCAAGATTTTCTGACTCCAAAACCCCTCTGCTTTCCATACCTCTATAATCATAGATGAAGCTCTTGAGGAGAAAGGCCTAATCTTATGAATTTTTGTATCCCTAATATCTTAATAGTTGCTAACACATACAAAGTGTCCAATTATAATTGATGAATAAATGAATGCATGAATGAATACTGAGTGCAAGCACAAGGAACTAACAAAACTACACAGTGATAATAGGGCTGCCCCATTTTGACAAACAAAGTTCAGATGCAGAGAGCATGTTGTTTATGAATGATGGAGGCTCCAATTAATTTTGCAATGTGCAGCAGAAGGTGATGGACAGGTGAGTCCCTGGGTGTGATGACACATCCAATCTAGGACACAATATGCATCAAAGGCCTGAGCAAAAACAGGTATGTCTTTGCCTGAGTCTGCTTGGACATGAGCCTGTGATGAGAACAAACAGGAATATCAGTGGCAGGCCAGCCTGACAAGTGGCTTCTGCAGTTACACCCACATGGATATTAAACAGTGCAAGTGAGCTGAAATAGGCAAAGGGAACATGCTAAATATTAGAGAGGAAATGAAATATCCCAGAGTATGGGAAATGAAATATCCCAGTGTATATACACATACACGTAGAAGGCATCTGGCATATGGAAAGTACTCAATACATTAGGCTTGCAGTTCTGCACATGGAAATGGGTGTCTCTCTAACCACAAAACTGGGAAAGACTGGGAAACGTAAGCAGAAAAAAAAGCTCATTGTATATGAAGAAAAGTTAATAGATTGTTGTACAGATCAGGAAACAAAAATAAATTCTTTTCAGAAGCTTCTGTTACTCTGTCCACAAGGATAAGCTCTCCTGAGCATTGTGGACCCTGCTTTCTCTCTGCACCCCCTCAACCTGTAAATTTCTTTTTTGTAAAAGACACTCTAGCTTTAGAAGGCACAAGTGTTTCTCCACCAACAGAAGACCTGCCATAAGAGTTTGATTACATGCACAAAAGAGCTCAGGAAAAAACCCAGAAATCTAAGTAACACGATAAAAAAGAAAGGACCATATTATCTCTGGTAATTGACAGTTGTGAGTCATAAAATTTCACCCTATTTTGTAACATTGCAACTCATTTACAAATTCATTCAGTCACCAGTATTTAGCAAATCTTACCAACAGACAAAAAACCGGGAGCTGGGGACGATGTTGCACTGTCCTGCCTTCAAGGAGTTCACATTCTTTGGGGGATAAAAGGGATATAATTACATATCCTATTAGAAATAAGATATATAGGCTGGGCATGGTGGCTCACACCTGTAATCCCCGGACTTTGAGAGGCTGAGGCTGGCAGATCATGTGAGGTCAGGAGTTTGAAACCAGCCTGGCCAACATGGTGAAACCCCGTCTCTACTGAAAATATAAAAATTAGCCAGGTCTGGTGGCATGTGCCTGTAATCCCAGCTACCTGGGAGGCTGAGGTAGGAGAATCGCTTGAACTTGGGAGGTGGAGGTTGCAGGGAGCGGAGATCGCGCCACTGTACTCCAGCCTGAGAGACAGAGCGAGACTCCATCAAGAAAGAAAGAAAGAAAGAAAGAAAGAAAGAAAGAAAGAAAGAAAGAAAGAAAGAAAGAAGCGCCACCAGCGGACAGGCGTTGGGCCGGTGGGCGGACGGCGGGCGGGCTGAACGGGCAGGCCGGGCGGAAGCAGACGTTGCCAGCCAGGGCCGACACGGGCAGGCGAAACGGGCGGGCAGGCGGGCGGAAGGGCGGGCAGGAAAATATCCGGCGGTAACCCGCCTGCCAGAACTGCCGCCCGCCAGGGATCGGATCCGGACATCGGACGAAAGATCTTAAATAATAAGTAACAAAAGTGGGTAGCGGCAGATCCTGACACAGGGAACAGCATGAGTTAAAGCTTGGAAACCTGTTTAAATACTATAAATAGCATAAGGGGCAAATCCAGACAATGTAGGGCCTGGAGATTCTGTTTTGGGGGGGACTTCATTAATAAAAACAATAAAAAATATAAATATAACATTAAATATTAAAGTGAAGGTTTTAGAAGAACACAACAATTTACAAATGTAAAAGCTGACAAATATCAGAAACTTCACAAAATCCAGAAAAATAAAATAATATTGAATTAATTATCTACTTAACAAAACTCTATAATACTTTTTTCCCAACAGTTTTCGGGGGCTTTTACTCTTTGCTAGCCTCTTTATATGGCAACAGTTTTACCATATAATATGTATTTAAAAAGAAAGATAACATTGATTTCCCTATTATGATTAGTAAAAATTGATGTTTAGTACTACGTGTTTGGAAAAAATGTATATCAATTTCAAACTCTTTGTTAGCAACGCCATGTAAATTTTTAGGAGTGTTATTAATTTGGGGAAACATCTATCAAGTGTCTTTTATACATGAGCGGTAAGATTTCACGCCATTACAGGTTTTTCTTTTGGCAGTGATTAATTTCAATTCTCTTTGAATTAATGACATCATTAGCCTGTTGTCATTAATGTTTTCATTATGGTGGCATATCATGCGTTTTATTGTATCTACCTTGATGTCAGTTATTTTGTGTCAAATCAGCAAGAAATTTAATATTTTTCCATTATATTCACATGCTTTACTCTTCTTCATTAATTGGGTTATCAAACAATATCCACAAGCCTTTTTATTACTTTTATTCAAAATTTATCTCTTATGAATGAATTACTTGTCAGTGTCAGAGTAATTCCTATAGATTTTATCACTCTTTTTAAATCACATTTCCTGTTTCATTATCTGAATTTTTTAATACTTCTTTAATAAATAGACATGCTAAAAGGAGGTACGTTCATGCACATCTAAATCAGGAGTCTATAAATTATCATTTGTTCTATTGAAATATTTATAAGTGACTGAGAAATTATGGTTAAATATGATTTTTGAGCTTCATTAACTTTTCAATAAACTTTTTGCATCATCTTTGCATCTTTGTTGCAAACCTTGAATAGCTCTATATATGGGCCAATCAGAATGTTACATCTAGATTAAAAAAAATCCACGTTGGTATATGTGTTTAAATAGTCCACTTGGGAGATGAGCCAGAAAACATACATCTCTCACAAAATATCAGAGTAATCCACAGCCTCAGGAACCATGGGGCAGGATTAATCTCCGGAAAGATTAAGGAATGAGCTGTACATGGCTCACAGTCTGCGAACTTAATAAGATGTTGGTCTTCACTTTTCTAAGAGTTGCGTTGTCACAACCTTCCATGGAAAATGTTGCGTTGTGCAGGTTACAGTTGAATAGATTTGTTTCATGTTGTTAAAATCACACATGAATGCTTTTCATTCAGCAAAATAAATATGAATATTATATGTATTCCATACAAATGTATTCCACTGTATCCAAACTATAACTCCAACCCAACTTTTTATCTGCATCACCAAAATGCTTATGGTCACTCCAATGTCACCCAACACAAGGGCTCATGTGACAGAGGGGAGGCGGAAGTGGGAAGAAACAGTATCCTTAATAATCTTATGGTTAAAAATATCTTGCTTTACCAAATTTAAGACACCACCAATACCCTTATTTATAAAAGCATAAAAATCCCTTCCTTCCTTCTTTCCTTCCTTCCTTCCTTCCTTCCCTAATTCTGTCCCTCCCTCTCCTATTTCCTATATAATTTAGTCCAAAAACCATTAGTCAGGACCAAGCAAGGCGTGTGTTTATTAGGGGGTAGTGGTGGCAGCCGATGGGATAACGAAGTCCAAATGGGGAGAAAGAAGAAGGTATCTGTCGGGGAGGGGAATAGGGGAGGGGAAATTCTTAGATGTAGGATGTTGAACTCAAGAAGGATGAAAAGTTTATCCATGAGGCCCAATGCACAGTGTTGGAGTCAAGAGTGGTAAAGAGGAAGTTTGTGCTCGGGGTAGGATGGGCTGGGGTGGTGGTAGTGGTTGCCCAGAGTAGGGTGTCAGAGCCCAAGTAAGGTCAGAAGAAAGCCAATTATGGGTGAAGTGTGTCTTGGCATGGGCCGAGGTGGGCATCTAGGTAGCTGGGGTGAGGGTGGGGGAGAAGATTGACAAGATAAAGGTAGAATTGATCTAACAGGTAAATAAACTGAGGTTTTGGTAGGCGAGTTTCTTGCTGTCAGAGAGTGGAGTTATAATATGCTAAGGAGACAACTAAAATGAACCTTGCAGTATTGAATTGGAATTGGAGGGATCAGTGTGAATTCATATGTAGAAAAGTATGAACACAAATACAGATATACATATGTATAGATGCAAATATTCCCTGGAGAATATATGAGAGGGCCTGAGAATAGCAACAAGAGGGCCAGAGGAATGAGCACACTTTATGCCCAGCTCTTGGTTTCTCAATGACATTTCAGCTTTGAAGCAGGGAAAACAAGCCTGGAGACTGTGTTATTTTGGAAAGCAAAATGTGATCAAAGAAGATGGGGGCACGACAAAATTCAGAGAAGCCAACTTGAAAGGGTTCATGCTAGCCAAATCTGGGACAATTTGAGATCAAAATAAAAAATGACAATAACACATTATCACTCATTGAATAAAATAAGAATCATGAATTCACACTGATATGTTAATAAATGCATAAATGAATTCAGAGAAGGAAAATATTTTACTTATAATAGAATATCAAACAATAAATGTAGATGGAATGAGGGAATTAGCAAATTATCTTTTGGCAACCATTACAGTAATAATTCAAGTCATTAGTGAATGCTAAAACTAGTGGGTAAAAGTTTGATAGGGATTGGAATATTCAGTTAATCTCAAGATACCTCCTCACAGTTCAAGGCCAGCCTAGGCAACATAGTGAGACCCCCATCTCTAAAAAGCAAAAAAATTAGCTGGGCATGGTGACATGCACCTCTAGTCCCAGTTACTCAGGAGTTCAAGGTTACAATGAGCTGAGATGGTGCCACTGCATTCCAGCCTGGGTGACAGGGCGAGACCCAGTCTCAAAACAAACAAACAAACCCAAAATATTTAAACAACAAAAGAATCTCCTCACAAAGTACATAAATTACAAAGGGAGAAAGAAAAACTTTAAACTACAGAAACCCAACAAACACCACCTCAATCACAATCAAAGTTAATATAACCATTAACAGGACAAATGAAAATTATGTACCACCCGAGAAAAATGCAATGAGACCACAGCATTACTTCTGTGATCCTGCTAAAAATACATAAGCTGAATCTAATCCTGAGGAAACAGCAGATGAACCCAAATTGAGGGACATTTAAAAAATAACCAGCCTGTAATTTTCAAAAACATTGCAGTCATAAAAGTCAAGGGGAGACTAAAACACTGTTCCAGATTGAAGGAATGTAGAGAGACCAAAAAGTAAATGCAGCACATGACCCTAAATGGAATCACCTTGCTATAAGCACATTATTGGGATAATTGTCAAAACTGTTTGGTTCTCTGGATTACACAGTAATAATGCATCTATTTTTATAATTTTCTGTCACTTTAAAATTATTTTTTCTAAAGAAAAAAAATATCTATACAGCCACATTGAAGTATAGCTATAGCCCCTCCATGAACTTCTGAGAGGACCTGTCCTGATAGGGGTCCTTATCCTTAAGCTTGATTAGCTTCATGACAAATCTTTTTCTGCCTGTAAGTGCATGAAGATGAGATGTATTTCTGGAAATGAAAGTACTATCTAAATCAGTACAAACGGGATATTAGAAATTTGGGGAACTATGTTTTCAGTGTCATGCTCTTGCTAGTTCTTCTTAATTGTCTTCAATCCCTGGAGTTCTGATGTGTGTCCAGACTAAACATCTTCTAACTTAAATACTAGCTGGTTAATTATTTTGATCTGCAGTAACATTTATAATGCTTTTCAAATGTCAAGGGACTTTCATCTATTCTCCCTAATTATCCGATGGTTGCTACTCTTTTTTTTCCATTATCTCCTTGAAGTTGCCTTGACCCTCCTTGGAAACTTCATTTCAAGTTCAGGTTGTCATTTTTCCCTTTGTTCCTTTGAGTTTAGTCCAAGAATTTAATATGTATACCTTCAGTTAGCCATCACAGGTCCAAACTCTTTGCCAGATCATGAAAATAAATGACAAGAGAGGCCATGATGGCATAAACCATACACATTGCAGAATAGACACAACTTGGGAAAGTACATTGAAATCTCATTGACTGAAAGCACTTGGCAGCATTTGCAGCAAAGGAAAATGATATATTAACAGCATACTGTAATATATAATAAAAACAAAAGTCACTAAACAAATCATTGTTACATGGATGGGTCTAAAAGGATTTCACCTGGTGTGACTAAAGTGTGGGGAACAGTGGGAGGTTGGTTGAGGTCAGAGTATTGAGAGTTTTGATTGACATACAAAGCAGTTTAACTTTATTCCGTGAACAATAGAGTGTTTTTGCAGTTATTTAAGTAAATCAGGGTTGTGTCTCAGAAAGAACCCAAAGGTAATGTGAAGAATAGAGTGAAATCATAAATGTCTAGAGGCAGAAGACTGGTCAGATGCTGCTATAAGAGTCCAGATATCAAAAGATCTGATCTAAGGCAGGAGCAGTGGGAATTGAGATAAAAGAAAAGGCTTGTTAAATCTTTTGCAGACTAAATCATTGGGGCTCAGTCTCCTACTGAATATGTCAAATGATATGAGGAAACAATTAAAGGCATTTGGTTTCCAGCTTGGATGGCTTGGGGGAATTGTGAGAGTAGCAGACATTATTAGCTACCTGTACAATCATTCACCCCATAGCAGATTTGCTGGTTATCTCCCAACAGACCTTGTTCCTTGGGAACAAGGCCCTGTACAATGTATCAAGCGAAAAATGGCAAAAACCAGCCTCCTTTGCAATATAAGCAGAAATCTTGCCAGGGACATCCAGGAAGCCTCCTTAAAATAAATAATTTGAGCCAATCTCTCTCATTTCCTTAATCCTACTTTCATGTCACAGCCTAGCAGGTGTAATGGGCTGGACTGTGACATGGAAGCCTCATACTGAAGAGCAGAAAACTGATAAGGAGCACGGTCCTGTCTTTATTCATGGAGCTAAGACAATTGTCCTAGATTGTCTGCCTCAGAATTTCTTTGTATATATAACCCACGATTGAATTGGGTCTTTGTTAATATCAGCCACATCTAATCATAATGGATTCAACTACCTTCTCTCTTTTCTAACAGAACCCTGATTCTACTAAGACACCCTCCTTTCTCAAGGAAACTATATGGTGCAAGAGAGGCAGGCTTATCACAGTGAATAAGCTTTTCCATTTTACAGTAGATGGTTTGGCAAAGTGCACTTAACACAATTCTGGCCAATGGAATGAGAGGAGAAGTCTTCTAGAGGGTTCCTGGGGAAGGCTTTCTTTGCTGATATGAAGAGACACAAGAAAAGAAATAGCCCCTCTCTTCTTCCAGTGGACACTGCCTTGTCTGGATGTGATGCCTGGAACTGCAGCAGCTGTCTCATGAGAGGCTAGGCTGAGGGCAAACCAATGGGCTGAAAATGGCAGAAAGTGAAAAGAAAAAGCTGCTGCATCTTGCCTGATGTCACTTATCCTCTGAATCAACTAATCAAGGCACTGGCTTATTTCCAGAATGCTGGTTATGTGAAGTAATACATTTTCTTTATTGTTCAAACCAATTGAGTCTGGGTTTTCTGTGAGGGTGGAAAGCATCCTCACTATGTTGTTAACCCAAAAATGGAAAATCCGTTTGGGAAAGGGATCCAAAAAATAATTTATTTCTAAAATGTCAACTTTGATGATTTGTTATGACAAGTAGAAAACTTGAAATAGAGGTGGTGCAGAATATGGGTGTTTGGGGAACACAGATATATAGATAGTAGTTGGAGTCATGATTTGGAGGAACTCCTCAGGAAGCACACACAGGCTGGGAAAGGGGTCATGGATAATGCCCGGGAAGCAACTTATTTTAAAGCATGAACAAACGAGTGTCAGAGAAAAGGACAGAGAAAGAAGAGACAAAAGTAAGGAGGGAAATCTCCAAAGGGTGGTGATTTCAGGAAACAAGAGGATGGAACTTTAAGAAGGGGAAACTGCTGCAGATAAAGGGCTGTGGGATTTATCACTGTGGAGTTCATTGATGCCCTTTGAGACTAGTTTTAGTAAAGAGAGGGTGCAGGAGCTTATTTAAAGTGACCTGACAAGAGTGGGAATATTGGGTGCCTCAGTGTTTCTCAAACATTCAAGCAATGTTGTTTTAAAAGAAAAAAGTACAGATTGCCACACAGATTTTGATTAATTAGTGCTGGAGTCGAAGTTCAGAAGGCTGCATTTTGAACGAGGACTGTAGTGTGAGTTGTTAATGAACCACACCTTAAGGAGCCACTATTCTTTCATGAACTATTTATGAAAGGATGGAAAAGGAGGGTGGCAACTTGAGGCCAGGGAGGGTTGATGGAAGGCATCTATACTGGGGAAGACTCAAGCATGACTGAAAGGATATGGGAGGGATGACAGACAGAAGACGTAAGAGCTGATATCTGGTAACTCAAAACCCCAGAGAACAGGGTGGTTGGTAAAGGAGGAAGGATTCCCCAGAACAGAACACAGACAGGCAATTGCGGTGTCTTAGTCCATTCAGGCTGTTTTAACAAAATAACGTAGACTGGGTGGCTTATACTCAACAGAAATGCATTTCTTATGGTTCTGGGGGCTGGGAAGTCCAAGATCAAGGTACTGGCAGATTCTGTTTCTGGTGAAGGCTAACTTTCTGCTTCATAGATGGCACCTTCTTGGTGTGTCCTCACATGGCGGAAGGTGAAAATGAGCTCCCTTGGGCCTCTTTTATAAGGGCACTAATACCCTCATGAGGGTTCTGCCCTAAGAATTTAATCGTCTCCCAAAGGCCGCCACTTTCCAGCACCATTACCCTGGGGGTTAGAATTTTGACTTATGAACTTGGGAGGACATAAACTTTTAAACTACAGCAGAGGGGTAAACCTATCTACCCTGAACTACTTGCAACTAGGCTTTCTGTGTGTTTTCATGCACTGCTCTTCCTGTTTTCTCTGTTCACATGGGGTTGGTCACCCCACCCTCTCTTCTGGAAAGCCTTAGAGTTACCATGAAAGATTCCTCCAAATTGTTCCCTCCTCAATAAACACACAAATGAATAAAATGCCACAAGTGGAAATTGATAGTTAAAAGATATTGATTCAATATAAAACATTATTTTAATTGATTAAATCTTTTACAATGAAATGAACTACTTCCAAAGGTCATGAATTTCTCATGTTATAATATTTCAAGCTAGAAAATACTCTGACAAATGTTGCAGGCAGAATTGATGTACTGGAGAAAAACTCCCATGAGTTCCCTTTCAACTCTGAGATTCTAGGATTCTAGGTAATATTGAAATATAATATCTTCCACAGGGAAAGAGAAAAGGGCAAGTCAGGGATAGAGCTGGGGAGAAATTTGGAACTTTGGACAGCATGAGAATACTGGGATATGATAAAAGTAGAGGATAGAAACCAGGTGTGGTGGTGCAGACCTGTAGTCCCAGCTACTGAGGAGGGCGAGGCCTTGAAATTGCTTGAGCCCAAGAGTTTGAGTTCCCAGTGAGCTAGGATTGCACTCCAGCCTAGGTAACAGAGAAAGACTCTGTCTCTAAAAATAATAGAATAACATTTTAAACAAATTGCCCTCTTAAAAAAAAGGCTGCGTGTGGTGGCTCACATCTGTAATCCTAGCACTTTGGGAGGCCGAGACAGGGAGGATTACGTGAGCCCAGTAGTTTGAGAGCAGCCTGGGCAAGATGGTGAAACTCCATCTCTACAAAAACAATGTTTTAAAAATTAGCTGGGTGTGGTGGTGCACACATGTAGTCCCGCTACTTGGGAGCTGAGGCAGGAAGATCCCTCGATCCCAGGAGTTTGAGGCTGCAGTGAGTTATGATTACACCACTGTACTCCAGCCTGGGTGACAATGCAAGACCCTGTCTCTCTTAAAAAAAAGAAAAAAAAAAAAGCAGCAGCAGCAAGAAGGGTGGCATTCAAAGTAGGTTTTACCTTCGATATGATTTTTACCTTAGGCTGGCTGAATATTTTTCTAACTCCCAGCTAACTGATAGTGCCACAGTTTGATATAAATTTCATGTCAGATTTTGAAACTGCCTCAGGCTATGTCTGTGCCTCAGTCTTGCACTAGAGAATTTTCAGTCCATCACTGAGACTAATCCTAATGATTTCAAGGTGAATGAATTGTAGCGTAAGGCATGGAAAGGATGATCAAATGTTGTTGGCTTCCAAATGCTCAGCTTTTTATAAACAAAAATAGCAACAATTATCAACAGCCAATACATTAAGGCATGGCAGAGAGTACAGATTGTTTGGGGAGGATTTTTTTTTTCCCAAAATAAATAATTCATTTAATAACTGGTGATGATTTTTTTTTTTTTTTGAGATGGAGTCTAACTCTGTTGCCCAGGCTGGAGTGCAGCGGTGCAATCTTGGCTCACTGCAACCTCTGCCTTCCAGGTTCAAGCAATTCTCATGCCTCAGCCTCCTGAGCAGCTGAGATTACAGGTGTGCATCACCACTCTAGGCTAATTTTTGTATTTTTAGTAGAGACGGGGTTTCACCATGTTGGCCAGGCTGGTCTCGAACTCCTGACCTCAAGTGATCTGCCCACCTTGGTCTCCCAAAGTGCTGGGATTACAGGCATGAGCCACTGCACCTGGCCACTGGTGATGATTAATGTGTTGCTTTTCCCATGAATTAAGTATATGCGACTGATTATCACTAAGTAAAAGTCTAAATACAAGTAAGAAAAAAAAGGAATAAAGACAGAAGAGATGCTGTGCTCATTTTGAAAGACAAAATTGTTAAGTACTACTAATTATATTATTTAGTTGGCATGAAAAATGTAACAGGAAAAGGGACTGATTAATATCATTAGTAATGAACTTGAATTACGTAACAACCTCTTCAAGGCATTGCATGGATTTCACAGACACTCTTTTGGCCACACACATTCCTTGAGTTATCAATTTCTAGTTCATAATGGGGAAAGCAGGTGTGGATGGGCAGGTGACTTGTGATAGGTCATGTAGCAAATAGCTTGCAGAATCCAATCTAGGAACAGAGTTCAACCACTGTCCTGTGTAATCCTCCAAATGTCAATTTATATCTGAAGCTCTTGTCAGAAAGGATTGTACTGTTGGAAGAATATAAAACATTTGGCTGAAATAGGAGTGATGGAAATACTTGAAATGACTTCACAGTGACTGAAGGAGATTATTTCCTGGTGGAATGGCTTGTTGAGGTAGTGCTGAAAATGCTTGGTTCGAGTTCTTTCCCGTCATTAATGGTGTGTAGCACAAGTGCATAATGGGCACAGTTGGACTCAATCTATTTTATGCATCCATGCCTGACACTACAAGAGACCTAGATACTATTATTAGAATATGTTTCAAACTCTCCAGCATACTTTTCTATCTCAATGGATTTTAAACATCTCCAGAATTCTTGAGGGGGCCACTGATGAACTTCCTTGGAGCAAATGGTTGTACCTTTGAACAAGTCCAATAAGTTACTTCGTAGATTATAGACTGCTGTGCAGTGGTGGTTGAACAAGAGAACTTGAAATGGGTTTAAAGGAGACAAGCCAGTTGGCCCCAAAATTTCATTGATAGGGAATGTGAAAAGTTCTCAGTGTTGAAATATTTGGAAATATTTATCTATGGCTCTGCAATAGGAAAGAGAGAAGGGTTCCAGGGTATGCGTCTTCCTAATCTGAAGGAAGATAGTGATTTTTATAACCATGTAGAGTGTATTCAGCACAGAATGGAATGCATTTCGGTCAGAGGGCAAGGTATTTAAGGAGGAGGAGAAAATATACAGTAAAAAAAAAAAAATGTAGGTGAGCTAAAAACATGGAGGGTTTGGAAGGAAAGAAGAAGTTTGGACTTTATTTCCTCTAGTAATTTTCCTCTGATCCTCCCAGAGCAGCTTAGACAATTCTATTAAGTGCTCACATGATATCCTTTATCAAACACATATCATGTTTATTGTTGTTATTGCTTCTTCAATTGTGTGATTTCCCCATTAAATTCAAATTCTGTGAGGCAGGAACTATGTCAGTCTTGTTCACCTTCCTCTCCCTAGGCTCCCAGCAAAGACTCTGGTACATGGCAAGTGCTCAGCACATACTTGTGAAATAAGTGAATGAATGAATAATGGGAAGCCACTAAGTTGGCGAGGCCACTAATAATGGCAACTTAATAATGGCCACTAAGTTGGCGAGGCCTATGGTTTAAAAGAATCATATGGCAGTGAGATGCAGCCAACCTAGGCAATAAGATTCGGGAGTTTGCTGCTCCTTAACTTTATCAGCTACTGTGCTAGGAGTGTCTCTCACCTGAATTCAAGCTACTGAATTGTCAGTGCTTGTCACTTAAGAGAGCTGCCAGGCATGCTCCTTCCATCTCTTCCACCACTGAGGAACTTCATTGTGATCATGTCATGACTTGGCCTTAAAATTCACAGTTGAGAAATTGAGTCTCAGGGGACTGTGTGGTTTTTGTGAGGTTCCATGGTAGTTTGTAAGGACCAAAGCTGACTAGAGTTCAAGTTCCCCAATTCCTACCCAAGAATACTTCTTTATATGCCTTTCTGCAACTTTTTTTGAGATTGGGTCTTGCTCTGTCACCCAGGTTGGAGTGCAGTGGTGTGATCTCAGCTCACTGCAACCTCCACCAGCCAGGCCCAAGCAATCCTCCCACCTCAGCTTTCTGAGTAGTAGAGATCACAGGCACACACCACCACATCCAGCTAAATGTTTTGTATTTTTGGTACACCTGCTTCAACCTCTCAAAGTGCTGTGATTACAGGTGTGAGACACCATGCCCAGTTTAGAAAGAGCTTATTGTTTTGACATTAGGTTAGACTTAGAAGGAGAGAGTCTTAGTAAGTAAAATGAGTGAAACTCCTAATTCCATAGCATCTGCTAACTGTGAGTCATGAAAATGATGGTTTTGATCCGATATTCTTACATAACAATGGTAAACATGGATCTGTGTGTTGAACAAAGGGTTTAGGATGAAGACTCTAGTACAAAGAACAGAAAGAAGGGCAGGAGAAAAATGGGAGATGGTGGGGTGAAGAGTAAAACATCAGTGAGGATGACATTAAAATGCTAATTGCCACCAAATAGTTATTCCTTCTTTCTCTTTTAGTAAAAGAATTCTGAGTTTTAGCTAAGCAGATTACTACATAACAGAAAACTATATTTCTCAGGCTCCCTTCAGTATATGCGGCTATGTTTTGTGTAATGAGATTTCATTACAGGCAGCTTCTGAAATGGTCCCCAATGACCTCTCTCTCCTGATACTCACCTGCGTGGGCAAATCCTCTTTTTGAAATATGGACTGGACCTAGTGACTCATTTCTAATGAATAGAATAGGAATAAAGTGAGGGGATGTCATTTCCAAGATTAGGTTACAAAGAGACTTTGGCTCCGTCTTGGGTACTTTCTTTTATTCTTGTTCCGAGGATAGCCAGCTGCCATGTTGTGATCTGCTCCATGGAGAAACCTACATGGCAAGAAATTGATGTCTCCACGCAAGAGCCAGTGAGGACCGGAGGCCTGCCAACAGCTTTGTGTGTGATCTCAGAAACATATCCTTCCCGGGTGAGCTTTTAGATGACTGTAGAACCTGTCAACACTTGGATTGCAACCGTGTGGGATACCCTGAGCCAAGAGCACCCAACTAACTTGTGCCTGAATTCCTGGCCCACAGAAACAGTGAGATAATGAGCATTTGTTTTTTTAAGCTGCTAAGTTTTGGTGTAATTTGTTACACAGCAATAGATAATTAACACAGATATAAAGGAAGTGCTATGAGGCACCTCCAGAAAGTTTCCAGAGAGGAAGAAGACAACAGAGCCATTATGCACATGGCTGTGCTGGTTGAGCTTGGATCACAGTCATCTTGGATCACAAAGTCAAGGACACCCTCTAGGGGTGGCAGAGTTTTGAGTTAGAAGGACCTTAATCTTTCTGAAGACCGTGTGGGATTCCTTTACGGGTCATGGACTGTCTACCTTCAGAGTCCTTAACCTAAACTTCCCCGAAATGGCCAGTGTTATTGCTTTCTGGTATTAGGTCAGTGCAAAAGTCATTGTGGTTTTTGCCATTTGATATATTGAAGCAAACCTAATCCTGACTGATATAGGTGGATAGTGAAAGAAACAGGGATTCTACCAGTGAAAGGGAGTGTGAATCAGGCTGTATAAGAATGAATGGTGGAGACTGGGTCTCTTGCAGGATGAGCAACAGATGCAGGGGTATTTACTGTAAAAAGAAGGAAAAGGCCAGGTGCAATAGCTCTCGCTATCCCAGCACTTTCAGAGGCCAAGGCAGGTGGATCACCTGAAGTCAGGAGTTTGAGACCAGCCTGGCCAACATGGTGAAATCCCGTCTCTACTAAAAATACAAAAATTAGCTGGGCGTGGTGGCACACGCCTGTAGTCCCAGCTACTCAGGAGGCTGAGGCAGGAGAATCGCTTGAACCTGGGAGGCAGAGGTTGCAGTGAGCTGAGATCGTGTCATTGCACTCCAGCCTGGGCGACAGAGCAAGATTCCGTCTCCAAAAAAAAAAAAAAAACCTGTCACTAACAACTATTGTAAAAGATGGCCTGAATAACACTAGCCCAGTGGCAGTTAAAATATGGGTTCCCAAATCCCCTAGGCAAAAACCTTATTAAAACCTTTCTTTCAGAAGTAAAGAAATAAAAAATATTTCTGATATTTAAAAACAACTTAAGTTCAATACAACAATTTTGTACATTGTGCCTGGTACCTCTTTCAGTTCCATTTTATTGGACAAATATTTATTGATCATCTTTATGTGTTTGGCAATTAAAACATTACCATTTTATCATTATCAGTGTTATATTTTTTGGTTTTTTGGTTGTAAATTTCCTCTACAACAAATTATTATTGTTATGTATTCATTGCGTAAGCAACTTACAATAGTTAATACTCTAACCAATAGCACACCAATAAACGCTATGTCAACTTCTCATTTCTAACAGAGGAGAAAAGTTTCTTCTGGATATTGGCAAATCAACAGAGGGTCAATATGTCTGCACCCTTAATCCTATCAGTGACCCAAGAAAAAAATTAAAACATTACTTTAAATGTGATACTGGCATTAAATCAGCTATCACCAGAAAAATACATTCTTGACAAGCCTTCCTGATAATTCTATCTGCCAAAGGCAAGGAAAGCAGAGAAGGGAAAACGCTACTTTGGATCTACTCACGGCCTATAAGAAAAAATGTGTTGAAAAGGTACAAGCACTACAATTTTGGAAGAATAAAATGATGTCCAATATTTTGTGAGAGCCAAGGAGGAGAAAACTGGACATAATCTGCCATGATTACTTTTTTATGCGCTAATTGCTTTTTATTACAAAATAGCTCTTCTTTGTTTAGAAAAGTAGAAAACTGAGAAACTTACAAAGGAGAAAATAGTAATCCAGAGACAACAATGTTAACATTTTGATGTATATCTTCCTGGCTTTCAAATACATGTATTGTGTTTCTCTTATTATATAATTTATATTATACTTTACATAAAATTTTATACTCTGCTTTCTCCCATTCACCATAGATCATAAACATTTTTACATTTTATTACATGGTCTACTGAGACATTATTTTAGTGTTAGGTGATACTCTATTAAATAAAAATACTGATAGCTAATTTTCACTGGCACTATGTGCTAGACACTATATAATAGGTGCACGGTTGGATTATCTCATTTAATACTCATTACAATCTCCATGCTAAGTACTATTAGGATCCCCATTTGTATGGAGATTTAGGGGAAATAACTTGGCCAAGGCTCTAAAGGTTAGAATTAAAATATTCAGATTTGAATCCAGATAATTTAAAACTAGAGTCTGTGTTCTCAACTATTACATTATAGTATTTCTGTTTTTGTAGGAATTTGCAAAAATTTACTTCACCAATTCCCTATTGTTGAACTTCTAAGGTGTTTCCATTTATAAGCTATTACAAATAATTCTGTCATTAGAATTAGGACAACATAATTCTACTTAACACAATATAACAAAATATAATGTTATAACACTTAGCACAATATAATATTAATAGTAGTTAATAATTCTCCTTAACACAACATACTTCAACAATTTTGGCCATACATTTTTGTGAATATCCATTGTCACTGCCTTAAGATAAAGTTATAGAAGTGAAATTGCTAGTTGAAAAGGTATACATAATTCTGAGACATTCAATTTGATTAAAAATACATTAGCCAATTTGATAGAAAAAGTTTTTTAGATTTGTGTTAATCATCATTGTATTAATGATATATTAACAAAATATTTATTGCCTATACAGATTTATTTTTGAAATCTCTGATATACTTTTATCCAATATATTTTGTTTTTTCATTTCTCTTATTTTTTGGGACAGGGTTTCACTCTGTTGCCCAGATTGGAGCGCAGTGGTGCAATCACAGCTCACTGCAGCCTTTACCTCCAAGGGCTCAGGTGATCCTCCCACCTCATGCTCCTGAGGAGCTGGGACCACAGGCATGAACCACCATGCCTGACTGACTTTTGTATTTTTTATAGAGACAGAGTTTTACCATGTTGCTCAGGGTGGTCTTGAACTCCTGGGCTCCAGTGATCTGCCTATCTTGGCCTCCCAAAGTGCTGGGGTTGCAGGTGTGAGCCACCGCACGTAGCCAAGAATTCTTTATATACTCATAGTTGTCACAATTTATCATGATTTTGCAAATTTTTCTTCTAAAATTTGCCCTTAAATTCTATTTATGATGTCTTTTCATATAAAGATTTAAAATTTTTTGGTAATAGATCAATCTTTAATTTTTTTTATTTGCTGTTACGTTTAGGAAGACTTGAGTTTGCACAAATATTGAATCCTATTTTTGAGCAGTTCTTAATGAGTTTCTTAGGTAAATTGAATTGATTTTTAAAGCCATGTGAATAGCTTAAAAATGAATTCAATTCACTAAAGAAACTCACATAAATATGAGACCTCGTCTGATTTGTACGTCACATATCTAAGTATACGATCTGCAAATCAGACCATACTCAGCATTCCGGGCTAGATGAAAATTGCTTTGTATGTTATGATCTTATTGCATATTTTTTTGACTTTTTTTCAGAAAAATAAATTCACTTTCTTTATCTAGGTCCTATACATTTCTTGTTAATCCCAGATATTTTGTTGGCTCTTTTTATGAATGTAATCTTTTCCATTATATTTTCTATTTGGTTCAGAAGCAAAGGTTAATTTGACTGTTCTCCTGCAGTCTGACTGTAAGAGGATTGGTCTTCTGCAGAACTCCATGGAACTTGGATAAAGCCAAGCATTAAAATCAATCCTGGCATAATATTGAGGTGGCGGATCACGCCACTGGTAATATAAGCTACAAATGCAAGACTTAAACTTGTGTCTCGGTTCCAGTTTCTATGATTGCATAACAAATTAACCCCAACACTTAGTGGCATAAAACAACCATTTATTATGCCCATGAACCAGGAATTTCAGTAGGACATAGCTTCTGTCTGCTCCTTGATGCCTGGTGCTAAGCTGGAAGATTCAAAGGCTGGAAACTGAAATCATCTGAAACCTCATTAACTTTCATGCGTGGCGGTTCACATTTGCAGTTAGCTAAGGGGCCTGAGTTCTTCTCCACATTGGCCTTTACATGTCTTCTCTCCACATGGGCTAGTCTAGGTTTCCTCACAGCCTGATGGCTGGTTTCCCCCATGCAAGCCTCCCAAAAAGGAAGAGCCAGATGGAAGCTGTGTTCTATTTATGAACCAGCCTTGAAAATCACATGGCAGTACTCCGTCTATATTCTATTGGTTGGAGAAGTCACAAGTACAGTGTAGTTCAAGACTCTACACTTGATGAGGTATGTTAAGTTTCTAGAAGAACATATGGAATCAGAAATGTTCCTGTTAACAATTTCTTGGAAATAGACTCTGTCATAGTCCCCAAAAATATCAACGGAAGGACTGATGCTCCTCAACCCATGAATACTGAGGTGATAGCAAAGGGATGAAGAATAGCCTTTCTGTCATAATCTTGATCATGCTTGGTGAGCAACGGGTCTTTCCCTAGGGCCACGATACCTCTCCTAGTGTTGACTCCTGGCCAAGCTAAATCTCTATGTGCTTTTTCAGAATGTGATAGTGCAACATAAAACTCAGCCGTCATGCTACCGCTTCAGTCTCTATGAGTCTCCTCAATAAATGCTGTCCCAGAAGTCTGTTTGTATGTGATCTGGCAATCTGCCTTTGTTGCTCAAAGTCAGACTTCTCTGCCATATAAAAATCTAATTTGTATTTATTTATAGTCACATTCTTGAACTTTTTATTGCTTGTAAAATATTTTCAGATGACTCTTTTGAGTTTTCTAGGTAACAGATGATCCAAATGATGACAGTTTTGCTTTCTTACTTTTTATTGTCTTATATTGGCCAAAGCAAAATTCACAGGAAAAATTGTAAACAAGAGTGCTGATAGAGGAAGTGTTTGTCTTCTCATTACTGCAAATGACAAAGCTCTGTGTTTAGCCATTAAAGCACGATATTGGTAGTTTGTTTGAGATACACTTTCATTATAATTTTAAAGAAGCACCTTCCTAGTCCTTACTTGCTAAGAGTCTTTTTTTTAAGAAAGAAAAACAGATCAAACCTTCTTTTTAGCATCTGCGGAGATTATTTTTCTTCTTTAAGCTTTTGGTGTAAATGTTTTATATTAGTAGATGTCCTAACATTAAGTCATACTTGGAATAAGCTCTATTTGGTCTTGGTGCATTTTCTGGTATTAAATTCAATCAGCCACATTAATGTTTTGCATACAGATCTTGCAGCATCCCATATTTATTATATGAAGTGTGCTCATTGTCATTACAGCCGCATTCCCTTATCTGCGGGGGATATGTCCCAAAACCCCTAGCGATGCCTAAAACTGCAGACAGTACCAAACCATATATAGCTACACCTTATATACACTGAACATATATATACTATGTTTTTTTTTTGTATACATGCCTAGGATAAACTTTAATTTATAAATTAGGCACAATAAGAGATTAACAACAATAACTAATAATAAAACAGAACCATTATAGCAATATGTTAGCATCACTACTCTTGTACTTTGGAGCCAGTATTAAGTAAAATAAAGGTTACTTGAACACAACACTGCAATACTGAAACAGTCAATCTGATAACTGAGAGGGCTACTAAGTAACTAATGGGCAGGTAGCGCCTACAGTGTGGATGTTCCAGACAAAGGATGATTCACATCCTGGGCAGGACTTAGTGAGATGGTCCAGGATTTCATCACACTGCTCAGAATGGTGCACAATTTGTAACATTCATTGTTTATTTCTGAGATTTTTCATTTAATATTTTCAGACTTAGGTTGACTGTGGGTAGCTGAAACCATGTACAACTATGGATAAGGTGGGGTGGGGGACTACTCTATTTTCTAAATAGTTAGTAATAACATTGTTTTCTTTGCTCCAAAGTTATTTTGGAGAGGTTTTAAGAAATTATTGCTATTTCCAAGTGGTTGACATTTGTCTGAAATATTGTTACTACAACTTAAATATTAAGAAAATGTATTTGTTTGTAGAAAATATGTATGTTATTTTGGAATGTGTTCATCAGATGAAGCAGGTTAACACATTAATCCCCAAATCTCAGTGGTTTTCACACAACAAATGTTTATTCATAGTTACACTACATGTTGAATGGCAGGTTGGTAGGAAGCTCTACTCTAGGACTCAGATTGAGGGAATGTCCAAAATCGCTTGATGCTGCTATCTGAACTTGTGATTTTAGCCTTCCCTTTAACAGCAGAGGGAGTGAATGGAGAACTTACTCTTTTTTTGAAACTCTTTGACCCAAAAGCAACAATGTCACTTCCATTCATAGCCTATTCATTAGAGCTAGTCATGTGGCCCTGCCTGACTACAACGATATGTGGTCAAGCAAATGAAAATTCAGAGGACAGTAAATACTGCCAAAATGCCCGTGAATCTAAACGGAAGATGGTTGAGGGGTATAATACTGAGATTTACAACGAAGTTAGAGTAAATGTTAGAATGAGCATTTGCACAAATGTTTTACTGTAAAGGAGGAAGACAAGTGGGAGGCATCTAAAAAAGACCAATGTGACTATGGAGAAATTCCTCTAATTAGCTAAAATGTGAAAAGCACATTTTTAAAATATGAGAGAAAGGATGGAGTACAGGGACTGGAATTACTCTATCCCTTTAACAAAACCCAACGAATGGGCAAAATCAATGAAAAAGCTGTTTTTGAGAAATTGGACATCAGGCAGCTAATGACAGTAATTCAAGAGAGATAGGTAAAACATGAGCCAAGCCATATAATTGCTCCAGATTATTGCCTTGAGAAAGTTTCCAGTCTCCAGCGCAGGGAAGGGGAAAGCAGGTCAACTCTGAACTGAGGAAACAGATTGCAGGATCTGGGAGACAGAAGATGCCTGGAGTTCATAAGACACAATACCAGATGAGACAGATCTGCACAGAGATTGAACTCTAGAGGTCTGCAGAGAGCCCCCCTCTAGCACGCAGCAGAGTACTGATCAGCACATATTTGTGATGACATTATTGGAGACTGAGGAAAGAACCATTCAAAAGGATTAGAGGTAATACTGCCCAGTGCTAACACTGGGCTGGGAATAGTGCCTATTCCCATCAGCCACAATGGAAAACTTTACAATTCACAGGGTGTTAGTAGAATACTCAGGAAGGTTTGCTTCTGTAATGAGAAATAATCAGCTCTGGATTAAAAGATATTGGTGCTGTCTAACAAATCTTAAAAACCAGACCCAAGGGATCAAACTCTTTACAAGTAACTTAGCTGCATCCCAGAATCAGGCTCAAGAAATAGTTATAAGTATACAAAAATATCCAGCTCCAAAACAAGATAAAATTCTTAATGTCTGGCAGTCAATAAGTAATTATGAGGCATGGGCCGGGTGCGGTGGCTCACACCTGTAATCCCAGCACTTTGGGAGGCCGAGGTAAGTGGATCACAAGGTCAGGAGATTGAGACCATCCTGGCTAACATGGTGAAACCTCGTCTCTACTAAAAATACAAAAAATAAGGTGGGCATGGTGGCATGCGCCTATAGTCCCAGCTACTTAGGAGGCTGAGGCAGGAGAATTGCTTGAACCCAGGAGGTGGAGCTTGCGGTGAGCTGAGATCACACCAGTGCACTCTAGCCTGGGCGACAGAGCAAGGCTCTGTCTCAAAAATAAATCAGTGAATAAATACATAAATAAATAATAAAAAAATTACTAGGCATGAAAAAGCGGGAAAATATAACCCATAGTGAGGAGGAAAATTAATAACTGAAACTGAACGAGTACTGACACAGATGTTAGAATTAGCAGACGAGGACATTAAAAGTTAATGCAACAGTATCCCTTGTGTTCAAGACATTAAGTAGACACAGGCAAGGTATAAAAAAGACCCAAATCAAGTTTCGAGAGATAAAAATACAATGTCTGAAATAAAAAATGCCCTGGATGGGATTAATTAATGGTAGATCAGACACTGCAAAGGAAAAGTTTAATGAATTTAAAAATATAAAACAATGGAAACTATTCGAAGTGAAAAACACAGAAAGAAGTTTAAAAAGTGAACATAGCGTCTTTGTATTGTGGGACAACTTTAAGCAACTTAATATATGTATCACTAGTCTCCAAAGTTAAGCAGATGGAGGAAAGAAGAAATATTTGAAAAAAATGGTAGGAAACTTTCCAAATTTCATGAAAACTGTAAACTTATAAATCCAAAAGCTAAGTAAACCACAAACACAAGAGCCATAATGATAGCCATACCCTGGCACATTATAATAATTATTATTTTTAAATAATAATCTGGACCGGGCATGGTGGCTCATGCTTGTAATCCCAGCACTTTGGGAGGCCTAGGCGGGTGGATCACCTAAGGTCAGGAGTTCAAAACCAGCCTGATCAACATGGAGAAACCCCATCTCTACTAAAAGTACAAAATTAGCTGAGTGTGGTGGCACATGCCTGTAATCCCAGCTACTTGGGAGGCTGAGGCAGGAGAATCGCTTGAACCTGGGAGGCAGAGGTTGCGGTGAGCCAAAATTGCGCGCCATTGCATTCTAGCCTGGGCAACAAAAGCGAAACTACGTCTCAAAAAAAAATGATAATAATAATCTGATTTTTATTTTTATTTTATTTTGTTTTAAGTTTGGGGGTACATGCGCAGGATGTGCAGGTTTGTTACATAGGAAAATGTGGCACATTATAATTAATTTTCTCAAAACCAGTGGTAAAAAGAAAAAGTTTAAAAACAACCTGAAAGAGACATATTATGTACAGAGGAAAACAGGTAAGGATGACAGCAGATTTCTTGTTAGAGACAGCATATGTGAGAGGACAGAGGATAAAAATCTTTAAAGTAGAAAGAAAACCTTTCAATCTAGACTCCTCTATTCAGCAAACATACCTGTCAATAATGAAGATAAGATTAAAAGCTTTAATCTGCATCAGTCCCTATCTACAAGAAATGTTAAAGAAAGTACTTCAGGCCAGAAGGTAAATAATTCTGTGCAGAAACACGGATTTACACAATGGAATGAAGAGTGCTCAAAATTGTTAATTATCCTCATGGACAAAAATTGCTGGAACAGCTCTTTATATCACATTTAGACAAGATAAAAGTCTAGCCAAAGTAAAGATGTCCATCTTTTCTGGCACATTACTTCAAGAGCAGAAATCTTTTCCCATAAGCAACTCCCATAAATATCTGTGGACCTTCCCTTAAGTCACAGTGGCCAGCACTGCAGGACCATTATATTTGGCTTAAATTTAGGATTTACTCCAGATTCAAGTGGGAAGGAATTGACAACTGAACTAAATTGGAACTCAAGAAGAAAAAGAGGAAAATGGCTATTAGGCAGGCAAACAGCATTGTCTGCTATTGAGGCCGTGACTTCTATATAGTTGTCTATATCTATCTTTAGTGTCCAGTCCTGGGTGATGAGGATCTAAATAACTAAATTACTTATATGTACATAAAAATTTCTGTGAAAATTAGATCATAGTATAAACACAGGTTTGAAATCTGTGTTTTTAATATGTTTTAAATATTTCCTCCATCACTAAATATGTTCCAACAACAGTTTAAATTTAATAGGTTTATAGCATTCTATTGAATAGATGTATCATAATTCATTTAACATAACTTATAATCTTGATGTTGAACACTTAAATTGCTATGAATTATTGACAACTGAATGATAAATATCCTTCTAGACATAGCTGTGTGCACATCACTAATTGTTTCCTTAAGATAAATTATTTAAAGAAGAAAAACAGGATCAAAGGTGTAGATCAAGTATTTCCCTATAGCAAGGTTATACAGGATTACTTTCCCACCACCAGATTGGGATAATATCACCCTTACCTATACTAGCTATTGAATTTTTCCAATTTGATAGGCAAAATGTATCTTTTCATTGCTTCAATTTTTTTACTACATTGACTACCAATGAGGTGAACTATGTGTTCCTATGTTTTAACAACATTTGTATTTCTCCTTTTGTGGGTTGCTTATTCAATATTCTTTGCCTCCTAAATAAAATGGCATTGTAATGCAAACAAACAAAATACGAAAGGAAGAACACATTATTTAAGACACATTAAAGAACAGCATAGAGCCGGGCACAGTAGCTCACGCCTGTAATCCCAGCACTTTGGGAGGCTGAGGCAGGCAGATCACGAGGTCAAGAGATCGAGACCATCCTGGCTAACACTGTGAAACCCCATCTCTACTAAAAATACAAAAACGTTAGCCGTATTTGGTAGCAGGTGCCTGTAGTCCCAGCTATTCAGGAGGCTGAGGCAGGAGACTGGCATGAACCCGGGAGGCGGAGCTTGCAGTGAGTTGACATTGCGCCACTGTACTCCAGCCTGGGGACAGAGCAAGACTCCATCTCAAAAAAAAAGAAAAAAAGAAAAAAAAGAAAAGAACAGCATAGACCAAATTACATTACCAGAAAGGCAAATGGCCAGAAATAATGGAGGCTTATAAAAAATAATACAGGGCACGCATTGAAGCTAGCTAAAGGAGAAGAATAAGAATAGATTGATTTTACTTTATATTCTCTGTGATGGATATTGACAACCAGACTGGATATATAGATTAGACATTGATTGGAAAGAACTGAAATCCTACCTAGATTAAGAGTTATCAGAGAGACCTTACTTTCAAGTAAATTTAACCCTGTGGTACTCATGGAATTAATTCTCAAAAGTACTAGTACTATGGATTAGATAGCTGATCTTTAAGGAATCTTGCAAAATGTGAGAGTTCCTAAATATTTGGAAACTGGTAACTATTACCTTGAGTTTTATAAAATAAAAAAAGTAGAATTTGCATAATTTAAGACATCAGTGCTAAACGAGATATGTAGAGTCTCATCTGATTAGATAAGTGACCCCAATACTGGAGTCTGGTGGAGTACTACAGGAATAGGCTCTCGGTTTATCCTGTTCATAATATAGTTTGCAACGAACACAATAAAATTTAATGAGAACATACGTGCTCAATTGAAAATAAGTCATATGAAAATCATATGGAAATAATGGAAATAAATTGTCCAAATTATATAAACTGCTTATTTACAGGACTGGGGATAGAAGGGTAAAGTGTAGAATGCTTAGAAAAATGTACGTTAGGTCTAATATGGCATAGATTATTTAAATAGCAGGAAAAGTGATTTTAAAAATATATTTTAGAGCTATAAATAAACAACTCCACTTTAGAGTGGGTAAAAAACTACCAAGATTATCTCGTCAAAGCCTTCATTTTACAGTTGTCAAAACAGATGTCAAGAGAGGTAAAGTGCCTTTCCCACCCTCCCAGTAAGTTAGCTGCATGATTTAATTCTTTATCATCTATCATGTTGGTATTCTCTCTCTCTCTTGATTACTGTCTTTCAGGATCCAATCTTCTGGGAAAGGATGAAGTTTCCTCTGCTGAATGCAATTGATCTTTTCCGAGGAAAAATATAGTCACTGTCTTGGACTGAAACAGGAATTTTCAACCGGATTGAGGATTTCTGGGGAAAGAAAACTAAATCAATGATTGGCCCAGTCTGTCAGACTATTGGCATCATTTGATCCCTGCCCTGTGAGCTCCATTCCCTCCTCCTGATGAAAAGGCATTCTCCTATCCAGACGGATCCTCATCTGCCTGTCTGGTCTCTCTGATCTCACCTGCAATAAGCCTTCCACCATTCACTGTGCTCCAAAGACACTGGCATTTGCTCTCTTCCTCCAACAAAGCCGTCCTGGTAAACCTTTCTCTATACATGCTGTTCCTTTGTCTGAAAGCTCTGCCACCAAGTCTTTGGATGACAGGCTAGAGGTTTCAGCTTAGCTGTCACCTCCCCAAAGAAGTCTTCCTTGATGATTCATCCTAAAGTACCTGTCCACCTTCCAGACAACTCTCCATTCCATTATTGTTTGACTTTTTTCATAGAATTTTTCGCCATTTGAGATAGTATTTTTCTTTTAATTCATGTATGTATTTATTGCTTGTCCCTCTACACATTCTAAAATAAAAACATCAGAAGAACAAGGTCCTTTGATAGTGTTTACTGCCGGATCTGCAGTGCCTAGAAGAGTAGCTGGCTCATGGGAAGAGCTCAATAAATATTTGTTAAATAAATGAATGAATGAAGTTGCTACTTAGACTATCCGTCCTTTTTAAGTTGGCATTGTAATAGTTGGCTTTATTTGAGCTCCATATTATGTGCATACATATAAGAAGCAGGCAGAGTAAAGGGACTCCTTTTGCTAAACTAGTTACTATTTAACTAGTACATACCTTTGTACCTGAAATAGAAGCCAGAATTTCAGAGCTTGAAGAACTTCAAGAATCATGAAGATGATGATGATGACAGTGATGATAATGATGAAGGTAAATAACTGAAACCCAGAGGAGTGAAGTCAGTAGTTCAAATTGACACAGATATTTTCAGCTGAAGTTGAGACATAATCCAGGTTTCTGGACTTCCAATACCATGCTTTTTCTATTGAACTAAACTCCCTTTATAAACTAAAAGACTACATGCCAACTAACAATGATGGAAAGGATGACAGATGGTAGAAGAAAGTCAGAAAAAAACAAATGATTAGCAATGTCTGCCACAAGCGCAGAATCAAGAAATGGTGATACACACTAACTCTAGTCTAGAAGAGAAGAAGAATGTCCAGCAGCTTATAATATCATAAATCAGGAAACCCTAATGGAGAAAGGCATTACAATTATAAAGGGTATGGGATTTTTCTTCAGAGGAGGAGAGCTGTAAGCCTCCTATAGCAAAGCTATCCTGTGTGAGAAGCTTTGAGGGTTTTTGTCGTTGCCCATTTATTTAGGTAAATCAAATCAATTTTCAATTCTCATGGAAGATCTCCTCCTAGGAGAAATGTGATGCAAATGGAAAAAGCCATGATTTTTCACAACCGTCACATAAAATTGTGTCTTTTATATGCATGTCAGAGTTATAAAACTATAGCTAAACATGGATATAGGACTGAATTCATTCAACATGACTTGTGTAGAGAGGATGCTATTAGATAAGATAGATACATGTACTCTGTAAGAACTCCATGCTCTAAAATTACTGTTTTCAAGTACCTCAAACTATCTTCAAGAAGTAACATTCTCATAACTTGCATTTTTGGCAGGGTTTTTTTTAAGTTCATAAATGATTAAATATGGAATCTTTTTTATATTATTTTGTAAAGATGGAGACTGCATTTACATTTTTGCCATACTTTCATTAGCTCTAGAGTGGGACGACTGTCTTCAAAATGATACATTTCAAAGTGTTACTTGCTTACCACAGTATTTTGGACAGAAATTAAGGAGGAGAGGTTATATTATTCAATAGAAGCTTGGAAATAGATAGCTTAGTTCTCTCAAACAGTACATGTATAGGTGTGGGGTAAGCTGGGAATTTGGTCATCATATGGATGTGGAGGGAACCCCTTACTTCACTCTATATTGTCAGCATTGAGAGAAATGTCCAGCTGCATTCAAGGACACCACCGCACTTTTTTGAGAAGAAAGTGAGAAGCAACATCAACAACACCAGGCATGGAATTTTAGATCCTTATTAGCAATGGCAGCCTGAAATAGTCATTTAACTTCTAAGTATATTGATGATAATGATAACGCTCTGGCTCTCTCAGAAGGTTGTTGTAAGTATCAAAGGGGCTAATATCCATGAAAGTGCTTCATAAACTACAAATTACTATATAAATGTATTTTGGTATGAAAGAAAGACCTGGCTGGGTATACCGGGGTAAGGTTAAGAATTCAGACAACTTTCAGTATAACTGACAGGGAGCCCTGTGTGTTTGTTTAATTCAGCTCTTTCAGAATTATATATATATATATATATATAAATAAAATGTCTTAGTCTGTTTGGGCTGTTATAACAGAAATATCTTAAACTGGGCAATTTATGAATAATAGAAATTTCTTTCTCACAGTTCTGGAGGCTAGGAAGTCCAAGATTAGGTCTCCGGCAGACCTGGTGAGGGCTTGCTCTCTTTTCCAAGATGGCGCCTTCTTGCTGCATCCTCACCGGAAGGAAGCGAGGAATGGGGTATCTTCACATGGCGGAAGGGCAAAGAGGGCAACAGGTACAAGCTTGCTCCCTCAAGCCTTTTTATAAAAGCATGAATATCATCCATTAGGGTAGTGCCCTCATGGCCTAATCATCTCGTAAAGGCCCTCCCTCTTAATACTGTTGCACTGGGGACTAAGCTTCAACATGAATTTTGGACATTCAAACCATAGCGCATATATATACGTATAAAATATATAATATATATTATATATATATTTATATATAATATATATTATATATTTTTGAATATATTCTTTGAAAAGTCTAGACTCTGTTCTCTGAAAAGTCTAGACTCAAGATACCCCAGTAACAATGAGTATACCTAGACTATACTCATTTTTAGTTTCTAATATCATTTTCCACTAAAAGGAACCACGGTACTTTGGAGAGATGGCTGATTTCAGGAAGAGGGCAGAGAAAATAAAATGTAAGCCTGGTACATCTTATGTGAGAAGGTAAGTAAGTAATTATGAGCCTTGTCAAAAGCACACAGAGGTATCTTGAAGGGACTTCCACTAGCCAAATTTGGGGAAGTTGATCATCAAAATAATAATAAAATAATTAAAGAAAATAACGTACTATCAGCCATTGAAAAACCATTCGTTCATACTGATAATACATAGATAAATGGGGAAGAAGGAAAACATGCTATAAAGCCCATTATTGAGAAAATCGACAAAATTAGAATATGAACTGCAGATTAAATTATTACATTCATGTTAAGTTTCTGGAATTTGTTAATTGTACTGTGATTATGTAAGAATATATTTTCTGAGGAAAAACACTGAAGCATTGAGGGTTAAAAGGCATGGTTTATACAACCTACTCTCTATCAGTTCACATGTATGTGCATATATATATATATATATATGATTCTCCTGCCTCAGCCTCCCAGGTAGCTGGGATTACAGGCATGTGCCACCACACCCAGCTAATTTTGTATTTTTAGTAGAGATGGGGTTTCTGCATGTTGGTCAGGCTGGTCTCGAACTCCCGACCTCAGGTGATCTACCCACCTTGGCTTCCCAAGGTGCTGGGATTACATGCGTGAGCCACAGTGCTCGGCCTAGGTAAACCTTTAAAGTATAATATTCATACGTAAAAGTACACACACAATAAGTGTATAACTTGACTAATTATCAAAAAGTAAACCACCCATGTGTCACAGCATCCACATCAAGAAATAGTAGGTAACATCACTGGTTTCCCTGAAACCCCTCTTGTGCACTCATCCAATCACTGCCCCGACAAGAATAACTACCATCCTCACTTCTAACAGGATAGGTTAGTATTGCCTATTTATGAACTTTATATAAACTACCAACTTCTTTCTCTCCACATTATGTTTGTAAGTTCCACGTTGTGTGACTTGTGGCTCATTTATTTCTTTGCTGCACAGCATTGTGTTTATACATAAACTACAATTTGTGCTTCATTTCACTGATGGTGGATATTGGGTTGTTTCCAGTCTGGGACTATTGCAAATAGTGTAACTAAAGACATTTTTGGACATGTCTTTTGGTAAACATGGGCATTTATTTTAGTCCTATACCTAGGCAAAAATTGCTGAGTCATAGGATGGACACACACACAAACACATACACACACGAGTGGGTTCTCGAATAATGTTGTTTCATTCTACATCATTTTGTTATAATTTTTTTTTTGACGCAGTCTCTCTCTGTCACCCAGGCTGGAGTGCAGTGGCATGACCTTGGCTCACTACAACCTCCACCTCCCGGGTTCAAGCGATTCTCCTGCCTCAACCTCCTGAGTAGCTGGGATTACAGGTGCATACCAGCATGCCATCATGCCCGACTAATTTTTGTATTTTTAGTAGAGATGGGGTTTCACCATGTTGTCCAGGCTGGTCTTGAATTCCTGACCTCAAGTGCTCCGCCCACTTCAGCCTCCCAGTGTTGGGATTACAGGCATTTTGTTATAATGTTGATGAGGAAAAAAGTAGATTCCTGGTTGGGGCCACTGTCTGTCTAAAGTCTGCATGTTCTCTTTATATCTGTCTGGGTGTTCTCCAGGTACTCTGATTTCCTCCCACATCCCAAAGATGTGCACATTTGGTGAACCAGTGTTTCTACACAATCCCAGTCTAAGTAAGCATGTGTGTGTGTGTGTGCCCTGCTATGGAATGGTGTTCTGTCCAGGGTTGGCTCCCACCTGCACCCTGAGTTGCAGGGATGGGCTCTAGCCAGCCATGACCCTGACCTGGAGTAGTGATTGGAAAATGAATGAGTGAATTGAATGAATACAAATTGTTGTCAAATAAAAATTTGTCAAGTATATGGTAATCATACAAATGCATGGCAATAAAGGATGTGGTATAAAAGTGCTCAGTGAGCCTGCCATGTTTGTTATTGTTTGTTTTTGAACTACATGGATGTGCTATTACTATTTTTACTTTGCAAAGAGGTGATGGGTGCTTGATTTGACCCACCACCACTAATACTGGCATCAGTCACTGATTCACCAAAAGTTAGGTAAATAATTCTCTTACTTGTTTCTATTAATCTTTCTTAAATGTATGTATAGCTCCCATTTACTTCAATGTTTAATATTGAAAATGTCTTGGGTCTTTGTTTAGAAATTTAATGATGTTTTTCTGACCAGAAATATGTGGCAGGAACTTAACTCTTGCTTATATCAAGTAGCCTGTGGTGAAATTGGTTTTGTTATGTGTCATTTCACTTAAAGTCAGTTTCTAAGAACCTATCAGTAATGTTAAGTGAGCATTTACTATGTGTGTGTGTGTGTGTGCATGTGTATTATTTTTTGACGATGTTGCCAAATAGTTTTCTGAAGTAGCTAAACCAATTTCTACCCTCTTTCACAGTGTGTGAAAATTCCAATTATTTTACGTCCTTCCTGACACTTGGTATTGTCTGTTTCTTTTTTGCCATTTTAGTGGGTGTATTACTTTTCTATAGCTATATAATAAATTACCACAAACTTAGAGGCTTAAAACAATACACATTTATTATACCACAGTTTCTGTGCATTAAGAGTATAATCTAACTGGGTCCTCTGCTCACAGTCTTCCAAGGCTACCATAAAGATGTTGGCTGGGCTGGGTTCTCATCTGGAGGCTTGACTGGGCCAGAATCTGCTTCCAAGTTTATTCAGGTTGCTAAGAGAATTTATTTCCTTCCTGCTGTATGACTGATGGCCCTAGTGGTTTTTTTTTTTTTTTTTTTTTTTGGTGTGTGGGCCATTGGCAAGAAGCTGAGTTCAGTTCCCAGAAGCTGTCCACAGTTTCTAGATGCCACATTCAACTCCTCCCCACATGGGCTCCTTTTAAATGGCTGCTCACTTCATCAAGCTCACAAGAGTCTCTAGCTTCAGTATGCTAATACAGAGTCTTATATAAGATTATGTTAAATAGGAGTGACATCCCATCATCTTTGTCATATTCTATCAGTTAGAGGCACATCACAAGTCCTGCCTGTAGTCAAGGCGAGGCAATTACACAAAGGCATGGGAGGCAGGGTTCATTTGGGGTCATCTTGGATTCTGTCTGCCACAGTGAGCATATTGTGGTATTGCATTGTAATTTCAATTTATATTGAAAGCCCATTTTTTCTTCATAACTAATCAAAGAGGAAAATGCTGTTTACTTAGGAAATTTATTCTGAAATATTCAAATTATTTTTCCTCCATCTTGTGAATTAAATTCCCACCATTTTGCTTTGCTAGTGTGGATATGGGCCCGAAGTCCAGGTTTCAGCTTTCTGGTCCTAGATAAAGTCTAGCTTACATAAAGGTTTAGAATTCTGCCAGCTCAAGTATCCATGCCATTTTAATTGGACATAAAGGACAGAGTCCTGAGTCATAGCAAGAGGTAGTCCAGAGATTTTGGGTACACTTCTGAAATATAAGGAATTTTTATTCAGTTGCTGGAAATGTGACTTGGCCTCTTCCTTCTTGCTTACTTCCTCTAAATGCATGAAACATCACTCTGCACTATTAAGCAATGGCAATTTCACCCTAGGGGCAGTGGCACTTGAGGAGTGAAGGCTGGGATCTCTGAGGTTTGTTTATCACTTCTTTTAACTTTCTAAAGTGGTTGGAATCTTCCCCGAAGGAAGGTACTGAGACTATTAAGCATCATTATGGTTAATATGTTTGCTGAATCACACATTATAATGGAATCTTCCATGTTGATCACAAAGAAAAAAGGTGATCCTTATTCTTTCAATATTAAGAATCTTAAAAGTCACCCAACTAGATAAGAACTGCATTTTTAAATGTTTGTTCACTGTAGAAAATACTGCAGGCCAGGCGCAGTGGCTCACACCTGTAATTCTAGCACTTTGGGATGCTGAGGTGGGTAGATGACTTGAGCTCAGGAGTTCGAGACCAGCCTGGGCAACAGGGTGAAACTCTGACTCTGCAAAAAAATAAAAAAATTAGCTCATCCCAACTATTTGGAAGGCTGTGTCACAGCTACTTGGGAGGCTGGGGCAAAAGAATCGCTTGAGCCCAGGAGGTCAAGGCTGCAGTAAGCTGTGATTGCACCACTGTACTTCAGCCTGGGCAAGAGAGCAATGTTAAGTTCCTGTTAAGTCCCCATATCAAGAAAAAAAAAAAAAGAGAGAGAGAGAATACTGTCATAGATTAAATAATACGACCGGTTGTAATAGTACACAATGAAGTCAATAAAGTGAGAATTTTTGAATCAAATAATACCAAGGAGATTTGAGAAAATAATTGTTTGATTGAGCTTAAGGACTCAATGCTTTCCTAAATCTAGAAAAAATGAAAGCTCCTCTCTCTATATATTTAACAAAGATATGCATATATTTATATATATTTGCCAAAAAAGCTCCTCTTAGAGAGATAGATATATATTTAGAGATACATACATATTTAGATACACATATATATTTACCTCTAACAATCTTTTAAATTGTTGATAACCTTATTAACAGAAATATATAGAAGGAAATTTACGTTGTGGGAAACACATTCTCAACTACAGCAATATATCCATAGGAGAGTGACTGCATCTAACAGGAAATGTCACAAGAATAATTCCACCTGAAGCTGTCTTTGAGTCATCTTTATAACAAGACTAAAAATAAATTTATTCAGATTTGAATTCCCTTGTAAGGAAGTGCAAAATACATGCCAAAATATTCAGAACTCTGAAAGAAACACCTGAAAATTATTTATAATGAAAAAAGTTCAACTATCATGAGCAGCATATCTGAATTTCTGCTGAATATGGAAAATCATTATTCCTTAAATCTGATTTTAGAAGCAAAAGTCATGGGGAACAAACTGAAACAAATTCATGCCACAAACTGAAGGGGTAATAAGTGATGATCAAGTTCTATTGTGTTTATGAAAACTGAAGGAGTCAATGCATTCTACATTACCTGTTTTCAGCATTTCTTTTTGCTCCTTTGAAAAAAAGTCCTTGGAAGTAATTTTTCAACATGCATTTGTTCTATTTTGCTGGGTGTGCCCAAAGCTAAAATTTTCCTTTGAAATAACACTATTAAGCAAGACTATAGTGATAGCGCTAACAATATTGAATTAACTGGAAAAAAAGGTTCTATCTCTGGAGAGTTAGATGAATGCCAAATAAGCAACTATAAATTTCTCTTTTAAAATAATGATGATTTTAATTAACTTTGGGATGGTATATTAAGACCTCCGGCATCATGATATGGTGGCAGAAAATAGGGCCTAGGAATTTGAATCTCCTCACTTTCTAGTTTAAGGCAAACTAATGTAAACCACCCAATATGCCAGGAGTATGTATATTTTCATTTACTATATATGTATGTACTCTGAAATCTTCTTAAGGATTTTGTAAGATTATATTATTACCAACTAAAGCTTGAAAGCCCCAGGGTCACATGACCACCAGTCAGTGATCGAGCTAGAAGCCAAACCCTGCTGTGTGTGGTTCTAAATCACATTGCCTTCCAGTGCTAAGGAAGCTTTTTATTTCATTATTTTGTGTCAGGTAACATTCCTGAAGCGGTCGTTCTTCCCCACCTTGACTTATCATCCTATTACTGGAAGCCTCCGTGATTGATTCAAATCAATGAGTACAGATTCTAACATTGTTAAAATGCAATCAGGGTGAACACCTATCCACAAGGTTTTTGAGGCTGGGCAGTGCTACAGGACATGTAGACAGGTGCCAATCTGGCTTTGCAAGTGCTCTGCAATTCAGCTCTAACTTCTCTAATCCCTATTTAAATTTAGTGGATACCACGTCTGTCACTAGTCTTGAGAGCAATGCCAACACTTGGTCCAGCCTCTCTCAACACTTTTTCTTCTCCCTTCCATTGCTTCTCAAACCAATGTGCAAAATCCAGGCAAGCAGTTGGATAATGATGTATACATAATGATGAATACAAAGATGTAGTTTTCTTTGTATTCTTATTGGTTTGGATTCACTGAGATTCCATCTTTTTCTTAATTAAAAAAAATTGTATGGGTATGTAGAAGGTATATGTATTTGTGAATTCCATGAGATATTTGATACAGGCATGCAATGCGTAACAATCACATCAGGATATGTGATGTATCGATCACCTCAAGCACTTATCCTTTGTGTTACAAACAATCCAGTTACACTCTTTTAGTTATTTTTAAATGTGCAATTGAATTATTTTTTATCATTGTCACCCTGTTGTGCAAGTAAATACAAGGTCTTATTCATTACTGAGATTCTTAAATCTGTGGACTAATACTTTTTACCAGTTCCAGAAATTGTGCAATGGTTATTTCTCTATATATTACTATTGCCACAGTCCCTCTCTTCCCTCCTTATGGGACTCCAATTACATTTATGTTAGGGTTTCTGGCTTACTCTCATGTAATTCTTGTACTCTCTTCTGATAGCGTGTTATTTTTTTAAAAATCCCCTTGTGCTCTATTTTGAATATTTTCTATTAACCTGTCTTGGTGAGTTCACTAATTTTGTCATTTGCTATATACTCTATATTAAAATAAAACACAACAAACAACTTTATTGAGATACAATTCACATACCATAAAATTCACCCATTTGAAGTTAAATCAGCTAGTGGGAGAATATAGGTTGAGAAAAGGGTCTAGGAACAAGCCACAGTCACAGGCATATCTTGGAAGGCTGAATTAGCAACACATTCCTGCTGCTATGTGCAGAGTCCATGTTTCTTGTGCACTTCCTGGTACATTCACCTTTCTGATCCACCAGGGCTTTTTGTTTCTGGATGATGCTTGCTTTAAACTTAAATATATCCCAACCTCTGCCTTGCATTTCAACACAAGATACTTTTTTTCCCCAGATCTCTCTCCCCCAAGGATCTTAGGTGGCAAGCGAAACTAGTAATTGATTCACCTAATGTATTAATATAATGTGTTACACATTATACATTAATACGTATATGTTGCTCTGGCTGTTTAGAATGCAACAGAAGATTCCTAGAGATGAAATACCATAACCTATATTTTCTCAAGGAAAGATTCATGGACCATTTTCTTAAGGAGTGCATGTAAAAATGCTCATGTCTGGGCTTCATGCCAGATCTACTGAATCAGAATTTCTTGAAATGAGGCTCCAAATCTAAGCTTTTACAAGCTCTCCCCAGTTAGTTCTTATGGACCTTAGAGTTTGAAAACCAAAGCTTTAACTCATAAATATAAATCTCAAATATCTATGGACTTCAAGCCAAGGTCAGATGGGCACAATGTAATTGCAGAGGTCTCTAAGAGTTTCAGCTGTGCCACTCCGACTACACTACAGTGCCACTACCAATTTCAACATCAAGCAAAACTAACCTAGTTTTAAGTAAATGAATATTTATCTAATATATGCATAAAATTCAACTGTATATGGGGACAGATGTGGAAGAAAGTGAAAATAGTCCTTAATATTTGAGAGGTAGAAAAGATCTGCAAGACCGACTTCTATTCTAGTCCAAAACAGATAGAGAAAGAAATTTGGAAGTGATTAATTTAAAATGATACATCCGTTTCGAGTCTCAGCTGAGAGCACTGATGGAGTGGCTGGAGAGCATCATCACACTGAGCACGAGTAGGGCTGGAGCAAGGCTTTTGTCAGCTTTGAGCTCCCAAAGAGTTTTCTACATTGCTCCTTCATTCTGTGTTTAACGCCATGAGCCTAGAATTCTTTTAAGGGAAATTAAAACTAATCTTAGCATAACATAAGGGCTATCTCCTGCACTGCTGACCTCTAGTTAAATAAATATGTCCAAAATGTGTGTGGGGAGTGTTTGCATGTGATTGGAAAGGCTTTAATAAAGGCAAGATAATGTGTCTAGTAGGTACTTTCTTCAGACTCTAAAAATCTAGGCTAGTTACTTTGTGTTATTGGTCTTTTTTGATAATCTGCCTCTTTGCTTCTGGTGTCTTGGTGATGTGGCTCTGCAATTTCTTTTTTTGTTTGTTTGAGATGGAGTCTCGCTCTGTCACCCAGGCTGGAGTGCAGTGGCACAATCTCAGCTCACTGCAACCTCCACCTCCCAGGTTCAAGTGATTCTCCTGCCTCAGCCTCCTGAGTAGCTGGGCTTATAGGCATGTGCCACCATGCCTGGCTAATTTTTTATTTTTAGTAGAGACAGGATTTCACCACATTGGCCAGGCTGGTCTCGAATTCCTGACCTCAGGTGATCTGCCCGCCTCAGCTTCCCAAAGTGCTAGGATTACAGGCATGAGCCACCACGCCTGGCCGGCTCTGCAATTTCTAAATAGACAACTCTGGTACATTCATTGTTGGTAAGCTAGCAGCCAGGAAATAATGGAAAGCTACTATTTGCCGTAATATTTTTCTTAATTTATTTTTAATCATGGCCTATATAGTATAAACACTGAAATATGTAAGAGAATACTTTAAACCTCTTAGGAAAAAAAATAGGATAATATATTTATGACTTCAGAATCGAAAGGAATTTCAACGAGGCACAAAAAGTCTAACTGATAAAGGAAAAGCCTAATAAATTAGATCCTATCAAAATTTAAAACTTCAACATGATAAAAGACACTATAAACAAAGTTAAAGGCAAGTGACAGGTTGGGAGAAGATATTTGTGACACATAATACAACGGTTTAGTATGCAGAATATGCAAAGACAGCATACAACTCAATAAGAAAAAGAAAAAGAACCCAATAGGAAATGCACAAAGGCGTTCTCATTGTTCAACTCCCACTTATGAGTGAGGACATGCCGTGTTTGGTTTTCTGTTCCTGTGTTAGTTTGCTGAGAATGATTATTTCTAGCTTTATCCATGTCCCTGCAAAGTACATAAACTCATCCTTTCTTTATGGCTGCATAGTATTGAGGGGGAACATCACACACCAGGGCCTGTCGGGGGTGGGGAGTTAGGGGAGAGATATAGCATTAGGAGAAATAGCTAAGGTAGACAATGGGTGCAGCAAGCCACCATGGCACGTGTATGCCTATGTAACAAACTGGCACTTTCTGCACATGTATCCCAGAACCTAAAGTATAATAAAAGAAAATGCACAAAGGCAGTTAGCAAGCAATTCACAGAACACGAAATTCAAATGACCCATAGACCTATGAAAAAGTGACTAGATTCACTAGTATTGAGAGAAATGCAATAAAAGTCATAAGATACCACTTCTCATCCACCAAATTAGGAAAAATAAAAATATCTGAATGGACTGGACATTGCAAACTATAGAAACCAACCACAGTTAGTTTAAACAGAAAATGAATGTATGAAATTCTACCTGCTAACAGTTAGACTATGTGCCAGCCACAGTTTCAAGTGCTTTACAGGTATTTGCTCATTTACTCCTCACAAAAGCATATAAGACAGGTGCAATTATTTTCCACTTGTAATAGAGGAGGAAGCAGAGTTTCTGAGAGGTTAATTTGCCCAAGGTTATGGAGCTAATTTGTCAAGAAACAATGGCTTTAACATAGGCAACCCATTTCCAGAATTCTCCCTCTTTAGAGCTGCACTCAACTCTCTATTAGAAAACTCACAGAGTCTATGGGAAGACCAGGAAACACACCCCAATTAACATCATTCAACACCACTGAAACTCTGAAACTCCGCAACTGTCAGAAATCCTGACTAACGACCACTATTTGTGTCACCAGTACCAGCACCAATACCAGAATGTTGCTTCTGGAATCTCTCATCTCTGAGGCCTCTGAAAAATGGATGTAGCTACTGCCAAGAGTGGCTTCCAAGGAGCACCTGCTTCCTGTTAAGTCACTGGCTTTCCATTCATGATCTGATTTGGGTGGATCTGATTGGTGAGGCCTAGGGAGGGTGGGAAAGAGAATATCTCAAGTCTGTAGTGGAAGGTGGGGGCTCATAATTAGAGATCCTCCAAATATGGAAAGCATGGTCAGAGTGCTGGGTAGCCAAAACAAATGACAAATATTTACTACACTGACAATGCTACATGCTGAACAAGAGGCAGAAAGAAAAGAACCCTGTGGTAGAGCTGTAAGTGGCAGAGCTGATGCACAGAGTATTTTGGTAATAACTAGTACAACTTAAAATGTACCCGCCTCACAGTATGTATTTCTAGAAAAACTCCAGCACATGTGCATAAGAAGATATGTAAAAGATGCCAACTGCAGCAGTGTTTAAAATAGCATACTATTAGAGGCGACCTAACTTCCCACTGGTGAGTAAGTAAATTGTGTTATGTAATTGTCTACTGAAAAATTACACAATTTATAAATTTAGAAAGGAGACTTTCTTCCTTTTTTTTTCTTTTTTGTTTTAAAAGACAAGATCTCACTTTGTCACCCATGCTGGAGTGCAGCGGTACCATCCTAGCTCACTGCAGCCTCAAACTCCTGGGCTCAAGTGATCCTTCCACCTCAGCCTCTTGAGTCACTGGGACTACAGGCATAGGCCACCACACCTGTATACTTAAAAATATTTTTTTAGGGACACAGGTCTTGCTATGTTGCCCAGGCTAGTCTTGGACTCCTGACCTCCTGCCTTGTTCCTTAAAAGTGCTGGGATTACAGGCAAGAGCCGCTGAGCCCAGCCCAATACTTAATTTTTTTAATAAAGGGCTACAGCCTGCAGGGTAGCCATTCTGACAGTCTGGGAAGTGTAGCCTCTGACAGAGATTGTTAGAAGGCACTTCAAAGGAGGAGGGATTTGCTGGAGCTTTATGCCAAACAGGTTGGCTAAACATACATATTCAACAGATTATAGGAGGAGCAATGAACATTCACAAAGGGGAGCCTGACACACATGTACTGAACCAATATGCATGTTACATGAGTCCTATGTTCACTTTGGGGTGGAGGCTTAACATTAAAATGCATTATGATTAGGTCCTATATGCCAAAAGGGGAAGCAGGGACACAATGGCACTCAAGTGAACAGACTCTGTAAACCAGCCAGAACCAGTCCATGGTCAGTGGCTTCCTATCACGAGAAAGTTACTGAAACCAGTCTCTTATCCAATCAAAGTTGTAGCTATAGGTTGTGGAACAGGGAGTCCATTCGTCAGTGCCTGGCAGCAGTGGATGAGCTGCAGTGGTTTTTTGTTTGTTTGTTTGTTTTTTGGGTTTTTTTTTTCTTCTTGTTTTTAGAGACAATATCTTAACTCTGTCACCAGGCTGGAGTGCAGGGACTTGATCATAGCTCACTACTGCCTCAAACTCCTGTCCTCAAGCAATTCTCCCACCTAAGCCTTCCAAAGTACTGGGATTACAGGCATGAGTCATCATGTCCACCCATGCAATTGTTTTAATATTGCTTATCTCAAGGCCAGTGCTTGTTTAGCTGCTAGAGAAAAAGAAAAACGTTGTGGCAATTAGAACACAGTGTATTCTTTAAGTGTGGGGTTGGGTTGCCCGATGTGGCTTTAGGGGTTGTATAATTTGGTATCTTATTGCCATAGAGTCTGTTCTATCAGTTTTATAATCTCTATTTTAATATTAATGCTGGTCAGCTGTTGTGTCTAAATTGCAAAATGGAGGGGATATTGAGGCATGTTGGACCTCCTGTCCCATCATGACTGGGAACTCAGTTTTTAAGGTTTCTCTGGGGTTCCCTTGGCAAAGAGGGGGTCTATTCTGATGGCTCGGCGGGGGGACTTAGGATTTTATTTTTAGTAATTGATACAGCTAATGTGGAAAGTATTTTGGTAATATCTAGTACAACTTAAAACATTCCCACCTTACAGTATGTATTTCTAGAGAAACTCCAACACATGTGCACAAGAAAATATGTAAAAGATGCCAACTGCAGCAGTGTTTAAAATAGCATGCTATTAGAAATGACCTAACTTCCCATCAGTGAATATGTAAATTGTGTTATGAAATGAAATATTTTATAGCAGTTAAAGTGAATGACGTAGAATATGGTTGTCCTTAATAACATGATGGCGAATAAAAATGATTCAGAAATGAGAGATACCATATGAGAGTATTTATGTCAATCAAAAACAAACAAAAAGAGCACGTAAATGACACATCACATTTACGCTCATTGATGTAGGAGTTGCCTCTGGGAAGAAAGAGAGAAGATTGGGACTGGGAAGGGAGAAAAGGAAGTTTTAACTTCATTTGAAGTATTTTATTTCCATGGCCGGGCGTGGTGGCTCACGGCTGTAATCCCAGCACTTTGGGAGGCCAAGGTGGGCGAATCACGAGGTCAGGAAATCGAGACCATCCTGGCTAACACAGTGAAACCTCGTCTCTACTAAAAATACAAAAAATTAGCCAGCCGCGGTGGCAGGCGCCTGTAGTCCCAGCTACTTGGGAGGCTGAGGCAGGAGAATGGCATGAACCTGGGAGGCGGAGCTTGCAGTGAGCCGAGATTGTGCCACTGCACTCCAGCCTGGGCGACAGAGGGAGACTCCATCTCAAAAAAAAAAAAAATTATTTCTTTTATTAAATTTAAAAGACGGAAGCAAAAATGTTAAAATGTCAACAGCATTTGTTGAGTTTTGATGATGAGTATATGGAAGATGGTTAATTTTCTGTATATTTATGATTTTCTTTAAAAAGGGAAAAATCATGGTTATTCAACTATATTATTTGAGTTTTGGGTTCCAGATATTTTAGTCAAATTTTTCCAGAACTATTTTATTCTGTTTCATAGTCTCCTCTTTTGGACAAGTAAAGAGCACAACTTTTTTTTTTTATTATTAATACTGAAGCTATATAATTCATTTAAGTAGCATCCCATTTTGCTGACTACAGAGATTTGAGCATTTTCCAGGATATTTAATATTAAAGGTTCAGATATAATCTTTCTTGACAGTATAATCTATATTTAACTCTTTGTTCTTTGTGTAATTTGCCAAAAGTGAGTTACCTGTTGCCTTCTGGCTAATGAAGATAGAATTCACCTGGCAGCAGAGAGTAAAACCGTTTTTCTTTAATGAATGGAAGAAAAAACACTTTTAGAATTACTTTTATTTCAATTACAAGAGTACTGAAACTAAACATTATTTCATCGAAGGATTTATTTTAAGCAGCAGAAATGGAGAATATTTGCTTCTAAAACATGTGTTCAGAATGTCCTTGAAGCTGCAGTGTTAAAGACAGATGTTGAGATACTTACCACCTCCCCAGGTATTCTATTTTAATGATCAAGTTCTTTGAAGAATTTCACATTTCAGTAGGATTGACAGTCTCTAATATGGAGAAAATTTAGTCAATGCCAACTAGCTTTGTAACAAACAATATGTTACATGTGCAATCACTTAAGGTTCCTCAGGAAAACTGACATAAATATCAGTGAGATCCCACTTGGAGATTAATCTATTAATAGACTTTCAGAACCACAGAGATATGAGGAAATAAATTTAATCTTCCTGAGAGAGGCTCAGACTACCAAGTAAATATCACCTCTGATATAAGAAGTGATTACAGTTCTTATGGCTCAGACTTTTTGCAAAGAAAATATAAAGTAATTGTATACCTATCCACATTAGTGAAGAGATATTCTCACAGATTTTAAACAAGTCTTCAAATTATATTGAAGGGGCCACATCAGATATGAAAAGCAAGTGTTCTCTATTTCCACAAATGTCACCCTTAGATTTAATTGAATTAGTTGATCCTAGTTAGAACTTAAGTTAAACATTAAGAAATCATTTAGAGGAATGATAGCGAAAAGCTGGAAAACAAAGATTAAGAACTACTACTTATGCTAACTCTCTTCTGGAATGTTTATAAAACAAGATTAATAGTTATCAGCTTCAGATAGCATGGTACCATAAAGGATAATTAAAACTGGTATTTGGTGGCATAAAAATATATTGGAATGGTAAACAGTGATTATCATTCTGTTCATGATAACAGTAGTATTCTACAGTGATTACCTCTGGAGGACCGGAAGAGGAGGCTAAAGGGGAGGGCATATAGAAGACTTTATTTATTTGATAATATTCTGTTTGACCTTGTTAATAGGTACATAGGTGTTTGTTGTAATATTCTTTATGTATTTTGTCCAGAGTGTTTCATAATCATTTTTAAAAGAAAGAAGCATTTTGAAGTCCAATAAGAGTGTGTGCTATTCTGGACATCATACTTACTTGAGGAGATATTTAGACAAACTAGAGAGTATTTAAAAGTTAATGACCTAAATACTTATGAGCCTGGAAACCCTGATAAAAGAAAAAGTCGAATGAATCTCCCCAGAGGTTTAGCCAGAGAAGACTTGGAGGTGAAGGGGGTATTTTTGCACAGCAAGAACCAGATGACAAAAATATTTTAGTAATGGTCATATGCGAGAAGGAGATTTGTTCTATGTGACCACAAACAGTTAAAACACACACACACACACACACACACACACACACACACACACACATGATTTAGTAGAATTTGTATAAAGAAGAGCGGTTGGGAGATGGAATGGCTGACATCTCCGTACTGGTCATGTGAAAGCCTGTCTCAGAGGACTATCTGATGTGACTGTCATAGAAGAAATCCAAGCAAAGTTGAACTGCTTCAGAGTTTTTCAACACAGCTACTTTTTTTTTTCGAAATGGTAAACTGTATAAACCTTTCATTTGATCGGCACCTTCCTTGGTGGGGAAGCTGTTCAAAGAATTGGTCAAGCTAGTCATTCCCACAATACTGAGGGTCTGACAATGTGACTTAGCCACCATCAGGTACATGATGCCTAAGGACAAATGTCAAGATCTCAGAGTAAATGCTGGTCTAGACAAATTATGTTATTCAAAGGGGTTGTCGGAGGATATATATTTAAGCAGAAGCTAGAGAACAAAATTAACCGAGTTGCTGATCAGAATGAACGACATAAGACTAAGCCTAAAAAATTTCAGCCATATAAGCCAATGGGCTTTTGTTCATCTATTGTCTGGTTACACAGCTAACTTAAGCCCATTTAAAGGCCTCATGATAGGACGAAGTAACTACTCCGGAGAAAAAAACACAACTTCATTCTCATCACTAAGGAGTAGAATGGCTCTGTTAGAACAGCCAACAAAATATTTCATGGCATTTATAAACACTGACCTTGGTTCAAATCCAACATCCTCAATTTACCAGCTGTGTGACCTTAGAAAAAAATGCGCATTCGAGTCTTTATAGCTTTACCTGTAAAGTGGAATATTACTTTTACATATCTCTTATGTTAAGTGAGAAAATGTATATATGTATACAGAAAACTATCAGCTTTCTCCCTGGCACGTAGTAAATGCTCAATAAGTGGGCTCAAAACTGGGATGGGGCAGTAAGCAGGGAGGATTACCTTTATGTATTGCTGTGTTCTCAATGCCTGATACATTCTAGGTATCCAATCAATATTTGAAAAATAAATTAGTACTAAGACTATGAACAAAGGTCCATAGATGTGATTCAGGTAATTAAGCACCAAGAGATAGAATGTGGACAAAATAACAAGGGTTGGTGTTGTGTTGGACCAGGAATGGCAGAGGTAAGGCAGAAAAGTAAATGTGTCATTGCTGAAAGAGGGGTTCTCACCTATGACAGGCAGTTGTGGCTAGGGAAAAAAAAACTAAGGCTAAAAATGAAGGGCGATGATGTTGCAGACACATTTGCATTGGTGAGCAAGTTCAGTGGTTCCTTGATCCATGACGGATATAGCAGAGAGGGCTGCGCTGGAGGATTTCAAATCAAACGAGTGGCCACCGAAATGGTTTTTATGCATTAGGCCTATTTGGTCTGGCTGTAGAGCTCATCAACACTCCATGACTCAATGACTATCCCTCTGTAGAACTGGAGTTCTGCTGGGCACTACTGCCACGGCATATCATCTTCCCAAGCTATGCTGGTGTCAGAGGATTTCCTGGGGTTTCAGGTTTCTTCTGTCCCGAGACATTCTGGTTTTCAGAGAAAGGTCATGCAGGTCTTTGTCCAGCATGTAATACATGTATTAGCTTAAGTGGTCCATCTCAGCTGCCATGAACTGAGTGTATAGGTTTCCCTTGGCTATTCATGGTTGCCTAGGAGCACCATGCAGGGTCACTTAGGAAGATCACCACATGTTTCAAAGGTAGCTGTGATGCCTAACACCACTTGTTCTCATACAGAGTAATTGGCCTAGGCTGCGATTGCCTTCTAGAAAAATCATAAAAACACAAAGGCTACCCAAACTTGGGTCTCCTTCTGAAAGAATATGCTTTCCTACAATGATGTTTGAGGTATCATCAACGTTAATGAAGAACCAGGTTGGGTCTGAGTAGGTAGGGTTTGGAGCTGAGATGAATGAGATTTTCAAAAACTGTGATGTCTGTGTGCCAGGAAAACCCTTTTCCCACATAAAGATTTCAAGAATAGTCTGGTTATAACACTGGTTCTGAAACTTGATCATGTATAAGAATCACATGGAGGGCTTTAAAAGCTCAGATTACTGTCCCCTGCCACCAGGATTTCTGATTCAGTAGGTTTGTGGTGGGGCCCCAAAATGTGATTTTATAACATGCTCCTAGATAATGATGCTGGTCTGTGGAATACACTTTGAGAATCACTGGGTTAGGGAAATGAAAGATAAATGACCAGAAAACCCCAGAAACCACCTGTAACTAGAACAGTTTTGGAATAACTTGGAGTTCTTGATTTTGTAGGGCACTTTCCTATTAAAATTGTAGTCAGTAATCCCAGATACTCGGGAGGCTGAGGCGCAAGAATCGCTTGAACCCAGGAGGCGGAGGTTGCAGTGAGCTGAGATGGCGCCACTGCACTCTGGCCTGGGTAACAGAGCAAGACTTCATCTCAAAAAAAATTAAAAAATAAAAATAAAATTGATGAGATGAAAGATGGTATATGCATATTACATAAAGTATAAATATGGAGATATTTGATTGCACAAAACTGAAAAAAAACTTTTGCACATGTAAAATATTAAAACAGTTAAATAATGTTCTAAAATTGGTGATGGTAGTGCAACTCTGTGAATATAGTAAAAAACATTCAATTTAACACTGTCAGTGGACGAACTGTTTGGTTTGGGGATTATAGCTCAATAAAGCTGTTAAAAAACAAAACAAAACAAAATTGTAGTCACTTTCTTTGACATCATTGGATTGTCTTCCACATTCTCAGATTTGGCCAGGAGGTGGCACTACAATAAGCAGCCCTTGAACCAAGCGTTTATTGGAGGTCATTATGTATAAGGAAACCTTTCCGGCCTCACACGGTGGCTCGTGCCTATAATCTTAGCATTTTGGGAGGCCAAGGTAGGAGGATTGCCTAAGCCCAGGGGTTTGAGAGCAGCCTGAGCAACATCAGCCAACCCCCTGCCGTCTCTACAAAAATCAAGAAGTTAACCAGATGCGCTGGCGTGCACCTGTCGTCCCAGCTGCTATTTAGGTGGCTGTGGTGCAAGGATCGCTTGAGACTGGAAGCAAAAGACTGCAGTGAGCCGTGGCTGCACCACTGCACTCCAGTCTGGGTGCGAGACCCTGTCTCAAAAAAAAAAAATAAACAAATAAAGGAAAAAAAAGAAAAAGAAACGTTCCCATCTAGAAAGTTATCACGTCATGGAGCATCCGTTTATGACTCATTAAATGATGGCAGGGATATTGGACAAGCTGAAAATTATCATTAAATACTTGAACTGGTTGAGATGTTTCTCTGAAGCCATTGTTACTTATTACCCTTTTTGTTTTGCCCAAAGTTGTAGATTTTCTGAAAGTCTTACTTCATCAAGCCTAAATTTTACAGAACTGGTCCATAATAGGGATTAGTAAGAGTATCTAGTTACCTTGAATGGTAAGCATGTTAGACCACAGTAATTTACACAGAACCCTAAGGTGCTGTGGGAGATTGTAGAGGGCTGGAGGAACTACCAACACAATGTGGTAGTCCCTTTGAACTTGCAGAAGGCCTTGGTTCTGAGCAATAAATGTGACTATGTCTGCTGCTAAGACCCAGGTGCTAAATCAGGTGAGTTCAGCTGCCTACTTCATTTCACTACAGAGAATCAGTCCCCTGCCTCTTTGTTGCAAATTTACATAGCTTTTAGGGAATAGGAGAGGGGTAAAGTGGAGACTTGAAGAAAGTCTAAGCAGGGCTGGTGGCACAATTTCATGGAGAGAGAATATGGGATACATGGCTCTTCAGTGACATATTTTACAAATATTTATGTGACAGACTCTTTTCTAGAAGCTAAGTAAAAACAAGTCAAAGTCTCTGCTCTCAAGTGGCTAATATTTTTAAGTGGAAAAAGCTGAGGAGAATGAATAAAGGTAATGAATAAAGAACTCCATTAGTCTCTTGATATCTTGACAGGCTTTCTAATATAAAGCCCAGCAGAGAGTGGTTATTCATTTGTACAGTAGTGGCACTAGGGCAAGTGTGCACCCAAGTTGCCTGAACAAGGGCATGATCCATGAAGCTACATAATGTCCCTGAATTTATCAGTTTTTACCTGAAGGTAGGAGGGAGCTAGTTTTAAATCAATTGAAAAAAAAAAAAATCTCCTTTTTCCAAGGGATTCAATATGGATATGGGAAGCAGGGTATAGTGTTGGACAGAGCCAGAGTGGAGGTGCATGGTGCCAGAAAGCCAATATCATCACTGTGTTCAAGGGCCGTAATACATATCCAGCATGAAAGATCAGAATTGGAAGTAAAAATCAAGAGCGGAGCTGTGAGTACCCAGCGGGGGTTGTGAAGGAAGATGACAATAAAGATTTGTGCGTGGAAATGAATACACTAGGGTATATTCTGGATGAATGCCACAGACAAAAGCAAATAGCCAAGGCTAATTTTTATATGCTTTTAGTGCATTCTTACTTGGGCAGGGAGGATCCCTGTAAGGCGGCCAAAATGGAGCACATACTTTCTGACACATATACTAGAAATAAAAGCAAGCAGAAGTAAGGTAGCAGAAAATAAAACAGTATTCAATTACTGCACTGAGAGATCAAATGAATGTATATTTATTGAATAATTCATATATGCCTTGACTGAACTAAGTGCTTTAGCTCATTTAATCCTTCAGCTAATATAGAAGCTTAGAACTACTATAATCTCTGTATTAGTTACAGTAACATCAGGTACTATAAAAATAGACTTAAAATGAAAATTGGCTTAAATACAATAGAAGTTTATTTCTCTCCCATGTATCAGTGTAAGGCAGAGTTCCTGATTAGCAGACAGCTCATCTATCCTTCAGTCCCATCATCCTCCAAGTCCTTATAATTATTCTCTGCATCTAGGCAATAGAAGGAAAAGAAGAGGAAAACAAGACACATCTATTTCTTACAACCCTGGCCCAGAAATGACACACATGATTTTCACAAACATTTCTTTGGTGATAACTAGGCACTCAACACACCTTGATGTAAGAAGGGCTGAGAAAATAGTGTGCCTTCCTGGGGATATATCCGTACTCTGGAAAAGGGAGCACAGACTCTGTCATCAGCGAGCTCTCTGCACAGCCTGCCCCTCTAGCACTACATATGTGTTCACCCTTCTTTGCACCCAAAAGACACACTCACTCCTCCTTAAGGGAATTAAGCATAAGTACCATGTGCTTTCTGCAACCAGCTCATCCTCTATGATCTCTTGATGATTATTGTCGTCTTCACCCAGGCCAAAAGGTCTTCTTTTGGTCTGGCCACAAATTAACTGAAAAAGAAAATATGGAATGACAGAGCAGGGATAGATCTCATTCAGATGAAGAAGGAATGGGAAACACATAGCAGAAACGCAGCACAACAGCAGGGATGAAATCCTGCTGGGAAGGCATTGTCAAGAATATGTACCTTGGAAATGAGGAAAGTTCCTTAATTAGACCCCAGTTCTGCTCTCCAGGAGGAACTCCCATGTTCACCTTTGGGTCTCTTCCAGGCTCTTTCTCTGCCTCTTACCTTCCGGGGTCACATTTGAAATAACAGCTGGGGAATATGCCATCCTTGGCGGTTGTTCAGCTTTCATGGCCCTCTTCCTGTCCATGCAATTTAGGAGTTTGACTTTTTTTTAAGCTCAAACAATCAGTTTCGGGTAGGGGTATCATCTCTTTAGATACGAGTTAGCTCTTTCTAAGTTTTACTGTGTTAATAAATAACACTGAAATCTCAGTGGCTTACAAAATAAAGGCTTAATTTCTTGCTCACACTAAATAGCTGTAGCTTGTCAGCATTTTGTTCTAGGCGACTTCTTCATTCTAGGGTCAAGACTGAAAGATCAGCTCCTGTTGGACTTAGCAGAGCCATGTAATGGCTTCCAAGATGTATGAAAGAACAGGGTGACATTCATTGCTGCTTCTTGCAGTCCATTGGCAAAAGTCTGGTATCAGTGGAGCAGGGAAGTAGAGTCTCCCTCAAGGAAACATTGCAAATCTTAAGGCAGTGGATAGAGGTTTAAAAGGAGGGGATAATAATACAATCTACCTTTGACAATATAGGCCTCTCCAAAACTTAGACCTTAGTTTATTTGCTTTCAGTTATTTCCATGTGTAATCACACCTGAGTTTTTCCCTATAGATAACTCTCAATTCCACTTTGTTTCTTTGCTCTCTTTCCCATAGGCATTTATCTCCCAATTTAATGAGACTCTCAGAAGCCACAGGTTAAGGTGAAAGGGCAACGCTCTCAATTGTACCTTTGCTTTAGAGTTGAATCACCTTATTTGAGCAGTCTCACGACTGGACTTTTGTCATTAAAGGTCTCCTTGAATTTTTTTTTATTATATTTTTTGATGAGGTCTCACTCTGCCACCCAGGTTGGAGTGCAGTGACTCGATCAAGGCTCACCGCAGCTTCATCCTCCTGGGCTCAAACGATCCTCCCATCTCACCCTCTCAAGTAGCTGGGACTAAAAGCACTCACCACCATGCCTAACTAATTTTTTTAATTTTTTTGTAGACATTGGGTCTCACTATGTTGCCCAGGCTGGCCTTGAACTCTTGGACTCAAGCTACCCTCCTGCCTCCGCCTCCTAGTGTTGGGATTACAGGTATGAGCCACAATGCCCAGGTTATTTCCTGTTATTTAAAGTCCAGAAGCATTTTTCAACACTGGAAAGCTTTACATTTCTGGACTCGTTTCATTCCCTTTTACTTCTTGCTCTCTAATCGACAATCTTTTCCTGAGCGCATCACTTTCTTGCAATATCTTACTAAATGCAGCAGCCAAGCAATTGCCAACACACACTAAGATTCTGACTTCTTTCAACCCTCTTTCTCCCCAGATCCCCCACACCAAGTGCTACAGACCCAGTAAGCGTTTCATCTTCCTTCCAAGAGATTGCAGGTGATGGTTTTGCTAAATGTTTTGTCATTGAATATCTCTGTTATTCTAGCATTAGATATATTTCCTTAGTGCCTACAATCCTCCCTCTAAGCCAGTACCATATATTTTAGTTTCAACATAATGGCGGCATCACACTTCAACCTGCCAATTTTTGTTAGATAGGATGACACTAGGTGCTGCAACAAATAGCTTTTCTTTTAAGAAACATATATTAACTCAAACTAAATAGGAATGTATTTCTTATGGAAGTAGCTATCCAAAGTGGATTTCCTGTTTGTCAGGGGCCTCTCTTCCATGCAATAATACAGAGATTTTGCTTCCTTCAATATGGTGGCTCCATCATCCTTTACTGCATAGGTTGGCAAATTATAGCTTGTGGCCAAATCTGGCCTGTGGCCTATTTTTGTGAAGAAAAAAAAAAAAAATCTTATGGGAACATAGCAATGGCCATGAATTTACGTATGATCTATGCTGCTATTGCATTACAATGGTATATTTGAATAGTTGCAATAGAGATATTATGAGCTGCAAAGCCTGAACTATTTACCACTTGGCCTTTTACAGAAGAAGTTTGGAGACATCTGCCCTAGGATCAAATTATCATCATTTGAATTTAGTTGGGAAAAGGAGAAAGAGAGCCTGGAGAAGGTTCAATGCTCTTTAAAGCCCTGGTCCATAAGTATCACACAGACTTCCATGCACATTCCTCTCTCACATAGCCTCACCTAAATGAAAGGTGGGGTGAGAAATGCAGTTTGTTGCCAGGCAGGCCCTTTGCTATTTTCCAACAACTCTATATTATGCAAAGGGGAGTAAGAATTTGGTGGACAGCTATTAATCTCTGCCATAATGCCCATCTTGCAGGGTTTTTTTTTAAAGTTAGACTTTTAAGAGTTAGTAACTTGACTAATGACTTTAAGACCTGTTTGAAGATATTATATCAAAATGGTTAACAATTCAGTCTCAAGAATCATAAAGACCTGGGTCTTTATGATTAAGAAAGACCTTAAAAGTAGATGCTCAATAAATGTTATTAATATGTTCTTCCCTCTGCAATACAGTAGAAGCTCTTGTTAGACAGGTAAAAATTTACCTTCCTTATCTATAGCTTGGAAGTTGCAAAACACTGGCCTAGAAGGTCCTTAAGATCTTTCCACCTCAGAAATACTTACTTCATTCTGTATCTTTTACTTGGTCCCCTCTTTGTACCTGAAACTGTGCACGGTAGTAGAGTCACAGAGAAGAATGAGGCAATGAGGCCATTTGAGGCCATATTCCAGCCATTGATGAAATGGCCCAAAGAGGAAAATAGATGTGGCATCAATGCCTAACCTTAATACCTGGGAGTGGAAACACTGACCTAGAGATATTCACAGAGAGCCGTGAGCCGTGGTAATTCTTTCCTGTCTGACAACCTTCAACCTGAACTGCTAAGCACCTAGACCCTGCTGGGCATACCTGTTAACTTCTCCCATCAGTTGGGTCTTTAAAATACGTTATTTGTGCATTCTTTTGAGATATATGTTTGATCTTTGACTCTGGACTTCCTCTTCATTTAAAGTCTTTGCCACAGAAAACTCTCTTTCTCCCTATATTTATTTTCCATGCTTATACCACACCCCTCTTACAACTTTGTTCTTATTTTTAAAAGAAATTAAAAGTGATTGACAATTGACGTTTTATTCTAGGAAGTTTCTGAACACCTCAAATCCTGCTACAAATGTGTGAAATTTTTTTTTTAATAAATGAATACCTCAAATCCTTTGTATTTCATTACTCTTCTTCCCTTCACTAGGCCCTGGACTACAGTTTCAAAAACTAGTGTGTGAGGGTCTGGAAGTGCACAAGGGTGTTCTACAGAATTTTGATATTTGGCAAAAGCTTTTTAACTTTATGTTTTTATTTCATTGATAAACTTAAAAGTTAATGTAAACATATTCCAGTATATCAGATTTATTACCTTATAATTGATTATGCATTGTAATCCTAATGCCTGAGCTTGTGTTTGTATTTATGATTGTGTTTGCATCAAATGACATTGTGGAGCGCTGAGTGGCCAAAGGTTTCAAAGTTATAAGAACAGAGAAAAGTAGTGGAAGAATTGGGTCATCACATGGAATATGATGGTGTAGACTTAAAAAAGGAGAAGGCAATCTATCTGTTGCATCTGGTATCATCCTTATTTTGCAAGTAAGCCTACTGTTCAGCTACTAAGTAGGAATAATTCATTAACAATAAGCATTCTATGAAGTATTCATTATTTTAATAATTAAATTAAATATCAATACACATATTTTAAAGGCCACAGTATCAATTTTGTGAATTATTTTTAAACAATTTACAAAGTTGTCACTTCAAGAAAATCTCTAGGATTATTATTCACTGGAAGACTTTTGATTCTATTGGAAAGCTATTTATTCTAAACTAGTAAACAAAATCATACTTAGGGAACACATTTTTTTTCTTACATTACTGTTATCAAAATGAAACTATGAAAACTATTTATAGACTTTTTTTTTTTTTTTTTTTGAGACGGAGTCTCGCGCTGTCGCCCGGGCTGGAGTGCAGTGGCCGGATCTCAGCTCACTGCAAGCTCCGCCTCCCGGGTTTGCGCCATTCTCCTGCCTCAGCCTCCCGAGTAGCTGGGACTACAGGTGCCCGCCACCTCGCCCGGCTAGTTTTTTGTATTTTTTAGTAGAGACGGGGTTTCACTGTGTTAGCCAAGATGGTCTCGATCTCCTGACCTCATGATCCGCCCGTCTCGGCCTCCCAAAGTGCTGGGATTACAGGCTTGAGCCACCGCGCCCGGCCTATTTATAGACTTTGACCTGAGGCTGCATCCTTATGTATTAAACCCGACATCAGTAATGTAGTTCCAGTAAACATCATGTATCACATTAAATTAATGCTGTTAATTTGAATTTTAATGGTTTTGCAACATTGTTAGTATTTAATTTGTAAATTTGCTTTTTAGTTCAAGAGAAGCATACACTTCTTTTACATTCAAATAAAATATGTGCATATTTATTTTATGTTATAATAAAATGGTGTAAGACAACACAGGCCAGGGGGACGGGAATCTCTGTGAGAGTGCCTTTACTTTAAAATGAGAATATGCATTACTCAAGCTGTAGAAATACTACATGAAACAGCTATCATTCTCAAGAACTCAGAAGTTCTAGTCTTTGAATTAGCACAGACTGCTAATGAAGACTTGATGTACTCAAGACAAAATGGGCAAAATAAGGACAATGTAGTGAGTTTTTGATGCTAATAAATAACACTACATTTAAAGGAATGTCTATTAACTAACTATTCTAGTTTTTTAGAGAGCTATCATTTTCCTATAAAATGTCAATGATAACATACGGTAGGCTTATTTAATGCTTTTACTTGACAAAAATTTTATTGTAAAATTTTTCATGACATTCCAAAACTATAAACTGCTGATTATCATAGTCCTAGTGAAGGAAATCTCTAGCTTTTTGTCACTAGTGTTCTGGCACTGAAACCACTGACATTTCAGAACTTGCAGCCTCAGGTGCTTGTAGGCCACACAGAAGCTTGTAAACCAATAATAACAAGATAATAAATTGTATTAGCTCATTCTCCCACAGCTATGAGGACATATCTGAGACTGAGTAATTTATAAAGGAAAGAGGTGTAATTGACTCACAGTTCTGCAGGGCTGGGGAGGCCTCAGGAAACTTACAATCATGGTGGAAGGGGAAACAAATACACTCTTCTTCACATGGAGACAGCAAAGAGAAGAATGAGTGCCCAGCGAAGTCAGGGGAACTCCTTATAAAACCATCAGATCTCGTGAGAATTCACTCATTGTCATGAGAAAAGGATGGGGAAACAGCCCCCATGATTCAATTATCTCCATCTGGTCTTTCCCACGACACGTGGGGATTATGGGAACTACAATTCAAGATGTGATTTGGGTGAGGATACAATCAAACCATATCATAAATTCCTTCTTATTTGTAATTGGAACTCATTGCTCAGTGAATAGAAACAAAATAGACTAAAACAGGGAATCTTAAAGCCATAATTATGTTTTCTCACCTAATATAAATGAATGTATATTCATCAATATTTTGATGGAGAGTCACAAAAGTATAGACCCATCAATTGGTGTTTAAACCACATTCAGTTTCAAAGTCTTTAAAGCAGACAGGAGTAAGGCACGTGCCATCAATCTGAGAGCAGAATCCTGTTTGATTTTGTTTCCCAGTTTTTTACATTTGTGTTACTTATATCTATTTCAACACGGTTTTTTAGTGGCTTGGTTTCATTAGTAGTTTCTAAATCATGCAATCTTTTTTCATAGAAATGGTTTCCTTTTTATCTTTATTTTATTAGTTAATATAATATTTCAAATACATAAGTATGATAACAAGTACAGTTGGATTCAAGGAGTTTGGGGACCAGCCCAAGTGACTCTTGCTCAGCAAACAGCTTGACTGGTATGAGTAGTATGAGGGCACGTTGAAGAGTAGAATCCTTAAGCAGTAAGTGCCGTGAGCATCAGTCAGTATGTTTTATAGAAGGAATGGAGAGCATCATCTATTTTGGCAACGTGGTTAAATGGAGGCCAGTTAAAAACAAACTTCTATTGCAAAATGTAATGAGTATGAAAAAGATGTAAGTACAAAATGCTATGAAAACTGAAGGGAGGAAGCAACTAACTGCCTATGATTCCAGGTTTCTTCAACCCTTGATTAAACAACAGCAGAAACTAAAAATAACTTTTAAAAATGTATTTCTACATCTTCACTAATTAAACTATTAGTGGGTTATTCCAACACAAAAGGTTAATCTGAGTTGATATGTTTTCCCTTAAATATGGGGGATAATTCACACTGTATTTTTTCTTGTTGTTTTGAATTATAAGTAATTGTTATGTCAATTGTTATTTTTAATGATCTGAAGTCTTGAGTTTTGAAGTTAGAATTCCCCAAAAAAGGTTTCCTTAATTCTCACAGAAAGGGCAAATTCTGTGCTCCAACTACACAGGGCTCATTGCAAATGGTTTCTCCTGATGGCCTATCCAGTCACCTTTCTTCCATGTACCCATTCTTGGTGCTAATCAAGTCTCATCCCCTATTCTCTTCTCTTGGCTTCAGCCCTTGTTGGTCTTTGCCCTTAGCAGAACTCCTAGGGCACTGTGACATTTAACAATATCCTCTCTTGGATTACTCACTACCCAAAGGATCATGTCCTGTCCCTCTAAAATAGACTACAAATCTCTTGATGAAGGATTGCCTTTCCTGTGCCTTTTTTCTGTTCACAGCATCTGTCTATCACAGGTACAAATAATTGCCTGTTGAATTGAATTTAAACAACTAGCAAGCTGCCAGAAGAAAAATATGGGCATATTTAATAAACGGACTGGATTCTCTGAGCAATTACTAAATTTTATTCTATAGTAAGTGCCATAAAAGATAGGTATAGCAGGTGTAGCACAGAGGAATTGGTAAAATTTAAGGTGACCTTAATGAAATATAAAATCAGTTTGTTCATTTGTCTACCATTGTACCTTAAGTGCTGAAAAAAAAATTGCATTCTACTTCTGCTTCATGAACAAATGTAAGGAAGGCGTGTCATGCTTCTTATTCAGTTAGAATAATGCCTGACACATAAAAAACGTTAGTTATCATTTAAAAAAGTTTGCTATCATTGTTATCATCACCACCAAAAACATAATGAGAGCATCAATACATTAGCTGATTATTCATTGTTTCAACAGCAAGTATGGTTGAGCTTGGATTTGGGATTCACAACAAGAACAAAAAGTCTAAATAAAATTTTTGTAAGGAGAAATTCTCTTTACAAAGTCTTTCTCCATCTGTTTCATTTGTTTGCTGAAATTAAAAGGATTTGTCTCTAAATTTTTCCTTTTCCACTGCTTCTTTCTTTCAGAAGCAATTTTCTTCTTGGGGGAACTTTGTGTAATGTAACCTAATATATCTTCAATGCAAACTTCAGGACTTAATAGGACTTTCTGATAGAAAAGTTCATTCCCTCCCTGCTCCTTGTTACTCTGTAAAGTGTTCCTATTTCTTGAGCCATTTCTAAGACAGCTGTCTTATTAATGTTTAGGTATTCTGGCTCAAAGTCAATAGGCATACTAATACACAAGGAAGAGAAATACACATTTTTCTTTCTGTTTTCCTTGTTCTGGGTATCAGAAACCAGCATAATAATTTCATTGCCTATTTCAGACCAAAGCTATGTAGCTTTTTTCCCTGGATAAGAGTACCTCTGGGGAAAACATTACTGTTTTATTTGGAGCAAGCACTAAACATTAGTGTTAGTCTAATGCTAACACATTAGTGTTAGTCTTTGGAGCAAGCGAGTCATTTGATCCTGTGGTAAGGAGGCACTATGGTTTAAATGTGTCCCCGAGGTTCATGTGTTGGAAACTTAATCCCCAGCAGCAGTGCTGGGAGGTGGGGCCTAATAAGAGGTGATTAGGTCATGAGGGTTCTGACCTCATGAATGAATTAGTGTCATTATTGCAGAAGTGGGCTAGTTAAGGCAACAGCGTCTTGTTATAAAAGTAAATTTGGCTCCCTCTTGCTCTCTCACTGTAACTCTCTCTTGCCTATCTTCCTTTTGCCATGGGATGGTGCAACACAAAGGCCCTCATCAATATGAGCATCTTGATATTGGACTTCCTAACTTCCAGAACTGTGAGAAGTTCATTTCTTTTCTTTATAAATTACCCAATCTGTGGCATTCTGCTATAGCAGCACAAAGCAGACTGAAGCAGGAGGCGATTTATTTTTAAGGAAGAGACAGAGACAGAAGCCTAACAAGAGGTGGGTTTCCCCATTTTTAAGTCACTCCCACACTACTACTGTTGAAAACTCTTCTCTGATGGGGAGAACGTATTGAAGACTTAGACTATTGGAAAGGGGATACCTGTGGGTGAACAGAGAGGATGCTCCAAAGGAGGTATCAATGAAGGTCTCTCTCCTGAATGCAATGAGAAATATAATTCACAAAGCTCCTGTACACAAAAGAGAAGAGAGGTCATTCAAAGGCAAAAGGAATGGTTCATAGGCATGGCTCTGCATCATGGGACTTCCCACCGATGACCCATAGGTGCTCAAGTATCTATGGATGTTGACTTCTTTTTCCATCTGGCTGTCTAGTTTTGGGTCTTTGTAATTGCACCTCCTCCAAGGTTATCTAAGAGTATCTTTCCCTGTATTAGTTAGGGTTCTCCAGAGGAACAGAGCCAATAAGATGTGTGTCTGTGTGTGTGTGTGTGTGTGTGTATATATATATATACGCATATATATATATATTTATAACTTATTGGAAGGAATTGGCCCATTTGAGACTGGCAAGTCTCAAGTCTCAAGCTCTGTAGGGTGAGTCAGCAAGCTGGAGACCCAGGAGAGCCAATGATTTAGTTCTAGTCCAAGTCTGAAGGCTTGAGAACTTGGTCTCAAGCTCTGCAGGGTGAGTCAGCAAGCTGGAGAGCCAGGAGAGCCAGTGATTTAGTCCTAGTCCAAGCCTGAAGGCTGGAGAACTGAAAGAGCCAATGATGTAGTTCTCTAAAGACCTGCAGGTTGGAGGCCCAGGAAGAACTGATGTTTCAGTTTGAGTTCAAAGGCAAGAAAAAGCCAATGTCAGTATAAATGCAGTCAAACAGAATAAATTCTCTCTTTTTTGGAGGAGAATCAATCATTTTGTTCTATTCAGGCCTCTAATTGATTGCTTGAGGTCACCCATGTTAGAGAGGGTAATCTGCTGAAGTCGGTCTAACAATTTAAACGTTTTCTCATTCAAAAACACTGGCAGAAACACCCAGAATGTTTTACCAAATATTCAGATATCTCATGACTCAGCCAAGTTGACACACAATTAACCACGGCATTCCTTCATCCCCCCTGCCAACACACACACCTACACACACACACACACACACACACACACACACACACACACACACACCAGGCTTTCCTCTCTTTTCCTGACCAAGATAGTCTCATCAGAAATTTCCAGGGCCAGTATCATCTACTCTTCTCAATTTTATTACTTTTGCAGTTGAGGTTTAAAACTGAGTTAGTGGGCAGAATGTTTATTAGGGGTGCTCCCTTGGGATCCATACCCGTGGCAAGAAGGGAAGGAGGTAGGATTTGGGCAGAAAGAGAAGTCTAACTGTGATGCAGCCTGACCACAGCTTGGCTGACCACACAGGGAGCTCTGGAACTAAAATGATCCTGTGTAGTGGTACTGAGTTGGGCCAAAGGGGCCAGGTTTTTACACTCCCTCCTTTATCAGCCATTGGATGTGGGTCATCTTGTAAATATCGCAACCTTGGGTGAGGCTGCTAGCTCTCTGCAGCTAGGCTGTCTCTGAAGAAACTGACAGCCGATGAATCTCTGCCAACAGCATCTCTGTCTGCTGGGGCAACAAGTCTGCATTGGAGGGAGCTGTGGGGGTGCTCTCATGTCCACCACAGTGGTTATGGTTTAAAGGCTGTGTCCTGCTTTTAGGGACTTCTTTGATTTTCAATACTCTCTTTCAGAAAGTTAAAAAAGAAAAATTAAACATTTATAATTTCTCTTTATATCCATGCCATAAAAATTCTTTTCAAGGAAGTATGAAGATCTCTTAATGACTAGGGGCGGGGAGGTGGGGAGAGGCTTACATAAGGATGTGCTTTAAAAAGGCAAAAATTGACCAAAGACCAGAATTTCAAAATTGTATGAAGAATTGTTCCCTTTTAGAGGTGAAATGATTTGACTTAATTTAAGTCCTAGTTTCTTCTATTATTCTGTATAATACCTGGTTTGCTATTCCTAGGGCCCTGATTTGGCCTAATTTTCATCCCAAACTATGAAAACTCCAGGTTTTTGTGCATTTACCCTACAGTCTATGACAGAACTGAGAGTCATGATAAAATTATCTCCATCCTAGATAGAAATCTAATCTCCCCAAATAAGAACTTCCAAATCTTCAGTTTAAAAGTATTGCCTACTTCCAATGCCAGAACTGACCTAATTCATGAGCAGACTAGATATAGGTTTCAATTCCAGATATCCTGCTTGGTAGCAAAAAAAGAGATCAGCCAGCTGAATCACATTTTAATATTTTCTATCCATACTGAATACTTTGAGTCTAATAGCAGAGCATAAAAACCCAACTCAGCTGAAATATGAACTACCATTTGTTATTATCAATGCTGTGTTTCATCATTACCAGCCTCATATTTCAAGAGGACAGCTGGCACTTCCAAGGTCAATGACAGTTTTATATAAAAACTCCAAATGAAAGGACTGCAGAGATCAAAGATTTGGGACAATCATACAGAGAAAGATTGCCATAAGCTAGCTCATTCATTCCAAAAATTGGGTTTTTATTTTTGGTACCTATGATAAACGGGCAGAAAGAGATTTAAAAGGAGGATTTAATAAAAGTTATCAAGACGAGACTACACTTTCCAAAATAAGTAAAACATTCCGCAGAAGTTAAGGAGAAATGCACGCCAATAATTGTTACTGCTGAATGTCCACTCCCTGTTGGTGAATCATTGTGAGAAGGCCTGATGCTAATCTGCAGCAATTTAATTATACAGCAGGACAGTAATGATCTTGCAGACAGATGAAAACAAATCAAAATCAGCTCAGTGGTACCAAAGAACAGATATAGACATGCTGCGTTAGGCTTTCAATGACCTTGATGCGTGTATTTACATTAATGGAAGAGGGAGGGGTACCAAAGTTTCAAAGGTTTTTGATTTTTGTAAATAAACAGGAATCAGAATTATTCTCACTTTTCTTGCTTCAGGGAATACTGGAATTGTTATGAGAAATTATTGAAATCCAGAATATTCAGCCTGGAAGATGCCAGCATCTACTGCAGTGACTTCGATCCTGTCCATGAAGTAGAATGAGATCTGTATTTGGGAGCAATGAAAGGGAACACGAGATGTTCCCAATTATTTCAACTTTCCATGCTACCCACCTCTCTCATTTGCCTTCGTTTTGAAGTTTGAGTTGAAGCTGTTTGGAAAATATTGTGGAGGGGAAAGAGTGACTTCTAGCTAGAAAAATGGAGAACATTGCCGGGACCCAGGGGAGATGTGTATTAAGCAAAGTTTAACTTCAAGCCCCCAGGCTTTCTCTACTGAACATTTTCTTGCCTCAATAATATCTGGCCCCTCCTTTCAGGCTTCTGCAGTATTTGTGCTCATTCTTTGGTCTTCCCTGCCACCCTGACCCCATTTTTTATTATCAAATTGTTTGTTCCGGTTTACCAAGAAAGTGGAGGGATCCACATACACAAAAGTCTGTTTTACTTATGAAAGCAGTATTGTATTCAAAATATTGAACAAAGGTTGAAAATAAAGGTGTTATTCCCAGTCTCATGTCAGAGACTCACCAGTCCCAAACCCAGCTGGACCTGCTCTGGATTATGGCAACATCATTATCGAGGCTATGACTCTGGTCCAAGTCATCACAGTGGGATCTGTGAGCTCATGGCAGAAGGTAAGTCTGGAGTTCTCCTAGATATGATGCATGAATGGGTTGCATAGAGCCCCTCTGCAGTGGACTGAAAATAAAATGTAAAGATAATGCAATTCCTCACCTTAGACTTCATTCCTGAGATTATATGGAAAGAGATAAGAACTGATTTTTGGTGTTGCCATCAGCAGTGGAGGGTGCTGAATTAGCGGGGTTGTGGAAGGCAAATTCTCATGCACTTCTCTTACAAGTTGTAGATACTCAGCAAGTAAATGTGTGTATCCTTTCTGGAAATGTGAGGTGTCCATGCTGTGGCTGAGATTGAGCCTGACGCTGAAGCAGGGTGTCCAAGTTTACTCTGAGACGATCTGAAAGGAGGACGTGAAAAAGAGCGGTGGGAAAGAAATTGTTGCTGGATGGTGGCATGTCTTAGACTGTTTGGGATGCCATAACAAACAGCAGTCGATGGATTGGGTGGCTATGAGGGATATAAACAGCATGCATGCTCATTGATGGCTAGCAGGATATGTCTTTGTTGTTTTTCTCCTAGGTGCTTGTTTAACATGCTACACATATTTTACTGCCATTTATCTACTTTATTGTCCATGTCCCTACTGGAATATTTTCCCATTGCCTACACTAGTGCTTGGCACATAGTACATGCCTGATTAAAAATTTTGAGTCCCACCTGTAATCCCACCACTTTGTGAGGCCAAGACAAGAGGATCACTTGAAGCCAGGATTTCAAAACCAGCCTAGGCAACATAACCATACCTCTATCTCTATTAAAAAAGAAATTAAACTTTTGAATCAATTGTTTATATGAACACTACACTTTTACACTGTACCTTTGTCAGTGATCTATGTTGTAATCATATTTTCCTATGCTGCACTCATCTTGTCATTGTTTTTATAGCTTCTTGATGATATAAATCTTTTAATATAGTTGTATTTAAATTATTTTCCTTTATAGTTGTTGCTATTTATATATAGTTAAATAAGTTCTCCCCTCTTCCAAAGACATAAAGATACTCTCCTATCTCTTAAGTGGTTAAGGCTTTAGAGGAGTTACATGTCTTTTGGTTGAGTTTATTTCTGAGTACTCAAAAATTTGGAAAATTTTACTTTTTGTTCTTAATATCAATCTTTATTATTATTGCTTACAACAATTTAGTTTCGCATATTGTATATACAGCAACCTTGTTAAATTCTATTAGGAATTCTAAGAGTTTACTTATAGATTCTTTGATATTTTCTAGGTACACAGAAATTTCATCTGTGAAAATTACCATTTTTATTATCTCTCCTAGTCTTTTCACTATTACATAATTTTCATTTTTACTGTGATATTGAAGACCTTTATTACAATGTAGGATGGAAGTAGTGATAGTGTGCATCTCTGTCTCATTTCTAATGTCAAAGAAAAGCTTTTCATGTGTTGCTATTAAGTATGATATATTCAGTAGGCATTTTTGTAGATAACCTTCATTCGATTGACAAAGTCCCCTTGTGTTTTTAGATTGCTAAGAGTTTTCATCATGAAATAATGTTAAATATTATTAAATCATTTTCTTGTTTCTTGGTATGATGGTATAATGTTGTTTTACATAGTGCCAGATTTGGTTTGCTAACACCTGTATTTTGCTTAGGAGTTTTGCGTATTGTTCATAAGTGAAATTGTTCTGTAATTTTTTCTTGTTCTTTAGATTCTAGTATCAAGGTTCTACTGGCCTGACAAAATGAGTTGGGAGGTGTTCCTTCTTTTTCTGTTCTCTGTTAGTGTTTATAGAAAAATGGGCTATTTATTCTTTTAGTATTTGAAAGAACTCACCAATGAAACTATCTGGCCCTGACAAATTTTTGTTGGTCTGTGTAGGAAATTTAACTACAGATTCAATTCATTTAATAGTTGCAGAACTATTTGAGATTTCTATGTCTTCTTGAGTCTGTTTTGGCTAGTTCTATTTTTGTATGGGAACTTATCAATTTTGTCACAGAGTTGCCTGTTGAATTCAATTTATTATCTTTTAAAGATGTCTAAGGTGTCTGTAGTGATACCTTTTCATTCCTGAGATTGTTGCTGATATGATTAACAGTACCTTCACTATTAACTTCTTGATCATTTTCACAGTTTTATAATCTATTATTCTCAGAAAACATCTTTGGCTTCATTGTTCCTCTCTACTGTATGTTTATTTACAATCTCATAAATTTCCGCTCTTCATTCTATTTCTGCTTTCTGCTCCCTTTCGGTTTTATTTTGATCTTTTCTAAACATCTTCAGCTGGATATTTAGCTCAGCGTTCGCCAAATTTTTTCTCTAATATTTGCTTGTAAGAGTATAAATTTCCTCTTAGTACTGCTTTGGTTATATTCTACAATTTTTGATATGTAATATTTTTATTGTCACTTAGTCCGAAATATTTTCTAATTTTCATTATGATTTCCTGTTTAACCAACATAGTTGTTTTAGACACATATTTTTTAAAATTTCCAAACATACGGGGATTTTATAGTTATCTTCTTGGTTTTTACTTCTAGCTGAATTGCAAGATAGACAGAGAATATATACTATATGATTTCAATCTTTTGAAACTTGATGGCTCAGGAATCAATTTCATAAAGTTTCCTGTGTTTTAAAAGGAATGTGTATTTAGCAGATATTGATGCTCTGTCCTGTATATGACCATTAGGTTAAGGGTGTAAATTGTATTGTTCAACTTTTCTATTTCTATGCTGAACTCTTGCCTCTTTGTTGAAAAAAAAATTTTAAAGAGTGTTAGAAAATTTCCACTACAGTCATAAATTTATCTATTTTTCTTATAGGTTTATCAGTTTTTTATTCATGATTTTTGATACAATATTATATATTTTATACAAATTTGGAATAGTTATATTTTTATATAATTATCTCAATCTCTAGTATTTTTTGTCTTGAAATCCATTTTGTGTAATATTATCTTGTTATACCAGCTTTTGATGGGGGAGTTATAGTATTTAACCACATCTTTTTTTCAATTCTTTTAACCTTTCTATTCTTTTGTGTTTTAGCTCTATGCCTAGTAAACAGCATATAACTGAAATTTTTTTTTTTTGCTATCTTTGTCCTTTATTTAAAGCATTTACTGATGTATTTAGTTTTATATCTACTTTATTGTTTTAAACAATTTGTCCCAGCTAGTCTACTTTTCTTTCTGTATTGCCTTATATGGACTTGATTTTTCTTCTACAAATTTGTAATGTTATTTACTTTGTTTCTATTCATTTACTTGTTACTCTAGATTGCTGTATCATGTGTACTTTAATTATACAAATGTTAAGCTAATAAATACCTTTACTTTTGTCATGATCTTAAAATACTTTCATCACATTTAGCCCTCCTATAATTTTATTTGATTGTTTTCATGTATTTTAATGATATCATTTTATTCACACTTCATAACATTATTACTGTCATTTATAACATTCAGTGGTCATTTAGATCAATCCCATATTTAACACTTTCTTTGCTCTTCATTTCTTCTTGGATGACAGACTCTTTCTCTGGGATTATTTTCTTTCTGCCTTAAATAATCCTTTAGAATTTTCTTTTGACAGGGTCTACTAGTCACACACGCTCTCAGTTTTCGTTGGGCTGAAAATGTCTTTATTTTACCTTCATTCTTGAAAGATCATTTTGCTGTGTGTAAAATCTGTTGATAGTTACTTTCTTGTAGCACATTGGATAGGTCATTCTCCTGTCTTCTGGCTTTCACTTTTATTCTTGAGAAGTTCATCAGTAATTTTGCTTTTTAAAATTTGTCTGTTTTAAGATTTACCTTGCTTGGGTTTCTGCAATTTTACTCTGGTGTGTTTAGATATAATTTTCTTTTTATTTAGTCCACTTAGGAATCACTGGACTTCTAGAGTGGATTGATTGGTATCTTTCATCTCCAGAAAAATTTCAGAGGCTATCCATCCAAATTGCCTTTGCCTCATTTTCTGTCCTTCAGAACTCCAATTAAATACATATTTAGCCATCTCTCTTTATTTCCTCTGACTCTTTACCTCTCCTCTATATTCTCCATCTTTTGCTGTCTCTGCTCTGCATTTTGAATAACTTCTCAGACCCATCTTCTAGTTCAGTAATTCTCTCCTCAACTGTGTCTGGTCTCCTATTAAATAAACCTATTTTTTTTTTTTCAAATCTGCTGGTTCACTTTAATTATCTGTTTCTTGCTGGTATTTTCAAGTTTGTTTTTAATTCCTTTAACTATAGTATGCATAGTTGTTTGATAACCTTTTCTAATTTATCTTTATGATAAGTGTGTAGCACTTTGGGATTCCAGTTTTGTAGAGAGATGGATAGGTTCTAGGTGCCTGTGGCATTCAGGCAGTGAAAGCTGCAGTTCATTTTCTTCTGCTTAAGCAAATGTCCTCAAGACAAAAGATTTTGTCTTTGGCTTTTAGTCGGCTGCTTCATGTACTTAAATTTTAACCTGGTAACTATTTATATCTTATTGGCTTATATGTGCTCTTGAGGTTTTTTAAAAAAATGTTTTATCCAGTATTCCTAGTGTTTTTTCAACAGTTGGTGTGAATAACCTACATGTTATCAGAATACACATATACACATCTGGGCAGCTTCAAGATTCCCATCTTTTAATTCCCATGCTCATTTATGTGGAGTCAGGAAAATTGTGAGGGTCTTTTATGCCTTACAAGGCATCTAGAAAACAGGAATGGGGTAGGAATTGGATCACTATTCTTCCCAAGTACCTTATACTCAAGCGTTGCTGACAGGGCCTTCCAAAGAGGGTCTCCTACTTTTATAACTCCCCCAAGTACGTCCCCCAATCTCAGGGGTCACATAGAAGAGGCAAACATTCTTTTCTCCACAGACACAAAGAAGTGCTTAAAATCACACTACCATGTCCCTAGATTCTCAGAGCCCCACATCCCTTCCTAAGAACTCTCTCACCATGCCCTGCTGCTATACATGCCCAAGCCTTGGGGAACATAAGAAAGAGCAAACGTTCTTACCCTCATAGACATAAAGAAGTGCTTAAAATTACACTCCCATAGTCCCAGATTCTCAGAGCCCCAACACTCTTCCCAAGAACTCTCTCGCCATGCTCTGCTACTATATAGGATGCATGTACAAGAATCTGCCCCAAGCCAGCATCCAACTGGAGAAAAAGATGCTGGTGCCCTGCCTTACAGGCACCCTAATATTTAGGGAGGATTCTTTTGAAGTCCTCTCACTCTGCTTTGGGGAAGAGAAAGAAACCTCCTGCTCTACTCCAAGAAGAAAAAAGAAGAAGAGGAAGAAGAGGAGGAAGAACCAAAACCGTATATTCCCAACAATAGTCAACATCCTTTTGCCTTTCCCCTTCATCCCATGTACACTGATGGGTGGGGTGGAAGTGGCATTAGTGCCTGATACTTCCCAGCAGTACTGCAGTACTGGTACTTCCCAGCAGGCCTGCAGGAAGAAGTCTGGCCCCAGGGACTGAAAGTCAGAGTGTGAAGTAATTAGTCCACTTTGTCCTCAACTGGCCTTTGCCTCAACTGTGGCAGAAAAAGAAGAATCGAACTCATTATCCTGTTAACAAGATACACATTCTTTTTTTTTTTTTTTTTTTTTTTAAGAGACAGAGTCTCGCTCTGTCCCCCAGGCTGGAGTGCAGTGGCGCGATCTCGGCTCACTGCAAGCTCCGCCTCCCGGGTTCCTGCCATTCTCCTGCCTCAGCCTCCTGAGTAGCTGGGACTACAGGCGCCTGCCACCTCGCCCGGCTAGTTTTTTGTATTTTTTAGTAGAGACGGGGTTTCACCGTGTTAGTCAGGATGGTCTCGATCTCCTGACCTCGTGATCCGCCCATCTCGGCCTCCCAAAGTGCTGGGATTACAGGCTTGAGCCACCGCGCCCGGCCAAGATACACATTCTTAATGGTTATTCTCCCAGAGGTCAATAGTTGCTTTCCTCTTCCAGGGTGCTGGGCTCTTGGGTGATTTAAAAATATTTCTTCCCTGTTTTCTCTTTCCTCATCTATGTTTTCTCGTTTTTCTACAGTAAGCACACATTCATTGTATAATTAAAAAAATAAAGATGCTTCTCTGGATGTTCCACCTTTATTAATGGGCAATTGCTGTACTCCCTTAAAATACTTATGAAATTATTACCAGTTGTATTTTAGTTTTCTGGCAACTTGCTTTAATTCTCAAATGTAGAAATGAGTTTCTAACCTTTTGACCCTTTCTTTTTATCTTTTGTACACTTGAGTTTCAACCTCTGCCACTTGATTTTGCTATGATTTTCAACTCATACTTTAATAAAAGCAATTTGTGTTTCAAGGCTCTAAAAGAAATGGGAAATTACAAATTAAATTAATTGTTATATTTAACCTCCGACTTAACATGAAAATATCACCTCCAAAGAAGTGACAGGTGGAAATGATAATTGTTCTGTGCGAGATATTCTAAGGGGCAATTTAAAACATGTCAATATAGGTTTCTTCTAAGGTGGTAAACTCAATTTTTTCCTCTCTCAGGTGGAAAGAAACTCACTGGCATTCAGCTGAAGTGCTGCTTTGATTAGATTGAATAAATTCTTTGGTCAGGGAAGGAAACAGAGAACTTGGAAATGGTTCTTGACCAGCCTGGTATTTTTCCATTTTGTCTCTGGCTAGCTGTGTGTTCTTTTCTGTTGTACTGGTTTGTCCCAGAACATTAGGTTCATTGGGCATGCACTTTAAATTTTCAGATGAAAATTCTTGATTAAATATCAGTTGAATATTTTTTATGCTGGCATCATGACCTAAACATGGCAAGAGTTTTCAATTACGTGAAGCGTGTACTAATTAGGCATCTTCTCTGTGCCCCATTCTGTGCTAGATTCTATCGGAGGTTGGAGGACAGGAGACGGATCCTGAGTTATGCTGAGTTTAAACCAACAAAAAGGATATCTTTATCTGTCTCATGTCTGTTGATATTACTGAATGTTCCTTAAATAATATGTTAGTTATCTCAAGGAGGTAACAGTTTTGTACAGAGGATAAGACTTACGCATACCAGACAACTAAAAGGAAGACAAGAAGGAAATTATTCAGTGCCAAATAATTTAGTACAAATAATTGATAAGGGAGTTCAAGTGGGGAAGAACCGCTGTAAGCGGCATTTATGGGGAGTGGTTACTATGGACTGAGGAAATCAGATGAACTTTGAAGAATGCACAGGCTTTGGGTAGACAGAGAATAGAGTGAGGACTTTTTGTGTGTGAAAAGTAACAGGATAAAAGGTGCAGAGTAGAAGAACAGTAAGTCCATACACACCTGATCCAAAGAGAGTGGGTAGCTGACAAGTAGAACAAGAAGAGAGTTTTCAATAATTCATGATATGTACATATGGAATAATAATATCTTGAGATATTTATCCGCTTTATATGCAGGCAAAAAAACGAGCTAAAATGACAGTGTTTTAATCTGAATTGCTATTCCAAACATTACTTATTTACTCTATGATTAAGTCTTTTATAAATGGTATGAAAAAAGGATAATAGCACATATATGGACCCTTCATAAATATCGTTTCATATAATGTACATAGCAAGTCTAGGAAGTAGGAATTGCATTTGGTTATTGGTAAAAGAAACAGAAGAATAGTAGACTAAACAAGAAAGAAATTTATTTTTCTCTCACATTAGAAAAAATCCAAAGTTAGTCAATCCCAGCCATCTGATTGACTGGGTAACTGATCCACAGCCATCAGTTACCCAGGTTTCTTTCATCTCTCTGTTTATTAGACTTAGTGAATGGCTTCTAGCCTCATGATTGCCTTGTGGTGGCAAGATGGCCACTATAGCTCCCGCCATCATATCCATGTTCCAGGCGGAAGGAGGAAAAAGGGAGGTGAAATGCAGAAAGGCACACCTCCTAGCTGGGTCAGCTGTCTTTTAAAGAGATTTCCAAAAAGCTCACTACAGTGACTTCTGAACTGTGATCTCACCATTATCTGTAGGTAAGGACAGGAAACGCCCTTTTAGTGCATTGTTGTTCCCAACAATACAGTGATTCTGCTAGCAGGAAAGGAGAGGGGCAGTGGCAAGAATGTACATTGGCTAGGCTGCTAGCAGTCTCTGTCAGAGTAAGCTTACTGCCATTTTACACCAAAGGGAACTATCCTCAAAAGTGCTAAGTAAATGATCCCAAGTCACACAGTTATGTTTTAAATCCAGCTCTATTCACCACTCTGCACACTGCTTGTGCCTGAAATTCTAGGCTTTCTTTCTGTAGTGTTGATCTCATGCTTTCTTTTGTGCATGCTGAATTACTATTCTCCTCTTGGAATTTTATTATCACTGCCTAGCTGCAAAGAGATGCTTCAGTATCATTAAAAAGACAGGGAACTTGAACTAAACAACTTCCCACATGTATGTATTCGGGTTGATCTTGCTGAAGTTGATGGAAGTTTGTGTAGGTACCATTTGTAGAAGTCTTGGGAATGAAGCTTCTGTACAGTCTCCATGTCTTCTATCATATGTGTTTCATTTCAGCTCTACTGATCTGGTCTCTTCATCTCTTCCCATTTAACATTTATCCATTTGTCATTTCTTCCCAAACCACCACATTTTTGCCTCTTTCAGATTTGTCACCCAGTTACTAACACTGTTCTCAAGAGAAATTGTGAGCAAAAACATGCACAGGGCAACATTTTGCCTAGACTCAATCCTCAATCTACAAAAAAGTCATTTTTTGAACACTTACTTTGTACAAATCACTTACCAGGTACTAATGGGTTTACTATGAAACATAAGGATAAATGCTTAACCTCAATCTAATTAGAGAAATGAAATGCATATACATTAAAGGACAGCTAATGGTGCAAGGCAGTATATAAATGCAGGTCAAATGAGGGATAGACAGTAAATGCTCTCAGTGTTAAGAGTAAGGAAAAATCCTTTTCGGCTAAAGAGGTTAGGGAAAGCTTTGTAAGACAAGAGGAAATGGATTTGATTCCTGTGGGACTTAGGAAAGTTGAAAGGAGATGAAAGGAGATGAAAGGTTTCCTTAGGAGAGGAAATGGCAAGATCAAAGCCATAGCAATGGAAACTACTGAATATGTTCAAGAGATTGGAGTGGATGGGTCTAGCTGAAATCATTGATTAGTATGGGAAAAAAGGGAAGAGGGAGGCTAGAAAACTGGTTTTGCTTCAGATGATGGAAAGCCGTAAATGCCATCTAAGGAATATGAATTGGATATACATTTGAACTTTATCCAAATTGCATATAGGATTTAGAGCAGCACTTAATGAATGTCCTGACTTAAAAGGAGTAACTCCAAGTCTAAGTAATTTGTGTTCTGCATACCCAATTTTCTCCACCCTGGAATTCTTTCTCTGATCTGCAGTTAGCTGGCTCAGGCCTCATGGCTTCCCTTCCTTCTCCTGCAGCCTGCTTTTCATTTGCATTGACCCCTTCATCAGTGCAATTACAAAGAAGAGAGGAAATAGAACTCATACCAATCTATTTAATGAGTTAGGTTTTACTGGTTCTACCAAAAGATTTAGAGAGAAAAAAAATCTAAAATCAATTTCTAGAATGAATATGGCCTTTGATTATTAAATGATTGTGTCTAGGAAGGCAAACAAGTAGTGACTTTAGGAGCAATGTAGGTATGGATTGTTCGCACTTTGGGGACTAGGAGAGATGTGGTGGCCCTTTTATGTCATACCTGACTTTCTGTCACTCAGTCTTGCAAATGAGGCAGCTTGCAAAATGGCGACTTTTGCAAGTCGACTTGACTCTGCCCAGTTTCAGGAAGAGAATTAGGTAAGTAGTAGTAGTACTCTACTTCTACTAATTAGTAGTAGTTTCTCTTCCCAAGTCAAATTCCCTCAAGAAAGCAAATGCATTATCTTATTTGGGGTTATCTAGAATATTTTGGGGTTGCAAGTAACAGACAACCTAACCCAAATAGATTTAAACAAGAGAGGAATTTACAGTATTAGAAGAAAGAAAGAAAGAAAGAGAAAAGAGAGAAAGAGAAAAAGAAAGAAGAAAGAAGGAAAAGAAAGAAAGAAGAAAGAGAAAAAGAAAAAGAAAGAAAGAAGGAAAAGAAAGAAAGAAGAAAGAGAAAGAGAGAAAGAGAAAAAGAAAGAAGAAAGAAAAGAAAGAAGAAAGAGAACGAGAGAAAGAAGAAAGAAAGAAAGAAAGAAAGAGAGAGAGAGAGAAAGAAAGAAAGAAAGAAAGAAAGAAAGAAAGAAAGAAAGAAAGAGAAAGAAAGAGAAAGAAAGGGAGAACTTAGTTCACACACACAAAAAAGGAACTTACTAGCTTATGGGGTGATGTCATTAGGACACTGTCTCTTCCCATCTCTCAACTCTGTTCTCAACCATGTTGTGTTATTTCTCATACTCTCAGGATAGCAAGATGGCCATCCACAGCTTCAAATTTCAAGGTTCAAGTCCAGCAGGAAAGAGCACATGCTTCCTCTCAACAGTTGCAGCAAAAATTCCCAAATTGAATCTCATGAGATCTGATGAAATATTTGATTTTCCAAGCCCGAATCTCATGCCCCTCTATGGAGTTAGGTGTCCAGTTAACTCAACTCAAAAATCCACGGACAATGGATTTTGTCCATGAATTTTGGACAAAATGGAAAAGACAGTGCTTTCCGTGGCACTTCCCCAGAAGAGGGAATGGATACTGGGTGAGGTGGGGAATAACAAATATCTACAACTGTTACATACAAAATGCCTGTCTCTTAATAATGCCTTGCACAATTTCCCCCATTCTTTTCAACTTTCCAGTACCATTGTCCTATGACATTTGTAAGAAGAAAATACACAGAGCCCAAAAATATACAGTGCCCAAGAGTGGACTACACTTTCTTTCTTTATTTATTTTTGAGACAGAGTCTTGCTCTGTCGCCAGGATGGAGTGCAGTGGCGCGATCTCGGCACACTGCAACCCCCAACTCCCTAGTTCAAGCAATTCTCCTGCCTCAGCCTCCCAAGTAGCTGAGATTACAGACACGCTCCACCACGCCCAGCTAATTTTTGTATTTTAGTGGAGACAAGGTTTCACCATGTTGGCCAGGATGGTCTGGATCTGTATCTCTTGATCTTGTGATCTGCCTGCCTCAGCTGGACCACACTTTTAATTTAGAGTAATGTTTTGGGCACATGGGCAACTAGTCTTTATGGAACAACTGTTCCATGACAAGAGTTTCACTTTCACTATAATAGCTCGTCTTCACAACATCCCTTTAAAATAGGCACATTTCTATTTTTTCATAAAGAAACTCCAGTTCAAAGATGGTAAGCATCTCACCCAGTATCACATAGCTTAAAAAAAAATGTGCATTAGTATTGGTACTAAAAATCAGGGCTTTCAGATTCAAAAAGCACTGCTGCTTCCACTATGCTGCCCCAAGTCTGATTTCTTTTGCAGGGCCTGCTCTCATTTCCACAGTCACAAAATTATGCTGTGAATTATCATGTCTTTTTCTGATTAAATTCCAAACCACTGCCTGTTTGTGAAGATAAAAAACCTAAGAATTCAACCACTGAAAGCTGAAAGGAATCTTAGAAATAATGTACTTCAAAGCTAAAATTCCTGCTTCAAAAGATGAGAAAGCAACTGTTGGTTGTTCTAGATCATAAAAATAGAGGGTGGCACTGGTGAGGGACCTGGGTCTGTTGGACCCAGATTCATACCCTGTCTCCTCCACTTTCTTTATCTTGCCTCAATGTGAGTGACCTTGGGAAAGTTAACGTAACCCCTCTGAGCATTAGTGTGCTCCTTTGTAAAATAAGGGCAATATTATTGAATTTCATTGAATCCTAAGTGCACATAATTTCATAGTTTAGCTCTAAAATCTAAATGTGCCTTAAAATGGAAATTCAATCATAGTTTATTATTTTACTTTCTTAGCAATATACAAAAAAAGTCATGTCTCATCATCAATGGTATATTAGATTGGATGAAATATGGAAACACATTCCTCATATGGGGTTGTTGCAGACATGTACTAAAATAATGAAGATGTATCATTTAGAATAATACCTGGCACATAGTAAATGCCCAGTAAGTGTTAACTGTGGTGGTGGTGGTGGTGGTGATGGTTGCACTGTGTATATAAGAATATGTATAAGTCTTGGCTGATGGATTCTTTTTTAGGAGTTGAAAGTGTTCCTGAGCTTGGTCACCATTTACAGTTTTGTCTCCTTGGCTTGTGGACAGGATAGTGGTTTTCCTTTCTTATCCTGTATTCTTGAGTGTTATATTTGGTTTCCAGGAACAAAACCATAGCCTCCCAAATTCATTTGAACTGAATTATCTAAATAACTCTTTTTCCTTTGCTTAATCATAAGGTAAAGTGACCAATTGTCACTCATGTTTGTGTTATATAGGTACAGGGTATATACTTTGGACTGGTTTTCCTTATTCTTCATAGTCAATTGATAAAAGTGGTTTCTACAAAAAGTTTCACTCAAAACTCTCAGCCTCATCTCTTTATGACACAAAAATGCATCAGAGTAGGCAAACTGGCATGATGTGGAGGGTTGGGATTTTGTGGTAGAGATGTATCTGTATGTAGAGTAGCAGCTATGGCTTTCTTTATTAGGAAGGGAAATCTGACTCTATTCAGTTGTAAGCTTAAATTGGCACAGTATCAAACTAAGTCAAGTTTTATTGATTTCTGAGACAAATTTCTAAGTGTTTTTTTCATCGTATTGCAAGGCATAACTTTGAAAGGCACAGTATTCTTTAAAAGATAAGACATTCATGAAAAGATATTGTGTTCCTTTCCTCTAGTTTCCAAAATTTCATTGCCTATAGATTTGAAATCAAAATAGGTAATATCTTTACTGATCTCGTTATTCAAAATTCATAGCTTTTCATAGTATTCTTCTATTCATCATTTTCCCTTGTCTTTCAGAATGTCTATAAAATGATGGGTTATTATTTCCGCTACTTCCGTTAGTGTTTATGCCAGCAGGGGAACATTATTTTATTATTTTTAGAGAATAGAAGCTATTTCTTGAACCAGGAAATTGAACTTGCTATTTAAAAAAAATAAAGCAAAGGCATTTGTCTCATCGGTCCCTATTTGATTTCCTCTGGGGTAATTTTCATTCCCTAGTCCCTAAAATTACTGCCCCCCACACTCGTAAACAAGAGGCCTTTACCATTGTACACTGTGCACATCTCTATTATTTATTTCCATGGTATATTATAATATCTGGTTCTATCTTCTTTTTAAATAGGGTGTTCCTCAAGAACAGGGACTGTGGCCATTTCATTTCTGTATCTCTGTAGCTTGGAGCACTAAATTAAAAAGTATGTTAAACAAAAAAGGTCTAACTTTGAAAACATTCTTGTGCTCTGGGGATAACCACGCATTCAATTTCAAAACATGTGTTTACCCATTGGATAGGAAGATTCATCACCAAAGTATATTTTCGCTTCTCAGAGCTGCACCTGCAAAGTTGCATGCACCACTTTAGGTAATAATCTAGCTAGAGACACTTATAGGCACATATTTACTTAATATTAAGCTGGGCTAGAAAAGAAACCAATTTGAAATTGCTTCCTCAGCTGAAAGCTCTATGCTAACAATAAAGTTTAATTTCAGCAGCTGTAGTTCTCAAATCAATAGACTGCAAAGAGGGTGGCAGAATTTCAGTTTTTGGTTTTGAATACTAAGCAGGTCAGAAGTTGCATTATTTAAAAACACATTTACTGGATTTAAAACACAGCTTTTGGCAAATTAGCTATATGGGTTTATATTATTTTCAATAATAATCTAACTTCTCAGAGTAAAAACAAAGTGTCCAGTCAGAAGCCCTCATATTTTACATGAATTACATGAATAGGAGGGTGTTTGAGCATTTGTGACTTCAAGAGAAAGACATAATAAATCTGTAAATGATAGATATTAAATCACACCAGACAACTGATATTCTTACCTGATAAAGAGTTGCAGGGCATATTTTTAGGTCTTTGTTTAAAGCAGAGAACACTGTAGTAATACTTCCTGGTAACCAGACTGTGCAACACTAATATCCAACTAGTTTCACCTTTTAGCAGTACGTGCTCCAGAGTGTGAACACATTTGTGATGAGTATTGACCAGGTCATGGCTATATTGTCCTTTTTCTCTTGGACTTGTTTCTGTATGTTGTATTGCCTCATTTTTTAATAACTAATTGTGCTGGTAGCCACAGGGGCATAGGGCTATCAAATCATGGATATTTTTATAACCAAGAAGTCCAATTTGAGAACTATAATTTAAATGTAAATAAATTGGGCTGGGGGCAGTGGCTCACACCTGTAATTCCAGTACTTTGGGAGGCCAAGGGTGGCGGATCACTTGAGGTCAGGGTTCGAGACCAGACTGGCCAGCATGGTCACCATCTCTATGAAAAATACAAAAAATTAGCCAGGCATTGTGGTGTGGACCTGCAATCCCAGCTTCTTGGGAGGCTGAGGCGGGAGAATTGCTTGAACCCGGGAGGCAGAGGTTGCAGTAAGCCGAGATCGCACCACTACACTCCGGCCTGAGCGACAGAGTGAGACTCTGTCTCAAAAGAAAAAAGTAAATAAATTAATTGGTCCTTAGGAAAAACGAATGATGTTAAATCTTTCCAGGGTTAACAATGCATGCACTTAAACTAGAGTGTTCCAGGCTCCCTGTTCTGGGTGTTTGTAGAGACAGCAACCTGCACCTACAAAGATTTTCTAAGGTAAGGTTGTATTGAAAGGTCTTGAAGCATTCTGAAATAGTAGGTAAGAGTTGTCATCATTTATGAAAGAATGTTAAAGGTCAAGATGATTACTGTTTAAAACAGAAAAATAGGGAAACAGGCAGGGCAAGAGAAGGTGGTGAATGGGGTCAGGACCCTGGACAGCTCTACTAATCCAGATCCACTGTGAGACTTTTCTTATTGACAGCTTTTGGAAGCATGGCCCATCTCATTCATAGGCTTCGCTTCTGATTAGGCTGTGAAGTTTCAATGTCATGGTCTTGTTATTTTATGCTCTTTTATTTTGGGAAGGTAATAAAGAATAATTTTCATCTACCTTTTATATCCACTGTGGGTGATATGGATTCTGGCCTGACTGAAACTTCAGCACTGTGAAGGCAATATTTTGTTAACTATGAGTGGCGTAGAGGTACGGGGTTATAGATTACCCTCATACTTTAACATGTTTTCCTGCCATATATTTTCTTTCCTCAAAGGTAAGGATTGGCTCTTGAGCATAGACTATAGATATAGCCCAAAACTATTTTTAAAAATGATGTTCCCAGTTCAGTTTGTGGAAGACTTGGAATAGATCCACTTAAGCACTTGTTTTTCTCTCTCATTAAAAAAGAAGAGAAAAAACACAAGTTTTCTCTTTTTAATAATTTTGTGTAATTAAACTCCAGGCTTTTAGATGAGATGCATGCTAATAAATTCTCAATGGAATCTTTCAGAAGTAAAGCACAGCTGTTCAGTTCATGAATTTATTTTGCACTGTCTTAATAGAGTGTTTTTCTCAAAAGGAATTTTATTCTTTTCATGGCCCAAATGACCTTCTGTATTTTATTTTCTCTCATCTTTTATTTCTTCCTGATTCTATTTGTGTAGAGATGGGGTCTCAGTATGTTGCCCAGGCTGGTTGTGAACTCCTGACCTCAAGCGATCCTCCCACTTGGACCTCCCAAAATGCTGGGATTACAGGCATGAGCTACTGTTTGCCTGACCTTTTTCTGATTTTTGATCAAAAACATTTGTTAGCCTTAGAAAATTTATACTTCTTATGTCAGATCAGTTATTTCTATGCCTGTGTTTAAGATCCACTATTTCATTTCTCTTTTCTGTGCTAAAGATTATAACTGTTGCAGGAGCCTTTAAACTCAGAAAATTTAATTGGAATTTTATTAAAGTATATGATCTGACATTCTTTTCTTAACTTAGATGTTTTACAGGTTACGTTCAAATCAGGGTTCATGAAATAGGCAACAAGATGATTTCTAATTAAATATATGGCTAAAAACAGGGAACGAAGGAAACAAGTATTTAATTTGAATGCACAAGAACAACTTTTACCACCCTTGTTCAATACCTGACTAACTTAAAGTAAGCCACATTGATAATAAAAATTTAATTTAAAAAAATGTAAAAGTTGTTGACTGGGTCACTGGCTCATGCCTATCATCCCAGCATTTTGGAATGCCGAGGTGGGCAGATCACCTGAGGTCGGGAGTTCAAGACCAGCCTGACTAACATGGAGAAACCCCGTCTCTATTAAAAATACAAAATTAGCTAGGCATGGTGGCGCATGCTGGCTACTCGGGAGGCTGATGCAGGAGAACTGCTTGAACCCGGAAGGCAGAGGTTGCTGTGAGCCAAGATCGAGCCGTTGCACTCCAGCCTGGGCAACAAGAGGGAAACTCCGTCTCAAAAAAAAAAAAAAAAAAAAAAAAGTTGTTAGAGACATCTCTCCTCCAAGATGTACCAAACAACATTGGATTGATCTTAAATCTTTGAATTTTTGAAGACTTTCTCTCACATTCCACTTACATGATCTTAAACTGTTCCCTCACATCATTTTCCATCAAGTGCTACTATTGACCACTTTCAACATTGATCTTTTGTACCAACTAGAGAGAAGGTGTTGTCAGGAAAAATGGAAGAAGGAGTGAAAGGGTGGAGAAGGGGAGGGAAGAGGAAGATTGACATTAAGCTTAGAACATGGCCACTATGTGCTCTTCATTGTATTCTATGTTTCCTTGGCAGCCTATTTGAGATTATTATCCCAAGAAAATTACTTGGACAAATTTATAGCATTAAAACAATCCCTAAACAAGATAACATCTTGTTTCATCACTCTCTTAAATAAATCTCTCTCTCTCTCTCTCTCTCTCTCTCTCTCTCTCGGCTGATCAAACATAGTGCTGAGTTCATCTGACCAAGATAAAAGAAGATAGCCCCAGTACTTTGTCAGAAATCTAAGGATGTCCTATCAAGGTGTCTCTGGGCTTTAAAAATGTAAAATCTGGCCGGGCATGGTGGCTCACGCCTGTAGCCCCAGCACTTTGGGAGGCCGACGCGGGTGGATCACAAGGTCAGGAGATCGAGACCATCCTGGCTAACATAGTGAAACCCCGTCTCTACTAAAAAATAAAAAATAAAAATAAAAATAAAAAATTAGCCAGGTGGGTTGGCGGGCGTCTGTAGTCCTGGAGTCCCAGCTACTCGGGAGGCCGAGGCAGGAGAAAGGCGTGAACCCGGGAGGCAGAACTTGCAGTAAGCCGAGAAGATTGTGCCACTGCACTCCAGCCTGGGCGAAAGAGCGAGACTCCGTCTCCAAAAAAAAAAAAAAAAAAGTAAAAATACGTTCTGATATGTTCTGATCAAAAATCACCCCTTACAATATTCAGATGACTTTTATTCAGGGACATTTCAAATGAAACTTTTTGAATTAATCACTAGAAAGACAATGTCAAAAGGATAAATAAAAGTGTTCAATATTCAGAAGGGAATACATGAAGTGTGAGCATCAAAGATTCTAGAAATACAAAAATCTTTAAATAGAAAAAGCCCATACCTTGTCAGTTCAAGAGATTAAAATAAAAAAAAAATTCTATGTTTCCTACTTAGAAGGAATTTGGGTCGCAGCAACACTTGTCCCAGCCATCTGAGTTCTTCGTTGGCCTCTGCACTTTTTTGTGTTTCTTTTCTCCATAGGTTTATTTAGATAACATCCTTACTCCAAGGAGCTTAAAGTGGTAGCATTACATTCTCAACCTTTGAAACGTATTAAGAGGTAATTAAAAGACAAATGCCCCTGATTTTTACATTCCACATCACATGATATTTATTCTTTTTTTAGCAGATATGTACCAATAGTATTCTGCTATGGTAAGCAAGGTAGTTAGATCCTGGCCTCAAAGCACTTATAATTTAAAACCATCAATAAAGATAAACATACTGAAGCACATGCCAACAAGCAAGAAACTGTATAATAAATCTAGAAGCAGAAGCCAGAGACAAGCTTCTAAAGAAGAAAACAGTATCTAGAGTTTTAGAATTAAAGAGAAACACCATCTTTACTTTTTAGAAAGCGCGGGAAGAAGGAATTACAAACATACTAGCTTTTCTAGGGGATTTTTTTTTTTTTTTTTGACAGAGTCTTGCTCTGTTGCCCAGGCTGGTGCAATCAGATTGCTGGTGCAATCTCGGCTCACTGCAATCTCTGCTTCCCGGGTTCAAGCAATTCTCCTGCCTCAGCCTGCCAAGTAGCTGAGATTACAGGCACCCACCACCACACTCAGCTAGTTTTTGTATTTTTAGTAGAGACGGGGTTTCACCATGTTGGCCAGCTGGTCTTGAACTCCTGACCTCAGGATCCACCCATCTTGGCCTCCCAAAGTGCTGGGTCTAGGGGATGCTATTAAGCAAAGGTATGAAGCTGCAAATTTTGGTCACCTTGGCCTCTCATTGTTTCCCCTTTTGTGGTGTTCTTTAACTCCTGACACTCAAGCCGTAGAGGGACTTCTGTTCTCTATCTATTCTCTGCCACCCAGATCTAACTAGACCAGTGATTTTGATCTTGGAGTTCATTTTGTCAAATTTCCTTCTTTCAAATGGTATGTGTCCTTTAAGTCTCACCTTTCTTGTGAAACGAAAGACTTTACTCCTTGTTCATAGAATTTTAAATGTCAGTAAATACACATGAGGGTGGGGGCAGTATTTGAGGAATAAATATGCTTTCTTGGATTACTGAGATTATAGCACAAAGACTGTACTTTTTCTTGTAAGGTCATCCTTTTTCATTTTTAAGCCACTTAAAACGGACTTTTCTTTATGATTTATGAGTATCTGAGTAAAATTGCCAGTATGATAGTGGTGATGGTGATGAAAATAATAATAGTTATTCTAATTGCTTAGAGTGTCATCAGGTAAAGGACTTTGAAGTTCATTTTCTTTCAGAGAAGTATTATATGCAAAGATTTGGAATCTACACATATAGGATGTCATTTGAATGAACATATATTATCAGAAACCTATTAACAACAAACGATAGGAATATCACTAGTATTTTAGTGACAATTTTCCAAATATGAAGAATGACAGAGAAGAGGCATCATAGTAACCTGTGTTAGGAAGAGTTGGGCTTCATTATGATCTTATGCAAGTTACTTATCTCTATAAAGCTCACCCTCTTCACTTGTAAAATGGAAATAATAAAGCCTACTCTACAAAGATGTGGTGGGACTAAGACCCCAGCTCAGTAAATCTTACTTTCCAATTCTTCCCATGTGGAAAAAACACAAAACAAAAAACCTTAAGCCTAAATGCAATACACAAAATGAAACCAACAGTGACCATAGTGAGAAAACTCTTGCATACTATATGTCAATGAATACAAAATGTCACAGATATGATATATTGCTACTATAAAATAGCCACAGTTTTGAAACTTACCTTGAATACATGAAATATGAGAGGAGAATTCAGAGCAACCCCACAAAACTTTATAGAAAAAGGATCGATTTTCCATTTCTCCTGTGGGAGTTTCTCCTACTCAGGCAAATTTTTCCTCTGATAAAACTTTGTGGGATGTGGTAGAGGGCATCTGTAATCCTAGCTGTGCTGGGAGGCCAAGGCTTGCTTGAGCCCAGGAGTTCAGGGCCAGCCTGGGCAACATAGTGAGACTCTGTCTCAAAACAATCAAACAAACAAGAAACCCTGCAAAAAAATTTATTTCTAAGCCTTTCTATACTAATTATACAGAATGTGACTCAGATTATTTTAAATTTTATTATTTATTTATTTATTTTTGAGACAGAGTCTTGCTCTGTCACCCAGGCTGGAGTGCAATGGTGCAATCTCAGCTCACTGCAACCTCCGCCTCCTGGGTTCAAGTGATTTTCCTGCCTCAGCCTCCCGAGTAGCTGGAATTACAGGTGCCTGCCACTGTGCCCAGCTAATTTTTGTATTTTGTGTAGAGATGGGGTTTCACCATGTTGGCCAGGCTGGTCTCGAACTCCTGACTCAGGTGATCCATCTGTCTCGGCCTCCCAAAGTGCTGGGATTACAGGCGTGAGCCACCGTGCCTGGCCAGATTATTTTAATTCTAATGTGTACACATGCTTACAGCAAAATTTACATGTTCATATGCTTCTGTTAAGTCTTCCCATGTATTTTTTATGCCAGGCTCCCAGATATTTCTATGTGAATTGTAAGAAACTTGAGGGTCAGGCCATTGCTGCCTTTTAATGTTCACTATATACAATGTGCCCGTTTTAGCCTTTATCTTGCTTGACTTCTTGGGGCTGTCTGTCACTGGTTCCCACTTCTTGCAACAGTGTCCTTGGTTTCTGTGATTCTGTACTCAGCTAGAGCTAGCTTTCCTGTCTCAAGCTGTACTTCCCAAATTCCATTTTTCTTCTGATAACCTCTTAGAAGTTGATGTTCCTTGGGGATCTACTCCATTGTTTCTTCTCTTTTCATTCTACAAATGCTCCGTATACTGCTTCATCTGCACCAGTGGCTCCAACTAACATCTATATATCCAATTACTATCCAGATCTGGAGTTCCAGTGCCTCAGACCTCCAGGTGTATATTTTTACCAAACATCTCCACTTACATATCCCATACCTCAAATCAGCATTTCTAAAACCCAACACATCTTTATACCCCTCTCCAAATGGGCCTTCCCTTCTTATATTCTCCTCTCTTGAATGCATCTCCACCTGCATCATTGCCCAAGACAGACACTAGGGAGTCATCCTTAATTCAGTGTCTCCCATACCCAATAGTCAAACTGAGATCTACCTCTTAAATATCTCTTGATTCTCTCCACTTCTTTTTATCACCGCTGCTACTACTTGGTCAACATCTGCCAAATTTTTGCTGAATTACTGGAACAGCTTCCTGTTCTCTCCTGGTCTCTTTACTATGATGCTTGCTTGCTCAGTGCTGCCCCCATTCTCCATATTGTAGGGAAAGGCAAACCTGATTTAAGTCGTCCACCTGTTTAAAACATACAAATGGCTTTCACAGCCCTCAGAATGTATAAATCCATTTTTCTTAGCAAGGCCAACAAGCTCTTCATAGACTGCCCCCTTTGCCACCCAGCTTCATCGCTTTCCACTTACTTTCTCATTACTCTAATCTGAATGATTTGAAGTTCTCCAAATGTCATGTTTTCTCTTGCCTGTTTGGCCTCTGTGACCACCCCACGCCTTTACTCTGCCTTAAGAAATTTCTCTCTTCCCACCCTTAACTAAGTTACACAGAGTATCATTTAAGAAATATGCAGTTGCAAGCAACTTCTCCTTCCCTTCCAAAGTTTAACAGTTCACCTTGGAAAAGGTCAGCTTTAATAGAAAAGAGCCTATAAATTAGGTTTCCTTCTGATGTATTCATATTAACACTGCTAGAATGTAACTCTATAGAAAGCTACAAACTGCATTTTTTAAGATCACTGGTTCTGGATGTAGATACCACCTATTTATATTTATGTGACAAATACCTCAGTAGTATTTACTATGCACCATGTACCTCACCATTATTCCTTTTTGTTTGTTTGTTTTGTTTTTTGTTTTGTTTTAGTTTTTAGGGATGGGGTCTTACTATGGTTGCTCAAGCTGGAGTGCAGTAACCATTCACAGGCACAATCATAGTGCGATGCAGCCTCGAATGCCTAGTCTGAAGCAATCTTTCTGCCTCAGCCTACCTAATAGCTTGGACTATGGGTGCACTGCACCATGCTCACCTCACATTAACTCTTTAGTCTTCAAAACAGCCCTAAGAAGTAGATAGGGTTGTCATTTATCACGACTATTTCATAGACAAGGAAACTGAGACATCAAGGGTCACTGTCCATAGAGTTAACTAGTAACAGAGGCAGGCTTCAATGCAAGCAAATTAGGTGCCAAAGTCTAGCTCTTTAATCTTTACACTAAATTGCTTTAGAACAATTGCCTTAGCTTTAGGAAGAAAATCTTCAGCAGGCTGAACTGAGGAGTTGAGGGATTTCTTTTACTACTGCTTCACTACTACTAGTGAACAAGCTTGTCCATCCTTCTAAATCTACTCAAAAGATGGTACAAACCTAAATCTGGATGCTGTCAAGTCACCTCAACTAATCCTGTTTTCTTCCTAGAGGACCTGGATTTTACAAAGCAGGCAGTATGCACACATGAAGCAAAGAGCTCTCAACAGCTGCCAGGGGACACCCCATCCTCTCTCTCCCAAGCCAAAACATTCAGGTCTAGAAATGTCATAGAGCTTAGTGTCTTTTACTTGAACAGCGTAGTGGTTCTGACAAATATTTGAGCATAAATTATTTAACGCAGTACATACACAGTCAAGATTGCCCACACATATCAAAAGAAATCAGCCTTCCAGTCAATAGACTGTGACATATCTCTTTGTTAGTCCCATTTGGTTTCCATCATAATAATCAAATGAATATTGCTTATTTTGTGTCCATGTGATCTGAAGTCATGTCTGAATGCCTAGGCAAAATACTAAAGATTAACTTCACTTCACCAAAATCTTAGTGTTGTTTGAAGAAGGCACGTAATTGCAAGGCAATTGTTCAGCTGTAATTTTGAATTGGATCTTCATAGCCTACTCTTCTGCCACTAGATTCTCCTTTATATGTTATTCAACACTTTTTCCATGAGCATTTAGTACTACCAGTTGTTGGGAGATGGGTTGAGGCACACCTTATGAAAATTAAGTGTAGCATAGAAGGGACCAAGAACACCAGTCAGAAACATTAATTACATGAGAATTTGACCCTCAGGACTACATATGATATCTAGATATTATATAATTACTGCAGGGAGGAATCAAACCTTTTCCACCCTCGTCTTGGGCATCATGCATTCTAATCACACAGCCCAAGTTTGCAACACTACACCTTTAATTGACACCAAATTTTCAGTCATTAAAATCCTACACCTTGTCTTCCATGAATGGTAGTTAATTCAGCTCTCCTGTGCCTGCACTTTCACTATTGACTTTTTTTAAACCTATGCTTTAACTTTCTAGTTTTTCCCAAATACATTTTGTCTTAACAGTTTTAAGCACTTTTTCTGGCCCGCTTGTCTTCGATGGCTTCACTAAGAAGAATTGCCACTCATTGATTCAGCCCTCCTTCAGAATATTTTACCTCAGGACGTTTTCATCAGGCTAAATTAGGACATTCTGAAATGATGTGATTCCAAATGCCTTTAAATGCTTTGCAATCAGTTCCTAGGGATGAAGTAGGGATGGGGGAAAGAAAAGAGATGGAGGATAGGAGATAAGAATAAAGCTCCAGAAGATGAGTGAATGTTTTAAACATTGGAATCAAGAAATTCATTATACGTATGAAAAACACAGCTGTAACTGGAATAGGGAGTGATTCAGCCTTCCATCCTGGCAGCCATTTAACTCTGGCAGCATGAATTGGACCTGAAAGTCTTCTACTGCTTTGAGTTCTGATTTTCATTTAGTCCTACCAGCAAGAAAAATCACCCTGGAGCAATGAGCATGATGATTTTGTTAATTCCCTCAAACATGTCCCTTGTTTAAATCACTGCTGATTAAACATTCGTGACATCTTTCCTTTCTCAATGTGCCATGACTCATCAGGTGATCACAGTGGAATGAAAAACACAAATTGTTTTTGTTTTATAATGTTTACTGAAAGTGAGCAATGGAAAAAACAATAGCTGCTAAAATGATGAATAGCTGGTGGGCTGTCTTTCACCTTTCGGTGGTCTTTAGGAAACAAAATATTATCTGTAAGAGAAGATCACCAGGTCCAGAGTCAGACCATAGACTTCAACTACATAGACTTCAAGCCTGGGCTTCTGCTGCCAAACAAGCCATTACCAAGTAGGGTTGATTATTCTGTTGCTATTCAAGGTCATTTAGACAGAGGTGATCATTTGGCTGTGATCATGGATTTTCACTTCACCTTATCACAATGTTTAAATTCACTCCAATATTTGATTCTCTATTTATTCAACAATCTGAATTTTAAGATAGTGAAATCACTTGCCACAAAGGAACCAGGCCCATGTAAAATGTTGCTAACTGAAAGTTCAATTTTACAAGCTACTTTTAACATAGCAGAAGTTATACTTTCTGTTTCACATATGACAATAACAAGAAGAGGATGACTACCACCGTAAATTACTCACTCTCACCTATCTAATAATCTGTCAAGCTCTGGCAGTTGTATTAGGGGGAGAAATGATCATATTGAGTGTGATACAACTGAACAAGCACTGCACTGGGAGTTAGGAGAACAGATTTTCTGTTCTTGGCAGTGCTCACAAATTGTGTGACCTTGAATAAGTCATTTACAATGTCTAATCTTCAATTTCTCGTCTAGGTAGACATCAGACTAGAATAAGATCTTAAATTTTAGATTCCATGCTAAGGCTTCCCTCATCTGAACAAGAATTGTTTTCGTGGAATATGGTGCTAGGATTTTCAATGTATAGCTACTAATGCAGTGCACTCTAGGACATTACTTAGTTATTGCTCAAATAATCTGAACAAAAGATCAGGTGACGAATCATATGTTTTTCTTCTGCCAAGAAAGACCCTATTTTAGAAGTCTGATTTTGCTGATTGCAGGGGTCATTTTAAAAAATGAATTTAACTAGAATGACACATTCATGTTACATGCGGAACTGCTGATGTTGGGAATGGAGAAGGTCTAAATGCTATCACCCTCATTCTGGGATCTACCACTAACTCCCTCTGGTACTCAGACCAGTCACCCAATCTTTTTGTATCTAAATATTTTTATTTCTATCTTACAGTTAATTATTTAAGCTTGACTCAGTAAACTGTGACAGATAGAGATAAAAATCATTTGGGAGCAGGATGCCAATGGGACAATATCAGAAAAATGTAACAAATTTAAAAATAATTAAAAGACTAAAAGTTACTTCCTTCAAGCTTTGTTATTGACAATATAAGGGCCTCATGATTTGGAGAACTCTAATATTAATCTGTCGGTTGTCATGGCAACAACTACTGCTATTACCAGCCTACCTGGAAGGGTCCAAAAATAAGGAAATAATTCAAAAGTCTTTCACCTGGCTATGGCTTATGAAGTGGTAAATATTTTCTTTCCCTGGTCTGTGTACTCTTCCTATTTCCCCTTTCCGCTGCATCAAAAAGATCTTTTTTTTAACTCTGTATTTGTCTTGTTCAGAGCCACTGGTTCCACTGGCCAATGGTATGGGAAAATTTTATTTTTCTTCTTTGGCAGATCTAAGAAGGGTTCTAAACTCAGGGGAAATGGGGGTTGAGTCATGGAAAGTATTATGCTTGGGGAGAATTAGAAGGAGGTTCTCTTTTCCTCCAATTAGAGCTAGGAAATGGAAGCCTATGAAATCACCTTCACGTAACACAAAGGTAACTAATAGAGTAGCTTAACTCAAATTTGGCTTCTCATTTTAAGGCAAAAGAGAAAGAAAGTGGATTGGCGTTAAATGTTTACAAGAGTTTACTATATTGTATTTTCATGTATCTACTTAGGCTGTTGCTTTTTCTCTTTCCTGTTTCAGTAAGTTCTGATGACTTCCAGGTCAAGATAGTAAATTGAGCCAATGTTAAACTCTCATCTTCTGTTCAAATACACCCATAAATCAGAGGTAAAATATATGCTCTAAGTTGAAAAGCACATGGTCATATTCAAAAACAAGAAGGGGAATAATACATGGTCCAAAAACCAAGATATCATCCCAAAAATGGCAAAACAAAGCAAAACCTGACAAAAACATATCTGCAAGCAGCTGAAGCCATGGGCCTGGCATAATCAAATAGGAGCTCCAAAATGAGAAATAGGGAAAATGGGTGCAAAGCAAAAGCATGATAATTAATACCTGGAATTTCTCAATATTAAGGAAAGGAGTTTTCAGATTGATAAATTCTATTATGTGTCACATGGAATAAATATACTTTAAAAATTCCTATCTAGTCATATTGTAGTAAAAATGCAGAACATTAGGATAAGGAGAAAATTCTACAAACAAAAACAGAAATCAGATTAATTGTAGATTTTTATCAGCAAAAATAATGCCTTAGGAAATGGATCAATATCTTTACATTTTAAAAGAATAAATAACTGTACTATAACTCCGTAGACAAGTTATAATTTATGAAGATATTTGTAGGCACACACATACATCTAAAATAAAGAACAGAATTAGAAATTGGAAGAATTTTAAAAATCTATTTTTCAGTCAAATAAATAAATAGATTTATAGACTTAGAAAGAAGTAGTGATGTACAAGAATCAAAATGAGCAAGGAATCAGGAAACCATATGGGAAAATGCAAATGGATGTTGTTTGTAAACAAAAACAAAATAATATTTTTATATTTAGTACAAGATGTGTCTATAATTGTAGGCAAAAGTTATATGGGAGTTGGGGGAAAGTTTGAAAGATATTAAAGTGTGCAAAGACGATTGTCTTCTTCAGAAAGAGAGAGACTGATTAACCCAGAACTTTGTTTTTAAAATGCAAATATATGCATAAATATTAAAATATAAAGCGTCAAGAGTGAAAAAGTAATGCCCAGTGCAGTGGCTCATGCCTGTAATCCCAGCACTTTGGGAGGCCAATGCGGGAGGATTGCTTGAGCCCAGGAGTTCAAGACCAGCCTGGGCAACATGGCAAAACCCAGTCTCTACCAAAAATGCAAAAATCAGCTGAGAGTGGTGGCTTGTGCCTGTGGTCCCAGCTACTCAGGAGGCTGAGGTGGGAGACTAGCTTAAGCAGGCTGCAGAGAGCTGTGATCGTAGCACTACACTGCAGCCTAGGCAACAGAGTAAGACCCTGTCTCCCCAAAAAAGAAGAGTAAAAAAGAGAAATACAATACACAATTTATATTGAACAAGTAGAGCAGAGGAGGGAACAAAATCTTGACCCGTTGAAGAGAAAACAAGAAAAGAGAACAACAAAAAATAAGCAAAGAAGAAGTATGACAGATAAAAAACACAAAATAATTTGGCAAACACAAGAGCAAATATGCCAGTAATCATAAAAATCATCAAAGTTATTTTCTAAAAGAGTTGCTCAGCGTTGATAAAAATAAATCCATCTATGTGCTGTTCCCAAAATTACCCAGAAATGGATAAAATGAATGAAAACGAATAATGTATGTTTTGATGAATGGAAACATAAAAAGCCTTATATAGCAATATTCAAATCATAAAAATAGAATAACTTGTTATTAAAAAGACAAAAAATAACAGATGCTGGTGAGGATGTGGAGAAAAGGGAACTGTTATATACTGTTGGTGAGAATGTAAATTAGTACATCCATTATGCAAAATAGTATGAAGGCATTTCAAAAACCTAAAAATAGAGCTACCATACTACCCAGCAATTTCACTACTGGGTATTTATCCAAAGGAAAGGAAACCAATATATCAAAAAGATACCTGCACCCCTGTGCTTATTGCAGATCTATTCACAGTACCAAAGATTGTAATTGACTCAGTGTCCATCAACAGATGAATGCATAAAGAAATGTGATATATATACAGAATGGAATATTATTTAGCCATAAAAAGAATAAAATCTTGTCATTTGCAGCAACATAGATGGAACTAGAAGTCATTATGTTAAGTGAAATAAGACAGACATAGAAGGACAAATATCACATGTTTTTGCTCATATGTGGGAGCTTAAAAAGTTGATATCATGCAGGCAGAGAGGAAAATAATAGTTACGTGAGGCTGGGAAGAACGTGTGTGAGTGTGATGTGGGATTAAGAGAGATTGCCTAATGGATACAAACATATGGTTAGAAGGAATAAATTCTAATGTTTGATAGTAGAGTAGGGTCACTATAGCTAACAGAAATGTATTGAATATTTCAAAATACCTTAAAAAGAGGACTTGAAATGTTCCCAACATGCAGAAATCACAAATATTGAGGTGACAGATATTCTAAATACCCTAACTTAATCATTATACATTCTGTGCATGCTACAGAATATCACATGTACCCTATAAATATGTATAAATATTATTTGTCAATAAATTTTTTAAAACAGAATAGTTTGGTGAACATTTAATTGGGTCAAAAATGTGATACTAGTCAAAATAAAAATTCACAAAAAGATGAACAATATGTTCCAAAATGTATTCTTCCACATATCCACTCTGTGATCTCAAATTTAATTATGCAATTTAATTTGTTAGATCACTGGTATTAAGCTTTTAAGTAGAATTTTAGGAATAATAACACTTTAAATGATAATAATTAATATATAAACTTGCTCCTTAACACAATGCCTATACATTTTAATAAAATTAAGCAGAAAATGTATTACCTGAGAAACACTTCAACCTGATCACATTATCTTCAGCATATACATTCATGATACTCTATTATCCCACTGAGTTATGTATATTATAAATACATTATAGGAATGTTTTTCTCACCTGCATGATTCTGACGTACAGGTAATTAAAAAATTTCAGTGAATTTGCCCAAAAGTAGCTTTATTTTAATTTGTAAACACCACCTGATATTTATTTTGTTCATTCTTTTACCCAGTGGGAGGACGTTAGATAAGGATTTTGTTAAATATTAAATTGTCTTTATTAATGCTTATATGTAATAATTATTTCTCAATTCTTATATTTAGGAATATGAATAAAATATTCACAATAGTTTACCCAGTATTCCTCTTTTCCCCTGTAATTAGAATACAGAAAAAAACCAAGGTGATATATAATTAGAAAGTAGAAGAAAATCAGAAGTCAGGGCAAATTAAAAAGTTTACATCATTGGAATAATTTAAAAGCACACCTAATATAAGAGGAATTATTGACTGAAATGTCTTATTAATAAACTTCTGCATTAATTGTCTTCTTTGATTGAGATTAAATAGGAATGCTAACTGGGAATGGAAAGAAATATGGAAATCTCTGTTGAGGAATATACCTACAGTGGGAAGTTCATGATTGTTTGGTGTCAGTATATGGTTTTGGATCAAGTATTGCTTTATGACTATTACGGCTCCAGGTTGGAACTGGGCCTGGAGAACAGTTTTTCTTTTGATCTTACACCCTCCTCTGTTAATCAAGGCGTCTTGTCTCCTGAGATTGATGTTGAAGAGCAAAAATTTACTCTATGGCTTAACACAAAGCAGGAGAATGCTAATTTAATGTCATTCCCTTAACACCTCATGAAAAGAAAACATGCCTTTAACATCCAGTATGCTTCCCCAATGCCTATTTCTTGTCAACAGACACGGTCTAATCTTTGAGAGCCAGATGCACACAACTTTTGGCTGAAAGTACAGAGAGCAATTTTATACCAAGCACATCAAGGGGGAAATTGGGAACAGTTGCAACACTCTATATCGCTCAGTTTTGGAAACGCTTTTATAGTAACGGACAAATACTGGCCTCATGCCGGCTCCCCAGATTCCTCCTATGGAGCATAATCTCTTGAGAGATTTTTCATTATTGTCTTTATTGCTTAGATCAACACCAGGAAGACTGAGTGAAAATGGCCCTTCAAATCCATTTTTAATCTTTTGAACAGGCAAATTAGTTGTGAATTATTTATCAAGAACATCCAGGTGGGTGCTAATACAGTGGAATCAGCCTTCTGCTTTCCTATTACCTAGAGGTTTTGAGCCTTAAAAATACTGCTGTCATTCCATTTCTTTTCTCTTGCCAATTTTCAATCTGCTTTCTAAAAATAATTTGACATGCTCTCACAGAACTGAAAGATGTTTGTTTCTTTATCCTGTAGATGACACAGTCAAATCACCGAGAAACACTTAGCAGTACCTGGACCAACAAACGTTTACATTGTAAAGAAAAATGCAAAAAGGGAGTTGACGTAGAAAAGTTGCAGGAAGAAATAAATGTTTTTAAATGAAGATGAAGATGATAATAACACTTTTTGGGATGGGAATGCAAAGTGTGCACTATACTAATCCTACTATACTAGTCAATGGACTTGTTTTAAGGAAAGAAAGAGTCAATTAAATTGTCTTGATTTGCAACTTTGTGAAGTCAACAAGGATTCTCTCTTTCCATTGCTGAACTAAAGTTTTTGGCAACCCAAATGGTGTCAGCTTGTTTTATAGTGCAGACATGTGTAAACAATAACAAGATTTATATTTCTTTTGTTTCTAATATGTAGGCAAATTTTCTGTTTCACAGCGTGAAGATTATAAAGTCTTAGACAAAACTGTAGAATTAACTCAAGCAAAACTGAGGCATGCTTAGAAAAAAAAAAAGGAGGAAACGCTCTATTAACAGAGTAATATTATTTGTCTACTTGGAAATATTATGATGCTATTAAGTAATAGGACAACTTTTAAAAGATGGACCTAAATTGCAAAAGCTAACTCTTACTGAGAACTTACATATGACAATTAATCCTCATAAAAATATAAATAGTTAAAAGCCAGCAATGTCTCCAGTTATTGAAAAGGAAACCAAAATAGAGCCAGACTGAACAGAACAGCTTGTCCAAATTTCCATAGTTAGCAAATGTGACATCAGAAGGAGTTGAACACAGACATTCTGCCTCCACAGCCCACCACTTTAATTGCTTGACATTTGGTCTCTCTTCCATTCAGTATATCTAATATTACCAAAAATATTCTTGAAACGCATCGAAGTAATCCTTTACCAAAATAATAAAAGTGACTTGAAAGTGCCCTGCACAAAATTTGCACAAAACACTTACACTATTTGCAACTCTCATGGACATAACAAAACTGATGACTGTGCCCTTCTCACAGTGTTCCTTTCTGCTGTGTGTGCTTTCTGTTCAAATTGGTGTTAAGTAATATTATTTGGGGGAGGGGAAGAGGCCAAAAGTAGAAGACAGAATAAGGCAGTGGTGGTCAGGGAGATTTGCAAAACCGTGCATCAGAAAACTTGTGCGTTTTTAAATTCTACCAGAGAAAAGCAACATTAAGTTTAAAATAGACAAAATAGAGTAAAAAATATCTTAGCATCTATGATGTACAGCATACTTTCCTATGTGAAATTCACTTTGTTTTCCTAATATCCCTGTGATAGAAATCATATTACCTTTTTAAAAGGAGAGGGTCCTAAACCAAAGTAATGCAGAGATGGAAATCAAAGCCAAGTATTCATCCACGTCCATTCTATCTTCTGCTCTGTTACCCTGTGACTATGAAATACAGTGGTAGACATCAGGTGTAGGGTCAGTTCAGAATCCTTAATTTCCAAATTATGATACTTCTGCTTACTGGCTGTGTAATCTTGAGCAAATTAGTTAACCTCTCTGCAGCCTGATTTCTTTATTTGTGAAATGGGAATGATAATGACACATAAAGAGTTGTTGTGAGGATTAATGACCCGATACATATAGAGGTGCATAAAAGAATGTCTACTGGGCACAGGGTAAAGCCTCGATACAATTTTGAAAATATAATCATTGTTGTTCTTGTTTTTATTATTATGAGCCATTGCTGCAGTAGTACCCTTGGGAAAAAAGCAAGAATGTTCACTTTCACCTCTTCTATTCAACATTGTACTGGAGGTCTCAGCCAGTGCCACAAAGCAAAAAAAAAAAAAAAGAAAAAAAAAAAAGAAAGAGAAAGAAAGAAAGAAGAAAGAAAGAAAGAGAAAAAAAGCTATACAGATTGAAAAGGAAAGAACATAATTGTCTTTATTCACAGATGAAATGACTGTGAATGTTGAAAATTCTATGGAATTGACAGAAAAGCTACTAGAAGTAATAAGTGAGTATAGCATAATCATAGATTCAAGGTCAGTGTGCAAGAATCAACTGTATTTTTACACTAGCAACACAAATTAAAATGAAAAAAATATCAGTTATAGTATCCTCAAAAAAGCAAAATAGTTGGGAATAAATGTAACAATGTGTGTGAGAAACGTGTACACTAAAAACTACAAAACATTGCAAGGAAAACTTAAATAGAACAAAACAACTGGAGAGATATACTACAGGTTGAGCATACTTAATCCAAAAATTCAAAATCTAAAATGCTCTGAAATCCAAAACTTTTTGAGCACTGAGATGATGCCACAAGTGGAAAAGTCTACACCTGACCTCATGTAATATGATTATCGTCCAAACGCAGGCACACAATGCATAGTTTATTTTAGCTTGCCTGGACAGCATGCTACCAGCAGTGAAGAGAAGCAGAAGTATGGAAGGTTTGCAAAGGAGTTTGGCATGAAAGATGCTGTATATACTGTTGCCAACACCTGAAACACAATGACTAAAGACACAGTTTGTGCATGCTAGGCACAACCCGTGGCCTGCAACTGTATTAAGCAATGATGACCAAAAAAATGACGACTTTGAAAGATTCTGTATGTCAAGTGAGAAAAAATGATGTCTGACCTTCTTCACTATGCCAAACAAAACAAAACAAAACAAAACAAAAAAACACTGCAGGGTCAAGCAGTAAGCTGGGAGAAGTAGAGAGGGAAGAAGTCTTTAACGTCTGTAATGAGGCTTCAGTTGTTCATCCACTGATTGATGGTGAAACAGCCAAAATGGTTCTGAGTCAAGGTGATTGTGATGATTGTGACATTACAGAGAATGAAGATGACACTTTAACACTGCAGAAAAAAAGTACCTATAGGTGGCATGGTGAAAATGTGTGATGGGTTTATTGAAAGACTAGAGCAGTGTGTATTCATAACAGAACAATAAATCATGTCAGTTTATAAAATCAAAGAGAGACTTCTAAGTCAAAACCTGTTGTTAATGAGTCAGAGGAACTCTGGAGGAAACATCTTAAAAAGTCATTTAGCAAAATGCCTCCTGATACATACAGGACCCACTTTCTGGTCCCTCAACAGCTTCTGCTATTTCTCCTCACTCCCTAAAATAAAATAAAGTGGACAGTAACTTTTTAATCAAAACACAGCATTATAGGTGGAAATGAAAAGGCTGCCGTTGTTTGCTGCTGTTGCTTACCAGCTAACACAGGTATTCTGGGGATGTTCTGTGCTGCTTAGTAATCCTGAACACATTATTTTTTCACTGTAAGGATGCTATGGCATATTTTTATTGTAAGTACCTATGTATAAATAATTGTAAGAAAATGATTGCTTATCGGTAGCATGTACATTCAGAGTAAGGACTGATGGTGATGTCAAACAACCATGGATTTTTTACATGGGTGGCTGAGATAGTGAAACTTTTGCCTTCTATCGTCCAATGTAAACAAATGTTGTTTCATGCACGCAATTATTTAAAATATTAAATAAAATTACCATCAGGCTATGTGTATAAGGCATATATGAAATATAAACACATTTCTTGTTTAAACTTGGTTCTCATTCCCTAAATATCTCATTATGTGTACGCAAATATTCCAACATCTGAAAATATCTGAAATCCAGAACACTGCTGGTCACACGCATTTTAGGTAGGGTTACTCCTCTATCTACTTGAATCAGAAGATTCGATGTTGTTGATCAATGCAGACTCAATCAAAATCCATGCAGACTTTTACATAGAAATCGACGAGATCATGTTAAAATTGATATGAAAATCCAAAGAACCTGGAAGAACCAAAACAATTTTGAAAAAAAATTAAGAAGGGCTTACATGTTCTCAAGACTTACTGTAAAACCATATTAATCAGGACAGTGTGTTATAAGCATAAGAACAAACATATATATCTATGGAAATGAATTGAGAATCCAGAAATTGGCCTACATGTATCGTCAATTGATTTTCAACTAATATGTCGGATAATTCAATGAAAAAAGGGTAGGGTTTTTTCCCCAAGCAATAGCGTTAGAATAGTTAGATATCTATACAGAAAAAATAAATTAAGTGTAGCCCGTGCTTCATCACATCATAGTAAAAAGGAAACTCAAAATGAATCACAGGAGAAAATAAGAGAAAACTTGTTTGATATTATTGCAGAAAAATACTTCTTAGAAAAAGTAAACTGATAAATTGGACTTCATCAAAATTAAAACCTTCTGGTGTTGAAGAGACATCATTAAGAAAACAAAAAGGTAACTATACACTGGGAAAAATATTCACAATACATGAATCTGATAAAGAGCTCGTAAACAGAGCATATAAATAACTCACACATTATAATAATGAGAAGACAAAGGACCTAGTGAAAGCAAGGTAAACAATTTTGACACTTCACCAAAGATACTAAACCACATGAAAAGTTATTCAACATCATTAGTCTTCAAAGGACTGCACATTAAAACAGCAATGAGATACTCCTACAAATTAAAATGACAATACAGTAAGTATAATTAAAAAGATTGACTATGTCAAGTGTTTGCAAGGATGAAAAAAAGCTGGAACTCTCACATATTCGTGGTAGGAATAGAAAATGGTACAACCATTGGAAAAACACTTTGCAGTTTCTTCCAAAGTTAAAGATACAGTTAACCATATGACTCAGCAATTCCACTCTTAGATATTTTTCCAAAATAAACATATATGTTCACAAAATGTGCTCATGATTGTGCATCGATCATAGTTTCATGCTGGAAAAAACCCAGATGTTCTTTGATTGGTGAATGGATAAACATTCACCATGTATTCATACAATGTGTTATATATCAACACAATATAGAACTTCTCAACAATTACCAGGAATTCATTACTGACATTCACAATAAAATAGAAGAATCTCTTGAATTGAGGTGCATGCAAGCATACACACAATGTATTATTCCATTTACTTGAAATTCTAGAAATAGCAAATCTAATTTATAGTGATAGAAAGCAAATTAGTAATTGCCTAGGATTAGAAGTGCAGGCTGGGGATTGACTGGAAGGAGCACAAGGGAATCTTTTAGGATGACAGAAATGTTGTATATTTTGATTGTGATATTGGTTTCATGGGTGTATACATTTGTCAACTTTTTTAATCTGTACATTTAAATGAGTGCATTGTATTGCATGTAAATTATACCACAGCAAAGTTATATATATTACAAAGTTCCATTAATTCCGTCATTATACTGTTACTAATTTGTAAAAGCAGTTACAAGTATGCATGCAAACATATTATACAACAAGCAACACAAATTAGTCAGGGAGGCAAAGATTATTCAACAAAAATATCATGAACAATTAGCTGGCTATTTGGAAGAAAATCAAGGTTTAGCTGAATATTACTCCACTACATACCAAAGTAAATTCCAGGAATATCAGAATAAAGTGTGTATTTATAATGTAATGTTTTAAAAGAAAAGAAGATATAAATAAATATTTATTGACTCCTTTGAATGCAGAGGACCTTTAAGCCTGAAATCATTGGAAGAAATCATAAACAAGAAGACCAAAACATTGAAGTATTTTAAAATTAAAAATGTATTTTAAAAATACCAGTCTGTTGGTCTGTCTTGCGTTGCCATAAAGGAATACTAGCTATACAAAAAACTTGAAGAGGAGTACGCTAGGGAGAAAGAAAAGTAAGTGCAAAGGTCTTGAAAACTTTGATGAATGTATGTTTTACAAATGAATGAATGAATAATATACATTGTGAACAATATTTGAATGACTATTTACATTGCAATCTACACTACAACTTTTTTGATATTCCCCTTTAAGGTGCTTTTCTCCATTTACCAAGCAAGAATACAAAATTCTTTGTGAATTTTCTTCCTTTAAGAAATTGTATTATGTATCTGTCATTTGTACACATAAATTCATAACCAGGCAAACACTCCTTGGCAGTCCTATTAAATTGTGTACATGTGAGTTATGAATGACTTTGTTTACTAGGTCTAAGAATTACACATATCTTCAGGGCTAAGAAATTCTCACAGAGTCTGCCAACTGCACAAAATTATCGTCTTATATGAATCCCCCAAGGAGGGGGAAGGGATTATTTTATCATCCCTGTACTTTATCTCTACCATATAGTAAGCAATTGCTGCTAGAGCTGCAAATACTATAGAAGAAGAAAATTGATAAAAATAACATCCACACTCCATAGATTATTTTTTGCTCAGATGCTCAGAGAACTATGTTTAAAATGAAATGTAGAGGTGACATTGAGAAGTTGGATAAACGAAGGAATGGAAGAGCTTGTGAGTGAGAGACATGTTAGATAATCCATGTGTCTCTACCTCGACTGGTTACATGGAAGTGAATCAATTGGACATGGAGTTCTGGTCAGCCAAATCTATTCACTGCAACATTATCAGCTTCCCAAACAGATGAAAGAAAGAGAGAGACAGAGAGAGAACAGTTTTAGAGAAGAGCTTGAAGGAAAATTACAGATAAACATTAGGATCTCCTCTAGATATTACTCCATGGTTCTAAATCCAAGATGGAGGCAAGTTGATGAGCCATATATTTGCATATTATCTATCTAAAAACAAATCTGCTCAATTAGTTGAATCCATCTTTCCCACTTGAACACAGGTTGGCTCCTATTCAGATAGAATTTTAGCAGGGCCCTAAAAAAACCCAGATTTAAAAAAAAAGTTTAAAACCACTACTGGAACTTTATTTCTTTAGATGAAAGCACTCATCCTTGTTAACATGAAGATTACCCTAGTTAATGAGTTTTGGATCTCTTCTTGAAAGCAATTTTTAATAACGAGGAGATAAAATGTGTGAAGGCACTGGGCAAATGAAATGGTGGGAAAGGGAGGATACCAAATGGCAAGACCTTAATCACCACAAGCAAATTTCCCCTACCTGAACATTTTCTCTCTGGCAAGCTTTGTTCCTAGGTTTTGATTTAGGTTTCTGACAATTTGACAAACTAGATATATGAGTACAATTATTCAGAGCATATACAGAAAACTTCCAAGACTGAACACAAATGAGGTGGCTCTAGGATTGCCCCCAACTTCCAGCCCTGAGAGAGTTTCTATGTTATAACACCAGGAGGGAAACCAAGGCACATGTTGGTAGATACTATGAGTTGAAGAGATGAAGCTGTCTGAGTAGACGGAGACCTCTAGGGTTTGCAGACCAGAGTACTAGAGATGAGAGAGTTGCACAAAGACAGAACACAGGACACCTGCAAAATCCCCTTCAAGCATTTGGCAGAGTACTCATCAGTGCATCAGAGTGAAGAATTATCCAAGGTTAGCGTAAAAACCAAGTAAAAGCATTAGAGAACAGTGCCTCGCACTCACAGAGGGCTGGCAGTAGTGCTTGTTTGCACCAGGCAGACTGGAATAAAACATAATTCACAGAGCAATGGGCAATAACTTCGGGAAAGCCTTGCCTCAGTAGTTGAGAATAATACAATTAAGCACTACTCTGGATCTGTGAAACAAATCATAAAAGAATCAAATTGTTTTCAAGCAAGTTAATTGGATCTCAGAATAAATCTCTAGAATATTCATAGCAATACAAAAATATACACCTAACAAGGGGTAAAATTCTAATATCTGACCTCCGCTCCGATCAACTAAAAAAGTGAATTTAGCAAGATTGCAGAGTATCATATAATATGTAAAAATAAATTGTATTTCTATATATCTGTTGTGTACAACTAGAAATTGAAATTAAAATAACATTCAAAATAACATAAAAATTTGAAATATTTCAGATAAGTCTGTCAAAGGATGTAAAAGACTTGTACAGTGAAAACTGTAAATGACTAAATCATATGGCCTCAGTGGCAAAGAAGCTTGCATCTTAGCCTGGACCTGTTACACAGTCCTCTGTTGCTGTGAGTCTCTTTGAAAATGCAAGCCTTCTGAGTGACTAAATAGATGAGTTAAAGCAGTGTTCTGTATTGCAGTACATATTTCCTCTGAAGCCCAAAGAGGTCTCCTAAGCATACTGCTTCTTTTCTTGTGGCAGGAGGTGTCAAGTGCAACAATATATTCTTCATCTTAGAGGAAGATAACCCGATATTGTCCACTCCTGTGACTCCAAAAAATAATATGGCAGGCCTCTGAATCTTCATGGGGCTTATCTCCTATCATTTAGTAATAGGGAATCATCTAGGGTACTTACCACTTCTTGCTCACAAGATCCAAATAACATGATGTTATCAATATTGTAAGCCAGTGATGTTCCACGAAATAACAAGAAAATCAATAGTATGCAGACACATTATGACAGAGAGCAAGAAATGTAACACAGCTCTGGGTCAAGACAAAAGGAAACTGCTTTTGATTCTTTCTACTGATTGAGATTGAGCAAAACACATTTACCCAATTAATAGTTCGCTATGTTGATCTGTTCCAATAAAGATACATTTGGCGTGGCAGCTGCAATTGGGGCTACTACCTGTTCATATTTATGGTATTCCAACATTACCCCTCATTATCTATATGGTTTTTGCAGGAGCAAGAATTAAACCTTGATGTGATGGAGACCACCATCCCTACATACTTTAAATATTTTACACTGGCACTAATCTCTGCAATTCTTCTCACTTGGTATTGCTTCTGACTTATTATCTTGGCCAAGAATGGGTAACAGTTTCAGGGACTTACACTTGGTACTCCTAACATATTGGACTTGACTTTATAAGGTCAAATGTTAAAGTTCTGTTTGTGTCAAGAATTTTTATTTCAGCTATATATTGAGGATCAGGAAAATCACCACAAGATGAATTGGTGGACCCACGGGATCCACTGTAAGATGGGCTTGGGCCAGGACTCCATTTATCAACTACTTGCATAAATTTTACTTTTTCTCTGGCCCTCCAAAAGCCTGTATATTTTCCTTTCTCCTGTTGGCAGTTATACTGGAAAAAAAATCACAGATTCCTTTGGGAAATGAATGAACAAATATATACCTATGATGACATTACAGGGTACTTCCTCAGGGGTACACAGCCTGTGCTTCAATCAGTTGGCTCTCAGACTATAAACTGGCTTAGATCTGAAAAGCGAATGAGATATTGCAATTTTCTATTATAATGGTTGACATTAGCCCAGTCCTCACTAGCTTTCATTTTTTAAAAGTATTGTTGTTTTCACTGTTATACAAATCAGGTAACACCTTACTCCATTGTCCTTCTGTTTTGACCCTAGAAACACCATGATCTAATGGCCATCACTCTAAATCCCTATGGATCAAAGCACCTTAATTGCCATTCCATTTTTTCTGTTTATAAGTAGGATAACCAAAGATTGATTGTCAAAACCAGGACACTTTTGAGAGTGAAAGCTGGCACTAGTAATAATATGCTGGGACAATAGGCAAAAACAGTCCCATGCAAACTATGACATATGTTGACCTTACTCGTTACGGTAATTAGATTCAGCTTGCCTCTGATGATTCAGTGCTGCCACCTGGCTTCTGCCACTTCTTAATCCCTTCGTACTCATGAATTCCCAAAATCACAACTCCATGGCAGCATCACACACCATCAGCTCCAGCCTCTACAAGACAGCCAACATGAAACTTCTTGAAGATGTTGATGACACCTTCACAGGTACATTGTTTGTTGCCTTTAGAAAGGGAGTATCCTTTGGGACCAGTTGGGTGGCGGGTCCTCAGGTATTATTCAGTAAATCCTTTCTAACATTTCCATATCCTTGAGCCTTCTGAACTCTTTCCGTCTTATGCCAAAAAAATTCTGGCATCTTCACTTCATTTACTATAAGCTACTGCTGTATCCAAATTTCAAAAGGCCATCCCAGCAGACTATGAAGACTGGTTCCAGGTGTCTTTGCCAAAATACTGAATCCTGAGTCATAGATGAGTGTCCCCATCAGTAAATTCTCTCCTATCTAGCCTTATATTTCACATTCTTCCCAGTTCAGTGTTCTCCAGATGTGGTCCCTCTCATGTTCCTCTGGCTCATGACTGTGCATATGATCCACATAATTGAATTCCCTTGACATGTAAGCTATTTCTTTTTGGAGCAGGGTATTTCCTTATTCAACTTTGGCTAAAATCTGACCCTAGTTATAGGGGTCATACTCCAGGTGAGCCTGGGTTAATGAAGGGTAGAATCAGTATGTTAGTAAAAGGCATCATTTTATGAGACACTTGCTACAGCTGAGATCATTACGTAGTCTCCAAGTACAGGAAGGCCTCTCTCCCCAGCAAGTGGGAGGGTCTGCTTTTGCTTGCCAGAGGATTTAGAAGAATTTAGGCATTAAAGATTCTCAGGCTCATCTATCAAAATGCCCTAGTTCCAGATCTCAGGGCCCTATTTTGTTTTATATAGAGGTCCTATCTTTACATAGGAAATCTGTCAAGTTTGCACAGTCATTTTCCTTTGACGCACTGCCACCCTTAAAATCAGATCCAGGGCCTGGTTTTCAGCACAGTCTGCCATGTGGCTGCAGGAGTAGAGTAACAAGCTGTATCAGCCAAGGTCTGAGTATTTCCTTTCTATTTAGCACAGTCATTATAGTAAGTGAAAGCAAAGTCTCTTTAAGTAAAAACTTGGAAGAAGATTTATAGTATATTCTTGTGGCTGAATTGCAAGGTCTTTTCTCAAGGGGCCTACCCTCCTCTTCAATCAAAGGGATTTAGTTTGTGAACTGGTTTAGATATTCAAGCTAGACAAGAGGCTTTGACTCTCCCTTGTGGTGACTCAAGTCCACTTTCTGGCCATGAGACCTAGATTTCTTTTAAATCCTGTTATAAGGATCAAGTAACATTTTACTATAATGTTTATCTAGTTCATTTTCCTAGCTGATGGCCAAACATTCTGATTACCCCTTTATCCCTCATACTCTTTACTATAAATGTGTCCTCATTGTCTTTGGCAGGTAAGTGTTACCACTTGGCTCTGGTATGCCAGGATCTTAGCTTCTCCATTGAAATCAGGGGACTGATTGCAGTGCCAGCATCTTGCAGCAACCTTCCTGGCCTATAGAGGACAATAAGGATTCTGATGCCCTCTTATTAATGTATTTCTTAATGCCCTAGTGAAGGAAGTGTTTTCTGAGGTACCTAGGATGATGTAGTAAGAATGGGCCATGGGGTTAGTGTACAAGTCACTTATGATAAATCAATTCCAACATGCCATTCTAAACCTTTGAATTTCTTCCTCTGCCTTACACGGGGAAAGATCCATCGCCATCTCAATGAATGTGGGCCATGATGGAACCCAAGTTCTGTCAACCAACCAAGGAAACTTGGAACCACTTGCAGATGTGCAAGATAACACATTACATCTGTAATCTCTGGAATGGATGTCCATTTCATTATATTAGACTCAATCCAGTCATATAACAGAAACAATGTATTAAAAGAATTGGCTAAACAGATATTAAAAGACTAAAAAGGCAAAAGGAATACATTAAGATAACATAGAAGAATAGGACAGAAAGAAGTTACCATTCCAAGGGCTGGGAAACAAAGAGAAGAGGTTGAATTCGTTGAAACCTAGACTCTTGGAGAGCCTCCATGTAGCAGGAACTCAGGCTCCTATGGAGGAGCACTGGAAGCTGGTATCTCTGAAGGGGTGATGTTGGCAGTTGCAGAACATACATCAGGAAGGAGCTGGTTGTTTCTCCTTCAGGCTTTCAGTCTCCCTCTAGTGTTTCCTTTTGGGAAAGCATAACAGGGAGCCAGCTGCCAAAACAGGCTTGCAGAACATCATATAGCAAAGTGTAGAAAAATGAGGTTGGCATAGAGAAACAACAGCTGAATAACCAGCATGGTGCCTCTCAGATGATCGTAGAGGCAATTGGCTCAATATGACCTTATTTGAGTTTTCCAATGCCATTAACAGTTCAGTCTCCTCCATCATCCTATGCTTATAATTATCACCATATCCTCTGAGGCATGAGATGTGCTATAGCCACAGTACATGCCAGTGCCTCAGTTTCCCCCTGCATCTCATCTCAATTAACCCCGATGAAATCCTTAGTGATTCTGATACTATTTCAATCAGGAGTTATCACCACCCCCACTTACCGCTAGTAACAGGGTCCTTATTAGCACCAGGCTGGAGAGAAACGCAACTCCAAAATCTTATCCTGAGGCATCTGCTTTCAAAGGTTTTCTCTAATTCCAACTGTCTTGGCCTGAGTTCTCCAGAGTACAGAGCCTAAGGCAAACACATTTATGTCTTGCTACTTTAGCTGAGAGTTCAAGCCCAGGAAAGCAGGAGTGAAGGAATGAGGGGAAAGAGGCGGGAAAATAGGGGGAGCCAACACAAGGTATATTACTGAAACGGCTACAACCTGCTACCAAGTACAATTCATGGCTTGTTCTGGCAGGATTCTAAGAGCCTATGAACGATTGCATTTCAGGACAGTCTGTGGGATGGAGGGAGAAAGAAAGGGTGAATCATTTTTCTGCCGGCTCCCATCATTCTAAGATTTGCTCTCTGTTTCTCTAAGATGCACTTTCCTGCAATTCTGGTTGAATGTGTGGGCATCAAGCATGAGACTTCTCAAGCCTCAGTAGCAACAGAGGCACCCTAAGGCAGGAAATGAATGTCACATGTCTTGGGCAAGAACAAGTACTGTCTGGTTGAAGTGAACCTTAGCCCTTACCCTGCTGGGCTGGTCATCACAGCTGCAGGTGGTGGTGGTAGAATGGGGGCAGGGCAATAAAAAAGGGCCCTGGTGAGACTGAAAAGATTTAAGTGGCGTCTGTTACAAGCATCATTTATATTGACAAAAGATAAAAAGAAACCAAAGAACTACCAAAAGGACAACGATTGAATAAAATACACATAATTATATGCAATTGTAAAAAAAAGTTACAGAGCATTTTCGGTTCTGTTATGGAAAATCTATAAAATAGTGAACAACAAAGGTACAGATGAGCATTTATGATATGCAACCTTCCACAAGAAAAGTAGGAAAATTAAACCACATTTGAATCCATTAGTATATACATAAAAAGTTCTGGAATGATGCATATGAAAGCATAAACAGTACTCATCTATGGGTAGGAACTGAACATATTGGAAATAATATGAGAGGACAAGTTTCCACTGTAAAACGTTTTATGCTTTTGGGCTTTTGAACCATGTGAATATATTAGCTAAGTATCCAATACAGAACTATGGGGGAATGGAGAAGTGTTAGAGAACACCCAGAAAAATAAAAATTAAGAAAATACTACTCATGCCACATGCAGAAAACTATGAAATAAACAAAAAATGACAATGACAATAAAATTAGTGAAGATTTTTTAAACCTCAGAACTTGTTCTTCAAAAACTTTAATAAAAGATAGTCATGTAAGACTTAGTAAACAAAAAAGAAAATGAAAATAAATAAAATGCAGAATGAGAAAAGGAATAGTAATGCAGGCATAATATTATAAACAAGTATGTACTGACTAATTTGAAAACTTAGATGAGATGAAAAATTTCAAAGAGAAATAAGATGCTGAAATTAAAATTTGAGAATTTGAAGAAAACACTAAGAATTTAAAAAATTGAAATGGTAGTAAAAAACCTCCATTTTGCCCCCAACCGTGAACCCTTGTCAACCTCTCTCAGACCTGAATAGCTCTACAGTGAATTCCACTAACACATCAGATGAGCACCTATGTGATACAAATGGTCCCAAGGGTGGAACAAAAGCTGCCTAGATCATTTTATGCATCCAGTGAAATCTTGATTCCAAAAACATAAGGACAGTACAAGGAAAGAAAATTACAGATCATTTATTTTATATATAAATGCTACCTTCAAAAAATACAAGCAGAATCTGACTACTTGTCACCTCCTCCTTAAATTCCAAGCCACCATTGTCTTTTGTCTAAACCTTTTGCAACAGATCTCCCTGTTTCTGCTCTTGGCCCAGTGCTGTCTCTTCTTCATAGAGGCAAGAGTGTTTTTGTTTGTTTGTTTGTTTTGTTTTGTTTAAGTAAGATATCGTTCTCTCACTCCTTTCACATACCTGCCTAAAGATCTCTGGTAAAAGAGGTCTTCATTTTCTTCCATACCCCATCACCCTTTATCCTCACTATACATTATTTTGTTTTACTTATTATCATCTTATATATTCTGTTTATGCTTTGTTGTCTGTCTCCTCACTCAAGAACTAAATTTCAGCCTGTAATCCCAGCACTTTAGGAGGCCGAGACGGGCAGATCACGAGGTCAGGAGATCGAGACCATCCTGGCTAATACGGTGAAACACCGTCTCTACTAAAAAATACAAAAAACTAGCCGGGCGAGGTGGCGGGCGCCTGTAGTCCCAGCTACTCAGGAGGCTGAGGCAGGAGAATGGCGTGAACCCGGGAGGCGGAGCTTGCAGTGAGCTGAGATCCGGCCACTGCACTCCAGCGCAGGCGACAGAGAGAGACTCCGTCTCAAAAAAAAAAAAAAAAAAAGAACTAAATTTCATGAGAGTAGAGGTTTTGTTTTGTCACTGCTGTTTTCTCTGCACTTAAAAGAGTGGTTGGCATATAGTATTATAGATTAATAGAAACTTAAATATTTGCTGAGGAATGTCATTTATATAAGTACAACAATACGGAAAACAGTCTTGTATTTTGTTTAGAAACATATGGATATTCCTAATCTTGTGCCTAGGCATAACTACCAAATGCAGGAGAATGGTGACCTCTGGGGAGAGGAAGGGGATGGAGGAGAATGTGATCTGTACTTAGTCATGTCTTGTTTCTTATTTTGAGTGATAGGTTTATAGGTATCTGTTATAGTATTTTCTTACCTTTTTAAACGATGTAAACAGTCAATATGACAATGGTCAAGTATATAGACTCAAGAACCTGACCAATGGGGTTTGAATTCTGTCTCTGCCACTCAGAAGCTGCATAACCTGAGAAATTGTACTTAACCTCTCTGGGTTTCAATGTCTTTCTCTGTAACACGATCATAATAATGTGCATCCTATGAAGATGAGCATAGTGAATATATGCAAAGTGGTTGGCACGTAGTCATGTGATGTAAGACTCTTCCTTATTTCATGCTATTGAAATCAAGTTCAAAAGAGGATTCTACTCTGAACAACAAAATAACAGTCCCCCTTAGCGTGACCCATTCTGTAATGAGTTTGGAATAGAGGAAAGAGACACGTCTATGTTTAGATTTTGGTCATGATACTTACTAGTACTCAACACTATGGAATCAAGATACCAAATGCATGGATCCGACTCTTAAGGAACTTGTCCTAGTAGTGGAGACAGTAAGATATCTAGCTAAATTATAATGCAATGTGAAAAATTCAGCACTAGAAATAGCATAGAGAAAGGAGTGTTTAAAATATGGCAGAGCCTAGGGACAGTAGTGCAAAACCTGTATTGTGCCAAATTTAGAGTAAACAATAAATCTTAGCTCCCTCTACTCTCTGTTCAGTGGTCTGTGGACATTAAATGTGAAAAAGAGACAATGGGAAGCAATTAGTGATTGTGATGTATTTAAGAATGAATTTTTAATTAGAAAGAATATTAATGTAAGCTACCATAAGGAGTGATTAATATTTATTTTTCAACATTTAAAACACAGAAGGGAAAATTCTGATACCAAATGAAAGCTATTACTGTGTACATATACTATTAAGTGTCATAAATTGAAATTAGTCCTAGGAACTAACAATGTACAAAAAGCATGTCCTGCCAACTCTGTGGTTATATTTAGCTCTTCAGTATAAACGAAGGAATTATTTTTCCACTGTTTTCAATTCAATGTTTCTTACAAATAATTCTCTAAAAATACACATTTCAAAGTATCCTGACTTCTAAATATGCCACTGGACTCAAATGACCTTTCATTGAAATTTTAAGTCTCCTACTGATACTAATTTAGTCTAAAAAAACAAAGCTGTAGTGTTGGGAAATAGAGAAGGCATTGAACCTTCCTGAGAGTTTATCAGCTAAGACATTCATGGTATTTGTAAAATTTCTATCTTTCCAAGCCTAAAATAGGATACACCCAAGCAAAATTGCAAATCAAGTGAAGTCTGTCTTCACAGCTCCTCTTTCTAGTAATTAAAGTCTCATATGCTGAAGAATTCTGCTTGTTGTACCAGCAAACTGAGCAGCGTTGGAGAATGAGATGGGATACTCTAGGGCTGAGGTTGTGTCTAAAAGAAGTGACAGAGTTCTGTACTTAAAGATACTTTGCATCTACATCCTTTTGAAAAGCTGACTATAGACTCAAGTAACTCTTGGGGAATAAGCTGACCATAGACTCAAGTAACTCTTGGGGAATAACTCTTGGGGAATAAAATCGATACTCTTGGGGTACCGATAATAAATTTCTGGAGAAGAAGCCAAACACAGTGATTAGGAGTGTGGGCTCTAGAGAGAGATTGCCTCACTTAGAATCTTAGTGTTACAACTTGTTTGCTGTGGACCTTGGGGGAGCTCATTTAAACTCTCTGAGCCTTGTTTCTTCATTTGTAAACTTCAATGATAATAATACTTGTCTTTTAGGGTTGTTATCAGAATTCAGTGAGTTAGTATTTGCAAAGGGTAAGAGTGCCTGAAACAAAGTATGTTATGTAGGTCATTTAAAAATAAATAAGTAAGTAAATCAACCATCCAACTACCCTAATTCTACTTCTGATAATGACAGATGAAGTTATTACTGAATATAACTAAAGTAAGCCAGAGGACATTTTTGAAAAATTCTTCTTGGAAGCACTGAATGAAGATTTAATCAGATAATGATGAACTAGTAAGCTGATATCTAGGTAGTGGAAGAAATTCAGAACTATTAGCCTGGGATTTGATGCCAATTTTTCAGAGTCCAGAGCTCAGTACATGTGGAGACTGTTACCACTCCTTCCTTATTTTGGGATTCCTCTTTGTGTAAGAATATAACCAAAATAAACAGGCTCTCGCATGGAAGGATGCCTGGTTTTAGGTCATCTAGGTGTTCTCCCAAATCCTGAGGCTTAAAAAAGATAAAGGGTATTATTGATAGTGAGTGACTTCAGACACGTGACAGAAAGAATAAAAACTGTCTGAAGGAAGATAGAATCATGCAAGTCTTCAAAATTTTATTTTAGACACATTTTCAAATAGAATGACTAGTACATCATTAAAGACAATAAGCCACGTAATGTCACAAGTCATATAAGTGAAAGAGACAGCAGAAAGAAAACCAAGAGGACTCCAAATGCTAGAATTGTCAGATAAAGACTGAAAAACCATGATCTCTACAGTGCTCGTTTTGTGTTTATTTCAAATATAAACGACCATGTTTGAAGATTTCAGCGGAAAACTAGAAACTATAAGAAGTTATATCAAAGATTTAAGAAAGAATTAAATAAAAATTATAGAATTTAAGCATGCAATAATAAAAATTAAGAACTTGAAAGAATTAGAAAGCAGATTAGATATAACAAAAAATAAAATTAGTGAACTAGAAAATAGAACAGAAAAATATCAAAATTAAGCACGGGGAACAAAATCATGGAAAATAGAGGAAGTGATGACAACACACATAAAGGAGAGAGATTGTCTAACGTATAATCATGAACTGCATAACAACAGTTGGTCAAGGATGGACCAATACAATGGTGGTCTCATAAGGTTATAATGTGTATCTTCACTATACCTTTTCTATGTTTAGATATGCTTATATACACAAATATCATTGTGTTAAAATTGCCTACAGTATTCAGTAAAGTAACATGCTTTGCAGTTTTATAGCTTAGAAGCAATAAGCTATACCATATAGCCTAGCTGGGTAGTAGGTTTACATAAACTAGGTTTGTGTAAGTACATTCTATAATATTTGTAGAGTAATGAAATAGCCTAATGGGGAATTTCTCAGAATGTGTTCTAGTTGTTAAGCCATATATGACTACTTAGTTAAATTCCCAGAAGAAAAGAAAGAAAGAAAAAAAAAGATAATTGGATAGAAGCAACTTTGAAGAGATAATGGCACAGAATATTCAAAATTGGTGGTGAAAAACAGAGATTTATAGATTTAGCAAGTCTAAAGCACCATGAGCAGCATAATTTTTTTAGACCCACATGTAGAAATACAACAATGAAGGTGCATATAGTGGCAAAGACAAAGAGAAAAATCTTACAGCAGCCAGAGAAGAAATACTGCCTTCAATGAAAACAATTATATGGATTGTTTCTAATACTTTTCACAACTATAAGAAAAACCAGAAGACAATAAAATAATATTCTTTCAATGAATAGAAAGAACAAAACTTCTGAGTAAGAATTCCATACCCAGCAATAACAACTCAAGAATGAAAGCAAAGTATAGGGTCAGAACTAGGGTGAGGCAAGCAAGACACTCAGCATGCAAAGCTGAGAAGGAAATCACTGTCAGAAGCCAGTCCTGCAAGTGCACAAGCCTGTGAGTGCGTGCCTTTTTATATTTTACACACTAGGCAACTTGCTTGCCTTACCCTAGTGCTTTCACTGGCAAACTAAAGACATTTTCTTTTTTTTGGTCTTAACTTTTATTTTAGGTTCAGGGGTACATGTGCAGATTTGTTATATGGGTAAACTCATGTCATGGGGGTTTGTTGTGCAGATTATTTTGTCACCCAGGTACTAAGCCTAGTACCCAACAGTTATTTTTTCTGCTCCTCTCCCTCCTTTCACCCTTTACCCTTAAGTAAACCCCAGTGTCTGTTTCCTTCTTTGTGTTCATAAGTTCTCATCATTTAGCTCTGACTTACACGTGAGAATATACAGTATTTGGTTTTCTGTTCCTGGAGTAGTTGCTAAGGATAATGGCCTCCAGCTCCAACTGTGTTCCCACAAAAGACATGATCTTGCTCTTTTTTATGGCTGCATAGTATTCCATGGTGTATAAGTACCACAGTTTCTTTATCCTATGAAACTTCAGGTTCAACCTCACAGGGATAGTTTATAGAAGTAAGGTTCAAGTTAAAATTATCCAAATTTTTGAAATTGGACTAAGGTGATACCATATTCCTAGTGTCTTTAGCTGCCTACAGAAGCATTCTCCATTCTGGGGGAAGATATTATTTTTCTAGATGCCACATTATTTTTTACAGTTTTTTTGTATACAATGTTCTGCACACAAGCAAAAATAGCCAAACACACAAAGAGACAAGAAAATAGAAATAAAAACAAGACAAACAACATAAAATAGAAACATAACCACAGGAGAAGAAGTTAATAGCATTATCCAACATAAGCTTCAGAATAACTATCCTTAACATACTCAAGGAGATAAAAGACAAGACTGAGAATTTTGTTAGAGAAGTGAAAAATTACAACAGAAAGTAAAAAAAAAAAAAATAATAACTAAAATTAAGGACAGATTAGATGGATTTAACTTCAGACAAGATGAATCTGAAGAAAAGAGTAGTAAACTGGATGATCAGTCAGGAGCAAATATTTAGAATGAAGCACAAATAAGTGCATGGATGGAAATTACAAAAGAGAAGGTAAGAAAAACAGGGAACATAGTAAGAATATCTAATATACATGTAATTGGAGTCCTAGAAGAAATAAAGACAGAAAATAGAACAAGAGCAATATCTGGAGAGAAATTAGCTGTGAATGTTTCCAAATCTTACAAAAGACATCAAGCCAAATATTTACAAAGTTTAATGACTCTGAAGTCAAATAAATTAAAATAAATTCATATTTTGCCACATTGAGGTGAAACCCCATAGAACCAAAGAAGAAAAATGTTAAAATGGTCATAGGGCAAAAAAATACAGTCAACTCAAAAGCCTTACAGCTGGGTACTCAAGAGAAACAATGAAAACCAAAGGACTATGAAATAGTATCATCAAAGAGATTAAAAAATAAAAAGAAAAGAAAAGACTAACAATCTAAAATTCTCTACCAGAAGAAAATACCTTTCAGCAATGTAGGTAAAATCAAATCACCTTAAGACAAATGAAGGATGAGTCATCTGTCACCAACAGATCCACACTCATAGAAATGCAAAGAATGTTCTTCAGGCCAGAGTAAAATAACCACAGATGCTCTAAAGTGTAGAAAGAAATAAGAACAATGTAAAGGAAAATGTCTAGGTATATCTAAATGAACATTGAGAGTATAAAATAGTAATAATGACCTTTTCTGAGACGAAGTCTCACTCTGTCTCCCAGGCTGGAGTGCAGTGGCATGATCTTGGCTCACTGCAACCTCTCCTCCTGAGTTCAAGTGATTCTCCTGCCTTAGCCTCCCAAGTAGCTGGGATTACAGGCAAGTGCCAACACACCTGGCTAATTTTTGTATTTTTTGTAGAGATGGGATTTCACCATATTGGCCAGGCTGGTCTTGAACTCCTGACCTCAGGTGATCCACCCACCTCGGCTTCCCAAAGCGCTGGGATTATAGAAGTGAGCCACTGTGCCTGGCCATAATAATGAAATCTTATGATGATTAAAAATTATATAGAATTAAAATACATAATAATCAACATGAAAGTTTGGGGGAAAATAAATGGAATTAAATTTTTCTAAAGACCTTATATTTTCCAGGAAAAGGAAAAAAGTATCAAGTTTTATAAGTCAAGGAAGCATGTTATAATAATTAGGGTCACCATTAAGAGGAACAAAAATATGTATAACTACCAAACTAATAAAGTTGCTGAAATGGCATATCAAAAAATTTGATGTAACAAGATAGGCAAATAGAAAACAAAATAGAAGATTAAATCCTGTATCCAATTAGGAGAAAGGAACCACACCGTATTTCGAACCGGGTAGGTTTACTATAAAGAATATTTAACTATTGAATAGAGAATACCTACTGAAGGGTAAAGGGAACCGTAAAGAAAGTCGGAAGAGTAGATGAAGGGAATATCTTTTACCTCTAGGACTAGAGGCTGGTCATTCAAAATACAAAAATATCTGGACACTCTCCCTTTTCCCTAGTGCTTAAATCCAGTCTCATTAGAAAGGTTGTGGGCATGGCCCACAGGATGGCAGACCAGTTTGGTAAGGTGCCCCAGTGACAGGTCTTACTGGGAAGCCTCCCCTTAAGTCCTAGATAAAGCTATTCACGGAGAGATGTTACATGTTTTTGTCCTCTTCATCCTCCTTTGTCTTTCCAGTGGCCTTTACTGATAAAGCATAGCACTCTGTCTGCCAGTTGTCAGAGAAAAAATGTTCTAATGTCACAAGCATGGCAGTGAAGGGTGGCTTTAGGGCAGAGAGGCTGCTATGCTTTGGATACTTGTCCCCCCAAATCTCATGTTAAAATTTGATCACCAGTGTAGTAGTGTTGAGAGACAGGGTCTATGGGTGGTGTTTGGGCCATGGGAGCAGATCCCTTATAAATAGATTAGTGACTTCCCTGGGAGTGGGGGATGGGTTCACACTCCATTAGTTGCTGTAAGAGCTGCTTGTTAAGAAGAGCCTGGCACCTCCCATACTCTTCTTGCTTTCTCTCCCCTGTGTGATCTCTGCACATACAGGCTCCCTTTTGCCTTCCACCACGAGTAGAAATAGCCTGAGGCCCTCACCAGATGCCCAATATTGAACCTTCCAGCCAGCAGAATCATATGCAAAATAAATCTCTTTTCTTTATAAGCTACCTAGCCTTAGGTATTCCTCTATAGCAACACTAAATACACTAAAACTGAGGTGATATAACTAGTGTAAACTAATGAATCAGTAATTGCATTAAGTATAAACAAAGTGATGCCCTTAAAAGATGAAGATTTTCATGAAATCACAACTAGATGCTACTTACAAAAAAGTACATCTAAGAAATAAAGACATAGAAGATATAAAAACAAATGTATATAAAATGATAAACTGAACAAGAATCTCATAAATGGTGGCCTCACCTCACTAATATCAAACAAAGTAGATACTCAGACATAGTATTACTAGAAATAAAAATAGGCATTTCATTTTGATAAGTTCAATTCCCAAAGAATGTATAACAAATAAAAAAATTGTGTGTATCTAGTAACTTAGCTTCAAAATATATGGATGCAAAAATTGATAAAGTTACAAAGTGAAATGGACAAATCCATAATTATATGGTAACATACATTTTCCAGTAACTTATTAAATTAGCAGCTAAAAATCAGTAAGGATATAGAAGATTTGTGGGTTTGTTGCAATGATAGACACATAGGTCTCTGGAACCATAAAGAGAACTCACACACCTACATGTATATGAACACTTGATTTATCACACACACAGCATTGGAGTTTAATGAGGGAAATGTTTTTTCCAGTAAATGTTGTTGGAACAAAGAAAAACACTAATGTAAAGAAAAACACTAATGTAAAGAAAATGAATAATACAGTGTACTAATATTAAAATTGTGAACTTATGTACATCAAAATACATTAATAAGAGACTAAAAGACAAGATACGGAGGGTAGAAGTTATTTGAATAACATTTATATTACATATACTGACAGAGAGATTAGATCCAGAGCATTATAAAAAAGACAGACAACTAAATAATAAGAGGTCCAAAATCTTAAACACATAAGAAGAAAATCTTCCTTCACATAGGAGGAAAAGCAAATGGCTGATAAAAGTGCTCAACCTTATTAGTAATTGGGGAATATGTGATTTACACTAACGTGAGTTACTAAATACCCACTTGAGTAGCTAAAATTAATAGTCGGACAATAGCTGAAAGTGGTGCAAAAGCAACTGTTATTCGTTGCTAATTAGAGTGTAAACTGACACAACCACTTTGGAAAATACGCATGATCTAGAAGGAATGAAGATACATAAATCGTATGACCCAGTTGAATACCCAGTCATTTTGTTTCCCTAAGTATCTACTCTATAGAAATGCAGACTTAATTGTATCAAAAGATATACATAAGAATTTCCAAAGCAGCATTCTGTGTAGTAGCCAAATGTCTATCAATAATAGGGTGGATTTAAAAGAGAAACTCGGCCGGGTGCGGTGGCTCAAGCCTGTAATCCCAGCACTTTGGGAGGCCGAGACGGGTGGATCACGAGGTCAGGAGATAGAGACCATCCTGGCTAACACGGTGAAACCCCGTCTCTACTAAAAAATACAAAAAACTAGCCGGGCGAGGTGGTGGGCGCCTGTAGTCCCAGCTACTCGGGAGGCTGAGCCAGGAGAATGGCGTGAACCCGGGAGGCGGAGCTTGCAGTGATCTGAGATCCGGCCACTGCACTCCAGCCCGGGCGACAGAGCCAGACTCCATCTCAAAAAAAAAGAGAAACTCTGACATATTTATTTAACTGAATATTACACAGCAATGGAAAGTAATTAACTACAACTCATATTTACAACGTAGATAGTTGAAAAAAATAGAATGAGTAGAAGAAACAAGCTAGAATAGATTAACATAAAGTTCAAAACCAGGCTAAATGAAACAAGAATGCTTCAGATGCATACTTTTGTTGTGTGTGTGTGTGTGTGTGTGTGTGTGTGTGTGTGTGTGTGTGTGTGTGTATATATGAACAGCAACAAAGTGAAAACTGTGCAGGTTAAGAATGTGGGAATGCCTTAAGGAGGAAAAGGTTGTGATTCAGTGGAGAATCTGGGGATTTCTGGGGTGATGGCAGTATTCCATTTCTATATCTGGGTAAGAGTTACATGAATGCTTTTTAATAATTCACTTAGTTGAACATATATGTTTTTGCACTTTTCAAAAGGTATGTAATATTTCATAACAGCTTCAAATCCAAAAATTAAACAATTCTAACATAGCGAAGTAATTCTAACGAAGGTGACACATTGTGCTGGGTATTTCCTGTTTGTTTTCTCTTTTAATGTTGATAAAAATACTGCAGTTCTCATAATCATTTATTACAGCATTATCATCTCCATTTTAGGGGTATGAACTACTTTTTAGTCATTGTTATCTTCCAAAACCTGGCACCATGCCTGGTATTCAATAGGAACCATATATGTTTGATAGTAAACAGGGGATCAGAGATGTTAAATGGTTTTCTTCACAAGGCAACATGTTATACAAGGAGTGGAACCTGCAAACCTAGGTTTTCTTAGTCCAAGCTCCATCAGGCATGCCACACCTGCCTTTCTACGTTTCTGCTGTGGCAAACAGCAACTTCCCCTGATTCTGATCGTCAACTGCACACACAGCTAAATAGAAAACCTATTTCCAACCATGGACTGCAAATAGCTTGCAAGACTAAAAGGCAACTTGAAGGCTAAAAAACAAAAAAGCCTTGACTACAGAGCCTGCCCATGATAGGGCAAACTGGGAATCGCGCACCTTTTACTGCTGTGTTAAGCTGACATCAGATAGGGAACTAGCATCCCTTCCTTCAGGCAGCGAGCACTGTCCTTTCACCCTCACTACAGTATTCACAGGTGTTATTCTGGAAGCAACAGAAATAATATTAAAATTGTATTTTTCAAGTATTTGAAGTTCCCCCCTTTTTTCCCATTGCTTACAGTATGTTTAGCTAGTTCATCAGAAGATAGTCAAGAAATATTGATGTAATTATTTCAATACAATTAAACAGTCTTTAGGCCTAGTTCCCTGAACATGTTTACCATTGTGACAGTAATAAAAATGTGTTTCTTACTGGTTCCTAACATACAGAAATTATACAAAAGTCTAGCGGAACAGAAAGGTTTTACCCTGTGCACTGACCGTGACAAACTCAGCAGATTCTCAGGTAGGGGTGCAAGCTCTAGGGACTCTCATGAGAAGGGGTTTTGTTTTTCAAACTACAGGTCATAATCTGTTAGTAGGTCCCAACCATTTAGAAAAAAATAAAACAGATCAGAAAACACTGGAGTGCATTGCCCCAGTAAGAGTAAATACTGTTTCATGAAATATTTGTTTCACATTACATATTTATGTGTGCATGCATACATATGTATGTGTGTGTGTATATAGATATATAAATTTGCATGTACCAAGTTTTGTTATAAAATGTTTTTCTTAATGTGGGACCTGGTAAAAATGAGTCTGCAAATGCCTGATTTGGTGCTGTTTTCTTCTATATTCTATAAGATTTATGTGAAAGGCCTACACAAGTGTTCACTTTTGTGATAATTAAGATTGAACAAAGAGAAATTTTGGGGTAGTTAACTGGTTTATCATCACATGTGACCTAATTAATCTGAATCTTGATAGTGACCCAGAAACAAATGGCAGCCAGCTGACCAGCAGGTGCTAGCAAATTCTGTTACATCATTAAGCTAAAGCAAGAAACAACTGTTAATATTCTGCACTGTTTTTTAAATCTGGTCCAAAGGCAACAAAGTGAAGCACGACTGAGTCCCTGATCAGTGCCAATGCACACTGAAGACTAATCCTCTAACTCATCCTAGCTGCCACCAAAGACTTAGAACCAATCAGGTTATAGACCTTCAGTCACAAATGTCAACTGAGTTGCCTCATGACAAAGCATGAGGTTGTCAACTGAGTTGTCTCATGACAAAACATGCTTCATGTTTGAGTATTTCTCCTTGTTTACTGCAACTCCTTCTGTTTCAGTGTTTTCTGTTTACCTTTGTTTCTAATAGGACAGGAGTTAGTTTCATTTCATATATGAAAGAGATTATAAAGCTACCTCAATTCAGAATATTTCTCTTTTTGGCATAATGGCCTTATTTAGATACTGAATTATTTGGGGTACATGAAAAAAACTTTTATCATTAGAACAAACAGGCTCTGGAGTATTCAGAGGTAAGTCTACCCTGACAGATTATATGCAAATAAAAGTTTGATTAATTGATTATTTTACTACACGTGCAAAAGCATTGATGCACATTTTGAATGAAGATTTGTGAAATGACTTGGTAGAGATAGAAGTAAAGACATTTTCTTTGTGAAGACAAATAGTCTAGGTCTCTTTCTAATTGCACAGTGAGTCATGCAAGAGCATGCAATAGCCTGGTTGAATCCTGGACACGGCAAACATAGATTGGAAAGTAGTAAGAGCTGAATTTTGTGACTGATTCTAAAATAATCAAATACACTTGATCGGTATGACTTATTTTCCTCAGAGTTTCCATGGGATCATTGGTGATAATAAAACATTTTAACTGCTGAGAATGGTTTGCTCCCTTTCTGAACTATGGGGGTGAACACAACTACTAAGAAGACAGTAAACATTTGAAAGACAGATTAAGTACTTTTTTCAAAATACAAACACTACTGCTAATTCCTCACCATCTTTCTCTTACTCTCGGGAAGAGAGTACAATCCTGTTTTAACACTGCTGACAGTTTAGCACAGCCTCACCGCTAGTTACCCTTTCCATTAGAGGACTTACTGATGTGCCAGGTGCTGGGCAAAGTTTTCCATACATGTTTCCCTTTTGTCTTTACAACAAACCTGTGTACTAGAGACTGTTATCCTTAAATAAAACAAGGCTCGTGAAACTCCAAAGCCTGTTTTCTAACTTAGGACTTTCTATCCCACTCAAAATCCTTAACGCTGCCATACACTGCAGTTTGACAGCATTTTACTTCTAACTACTAAGATGCTCTGTGCTACCAAAAAACAAGACACTTCAAGTTAACTTAAAGGCAAGATATTTACATCCCCAAATAATGAAATTGTCACATATAATTATGTTTTTGTTGGAAGTCCATCTTATACAGAGAGCTATTATTTATAGGCTGTACAAAATACATGCAATGTATATATTTTAATTTAAAACAAGGGTTTTTAGGTAGAAATGGAGTCTCACTGATGTTGCCCAGGCTGATGTTGAACTTCTGGCTTCAAGTGATCTTTCTGTCTCCATCTCCCAACAAGCTGGGATTACAGGCGTGAGCCATTATGCCTGGGTAATATTTTATATTATTGCTCAAAATTGTTGTTAAATACCTCTATTCTTATACTGCTATTCTCATGTTGTCATACTAGTGCCACTCTTCTAAGAAAATACTATTAGGTGATTTATCCAGGCTGAGGTTTGGTTTACTCTTCAAGAAAATTTTAGGAAAGACTAGTGACAGCCAACTCTCAAACAGTGCCATAACCAATATTGAAATTACAACCTTAAAGTTTACCTTTTAAAGAACAAATGCTTCTTTCTAAAAAGACAGGAGGCAAGTGTCATGCGCCACCACTACTAAGGACCAACTGTAAACCATTACTGTGTGTCTCACTCGATGAAGAGTAGATGATAAACACTTTCATCTTTGAGATTATGTGTACTCAAGCAGTGGGCTTATTATGTAAAACAAAGTTGACAGCATGTGTTGGTAGAAATTTGAAATCAAGAAGAAAATTAGTTGCCTTTATCCCTAGAATTTCCAAACACTTATGACGGTAGGCATGTTCCCTATTTTTTATATCAGAGAATTCCTATCTTTTCTAGTTAAAAGAATATGAATCAGGAAACAACAGGTGCTGGAAAGGATGTGGAGAAATAGGAACACTTTTACACTGTTCGTGGGATTGTAAACTAGTTCAACCATTGTGAAAAACAGTGTGGCGATTCCTCAAGGATCTAGAACTAGAAATACCATTTGACCCAGCCATCTCATTACTAGGGATATACCCAAAGGATTATAAGTCATGCTGCTATAAAGACACACGCACACGTATGTTTATTGTGGCACTATTCACAATAGCAAAGACTTGGAATCAACCCAAATGTCCATCAGTGACAGACTGGATTAAGAAAATGTGGCACATATACACCATGGAATACTATGCAGCCATAAAAAATGATGAGTTTGTGTCCTTTGTAGGGACATGGATGCAGCTGGAAACCATCATTCTCAGCAAACTGTCGGAAGAACAGAAAACCAAATACCGCATGTTCTCACTCATAGGTGGGAACTGAACAATGAGATCACGTGGACACAGGAAGGGGATCATCACACACCGGGTCCTATTGTAGAGCAGGGGGGGATAGCATTAGGAGATATACCTAATGTAAATGACGAGTTAATGGGTGCAGCACACCAACATGGCACATGTATACATATGTAACAAACCTGTACGTCATGCACATGTACCCTAGAACTTAAAGTATAACTTAAAAAAAAAAAAAAAGAATATGAGAAAATTGCCTCAGAATCTTTAGCGCTAAATTTCCAAAGAAAAAGTCAGAGAACAGAAGCAGAAAGAGTATTACCTGTTTTATTGGGCTAAATGACTTATTCTCCTGAGATGTATTTTTGAGGCACTGGCCACCCAAAGGAGTGCTTAAAGTAAAACCAAAATTAATAGATGACTCAACCCCCAATTGACCGGAGTCTTCAATTTAACCAAAACGGCCTAACAGTGCCCTATTTTCAGAGAAAGTGGTAGATGGCAAGCACATGATGCCAACCTGAGTATTTTGTGAAGATAATTCCTAAATGTCAAGTGTTTACTTGAGGTCAGTACACACTGTTTAATCTTCTATTGCACACTTCTAGAAATTGAAAGTTGGTATGAAGAATGATAGCTCTGGGTCCATACAAATCCTTTATTTGGAAAAAAAATGGGATTTAATCATCTTTACTGTAATGAAGTGCACGATAGCATCCAAAGTCATTTTTAATATAAAAGTTTGACAAAAAGCGTTTTTTAAATTAAACAAAATTTACTCATAAAAATAATCAACCAAAGCCTACTTCATTCCTTTAACTGAGAGGTTCTCTCATTGAGCCCTTTTTTCGGAGGGGCCAAGGGGGTTCTGGAGCTTCACATGAAGAAAGTTAATAGTTTCTACATTTGAGAATAAGTTCTTTATCTTCTAGAGCCATAACAGGCACTCTATGCCATTATTCACTCTGTTTTCTGTGAGATCCGAAATAATTCAATAGATGACATTTAATTTCATTATGAAGTCACTATTAATTATTTGCTATGGTCAATCTCAAGCTGATAAATCAAAATAGTACTGGAGCCAAGGGATATGGAACACTTTTGCTCTTTAAAAAAAAAAATCTTCAATTGTGAAGCAAGTATAAAATCCAAATCTGACTTATAATTGCATCTATTCTGTGATGGAAGATACACTAAACGACATTGTGGATTTGGATTATTCCTGCTTTATAACTAACCCCGATATAGTGCCCAGAGTGCAAAAATCAAAGGGTACTGAATCTCCTTGTGCAATATTGTAGGGTTGTAGCAGCCTTTTGACAAGGGTACTAGGTGGTACTCAAGGCCCAGAATGAGAAAATTCAGGTTCTCTTGGAACTGATACTGGCACTCTGGGATGTGTGAAAAAGTGGGACTGATGTTTTCCAATATCTTTTGAAAATATTTAACTGTGGTGAGGATAGACTTCAATAGACTTGATAAAGAAATGGAATTAGGGAGGGACCTTTAAAGATGGATAGAATTGCAGAAAAAGGAGCTCTGGCAGGGCCAGACGAAAAAGGATATTTCTTGATTTTGTTTTCAGACCAATGTTTTCAAATATTTTAATTGCTTGCATACCCTTAACAGTTAAAAATAATTGAGTGCATTCCCCAAGATATGATGTTTAATTTATCTGTAAATTGTATACATATATTATCATTCTAACAAAGTATGTACACATACAAAATAGAATTTTAAAATAAATATAAACAAAAGTTCTTACATTTTCTTGCTAAACCTCAGTGGATAGTCTTGAGCAACCCCTGGAGTACACCTTCCATGTCCCCCTTCTCTCTGTCTCTCTCTCTCTCACCCACACACACACATGCACACATGCACTTGCACACACGCAAACATACACACACACACATGGAATGCACCACTGGTCTAGACTTGACTGGTACAAGTTGGCCTGGCCTTACTTTTAAAAACATGAGTCCCCTGACTGGCAACAATCTTAATGCATTTAACTTCTAGAAACAAGTTAAAGGAATATTTGAAAAAATTACTATGTTTATTCAGGAATAACATTTCTAGAGAGATTGTGTCCAATGGTGAACAAGAATTTTCCCAAGGTATCTAAACTATTTGTTGCATTGTGAAGTATTATGCTTAAAACAGAATTAAACCCAGTTTGAGAAGAGTCAACAAAACAGACTTAAGGATTTGCAAGAATTTAATACGTTTCATATAAAGTTTAAACTTTTATTGGATAAAGTGGGTCTTATGTGTAAAATTCCTTGATTATTTACTTTAAAAATCATTTTTGATTAGCTGCATAGAGCAACTGAGTTTAAAATATATGTATTTTGGTATATATTAGATTGTGTAACATTGCCACAACATATTCACTTGAGTATTTTATAAAATGTAAACAAAAAAGGCACATTTACATGTACCAATAAAAATAACATTTATATTAATTAAATGTTTAACTCAAATAATCAGTCATAGATGCTTTTAAATTAGGGGTGTACCAGCCTGGGCAACATGGGCAAGAGATGTTGCTCAACTCTACAAAATAAACATTAGCTGGGCATGGTGGCACATGCCTATGGACCCAGCTACTCAGGAGGCTGAGGTGGGAGGATCACTTGAGCCCAGGAGGTCCAGGCTACAGTGAGCAGTGTTTGTGCCACTGCGCTCCAGCTTGGGCAACAGAGTGAGGCTCTGTCTCAAAAAAGAAAAAATTGGGGGTGTTTTATTTTAAAATCAAGAAATATCTTTTATTCTGGCCCTACCAGGGCTTCTCCTTCTGCTCTCCTACCCATCTTTAAAAGTCCCTCTCTAATTCCATTTATTTATCAAGTATTTTAAGTCTATCCTCACCAGAGTCAGACCTAGTCATTTACCCGTAGTTTACATACTGCACATTGCGGCACTTTCTGCCATCAGTCTGGTAATAATAACAGCTACTTTGTCCAAGATCATAGTTTGTAAATGGTAGCTAAGAAGAGCTCCACTCTATCTGACATCAAAGTCAATATCCCTCTTCCATATTGCATTTTGTAAGTTATAACAACTAGACAGGGATCTGCAAAAGGTTGGGATAGTATCAATAGTGTCACAACATCTAGTATAGCACTGTGTACAAAATGGGTAATCACAAATATTAGTTAATTTGAAATGGTAAATGCAAAACAGTTACTTTGTGGGTTTCTTTCTACACCACATATCATCAAGCAAAAACAGTTACTTTGAATATACATATTCAAATTATGTATATTAATATAAATTTAATAGGTCATTTTATTGTCCCTTAAAATTCATATGTTCTTTAAACATATTTTTGTGTTTTTTTAAGGAAAGGAATATGGGAAGCAAACCAGTGGACTATAATAATGTGTTATTCTGAAGTAAAATATTATAAAGCAAGATAATATAATACTATTTAAGTTGGAAAATTCCACTGAAAAGAAAATAATTTTTTTACAGTTTCACTCTGTTGCCCAGTCTGGAGTACAGTGGCGTGATCTCGGCTCACTGCAACCTCTGCCTCCCGGGTTCCATAGATTCTCCTTCCTCAGCCTCTCAAGTAGCTGAGACGACAGGTGCGCAGCACCATGCCAGGTTAATTTTTGTATTTTTTAGTAGAGATGAGGTTTTACCATGTTGGCCAGTCTGGTCCTTAACTCCTGGCCTCATGCGATCGTCCCACCTTGGCTTCCCAAAGTGCTGGGCTACAGGCATGAGCCACCATGCTGGGCTGAAAATAAATTCATTACCTGAGAGAAAATGCTCATTTTGCAATCTATATTATATTTTAAATTTTTGTTATCCTTTGACTTTTCCATATTCACAGTAGATGGTTAATGATACACATTAAAATATAGAATAATTCTACAGAGGAAATTCACTGGTGCACAGTAGTATTTACATACCCTTCTCAAGAATTCTAGGATGTCAAATAGGCCTCCAGAAATCCTATTTGACTGAAGCATCCCAAAAGAAATTATGAAGATCCATCTGTCCAGATTTTGGAGATTGCTGGTGGAAGAGATCGTAAGATATTAGAAGCAGCCTCGGAAGACAGGAAATTCCTCCTGAGACAGGAGAAAGTCACATTGTGGAAGATGAGTTTGGAATTCAGAGGCCAGCTTGGGTAGAAAATGACCCTTTTAAGAATAGAACCAGAGGGAGTTTCCGGAATGCACTCCAGGGTAGCTATTGAGAACTTGTTCTAAATTTCCTGTAGAGAGACTTCTAAAGCTAAGGCTACTCTTTGGAGGCTGAAAAAGTTGTATCCATCATTTAAAGTCAATTCAAGGTTTTCTAAGAAAGAGAAAAAAACAATTTTTCCTTATTAAGTGTAGTGTGTGTTGTACACTTTGACCTCTCTACAGTAAGGTTAGTGAACTATAGCCCACATGGGAATTCCATCCAGCTATCTGTTTTTATAAGGCCCATCAACTAAGAACAGTTTTTACATTTCTAAATGGTTTTCTCAAATTAAAAAATAACATTTACAATATGTGAAATGTATATGAAACTCAAAAATAAGTGTCCATAAATATAGTTTTGTTGAAGCACAGATACACTCATTTGTTTATGTATTTTCCGTGGTTGCTTTTCTGTGACAATGGCAGAGTTGAGTAGTTACAACAGAGACTGTATAGCCCACAAAGCCTAAAATATTTACTGTCTGTATCAACTTACAGAAAAAGTTTGCCAACCTCTGATCTACAATCATGAGGGAGAAGAGGGGAGATACATAACGTGATGAATATGAATGCATGGAGAATTCTCCAGTGAGTTAATATCTTAAGAGTCTTGAGAAAGTTTGAAAGGAAATGTAAGAGAAAGGCTCATAAATAATAATTTTAATGAGAAATAATTTGGAGAAATAGCAAGGAATTCATAAAAATGATTTCAATGAAGCTAAAAGCTAGAAGATTCTCAGGCTTGTGAAAATTATTTATAGCAAGAAAAAAGTTTTATTGGTGAGTTAAGGAAACAAGAATGGCATAAAAGCTACGGAATAGGGTAAATGGCATAATGCTACCAAAAAGAAGAAATTAAGTTGAATTACTTAACTCTCTTCAACTCAGCTGACTTAAGTATGTTCTATCTTTTCTGTGGAGATATCACTATGTAGAAAGAGCAAAATAAATAATAGTACGAAGAAATGAGAGACCAAGAGAATAAAATAGTAAAGAAATACCCATCTGCTCTAGTTTATCTCAAGGCCTGAATGATCAATATCTCAAGATGACAAAAAGATTGGCATCTCAGTCTATCAAAAGGCCATTGACTGTTACTAAGTGGCTATTGATAATCTTTGAGAATTTGGAGAGAACCGAAGAGGGGCTTAAAATTTAGAGTTAGAAAAGTCAAACCTCCAATTTTTTTTTTTTAAAAAGAATGCTGCAAACTATGGGATTGATAACTTGATATGACTCCCAGTAAGACTCCAGGGTGAATTATTGAGTCTTTAAGCACTAAGAATGGAAACTTGTGATGAGGAGGAAACTGAGGAGGTTTATTTTTTTTAATCAAGCCAGAAAAAGCTCATATTTTTAGATATAATTATAGTATATATCTTGATGTTAGGAAGTCCTTTGACAGGTTCTCTTCCTTTGTAGAAGATATAGAAGGAATAATGTTGCAGATTAAGAAGTATCATCAAGTGCAATTATGTTGATTTGTAATTAAGAGTACTTTATTAATGATATTCCCCAAAGTGCTGATTAATGAATTAATGCCATGTTATGGAAAATTCTCCAGATGTAAGTTACTCTCTCTCTCGCTCTCTCTCTTCTTCTCACCAAATGATTTGGTTCAGGATATTGTTGGCATGATGCCCAAATTTGCAGAAACTCGGTAGTAGCAAGGAGTAGCTAACACCTCATGGTAAAATCAAGATCCAAAATGATCATCAGAAATTGAAACAAAACTATACAATTAGATCTTAAACAAAACAAAGCAAAACAAGAACAACAAAACAAAAGCCAAACAAAGCACAACTGTGGTTCTCATGCCAGTTGCATATTAAAATTATCTGGGGAGACTTTTATTTAATTGACCTGGTGTGCAACCTGAGCATCAGTATTTTAAAAACACATTCCAAACGATTTCAAGTTCAGTGAGTGTGGAGAATCACCTATAATACACTGACTATGGAAGTAGAGGAAAGGGTGGTAAGTGGAATAACTATAGCCCAATGCATGTATAGAAATGTTTAAAGGATTCTGTGGGATTGTAAGATCAATGAACCAATGATCCTGTGAGATGTGGCAACTGAAAAAGCTAAAATTATCCTCAGTTGTAGATACCAAATAGAAAATTAGGAAATAGTAGGTCGGGCGTGGTGGCTCATGCCTGTAATATCCCAGCACTTTGGGAGGCCGAGGCGGGTGGATCACTAGAGCTCAGGAATTTGAGACAAGTCTGGGCAACATAGCAAAATCCATCTCTACAAAAAGTACAAAAATTAATCGGGCATGGTGGTGTGCGCCTACAGTCTCAGCTACTTAGGAGGCTGAAGCAGGAGGATTGCTTGAGCCCAGGAGGCAGAGGTTGCAGTGACTGCCACTGCACTCCACCCTGGGCAACAAAGTGAGACTCTGTCTCAAAAAAGAATAATATGATATGAAAGTAATTACTCTTATAAGGTAATTACTCTTGTATCATGCACAGTAAAAAGGATTTTTAGTGCATCATATTGTTTAATCTTTACACTAACTCTGTGAGATAGATATTATAATCCCCAATTTGTGGTGGAGAAAACTGAGACTTAGAGAGGTTAAGTAACTTCCCTAAGACTTCCAGCTAGTATCCAGTTTGGCTAAGTTTACTGAATTACTACATGAGTAATGAAGTGAAAATGGCCTGAAGAGACCAATTGGAGTTTGAATTTATTAGAAAGAAAAAATATATAAGTGATATTTTAATGAAGAGTTGGTGTTTAAGTGAATATAGATAATGAAGAAAATACAGTGTTCAAATACTTTCTCAAGATTTTCTAGCCTAGGATATTGAAATATTTGTAGACCTATGGAAAAAATGTGTCAATAAAAAGGAGGGCTTATTTTCTAGAGAAAAATAATTTCGGTTTTTAATAATACAGGAAATATTATACAGCACTTACCTTCTGCCAAGTATTTTATATTGATCTGATTTAAGCCTCATACAACCCTATGAAATAGGGACTATTCATATTATTTCCCAGAAGTTGCCTAAGAGATTATAGCATAAGTGGTGTAATTAGGATTTGAGCCCAGGTCTGTGAGTGAGAGCTGGCATTCTGAATTGCTCCACAGCCACTCATGTTGAGTTTAAGGTGACTGTGTAATATCCAAGCAGAAATATGCCAGAGCAGTTGGAAATAGGTCTAGAGCACAGGCAAAATGATTAATTATTAATTATAAGCTTAAGTACTTAATAGTTGATAAATATATCTATTAAGTAATTTTAAATGGAACATTAGCACAAACAGTTTTGTGTGTCATAAATATCTTATCACTAGTTGCTAAAAATTATTGTATGGGACAGATATGCTCTATTTTATACAATCCCTGGTTCCTTCTTTATAATAACTATCTCTTGCTCATCAGTGATGACAATACTGAGTTACTCTTTTTATATCTTAGACCAAATACTCATTTTAGGAGGAAACTAAAAAAAAAAACAAACAAACTAAAGTTACTTTGACTCTTGTGTTCTAAATAAGTTCATTTGTATTTAAACCATTTAAAAATGGTTTCTATTTTTATTATTTTGAAAGCTTTATTGAGGTATAATTGACATCCAATAAGCGGCACACATTTAAAGGTCGCATATTGATGAGTTTTGACATACATACGCACAAGTGAAATCATCACCACAATTAAAGAGCAAATATTTCCATCACTCTAATCTATTTGGGAGCCTCTTTCTCCATCCTCATCCCCAGGTAACCACCGATGTGCTTTGTGTCTCTACAGATTAGTTTGCAGTTCCTAGAATTATCTATAAATAGCCTCATATCTTTTACTGTTTATTCTTTTTTTGCCTGACTTCTTTCACTCAGAATGACTTTGAAATTCATCCATGTTTGGGTGGGCATGATGGCTCATGCCTGTAATCCCAGCATTTTGGGAGGCTGAGGCGAGCAGATCCTTTGAGCCCAGGAGTTCCAGACCAGCCTGGGCAACATGGTGAAACTCCATCTCCACTAAAAAATACAAAACTTAGCCAGGCATGGTGGTGCATGCCTTGAGTCTCAGCTACTTGGGAGGCTAAGGCAGGCGACTCGCTTGAACACAGGAGGCAGAGGTTGCAGTGAGTCGAGATTGTGCCACTGCACTCCAGCTTGGCTGACAGAGCAAGACCCTGTCAAAAAAATAAAAAAGAAAAGAAAAAAAGAAATGCATCCATGCATACATGCTTCAGTCTTCTGTATTCCTTGGAAGTAATCACAATTTATTTATCCATTCATCTGTTGGTAGACATGTAGTTTGTTAATGTTTGGGATTATGGCAAATAGATGTTATGAATATTCATGTTCTCTATCTTTGTATGGACATATGCTTTCATTTCTCTTAGGTAAATACCTAGGAATGGAATGGCTGCAGACGTATGTTTAACTTTTTAAGAAATTACCAAACTGTTTCTAGCAGCCATGTATAGGAGTTCCAGTTGCCCCATATCTTTATCAACACTTACTATGATTGGCCTTCAATTTTAATGATTCTAAGAAACATTTAGTGGTATCTCATTGTAGCTTTGCCTTTCTCTGATAATAATGATTTTGAGCACCTTTTCATGTGTTTATTTGTCATCCTATAGCTTCTTTGGTGATATGCCTGGTCAAATATTTTGCATGTTTTGAAATCAGGATTTCTGTCTTCTTATTGAGTTGTGTGAACTGATTACATATTCTGAATACAAGTCTTTTGTCAAATATATGTTTTGCAAATATTTTCTCTTGTTTTAAAACACGGTTTAACTGTTAAAAGTAGTCATTTACACAATCAATAAACATTTTCCTCTAAACCAATTCTAGATTGTGACATATCTTAAATGTTAATAACCACATCCATTATAGCAAAAGCCCTGACACTTGTTAGGAATTGATGCAAAGTTTTTATTGCTTTCTTTATTAAATACAAAGAGACTTTACTTCAGTTTCTCTTCTTAGGTCACATAGAAAAGTTTACATTTTCCAAAAAGATGTTAGTGTAGCAAAACACAATTTATTTAATCAACAATTTTTTCTGGAATGGAATATGTTTACTACTTCATTTACTCGTATAAGTAGTAATGATGGACTAATATCATTGCATAAAATACCCATTGCTAAAAAATCTCAGTACTATTTCATTACATTTATTTTCATTAAAATTCCTATTTATTCAGCTTCATTTTATCATAATTTTTTCCAGTCCCTGATCCTTTGGGTTCATAATTTCTCTCTTCTCTTTAACATCTTTTTTTTTTTTTAAATCAAAACTCTTACTTGGCAGAAAGCAGAATACCTTTTAAAGCAATAGGTAAGTCATCATCAGTACAACATCTATATTTAAAGCAAACTGCAGCATTTGCTGAATTCTAGCACTTTTTTCTGCATCCTTCTGTCAAAACTGATAACCAGCTTTACATTATAAAGTTGTATTTTTAGTTGTCTGAAAATCCTGGACAGTGCACTTATCAATTTGTATCAGAAAATGTTATTATCTTTAAATGCCAGATGATGGATAATATAATACTATCTTAAAAGTCAAAGATGAGAATAAAACTAGTAGATATTCCAAAGGAAGTACCTCTGTGACATAAATAATCTTTCTTATTTTCTCTAATATGCTGCAAATGTATTTCTAACTCTAAAAAAAAAAAAAAAAATCCTTTCACAGAATCACAATTACATTTGATTTAGAGTGCCACTAAAAATTAACCAAGACCTTCTAGCAGTTGTTTAGAAGAGAGGAGATCACAGGAACAACTCTAGCTGTTGGTTGTTTCCCATCAATTGGAAATAAATCTCCTCGAAATTAGTCTTATGTAGCATTTACTTCCTTTTGTATCTAAATTGAGTTCAGTGTTGATAAATGATATATAACAGGAAGCATTTTGTGTCTGTTCCAGTGTGAAGCTGTCTACACTGAAACATAAATCAGAACTGCCCTTTTCTCTCTATTAACATATCAGCCTTTTTTTTTTTAACTGAGAAAATAATTTATTTAATTATAAAGCAGGGATTTTACTTTTAAAAACCATTTAAGAATAACCATTAACGCTGGACACAGTAGCTCAGGCCTGCCAGCACTTGGGGAGGATGAGGCGGGTGGATTGCCTGAGCTCAGGAGTTCTAGAACAGCCCGGGCAACACGGTGAAACTGTCTCTACTAAAAATACAAAAAAATCAGCTGGGCATGGGTGCGTGCGCCCGTAATCCCAGCTACTTGGGAGAATCACTTGAACTCAGGAGGCGGAGTTTGCAGTGAACTGTGATTGCGCCACTGCCCTCCAGCCTGGGTGACAGAGCAAGACTCCATCTCAAAAAACCAAACCAAACCAAACAAACAAACAAACAAAAAGAATAACCATAATAGCCACTAACGAGATCTTGAATTTGTCCATTGGAGATTTAAATTTTAGTGAATTTTTTAAAAATCAAAAAATTGACTCAGAAGCAATGCTTTTCTCTAAATTTTTAGGCTAGATCACTTCTTTGGTTCAGGACTTAAACCATTAAATTCTCCCTACTCCAGACTGGATCCAAGACAACTTGAGTAATAGAGAAGCAAGATTCTCAACTGATGTGTAGTCTACTTCTTCTCTTTCAAAGCTCACTAATTCAGGATTTTTGTGCGTTTTATTGTTTTATTTTACTGGATGTGGTTTTTTTTTTGGCAAGGATTGAAGTAGGAGACACAGTGAAATGGTAGCGAAAAATGTAAATTTCATTTTATCAAAGAAGCCCACTGTACTATACATCAAACTAGTGCAATGGCTCTTCAAATAAATTGCTTGGCAATGGAAACAAATAGGCCAGATGCGGTGGCTCACACCTGTAATCCCAACACTTTGGAAAGCTCAGGCGGGTCGATCACTTGAGTTTAGGAGTTTGAGACCAGCCTGGGCAACATGGTGAAACCCCTGTCTCTACAAACCAAACAGCTTAGCTTCAAACCGGGTTTTAAAATCTTTTTTCCTTTCCTCTTTTCTCCCCAGTCTCAAGATACAGTTCTAAAATAAACTACACATATGTTTTATACCCTCAAAATATTTTCTTTCCTCCCTTCTCCCCAATCTCAAGATATAACTTTGAGACAAAATACATATGTGCTTCCTTTCACCTTAAAATACAGCCTCAAAATGTACTGTAAACCTCCACTCCCTTTCTCTTCCTATACTATACTCCCATGCCTTCTGCATATTTATTTACTTAAATGCTTCTTAAGTGCATGACACACTCACATATCTGGTCATGTATTTCCTTAAAAGCTTCAGGGGCCAAATCCTGATATGGACCAGACACCTTTGGAAATCTCTCTCCAGTGAAAGTGGAAACTCACTCCCAGCTAGAGATTGACCAAAAGATTGAGTAATTTATAACCTATTTGGGCCCAAAATGGCATTGGCCCCTTCAACAAATAAAACAATAATTAAAAATAAGCCATTGGAGCAGATTGTATCGCCTGGCAACTCCTAGCCCCCTTCTTCTCCCACATTCCAAATCCCTCTCTCTTAAAAAAAAAAAAAAAAAAAAATTCCTGTGCTCCCTCCACCAAGGGAAAGTGGACATTTTTGGAAAGAATCCCACCTGCTCTTATCCTTGCTACCATGGATAATAAAGTCTTGCTGTCTTTGTATCACACCTCATCAATATTTTGACTTCTTTTTACAAACAACAAACCGTGGACCCCTTTTGCCGGATACAATTTTTGGTGGCCAAGACGGAGAGCACTGTGCGTTCCCAGGAGGCCCTGGGCCTGCCAGACCGATCCCCTGTCAGACAGGGCATGGAGCCTCTTATGAGTGCCAGCTGCTCGTGGCTAGCTGACCCTGTGGCCAGAACATTAGGGGAGCTCCCAGCAGCTGCCTAGGTATCTTTGTTTCAGGGAACCTCCCTTTCTTTTCCTGCCGTGGCATCTGCTGCTTTCAATGCTTCGCTGATAAAAAGAAAGTGACATTTTGAAGAAATTGACAAACTTTGGAACTGAGTGAGTTGGTGCGCACCCAATGTTCTTCTGCCTCTTTTGGGGTGTTGCTGGGGCTCTGCTCTGTGTAGACTTAGCTGCTGGCAACACCATTTGGGCATTTTTTATGCATTTGTATTTGTGACACACTCAGGGGTTTGCTCACATCGACTCAATCATCTAGAAGGACCAGTTAAAATTAAGACATGAAATTTGGAACTCTACCCAGCCCCTTATAGGGATTTGTTTGGAAGCAAGCCATTTGTATACATTTGTGTTTGTTTGTATTTGTGGCACCCTCAGGGCTTTGCTCACATCCAACTCTGGCACCTGAGGGGCCATTTTGTGATATTTGTGTGTGTATGGGCCCTGATCTCTCTCTCTTTCCCCTTCTTCCAACTTCATCCTCCTGATTATCTTGGAAGCTACCCACAGCCTTACTCCTCTGGGCCCAAAGCACCCTTAACTCCCTCTGTCTGGAAATGGCACACCTTGACTGGTGACTTGTGGAGGTGGGAGAAATTTGTCCCACACCAAGTAGGTCTGGGGTGCTAACGCTCTCCCTGATGGGAGATAAATGAGGTTTGGGGAGTAATGACCTCACACCTACAGTAGCTGAAAGGCTCACAAGCCCTCCTGTAAAACTTGACCTCTTTCCTCTCCATTCCTTTCTTTTCTCTTTCCCTTGTTCTGTTCAATCTAGGGGTCAAGCCTTGAAAGGGAAAAACAGTTTCCAACATCCTGGCCTCTAATTTTGTCGTTCTCTTTGAAACTCCAAGTGGTTACATATTATGGCCCATTTCTCTGCACATTTTAAACTGATAGACAAATTACAACAAAAAACAAATTCAAAGCTCAAATAGTTAACCTATACAGTTAAAAGAGTCTTCTAAAACTCTCTATCTTCCTTTCTTTTTCCTGCCTGCTTCAAATCTACTGTTACTAAACTACTAGTACTGCGAGAAGACTCATTATTTATGCCCTAACTACAATATAAACTTTAAAACTCATTTGAAGTATATATTTTTAAAAGGTTTTGTTAAACCAAACTGCCATAAAAACTACTTTACCCCAAGTTTTGGTTCACAGACCTGCTTAGATTACCTAGCAGGGCAAAGCAAGTTTAGCCATGTGAACAGGTTCCAATTTTATCAAAAAAATAACAAGAGTCATCTATCTTTTATATGTCAGTTGAGTTGGTGGTGCTGTCTCATGACCAGAGCTCCAAGGTAAAAGCTATTGAATCTTTGTGTATGTATGTGCACATGTTTAGCTATGGATACATAATTATACATATAATAGTTACGTTCTGTCTTGTGTCTAACATACTACCAAATTGACATGTAGGTAAATGAATACTCATAAATTAATCCCAGCTGGGTGAAGTGGCTCGTGCCAGTAATCTCAGCACTTTGGGAGGCTGAGGCAGGTAGATTGCTTGAACCCAGGAGTCTGAGACCAGTCTGGGCAACGGGGTGAAACCCTGTCTCTTAAAAAAATATAAAAACTAGCTGAGTATAGTGATGATGCCTGTCGCCCCAGCTGCTCTGGAGGTTGAGGTGAGAGGATCACCTGAGCCTGGGGAGGCTGAGGCTGCAGTGAGTCATGATCACACCATTGTACTGCAGCCTGGGTAACAGAGTGAGATCCTGTCTCGAAAAAATAAAATTAAGCCCAAATGCTTTTCAAGTTCACATGCATCTTTGATAAATAAGCCGGTCTTAAAAATTATTAATAACATTTTAAATGTTTAAAAATCTATTAATGTACATTTTTGTTTGAGTTTATTGATTAAATGGTTTCATATTCATCTCTGCCAAATATTATTAGGCATCAAAATTTGGCATAAAAATTATAAAAGCATAAATCTACCCAAAACCAAAATATTTTTGCTTATATTTTTAATAAATAAAACACTTAATATTATTTAGTAACAACAACTAAATCTTCTAAATTATCAACAAAACGTCCATGTGTTTAACTTCTAAATTCTTAATTAAACACCTTATGTTCATAAACTTTAAAACAGTTAAGAAAAAAATAACTTTAAATCATGACCATCCCTACATGTTTTCAAAAGTAATCTAAATAAACAATTAAAACAAAAAATTGAGTATATATGAGATAAATGCTTATAAGTAAACTTTGTATATAATTAAAAATCTTAAAATCATCATAGATGCTTATTAAATGTCTGTGCTATTTCCAATTTAAAAAATTATTACATGAAAAACATATTCCAAAATTGTAGAATGGTTATAAAACGCTAAAAGTTGGCTGGGCACGTTGGCTCACACCTATAATGCCAGTACTTTGGGAGGCCGAGGTGGGCAGATCGCGAGGTCTGGAGCTCGAGACCAGCCTGATCAACATGGTGAAACCCCGTCTCTACTAAAAATACAAAAATTAGCCAGGCATGGTGGCACATGCCTGTAATCCCAGCTACTCAGGAGGCTGAGGCAGGAGAATCGCTTGAACCTGGGAGGCGAAGTTTGCAGTGAACAGAGATGGTGCCACTGCACTCCAGTCTGGGCGACAGAGTAAGACTCTGTCTCAAAAAAAAAGCTAAAACTACTAAAAAACAGTTACATACAAAATATACAAAAAATATATTAAAAAAAATAAAATCTGCTTTTAGTAAAAAGTTATAAATGGTATAAAAATACGATTTTTGGGCCAGGCGTGGTGGTTCACGCCTGTAATCCCAGCACTTTGGGAGGCTGAGGCAGGTGAATCACCTGAGGTTGGGAGTTCAAGACCAGCCTGACCAACATGGAGAAACCCTGTTTCTACTAAAAATACAAAATTAGCCGGGCGTGGTGGTAGATGCCTGTAATCCCAGCTACTCAGGAGGCTGAGGCAGGAGAATCACTCGAACCTGGGAGCCGAAGATTGCAGTGAGCCAAGATCATGCCATTGCATTCCAGCCTGGGCAGCAAGAGCAAAACTCCGTCTCAAAAAGAAAAAAAAAAAAAATACGATTTTTGTTAAAAAATATAATTTTGTCTAATTCAAAGAGTTTTAAAAATTACCTTAACAAAACAAAATTAAAAATTTAAACAAATATAAAAAATCTGTAAAGAGTTCATCTTATTTTGAAAGTTCTATAAGCATAAACAAGTTGACTAAAATTTAAAGGAAATTATTTAGTTTCTCCATAGGTTAAACATTAAAATAAAAATATACTAATAAAAATATACTAATCCAAGGACCATGTGTCTAAATAACAGGGTTTTCTCAAAAAATTAATCTACTTTTTAACAAAAAATTATAGTTATAAAAAGTTCATTTAAAATTTACCTTATAGTCACTATAATTAAATAAATAGTTTTATTAAAAATTGGGTTTAACATTAATAAAATACTAACACAAAAGTAAAATGTACCTTTCTCTTTTAAACAACACTTTCATATAATATTAAAAACAATAAAATATTTTTATTTGCCCTTTAAATAAGCAACAAATAAAGAAGAAAAAAAAGAGACGTGCTGGCCTCATACTGTTTTTATTGGATCCTATTTAAAAAACAGTCTCCCTCTATCAATGAGTAGAGATTTTTGCCTTAAATTTTTTTTATTTATCACTTGAACTAAATAACTTACAATAACCTAAAATTTTATTTATTTTATAATATCAAGTATTAAGCCTCGAATACTTGACAAACTTTTCAAAGCCAAATTTTAAATTAAGCCTTTTTTCTTTTTTCTTTTTTTTTGAGACAGTGTCTCACTCTGTCGCCCAGGCTGGAGTCCAGTGACACAATTATGGCTCACTACAACCTCCATGTACCAGGCTTAAGCGATCCTCCCACCTCAGCCTCCCAGGTAGCTGGGACTACAGATGTGCACAACTACACTTGGCTAATTTTTTTTTTTTTTTTTTATAGAGACGAGGTTTCCCCATGTTGCCCAGGCTGGTCTTAAATTCCTGGGCTCAAGCAATCTTCCCACCTCAGCCTCCCAAAGTGCTGAGATTACAGGGGCAAGCCATCATGCCTGGCCTTACGCCTTCTTCTAATCTAATTAACTCTTTAAATATTAAGTGCCTTAAAGTCCAAGAAAATAAATTTGACATTTAATGTATTAAAATTATACACAAAAAATTGTCAAGGATAAAATAGTGTTTGACTTTCTTCTTTAAGCTATAGTTATATAAATATATTGTCAATATATATTCCAAAACTATATAAAATTCCTATAATTGTTTCAATATATATCAATAATAATTATATGAACTTATTATATGCCACAAAAAAAACCAAACTTTAACCATGATTATTTTAAAACTTTTGTCATCCATAATTCTTTTACTTTAATTATTTTCAAAACAATTTTATAATCAACTATAAAACTCTAATATTCTTAAATACAAATATCTAATAACTTTAAAAATTATGCCAGTAAAATAAAAAAATATCACGACTCCCATAAAACCTACTGTGTTCAAACATATCAAACAAAACAGAAATTAATTACATAAACTATACTAATCAAAAAACTTTGTATAACTTTTTATTTTGCAGTGAGCTGAGATCCGGCCATTGCACTCTAGCCTGGGCGACAGAGTGAGACTCTGTCTCAAAAAAAAAAATAAAATAAAATAAAATAAAATAAAATAAAATAAAATAAAACACTGTTAATTCTTTTGTTTCACAAAATCAAAAAAACGTTTTCTTTTTAACTATTGACAACTTTCAATAGTCAGATAAAATACACTCCTACAAGGAAAATTTAAGATATATTTTTCTCTAATCTCTCCAAAATTTACAAACTATTTATAAATATACTTAATTTATAACAATATTATTATTTATATAAATTCAAAAAAATCTATTTTCTTTTATAACACAATTAAAAACACTATTTTACCAAAATTTTAATTTAAAAAACATACTTACAAACTACTTTAAAATACCAAAATTAACCTATAAAGCCAATAAAAGCCCCTTACAAAACTAACCTCATACTTTGTCTATACAGTCCCTATACAAAATTCTTAACCTATAACAAATAAAAAGTGTCGCTTTCTAACAGGCACTATAGCCCCAAGTTTTCTTGAGACCTCAAAATAAAAAATTTGCCCAATTAATACAAATATTTAAAGACACAAATAAACCCATGACTGGATCAAAACTTCAAAAGATCTAATCTAAAATTCCCTATAACAAAGTTCCAACAAAGTCAATTTTTTAAAAAGCCTATGTGACAAATAATTATTCTTACTGACTTTATACAAATAATCAAGCCAAATATAATAAAACTAAAACTTATTTTGCCTATAAATTTGTCCTATCATAATTTGTCTTTAATAAAAACAAAAATTTAAAAAAAGTTTCGGCCGGGCGCAGTGGCTCACGCCTGTAATCCCAGCACTTTGGGAGGCCGAGGTGGGCGGATCACGAGGTCAGGAGATCGAGACCATCCTGGCTAACACAGTGAAACCCCATCTCTACTAAAAATACAAAAAACTAGCCAGGCGTGGTGGCAGGCGCCTGTAGTCCCAGCTACTCGGGAGGCTGAGGCAGGAGAATGGTGTGAACCTGGGAGGCGGAGCTTGCAGTGAGCCGAGATCCTGCTACTGCACTCCAGCCCGGGCGACAAAGTGAGACTCCGTCTCAAAAAAAAAAAAAAAAAAATTTCAAAAAAACCCAACTGTAGTACACCTGTAATTAAATTCTAGTCTTATCCACTGTTTCTGAGTTTTTATTATTTTCTATAATTTTAGCTAAATCCTAAATTCTTTCTAGACTACAAATTTCCAAACTAATACTTTCAATTTTTTTCTTTCATTTTTCTAACTTAAACTCAATAAAATTACTACTACCTCTTTCCTGAGGCCTTACAAACTTAAGCTTATTCCTTAAAACATGGACAAAGAAAAAGTCAAATTGCTACTGCCTTCCACCTCTATAACTAAAAGTACTTTAACATCTAAACAGTTTCCAACATTAATCTTTGCTTTTCTATTTCCATAAAAATGCCTCTTATTAAACTTTTTTCTGCCTTCATCACATAAAAAGGCCTAGCCCATGTTCAATACTACCTTCTAAATAAAACAACTAACTGAACTAATCCACCCTCAAAAACTAAACAAGACTTAAAGCCACCTTCATAAATATCCATATCCCTATTTATAGCCTATTAAATATGTATATTAGCCAACCTGTCATCACATCCAATTACAATTAACAATAAAAACCGTACATAATTAAAAATTCAAAAATGCCTCAAATAGCCCTACAAAATATACACCAAAAAATTACATCTACGTGCAACACTACATTGTCACTAAATCAATAGGGGACATTCTAATACAGGTCAGGACCATCTTAGTGACAAAAACTACTTATAACATTGGCCTGGCCAATAGGGGTAGACATATCCCTGTGTTATAAAACTTACTACTATTATACCCTCTATGTAAAACTATAAGACAGACTTTCCCCAAAACTTTCTAAACCTCAAACTATATCAGTCCAATCAATATTGTCTATAGGCCCAAATACTCATAAATATTTCCAAATCCAAATAAATCAATTCCATTTTAATACCCCCAAATTATGCCCCTTCTCAACAACAACAAAAAAATAGCCAAAACAATTATAGCACCCATTTTCCATACAAATAAAATAAAATTTGACAATAAAAATTACAACCAAACAGCTTAACTTCAAATTGCATTTTAAAACTTTTTTCCTTTCCAACTTTCTCCCCAGTCTCAAAATATAACTTGAAAATAAACCACAAATGTGTTTTACAACCTCAAAATGTTCTTTCCTCCCTTCTCCCAATCTCAAAATATAACTTTAGACAAACTATATATCTGCTTCCTTTCGCCTTAAAATACAGCCTCAAAATGTACTGTAAAGCGCCACTCCCCTTCTTTCCAATACTATACTCCCATGCCTTATGCATATTTATTTACTTACATCCTTGTTAAGTACATGCCATAGTCACATATCTAGTCATATATTTCCATCAAAATGTCAAAGGCCAAATCATAACACAAACCAGACACCTCCAAAATTCTCTCCCCAGTCAAAGCCAAAACTCACTCCCAGCTAAAAACTGACTACAGGCCAGATGCAAAGGCTCACACCTGTAATCCCAGCACTTTGTGAGGCCGTGGTGGGAGGACTGCCTGAGCCAGGAATTTGAGACCAGTCTGGGCAACATGGTGAAACCCCGACTCTACCAAAAAAAATACAAAAAGTTAGCTGTGCTGGGTGGTGCATGCCTGTGGTCCCAGCCACTAGGGAGGCTGAGGTAGGAGAGGATCACCCAAGCCTGGGAGGTCGAGGCTGCATTGAGCCAAGATCACACCACTGCACTCCAGCCTGGGAGACAGAGTGAGACCCCATGTCCAAGAAAAAAAAAATTGACCACAAAATTGACTGCAATTAATATGTAACCCAATTAAGCCTAAAATGATACCAGGGCCTTCACCAAATCAAACAACAATTAACAATAAAGCCATTAAAACAAACCGTGCCTCCTCACACCCTCTTCCTCTCCTACATTCCAAACCCCTCTCTTCCTAAAAACCTCTATATTCCCTCCACAAAAGGAAGAGTGGAAATTTTAAAAAATTTCACTCATTCTTCCCCTTGCTAATACGAGTAGTAAAGTCTTGCTCTCTTTCTGTCACTTCTCATTATTATTTTGACTCCTTTCTATAAACAAATTGCCGAACTCTTTTGCCAGTTACACGTCCAGTTGTTACACTTCCATAGTGCAGATGGAAAATGAGAGGTTACTCTTTGATGTCAGCCCTCCAAGTTGGGGTATGAGGGGCACAGGAACCCTGAGGTCCAGACTAGCTAAGTGGTGGGACTAGCTGATGATCCATTGTCCTCTGATGAAGCCCACATTCTGGAAATGGAAGTCCTTGAAAACCTCTTCAATCCACTGCAGGCATTTGCCTTCTCTGACGGCATCTATATCTCCTCACCAAGGATCTGAAGACACAAGTTGCAGAGTCTGGTAGACTGAATACAACTTGGGCAAAACAAGAAGCATCTTCCATTCAAGTCCCTGCTGTTTGTCAGTCATGGGGTCTACCAGGCTGGAAATCACCCACACTGCCTCCCATTCAGTGCCTGGATCCATGATGTATTTAAGCACCAACCTCATGGCATGTGTTCCTGCAAGGTGGCACTGACCCCACAGTGATCAGCCCCTCTCTTGCACTCTCTCTTTGCTATTTCATGGCACTCATGTTGAGGCTTTGTTTTCACTTCACACTGAGCACCTTGGTTCATTCAGGTTCCCTGGGGCTCTGACCATGCACCATCATAATATCTACTGAGAATCTCCACCAAACTTTCACACAGAAACCAAATGACATCCTGATGAGAAAAGAATGGACTACAAACGGCCTGAAACAATCTGTTCTTGAAGTCTTTTGAGGATTGCCAAGGTAAACGGTGTCCTTACTGAAAGTTCTCCGGCTGCAAATCAACTCCATATTCTTTAGATCCATCAGAAACAGGAAAACATTGAAATCAAGGGAATAACCCCCTACAACATATCTCGCTGCCAACACTTCCCTTACCACCCTATTTTCTCCAGGATGTTATCTGACACATGTAGAGTGTTTGTGGGTTTTTTGTTTTTAGATGGAATTTCGCTTTTGTTGCCCAGGCTGGAGTGCAATGGTGCAATCTGGCTCACTACAACCTCTGCCTCCCAGGTTTAAGTGATTCTCCTGCCTCAGCCTCCTGAGTAGCTGGGATTACAGGTGGGCGCCACCATGCCCAGCTAATTTTTTATATTTTTAAGTAGAGATGGGGTTTCACCATGTTGGCCAAGCTGATCTCGAACTCCTGACCTCAGGTGATCCACCCGCCTTGGCCTCCCAAAGTACTAGGATTACAGGCATGAGCCACCACGCCTGGCCTGTTTCTGGCTTTGTCTTTGCCTATGACAAGTTCTTTCTGGTTTAGCTGATAGTATTTCCCCCAAATTCAGAATACATAAGAAATCACTGGGAATTTACATCTGATTACCATATATTCATCCTCTCATATTACAAGGCTCAAAGTTACAAGGAGAAATAGTATGTGATTGCGATGTTGGTGTTTCATTAATATTTTCTTAAAGTTGTTTTCTGAGGAAGTAGCCAGAATAATAATTCTCTCAAATTCAAAAAACTGTTGGCACAATTTGAAGTCAGTCATCATTTCTAACCAACGTATACTCTTTTTGCTGCCAAGATAGCTTGACAATTTTAATATCTGCATGATGGCCTATATGATAATCCCAGCAGCATTCTGGGGATAAGATCTTAGAGGGTACGTTGAGGAAAAAATACTTGTTTAGGTGGCTTTCATCATGCCACTCTGCTTCAATGTCATTTGTCCTGGAGGATTCCCTTAAAGCACTCCTGGGTGATGTTGAGAACTTGAATGGGTGTTCCACCAAAAATCGCTGCGTGACAATAAAAATCCCCCTGGCCGAATGGAATGTATGCCACCGACTCCTTCCGTCTCTCATAAGTATTCTCCTCAGGATGTTTCCCCTACCACCAGGCCTGTAGCTGAGCCACTGACTGGCCCAGGGTCTCCACCCCAAAATTGTCTTCGAACACCTGGTCCACATCCATGCAGAAAAGGAAGTCCAACTTCCTGTTGGATGTGGGCCAACATGTACTCCCTGATGGTCTTCATGCCCATCATGTTGATGACTTGCTACCTCTTCTCAGGCTTGATCTCAAACACTCTGAAGAAACACAGAGGACCCAGCTCTATCAACGGCATCCTGGAGATATTATCGGCCATGATGTAAAATATGACTTTGTGGCTGACCATAAAGTACCCATCAGCAGATGTTATGAACTCCTTCAAGTAATACTCTACATATCTTCCGACAGCAAAAACCGTCAAACCCACAGTAATTTTCTGTTTGGCATAAGAATTTTCTGGGATGGTTCTGTTCTAAGTGCCTTCCCACATAACCGGCGTATTCCAACTGGTCACGGTCAGCACCTCTGGGCGATTGTATGGATTAAACCAGTCCCATAGCTGAAGCTCTTTTTTTGTCATCTTCTTTTCTTTGTTCTTTCTCTTTTTCTTCGTCTATGTCTTCTTCTTCCCCTGCTTGAGGATTGTGGGTCCCATTGTTGGAGCAGCTTGGAAACCACCGGCCCTTCTGACCGCCGCTGTCAACAACTTCTGGGTGTTTTAAGTGATACATCCACAAGAGAGAGCCTTCTTGGGTGTTGATTTCCAAACCACAACAATCACAGTTGAGACAACCAGCATGGGAGGAATTACATTTCCTTTGACATTCACTATTTTCTCTTTATCATCTGCTTCTTTCAGCCCAGAGTAAAGGGCAAAACAACAAAGTTCTACTGAGCTCCCTTCTGCAGAAGGAAGGATTCAAGGAAGGGAAGATACCGTGTTCCAACTCTTGACTGGCAGAACCCGGGCACCGCCAAAGGCCGGCGCGTGGCGAGGGACCATAAGCAAGACTGTGCCTCCCTCCCCACCCAGGTGGCCCCTTAGCCGTGTCCGCCCCAGCCCGGCAAGGCATGCCGTGGAAACGCATCGGCTTTGACATTCAACTCAGAATTTTATTTCAGAAATTACCAACTAGTTGAATAAATATAGCTCTATTATTCCCTTTAACTCATTTACAACAAATGTAGAAATTGAGCACAGGCCACATGTACTTGGCAGAAGGCTGTTTTAAAAATGAACATCAAACTTATTTTCTGCCAAGACTCTCCTCCCCATCATCCATCCACTCAGCATTAGGTTCAGAAAAAACTACCTACAGAACAGTGGTTTTCAAATTATGTTTCATGGTCATGGTATTCTCATTTCTTGAGATTATACAGGTACAACTTTAAATTCTATGCTCAAATGTGTCAAGCAGCTGCATACTACATATTCCTCTTACACGCTGCCATATTAAATGTTCTGTGGGTCAGGCGCTGTGGCTGTAATCCCAGCACTTTGGGAGGCCGAGGCGGGTTGATCACTTGAGGTCAGAAGTTTGAGATCGGCCTGGCCAACATGGTGAAACCCCTTTTCTACTAAAAATACAAAAATTAGCCAGGTGAGGGGGCGCACCTGTAATCCCAGCTACACAGGAGGCTGAGACAGGGAAATCACTTGAACCTGGGAGGTGAAGGTTGCAGTGAGCTGAGATTGCACCACTGCACACTCCAGCCTGGGTGACAGAGTAAGACTATGTCTCAAAAAAAAAAAAGAAAGAAAAAAGTTCGGAGACATGGTACTATTAAGAAAACTGTTTCCTGCACTTTTTCTCTTAACCACAACCCTCCTCAGCAACAACACCCCCCTTCCCCAGCCAACACATAACCCAAGACCCAAAGAGTATTTGCTTCTACTATCAATGGAACTAGTGTTCCTAGGGTTCACAACTTGGGAAATCCTACAGCAGAGCTTCCTTGTAATAATAGGGTGGAAGAATGGAAAGCCATATAAAGCCCTGGAGGGTGTTTTTTTCCCCTAAGAATTTTGATGTTTTCTTTATTTCACGCCATATCAGAATTGCTTTAGTGAAAATTTAGAGGGTTTTAATTCCATTTGCTTTTATTTCACATTCCTAGTCTCTAGTAGGAGTGACCTTTATCCAGTTACTTACCCTCTTTGTGCCTCTCATACTTAAAATGTGAAAAACACCAATCTCATAGGGCTGTTCTGAGGATTGAGTTAATACAATGCCTGACTCATAAATAAGTGCTCGGCAGGGCATGGTGGCTCACTCCTGTAATCCCAGCACTTTGGAAGGCTGAGGTGGGCAGATCACCTGAGGTCAGGAATTCAAGACTAGCCTGGCCAACATGGTGAAATCCTGCCGTCTCTATTAGAAATAAAAAAAATTAGTCAGGTGTGGTGGCAGGCACCTGCAATCCCAGCTACTTGGGAGGCTGAGGCATGAGAATTACTTGAAGATGGGAGGCAGAGGTTGCAGTGAGCGGAGATTGTGCCACTGAACTCCAGCCTGGGCAACAGAGTGAGACTCCCTCTCAAGGAAGAAAAAAAAAAAATGCTCATAAAGGCCGGCGCAGTGGCTCACGCCTGTAATCCCAGAACTTTGGGAGGCTGAGGTGGGTGGATCACTGAGGTCAGGAGTTCATGACCAGCCTGGACAACACAGCGAATCCCTGTCTCTACCAAACATACAAAAATTAGCCGGGCGTGCTGGCGCATGCCTGAAAACCCAGATACTCTCGAGGCTGTGGCAGGGAGAATCGCTTGAACCCAGGAAGCAGAGATTGCAGTGAGCCGAGATTGCGCCATTGCACTCCAGCCTGGGCTACAGAGCAAGACTCTGTCTCAAAAAACTAAATAAATTTTTAAAATGCTCATAATTATAACAATTATTATTATATACAAGACCTTCTGTCTTTGAAGGACTCAAAACTTTAGTAGAAGCAATTTCTACATTAGAACAGTGACAGAAAGGTCAGAAAGAAAAGCTTGGCCGGGCGCGGTGGCTCAAGCCTGTAATCCCAGCACTTTGGGAGGCCGAGGCAGGTGGATCACGAGGTCAGGAGATCGAGACCATCCTGGCTAACATGGTGAAACCCCGTCTCTACTAAAAATACAAAAAACTAGCCGGGCGTGGTGGCGGGCGCCTGTAGTCCCAGCTACTCGGAGGCTGAGGCGGGAGAATGGCGTGAACCCGGGAGGCGGAGCTTGCAGTGAGCCGAGATCGCGCCACTGCACTCCAGCCTGGGCGACAAAGCGAGACTCCGTCTCAAAAAAAAAAAAAAAAAAAGAAAAGCTTAGGGACAAATGAAGGCCACCAACTACCAAAACATTTGGTAGTTTATTCTGTAATAGTCAGTCACTGAATGTTTTCAGTAAGTAAGCAGCACTGTAAAAACAATGTTTTGGACAGCTCTGAAGTGGTTGTGTAGAATGACTTGGGAATAGGGACAAATAAAAGATTAAAATAATGTGACGATAGCTAATGTTTATGCTCTTCTGGACCTTCGTTAAGTATGTAAGACATATTAGTTATAAATATTATTATGTTCTAGGAAATGTGCTAGGCACCTTATATAGGATATTTTATTTAACTCTTTTTTTTTTTTTTTTTTTGAGACAGAGTTTCGCTCTTGCTGCCCAGGCTGGAGTGCAATGGCACAATCTTGGCTTACTGCAACCTCGGCCTCCCGGGTTCAAGAGATGCTCCTTGCCTTAGCCTCCCAAGTAGCTGGGATTACAGGTGCCTGCCACCATGCCCAACTAATTTTTGTATTTTTAGTAGAGACAGTTTCACCACATTTGGCTGGGCTGGGCGTGGTGGCTCATGCCTGTAATCCCAGCACTTTGTGAAGCCGAGGTGGGTGGATCACCTGAGGTTAGGAGTTATTTAACTCTTAAAACAACCCTGAGGTAATATCCTGATCATCATTTACCCATGAAGAAACTGAAGCTGAGAAAGATGAACATGAATTGCCTATGACACCAAGTAAGTGGCTGTAAACCCGACGTATATTTAAGGAATCTGACTTCAAATATTATAGTTCAGCTGGAAATTCAAAAGTGAAAGAATTTACACACAGAAAAAGACAAACCATGATTTGCTTTCTGAGTGGACACAGGCTAAAAGAAAGTATTATTGATAATACCAAATGACTGAGGCCTTGAGGTCCACACATACAAAAAAAAGACCTGCTTCTTTGTGTGTGTGTGTGTGTGTGTGTTTTACATTAAATATGGTGGAAAGGCTATTCAGAGCAAAAGGCAATTAATTGTGGCTGAAGCACTAAGGACAGTGCTTCATCACTTGATGAAAGATATATTAATCATGGCAGATGGGTAAAATAAAGAATATGGCATTACTGGGGAGAAAAAATATATTACATATATATTTATTATTATTATCATTTTAAAGACGTTGTCTCACTCTGTTGCCCAGGCTGGAGTGCGGTGGCACAATCTCGGCTCACTGCAACCTCTGCTTCCTGGGTTCGAGCAATTTTTCTGCCTCAGCTTCCTGAGTAGCTGGGACTACAGGCATGCGCCACCATGCCCAGCTAATTTTTGTATTTTTAGTAGAGATGGGGTTTCACCATATTGGCCAGGTTGGTCTCGAACTCCTGACCTCCTGATCTGCCCGCCTCAGCCTCCCAAAATGGTGGGGTTACAGGCATGAGCCACCACACCCGGCCTTTGTATTACATACATTTAAGTAAAAGGACACATGAGAGCAGATCAGAGGTATGTGTGAAATTTAGACACACATTATGAGGCTAAATCAAGTTTCATCTGTTTCATTAACTGCTATTGCCTGACTTTGAAGTACTCAGTAATAGTTGATGAATATAGAAAACAATGGTAAAGGTCAGGTAGATTTGATCAGATTTGAGGTATGTGCTAGTAGAGAGCTATTTCAAGGTTTGTTGTTGTTTTTAACAGGAGTGTCAAGTGAGATTGATTTTTCATCTCTTCACCAGGCTCTCTGTTCTTTTAGAAAGGCCTGTCAGCTGGCTCCACCCCTAACACTTTCAGGGATGTTGACCCTTACCTCGCAAAATTTGTGTTTAAAATCCCAAATATTAAGCAGATGAAAAACTTGGATAGTAAATACTTCGATAACTCCACGGATTTGTCTGTCTGACGGAACAATACACAGCTGCAGGTCTATCAAGGCTACAAAAGCTAACTACAGAGATAGTCTTTTAGCTATTTTGAAAACAGTAGGGCCTGACTACAGTCATCTGTCGCATACCCATTAGTCTTACTAAGGTCCTGTTGGCGTCAGAGAGGTGGCTCTACGATGACGGAGTGTTGTCTGGCCAGAGAAGTGGGGAGGCTCAGCTGCCTTGAGAGGTGCAAGGAGTAGCGCTAGGAAGTCGCTGCTAGGCCTCTGGCAAGAACACCAACTGACCCGCAATGCGCCTGGCCAAACTACGCAGCTTGCTCTACAAATACCGCATAACAGAAAAACCCTGTATTGGAGAAAATAAGAATCCGCGGCAGAAACGGCGTGCGCGGCGATCCAAAGGTTTTTATCTAGCACTGCTCCCCTTCAGACTACATATCCCAGCATTCAGTCCTTCCGGGGGGGCCAATGAGTAAGCTACAAGTTCCCGCAGCCAATCACATTATTAGCCAGTGTATCACCCGACTGAATTCTGGGATTTGTGGTTTTCACGTGGCAACATTACCCCATGGTGGTTAAGGCAATGCAGGCCACGCGTCTGATCCCAAACGAAAGCTCCCTGTTATAATTCTTATGTTGGTTCCGCAAGCTAACTCCTTAATTGTCGTTACTCCTAGGCTTTCTCTTTCTCAAAGCTCGTAATCTTTTTCTCTTAATGTCATTAAATAATCAAATTATTTTCAGATTACGGCCCACTTGCTCCACTCGTCTCCTGTCCTTTAACCGTTGCTTTAAAGTCTCGCGAGAACAGCCCCTTTTTTGTCGTTGTCATGCCTCTAAAAGGCGGGTCACGCGAAAACTGACATAGCCTTCAGCCAACCGAATTGTCTTTTAACTCTCGTCTTCATAGCGTGCGCGGGGAGGCCTCCGTGAACTCTGACCTTAGTTTTCCGTAGCGTCCCGCGTCTGCCGACCCCGCCCCCGGAGCGAAGGAGGCGGGCTTTGGCCTTTTGCCCTAGGGAGCGAGTGCGGAGCGAGTGGGAGCGAGACGGCCCTGAGTGGAAGTGTCTGGCTTCCCGTCCCGCCGCCCATGAGCTCGTTCTCCAGCGAACAGCGCCGTCGTTAGGCTGGCCCTGTAGCCTCGGCTTACCACGGGACAGGCCCACGCCTCGCCGGGGAGGGGGCAGCCCGTCGAGGCGCCTCCCTAGTCAGCGTCGGCGTCGCGCTGCGACCCTGGAAGCGGGAGCCGCCGCGAGCGAGAGGAGGAGCTCCAGTGGCGGCGGCGGCAGCGGGCAGCAGCTCCAGCAGCGCCAGCGGGCGGGATCGAGGCCGTCAACATGGCGAGCGCCTCGTACCACATTTCCAATTTGCTGGAAAAAATGACATCCAGCGACAAGGACTTTAGGTGAGGCCGAGATCCAACCCTCACCCCACCTCGGGGTTCTCGCTGCCGCGGCCCTGGCCGTCACGCAGGCCTTGCCCCACCCCTTCGGCCGTAGCCGGTAGCTTCGCTACCCCGAGGTCTCCAGCGCACCGGTCCGCTGGCCTCCCGATCCCTCCCGAGCCCCTTTCCTCTCCCCTCTTGCAACCCCATCCCCCCATTCTTTCTCCTAGGCAGTTGTCCGCCGCAGTCTCTAGGCCCCGTTTGCGTCTCTAAGTGCCCCCACATCCTTCCCTGCCCCACTGGGAGGCGATTCTCGCGTCTCAGGTAGCGCGAAGGGGCGAAACCACCCACCATTGTGGAGAAGGGAGTTGCTCTAGGCCGGGAGACCGGGCGCCTGGCCTACTCTCTTGCCATCCTGCGTCGCTAGGCCGCCCTGCTCGCTGGGGCCCAAGCTGCTGCCCACTCGGGGACCCGGCGGCCTTCTCTCTGCCCGCAGGTGCGCGTGGGCCTTGCTGCATTCGGGTGGAATGGTGAACTTTTGCGCTCTTGGCTGATATATACTTCTTTTTTTGGATTATTTCTTTTCGTGAAGGTGGGAAGAAGGGGGAGGGGAGCCAGGATGGAGGAAACTTCGCTCGTAGGGTTTTCCCGCCAGCATCACTGTCAGTTCCCCTTGTCAGGTAAAACCCGCTTAGGAACTCGGGGTTTCAGTCTCATGTCCTCATATCGAAAATCACTGCCAAAGGGATGGATTGCTGGATCTTGATCATAGCAGACGGATCTTCTTCAAAAGGAAGAGATGTTTAATACGGAGCTTGTGAATATGAAGCTTTATTACAGCAGTTCTGTTCAGGAGATCTGTACTGTTGGTTCCAAATTGTTGTAATATGCGTAGTCAAGATTTGTTATATTTTTACAGGTTATCTTTGTTTTTTGTTTTTTTTACTTGCACGCTACGGTGATTGTTGCATTCTTTCCCGCCTCCCATCTCTTCACAAATAAGTTCTCAATCTTAAAAAAAAAAAAAAAAAAGGTTGCTTATTTCCTTATACCTGTTTTGTTCTCTAATGCTTTAGTGGTTGTAATTTGGGTGCATTTTAAAGGAAAGAACAAATAGTCGTCAACTAAAATTGTGACTAAAGAGCTTGTTTGCTTGTTTCATATGAACAATATGTGTTAACACCTGAAAATGTGTCCAAACCGTGTGGACTGGGAAGAACGTTTAGGGTTTGTGAAAGGAGAGAGCCGTGAAAAAGTAGTAATTGTGTTTCTGATTAAATTGATGTACTGGCTTATTAAAATAGTCAATGACCACAAAACCATATATTACTTAAAAAAATATTTCTACTTAGGCAGCTTTTAAGTGTTGTATTTAAAGCTTAAAAATCAGTTTGCTAATGGTAAAAATTTTAGTATTGTAACTTTTTTGAGGTGACATAAGTTTGTTTTGTGTATTTTAGATTTGTGTAGTTCTAGCGCCAAAATTAAGAATCTTGGGGGAAATAAAAGTTTTGTGTTGTTTAACGGATTGGAATGCCTTTTGATTTTGGGGGCTTTGCTTGCTTTCAATTCAAGTAATGGATAAGGTGTGTCGTGTGATTTCCTCCCCATTGCTGTCAGTTTGGCTCATCTGTAAAGGTAGTACATTTTATTCTGATTGTGGTCAATTTCAGTCTGAAGATAGCACTTTGTAATAATACAATTTTGTTCAGCTAGTCAGACTTCTGTATGGGTATAAGTTTAGAAAGGCTAAATAAATTATGTGGTGATACCATACATGTGATTATTTTTGAGACGGAGTCTCGCTCTGTTGCCCACGCTGGAGTGCAGTGGCATGATCTCTGCTCACTGCAAGCTCCGCCTCCCGGGTTCACGCCATTCTTCTGCCTCAGCCTCCCGAGTAGCTGGGACTACAGGCGTCCACCACACCGGGCTAATTTTTTGTATTTTTAGCAGAGATGGGACTTCACCGTGTTAGCCAGAATGGTCTTGATCTCCTGACCTTGTGATCCACCCGCCTCGGCCTCCCTAAGTGCTAGGATTACAGGCGTGAGCCACCACGCCCAGCCTAAAGCTTGCTTTCTTAAATTTCCTGTGAAAGAAAGATAACATATACATATCAAGGTTTTTTTTTTTTAAACAAAGTTAAATGAAAGAATAATGCTCTGATACTAAATGACAGTCACTGCTGAATTTGATAAAGATTATGAATTTTGGTTGTACTGAATCAAAACATTGCCTGGAGGATTAGTGTAATATTGGTATATCCCTAATAGTTGGTGAATGCTAGGTAGGATATGTTTAGGACCAGTATGTGATTTCCAGTAATTTGACATCATTAAGATATTTTTATTAACTGTCTTCTAAAAAACATTTTTATAATGCGCTGTAGCCATCTGGTTAATAGGTCTTTGGAACTAAAGCACTTTATATGTTCAGTTTAAACAGACATTTAATAATTAGAGTTTGGAGTCAAGAATTTTGAAATTTTTCCTGCATATTTTTAGTATAGGCATTTATTTTAATTTGTTCTTTTTTTTAAAAATGATGCTTTGTTCTCATTAGAAGTTTATTTATTTTGGCTTAAATACCAAGAATTGTGGCTACATATTTTAAAATACCTAGCACTAGAAGGATCTTGAGGGCAAGGTTAATTAACATTATGAAATGACCAACATTTGCAAAGCACTCTGCCTGTACTAAGGACAAGAGAAGAAAACAGTGCCCCAACATGAAGAGCAAATTTTATTCTCCTCATGGTAGGATCCAAAGAGAATTTGACCTAATCACAAGATCTGGGTTCTAATCATGTGTGATTCTTTGTTATGAACTGTAAGATCTTGTGCAAGCTACTTAATTTGAGATTACATTTTCACTTCTGAGAGTCGTGGACATGACTAATTACAAAAGGTTGCTTATAGGTATAAAATTTCAGGTCTATGTAGATAATTATATAGTCCATTAATACAGAGAAGGTACAGGAATGAATGCAGGCTTAAAACTTTGGAAATGTCAGCATTTTAAAAGAATCTTTTTGTAGGACTTAATCGGCTCAATTTATTGAAAAATTGTATAATATTTGTTTTGTGTTTTAGTATTGTGCATTATTTAAAAATGGGATATTAAGACTTAGGAGAAATGGGGAAGCATTAGGATGAGAAATGCCGATGTTAGGAACTCTGATGCCATATGCAGAGTTGTTGTTGTTGTTTTTTTTTTTTTTTTTTTTTTGAGACGGAGGCAGAGTGTTTGTCGCCAGACCTGGAGTGCAGTGGCGCCATCTCAGCTCACTCCAACCTCCGCCTCCCAGGTTCAAGCGACTCCCCTGCCTCAGCCTCCCAAGTAACTGGGATTTACAGGCACCCACCACCACGCCTGGCTAATTTTTTTTATTTTAGTCGAGATGGGGTTTCACCATGTTGGCCAAGATGGTCTCGATCTTCTGACCTTGTGATCCGCCTGCCTTGGCCTCCCAAAGTGCTAGGATTACAGGCAAGAGCCACCGTGCTCGCCCATGCAGGTTTTTTTTTTTTTTTAAACCCTTAAAAAAAAAAAAGAAGAAGACTAGGAGCTGTTTTATAAAAAAAGGAGGAGGCATTTGTGTGTCTTAATTACTAGGATATTGCCTGTTACATACTAGCCTCGGTTTAGTGAAAAGTTATTAATGAATGCTGATTCAAATAAAACCTTCAGAAGAAAAATGAAGAAACATTCCTTGGGACAGTACCTTAGAACAGTGCTTCTCATCACTTCCTCCCTAAAAAAAAAAACACTTCTGGAGTGTACTGAGACTTTTATACCAGTGTATATAGTTATTTTAAGGACCTCTAGGGATGCATGTTCTATAAAGGAATAAAGAGTAAACGTTATAATTTAACCAATAGATAGGGGATTCGGTAGATACCAGAGCGAAAGCTTTAATGTGGATGAGCCATGTGACACTCCATTTGTGAATATTAATATTAAATATTCGGTGGGTTGAGGTAATTAAGTTTTCTTTTTCTTTTTTTTTTTAGAGATAGGGTCTCGCTCTGTCACCCACACTGGAGTGCAGTGAGTGGCACCATCTCAGCTCACTACAGCCTCAACCTCCTGGGCTCAAGCAATCTTCCCACCTCAGCCCCCAGAGTAGCTGGGACTACAGGTGTGCACCACCACACTCGGCTAATTTTTTTTTTATAGAGACAGGCGTCACCATGTTTCCCAGGCTGGTCTCAGTTCCGGCAGTCTGCCCACCTTGGCCTCCCAAAGTGCTGGGATTACAGGCTTGAGCCACTGTGCCCAGCCAGTTCTTTTATTTTCATATGCTTCAACCACCAGTTGATTTAAAATATTCCAAAGACTCAGAACTAAAGAAAATATCATTGTCTTTCTATGTATAATAGTTAATATAAATGCTTACTGTGAGCTTGATTTTTATTTATCCTTACAACTTTAGTAAAAGAGGATAACAACAATCTCATTTACAGTTGAAGAAACTGAGATTTGGAGAGATGAAGTACTTGTTTAAGGTCAGTTAGATAGTAGGTCTGGGATTTATAGGATCTCTTTACCCCCAAAGCATGAACTCTTAACTACCCAGCTATGTCACTTCTCCAGGGTTTAGACTAGGAGATATTAAGATTCAAGCCTTAAATTTCATTTCCCTCTAAAATTAGGGTTATAAAATATTTCATGCTAGAAGATACTTTTAATAATTCCTGAGAAGAACTACAAAAAGTTTAAGATCTAGTGCTTACTTTCCCTAAATCTACATGCTTGTTGAATAGTTAAGACACTATTATAAAAAGATGAATAACCTGGGGCCGTATGTAATTGTCAGGCATTAAGTGGCAGAGAACATTAAAGAAAGAAGATTCCTGTCCATGGAGAGATCTAAGCCAGGTGTTGAAAATGAAACTCTAGGTAGAAAGAGAAAATGTAAAGCACACGATATAAAATTTCACTGGGGAAGAGGAAATAGATAACTGACTGTAGCTGGATGGATATTGTCCACAGAACTCCTTAAGAATAGGGACCTTGTCTCACTAAACGGAATCCTTCGCTTTGTCTGGCTCTGGGCCATGTGGGTTCTCAGTAGGTGCTTGTTTAAGTAGAATTGGATTTTAGTTCGATTATATGGGATTTTAGGAACCTTCAGGAAACCATTATAAAGTCAACTAAACTTTGTTTAAATACCACCTGATAGAATCTTCCTAAAATAATTCACTACACTATAGAATGCAAGTTTTTCCCTATTTGATAAAGGTTTATATTACCAGATTTATTTATTTAAGTGTTTTGGATATTGGACGATATTTTCTTTTGGAAACTGTTTAAAATGCTTATTTAAAAAATCTCAAACCTTTTAAGGAATCATAGGTTTTCAGAGCTGGAAGGAACCTTACAGATCCTATCATATAGCTAAAAGTACGGTGTGGGCATTTACAATAACATAACAGCAAACAGTGAAATTATCTTAAGTACTTGTGCTTGAAGAAAAGCAGGCTTAATTAGAAGAAATAGATATGCAGAGATTAAGAAGGTGATTTCTGGGCACTTTTAAAATACTTAGCAGATTGATGGCAGTAACTTTCTTGATTTTACTTAGATGTTTTTATCTTGATATATGCTGTACTAACTGGTTATCAGCAGTGGTTAGGGCTCACCAGTGAGAAAGAGGAAGAAGGTACCTCACAGATAAAACTGGGAAGAAAGATTAATAAAAATTAGATTTCTTTACATGAACAATATCAAGACTATTCCAATTTAGGCCTTGTGCGGTGGCTCATGCCTATAATTCTAGCACTCTGGGAGGCCAAGGCAGGCAGATCATCTGAGGTCAGGAGTTCATGACCAGCCTGGACAACATGGTGAAACCCCGTCTCTACTAAAAATACAAAAATTTGCCGAGCATGGTGGTGCACACCTGTTACTCACGAGGCTGAGGCAGAATCGCTTGAACCCGGGAGGCGGAGGTTGCAGTGAGCCAAGATTGCAGCACTGTACTCCGGCCTGGGCGACAGGGGGACTCTGTCTCAAAAAACAAAACAAAACTATTCCAATTAAATTCATAGCACTCTAAGGAATAACTGAGGAAAAATGATATAGCTGTGGTGTATGTGCAGGATCTCTGAAAGGTAATTGGTGTACTGAGTGATAAAATTGACCATATCAACTAGATTTCTGGTTGGAAACAAGAGTAAAATTGCGTTTATGTATGATGGGAGAGGCTGTGGTGAGAGTTATTGTGAGTGCAAGGTATCTATCCATCTAGTGCATACCTAGATCTAGTGTAAGTTCCAGACTTACGTGTTACTCATCATTATGTTTGCAGAGTAGAGTTCCTTATGTTGGTGCTCTCAAAATACTTGTTGAATAAAGGAATGAGATGGCACTGCCTGCAGGTCATATCAACCTGGAAATTCCATTGAAGTCTGAAATGTAACCATTTATCTTTTTCTTTTCCCATCTTAACGCCTTCTTTATCCTTATTTTGGCCTGTTAAATTACCATCCACTGAAAGTCACAAGCAGAAAACCTTTGATACCACTCTTCTGCTGTCTGTCTTCTTTGGTCTCCTGATGAATATTTCTCAAATTAATCTTGCTGTCTCAGGCCTCTTCCTAACCCAGTGTGTTCCCTCTGGCCATTAGAATTTTCTTTCTATATACTGCAGCTGATCATTGCCTCCCTCACTGATTTCCTTTGACTACAAGATAAACTCCAGATTTCTTAGCTGTTGCCCATCTGAATTCGTAGAGACTGCTCTCCTAAAATCCCTAACAGTCTCCCTAGTCTCCTAATGTAACTCATTTAGTGGATATTTTCTTTGCTCATCTATTTGGTATATATATATTTTTTAACCACTTTTTCCTTCTTGTAATTCTGTTTTATGGGCATCCTGACACAAGTTGGGTTTTTTGTCTGTAATAATCAGGGAGAACACACACTTCAGGGTATCAAAGGATTTTAGAAGGAACCTATTCATTTGGGTAATCTGGGAAAGAGTCTAAGGAAGTGAAGCTTTGCTTTAGATTGAATGTTGTCAGAAAGAGAGGTCAATTCTATGATTCGGCCTTTTAATAAATTTTATAGGGAGGGCTGACCTAAGCAGGGGGAAAGCTGTAATTGGTAAAGAAGTACCAGTCACTCATTTAACTGGAGAGGGGAATGTTTGGTATTTTGTGTTGCTCGGTGACCTTGTCCAAAATGGATGTTCTGTGAGATTGTTTATATCCAAGGAAACAATATGCTTTAGCTGTTAAGCATCAGATCAGTTGGTAGTAACACTGAGGTTTAGGTATGAGTCTCAGATAAGTTTCTGGAATGTGGAGGCTGCTGTTTTTTTCTTTATCAGCGCCCACTTTTGGCCAAGGGCAGACAGAGTTGGGCTGCAGGACATTAATTTTTTATTTTCACATCTTCACTATGGCAGAGATTTTGTTGTTTAAGATCAGAGGAATATCCTTTCCATGTAGTTTGCAGTTTAACCAAAGGTAATCCTTTTTTCTATTGTAAGATGAGCAGTTTATTCATCTGATGTGATGGTGGCTGCAGGGTAACATTAAGAGTCTGGACAAGGATACATCAGCTGACTGCAATACCCAGTCTTGTGGTTTTCGTTTTACTTCTTTCCTCCTAGCTCATCCTTACCATCCCTGCGTCTAATCCGTTTTGAAGAACTATTAATTTTAGTTTGTAAAATTCAAACCAACTATTCTCAGTATTTGTAATATGTTTTGTAACATTATCACAAACACTGAGTTAGCAAGTACTGAACCATTGCTTCTGAGGGAATTATGGAATTAGTTTCTATGAGTCCTGAGTCACATTATTTTAATCAGTTGATGAGTTTGTAACCTTGTTTTATGAGTGTTCCTTTTAAAGATGTGTTAATATATATTGCTGATTCCTTAACATTGAATTCACAGCCAGTAAAGAAGCTTATCTAACACATATGTTTTTTTCAGAAGGCACATTATAGCCTTCTTGCACTTAGGAGTGGTTGACAGCATTTTAGCACTGTGCTTGGAGGCCATATTAAACAACAAGAGCACCAACAAAAAGCACAAACATGTGAAAAACATGGGCTGAAATAGGCCAAGAAGAAGATGCTTGTTTACAGCATGAGAGCTAGAGCTAGAAGGCAGAGTGTTATTTTGTCCCACCACAGCTGGGAATGTATGTGTTGCATTACTCAAATTTTTCACCATTTGACACTCATCATCATCATCTGCAAATGACTGTGAAATAGGAAGCATTAATTTTGGCTTTACAAATAAATGTTAATAAGTAGGTGAATTTGCGAATATGGAACCTGGGAATAATGAGAATCAACTGTATGTCATTTTTTTTCCATCTTCATTGATTGCCATAACCCTAACTCAGGCTATCATAATTTCTCACTTAGTCATTTTCCTAACTAGTCTCCATTGGTATGGCCAAATGAAGATTGGTTCTCTCCAAAGTATGGTCCACAGTATAGCTGGAGTACTGTTTCTGAAATGTAAATCTGATCGTTGCATTTATTCCCCATCTATAACCCAGCTGTTTTTCAGTAGCTTCCCATTGCTCTTAGAATAAAGGCTAAAATCCTGATATGGTCTACAAATTCTTTAAATTTCTGGCCCTTGCTTACCTGGCACAAATTTTCCCTTGCTTCACCATAATTCTGCCCACTCTTTATTTATTTTTAAGATAGAGTGTCACTCTGTTGCTCAGGCTGGGGTGCCGTGGCGTGATCTTGACTCACTGCAACCTCCACCTCCTGGGTTCAAGCGACTGCCTCCCAGGTTCAAACATTTCCCCTGCCTCAGCCTCCCAAATAGCTGGGATTACAGGCATGTACCACCACGCCTGGCTCATTTTGTATTTTTGGTAGAGATGGGATTTTACCATGTTGACCAGGCTGGTCTCGAAATCCTGACCTCAAGTGATCCACCTGCCTAGGTCTCCCAAAGTGCTGGGATTACAGATGTGAGCCACTATGCCCAACCCCCACTCTTTAGATCAGTCTTTCCTAACACAACCCCCAATTCAGTCTAGGTCATGTTACTTTGTTTATACGATAGTGTTTTCTTGTTTTGAGATGAGTCTCACTCTGTCACCCAGGCTGGAGTGCAGTGGTGCAATCTCAGCTCACTGCAACCTCTGTCTCTCAGGTTCAAGTGATTCTCCTGCATTAGCCTCCCAAGTAGCTGGGATTACAGGCATGCACCACCACACCCAGCTAATTTTTGTAATTTTAGTAGAGACGGGGTTTCACTATGTTGGCCAGGCTGGTCTCGATCTCCTGACCTCAGGAGATCTGCCTGCCTCGGCATCCCAAAGTGCTGGCATTACAGGCGTGAGCCACTGGCACCCAGCCCCGTAGTATTTTCTTGATAACACTTTCCTTCATAGCATTTATCTTAGTTCTTAGTTCTACAGGTGCTTACTCATATATGCAATTTAAAAAGTTAACATACCTCTTACTAGACTGTGATATAAGCTCCAAGACAGCAAGAATTGTGTGTGCTTTAGTTAGCCCTTCTGTCAGCAACAACTAGAACAGTACCAGATATGTAGTAGCTTCTTATTACATAGTGTATGAGTATATAACACCCTTCCCATCTTGACCTCAGCCTATATTCCCATCATCTTCCTATTAGGTTTCTGTGCTCCACATACTGAACTGTTTCCTTAGGCCTTTACTCTGAGGTGCTGTCCTTCCCCACCACCAAAAAAAAAAAAAAAAAAAAGTAATTTAAATCCCAAACCAATTTTTCCCATGCAAACCCTCATTCATCCTTTGAGATCCTACCTAACAGTCAACTCTTTGGTGTGATAATTTCCATATGCTCTTGAGTAGTGTTTTATAAAATGTATTGAGATTTGTGCCCTTAGCACCACACCTAAAAGAGTAAATGCTGAAGAGACATGGACATGCCATGGACAGCTTTTAAACTGGTCAACTTCCTTAATAAGATTAATAATGTAAATTTTTAATATCACATTTACAGAAGGAATAAATTATTCCCAGAACTTTGTGATTTCAGGGTCACCATTTAAAAGTAACTCTTTGTGGCCGGGCGCGGTGACTCACGCCTGTAATCCCAGCACTTTGGGAGGCCGAGGCGGTGGATCACGAGGTCAAGAGATATCCTGGCTAACATGGTGAAACCCCGTCTCTACTAAAAATACAAAGAATTAGCTGGGCGTGGTGGCGGGCACCTGTAGTCCCAGCTACTTGGGAGGCTGAGGCAGGAGAATCACTTGAGCTCGGGAGGCGGAGGTTGCAGTGAGCCGAGATCGCGCCACTGCACTCAAGCCTGGCGACAGAGTGAGACTCCATCTCAAAAAAAAAAAAAAAACTCTTGGTATTATAATAATCTACTTTTTCTGCTTTTTAAAAATATCTATTGCTAATTTTGACAGTGCTCATTTTAACTTTTTAAAGTATTTAACCATTAATCATAGATTTTTGAAAATCAGTAGGCTTCTTTATTACAATATAAGCTTCTTGATGTTAGGGGGGCCAAAGTGTATTCGCCTTTTATCTGTCCTTATTTCTTAGTCCAGGGTTTCTTACATAATAGACAGTGAATAAATAAACAATAAGTAAAGAATGAATTTGTGCCGGTAGAACCATACCGGACCAAAAAACAACTTTTTACTTGGAATTATGTTTTTGTGCTTAAATTGATGATCATTGTTTTCTCTGGAAGCAGATAACTGGCATTGCAGTGGTTCTTAGAGGTAATAACTATTATGATTATTTAATGGATTTTATTTAAGTAAAATGGTTAAGGTGTTTTCAGTGCTTTGTGTGCAGGAGTGCCTGCATTAATGTGTTATGCAGTTTTTTCGCTTTCCGGAATATTAATGAAAATCATGTCGTTTTAATTTTGTTTTGTCACATTATAAAATGGGTGAGGGGCTTCCAGTTAGGAGAGCTGTGTCCATTTTTTAAAAGTACATGCTTAATTGATCTTATATTGCGCCAGTGTAAATATAAGCTTTTTAAAAAATAAGCAGTTTTACAGAACGTGGTAAGAATTAAACTATTAGGTTGGTGCAAAAGTAATTGTGGTTTTTGTCATAATACATACTTGCATGTAGTGTAAAACTTTGTCAGATCAGCATTAAACGAACATACTAGTTATTGGAGTTATCCTTAAAATTACCTTAATGTAATGCATTTCTAAATTATTAAGTTGTTTTGCCAGCTTTTATCACATAGTTTATTACCCCTGTTGCGGACTGTCTCCATAGCTGTTTATCAGTTCGGCTCCAATAGTTGTTTTTTTATTTAAACGTGGATTTTGACATTTCTCTGTAGTGTACAAAATAATATATTTTTACTAAAACTGAATCTGGTTCAAATAAAAGAAAAGAACGCTAACTAGTTATCTTAGTTGGATTGCTTCCATAAGTGGAGGGGAGCCAAGAATTATGGGACAAGTTCATTTGGCTTTTAAGGAGGTCTTAGGGCTTTATTTAAATGTGATTATCTCATATTCTGAGAAATCACTTTTAAAACAATGAATTGTTTGGTAAGGCATGTGGAGAAGAAAATCTGAGACTGTGTTTATACCTTATTGTACCTGAGACTCTATTTATCTTGTCCACTATTCACTCCTTTCATTTAAAGCGAGATTAGATGATTAATCACTCTGGGTTTTTGCCAGGCTGTTCCTTCCTTGGGCAGTGGTTCTTAAGGAGAGGGGAGGTGGGAGATGTCAGGGGGAGCTACTTTCTAGAATCACCTCTTCACTATTTTGAAAATAAGCCTGGTGGCTGGGCACGGTGGCTCATGCTTGTAATCCCAGCACTGTGGGAGGCCGAGGCAGGTGGATTACCTGTGGTCAGAAGTTCGAGACCAGCCTGGGCAACATGATGAAACCCTGTCTCTACTAAAAATACAAAAATTAGCCGGGTTTGGTGACAGGCGCCTGTAATCTCAGCTACTTGAGAGGCTGAGGCAGGAAAATAGCTTGAACCTGGGAGGCAGAGGTTGCAGTCAGCTGAGATGCTGCCATTGCACCCCAGCCTGGGTGACAGAGCAAGACTCCCTCTACAAAAAAAAAATGAAAAAAAAAATAGGCCTATACCTAGTGATGGGTATTTTGGAAAATTTCCGGTAATATGTGACCACCCCCCGCAATGCAACATACTTGTTTTGAAAGTGTTTTTAATGTTTGGAAGGTGTTCTTAATGTTTGTGGTTAAGGACTTCCTAGATAGAATTCAAATCCCATGTAAAGAAAAAGTAAAGAGGAACTTTTCTTACCTAAAAGCAGTGATGCAGTTAATTTGAATGAAAGAGTGCTCACTGTAGAGTCCTGTTAGTCAGTTTGAGGTTAAGACTGACCCGGGGAAAATAATTTTGGATAATGGTACCTCATATAAAAGCATATCAGTACTTAAAAACTCTCTCACCCTCTCTCTGGATGCAATAAATTTTAAGTACATTATTGCTCTTTTTCTTGGTAGCTTTTAGATTAAATTTATGATGACTTTTTTAAAAAAGTGGATGAGTTTTATAATAAAAGATGTTCCTGTTGAGTGAATGGTATAGCACTGGATTTGAAAAATCATTATCTTTTTAAATTAATGCTCTAAAATTTTGAAATTAACAAATTTTTTTTTGATAGGTTTATGGCTACAAATGATTTGATGACGGAACTGCAGAAAGATTCCATCAAGTTGGATGATGATAGTGAAAGGAAAGTAGTGAAAATGATTTTGAAGTTACTGGAAGATAAAAATGGAGAGGTACAGAATTTAGCTGTCAAATGGTAAGTTGTTTTTTACTGGTTGAGTCTTTCTTCCTGCTCCCCCAACCCTGTTTTTAAAAACTCCATGATAAGTAGTAAATTATCTTAGCCTTGTACTATCTCTTTCTAGTGTTTGTGTTTAGAATTCTTAGGTGACTAATGTTTAGTGTTTGTATATGGTATATATAGTATATTTCCTTACAGCATATAAGTTACTAAATGGTATTTTCTTTTAATTGTTACGAAGTACATGTAGGGTACTCCATAAACAATGATTCTCTCATTTGTTTGACTATAGCCTACATTTTTAGCTGAGTTAAAGCCCTGCTTGCTTCTATATATCTCTGTATTCCAGTGGGGATGAAATGAAAATGAAATGATTAAGGAAAATTAAAAACTAATAATAACAACATTCTTTTTTTTTTAAGGCAGGGTCTCACCCTGTCTCCCAGGTAAGAGTGCAGTGGTGTGATGACAGCTCACTGCAGCCTTGACCTCCTGAGCTAAAATCCTCCTGCCTCATTTTTTAAAATTTTCTTGTAGTGTGGCCCAGGCTGGTCTCGAACTCCTGGACTCAAGCGATCCTCCCACCTTGGCCTCCCAAAGTGCTGGGATTATAGGCATGAGCCACCATGCCCAGCCAAAAAACTAATAATAATAAAATTCTTAATGAAGAATAGCAGCAGTTAAACCATAGTTAAAACAACACTGATGATACAATATGTATATTTTATCATCATCAGTTGATGCAATATACATATGATACAATAGTTACAGAGAGTCTTTTCTAAGAATTACAGAGATTCTGATTGTGTGTACAATGCAGTGGGGGCTTCTTGCTATGCATGACGTTGGCAGTTTGGTTTCTTATTTTTGGTAGGGTAAATAATTTGATTTCTGAATAAATTCCATTAACATACTGATTTAGTTTATGAATGTCAACTTTTAGAAATCCTTAATTTACATATTTATTAGTATAACTTTTAGCCTCATAAAAATTATGGAATTATGTCTTTTTTTACATCATTATTTTTGGTATCGATTTAAATAAAGCATTATTCCACTGTTACTTCTTTTTAAAGGATTTTAAATTTCTTTTAGCCTAAACTTTTACATATCCCTTGTAAGAGTAAATAAAAATATGAGAACTAATTAGCATAAAATTTCCAGACATGCAATACAAATTTCTTTAACTTGGGACATTTGCAAGCTTAAAATAAAATGGGTCTTTCAAAAAATGGTGTTGTACGGGAGTGGTGGCACACACCTGTAATTCCAGCACTTTGGGAGGCCGAGGCAAGTGGATCACCTGAGGTCAGGAGTTCGAGACCAGCCTGGGCAACATGTAGAAACCCTGTCTCTACTAAAATACAAAAATTAGCCAGGCATGGTGGCGCACGCCTGTAATCCCTGCTACTTGGGAGGCTGAGGCAGAATCACTTGAACCTGGAAGGTGGAGGTTGCAGGGAGCCAAGATTGTGCCACTGCATGCCAGCATGGGCGACAGAGCAAGACTGTGTCTCAAAAAAAAAAAAAGGTGTTGTAGAATAATACAGATGAGTCAGTAATTTCACTTTAATTCTTTATCTTTTAATATTTTTTTGCCATGTGCCTAATAAACAAAATTAAGCTTTGTTCAAAATATATCCTGAATGTTTCTCAACCTTTTAAAAAAATAAGTTTTTAAAAAAGTAGTCTTTGTCCCAAATTGAGAGTTGGGAGGTATGTCACTTTAGTATGTATCTTAGTTCTTAGTCACTTGAGTATGTATCTTTACTCATTAGGAACCTGAGTTTCTTGATCTTTTGTTGATATTTTACATTTATAATTAGAGGAGCTGGGGAGAAATAACGTATATTCAAGAAAATAAAGGAATTAGGATATAAATAGAGTAGAAGATAAAATGATAATTAGTAAATAGTCTAAGAGCTGGGTCTTGGAGGATGGAAAATCCCAATAGATAGATTATTAAGCAGCCATATCAAAAAATTGGAAAAATTGAACAAAAACTTTCAATTTTTGGAAAAATTGAACAAAGAATTCATCACCCAAAAGAAAGATCCAGAAATATTTCACAGCGTCTTTAAAACCTCAAAAAAACAGATAATTCCAGTACAGAGAGTTGTAGTACTATTTCAGAACATAGGGTAAGTATGAAAACCTTCCAGACTTTTATTTAAATTATATACTGATAACAGATCCTGACTAATGATAATACTTTAAAAAAAAAAGAAAGAAAATTATAGACTAGCTTCATTTAAATGTTCAAAATAAAATATAGCAGTGTATTATTAGTAACATACTGTGACTAAGTTTTTAAGGGGCAGTTCAGTATTATATGCTTTATTAATAGTTATTTCATAATGTTAATAGGTCAAAGGGAGAAAAAACTGGCTAGTTGTCAAGACACTGGTAAGAGTCAACACTGACTCTTGATTAAAACAAAACAGGCCGGGCGTGGGGGCTCACGCCTGTAATCCCAGCACTTTGGGAGGCCGAGGCAGGCGGATCACGAGGTCAAGAGATCGAGACCATCCTGGCTAACACGGTGAAACCCCGTCTCTACTAAAAATACAAAAATTAGCCGGGTGTGGTGGCGGGCGCCTGTAGTCCCAGCTGCTCGGGAGGCTGAGGCAGGAGAACAGCGTGAACCCGGGAGGCAGAGCTTGCAGTGAGCCGAGATCGCGCCACCGCACTCCAGCCTGGGCAACAAAGCGAGACTCCATCTCAAAAAAAAAAGAAAAAAAGTACTTAGTTTACTTCGTATAATTAGAGAGGTGAAGAACTTTCAAAAACTAGCATCATACCTGATTTGTCATTAGAGTGAAGAACAGGTTGAAAATGTATTATCCCACTTGACAGAATTCATCATCTGTTCCAGGTAGAACATGTAACAACATAGGAATTGATAGGTCCTTCTTTAACATTAAAAGTGTACACATGCATGTACACACACACACACACACACACAGACTTTCTTCAGCCCACACACATTCAGTGCCCTACCAACATACACACAGTTATTTCAGCCCAAAAGCTATAAAATACCAGATAGATTCACCCTAAAGTCAGGGACAAGGCAAATATGTGTATCTCTCTGCCGTTTCTTTTGAGGGTATTAACCACTTTTAAGACAGAGGGTTGGGAAGAAAATTAGAGGCATAAGAATTGAAAAGTGTATGTGGGAAAAACAAGTCAGTTAAGAAAAATTGAATTTATAAAAAGAATTCAGTGAGGTAGGATGTAAAATTTATAAAATTAGTAGCTTTTATATAAGCTTTTGATAACTAGCTTTTCATGTGGGCAATTAGAAGATAATAGAAATGAATACCCATTTATTATAGCAACAGAAAGACAAAATAAATAGGAATAAATGTAACAAGAAATGTTACAATGGTGACTTGGATTGCAGTGTTGTGTGGTATAAGGTAAGATTACAGTTTTCTGTTGTTCCAAATTTATGAGAGAAACATTTTAAAATACTTTAAGATACAAAAATGTACTTGAACAAGCAGAGAGAAATCTCATGTCCTTGGATGGGATAACTTCACATCATAAAGTTTTTGGTTCTCTTCAGGTTACTTTTTGCTAAATTAATTATAAAAATCATTAATTTTTTTTCCAGAAACTAGACAAACTGACTGAAATATATTAGAGTTGAGAGTGAGCATGTGCTGAAGATAGTCAAGAAAACTCTGAACAGGAAGAACAATTGCTGAAGGTAGAGAGGTGTTGGTTAGCCCTATAAAAAAAATTTTTTTTTTTTTTTTTGAAACGGAGTCTCGCTCTGTCCCCCAGGCTGGAGTGCAGTGGCGCGATCTGGCTCACTGCAAGCTCTGTCTCCCGGGTTCACGCCATTCTCCTGCCTCAGCGTCCGGACTAGCTGGGGCTACAGGTGCCCGCCACAGCGCCTGGTTAATTTTTTATATGTTTAGTAGAGACGGCGTTTCACTGTGGTCTCGATCTCCTGACCTTGTGATCCGCCCGCCTCGGCCTCCCAAAGTGCTGGGATTACAGGCGTGAGCCACCGCGCCCGGCCAGCCCTATAAATATTATGTCTCTATAATCAAAGCAGTGAGGTAGTGGGGCATTACTAGACCAGTGATGTAAAATAGGATGTAAATATGTTATGAAGGTGGCGTCACTGGGAAAAAGATGGACCTTTTTCAAATGACTGGATAATCATTTGACAAAATTGTATAATTTTATCATACAACATATCCAATCACGGTCACCATTATTCAGATTTTATTTACCATAAATTAGTTTTGCCTGTTACAAAACTTCATATAAATGGAATTATATAGTATGTGCTCTTGTGTCTGGCTCTTTTTGCTCTCATGATACCAGAAGTTCATCCATGTTGTGTATATTAGTAGTTCATGCCTTTTTATTAATGATTAGTAGTCCATTGATTGTTTATTCATTTGATTTCTTTCACGGATTTGACTACTGTGAATAAATATACAGTGAACGTTTGTGTGCAAGTCCCGTTTAGGACGTGTGTCTTTATCTTTTACTGATACCCAAGAGTGAAACTGCTCTTGTTCACTTAGCTTTTTATGAAAACGCCAAATTGTTTCTCAAAGTCTATCTACCATTTATGTGAAAGTACTAGTTGCTCCACATTCTCACCAGCCATTTGGTTGTGTCAGTTTTTAATTTTAGCCACCTCAGTAGGTGTGTAAGTGTGGTTTTAATTTCTATTTCCGTGGTACCTAATGATGTCAAGCACTGTTTCATGTGTTTTTTGGCCATTTGGTTTTTTTTGTGCATGGACTTTTTATTATCAAGTTGTAGTTCTTCTCTGAATTTGATGAGCTTAAGTTTTTAATTTTGGTTTTGAATTTATTTCAGTTTGATTTTATTTGTAAGTTAATTTAAAATTTTCTTTTATGGTTATTGTTTTCTGTGTCCTAAGAAATCTTTGTTTACCTTAGGTTGTAAAGGTTTTCTCCAAATAAGATTTCTAATTTTAGCTTTACTTTTAGTTCTATGATCTATCTTGAATTTATTTTTGCAAAGGATATGAAGTAGGAATTAACGTTTTCTTTTTTTCTCCAAATGGATATCCAGTTGATGCAGCACCATTTATTGAAAAGACCTTCCTTCCCTACTGAATTACTTTGGCATCATTGTCAAAAAATCAATTGACTATAAAAGTGTGGGTCTATTTATAGATGCTGTTTTGTTCCATTGGTTTATTTGTCTATACTTATACCAGTACAACACTTGCATTCATTGTAGCTCAGGGTTTATCAACTTTGGCATTACTGACTCTTTGGGCCAGGTAATTCTTTTTTGTTGTTGGAAGCTATGTATGCTGTGTACTGTAGAGTGTTTAGCAGCATCCCTGGCCTTTACTCAGTATTTGCTGATAGCATTCCCACCTCTCCCAGTTGTGACAATCACAGATGTCTCCAGGCATTGCCACATGTCTCTTGGAGAGCAAAAATTGTCCTGTTGAGAAACATGGGTGTAGATAGTAAATGTAAAGTAAAAGGTAGTTTAAGTTCTCTGGCTTCATTCTTCGTTTTTCAAGAGTAGTTTCGTTTTTTTAGGTCCTTTGTATTTCCATGTAAATTTTAGAGTTGTCAACTTGTGTTCTTAAAAGTAAGCTTGCTTAAATTTTGATTAAAATTGTGTTGAAGCTTTAGGAGTGTTTGAGAAGAATTCATGTATTAACAATAATACATAAACCATAAACCATAGTATCTCATACTTGTTAAAGTCGTTTTTGCTGAGTCCTCAGGATTTTCTACCTAAACAATCATGTCATCAGTGAATATCCCTTTCTTTCAATCCTGATTTTGATAATTTGTGTTCCTTTTTTTTAAATCATCAATTAATTGAATCAAATCAGGAACTTACCAGGTTTACTAATCTTAATTAAAGACCTGACTTGTAGGTTTATTAATTTTGTCTGTTTGTTGTCTGTTTCATTGATTTCTTCTGTGATTATTGCTTTCCTAATGGCTTTCTTTCTAATTTAAATGTATAAAGGTATATATTTTCCTCTTAGTTTGTCTTTAGCTACATCCTACAAATTTTGGTATATTCATTATCATTCAGTTTGAAATATTTTTAATTTTTGATGTAATTTTTTTTAATCCATTGGTTATTTAGAAGCAGTTTCCAAATAATTTGGAGGTTATTTTTTTACAGGTTTATAATTTAATTCTACTGTGGTCAGGGTACTTTCTTTTAACATTTATTGAGATTTGTTTTGTGGTGTACCAAATGGTAGGTCGTGGCAAATGTTCTATATATGCTTGAAAGTATATTCTGCAGTTGTTGGGTAAAGTGTTTTATAAGTGTCAGGTCAAGGAATTTGATAGTGTTCAGATTATTATTATTATTATTATTATTATTTAGACTCCAGTCTGTCACCCAGGCTGGAGTGCAGTGGTATGATCTTTGCTCACTGCAACCTCCACTGCCCAGGTTCATGCGATTCTCAGACTGCCTCAGCCTCCCAAGTAACTGGGGTTACAGACGCACACCATCACACTCAGCTAATTTTTGTATTTTTAGTAGAGATAGGGTTTCACCATGTTGGCCTGGCTGGTCTCGAACTCCTGACCTCAAGTACTCTACCCACCTCGGCCTCCCAAAGAGCTGGTATTTTAGGCATAAGCCACCACGCCCGGCTGTCCTTTCTGATTTTTTTGTTTAGTTGATCTGTTGACTGTTGAGAAGGATGATTTTAAAACTGTATAATATTAAAGACAGAATTGTTCTGACATTTGTTTAAACAGTAAGAAATACTTTAATCAGGACTATTGTGATAGGTGTAAAGACTATTGCAATAGGAGAGAGAGATTGGTCTCAACTTCAAATACTACGAAAGTGGAAATTTATAGCCAAAAAGCGGAAATAGTCAGAGATGGAACATTACATAAAAACAAACATCAAGGGTGGTGATATTCTCGCTACAATTGGGGTAGGCCTGGCAAGGACAGGGGCCCAGGGTCAAGAACTGCTTGTTGAGAAGAGTGCTCAGATGTGGCTTAGTAAAGTTTGGTCAGAGTCTTTGTCAATGACTAGGTACATACACATTTATAATAGTGATGTCTTCTTGATGTATGACCCTTTTATGAGTATAAGACATTTCTCTCTATCTCTGATAATACACCTTACCTTGAAATATATTTTCACTAATGTTAGTTATATAGCCACTCCCATTTGTTTCAAGATTGGTTTTTGTGCATATGTATCTTTTTTATTTCTTGTTTTATCTGTTTTTTTAAAATTGTTTTTTGTAGATAGCGGGTAGTTAAGTCTTGTTTTTTCTTTTATTCAGTTTTATAATTACTGCCCTTTATTTTTTATTGTTAGTTTTTAAATACAGCATTTCAATTTTTTTATGATTTTTATTTTATTTTATTTGTTTGAGATGGAGTTTTGCTCTTGTTGCCTACGCTGGAGTGCAGTGGCGCAATCTCAGCTCACCACAACCTCTGCCTCCTGGTTTCAAGTGATTCTCCTGCCTCAGCCTCCCGAGTAGCTGGGATTACAGGCATGCACTACCATGTCCAGCTAACTGATAATAACATTGTCTTTTTTTAAGGCAGGGTCTCACCCTGTCACCCAGGTGAGAGTGCAGTGCTGTGATCACAGCTCACTGCAGCCTTGACTTACTAGGTTCCAGTGATCCTCACCTCAGCCTCCCTAGTAGCTGGGACCACAGGTGTATGCCACCACAACCAGCTAATTTTAGTATTTTTGGTAGAGACGGGGTTTTGCCTTGTTGCCCAGGCTGGGCAAGCTCAAGGAGCCCACTTGCCTCAGTCTCCCAAAGTACTGGGATTACAGTCGTGACTCGCCACTATTCTGCTGAAAGCTAGAACTCTTTAAATTCATTTTTTGAATTCCTTTTAACTCCGCTCCCAATTTTTATTGTTTTATATTTGGTCTCTTCATGTATCTGCCATGTTTCCGTTAGCACTGCCTTCATTTTGGATTAGGCTGTATTTAACCTTTCAGGTTGTTTTTTTTTTTTTTTTTTTTTTTGAGACGGGGGTCTGTTCTGTCACCCTGGACTGCCTTGGGCGGATCTCAGCTCACTGCAAGCTCCGCCTCCCGGGTTCACGCCATTCTCCGGCCTCAGCCTCCCGAGTAGCTGGGACTACAGGCACCCGCCACCTCGCCCGGCTAGTTTTTTGTATTTCTTAATAGAGACGGGGTTTCACCGTGTTAGCCAGGATGGTCTTGATCTCCTGACCTCGTGATCCGCCCGTCTCGGCCTCCCAAAGTGCTGGGATTACAGGCTTGAGCCACCGCGCCCGGCCCAGTTTTTTTATTTTTATCGTTTAAATCACCAAATTGCCCTGCCTTCTACTTCTCTGGTCAAGCAGTCAGCAGTCATCAATTGAGCATCTATTTGAGACACTGATCTGAGCATTTATCAAATTAAATTTTCATGATGTCACTTATGCTTCAAAAAATGTGTTGGCTTCCAATTTTATCACATTTAAAGTCATTGACCAGACTTTAAGAGTTCTCTGTAATATCATAGGCGATTACTTTTCCTATGGTGTTTTCCATCTGCCTTTTGTATCAAGCAGTTCTTTTTACTCCTAATTTCTTTCAATATACATTCTACTTGTTTTAGTTTCTGGTCTTTACAAGAGCTTGTTTCCTCATTTGAAATGCTCTTCTTTTCTAACTACCTCATGAAAGCTCAGTACCAGCCTGGCATGGTGGCTTATGCCTGTAATCCCAGCACTTTGGGAGGCCACGGCAGGTGGATCACTTGAGGTCAGGAGTTCAAAACCAGCCTAGTCAACATGGTGAAACCCCGTCTCTACTGAAAATACAGAAATTAATGGGGCATGTTGGTATACACCTGTAGTCCCAGCTACTTGGGAGGCTGAGGCATGAGAATCGCTTGAACCTCGGAGGCTGAGGTCACAGTGTGCCAACATCACACCACTGCATTCCAGCCTGGCGACAGAGCAAGACTGTCTCTCAAAAAAAAAGGCCGGGCGCGGTGGCTCAAGCCTGTAATCCCAGCACTTTGGGAGGCCGAGACGGGCGGATCACGAGGTCAGGAGATCGAGACCATCCTGGCTAACACGGTGAAACCGCCCTACTAAAAAAAAATACCAAAAACTAGCCGGGTGAGGTGCATGGCACTGTAGTCCCAGCTACTCGGGAGGCTGGAGGCAGGAGAATGGCGGAACCTCGGGAGGCGGAGCTTGCAGTGAGCCGAGATCGCCACTGCACTCCAGGCCGGCGACAGAGCTGAGACTGGCCTCAAAAAAAAAAAAAAAAAAAATTAATACCTAAAAATCTGACTGTTAATATTCAGTCTTTTACCCTGTAAATGCTGACATTGCATTTAAAAGGTTTTTCTTAAATTTGTTTTTAATCATGACAGGGTAGTGAATGCCTTCTTTATTTCATAAATAGTTATGTGAGTTCCATAGTTCATCAACCAGATGGTTAAGTTTTTGAAGATAGGGGGCCATACTGTCTTTGTTATTCAATAATTTTGAATACAGTGACTTCTTAATATAGGGATCCTTAAACCCTGGGCCATGGACCCATACAGATCCTTGGCCTGTTGGGAACTGGGCTGCACAGCAGGAGGAGAGCAGAGGGTGAGCCAGCCTTACTGCCTGAGCTTTGCCTCCTGTCGGATCAGCGGTGGAATTCAATTCTTATAGGAGCACGAACCCTATTGTAAACTGTGCATGCAAGGGATCTAGGTTGCGGGCTCCTTATGAGAATCTAATGCCTGATGATCCGAGGTCGAACAGTTCATCCTGAAACCGCCTCCTCTGCAAATCCGTGGAAATTGTCTTCCACAAAATCGGTCCCTGCTGCCAAAATGGTTGGGAGCTGCTGTCTTAATGATACTCATGTACCAAACTTACTACTAAAATCTATGAGAAGAACACAAAAGAAGGACTTTCCTCCATCCTCAAGAAGTGGTTCAATTGGTGAACATAATGCAAACTTGTAACAACATCCATAATAGTAATGAGAAAAGTATATGCAAGGTGCTTTGGGAGCACAGGGTAGTGTAGTATTCACTTGTTTTCATCTTTACAACCAGTTACTTTTTGCTTTTAACATTTAGACAAGAATATAAAAGGCACATTGTTTTATAAATTAAGATTCAAGGGCAGTGGAAATTCTTTTGGTTCATGAGGTGGTGTTTGGTGATAGGAAGAAAGGGTCAAAGTTGGCAAAGTGATGCAGATTTAGTGTCCTTTATCTGAAATGCTTGTGACCAGAGTGTGTTTCATATTTTGTATTTTTCCAGATTTTGGAATATTTGCATATACAAAATGAGATAACTTGGGGATGGAACCCAAGTCTAAACATGAAATTCATTTATGTTTCATATATATCTCTTATACACATAGCCCGAAGGTAATTTTATATGATATTTTTAGTAATTCTGTACATTGAGGATAGGAATGGAAAAAAATAATTCTGTGCATGAAACAAAGCTTTGACTGACCAGCACATGAGGTCAGGTGTGGAATTTTCCACCATGGCACTCAAAGAGTTTCGAATTTTTAGATGAGGGATGCTAAATCTTTATGTTAGATGGAACTTCCATTGTAGGAAAAACTTCTCGTCAGGAGCAGACTCCTAATTCACCTATTGATTGATTGATTGATTGACTGATTGAGACAGTGTCTCCTCTGGCCCAGGCTAGAGTGCAGTGGTGCAATCTCGGCTCACTGTAACCTCCACCTCCTGAGTTTAAGCAATTCTTGTGCCTCAGCTTCCCAAGTAGCTGGGACTACAGGCACATACCAGCATGCCCAGCTAATTTTTTTTTTTTTTTTTTGTATTTTTAGTAGGCATGGGGTTTCACTATGTTGGCCAGGCTGGTCTCGAACTCCTGGCCTCAAGTGATCCACCCACCTTGGCCTCCAAAAGTGCTGGGATTAGAGGTGTGAGCCACTGCATCCGGTCTCACCTTTTTATTATTAAAAGGTTTTGTGCCAGTCATGGTGGTGTGCCCTTGTAGTCCTAGTTACTCAGGAGACTGAAGTGGGAGGATTGCTTGAACCCAGGAGTTCAAGGCCAGTGTGAACAACAGTGAGAACCTGTCTCTTAAAAAAATAAGAAATAAGTTTTCTCTGTATTTGTCAACTAATTAGCTTTAGGAGTATGACATGGGGTATGATATGGAAAGCAGCTTCGGTTTCATGATACGAGGATGGAAATCAATGAGAAAAACGTGGAAACCAACTGCAAAAATCTTAACCAATCACAGTTTTCTTATGTCGTTATTTGTATACTATTTATGATACAGACATGGTATATACTTTATCTTGAAAGTTCTAGGCAGAAAGGTTAACATTTCTACTTATGTATTTTCCTGTTTTTGTGCTTATCTAGATTTTTTTAAATAATTTCTTCTTTGTATTACAGTCTTGGCCCTTTAGTGAGTAAAGTGAAAGAATACCAAGTAGAGACAATTGTAGATACCCTCTGCACTAACATGCTTTCTGATAAAGAACAACTTCGAGACATTTCAAGTATTGGTCTTAAAACAGTAATTGGAGAACTTCCTCCAGCTTCCAGTGGTAAGCAAGAGCACATTTTTCTTCCTATTTGTTTTTATGTGGAGGTATTTCTCCCCACCTTTTTTTCCCCTTCTGGCCAAGGAGGGAGGGAGGTGGCTGTCCTTACAGATCTTCGTAGGAATCCCTTTGGACAATTAAGAAAATTAAAGCTTGAAGCCTTATTTTTCTTAGAAGTAAATTAACTGGTAAAGGAATATTTCGATTGAACTTGTTTGTAGTATGTATTTTGGTGAAGGATTTTTATATGTTGGAGCAAGATTTTATACTGTGTGTACCATGACTGCAGACTAGAATTATGCCAACCTATGCAGTGAGGGAAGAGATAACCAAAATCTATTTCCAGTATTAATTTCACTTTGCGTCATATTTGCTATGTAAAATTTAACACCATTCAGACGTAGCTGTGAAATAGTTCAGTTTACTGGTAGCTTTAATGAAAGCTGAGCCTTTTACAGCTACTTGGTAATTAAACAAATTTAAAACTATGATTAATGTATTTGTCAACTAATTTAGCTTTTGACCTTTGACAGAAATGTGTAGGTAATATAAATTTTAGAATTGGTCTTGACTACTAAACTATTGCTAAAATTAGCAGGCTAAAAGTTATTGTCTCATCTGCAAAAGGTGAGATTATCACCTATTTCATGGGAAGATTTAGATTGGTGATAATGTAGTCTGGGGGCCGGGAGAGGTGGCTCACGCCTGTAATCCCAGCACTTTGGGAGGCCAAGGTAGGTGGGTCACCTGAGGTTGGGAGTTAGAGACCAGCCTGACCAACATGGAGAAACCCCGTCTCTCCTAAAAATACAAAATTAGCCGGGCGTGGTGGTGCATGCCTGTAATCCCAGCTACTTGGGAGGCTGAGCCAGGAGAATCACTTTAACTCAGGAGGCAGAGGTCGCGGTGAGCCAAGATGGTGCCATTGCACTCCAGCCTGGGGAACAAGAGCGAAACTCCATCTCAAAAAATAAAAATAAAAAAATCAAAAGAATAAATAATGTACTCTGGGTATGTTATTTTCACTCATTTACTTAAATCATTCATTGTGCTAGTTTTCATGCTAAAGGCTGCATACGTAAACTAGTCTAAACATCAATCATATACGAGGTCTTACTATTCCTTCTAGTTTGTAGATGGGGGAACTGAAATTCAGAGAGATTAGGTTAATTCACCCAAAGTTGGGTGAGTAATTGGGTAAAGATTCAAAACCATTATCTTTTAATCCAAAAAGGGTGCTTTGTTCAATGTATCATACCAGTGTTATTTTACCCTTATTAAATAGTTACTTATTTCAGTAAAACATTTCAACAACTCAAAGGTATGTTATTTATAATTGTATTAGCTATGTATATATTTTTAAATTGTTTTTCTCTCATTGAAATATGTTTGCATTGAGCCAATTTCCGGTTTTTGTAAGAATTTTTTTAACCATTCAGATTCTTTCAGAGTGACTTGTTCTTTTTTTTCTCTCATCAGTAACGACATGTTAAGTAGTAACAATTCTGATTTATGAGTCCTGGAACGAAGTTTCTACTTTATAATGAAGTTACGGAATATTTGAGTTGGAAAGGACCTTATTAAAAGTTATGGCTGATTTTTTTTTTTAAGAAGCTGCTAAGCATTGGAGCTCAGAATATATGCTTTTTATTTCACTGAAGTTTAAAAGGCTAGTCTACTAGAAGAGACTCAAAAAGAGAAAACTCTCCTTGCAGCTTTAGGGGTGCAAGCACTGCAGCTACTACTGGCTCCATAGCTAGCATTCATACCAATGCATACAGATTATCCAGTAGATAGAATAGTTATCTATCTACTATTACTAGTTATCTATAATATCTATTGGTATCCAGTAGAAAGAATCTGCTGACATCTGTATTTTCCCTGTGTCCTTTACCCCTTATGAAGTTGTCATCCCTAATTCTCATTTATGTCCAATAAGTTATTATAGAAAAACAGCCTGTTCTGAAAGATGTGTTTTTCTGCCACAGATCTCCTGTGTCTCATGATCAAGTGTGGAGTTGTTAAAGATTTGGTCTAATTCTTGTTTATTTCTATTAAGTTATTTTATTGAAAAGCAGCCTGTTTTGAGAGATGTGTTTTTCTGCCCTGGATCTCTTGTGTCTCATGATCAAGTGTGGAGTTGTTAAATATTTGGTAACTACCATGAATATAAGAGGGAATTCAACATGCTTGCTTTGAAATTATTATTGCCTTCTTATTCATGCAGGCTCTGCATTAGCTGCTAATGTATGTAAAAAGATTACTGGACGTCTTACCAGTGCAATAGCAAAACAGGAAGATGTCTCTGTTCAGCTAGAAGCCTTGGATATTATGGCTGATATGCTGAGCAGGTAAGTGTGCCTGTTTATTTCCGTTACTTGTAATACAGATACTACATTGATTTACTAAAAACCCTTTCTAGTAAATACAATAAAACTTAGTGAAAAATTATTCATATTTAAATGGTGACTTTTATCAATTTGTGTGATTGGGAGTGAGGGGGAAATAAGCTAATTACACTAATGTATAAGTATATAATATTGTATAGTAAACATTTTATAGTTCTTTAATAAAACTTGTGATTTTAAATTTTTTAGCACAGTTCATGTTTTGTTTTACTTATATATTCTTGCATTCAGTGATGTATTTAGATAAGGAGATGTGCTGGTAGTTGTGGATTTTCCAGTTAAAAGAATGCTGGTAATCTTCAGTAACCATATTAATAGTCCATATTTTAGGGGAGGGAGGACCTTGGCTTTTATATATTTGTTGCTTTTTCACTTTCCTTTGGAAGTCAGATGTTAGAACATAGACCTAAGCAACTCCTAGGAGAAAATACCTTAAAGGACCTGTCAATTTCTGATTCTCATAATCATTATAGGCCACCATTATTTGTGTGTATGTTTTTTGTGGCAAATTCATTTCAACTTAAAAACAATCAAGTGCCTTCATGTGGGTGTGTGGATGTGTGTGTATAAAGTGAGGAGCTATCATCCTGGCACTGAAAGAGCTTGTATTTTACGATAGGATATAAGAACACAAATGGCTACAGGACAGAATGGGACTAAAGACTAACTGGGAGCATAGTGTGTTTGGGGTTTTAAAATGGAAGGATTCAAGAAAATTGTTTTTATGGAAAGTGGCATTTGAATTGGGTTTTGAAGAATGGGTAGCGCTTCAATAGTTAGATGTGCCCAGGTGTAGAATACTTAAGTAGTATATGAATGGGGAAGCGTATTCTAGTTTTCTAGAATATAGAACGAATAGAAAAGCAGTAGGAAATCATTCTGATAAATTGGGGTCATGTCGTGGTGGATGAGGAATTTATGTTTAATTTGATAAACTGAAAATTCAGACTTTTTGTCCTACGTGTGATTTAATCACGAACAGTGATTGTCCTGGCATAGGTTTGGGTAGTAGTGACTCATTGAACTATACATTTGCGATGCTTTGGAAGAAGGGTGTTGGAACAACAGGAACAATGAAACTATATATAGAGGAAAGCCAATAAGGGAGAGGGAGAACTCAAGAGAAGCTCAATTTTTTAGTGTTATGAATCCCCCCCTTAAAAAAGCAATACAGAAAGAATACAGAAAACCATTTAGAGACCTTTTTTTTTTTTTTTTTTCGAGATGGAGTCTCACTCCAGTGAGTCTCACTCACCCAGGCTGGAGTGCAGTTCCTTGATCTCAGCTTACTGCAACCTCCGCCTCCTGGGTTCAAGTGATTCTCCTGCCTCAGCTTCCTGAGTAGCTGGGATTACAGATGCCCACCACCTCGCCTGGCTAATTTTTGTAATTTTAGTAGAGACAGGGTTTTACCTTGTTGGCCAGGGTAGTCTCGAACGCCTAACCTCAAGGTATCCACCCACCTTGGCCTCCCAAAGTGCTGGGATTATAGGCATGAGCCACCGTGCCTGGCACAAAAAATCATTTAGAGATTTTGGAAGGACAAAGTGACAAGATTATTGTGTGGTTTTGGTGGTGGTGGTTTGTGTTTGGTTTTGAGACAGGTTTTGGCCCAGGCTAGAGTGCATTAGCATGATCATGACTCATTGCAGCCTCAATTTACCAGGCTCAGGTGATCCTCCCACTTCAGCCTCCTGAGCAGCTGGGACTACAGGGATGCACCACCATACGCAGCTAATTTTTGTGTTTTTTGTAGAGATGAGGTTTTGCCATGTTGCTCAGGCTGGTCTCAAATTTCTGGGCTCAAGCAATCTGCCTTTCTCAGCCTCCCAAAGTGCTGGGATTACAGGTGTGAGCCATCATGCCTAGCCTTGTTTTGTTTTTTTAAAAAATACTTTCCCAAGCCAATTGATTAGATAACCTATAATTGGGGATTTAGGTCTAGATTCCCGGAGTCAGTTTGGCAATGTAAATTTCAATGCCGCATTCACTTGGCTCAGGTTTCAGTTGCATTTTAGATAAAGTAAGAATTTAATTTTCCTTTCACTCTGAATTTGAATTAGTCTCAACTAAATTTGTGTTCTGAATATTTACATTGAGGTCAGAGGCCAAACATTTAGTAGTGGCCAGGCATCTTGAATTCATTTGTTGTTTTCTTTCTTTTTTTATTTTATTTTAAGGCAAGGAGGACTTCTTGTTAATTTCCATCCTTCAATTCTGACCTGTCTGCTTCCCCAGTTGACCAGCCCTAGACTTGCAGTGAGGAAAAGAACTATTATCGCTCTTGGCCATCTGGTTATGAGCTGTGGAAATATAGTTTTTGTAGATCTTATTGAACATCTGTTGTCAGAGTTGTCCAAAAATGATTCTATGTCAACAACAAGAACCTACATACAATGTATTGCTGCTATTAGTAGGCAAGCTGGTCATAGAATAGGTAAGAAATCTTTAAAAGTTTTAAACTTTTCTTTAATTAAAAACATTAATGCATGTTTTTAAAGAACTATTATGCTTTTCTTAGGTGAATACCTTGAGAAGATAATTCCTTTGGTGGTAAAATTTTGCAATGTAGATGATGATGAATTGAGAGAGTACTGTATTCAAGCCTTTGAATCATTTGTAAGAAGGTAAGTTTTTAAGATCTCTATTTTTTACAAAAAACTTTTCCTTAAGAATAGAATCATAAGATCTACATTAGGTGTGTGAGGAGAAGCGGCCTATTGGATTTCAGTTATAACAGACAATACAGTATTTGAAATTAATGTCATCTTGCTATTATAAAATGTGGTCATCACATTTATTTTGAAAATTTTTCTTGTCATTGTTAGGACTTCAAAGAATTTGGGAAAGGTATTTATAATTATTTTGGGTTTACTTTAGAAGGGAAGAAATGCCAGTGTAATAATGTAGTCTGTACTGAAAGCCCAGCAAGATAAATTATTTGTCAGAAATAAATAGTGAATTGTCTTTTCAACAATTTCTTAGGTCACATCCATTTAGCTAGGTCAGTGATTCTCAATTTGGAAACTGATTCTAATATATTTTTTAAAAGCTTAGTAAAAATTGTATATTTGTGTACTGGAAGGCAATACAAGATAAGTAACAGAATTTTTGCTCTTGACTAATGCAGTAGCATGGTGTCTTGAGGCCTTACTGGTTGTTTTCTGCATTTATCCCTTGACACTTCTGGTTTTGTGAAGTGGCTTTTAATCATATCATATTATGAAAATCAGAAATTGTTGGATTCATTTTTGTTCTTTTAGTTGACAAACACAAAGTATTCTTTTATTTGCTGGCCCTGTGGGCATTTATATGTTCTGTCCTCTCATTACATCACTAGAAGACCAAACCTAATTGAATATGCACTGGCGTTTCCACAAATAATCCTGGTTACTGAAGAGCACATTCATCTGGGTTTGGTTTTTCTAATAACATGTTGAGTATATACCGATTTCTGTCTATACTGCCACACATTAACCATAACATAGTTAAAATGGGGATTAAGGGAGTTCATCTTAAAATTGATTAAATAAGTAAAATTTGAAAGGTAAACCTTTTAAAATTGTAAGTCCATGGGAGAGAAACAGCAAGAATCATTGGTGCTAGATAGTATGGGAACTACTCTCCTATGTTATTGCTGGTGATAAAGCAAACTGTGGCAGGTAATGAATCAAGGAGAAAAGTACAGCTCTTCAAGGCAGCTTTTGTTTTTGCCTTTAGATGTCCTAAGGAAGTATATCCTCATGTTTCTACCATTATAAATATTTGTCTTAAATACCTTACCTATGATCCAAATTATAATTATGATGATGAAGATGAAGATGAAAATGCAATGGATGCTGATGGTGGTGATGACGATGATCAAGGTATTTCAAATTAAATAGAATCTTTTAAATTTTTGTGAAAGACAGTGTTATAAATGGAGATGATTCTTAGTGCAAATTGTACTGTTTGTTTTATTTAGTTATAATAGTGAAAAGGGAAATGATCTCAATATTTGACAATAGCAGATTAAGTTAGAGGGCATCTATGTATTGAACTGTTATGCAACACATTAAAAAATCATGTCTAAAAATCATTCATTAATGTTCTCAATAAGGTGAGTGAGAAGTATGTAGCAAAAATTGCTCACCATGTCCCAATTTTATTTCTTTAAGTATACAGAAAAAAATCTGTATATTTACAACTAGTACCATTACCACTTGTTTTCTCTTGGCTAGCAACTATATATGATTTCTGGTTTTAAGTACTACTCAAATTTTCTACAAAGCATTTTTGTAAGGAGATAAATCGAGGTTTTAGAAAGAATTGAATCTGTAGATATACATATTTAGGGCAGCTTGGTTTGAAAGAATATTAGTTTGTTTGTTCATAGTTCAGGAAAAATTCTTAATACCGTTTGAGGCCCCATTTAACGTTCATTAATAGCTTACAACGTTTCTGAGGCTCCTAAGATTGATGCCATCACATGATGATTTATGATATTTACTCTGGAAAGGAGTAGCAGCACTTCAAGGACATAGGGGTTGGTCATGTTCAGTTGTTTCTGTTCATATTGGAAGAATCATAGTAACAAATATTTAAGTTGGTAAGTTACTAGGTAAACAGGTTGGTGGATTTTTTGTTGTTTTTGAGAATACTGTTTAGTTTGATTCTTTGAAGGAATTTATGTAACAACTTTCCTAAGTGAGTAATTTCACCCATCTTTAAAAAACAACTACCAAAAAAATTTCTTAACACCATATACACCTCAAGCAGCTGCTGCCTAGTTTCTCTCCTCCGCAACAGAACTCCTCAGTGCAGTTCAGTTTCTTTCTTTCCATTCTCTCTTGAATCCACTCCTCCAGTGATGCACAAGATTGCAAATGTTTGACTCTGCCTATTGTATTACTCAGTCTCAGCAACATTTCTTTATTTAGCTTCTGGGATACCATTCTAGCCTGGATGTAGTCTTACCATTTTGATTACTCCAATCTTCCATGCTGGTTCTTCTTCTTCACCCTGACCACTGTACTTAGAGTATCCCAAGGCTCAGTCCTTGAACTTACCTGTTATACTCTTGATTTATTTGTTGATCTCATCTAGTTTCCTGGCTTTAATATCAGTATGCTGGCAACCCAGATCCTATCTTTAATCCAGATCTCGCTTGTGAATACAGATTCATATGCAACTGCTTAATTAATATTGCTGCTAGGATATCTAAAATATCTTTTCCCTACCCCTTCCCCATCTCCCACCTAACCTGTTCTTCTTTAGCCTTTTCCATCTCAGAATGGTACCTCCATTCTTCTTAGTTGATCAGACCAAAAATCTTGCAGTCATACCTGATTCCTTTTTCACACATCCCTCATGTAGTCTTCCACCTCAGAACTCTTTCATTTTGTTGTTTTTATTTTGTTTATCACACTTACTTTCTGACATACTGTAATTGATGGTCTCCTACCTATTAGAATGTAAGTTTCATGAAGGTTCGACATTTTAATCTCTTGATTGACTGCTTTATTCCAGTGCCTAGGACAGTGCCTGACACACAGGCAATCAATAAATGGGTTGTATTAATGAAGGGAAAACTTAGCTTATATTTTAATATGAATATCTTTTGAAAAAATCAGTAGCAATGTGTATTCCAGGTTTTGAATGTTGGTCTTTTGTGCGCTGTATAACAAACAGGTACTTCACCTGCTTTATCAGTTAATATGAATTATACCCATTAAATGACTTTCTACCATGGTGTTTTTGTGATTTATAAAATCAACATAATTTTAGTGAATTGGGACATGTTAATTTTTTATAATCTTGTTTTTAATAAAGCTTATATTTCTGGGATGCAATTACCATAGTGTATGGACATGGAAAAAACTTTTATGTGCTCTTAACTTGATAGTATATTTTGGCAGTATCTTTTAACTTTATTTAAATAGATATTGGTAAATAAGCAAATGTCTCGCATTTAGTGGTATTTGGTTGTATTTTCCTATAATGTGCTAAGGTGAATTTTAAGCTTTTGAGTTGGAAAATTTTATTATTTTATTATATATTGTAGAATCTTCTAAGGCCTAGCTGGCTACCTTTGACTGTCACTAAGCTAATTGGAATAAAAGCCAGTAAAAAGATATCACTCCTCTCAGTTATTTCAAGGCTATGTATAGTTTTGTCTAAGAATCACGAAATTATTGTGAGATAATTTTAGACTATCATGATAACTGCTAGTATTTCTGCCACCTTTCTGACTTCATATTACCCAACTAATTAAACCTGATGGTGTTAGAAAGAAAGAGTTGCTGGAGATTTCACACACATGTTATCTATCAAGTATAGATAAGTGAGATACAATTCTTAGTGCTTCTGCTTTGAATGTTTAAGGTTTAGCATTAGGGGAAAAATGGTTCTCTGTTAAGTTTGCAGCATTTTCTTGTTACAATTAAGCAAAAATAGTTTTGTTTTACAGTACATTAAGACAAAATTGTGAAAGGTTTAGAATATACATGTTTGTTCCTCATAGCTTATCAACAAGTCGAGTGAAAAGCCTTGTAGTCACAAAGCTGATATCAACCTTCTTTTTGTTCCCAGAAAATTAGTTCTACAGTGTTTTGGGATTGGTAACCATTCATTTTATCACCTACTCTACTACCTCAAATCCATTTCATGGTTTTTCTTAGAAATTCCCTGATAGTTTGCTTGATTCTATGCTGTTAAGTAAGTTCTTTGAATTTTGTTTCAAAAGCTGGGAAATTTATGACTATAAATATTTATATTCTAAAGAAGTTGAATGTGTTAATTGATGATTTTAAAGTGTTATAACTAAGCACAGTTCATTACAAAATAAATGAGAAAATGTTTAAAAATACAATTATGTTTGTTTTTTAAGTTTAATTTATGTGCAGACTTATAGAAGTAACAAGCTCTTTGTTGAAGTTCCAGTTCTATTGAAACCTACCTGTTGCTGTATATGTTACCGGAAAGTTAGATTAACTGATTTGTTTAAAAATATCAATTCATTTTCTGTTTAAAATAATATACTTCTCTTGTCATTAATAGCCTGTTTACATTCAAACTTACCCTTTAGGGAGTGATGATGAATACAGTGATGATGATGACATGAGTTGGAAAGTGAGACGTGCAGCTGCGAAGTGCTTGGATGCTGTAGTTAGCACAAGGCATGAAATGCTTCCAGAATTCTACAAGACCGTCTCTCCTGCACTAATATCCAGATTTAAAGAGCGTGAAGAGAATGTAAAGGCAGATGTTTTTCACGCATACCTTTCTCTTTTGAAGCAAACTCGTCCTGTACAAAGTTGGCTATGTGACCCTGATGCGATGGAACAGGGAGAAACACCTTTAACAATGCTTCAGAGTCAGGTGGGTTTTAAAGTACAGTTTACAAAATCATGATAGTAAATGCAATGCTTTTAAAATTGTCTTTGTATGGAAATGTGAGTTCCAGAATATCTATAGAGAAGCAGAAAGTTCTGGGATATGTTTATATAGTTAATGCATGTTCATATTATGTTACTTGTAAACTATTCTGATTGAAGTATTCTTGGTTTTACTTGATAAACAATATTTAAATAATTTTAAGATTCAGTAAAGTAGTCTTTATCTTTGATGTTAATAGAGATGTCTTATAGCTGTGGAGTCATACTACTTGTGATCACGTAACTGACTTCACTTCTAATTTAGGTGTGTGATCTTGGGCAAGTTAGTTAGTCACTTTATTAAACCTCACTTTTCTTATTTGTAATAAGAGTGTATTTAGAAATACCTACCTGTGGTTGTGAGAACTGGATGATCTGTATAGAGCATTCAGTGTAGTGCCTACTACATATATACTTACTAATAAAATACACTTTTTTTTTTCACTTGAAGGCATTTTTTTCTAAGGTCCTAAACATTAGAGCTATTATATTGCTCCCATTTATTGAATATAACATACCAGGCATTCTCCTATCTTATATGTAATCTCTACAGCAGCCCTATGGGATGCACAAATACTAGATCAATTTTTATAGGTTACAAAACAGATATTGACAGTGATTAAACCAGTGGAGAGGATGGGACACACATATGGTATCTATCTTGTTTTCAAGTAGTACAAATAAATACATTTTTGTGGTGAACTTACTTATAAAGGTGAATGTTGAAGATTAATTGTAGAAGGAAATAAGATAAAGTGTATGGAGGATATATGTGAGTGAGTGAGTATGTAGAAGTCAGGTATTGCTCAGTAGAGTTGCCAGGAATTTCGACAATGCTATGGAAAGTTAGACAATTTTTTTGTTTTGTCTAGTTCTTAGATCATTGTGTAATTACGGTGTGTATCCTTGTAGTTTAGTTGTTGGGATTTTTCTTGGCTTTGTTTTTATTTTTAATCTCTACTTGCTTTGCTGTTGAGGTATTCTAGAAGCTCCGTTTATAGCTTTGCATCCATAAGATTTGTTAGTAGAGACCCTATTTGTTTTACTGACTAACCAAACATTAGAAAGTTTAGAGCAGATATCTTTTAATCATAGCCCTGCTGCTTGTAGCTACATTTGAAGTGAGGTTGATTCCTTGTAACAGCAAATGGAAAGTAAGAAAAGGACCTGTTCAGTGGTTGCTTTTCCATAATTTATCTTGTTTCCTTTGACTTTTATCTGTGCTTTTGTCATTCAAAATACCATTTATGAATTAACCTCCTAAATTTTTTATTGAAAATATTATTTGTTTATTTCTTTTCTTTTCTTTTTTTTTTTTTTTGAGATGGAGTCTCGCTGTGTTGCCAGCCTGGAGTGCAGTGGTGCTATCTCAGCTCACTGCAACCTCCGCCTCCTGGGTTCAAGCGATTCCCCTGCCTCAGCCTCCCAAGTAGCTGGGACTACAGGTGCACACCACCACACCCAGATAATTTTTGTATTTTTAATAGAGACGGAGTTTCACCATGTTGGCCAAGATGGTCTTGATCTCTTCACCTTGTCATCTGCCTGCCTCAGCCTCCCAAAGTGCTAGGATTACAGGCGTGAGCCACTGCGCCCAGCCTATTAATTTCTTTATAGTCATGTATGTTTCACAATTAAAAATTAAGTAGGGAAGACTGTTTTGTTGCTCCCTTGAAAGCTAAATGATAGCTTTTCGTAATTTATCAGTATCAAGCAAATGGAGTTATAAGAGAACATATATAATCCATATAACAAACTTGATCTTGTTAGTGTTAGCAATAGCAGTAGATAGTCGAATTAGGAATTTAACAAAAAAAGATAAACTCTTCCCTTTATCCTCATTCTCCATAATTCATGTTAAGTGTACTGAGGAAATACCAACAGCTGAACCATCTAATGAGTATATGATAATTGCAGGTTCCCAACATTGTTAAAGCTCTGCACAAACAGATGAAAGAAAAAAGTGTGAAGACCCGACAGTGTTGTTTTAACATGTTAACTGAGCTAGTAAATGTATTACCTGGAGCCCTAACACAACACATTCCTGTACTTGTACCAGGTATGAAAGAAACATAAATCTCTTTTGGGACTTAGTATAGGGCGTAGCCTTTTTGTTAGGATTTAAATAAGCTTAAATAATGATTTCCTTTTAAAGGAATATTTGTGACAACTTAATATGCACGTAGAGCTAACTTTTTAATCTAACCATCTTGAATACCTGAAGTTAGAAATTTGTAAATAAAAAGTTAAGTCTTACCCTAAAATATTTGGCTGTAGTATTTATTATAGATGGTGAAAATTTCTGCTTATAGAAATAATATAATGAAGTGGGAACATTAGCAGTACTCTAGGGGTTGATATTTCATTTTTCTTTCTTAAAAGTCTGCACAGCAATGATTGGATTTTTTGTTGGCTTTTTAGGAATCATTTTCTCACTGAATGATAAATCAAGCTCATCGAATTTGAAGATTGATGCTTTGTCATGTCTATACGTAATCCTCTGTAACCATTCTCCTCAAGTCTTCCATCCTCACGTTCAGGCTTTGGTTCCTCCAGTGGTGGCTTGTGTTGGAGACCCATTTTACAAAATTACATCTGAAGCACTTCTTGTTACTCAACAGCTTGTCAAAGTAATTCGTCCTTTAGATCAGCCTTCCTCGTTTGATGCAACTCCTTATATCAAAGATCTATTTACCTGTACCATTAAGAGATTAAAAGCAGCTGACATTGATCAGGAAGTCAAGGAAAGGGCTATTTCCTGTATGGGACAAATTATTTGCAACCTTGGAGACAATTTGGGTTCTGACTTGCCTAATACACTTCAGATTTTCTTGGAGAGACTAAAGAATGAAATTACCAGGTTAACTACAGTAAAGGCATTGACACTGATTGCTGGGTCACCTTTGAAGATAGATTTGAGGCCTGTTCTGGGAGAAGGGGTTCCTATCCTTGCTTCATTTCTTAGAAAAAACCAGAGAGCTTTGAAACTGGGTACTCTTTCTGCCCTTGATATTCTAATAAAAAACTATAGTGACAGCTTGACAGCTGCCATGATTGATGCAGTTCTAGATGAGCTCCCACCTCTTATCAGCGAAAGTGATATGCATGTTTCACAAATGGCTATCAGTTTTCTTACCACTTTGGCAAAAGTGTATCCCTCCTCCCTTTCAAAGATAAGTGGATCCATTCTCAATGAACTTATTGGACTTGTGAGATCACCCTTATTGCAGGGGGGAGCTCTTAGTGCCATGCTAGACTTTTTCCAAGCTCTGGTTGTCACTGGAACAAATAATTTAGGATACATGGATTTGCTGCGCATGCTGACTGGTCCAGTTTACTCTCAGAGCACAGCTCTTACTCATAAGCAGTCTTATTATTCCATTGCCAAATGTGTAGCTGCCCTTACTCGAGCATGCCCTAAAGAGGGACCAGCTGTAGTAGGTCAGTTTATTCAAGATGTCAAGAACTCAAGGTCAACAGATTCCATTCGTCTCTTAGCTCTACTTTCTCTTGGAGAAGTTGGGCATCATATTGACTTAAGTGGACAGTTGGAACTAAAATCTGTAATACTAGAAGCTTTCTCATCTCCTAGTGAAGAAGTCAAATCAGCTGCATCCTATGCATTAGGCAGCATTAGTGTGGGCAACCTTCCTGAATATCTGCCATTTGTCCTACAAGAAATAACCAGTCAGCCCAAAAGGCAGTATCTTTTACTTCATTCCTTGAAGGAAATTATTAGCTCTGCATCAGTGGTGGGCCTTAAACCATATGTTGAAAACATCTGGGCCTTATTACTAAAGCACTGTGAGTGTGCAGAGGAAGGAACCAGAAATGTTGTTGCTGAATGTCTAGGAAAACTCACTCTAATTGATCCAGAAACTCTCCTTCCACGGCTTAAGGGGTACTTGATATCAGGTAGGTATCTAGATTTTCTTCCTTAAAAAATTTTTTGTTGATAGTTGGTTGCCTTAAAAGATGCCTAATAAAGAAGTTAAGCCATGTCTATATTTTCTTAAACCTAAAAGCTAAGTATGTGATGAAAAAAAAACCTGTCTTTTGTAGTATAGAGTGATATTCAAATGACATTTTGTTGTTTTAAAAGATAGAGTGGTAATTAGATAATGGTTAAATGTGTTCTCATTCCTCATAATGACTACATTTTAATGTTGCTATGTTATGTTAAAATGTGGAAAAGACATATCTCATGAATTAACATAATCTAAAGAGCTTGCTGATACTAGTTACAATAAATAAAATTGGTGAAAGTACTTTTTTCGAATGAAAGATCCTGGAAGAGTTTTCAGATTTACCAGTGTCATCCTGATTAGAACAAGTAGAAGGTAATAACATTAATAGCAGTAATAGCCATTCATTCTTAGGCATTGCTTTCTTTTTTAGTAAAAAATTTGAAGATTTTTGAGCGGTTTTGGATTTAGCTAGTTCTCTTTTGTGAGGGTGAGATTCTCCACTGCTGCTTCAGGTCCCTCCTTCCCAGAAGGAATTGTTTCTTTTGAAATCTAACAGGATTTTGTTTTATGCTCATAAGTGAGTAAACTTGGCTCCTTTGGATTCATGCGTGCAATAAAAAATACCCTTCTTGGCCAAGGAAAATTCTAAGGAATTGAAGACACTGGTGTTATTTGAAGTGGTTTAAAAATGATGTCCGTGAGTTTTAGTGGACTACATACCAATAGACTTGCAATTTATTTTTAACTAGGCTCATCATATGCCCGAAGCTCAGTGGTTACAGCTGTGAAATTTACAATTTCTGACCATCCACAACCTATTGATCCACTGTTAAAGAACTGCATAGGTAAGTGGAAACAAAGATAAACATACTGATTTTTGGATTTTAGAATTCTCAAACTCTTGAATTTAGTAACTAGAAATATCAAGGAATTAAAATAATTGTTTAAAATAAAATTGATATGATCTTATACCTTTAACAAATTGCATTTGCCTATATTGTTTGTAATTATTCCTAGATGATTTTGCACACATAAATGAAGTTATAATATACCAGCATGTCTTTAGAGTCAACTACATATTTGATAACCATGTTTTTGGGGTGACTTAAGATAAGATAGCTTTAGTGGATAGAGCAGAAAGGTACTAGATTTATGTGGCCAGTCTGAAGTTTCTCCCTAGATGTAAATGAGTCTCATTTGAACTATTAAGGCCTCAGATTTCAATTATTACGTCTAACACCGAAGGAGATCTATGGAGATTTCCATATTTAAGGTCAAAATAACCTAAGAATAAAAAATAAAGTGGGGGAGAGCTAATTCGCAGAAGAACTAAGAGGAGATAACCCAAGAAAAACTAGGGCTTTCTCTATTTCTGTGAAGACAAGAATTAGCTTTTGGGATTATTTCTGATTTTTATAACCTCCGTGCATTTTGGTTTTATCATTGGTTTTCCTAGAGTTTGATAGTAGCCAAAAACCCCTCAGAATTTAGTTTGTTGCTTTCTTGAGGACGGGATAATGGAGATAACCATCCGGGAGGACTGAGGGATTTGGCAAAGAAGCTTTGTAGCTTTGTGCCATTCTGCAGTGTGCCAGAAAGAAAAAAAAAACACAATATAAAATTTGAGCTGTATAGAAAGGGATTGCCAGTTCAGAATAAGGAAGGCAGAGGCACAAATAGGTTCTATTGCTGGGGCCTAGAAATTATTTAAAGTCTATATGAGAAACTTCTTACTGGCATTTCCCCCACCCATTTTCTGCTTTGATATATTTATTGAGCACTTTGGTATTATGCAAAACAGGACAGAGGAAGAGGCCCATGCCGTATCTCTAGCAATATCTTCCCATGTTGACAGCAGTCAACCAGTATGCATTGTTGATACAGTTACTCAACCAGGTAGTTAGCATTCTAATTGAATTATGATCTAGTTCGATATTCATGACTGTTTAAACATCAGAACCACCTAGGAAACTTTTTAAAAATTGAAATTGCTAGTTCATGGCACCATTTTGTCCATAATAGCAATATTTTAGATGCTTTCCTGAAAGCAGATATATACTCTATTGTAATTATTCTTCTAATCTACCAGTTTAGTATGCAAATAAAGGGAAGGGGAAGTTAGTTTGGTACATTTATATTGTTTTTGAAACCACGCTGTCTCTCAGACGTTTTTTTTTTAAGTCAGTGCTGGAACTTTCTTGGATATCAACATTGAGTTTGCCAATCTGCAGTATCTGAAGTCTCTCTTTCCTCCCGTATTTTCAAATTGCTGGTTTTTCAAGTTGGCATTCAAGTCTTTTGTTACCTCTCCTGCATTTCCCTGTGTATTCTAAAAGATTGCTGATGATAGAGTTGAGATCATATAATGATGAATAATAGCTACATGTGAATACTTAGTGTGTACTAGACATTGTCTTCAACAATATATGTGCCGTTTATTCTGCTCTGTATAGCTCTAAAAGATTTATAATCCTCATTTTATTGAGTGAGAAACTGAGGTGAGAAACAGGTTCTTGCCTAAAGTAACTTGCACAAAATCATACATTTAACAAGTAAAATGGTTTGAACCATCATCCATGTGACTCCAAAGCATTATACTTTCTTTCCCACATTTGCAAGAATAAGCAGACTTTTAAAGTACCTAGATGCCTTCTCTGGCTTTTGTCCTATGTTAGCTTTCAATTTTCTCCCTTTATATTATTTTCCTGTGAATTCATGTATTTCTTATTGAAGACAGAAATAAAGTAGGGCTTTTGGAGGCACGTTTCTCTTTCCTTTGATGAATTGTATATCCGCTAATAGTACTCCATCTTTATTAAGCAGTGGGTCTGTCTTCACCTCATTTTTTTATTCTTATTTTGAACTTAGTTTAAAAATATTTTTTTGCTGCTTTTACTGAACTCCAAGGAGAATCATGCATGTTATTAGTCTTTTTAGCTGTTATCTCTGTCATATCTTGTATCTATGAAAGTGATATTGAGGAACTTTATGGACTCTTCTTCCATACCCTCTGCATTATAGGTGCTGAGAGTGGATTATCAGTTGAAAATATATTCACCTTCAGAAATGATAGTTGCCTTGCTGCTGAAAGAAACTTTATGGTTCACTTAGTATTTCATCAGGTTCTTCCCTGACCTTCGCTGAAGAAATAACAATGACACCAGCAAAAATAAATTATATCAACTTAGAGAAAATATAATGTATATTATATTTCAAGTTTACCATGTCTGTCTGTTGCTTTTCTTGTAATATTTCAGGTGATTTCTTAAAAACTTTGGAAGACCCGGATTTGAATGTGAGAAGAGTGGCCTTGGTCACATTTAATTCAGCAGCACATAACAAGCCATCATTAATAAGGGACCTATTGGATACTGTTCTTCCACATCTTTACAATGAAACGAAAGTTAGAAAGGAGCTTATAAGAGAGGTAAGTTAGATCATACTGTTTATCTGAGCTTGTCTTTAACTTCAGTATTATATATCCACACATTCTTTTTTGCTTTAACAGGTAGAAATGGGTCCCTTTAAACATACAGTTGATGATGGTCTGGATATTAGGAAGGCAGCTTTTGAGTGTATGTACACACTTCTAGACAGTTGTCTTGATAGACTTGATATCTTTGAATTTCTAAATCATGTTGAAGATGGTTTGAAGGACCATTATGATATTAAGGTAAGATGTTTGTGCCTATTTATACAATGTTTTAGAAGAAGACTTTGCTAGAGCAACTTTCACCCTTGTAATTTACTCATGTGTCTGAGAAAATCAGGTTGTCTGTCAAGATTTTGATAAGCATGTTGTAAACTATAAAGTGCAAAAGTAATAGGCAGTGTAACACCAGTTGACATGTAAGAAAGATCAGAACCCTTTTTATTGGAGGAGGAAGTGGCAGTGGATGCAAAATGCTCTGTGCCCACTTGCTTAGTGAATCCCGACAGATTTTGCTGTTTAAAGTATAAATCTGTAAGTTTTTGGCCTGACTTAACACTGGACCATAGTTGCTACCCATGGAGGGTTTTCTTAGCATTGTCTTGATTAATTCTCCTGAGCTACCTTTGGGGCTAGTCTGAATTGTAACTGTATTATTTACCTGAAGGAGGAATTTTTGTTCTCCAATATAATATACTGTGTTTAATACCAAGAATTTTGTTAGAGGACATGGAACTTTTCAGATATACAAAGCAATCTGTAGAAGCAACTTGAGAGAAATCATACTGCATCTTATGTTTGGATAATGAATTTTGCGTATAAGTGTTCTTTGTTTTCCTGTGATGAAATGAACATCTCCATTTAAAATGTGAACAGTAAAAGAGTGATTTGAAAAATAAAAAATGCATGCATTGTGTCTTTTTCATCTACTGTTCCATTTGGGGCTTTTGGCCAAGCATGGCAAAAGTGGTAACTCAGTGGTAATTCAGCCATACTACCCAAACTCCTACTCTTAGGTTTCCATGTGTGATAGTGACCTGAGCCTCTCAAAGTTTAATAAAGAGAGCCCCCCAACCAAGAATTAAAAGGACGTGCTTGTTTAATTCTATGAGTTTATAGTCTAAGAGAAAAAGGTTTATGGGTTATCAGGTTTTGCATGGATTAATCTGAATAACTGGTCAACTGTTATGATAGTGGAAACTTATTTCGAAACTTGTGTTCCAGCTCAGTAATATTCCAGTTCAGTGATTCTCAATTCTGGTGCACATGAGCTTTTCAAAAAACAAACAAACAAACAGAGTCTGTGGCCGTATTCTGACAGGTTCAGTAAAACTCTGGGGATGGGACTTGAAGAATGGGTATGTTTCTGAAGCTCTCTGGATGATTCTAATGTGCAACCAAGATTGAAAACCACTTTTCTGGTTCTCGTATCTGTTTGAGACAGATGTCTCAAACCTTATCTGAGTTAAGTGCTAAAGAGTCCTCACCTATAATATGCTGCTCAAGAGACCTCACCTAAAATACAATCTGGTGAGGTCTCTTTAGCACTTAGATAAGGTCTGAGACAAATCTGTCTGATTCTGATTGGCAGATTACATAAAAAGGAAGCTTTACTTTGCATGGTATTTTCCTTTAAAGGATCTGTCAGAATTTAGAATTTTGTTTTTAGAAAATGATGTCAAATCTAAATTCTTTTTTATTCCTAATAGATGCTGACATTTTTAATGTTGGTGAGACTGTCTACCCTTTGTCCAAGTGCAGTGCTGCAGAGGTTGGACCGACTTGTTGAGCCATTACGTGCAACATGTACAACTAAGGTAAGAAATGATAAGTATCAACCTAGGTCAGACTTGGTGTATTGGGGATTCCTAGCCAATTCTTTTCTCTAGCTTTCCAAATATAAGTATTCCAGTGCTCTATGTAGCAGTTGGTTTAAAAAGTTGACCTATTGAATACTGATGTTTTATAAAACTTAGCACTGTTAACTGCTATTCTTACAAGTTTTTGTTTATTGCTATATCAATATAACATTTTGAAGTACTGATATATGTATTTGAAGTACTGATATGGGATAAAATGTGATCAGGCAACAAAAGAGGAAGTTTTTAATTCTGATTGGAAGGGGAGTCATAGAAGGCTTCATATTAGGGTGACAACATTTGCAGTGAACCTTGAAAAATCCAGATTTTTTTTTTTAGACCAAGAAGATGAAACAGGCTTTGAATAAAGACCTGGAGATGTCATCATATGTTGTGTTTGAAAAAGTGTCTAATAGAATATAGCAAAGAATAGGGTAGCTAGAGTAGTACTTTCTTGATGGGGGCCAAAGTGTGGGACTTGCTAAGCAGATAGTTGAAAAAAGAGTGTCCTGCTCTCTTTGTTACAGTCATGTGGGTCTAGATTTTCTGTTGTTATAATGGTGCTTTGTGTAAAATATTCCCTTAAAAGAAAAGGAGACAACTTCTTTAAAAATAAGTTTAAAAACAGTTGTGCTTAGAATATAATATGCCTTATGGACCTATGAGAGTAACTTTTATCAGGAAGATCTTACATGCTTAAATTTGTTCATGTAAGAGTTGTCTTTTATAGCATGTAATCTAAGTTTACTCCATGTTACAGGTAAAGGCAAACTCAGTAAAGCAGGAGTTTGAAAAACAAGATGAATTAAAGCGATCTGCCATGAGAGCAGTAGCAGCACTGCTAACCATTCCAGAAGCAGAGAAGAGTCCACTGATGAGTGAATTCCAGTCACAGATCAGTTCTAACCCTGAGCTGGCGGCTATCTTTGAAAGTATCCAGAAAGATTCATCATCTACTAACTTAGAATCAATGGACACTAGTTAGATGTTTGATCACCATGGGGACCATTACAGATGACCATACAATGCACTGAATTGACAGGTTAATCATAAGACATGGAAAGAGAAGTGTCTAAAAGCTTCAAAATGTTCCACTTTTTTTTCCTTCGTGGAGACTGTTTGTTTGGCTTTCTTCCATTGTTGTTTTTGTAGCATTTATTTCAGAAATGTGTATTTCCATAATCCAGAGGTTGTAAAACCACTAGTGTTTTAGTGGTTACAGCAACATTTGAAATGGAAACTAAAAGTTAGGATTTTATGGAGTATGGAGATAAGGTCCAGTATCTATTTACCCTGTAATGTTTAGGATTAAAATGTTGAAATTTTGTGACCATGAATTTCTTTCTTTTATAAATTTTCTCGTTTAAAAATCAAAAATCTTGCAAAACAAAAACCATGTTTCTTTTTCTTGTACAACTTTTTGTTTTCCGCAACACAAATTGATTTTTAGCTGGCAGACAAGAATATCCATATAAGATTTGTTACCATTTCAGAGGGTTTGGCAATTTTTAAAAGATAATAAGGTATCATTTTAAAGTATGAAAATTAACAATATCCCTGTTGCGCACACTAATTTTGCATGAGCAAGTTTACAAATATGTATTGTCTGTAAAGCAGCATGTGCAGATTATTCATAATATAGAAGTTAAAATAAGTATTATTAGTGCAATTTTCAGATATTTATTTTTGCACAGAAAACACATTATCTGGAGAGAAAGAAAGGAGAATTTTCGAGACTTTGGTTTTCTTAATGCCAGTGTGAATTTGCAGATGTTTTCAGTAAATCGAGTCACAGTAACAATTTGCCACTTTTTTCTATTATAAATCTTCTTACTTAAATTTTGAGTATTTTAAGTGCTCAATTTTTCTCAGTTACCCATTTGTGTGCGTGTGTTTCCACTTAGAAATTCTTAAAACCAGATTTTTCTTTCATTCCCTTTGGATGTCTACATTCCTTATCAAAGGATATAAATACTGTGTATGCTTTTGAATTTTATTTTTAGGAAAATTCTGAAGCCAGCTATCACAGCTTTGTTAGCTAATAATAGTATTTTCTTTTAGTTGAGTTAGGTTTTTCCCCATCTCCTGTAGAGCTAATTTACATATTGTATTTGCTAAGTGTTAACTACTTTTCCTGATTAAGGGATCTGTGCTGGGGAACAAAGCTTTTGCAGTACCTTATATTGTAGTTAAAATTTTATTTAACATATCCTTCAGTGAGCTCATTTCACACTGTAGCCTCTTCCTTCAAATTTGTGGTGCTCCTGTAACAGTAAGAACTAATTCTGAAATAAAAGACATCTCCTAATGCTGTGCAAACATAGTTTACATGTATTGAAGGAGGCAGTTGTTAAATTGAGTGACCAATTTTAAGCAATCAGATATTTGAAAACTGCACCCTTTATTTTTGAAACTGTGAATTAGAAACACTTCCTGCTGTATTACTACCTGCTTTAACATCCAAATATACAGTGATTTTAAATGATAACATACTGTGGTTATTAGATTAACAGCTTGATTTTGAATGTTCAGATGATAATGCAGAAGACATCACTACTAGTAAGGATTTTGACTAGTGCATTGATGTTGAAGTTGGTGCCATTTCAAAATGTGGCAGGTGATAATCTTATACCATAATTTGCATAAAACTGTAATAGAAGTTTATTTTGAGATGTTAGTATATTATGTAGTATGCATTTCTGTGGTATAGATGTTGTGGATATATTTAAGTATTTGGTTACATGGTTTCACAATAAATTACAATACTGCAGGCTCTAGGACTGAATAGGAGACTGACATGCATATGTTGTGTGAATGAATGTCTTAGTTGGGTAAAGTTAAATCCAAATACTTCAACCGGCTTTTTCTTCAGTTTGTTTGTTTTTAACTTTCAAGATGCATGTTTTGTTTTGTTTTCCTTTGTTTTTGTTTTGCAAGCCAGCTCATTTTTCTAACAGTTGAAATTCTTTTAATACTAAAGAAACAGATACTACTCTCTTATGACTTTAGTGTTTATATACCTGTTTATATGCATACATTAACAAAATTAGTAATAGCAGTGCTTAGAATTTCAATGCTGAGTCATACTGATGATTAACTCCATACTCCTAGTGGTGATGTGGTCCAGATACTGGAATGGAAGTGGCAGGGTGTGGAGTCCAGACATAGTCTACCACTCATGCTACTTACTAGTAATATTAAGGTGTTGTACTTAGCAATTCTTCACATGTGGGTTCCTGAGGAGATCTAAAAGTTAATACAAAACCAAGCTGTTTATTGATTTTCATGAGAAAACTTAGTTTAGGTCTACCTGATTTATTTTAAAAGAAGGCAGAAAGGAAATTTGGTATGGCAGGGTTTAACCTAAAAGGTTATTTATAAAATCAATAGCACTGAATGATAATTTTTTTAATGATGGTCATATATTTTATTAATGATATCTGACCATTAGAAATTAGAATTATTTAAGGGTTGGAGTATGATGATTTCATCAAATGTTTGAATATTTAAATAATTTTTATGTAACCATAATTAAACCAAATTAGTCTTTTTTTCTTCATACTTTTCTTTGGTAGTGAAGAAATAACATAGGGGCATATCTAATTAACCAGTTCCAGCGGGTATTGCGATATCTTTATATCTAGTTCAGTCTCAAATGTATGAATATGATTATATAGTCATGATTGAAGTTCAAAATGAGGAAACATACAAAATCCTCAGCCATTGAAAAATTCAGTTAACTTGTTTATACTCCTGTAAGCTGTAATTAGTCACAAGACAAAGTATATAGTAATACTTTGTAATGAAGTAACATTTTCTGCCCACATTAATTTTACTAAAGACCTAAATTGTTAAAATTAGTTGGCAGTCTCTAGATTATGCTTAGTAAGTGTTTTGAAATTAAAGACTTTAAACATTTCAGCAAGTAAATAATTGGATTCTAGCTCTGTTTTAAATTGAATCCTAATTTTCAAACCACTGCTACCCCAGATTCATACCTGTTTTTGAAATCTTGTTTATGGAATGGAAAATTGACAGTATGGTAATAGTTTATTTACTGATTGGACAAAGGATATTCTGGTTTTAACTGACTTTTCCATTTAAATAAAATTCATTTGATAATTTTGGTTGCAAAAATGGAACACAGTGGAAGTATTTGGCTACAGGCTACCACAGTCTCATCAGATAAGACTGTTTTCTAAAAGGAAATGCAAAATGAAATCATACATTTTCCTTTTCCAATACAGTAAGTTGCTTGTTTTCCTATTAATACTAGAAAATATTTTATAAACACCTTTGCTGTAGTTTCAGGCAAGATCTCTCAGCAACATGTTTTTTGCTCTTTTTAACTTGGAAAGTTAGCTCTGAATCAGAAAACTACTGAAGGGAGTAACGCATATAATTTTACTTTGTTGGACCCTATAATGCCAGTGCGTCACGTTTCAGAAGGATTTTTAGTAGACAGAAATGCCTACTTTTGTTTTTGGAGTCTTAATACCCTGTCCTCTTCATACCTTATTAGTGGTGATTTTAGCAAGTTTAATTATTTTGCTGAGTTCTTAGAGAAAGCTTATGCTATATGAAATGACATTGTTTCCAGATTAGGAAGTATTGGATTAATTTGCTATTGCCAGTAAGTAATGGTAGATGGATATTGAGTGATTTTAGTCTAGAATACTCTCACAAAAATAGTAAAGAATTGTACTTCAGGGCCGGATGGCAGCTCACGCCTGTAATCTCAGCACTTTGGGAGGCCAAGGTGGGGATCACTTGAAGACGGGAGTTGGAGACCAGCCCTAGGCAACATAGTGAGATCCTGTCTCTACCAAAAAAAAAAAAAAAAGAAATCAACAAAATGCGACCAAAAGAATGGATGAGATGGCCCTAAAAGAATGAGGATTACATTTAGTGAGAAGACGTGGGATGAAATACCTAGTGAACAATATTTAAGGGAAACTGAAGTGCAAATAGCCTCACAGGTTTGTTTTTGTGTTTGAAACAAGGTCTCACTGTTGCCTAGGCTGGAGTACATTAGCACGAACATGGTTCACTGCAGCCTCAGCTTCCTGGGCACAAGTGATTCCCACCTCAGCCTCCCGAGTAACTGGGAGTATAGGTGTGTGCCACCACATCCAGCTAATTTTTTTATTTCTTTATAGAGATGGGGTCTCATGACCTTGTCCAGGGTGATCTTGAGCTCCTGGGCTCAAGCAATTCTCCTGTGTTGGCCTCCTAAATTGCTGAGATAATTGCAAGTGCCTCCTTGCCCAGCTGTGTGTTGTTGATTTCTTTTTTTTTTTCTTTTTCTGAGATGGAGGCTTGCTTTGTCTCCCAGGCTGGAGTGCAGTGGTGCAATACCGCCTCACTGCAACCTCTGCCTCCTGGGTTCCAGCGATTCTCCTTCCTCAGCCTCCCAAGTAGCTGGGATTACAGGCTAGTGCCACCATGCCCAGCTAATTTTTGTATTTTTAGTAGAGATGAGGTTTTGCCATGTTGGCCAGGCTGGTCTCAAACTCCTGATCTTAGGTGTTTCACCCGCCTTGGCCTCCCACAGTGCTGGGATTACAGGTGTGAACCACGTCACCCAGCCAGCTTCTTAATTTATACATCTAGCCCAGTCCATGCCCCTGTTTCAGACTATTACATCCAACCACCTGCTGTACATCTCATAAAGGTATCTCAAACACAGCATGTCTAAAGCTGAAGTCATCATCTTTCCCTGGTTTTTCCTGTCTCTTTGCTGATGGCATCCCATTTACCTAACCATTCAAACTGGAAATCTAAAAGGCTCACTTAGCATGAGTTTGGAGGCAGAATATGATAAAGAACAAGGACTCTGGGAGGCCAAGGTGGGTGGATCACTTGAGGTCAAGAGTTCGAGACCAACCTGGCCAACATGGCAAAACCCCGTCTCTGCTGGAAAAAAAAAAAAAACACAAAGAAATTAGCCGGACGTGGTGGCACATGCCTGTAGTCCCAGTTATGCGGGAGGCTGAGACAGGAGAATTGCTTGAACCTGGGAGGTGGAGGTTGCAGTGACCCAAGACTGCATGCACCACTGCACTCCAGCCTAGGTGACAGAGCGAGACCCTGTCTCAAGAAAAAAAGAACAAGGACTCTACAGACAGACATCATATATTAGTTTGAATCGTGGCTGACTGTTAGCTGTTGGACTTGGGTAAATTATTTAACCTCAACTTTCCCTGTCTATAAAATGAGAATTAAAAATTGTAGAACTTTATAGGGTTTTTGTGAGAATTAAATAGGAACATTTGTATAAAGCACTTAAAACAGTACCTGGCACATACTACGTGTAATATATAATTGTTAACTCTTATTAGCATTCTGTCCCTTTTATTTCCTAAATATCTCTCATGCCCATCTCTGTTATTCTTTTGGCTTAAGACCTCATTTCCTGCTTATCTATTGACTGGACTGTGGCAAATGCCTGCTAATTGTTATTTTTGTGTTCATTCATTTAGCAAGCCAATTTATTGCGCGTGTAGGGTGCTGCCAGGGCTACAAAAGCTATTGAGACTGTACTTGATATCAAGAAGCTTCCTGATTATCATGGGAAGACTGACATAAGGAAGCACCATAAAATTCTGCTGTATGAGAGGTATACACAGGGGTTACTGGGGGTTGACAATTGAGGGTATGGTCCATTCAACATGAGTGGGATAGAAACAATTCATAAAGGAGATGAAATGTCTTGAGGAATGAGCTCTTCCTTAGAAGAATGGTTTTCAAATGAGTGTGCATCACAATCACCTGTAGGACTTGTTAAAACAAATCGCTGGGCCCTACACCCAGAGGCTGTGGTTCAGTAGGTTGTAGTAAACCAATAATTTGTATTGCTGCTTCCCAAGGCCACACACCTTGGAAGCGACTGCATTAAAGAAGGCATTGTTTCCCAGTCCTTCCTCTACACAGCTGTCAAAACAAGGGTCCTGACCATTTTATCTTTGCACTACATCCTTCACTGTCTCTCTTTTGTCCATAGGATAAGTACAAACTAGATCTGGTTACTGCCTGCCGCACCAGCCTCAGCATCTCTCACACCTAGGACTAAACTTGTCTTCTGACGACTATAAAATATTTCCCTCAGCCACCATGCTATTCCTTGCCTTCTCAAGTTTGCTGTAGGTCAAGTTAAACTTTTTGCCTGGAATGACTTGCCTTCTTTTTTGTTTTACTTAGCTGGCTGCTTTTCATCTTGTAGGTTAGGTCAAGGACTCCAGGAAGTCTTCCCTGGACAAGTAATGAAGAGGGGATAATCTAGGGACAAACTCCCATGTTTGGAACCTGACTCCATTTTCAGGCACGTAACGTCAAATTCCTTTTAAAAGCACCTCTCTGTTAATGGTGCAGGTAATGCTATTCCCCTCCTCTACTCCATACCATTGCTGACGGTTACTGAGTGGGCTAAGGTATGGGAAGGGCCAACTAGTCCAGCTGTTCACAAACAGCCCTTTATGTCAAACTGAATACTGCCAACCTAGTTCCACTTTCTGTATCTAAAGACTCAGCTTGGAGTCCTTTCTGGGACTTGGCTGGACTAAAAGTAACCCCGCCTTGTCTGGTTTGTGACTTTCTCTACTCTGATGCCCCTGGCTTTCTGCCTTCTAGAAATTTGTCAGAATTTCTGAAATTCTTGGGCCTTCCCTCTTGCTCTATATATATGGTTTGGGATTCATTCCTTTTAAAAAATATTTACTGTCATTTCAGTAGAATTTTGACACAATAAATATAAGCACATCAGATTTTTTGCCATCTTGAAGCTTCTGTTATTTCTTGGTCTTTGGTAGTGCTTTACTGAGAAACATTATAATACAGTTGTAAAAGCTCAGGCTCTAAACCTGGGTTTAAATCTGGTTCTACCACTTCTTGGGAGTGGGACTTTGGGCAAAGTATTAATGTATCTAGTGTTACCGGTGGAGGGGCTTGACTACGAGTTGTCCAGGTCCTGGGCATTTTGAACAAAGAACTGAACAAAATGCACACAGTGGCAGAGGAATGAAATGCAGGAATGAAGCAGCAAAAGCAGGAATTTATGAAAGCGAGAACGCACTCTGCTGGGTGGGAGTGGGCCTGAGCAAGTGGCTCAAGGGCCCAGTTACAAAGTTTTCTGGGCTTTTAAGTATCCCATTTGAGGTTCTTATCATCTACCCCTTATCTGGATGAAGGATTTGGTCTGTGGCTGGTTAAAGGCTGAGGTGAATTGGCACCCAATGCACATGAAGGGATGGTTCTGTGTGGCCCTCAGCCAATCCAGGGCACTCTTCCTTTCCATCTGAGATATGTTGGGGTGGGAGGGTTGTAGGAAGAGTAGCCCTTGATCTTTCATTACTTGGCTGGGGGAGATGGGGTTTTTCCCTTTTGATTTAGCTTTAGGAAGTTTGTGTTAATTGGCCTTAGGATTCCTGCACCCAGACCCAGGTATTTTCCTTTAGATCCAGCTTTGAGAAGTCAGCGTGATTTGGCCTTAGATTTCCTGCCCCCAGACCCTGGTGTTTTCTCTTTTAAAAAGTTAGCACAAATTGCCCTTAAGTTCCCTGTCTGCAGACCCTATTCTTCTGCCTCACTAGCTCTATTTCCTCATTAGTCAAATTGAGTTATATGTACTAGTCTGAAAGAAGAGTTTCCCCCAACATACTAAGAAGGTTAACACACACCATATAGTACAACACACATGAGATAGGGCAGGGACTCCTCTTAGGGGCCTGCTGGATCTTCCCAAGCATTGAAATTAAGGAAAACTCCTGAGTCTCTTCAAGGAAAATTCCAAGCACCTAGCTAGCCTTGAGTAGTAAATGAGCAACTTGATAAGCAAGAAGGTAATAATAGCTTAAATAGCCAAGTAAGTTCGAGTCACAAGATGTTTGGTTCCCATAGAAACTAAAAATAACATCTTGACACTTGTCCTTGAGCTGTTTTTCAGAAACCTGAACCCCCACCTGATGGAAAATGCTGACCTGTCATGTAAACCTCAGATAAGGAGGAACTGAGGGCTGAACTTCTTTGTTCTAAATTTCTATCTGAGGGGCCTGCAGTCATACCCTCAGGCCAACCCTTAACACTTCTTTCTGCTGACCCCAAGTTTTTATACAAAGCCTCGCTTCCTTAACCAATGCTGAATTAAAGAATCTCTGTATCCTATCATCTGTAAACCTCTGCTTCAAAATATCTCACCTTTTAGGGCCAAACCAATGTATAACCTCCACGTATTGATTTATGACTGCCTATAAACTTTGCCTCACCACCTTTAAAAGCCTTTGCATGTAGGGCACTGGGGAATTTGAGTCTAACGCTTATTAGCTGCCCAATTCTTCTTGCTTGGTGCCCTGCAATGAATGCCTACTTTCTCTCACTGTAGATCTTAGTGTTGGTGTTGACTTTGCTGTGCCAGGTGGATGGACCTAAGTTTGGTTCAGTAACACATAGTAATTACTCAAAAAATATATTTTTAAAAATATATTTATTCATAAATGACTGACTATAGAAGCTTAATGTCCACTCATGGATTCTTCATATGTTACTCCCATTTTCTGAGGGAGGGAAAGGGATGTTATGAAATGTATTTTGAGGGGAGTATTTTACTCTATATTTTGAGAATCCTATGATGGCTCAATATTAGAAAATATATCAGTGTAAAACTATTAGTGAAGTAGTAAAACTATAAGGACTAGTTATCAGAAACCAATAATAAATAGTATCCTAAACAGTGAAACATTAAAACAACTTTATTTAAAGTCAGAAGATAAACTACTAGTATTATTATATAGCATTATTGTATAACATGGTCTTGGAGGTTTCCAAAAAATGAAATAAAGCAAGAAAATATAATGAATAATGTGGGTTAGAAAATAAATAAAGCTATCGTTTTCATGTATGACATAACCACATACCTAGGAAACCAAGAGAATCTAGCAAGAAAAAAGCTTAAAATTGATAAAATGTGCTGAAGTGGATTCTTTCAAAGGAAGAACCCTGGTATAAATTGAAGATGGCGGAAGAGAAACAGGTAGCGTGCATGGCTCTCATGGAGAGGAATGAGAAGGGTGACTAAATACAGCATCTTCAACTGAAACATCCAGGTACTTGCAATGTATCTAATCAAGGAAACAGCTTGACCCATAGAGAACAAAGAAAAGCAAAGCAGGGCAACAGCCCACTTGGAAGTGACAGGAGCCAGGGGAACCTTCCCCACCCAGGGAAGTGGTGAGTGAATGGGTGACCCTGGAAACCCTCGCTTCTCCCACGGATCACTGCAAGGCGGGGTCAGGAGATCTCATGAACCCACTCCACCAGGGCGTTCAGTCTGACAGAGCTACATAGAGTCTTAGCAGAGCAGCCGCTCAGGTATGGGTGGAGACCCAGGAGCTTCAGAAAATCAAGCTTCCCAGCAAAGTAACCGCAACTCCTGCAAAGCGGGAGATTAGATCCCTGTATATACCTGTAGGAAAGAGGCTGAATCCTCGAGGCTGCGCAGTGACAGTCTGCAGGCCCCATTTCCACAGCATCTCAGGAGAAGACCCACAGGCTTGGAAATCCAACCAGCCACTGGTAGCAGCCTTGCGCCTCCCTGAAACGGAGCTCCCTGGGGGAGGGGTGAGCCGCCACCTCTGCTGCCGTTGGGGCAATTTAGCCACTCCAGCCTTCAGGCTTTGGAGAGTCCAAGCCAACTGGGGGTGGGAGGGATTTCCCAGTATAGCACAGCTGCTCTACAAAAATGTGGCCAGACTGCTTCTTTAAGCAGGTACCGCAATCTCATTCCTTCTCACTGATTGGGACCTCCCATCCGCGGCCTCCAGCCACCCCTGCCAGTGTTCTCCAGCTGACAGAGAGACTTGAATTCTCCCTGGGATGGAGCTCCCAGAGGGAGGGACAGGCTGCCATCATTGCTGTTTGGGCGAATTAACTGTTCCAGCCTTTGGGTTTTGGAGAGACTGAGTCAACCGGGAGTGGAAAGGGTACCCCAGCACAGCACAGCTGATCCACCAAAATGTGGCCATGCTTCTTCAAGTAGGTCCCTGATCCTATTCCTCCTCACTGGGTAGGACCTCCCAACCAGGGTCTCCAGCCACCTTCTACACTTGTGTTTGGGCCAGCAACAGGTCCATGCCTCCCTGGAACAAAGCTCCCAGAGGGAAGGGCAGGCCACCATCTTTGATGTTTCACTGCCTTCTCTGGATCAGGTACTAGAAAATCTGCAGCAACTAAGGACTAGAGTGGGTCCCCAGCACACTGCAACAGCCTGACAGAAAAGTGGTCACATTGTTACATGGGTGCCCATTTCCATATCTCTGTGAGGCAGGTCCTCCAGACCTGGGCCTCTTGCCAACCCCTGCCAGGGCTCTTGAGCCAGTAGCAACTCAGGAACTCCCTGAACAGAGCCTCCAGGGGCAACTGAAAGCCTCTCTGCCACTGCCTCTGCAGTGGAACTGCCCTTGCTACCCTCAGATTAATGAAGGAGCAAAGACCCTAAGTGCTTTATCCACCCCTCCAACAATCTGCAGTCAACCCAAGGAGAGGAGGCCAGTCTGTCTTACACGGGTCCCACACCGCGCTCCACCCCCGCCACACCCACTGCAACTGCTCATCACCAAACAGGGAACCCTTGGATTGTGCCCACAGCACAGATGCTGTATCCTGCGTTGATTCCACTGAGATACTGCTGACCTGCATCTCTCTAGGGTGGAGCCTCAAGGAAACAAGCAAAAGACCCTTGGCCACAATCACTACTAAGGTCCCTTCTTCATCTGCCTCCAAGTTGGGGAAGGAATATAAACACAGAGATTGCCTCAGAGCTGCATGGGCATCCCAGGAGTGCCAAGCCACAATCTACAGCCAACACTCAAGGGGGAGAGGAACCCACATTTTCATGGCATTGAGAGGGAACGTGACTGCAACTATGAGGAAACATAGGGGAGTCATACAACTGACCAAGAGTCTACCAACTGACCAATAATCCTGAATATCACCTGCTGGATCACACTCCAAAGCTTCGACACCATAAATACCTCACTAACCTACCCCACTCTGAAACCAGAGACAAGAAGCCAGCTTCAAATAAAGACCCTGCCCAAAGCCTCAGCCTGGTGAAAACATCCAGAAAAGAAGTCAATTGACTGTACTCAATCCACACCACAGCTAAAGGAACACCCACATGCAGAGATGAGAAAGAATGGACACAAGCAGTCCCATAACTCAAATGGCCAGAGTGTTGTATATCCTCCAAATGACTAACAATTCTCCAACAAGAGTTCTTAACCAGGCTGAACTGTCGGAAATGACAGAAATAGAATTCAGCGTATGGATAGGAATGAATATCATTGAGATTCAGGAGGATGGCAAAACCCAATCCAAGAAAAATAAAAATTACAATAAAGCAACATGGGAGCTGAAAAATGAAACAGCCAGTATGAAAAAGGACCTACGTGAGTTTGACAGAGCTGAATAACACAATAGGGGAATTTCCCAATGCAATCACAAGTATTAACAGCAGAATAAACCAAGCTGAGGAAAGAATCTCAGAATTGAAGATTGGTTCTCTGAAATAAGATAGACAAAAATAGATAAAAGAATAAAAAGAAATAAACAAACCTCTGAGAAGTTGGGATTATGAAAAGAGGCCAAATCTATAAGTCATTGGCATCCTTGAAAGGACCTGGGAGAAAGCAAACAACTTGGAAAACATCTCAGGAAATCGTCCATGAAAACTTCCCCAACCTTGCCAGAGAGGCCAACAGTGAAATTCAGGAAATACAGAGAACTCCTGCAAGATTTTACACAAAAACATCATCCCCAAGACACATAATTGTCAGACTTTCCAAGGTCTAAATGAAAGAAAGAATGTTAAAGGCAGAGAGAAGGGGCAGGTCACTTACAAAGGGAACCTCATAAGGATAACAGTGGACCTCTCAGCTAAAACCCTACAAGCCAGAAGAGATTGGGTATCTATATTCAACATTCTTAAAGAAAAAAAAGTCTGCAACCAAGAATTTCATATCCAGCCAAACTAAGCTTCCTAATTGAAGGAGAAATAAGATTCTTTTCAGATAGGTAAATGTTGAGGGAATTCATTACCACCAGACCTACCTTACAAGTGATCTTGAAAGGAGCACTAAATATAGAAAAGAAAGACTGCTACCAGCTAGTATAAACACACAGACCAGTGTCACTATAAAGCAACCACACAAACAGGCCAATAAAATAACCTGCACAACAAACCCCTGTGACACAAGTTTACTTAAACTATGTTTCCCCGAAGCTAAAATAAAAGCTAAAAAAAGAGGAAGAATCCCTTTCCAGAAGAGTCTCTTTAATAGATGGCAGCAAATGGAGGTAGTGCCTGGGGCTCTTCACTCTAGAACTCATACTTTCTGGTTTCCCTAAACTCACTAGCTGGGATATAAACAAGGGTCTGACATTGACTTCTCACTCAACACCCGTATCTGAAGAGAACAGCCGATCTTTCTAGGGGAACACAACCTACAGACCAAAATAACTTGAAAACTGAAAAGTGGTAAGAGTTCTTGCCTTCTTCATCTTCCAAAGTTAGCCAAATGTCTGTGTTCTGCATCTGAGTTTTCTTACCTCAAGTACTCATAAGATTTGTTTCATGGCTGAAAATAGGCACTACCGTGGGCCTTAAAGACAAACAAATGAAATCGAGTTTTTGTTTGGAAGGAGAATGTTTGGCAAAAGAGATGAAGAGAGGTGGGATATAGGAGTATGTCAAGGGAAACCCAAGGTGGTAGGGAGTTGAGGAAAGAATGAGATTCTCTGTGACTGGGAAAAATGGGAGTGGGGCACATATGTACAACTGTCAGGGAAAGATCTGTGTGCCCACACAGTGCTGAAGATTTTGAATGGGACTGCTGTCTGCTTTATGGATTCCATAGCTTACAGGCCCTTGGAAAAAGAGTTCCTCAGGAGAATGGGACACATGGGCTTGGAAACCAAGCATCTCAGTGGTGAAGAACAGAAGGCCCTCATCCCATTCCTTGGTCCCTGGAGCTATTGCCTGTCTCACTTCTATTCAAAGAATTGTATGCCACTTTGAATAGTGAGATTCTAAGATAGATTTAATTTGGTTTAAAACAAATTTCAAAATGCTTCAGTTCCCTGAGCAGATGCCATGTGTTTGGTAGAAGATTTAGCATTGAAGAGAAGAAACCTGCAGCCTTGAGAAAATTTGCTGAAGGGGTTAATTTCTTTATGATTCCATAAAGAAATAGCAAGAAAGTAAGGGACTAGGAAGCGGGGAGGGGTAAAAAATTATTGAAGTGTAACATATACAGAGCAAAGAACACAATTCATAAACGTATGGCTCAATGAGTTATCAAAACGTTAATATACCCATGTAACTATGTAACTGTCACCCTGGTCAAGAAAAAGAACATCATCAGCATCCTTCTTGGTCATCTTTATTGTTGCTCCTCTTCTTGACTTGCTAACATTGGGGGTACCCCAAGACTAAGATGTTGGGTCTCTTCTCCTTATCTACATTCACTCCCTAGGGGACTCATCATCTCCTATGGAGTTATATACCATCCCTACTGACACCTCTCAAATTAATATCTCCAATCAGAACGTCTCCCCTGAACTCAAGCCCTGTATATATAACTATAGCTTCTTGACATCTCTACTTGGATGTCTAAGTAGCTTCCCAAACTTGACAGATCCAGAACTGAACTCCCAACTCTCCACCTCACAAATTCTCTGCCTGTAGTGCCCTTAATTGTAGTAATATCTCATCCTTCCAGCTACTCAAGCCAGAAGGCTGCAAGTCATTCTTGATTCCTCCTTTTCTTTCACACACTATATACAACCTATTAGGAAATCCTGTTTGTTCTGCTTTCAAAATGTGCCTGTGGCTCTGATCACCACTCAGCATTTTTATAGTACCAGCCTAGTGTAGTTTATCATAATCTCTGGCTTGTCTGGGTTGTTGTAATTGTCTCCCAACTATCCTTGATGCTTCCTCACTTGCCCTCCTCCAATCTAGTCTCAAAAGAGCAATCATAGTGGTCCTGTACAAAAGTAAATCTCACGACACCATTCCATAGCTCAAAAGCCTCCACTGGCCTTCCATTTAATTCAAAAAAAAGTCAAACACCTTATTACACACAGCCTACAAGGCCCTCCATGATATTATAACCCTCGTTGCTTCTCTCACTGCATCTCTAGCTACTTTATCCCTTGTTCACTCCGCTAAAGCTACCCTAGCCTCCTTGCTGTTGACTGATCATGCCAGGTGCATGACATTTACATTGGCTCTTCCTTCTGCCCGGAACACTGTCCCCAGAGTGCTGTGTTAATGCCAGATATCCACATGGCTCACTCCTTCCGCTTTTGCAAGTGTTTACCTAAGTGTCACCAATCCTGCCTTTCTCAATCTCTATTACCCTTTTTTTCCCCATACAATAGCATTTATCACCTTGAAATGTACAATATAACCTATGGATCGTATATTCCTTAACTGTCTCTCTGCATAGAACATAAGCTCCATGTAGGCAGGGATTTTGTCTATTGATTTATTATCTCACTAATGTATAATAAGCACATGGTATATACATAAATGATGGAATAAATAACTTCCATATTTCAAGATATTCCAGGTGGTGGTGCCAAGCATATAATGTTTGGAAATAATGATTTTAGTGTCAGGAACATTGTGATAGCTCCACTTGAGGCTGCTGTTTTTACATGGAGAAATTTTTAAGTATTAATTACTCTTTTGAATCAGTATTATAAGCATGGTAGAAAATTCAATATATTTTTAAAGGTATATATTAAAAAGCAAATACCAGCTGGGCACAGTGGCTCACGGCTGTAGTCCCAGCACTTTGGGAGGCTGAGGCAGCCGGATCACTTGAGGTCAGGAATTCGAGACCAGCCTGGGCAACATGGTGAAATCCCATCTCTACTAAAAATACAAAAATTAGCCAGGCATGGTGGCACACGCCTGTAGTCCCAGTTGCTTGGGAGGCTGAGGCAGTAGAATCACTTGAGCCCAGGAGGCAGAGGTTGCAGTGAACCGAGATCACGCCACTGCACTCCAGCCTAGGTGACAGAGCAAAACTCTGTTTAAAAAGAAAAAAAAACTCCTAGAGTCTCTTCTTTGAGGCATTGCTCTTAAGTTTCTTGTATAGTATTCCACAAACTGTTTAAGCATATATGAACATATTTATAGACATTCTTTTTTTACCCAGATAGTAGCATACTGCCCCTGGCCCTTTTTTCTTCATTTAACAATATAACTTGGAGAACCTTCCATGTTAGTAGAAATAAAAATGTTTCATTCTTTTAAAGTGCTCCATAATACTCTATTGTACAAATTTCTCATAATCTATGTAGCAATTCCTATATTGAAGTTGTTTCCAACATATTACTATTTCAAACATGCTACAATGAACATTCTTGTACTATTGGCACGAAGACATTTTGATGTGATCAAAACAAACCGAAAAGAATGAAAAGAAAACATTTTTATTTATTTACTTATTTTTATTTTAGATTCGGGGGTGCATGTGCAGGTGTGTTACATGGATATATTGCATGATGCTCTGAGCTTCAATTGAATCTATCACCCAGGCAGTGAACATAGTATCCAATAGGTAATTTTTCTCCTTTTGTCCCCCTCCCTCCTCTCTCCTTTTGGAGTCACTGGTGTCTATTGTTCCCATCTTTATGTCCATGTATAGCCAATGTTTGGCTTCCACTTATAAGTGAGAATATTTGGTTTGCTTAATTTGTTAATTTCCTTAGGATGATGGCCTCCAGCGGCATCTGTGTTGCTGCAAAAGACATTATTTTGCTCTTTTTTATGGCTGTGTAGTATTTCATGGTGTATATGTACCACAGTGTCTTAATCCAACTCACTATTAATGGACACCTGAGTTTATCCTGTGTCTTTGCTACTGTGAATAGTGCTGTCATAAACATTCAAGTGCAGGTGTCTTTTTGGTAAAATGATTTATTCGCCTTTGGGAATATACCTACTAGTGTGATCACTAGGTCACATAGTAATTCATGGTAATTCTTTTTGGTTCTTTGAGAAATCTCCAAACTGCCAAGAAAACATATTTTAACTTCTAGGTTAAAATTTTTTTTTAATTATTAACTAATTTGTATATGAGATGCTCTTTTCTTTCCTTTTTGGTTGATTTTGGCCATATTAAAATGTCATTATAAGTACAAAATATTGGACCTTACCACATCATAAACTACTAACCCTGGAGTGTGACAGGATCAATATGAGTTAAATGGTCTCTAAACATATTTTCTATCACTAAACACATGTTATACTGTGCTCCACTCTGCTTCCCAGTGCTCAAACCCTGTTCTGCCCCATCAGGGATGGGAGGGAGTTAAGAATCATCTTGCAGACAAGCCATGCAATGAGGAGTTTACTGCACTGCCATCCGTCGTTCTAGGCAAAGTGTCTGTGCTTGCTTTCTTTCTCTCTCTCTCTCTCTCTCTCCTTCCTTCTTTCCTTTCTTTCTCTCTTCCTCTCCCTTTTCTTCCCTTTTCTTTCTCTCTCTCTCTCTTTCCTTTTTCCTTCCTTCCTTCCTTCTCTTTCTCTCTCTCTCTCTTTTTTCTTTTTTTTGGAGATGGAGTCTCCCTTGGTCACCCAGGCTGGAATGCCGTGGCACAATCTCAGCTCACTGCAACCTCCACCTCCCGAGTTCAAGCTATTCTCATGCCTCAGCCTCCCAAGTAGCTGTGATTACAAGCGCGTGCCACATACCCAGCTAACTTTTTGTATTTTTTTGTAGAGACGGGGTTTCACTGTGTTGGACAGGCTGGTCTCGAACTCCTGGCCTCGAGTGATCTGCCCACCTTGGCATCCCAAAGTGCTGGGATTACAGGGGTGAGCCACAGCACTGTCTTTTGTATCTTGAATGGTTTGAGGTTTTGGTTTTTAAAAAATATTAATTTATTTCTCTTTTAAAGTTATTAGTAATGTACTTTTTGCTAATAAGTCCCTGCTTAATAATGAAACTTTTTTTTTCTTTTTGACACAGGGTCTTGCTCTGTTGCCCAGGCTGGTCTCGAACTCCTGAGCTCAAATGATCTGTCTGCCTCGGCCTCCCAAAGTGCTAGGATTACAGGCTTGAGCCACTGCGCCCGGCCGAAACATTCTATTTTCAATCTGAAGATCATGAAGATGGACTATAGCTCTTAGGAGTTATGATGATGCTATTGTTTACCTTCCTATATCTTGAGGATGAGAAGATGGAGCTGGTTGTGGTAGTAGGTATCTGGGCCACAATGTGATCCCTTAATCTCAAGCCTGGATGGCATATGTAATCCTCAATTAAATTTCTAACAGATACTTTGTTTCTTTAACCTATGAATATATTTTACACTTAAGATTCAAAAACTCTTCCAAGATGTTTTGGGAGATAAGATTTGGACATCATTAGAGGCTTAGACAAATTTGACAGACTTAAAAAAATTTATATGTACATACTTAAAATAATGGTAATATATAGCGTGAAAAAATCCAAATAATATAGAACTTAAAGAAAATGTAAGTCTCATGTAGTCTGGGTTGCGTTAATGGATGCAGTAGAGATCAGTAAGTTGTACACATAATTATTTGGTAATAAAAAATAAAAACCCAGAGACATATATATTTTTATAGGGCTACTTCGATTCAGGAGTGTTAAAATTGCTGTATCAAACTGACCTAATATATGGTGTCATTTTGACTCTTTTGCCCTGAGACTACCTCTGTCTTTGTTTTCCTTTCTCTTTCACTTTTCTTTCCTTCCTGGCCACACCATAATCCTACCCACCCCACCTTACCTTTGCCCTCCACCACAAGCTCTCAGTGTCTTCTTTCTCTGGCCCTTTACCTAATTCTTCTATCCCCAACAGTCAAAACAGGATAAAAGTATAGTAAGTTGTATTTTTTTAGATTAAATTTCTTAATTTTTCTACTTCCTTGGGTATTACTACATATCTTTAGTGATTAAGAGTTGTGGTGAAAATAAATTTTTTTTTACTCTTTTTTTTTTTTGAGAAGGGTCTTGCTTTATTGCCCAGGCTGGCGTTCAGTGGCACAATCTTGGCTCACTGCAACCTCTACCCCCTAGGTTCAAGTGATTCTCTCACCTCAGCCTCCCTACTAGCTGAGACTACAGGTGCATACTACCACACTTGGCTGATTTTTTTTTTTTTTTTTTGTATTTTCGGTAGAGATGGGGTTTCACCATGTTGCCCAGGCTGGTCTTGAACTCCTGGGCTCAAGCGATCTGCCCGCCTGAGCCTCCCAAAGTGCTTGGATTACTGGTGTGAACCACACTGAACCTGGTCATTTTTTTCTTCCATTTTTCACTCTGTTTTTTCTTTTGATACCTTTGCCCTGGTGGATTTGATGCCCTTGAGAGCAAATAATTACGACTATTTGATTGTCACTGAGCTATATTAGCTATAAAATTTCTGAACCTCTTGGTAGACATAAATAAATTACAAAAATTAACTTGTCAGCATTTTATTTTGGTGACTGTAATAATAGCCTTAGGTGTGGGACTATAAAAACAAATAACTAAACAATTCTAATTAATTTTGGAAGAACTGAAGTGATTAATGGGGATAGAAAGGAGTTTTCTCCAGAAATAAACATCTCAGATAAATTTCTACCATCCAATGTGATATTGAATTTTTGGAATTTGCTTTTCCTTGTAATGACAATGGAAAAAAATGTTCTTTAAATTCATATAGCTGATATTTAAAAATCAATATAGGAGAGTAATTTTTAGACATAGAAATTCTATAACATGATAATTATATGATATTGGTATAATTTGTTTTCTTTTTTTGAGACAGAGTCTCGCTCTGTTGCCCAGGCTGGAGTGCAGTGGCACGATCTCCACTCATTGCAACCTCTGCCTCCCAAGTTAAAGCGATTCTCATACCTCAGCCTCCCAAGTAGGTGGGATTACAGGTGTGCACCACCATGCCCAGCTATTTTTTTTTTCTATTTTTAGTAGAGATGGGGTTTCACTGTGTTGACCGGGCTAGTCTCAAATTCCTCGCCCTCAAGTGATCTGCCAGCCTCAGCCTCTCAAAGTGCTGGGATTACAGGCCTGAGCTACCATGCCCAGCCTAATATTGGTATAATGTTTTAAAAGCTAGAAAACTGAGGGACATTTTTCAATGTTTATAGTCTTCTCCTGCCCTGCCCCTTTGCCCCCTGCTATTGTATTTTTTTTTATTGATACCTAATTGTACAAATGTATGGGGTACATGTGATTTTTGATACATACAATGTAATGATCAAATTAGGACATTTCAGATATTCATCACCATGATCATTTATTATTTGTGCTGGGAATATTTCAAATATGCTCTTCTATTTTGAAATATCCAATGCATTGTAATTAACTATCGTCATCCTATTGTGCTATCAAACACTAGAACTTATTCCCTTATCTAACTGTATATTTGTACTCATTAACCAACTTCTCTTCATCCTCTTCACCCCCAGACACCCACCCTTCCCAGACTCTGGTAACTATCATTCTACTGTCTACCTCCATGACATCCCCTTTTTAAGCTCCCACATATGAGTGAGAACATCTGATATTTGTTTTTCTGTGCCTGGCTTAATATATTTCACTTAACATAAAAACCTTCAGTTCCATTCATGTTGTTGTAAATGACAGGATTTTATTCCTTTTTATGGCTGAATAGTATTTTATTTTGTATATATACCACACATTTTCTTTATCCACCCATCCATTAATAGATGCATAGGTGGATTCTATATCTTAACTATTGTGAATAGTGCTGCAATAAACATAAGGGATACAGGCATCCCTTTGATATACTGATGTCCTTTCTTTTGGGTAAATATCCAGTAATGGGATTACTGGATAATATGGTGTTTTATTTTCAGTTTTTTTGGATAAATGTCCATACTATTTTCCATAGTGGCTGTACACACTGACAGTGTATAAGAGTTCTCTTTTGTCAACATCCTCACTAGCATTTGTTAATTTTTGTCTTTTTGGTAATAGATATTATAACTGGGGTGAGAATATATCTCATTGTGGTTTTGATTTGCATTTCCCTGATGATTAATGATGTTGAGCACTTTTTTATTTACCGTTGGTCATTTGTATCTCTTGAGAAATGTCTATTCAGATCCCTTGCCCACTTTTTAATGGGATTATTTGTGGGTTTTTTGTTTTTGTTTTTGTTTTTGCTGTTGAGTTTCTTACGTATTTTGGATAATAGTCTCTTGCTGGATGAATAGTTTGCAAATATTTTCTCTGATTCAACAGGTTTTCTCTTCACTCTGTTCATTGTTTCTATTGCTGTGTGAATTTTTTTAGTGTATAGTCCCATTTGTCCGTTTTATTTTTGTTGGCTGTGCTTTTGAAGTCTTAGCCATAAAATTTGCCTGGCCCAAAGTCCTGAAGCATTTCTCTTGTTTTATTCTAGTAGTTTTATAGTTTCAGGTGTATGTTTAAGTCTTTAATCCATTTGCAGTTGTTTTTGTATATAGTGAGATAGGGGTCTAGTTTCATTCTTCTGCATATGGATATCCAGTTTTCCCAGCACCATTTATTGAAGAGGGTGTCCTTTCCCAATGTATTTTTTTTATTTTTACATGTTTTTAACATTTTTAAATTTTTATTAAAACTGTATTTGGGGATATATTCTTTTTTAATTTTTTACATGACCTTTCCCAATGTATATATTCTTTTTTATGTTTTATGTGTTTTTAAATTTTTAATTTTTTATTAAATTTTTTGGGGGTACATAGTAGGTGTATGTATTTATGGGATACATGAGATAATTTGGTATAGGCATGCAATAAGTAATAATCACATCATGGAAAATGGGGTATTCATCCCCTCAAGCATTTATCCTTTGTATTACAAACAACCCAATTATACTCTTTTAGTTATTTAAAAATGTACAATTAAATTATTATTGACTGCAATCACTCTGCTGTGTTATCAATACTAGGTCTTATTCTTTCTACCTATTTTTTGTCCCCATTAACCATCCCCTTCCTCCCACCACCACCCCACTACCCTTCCTGGCTTCTGGTAACTGTCCTTCTACTCTCTATCTGCATGAGTTCAATTCCAATGTATATTCTTGATGCCTTTCTCAAAAAATTGGCTGTAAATGCATGGTTTTATTTGTGGTTTCTCTATTCTGTTCCGTTGGTCTATGTGTCTGTTTTTATACCAATACCATGCTGTTTTGATTATATAGCTGTATAGAACGTTTTGAAGTCAGGTAATGTGGGGGCTTCAGTTTTGTTGTTTTGCTCAGGACTGCTTTGGCTCTTTGGGGTCTTTTGTGGTTCCATGTGAATTTTAGGAGGTTTTGTTTTGTGAAGAATGTTATTGGTGTTTTGATAGGAATTATATTGAATCTGAAGACTGTTTGGGTGTTATGGTCATTTTAACAATATTAATTCTTTCAATTCATGACCATGGGATGTCTTTTCATTTGTTCATATCTTCAATGTCTTTCATCTATGTTTCATGGTTTTCCTTGTAGAAGTCTTTCACCTCCTTGGTTAAATTTATTCCTAGGTATTTTATGTTTTTAATTTATTGGAGCTATTGTAAATGGGATTGCCTTCTTGACTTCTTTCTCAGCTGGTTCATCACTGACGTATAGAAATGCTACTGACTTTCGTATGTTGGTTTGTTGAACAGTTCCAATAGTTTTCTGGTGGAGTCTTTAGATTTTTTAATGTATAAGACCATGTTGTCTACAAAGAGAAATGATTTGACTTCCCCTTTTTCCAATTTGGGTGGTATTTATTTATTTATTTATTTATTTATTTATTGAGACAGGGTCTTGCTCTGTTGCCCAGACTGGAGAGCAGTGGTGCGATCTTGGCTCACCGCAACCTCGGCCTCCAGGTTCAAGCAATTCTCCTGTCTCAACCTCCCAAGCAGCTGGAACTATAGGCACATGCCACCACATTCAGCTAATTTTTTGTATTTTTATTAAAGATAGAGTTTGACCATGTTGGCCAGGCTTGTCTTGAACTCCTGGCCCCAAGTGATTTGCCCGCCTTGGCTTCTCAAAGTGCTGGGATTACAGGTGTGAGTCACTATGCCTGGCCTGGATGCCTTTTATTTCTTTCTCTTACCTGATTGCCCTGGCTAAGACTTTCAGTACTGTGTCGAATAAAAGTGCTAAATGTAGGCATCCTTGTGTTTTAATTTTTAGAGGAAAGGCTTTCAGCTTTCCTCCATTCAGTATGTTGGCTATGGGTTTGTCATATATGATATTTATTTATTTATTTTATTTTTTGAGATGGTGTCTCACTCCGTCACCCAGGCTGGAGTGCAGTGGCACGATCTTGGCTCACTGCAACCTCTGCCTCCCTGGTTCAAGCAATTCTCCTGCCTTAGCCTCTTGAATAGCTGGTACTACAGGTATGCACCACCACACCCAGCTAATTTTTGTATTTTTAGTAGAGACAGGGTTTCATCACATTGGCCAAGCTGGTCTCGAACTCCTGACCTCATGAGCCGCCCACCTCAGTCTCTCAAAGTGCTGGGATTACAGATGTGAGCCACCATGCCTGACCCATATATGGTCTTTATTATGTTTATGTATGTTCCTTCTATGTCTAATTTGCTGAGAGTTTTTTTTTTTTATCATGAAGGGATATTGGATTCTTTCAAATGCTTTTACTGCATCTATTGAGATGATCATGTAACTTTTGTTTTTTATTCTGTTGATGTGATGTATTACCTTTATTGATTTATGAATGTGGAATCAACCTTGCACCACTGGGAAAGTTTCACTTGATCATGGTGTATTTTATTTTTGATGTGTTGTTGGATGTGGTATGCTAGTATTTTGTTGAGGATTTTTGCATCTATCTTCATCAGGGATATTGGCCTGTGGTTTTCTTTTTATGTTGTGTCCTTGTTTAGTTTTGGTATCTACTGGCCTTGTAGATTAGTTAGAAAGAATTTCCTCCTCTTCTGTGTTTTTGAAATAGTTTGAGAAGAATTGGTGTTAGTTTTTACTTACAAGTTAGGTAGAATTTAGCAGCAAAGCCATATCTGGTCCTGGGCTTTTCTTTGTTGGGAGACTTTTTATTACTGATTCAATCTCATTATTCATTATAAGTCTGTTTGGGTGTTTTATTTCTTTCTGGTTCAATCTGGGTAGTTTGTACAAGTCCAAGAAATTATCCATTTTCTTTAGGTTTTTCAATTTGTTAGCACATAGTTGTTCGTAATAGTCTCTGGTGATCTTTTATGTTCCTGTAACATCAGTTGTAATGTCTCTTTTTTTTGTTTCTGATTTTATTTTTTAGAGTATTTTCTCTTTTTTCCTTGGTTAGTGTGGCTAATGTTTCATTGATTTTGTTTATCTTTTTAAAAAAACCAACTTTTTGTTCCATTGGTCTTTTGTATTTTTTACTCTATACTTCAGTTCTCTGATTTTTATTATTTATTTTTTCTACTAATTTTGGTGTTTGTTCTTGCTTTTCTATCTCCTTGAGGGGGTATCACTAGGTTGTTGATTTGAAATCTTTTTATTTATTTATTTATTTTTTGAGACAGAGTCTCGCTCTGTCGCCCAGGCTGGAGTATTTTTTTAATGTAGATGTTTATTACTATAACCTTCCCTCTTAGCACTGCTTTTGCTATAGCCCATAGGTTTTGATATGCTGTATTCCCATTTTCATTTGTTTCAATAAATATTTTATTTCCTTCTTAATTTCTTCATTGACTAAGTGATCATTCAGGAGTATGTTCTTTAAATTTCTACATATCTGTATAGCTTCTAAGGTTTCCCCTGTTATAGATTTCTAGTTTATTTCATTGTGATTTAGGAAGATTCTTGATAAAATTTCAATTTCTAAAACTTTGCTGAGATTTGTTTTGTGGCCTATATTGTCTATCCTGGAGAATGTTTCATATGCCCATTAAAAGAATATGTATTGTGCAACTGTTGGATGAAGTGTTCTGTAAATATCTGTTAGGTCCATTTGATTTAAAGTGCAGTTTAAATCCAATGTTTCTTTGTACCTGAGACTGGGCAATTTATAAAAGAAAGAGATTTAATTGGACTTACAGTTCCATGTGCCTGGGGAGCCTCATAATCGTGGTGGAAGGAAAGGAAGAGCAAGTCACTTCTTACGTGGATGGCAACAAAGAGAGAGAGTTTGTGTGGGGAAACTCCACGTTATAAAGCCATCAGATCTTGTGAGATTTACTCACTATCATGAAAACAGCATGGGAAAGACCTGCCCCCATGATTCAATTACCCCTGACTGGGTCCCTCCCGCAACACGTGGGAATTCAAGATGAGATTTGAGTGAGAACACAGCCAAACCATATAATCATTATATAATGACTTTGTCTCTTTTTGCAGTTTTTGACTTAAAGTCTCTTTTATCTGATGTAAGTATAGCTACTCCTGCTTGCTTTTGGTTTCCATCTGCATAAAATACCTTTTTTCATCCCTTCACTTTCACTCTAAATGTGTCTTTACAGGTGAAGTGAGTTTCTTGTAGGCAACATATAGTGGGGTTATGTTTTGTTTTTAAATGTATTCAGCCAGTGTATGGATTTTAAATGTATATCTTTTAAGGGGGAATTTAATCCACTTACATTCAAGGCTATTTTTGATACATTAGGACTTATTCCTGTTATTTTGTTAGTTGTTAATCTGGTTCCTTTGTATATCTTTTGTTTCGTTCTTCTTCTCTTATTAATAACAGTGTAGCTTAGTGATTTTCTGTAGAGGTAATATTTTAGTCCCTTCTCTTTCTCATTTATGTATCTACTCTACTAGTAGAGTTTTAAACTTTCATATGTTTTCATAATGGTACATATTGTCCTTTCACTTCTAGATCTAGGACTCATTTAAGCACTTCTTGTAGTGCTGGTCTAGTGGTGATGAATTCCCTCAGTTTTTGCTTGTCTGGGAAAGACTTTATTTCTCCTTTATTTTTGAAGGATAGACTTTCTGGGCATAGTATTCTTGCCTAGCAGGGTTTTTTCCCTTCTTTTAGCACTTTGAATATACTAACTCATTCTCTTCTGGCCTATAAGATTTCTGCTGAGAAATCTGCTGTTAGTCTGATAGGGGTTCTATTATATATGACTTGACGCTTTGCTCTTGCTGTTCATAGAATTTTCTCATTATCTTTGACTTTTGACAGTTTTACTATAATGTGCTTTAGAGAAGACCTATTTGGGTTGAATCTGTTTGGGGATCTTTGTGCTTTCTGTATCTGGATGTCTGTTTCTTGCAGGACTTGGGACGTTTTCAGCTACTATTTAGTTAAATAGGTTTTCTATGCCTTTGCCCATTATTTCTTCTTCTAAAGCTTTCAAAATTAGAATAGTTGATTGCTTTATAGTTTCCTATGTCATATAGGCTTCCTTCATTCTTTTTCATTCTTTTTTTTTTTTTTTTTTGTCCAACTGGGTTATTTTAAAAGATCTGTCTTCTAGTTGAGAAATTTTTTCTTCTGCTTGATATAGTCTATTGTTGAAGCCCTCAATTGTATTTTTAAAATTTTATTCACCGAATTCTTCAGTGCCAGGATTTCTGCTTGAGTCTTCTTATGATATCTATCTCTTTTTTGAGTTTCTTATTCAGATCATAAGTTGTTTTCCTGATTTTTAAATATTGTTTATCTGTGTTCTCTTGTATCTTACTGTATTTCTTTAATATCAGTATTTTGAAAATTGTTTTAGGCATTTCAGATGTTTCTTTTTCATCAGAATCTGTTGCTGGAGAATTGTGTTTCCTTGGAGGTGTCATGTTTCTTTTTTTTCTTCATGTTTCTTTGTTTCTTCATGTTTCTTTTGTCATTACATTGATGTCTATACATCTATTGTTACAGTTGCTTCTTCCAGTTTTGTGGGTTGGTTTTTGCAGGAAGAGATTTTCCCTATAAATGTATCTATAGTATTGGTTGGGTAGGGCACTTTGGCTTTGAAAGTTGGGTGGATGCAGTAGTGTAGTCTCCATAGGACTTCTTTGTCTATAATCAGCATCAGTGGTGTCTGTGAGTTCTTCAGTGGCTTAGGCTGTGGTTGACAGTGAAGACTATGGTGAGGTTTTGCTGGGCATAGGGACACCAGGCAGATCAGTCCTTAGTCCCCATGTGGCATATGTGAGCATCAGTTGTTGTGAGTCCAGGTAGGCTGATCCTTAGGCCTCCAGGTGGCTTGTTCAGGTGCCAGCAGTCACAGTGGTGGACCCAGTGAGTGCCAATTTGTCTAGTGAATCGGGGTTTTAGTTCTCAGAGTAGGCAAACCCTTATCCTGGCTTTTTAGGTCCCAGCTTCCCTTGACTGTGACTCCCAAAAGTGTAGAGAGACTTTGCTATCCTGGCTGCAGTGCCAAAATTGTAGAGACCAAGGGGAAAACTCCCCCTTGCCTTCAGAAGATTTACTGAAAAATCAACTTTCTTTATAAGGAAAGGGAGAAAGGAGAGTTGGGGAATGTAGACAATTCTTTTGAGGGACAGTGAATAATTATTAGGTAGAATGAATTCCTCTCCTCCCTACCATTTATTAAGGTATAATTGATGATTAAAAATTGTATGTGTTTACACTGTGTGTGATGTTTTGATATATATATATACATTATGAAATTAATAAAGCAATCTAGTTAACATATTCGTGCCACATATACTTACCATTTTTTGTCATGAGAACATTAAGGTCTTATCTCAGCAATTTTCAAGTATACGGTACATTATTATTAACTATAGTCACCATGCCATACAGTAGATCTGCAGAACTTATTCATCCTGTCTACCTGAGATATTTTACTTTTTGATCAGCATCTCCCGATTCCCCCCATTCTAACCTCCCCCAGTTTTTTTTACCCATCATTCTCTCTGATTCTATGAGTTCAGTGTTTTTTAGTTTCCACATACAAGTGATATCATGAAGTATTTGTCTTTTTGTATCTGGCTTATTTCACTTAGAATAATGTCCTCCAGGGTCATTCATGTTTTTGAAAATGACAAGATTTCCTTTTTTAAAATCTGAATATATTCCACTGTGTAGATATACATTACTTTTTAATGCATTCATTTTTCACTGGACTCTTGGGTTGTCTCCATATCTTGGATATTGTGAATAACGCTACAATGAACATGGGAGTGTAGATATCTCTTTGACATACTGATTTCATGTCCTTTGGATATGTACCTAGTTGTGAAATCACTGGATCATATGGTAGTTCTATTTTCAACTTTTTTAGAAGGCTTTATATTATTTTTTCAGTGACTGTACCAATATACATTCTCACCAAGACTGCACAAGGGTTCCTTTTTCTCCACACCTTATCCAATACTTATCTTTTGTCTTTTCGGCAATAGCCATTTTAACAGATGTAAGGTAATATCTCATGGTAATTTTAATTTGTATTTCTCTGATGATTAGTGAGTGATGTTGACCATTTTATTATACACCTGTTGCCACTTTGTATGTCTTCTCTTGACAAATGTTTATTCAGGTCATTTGCCCACTTTAAAGATTGTCGAGTTTTTTTGTTATTATTTGAATTCTTTATATATTTTGGATATTAACTCCTTCTCAGCCATATAGTTGGAAAATATTTTCTGTCAACATGTAGGTTTCATAATGTTGATTGTTTCCTTTGCTGTTGAGTTCAGTTTACTAGTATTTTGTTGAGAATTTTTTCATCTATGTTCATCAGGTATATTAGCCTATAATTTTCATCTCTTGTAGTGTTTTTGGCAGGCTTTGGTGTCATGGTAATGCTGGCCTTGTAAAATGAGTTTGGAAGTGTTACCTTCTCTTAATTGTTTTGGAAGAGTTTGAGAAGGTCTCTTTAAATAAGTGTACAGTTGACTGGTGAAGCCGTTAGGTCCTGGGTTTTTCTTTGTTGGGAGGATTTTGATTACTAATTTATCTCTCTACTCATTATTGGTCTGTTCATATTTTCTATTTCTTCATGATTCACTCTTGGTAGGTTGTATGTTTTTAGGAATTTATCCATTTCTTCTATTTGTCCAATTTGTTGGTGTATAATTGTTCACAGTATTATTTTATTATCCTTTTTATTTCTGTGGTATCAGTCAGTTGTAATGTCTCCTTTTTTATTTATAATTTTAGTTATTTGAGCCTTCTCTCTTATTTTCTTAATCTAACTAAAGGTTTGCTAATTTATTTGTCTCTTTAAAAAACCAACGTCTAGGTGACCCAGGAATTCTATTATTCATACAGACTTGCATTACTTCTTTATTCTTAACCACCCTCCCTTCCCCATGTGTTTTTTGAGATCACAGGACACTCTAATCCCTGGGCCTCTCTGGGTTCTGATGTTGGTTGGACCTCTACCAGTGTTTGGGTTCAGTTTTCTTTTCTTCTACAAGGTCATTCATGTCTCTATTCATTTCGTATCCTCCAAATGCTTATCAACATCTCTTGTCCATACTCTCCTATTCTCCTTGTCTAAAAAATGTTGAAATGTTTTATTATTTTACTGTCATTTGAATGCATTTGGGAAAGATAAAAGACATATATACATGTATTCAACCCATCATGTTTATCCAAGTCCATCATTATTATTTTTTAGTTTCTCTCTTTATTTAAAAATATAATTTTGACACCATTACAGAATAAGTAAGTCTGTTATGTTTTATTGCTTTAGTATTTGATTTCAGATTGCGGTAGGCAGAACACTAAGATGGCCCACAAGATTCCTATCCCTTGGTGTACAGAACCTGTGTAATCCCCTCCCTTTGAGTCTAGGCAACATGATGGATGCCATGCCCATGGTTAGGTTAGGTTATATAGCAAAGGTGAAAGATAATTGAGGTCCCTGTAAGTTCACTTGGAGTTAATAAAAAAAGGAGATTATTCTGAGTAGTCTTTGCCTAATCAGATGAACCCTTGAAAGAGGATCGAGAAGTCAGAGAGATTTCAAGCAACAGAAATGCTGTCTTGATGACTTTGAAGGAACAAACAACCATGTGAACTACCTGTGGAGGAGGCAATATAGCAGGAACCTAAGGGTGACCTCTAGTAACTGGGAATAATTCCCAACTGATAATCAGCAAGAAAAATAGGGTCTTCTGTCATACAACCACACAGAACTAATTATACCAAGAACCAATAAGTTTGGAGGAGGACCCAAGCTTCAGATGAAAATGTACCTGTGACTAATATTTCAGCTTAGTAAGACACTGAGGAGAGTTGCCAGCTAACCTGTACCTGGACATCTAACACATGCAAACTGTAAGATAATAATTTTGTATTGTTTTAAGCCACTACATTTTGGTCATTCATTATTCAGCAACAGAAAATGAATGCACAGGCCTGTCATGCTTCATATTCTATTATACTGAAGTCTATTGATATATGTATGTTCTTCTCTCTGAGACTTGGATATGGCCTTGGGGTTGAGGGATGGTGTGTGTGTTTATGATTGGGTGGTTGTTTTATTTAGCATATATTCTATTTACTCCTGTAAAACAATAAGATTGCTTTACTTTTACATGCATTTCTAAATTATGATCATAGTTTAAAGAATATTATTAATTAAATCTTTATCATTACCAGTTTTGGTGAGACAAATTCATTTGGTAATGAAATAATATTAATAATAGCAACAACAATATCAATGACTCCTAATATTTACTAAATGCATGCTATGTGGCAAGCATTGTGCAAAGTGTTTTTTATTTAATCCTACCAAGTATTGTTATTATTATTATTCCCCTTTTACAGTTCAGGAAACAAAATCTTAAGGAAACTTCCAAAGGCCACATACCCTAGGAATGGTGGATCCAGAATTCTATACCAGATTGCCAAACTCCTCAGTTTGTGCATTTAACAGTTATGGAAAACTGCCTACAGGAATCTACAGAATGTTTATTATTATTATTATTATTGAGCCAGGGTCTCACTCTGTTGCCCAGGCTGGAATGCAGTGGCATGATCACAGCTCACTGTAGCCTAGAACTCCTGGGCTCAAGTGATCCTTCCACCTCAACCTCCCAAGTCGTTGGGACTACATGCAAATGCCACCATGCCTGGATGTTTTTTTATTTTTTGTAGAGATGGGATCTTACTATGTTGTCCAGGCTGTTTTCAAACTCCTGGACTCAAGCAATTCTTCCACCCCAGCCTCCCAAAGTGCTGGGATTACAGGCATGAGCTACTGTGCCCAGCAAATGTCAGCGTTATTGAAAATGAAACAGTTGACCTTTAACATTCTTGCTTTTTATGTGTATGGTTCTGACTAGTCACATGCAGCTCTGCAAGCTTATGTGATTTTGCTGTAATGTAAGTTCATGTCGCTCAAATTTGGGAGAGTGGAATAACTGGTGAGGGATCCCAGCAGATGACAAGGAGGATCTCAGCTAATGGTTGTGTGTGCTCTGATGCTCATTAAGAAACCCAAGGGATCATTTCAGAGTTTGGATGTTTTCCTTTACATTGTGGGTTGAAATTATATGGCACTGTGAAGTAAATGGGCAGATTTTTAATAGTATTTGGCAAGAGGGACCCAGGAATGTCTGAGGGAGCTAGGCATAAGGACCAAAAGTAGATGGAAAACAAAGGGCCACTTTATTATTGGATAGACCAGGCCAGTACCCCAATTATATAATTGAAGGGAGCTCTTGGCTTAGGTTTGAGGCCTAATTTGGACATCCTAGTTCCCCTCAAGCCTATATCCAAAGTTGGGATCTTTTACCACCTCTGCTTGGCTTCCTGGTAGAGGAGCTTTCATTAGTGACCAGCAGGTTTGGGCATGTGTTCAGAAAGAGTAAGACTTCTGGGCCCTGAGGCAGCCTTGACTCAGTGAATAGTCCTGCTGCAGAGAAGGAACGGGAGCTAAAGATCCTACAAGGGAAATGGCTATGTAATGTGCTCTTAATAACAATGTCTGATGGATTATCTTGGATTCTAACCAATCAGATTGGCTCTTTCTCCTCCCTTGGTGGTATCTAGAAGAGCATGAGCATTCTTCCTCTTACAATGGCAATTATAGATTTGGTGACTTAAGGAGTCTAAAAGGACCTCCTAAGATGAATCTATTCTTATTTATCAGACTGATATATATCTGACTTTCGCAAGAAGCTGAAGACATGTTGTTTAAATAATGGACAATCCATTCTTTCCTTTGCATATGTTCGATTTTTTAAGTTTTAAGTCTGCAGGCATGGTGATATACAGATAGGATGATGATTATATGCTTAAAACAAAACCTAAAACAAAATCCCCTATATCCTCACCTGTATTAAGATGTGCGGCATGATCTTACTTCCAAGTTGAAGAAAAAAAAAATCACAAAAGAGTATGGGATTGAGAAAGAGTTTTGTTTCTGGTTGCCCTCTCCAGCCTGTTTATCTATATCATGACGTCTGTTATGAGGCTGCCAATGTAGTCACCAACAGTCACATTCTATTAGTTAAATTATAAGGTGCAGAATGAGAAAGCTTTTGAAAACTATGACTAATGTTGAATTCCTTATAAACAACCAACTTGTGGCCTCCACTTTATTGCTTCTAAGTGAGAGTGCATTAAAAATCTGTTAATATCTAGCTGCAAACTCAGGAGTAATTGCCCAGCCAGCCTTTTGAGATTAATTATAAGTCCAGAGCTGTCATTATATTCTGACTGGTTTCTCCAGTCAGGAGTGGTCTGCCTCTGAAGTAGTGCTTCATGTGCTCTTGACTGTGGTTTGAAAGGTTTTGAAATTCAGTTGAAAATCTGAGCTGCTACCTCCCTGGTGAGTTTATCTCCTTCCAATTTATTTTGATGAGGTTCACATGGGGTAAGCCTATTGGATTTATGGCCCCAGAGCCTATTAGTTTCATTGTTTATATGCTCAAAGACAAAAATATTAAAAATAGTTTAAGTGGAAAGAACTTTAGAAGTAGAATATAGCAGCAACTTTGAATAATTTATTCCATCAACAAAGATATATTAAGTTGTTCCAATGTGTCTAGCACTGTTTCTTACAGGCAGTGGGGACACAGGAGTGGACCAAATAACAGCCTATTTGATACGGTTTTTATCTGTGTCCCCACCCAAACCTCAGGCTGAATTGTAATCCCCCCGTTGGAGGAAGTGATTGGATCATGGGGGTGGATTTCCCCCTTGTTGTTCTTGTGATAGTGAGTGAGTTCTCATGAGATTTTGTTGTTTGAAAGTGTGTAGCACCTCCCTCTTCACTCTTTCTCTCTCCTTCTGGCCATGTCAAGATGTGCTTGCTTCCCTTTTACCTTCTGCCATGATTGTAAGTTTCCTGAGACCTCCCCAGTCATGAGTCCTGTACAGCCTGTGGGAACTTGAGCCAATTAAACCTATTTTCTTTGTAAGTTACCCAGTCTCAGGTAGTTCTTTATAGCAAGATGAGAGTGGACTAATACAGAAAATAGGTCCCGAGTAGTGGGGTATTGCTATAAAGATACCTGAAAATCTGGAAGCAACTTTGGAACTGGGTAATGAGCAGAGGTTGAAACAGTTTGGAGGACTCAGAAGACAGAAAGATAAGGGAAAGTTTGGAACTTCCTAGATACTTGTTGAATGGTTGTGACCAAAATGCTGATAGTGACATACACAGTGAAGTCCAGGCTGAGGTGGTCTCAAATGGAGATGAGGAACTTATTGGGAAATGGAGTAAAGGCCACTCTTGCTATGCTTTAGCAGGCATAGCTAAAGCATGCTTGGGTCTTAGAATTATGGTGGGAGGCAAAAGGCACTTCTTACATGGCGATGGCAAGAGAAAATGAGGAATATGAGAAAGCAGAATCCCCTGATAAAACCATCAGATCTCATGAGATTTGTTCACTACCAAGAGAAGAGTATAGGGAAAACCACCTCCGTGATTCGAATTATCTCCCATTGGTCCCTCCCACACCTGCAGGTATTACGGGAGTGCAATTCAAGATGAGATTTGGGTGGGAACACAGCACCAAACCATATCAGTGTTCAACGCACAACAAGGAGGCCAGTGGGGCTGGAATAGAGAGAATGAGGAAAAGAGTATTAGGAGATTAAGTCAGAGAGGAAGTGTCAGGTTGGAAGATGTTACACTCTGGTAAAGACTTCTGTATTAGTCCATTCTCACATTGCTATAAAGAACTACCTGATACTGGGTAATTTATAAAGAAAAGAGGTTTAATTGACTCACAGTTCAGCTGGCTGAACTGGAAGCATGGTTGCGGAAGACTCAGGAAACTTACAATCATGGCAGAAGGTGAAGGGGAAGCAGGCACATCTTACATGACTGAAGGAGGAAGAGAGCAAAGAGGGAGGTGCTACATGCCTTTATACAACCAGATCTCATAAGAACTCACTCTCATGAGAACAGCAAGGGGGAAATCCACCCCCATGATCCAATTGCCTCCCACCAGGCCCCCCGTCAAACACTGGGGATTACAATTTGACTCAAGGTTTGGGTGGTGACACAAATCCAAACCATTTCAACTTCATATTTTAGGATGTTAAAAGGGGAGCTTTCATAGAGTGTTTTAGTTTCCTATTGCTATGGTAACCAATTACCACAAAGTTACTGGCTTAGGAAAATACAAATTAATTATCTTCTAGTTCTGGAGGTCAGATATCCAAAATGAGTCTTGCAGAGTGTATTATTTTTCTAGGGCTGCCATGAAGCAAGTACAAACTGGGTGGCTTAAACATCAGAAATTTATTGTCTCGCAGTTCTGGAGGCTAAAATCTGAGATAAAGGTGTCAGCAGGATTGGTGTGAAGAATAATCTGTCTCATGCCTTTCCACTAGTTTCTCATGGTTTGCTGGCAATCTTTGGCATACCTTAGTTTGCAGAAGCATCACCACAATCTCTGCTTTCACCTTCACGTGATGCTCTTCCTGTGTTCATGTCTGTGTCCAATTTTCACTTCTTTATCAGGACACCGGTCATATTGAATTAGGTCCTGCCCTAATGACCTCATTTTAACTTGGTTATCTCTATTAAAGACCCTAACTCCAGATAAGATAACATTCTGAGGTACTGGGGGTTAGGACTCCCACATACTTTTTTTTTGGAGGGGACACAATTCGATTCATAACATGGGGGTTAAAATCAAGGTGATGTCAAGACTGCATTCCTTCCGGATACTCTAGGGGAGAATCTGTTCTTTGATCTTGCCACCTCTAGAACCCACATTCCTGGGCTCATGGCCCCTCCCAGCAATGACACCACTCCCACCTCTCCTTCCTTTTGCTCATCTTGTCTAACTCTCACTCTCTTGCCTCCCTCGAATAAGAACCTTTGTTATTATACCTGGAGAGTTAAAGATAATCTCCCACCTCAAGATCCTTAACTTAGTCACATCTGCAAAGACTCTTTTACCACATAAAGCAACATATTCACAGGTTCTGGGGATTGTGGGTTAGGGATTAGGGGATCAAGACATCTTTGAGGAATCATTACTCTGCCCACCTCAGAGGGTTTTGAGCAGAGGAGTGATATAATCTGCATTGTATTTTAGAAAAATCTCTGTACCTGCTGGGTGGAAGGGAAGAGTTTGAAGAAGCAGACCCAGTAGAAGACTGTAGCAGTGGTTCCGGTGGAAGAAGATGGTGCCCTGGACAAGAGTGGTTGGGGTGGAGATGCAGAGAAGTTGTCAGATTCTGGATGTATTGTGAAGATTGACTTGCCCATGGACTGCATGAGACAGGTGAGATAATAAATCTTCCTTATTGTCTCTTTTTCAGAATAACAGTAACTCATATTTGTTTACCACCTTACAATTTTTGACATGGTTTATACATTTATTTTCTCATTAGAATTCCCTACAACCTTTTTATATATAATTATTTTTATATTTATTTTACATAGGCAGGACTGGAAGATCAGAGAGGTGATTTCTTCTAGTGATTTGATTTTTAGTTGTTTTGAGCCAAATTTTTTTTTTTTTAATTGTCTTGAAATATGCTTGATGGGGCAACCCGCTCAGGTCCCCTTCCACACTGTGGAAGCTTTGTTCCTTCGCTCTTTGCAATAAATCTTGCTGCTGCTCAGGAAAAAAAAGAAAAAAAAGAAATATGCTTGATGGGTTTTAGGCACAGAAATTACTAGGTAAGTTTATACTGCTGATAAAGGGAAACAGGTGTTATCTGATGTCACCTATGTTGTATAAATAAATTCACAAATTCCAAAGCCAGAGATAGTTCCATATTTAGTTTGGTGAGGATTAAATGAGTTAATATATACAAAGAGTTTAGAACATTGTCTGGTACACATAAGCCCTATATAATAATAATCATGACAGTTATTATTTACTATTTAGAGTCAGTACTTCTAAAAGATATTTGAAATGGCTATTTTAAAAAGGCAAAACAAAACAAAGAAAAAAATACAGGAAAAATTTATATTGTGATTTCCTAGAATAAATCAGTTGCTGCAGTTAAATGTTTTAGTTCTGAGCATCTAGGCAGCTATGTCAAAAACGAAAACACTGTTATGTAATATAGTTCTTGTTGATTTGTAATTGAAATCAAATTAGGTCATCTAAAGAAATGAACTTTTTATGAAATTCTAATCATAATTCAATGTGCAGATCCTTGTACAAAGGGGCTTTGAAACAATATTTTGGACTTTCAAAAAGTCTTAAAGAAGGCCTTTCAGGCATGACATTAAATCTTACTGCAATGAAGTACTGTATGAATGTGCTAAACCCATATATTCTAGGTGTTTATTTTTTGTAAGTGTTCATTTTCCCTCCTGTTGCCAGAGTGACTTTTAAAAATGCAAACATGATCATGTTACCCCCTGCTTAAAATTCTTCCCTGACTCTTCATTGCCCACAGTGGTGGTCTCAAGCTTATTTTTAGTCATGGAACCATTTCCTCAAATTAGAGCTTACACAGAAATTCAATACGTAAACCACATATCAGCTGAGTTGCTCTGGATGAAGTGCAGGTGAGGACTTGGCATCTGCATTTCCAGCTTCATCTACCTCTCTCCTCGTGCACCTTGTTCCATCCTCCAACCATCAGGATATAATCAGAACCCCTCAGTGTGGCCTGAACAACTTCCATTCAACCCTTAAGTTGCCATACTGGCTGCACTTAGTTTGAGCTTAGATGAGGATCTAACTTATTAATGAAACTGGTACATTTTTGAAAATGAGTGGTTAAAAAATTAAAATTATATGAGTTTTGAAATATTTACTTATTGTTCAACAAACTGGTTTTATGTTATTGTTAGGCATATAAAATGGTTTCATTAAAACTATGTTTTAAAAGGTCTCTCTAAAAATATTAACGCAGATATAAAAAACAAAGAGCAAAAATAAAAACAAAAAATAAAAAAATACTAAAGCTGATATATTGATTGAATATTTCAAAAAAGACAAGTGTAATAATTACTCTTCAAACATATTACTGTATTTTACTTAGTTTCTTAGTTGGGTCTGTCTTTAAGCCTATGTCATTGTTTCTCTTCCTCCTCCCCTTGTTTTCTTTCTTTATTCTTTGAGTAAATAATGCTTTTGTCCCCAGTATGGTTCTAAAATTTTAATAAAATTGCCTCTAATCTTCAAAACATAATTTTATGATATATAAATGGAAAATTTTTGATATATTAACTTCTGGATGAAAATTCTGTTTTTAACGAGAATATATTATCTCTGTGAGTGGTGAGGTAATCAGTAAGCTCACAACAAATGCAGCTAAGTAGAAGATATTCCCAATTCTCTTTTAAAATATATTAAAATGGTTAAACATTTTAGCCTAGATATTTTTGTTTCAATCCAGAATAACTTTCTTTGACATGCACTTCTATAAGACAAATCTTGTAGATCAAGGTTTCTCAGAGCCAGGCTGCCAACTAGTCCTAGCTAGTGCTAGGCTGTGCGCTGGCATGCACTCTGTGCCTACTCAGTGGCTTCTAGAGCAGGTTTGAGGCACCCACCAGTGAGCTTCAGTGTTGTCCTCCTAGGAACTCATTCCTGTGAGAGCAGAAGGTGAATCCTAAAAAAGATCAAGCAGGAAAGGGCTGCTTGAAAAAATAAGATATGAAAACTGGAAAAGGCTAGCCAAGAGCTCATTCTTATTGCAGATTTTATTGGCCTTGTGAAGTTCTTGGAGAAAGCAAGCCAGTGGCCTCAGATGGAGCTCTGCTTGGAGGAGAGTGAGTGGAGAGCTCTGCTTCTGATGAGTGGTCCCTGTACAAGCAGTGAGAGCACACTATGGACAGGGACACCATCAGGGCTGTGCTGGGAGCCCAGCAGGAAGCTCTGCAGGAGCTACCACTCAAGTCCCCTGAGTTCCCCACTGAGGCCATCAAGTGGGACTGCAGCATGTTCCCCATTGAGAGGGAAGGTCCAGATTACACATTATGGGTCTCTAACTACCAGCCCCCTAAAGGCAGGTACAATGATATCACCAAGATGTACACACAGGTAGAACTCAAGAGAGAGTTGCAGCAGCCAACCTTGGAACATGATGCTCCGAGAGTCAGAATGACCAGAGTTCCAGTTGGCTTTCCACAGAATCAGGCATGCTGTTAATAAATATGTGTTTAATTAAAAAAGACAAAAAAAGGAAGAAAAAGGTTGTCTTTATGATTGTTTGGAACATTTCACCAAATTTAGGTTTTGTGAAAGTATAGACTTCTCAACTCTATTCCATTCTCTTCTGGAACAGAATGTCAATTTATCTGAATAAATATAGGAGCTCCATCAAAAGACTCTTCAGGTTGAAATATTCCAAAGTGCAATTACAGAATTTCAAAATTAAATCCTGTATCCTGTTTAAATTTGTATTGTTAACATTTGTTCACATCCTTGTTTTTGTATAGACAAATTTCATTTGCTCTTCTGCAAGTTTTGTTTTCAACAACCTTAATTCTGTAAAAAGCTTTGCAAGCTGAAGTTTTTGTTCTTCCACTTGTTGAATGCCTTGATTTAAAAATTCAATACTTGTTAATAAAATGTGACCAAAATTTAGAAAACTTGTTTACAAGAGTTGTCACCACTTAGGTTGACTTGAGGGCAGGTTTCCCCTTGCTGTTCTCATGACAGTGAGTGAGTTCTCATGAGAGCTGATTGTTTAAAAGCATGTGGCACTTCCTTCTTCTTTTTCTCTCCTGATTCATCATGGTAAGAGGTGCTTGCTTTCCCTTAGTCATCTGCCATGATTGTAAGTTTCCTGAGGCCTTCCAGCCTTATGCTTCTTGTATAGCCTGTGGAACTGTGAGTCAATTAAACCTCTTTTCTTCATAAATTACCCAGTCTCAGGTACAGCAGTGTGAGAATAGACTAATATACTTCAATTAAAGATTTATTCTTAATAGGTTCAAAGCTTTGGCTGATGGGGAAATGGGGCTGTCTAGAATGCCAGATACATGTTACAAGGGGAGGGAGGAAAGTAAGTGAGAGTATGTCTTATTCCCCTTCTGAACTGCTGAGGCGGTCATCTTAGCTGTCCATAGTGCTATGAGCCACTGGAAAACAGCCCCTTTCTTAATGTCTTGGCTATCAGGAATGGTCATCCATCTGGCAAACATTTGCAGTGTGCCTATACCATGTGTTAGATACAGCCTGAGGTGCTGGGGTTGCAGAGTCAAACTCTTAATCTTTTTTCAGAATGAACCTATGGCAGGTGAGAGGGGAAAACAAACCATTTTACCAGCATATGATGGGCACTGTGATGGAGGTATAAACAGGGTCTTGTAGGAACATAAAAGCGAGGGGCTGCAGACTGCTTGGATGAGACAAGCGAAGGCAGCTCCTGAGCTGAAGTTTGAAGACAAGTAGGCATTCCTCAGACTATCAAAAGTCAGGCATTGGGCAAAAAAGCGAGAGCATATATGTAGCATAGTGACTGAGGGTGCCTAGCGTATTTAGGGAAACCTTCAAGTAGCTCTGTATGCTGGAAGTTGAGTTTGTGTTGGGAATGTGGAAGGTGAGAAATTTGCCTAAAATCAACTCATCAGAGGCTGGTGAACGCTACAGGGAAATGATTGGTGGCAGTTTAGATATATTTCTGAAACTTTTGAATTTCATAAAAGATGACCTCTCAGTGACAATCTTTTTTTTTTTTTTTTTTTTTTTTTTAAGATGGAGTCTAGCTCTGTGGAGTGCAGTGGTGTGATCTGGGTTCATTGTAACCTCCACCTCCCAGGTTCAAGTGATTCTTCTGCCTCAGTTTCCCAAGTAGTTGGAATTACAGGCACCTGCCACCATGCCCAGCTCATTTTTGTATTTTTAGAAGAGACGGGGTTTCACTGTTTTGGCCAGGCTGGTCTCGAACTCCTGACCTCGTGATCCGCCTGTCTTGGCCTCCCAAAGTGCTGGGATTATAAGCGTGAGCCACCGCGCCTGACTGACAATGAATTTTATACCGAAAACTCTGTTTACTTTTGTATAGCCTTACTGATAGGTTAGAACATGGCTATCTCATTGTGATGACAGATTGTAGGAAACAGTTGCTCAATTGATAGTATCAGTCTATCTTGGTCAAATGTCTTAGTTATATGAATTTATCATTTAACACCAACAGTACAAATGTTCAGCTGGTAAATAGCTCAAAGATCAACAGGAAGGTGTCTAAAACTACAGGAATGTCCAAGCAAGTAAGGTTCCACAGTGAGGGAGGAAGTGGAATGAAGGGGAGGAGATGGCAGACTTGAAAAGAGCCCAAGAGTTTCGTTGTGGGACAGTGAAGTATTTCAGTTTTCCGGATAGTTATGAAAACTGAAATTATGTCTCCAAATGTGGGTTCAAAGGGAGGGTGGGACGCTGAAATATTGTTTTTGCTTTGTGTAGGCAGAGTTCCTGCCTCAAGAAGAGGTTTGGCAGTAACAAAGGTTAGCTCTTCTCCTGGCCATCACTCAGAAAAGTGTTCCCACAAAGTGGCTGACTTAAAAAGTAAACTTGACTAAGTATCATATCATATGAGCAGCACTGGAAAGAGGCAGAGCTGAGGGAAAGAGGGAAGCTTCTGTGTAGACATTGACTTGACTCTTTGACCACCATACCTTGCCTTTCAGTTTGTGGGTAGCTTAGGAAACCGAAGTCAGACAACAGAGCTGGCTTTTGGGGGATAAGAACTGTGTCTTTCAGATGTTTCTCATAGTGTTTTACAGAATATGCCCTCAAAAGAAGCTGAAACAATTCAAAAAAGAAAGTCTGACACATTTCAATGCTGTGTTCAAACCTTCTGTTTTCCAAAACAGGCCATCAGGTATCAGCAGCAAATCACTTTTGTGGATTATAAAAGGAAGGCGACTTGCAGCTCTGAAATCTTAAATTCTCTGTTCCATGTTCTGTGTTTTATAAATAAGCATAATTGGTGTTCATAAAAGAAATCTGCAATCTCAGCCTACTTCAGGATGTTGGTGAGTTGACTAAGCTGTAAAACTCCTTAAAAGTCAGGATGTTTGGGCAGAAGAGGGCAAAACGTCTAGACAGAACAGAAGGTTTAAACTGCCCCTGGTGATGTTTAGTGGGAATTGACTTCAGCAGCTTTTCCTCCTGGGTGAACAGCTTGTGATTTGAGACTGTGAAGTGGTTGGACTGAAATGCTTTCTACTCTGAAGTTATATGACTATTTTTTTTTCACATGGTGAATAAAGATATTGATGGAAAAGACATAATTATCAAGATAAAAGTGTGTTTTAAAATAATACTTTTAAGTGTTCGACTGTATTCCTTTGTCCTTATGCAAACCAAACCTTGAGAAACAAAGACTGATAAGATCTTGTGGAGAGAAAGTCAAATATTCCAATTCATTTGGCTTTGTTTGTGCCATACGTGTAAATAACTCCAACAAGATAGTCTGAGAAATAAGAGTTCATCTGGGAACATTCTTAGTCTTGTTATTAATGTTTTAAAATCCTTAGAACTCTTTTGCCAAATTCTGGGGCTTAAAATGCAAAGATAAGGATGATTATTTTCAGAGCCAAGTGTGGAAATTATTCATCTAGTATCTCTCTGTGTTCCTGCAGTGCTATTGACTCTTGCAAAATGGGATCTCATATCTCTTTACTAATGAGAACTCAAATCTTCCCTGGGGATTGGCAACTCTAAAGGCTCATTACTCATATGTTTGATGTTATCTTTTGCTGGCAAATAACTGACGCTAGAGTCCTGAACATTTGCCTTTTAGCTTTGCTGTTTGCCCAACATTATGCTAATTCATCTGAAATGGAATTGTCAGTAGCTGCAGAATGTCTTTACCTTTCTTGAGAATTGAAGAAATTTATCTTCACCGGAAGCCTTAATACTAAGCACCCTTTTTTTTTTTTTTTTTTTTTTTTTTTTTTTGCGTTCTTGGTCTTTTCTTCCAGGAGGTGGCGATAGAACATCATAAATATCAAAGCATAAAACGCATGCGTTTTGCCCCTCCAAATCTTCCATTGTGGAGCTTATGACCAGCGTGAGTTACTATTCAGGATTTGAGCCTTGGGTGAGCTCTTTCATTGTAACATGTGACTTCCAAGTCATATCTGAAGAGAGAGCAGAAGTACTTTCAACTCCATTGATCACTTGTTTTTCCACTTAGCTTCTCATTTTCTGAGTTTGTGCTGTTGAGTGCAGGAAACGTTAAATAGGTTGGCTTCCAGTTGACAGATGCTGAGATTTACTAGTGCTGTTGTAGGTTGGGCTTTTGAACCTAGAATTATTGCTTTTGCTGTAAACCAACATGGCTGCCATGCTGTTTTCTAGACGTATGAGGATACAACAGGCTCTATTAGAGACTAATTTTTAAAATAGCCCCTGATACTCCTCAACTCTTTCTGTTTAGCATTTTGTACACTATTCTTCAAGTTGGCATTTGGCAGCTTTTCCTCCTCTTACGATAAGGCAAAGTTAAAAAAAAAAAAAAAAAAGGACATTTGCCAAGGAACAATTTCACAGGAGCTTGGCTGGGAAACGGGAATTTGGTATCCTGCTTGTGTACCTGTCAGTTGATTTCTGATTTCCTTATTAGGGGAGAGAGAAAATTATTCTGAGGTTTATCATCAACAGCTGCCTAATCCTAGTAAGATTAGCTCTCTTTTAGAGTGATCTAATTTGAAAATATCTGCTGTTTGATTACCTTTACTATTTTCTTTTTTTTTTTTTTAATTATACTTTAAGTTCTGGGGTACGTGTGCACAACATGCAAGTTTGTTACATAGGTTTACATGTGCCAAGTTGGTGTTTTGCACCCATCAACTTATCATTTACATTAGGTATTTCTCTTAATGCTATCCCTCCCCTGGGCCCCTGAATATTTTCTTAAAACAAAAAGTTCCTGGTTTAGCAAGCAAAACTGGGATAGGTGTGCAAAAGATAATCCAATGGAGAGTTCAGCATAAGCAGCTAGAAGAAGAAAATTGAATACATAGAGAAGGGAAGTTTGTAAAACTAAGGGTGGGAACTTTCTATAGGGTGGCATGGAATAATTTTTTATTCATGGAAACTTTAACTATATTGCAGTACTTCGCAATTGAAAAGTGGAAAAGATAAATGCTTCTTTCTAGTGCAGTAGTTTTGTAAGGGTTCTTTTTCTAATATGAAGTTTTTTTCACATTAATTTCTTTGAAAGTACATCTAGGTGGTCAATAAGTGCTTAGTTAATTCATTCCTAATATAAATATTTTTGAGCTCCTACTATTAACTGGCTCAAAATCCTACTAAATTTGGGTATGCATTTGCTGTCTCAAGATGTTTGCTTTCTAATAGGTGGAGATAGACAGGAAAGCAATCATCGGTAAGTGATGCTTCCTAAAACATGTAGGTTTTTCAGATTTTCGTAATCACAGCATGAAAGAAAGTCATCAAGGCCAGCTCTATGCAAGGCTGCAAAGCTGGGAAAGTATCAAAACAGCAGATCTCTGGCTTTAAATTCTAGCTTATGATTCATTAACAGTGTGCCCATGGGCAAATCGCTTAACCTCTCTCAACTTCAGTTTTCTCATGTAAAATGGGAATAACAGTACTTATTGGTGAGTCTGTTATAGGGATTTATAAGTAAAGAATTCAGCATGGCACTCACTTGAGACTCAATAAGTGGTAGCTACTGTGATCATTTCTGCTTGTCTCCCTTCAACTGGTTTCCTTCCACTGCTGAGGGTTTGGTTCCCTGTGCTTGCTTGTTGCTGCCATTCTAGAGGAACACTCCTCCTGCCTCTTCAACAATACATGCATGCTATGATGCTTCCTTGTGAAATTGCCATCTCAGGGAATGGGGTTCTATTTCTAGAACTTACTTCAGGCTCCTGATCTCTATGTGATCCAGCTTGTGATGTCCAATAACAGCCCTGTGCTAAAGAGGGTCCCGTGCTAACTGTACCTTCTTTTTTTTTTTTTTGAGACAGACTCTCAGTTTGTCGCCCCAGGCTGGTGGCACCATCTTGGCTCACTGCAGCTCTGCCTCCTGGTTCAGGCCATTCCTCCTGCCCCGCCTCCCGAGAAGCTGGGACTACAGGCTTCCGCCACCACTCCAGCTAATTTTTGTATTTCAGTAGAGACGTTTCTACCCATGTTAGCCAGGGTGGTTCATCTCCTGACCTCGCATCCACCCCCGCCTCCAAAAAGTGCTGGGATGAGCCACCAAGGCCCGCCACCTTCTCACTCTTTACCTGTTGAAAGAGGGCTGCTGAGGCGGCCTGTCAGCCTGGCGCCTCCGGCATCTTGGCTTTTCTTTTTTCTGAGGAGGCTGCCTGTCCTGCACAGTTTGGTTCCAAATGACCGGATTAAGTCCAGCGTCACCGCGCGCTTATGAAGGAACTCTTCATTTCTAAATGTTGGGTGGACAGTGGTGGACAAAACAGACATTGGGTGTCGCATTGTTTCTGGCGGAAAATGTGGGGACATAGACATATTGCGGTCATACACAGGGGAAAAATATTTACAAATTGGTAAGTACCACGAGGCAGGAGGGCAACCAGAGATCAAGAAAGTGTGTTAATTAATTTTCTAGGGCTGCTGTAACAAAGTGCCACAAGCTGGGCACCTAACATCAGGAATTTACTGCCCCACAGCTCTGGAAGGACCAGGACATCTGAGGACCAAGATGCTGGCAGGGCACCTTCCTGAAGTCTGTGAGAAAGAATCTGTTCTGGCCGGGCCGCTCAAGCCTGTAATCTCAGCACTTTGGGAGGCCGAAGACGGGCGGACTAATGAGGTCAGGAGATCGGCATTCCATCCTGGCCTAACAGGGTGAAACCCCACTCTATTTAAGAAATACAAAAACTAGTCACAGGTGGCGGCTTCTGCAGTCCCAGCTACTCGGGAGGCTGAGGCCGGAGAATGGCGTGGAACCCCAGCGGAGCTTGCAGTGAGCTGGTGATCCGCCACGTACCAGCCTGGGCGACAGAGCGCAGACTCCGCCCCCAAAAAAAAAAAAGAAAGAATCTGTTCTATGCCTCCTCCAGCGCCTGGAGGCAGTCTCTGTGTCTTTTAACTTTTGCTACATCACCCCAACCTCTGCTTTCATCTTCACATTGTCTTCTCCTTGGGTGCCCCGGCTCATTTCAGCCCTTTATAAAGGGGACTCCAGTCCCATGGATCAGAGTCACCCTACTGCAGGAAGACCTCATCAAGACCTCATCAAATCAGATCTGCAACAATCCTATTACCAAACAAGTTCGCATTCTGAAGTATTGGAGATTAGGACTTTAACACATGAATTTTTGTGGTTATGCAGTTTAACCCCCTGCAGTCAACAGGGAATAGCTCTCCAGGGAAGAAAAGAAAGAAAGACATTTTAGTGGTAGAAGTGTCTCTTGGGGCTCTACAATCATTCAGTATAAACAGCTGTTGCTCAGCCCTGTGTGAAGCTGGCCTTGTCACGGTGGCTTAAGCTGGGAATGGAGACAGAAAAACTCACATGGATTGTGCTTGTATATCCTGTTACTCATCTAATTCCACATTTGACAGTGGAAATTCAGTCTCCCACACAAGAGATGGGGCAGGAGGCTTTTTTTATTTCTTGTGCTTTGACATTAATGTGACGATCACTCTAGTTTAGGCTTTTGGTTCATAGGGCAGAGAATGAAAATTTGGATAGTGTGACAGATTTGTGCAATCATCTGTCATGTCAGAGTTGCATGGAAATTTTAGATACTGAAAAAGTATCATTTGTGTTTTCATCCATGCAGCCATCCATTGCTATTATGTGGGCACCGTGGTAGCTAATGGCAATAGAATCAGGTGATAAAAAATATTTAACCACTCATGATGGTCAGGGCCAAAACCAATAACATCAGTAAACAATTCGTATGGCCAACCCGGGGCCAATGCACTAGCTACCAGCCATGTGTACAATACTTAATAACCAGCAGCTGTCCTAGGTCTCATGAAGCTGATAGCTGGCTAATAGAAATATGATGCATACACATGTGTAATTTAAAGGTTTTTTTTCCCAGAGTATGGGGTCTCATTTTGTTACCCAGGAGTGCAATGGCATGATCATGGCTTACTGAAACCTCAAATTCCTGGGCTCAAACAGTCCTCCCACCTCAGCCTCCTGAGGAGCTGAGACTACAGGTGTGTACCACCATGCCTTGCTATTTTTCAAAAAAAAATTTTTATAGCAATGGGATTTTACTATGTTGCCCAGGCTTGTCTTGATCTCCTGGCCTCAAGCGATCCTCCAGTACTGGCCTCTGAAGTGTTGAGATTACAGGCATAAGCCACTGCTCCTGGCCAATTTAAAGTTTTTTAATACTATGTTAAAATGTAAGAAGAGACCACTGAAATTAATTTAACAATATATTTTATTTATCCTAAAATATCTATCATTTCAACGTGCAATGAATATAAAAATTATTAATGCAATATACCACATTCTTTTTAATGCTAAGTCTTCAAAATCTGGTATGTATTCTAATGCATTTACAGCCTATCTTAATGGACAAACCACGTTTCCAGGGCTCAATGTTCACATGTGACTGGTGGCTACCATATTGTGTCCAATAGCACAGGCCTAGAGGATAAATGAAGATCAGAGATCTAGCTCTCACTTTCTTAGAAAGAGAAGAGACCTACATAGAATAAATGTCCTTTGAGGGGCATTTGAAAGAGATGTAGTAGAGGGATCATGGAGTGAGGGGAGTATATTAAAATATTAAATGAATGTATTTTTCATTTCCTTTTCCTCCAACTTGAAATGTTTTCTTGCAGCCTTTCTGTCAGTGTGAGTCCCAGAAAAGTGCTGAGTATAAATAACGATTTGAGGAGAAGGAAACAATCGGAGGCAAGGCCCTGACAAACAAGAGAAAGAAATAAAAGAAGATTCTTCTAATATGAAGGAGAAAAGGACAGACAGAAGGGAGGGAGCGTAAGAAAGAGGTGTCAGTGTCCTTGCTTTCTCCTAGTCTCTTAGGGTTGAACCATGGTAAGAGGTGAGGTCTAGAAACATGTGTATAAGCATGAGGGAATGTAATGAAATTGATAGTAGTGGCCCACTTCCATAAACATATTAGAGGGTACCCAAATGCACAACCCCAATATATGCCTCTTTGGCATATGGGTTATTTTTAACTAAAGCCATTGAGAACCAGCAGATGTAGGGAGAACTCTAAAAACAAGGCACAAGTTTTCTTTTTGTAAAGGAAAAGTTACATTTATAAAGGAAATTTCCATTTGTAAAAGGTGTCTCCCTCTGTCACAGCAGAAAGAGTAGGATTCTTAACAACTCTTATCAATGGAGAAGGCACATACTGAAATCTTTATAACAAACCTTACTAAAAAACCCTTCGTTACTATACTTTTCCTGGTTACCTTCCCATAACTTGACCATCCAGAAGCTCAAACTTTCTTTCCTTTGTTTAACCTAAGATGTTATACAAGCCCAAGTTCTAACCATCCCTTGGGATTATTTATCACTGGGTGCTCCCATGTGTACATGCATGTGTTAAACTTATGTTTATTTTTCTCTTTTTAATCTTTTGCAAGATTAATTTATGGGGCCCCAGCCAGAAAACCTAAGGTGGGTAGAGAAAAAAGGTTTTCTTCTTCTTTCCTCTACAAGAGCCTGGGGAAGAATGCAAGCTTCTGTGTTTAAAATGGCACCATATCCCAAAAGGTGAAAGGGCAATGGGATAGAGTGGGGTTCAGAGAGAGAGAGCAAGAGAGAGAGAGAGAGAGAGAGAGAGAAACAGAGAAAACAGGAATGAGAGATGAGCCTGAGGCTCTGGGCAACCACAATCTGCAGGATATCACAGAGCCCCTGTGTGTTCCAGTGAGAAGGTTTGGAGACACTTAGAGGTTGGAGTACTATCAGGGGTTGGGGATCAGAAGAAATAAATGAAGAATTTGAGGACCTGTTAAATGGAAGCAAATGACTGGAATCACAGACTATAATAGTGGATGTCAGCTCAGTGTCCCTGAAGGCCAGTGAGATATTGTGATATAGAATATATATTTGGTTTTCACTCCCAGTTCCTGGCACAGAGCTCCTAAAATCCTGGTAATTCCTTGAAATTATAGGGGTAATAATAGAAACATCTTTTGTTATAATATTTGGTCTTAGTCGCAGGTCCCCGACACAGAGCTTCTAAGACCCTTGCAACCCCCACAGTGATGACTGTCTTTTTTATGGTAACGAGATGTTTCGTGGCTGGGGCCCCTAGAAAGCTGGGGGCTGCTCACCATAAAGACCAAGGCATATGATGTTCCCCTTCCAGAGTCCAAGTGATCTCATTGTTCAATTCCCGCCTATGAGTGAGAACATGCGGTGTTTGGTTTTCTGTTCTTGCGATAGTTTGCTGAGAATGATGGTTTCCAGCTGCATCCATGTCCCTACAAAGGACACGAACTCATCCTTTTTTATAGCTGCATAGTATTCCATGGTGTATATGTGCCACATTTTCTTAATCCAGTCTGTCACTGATGGACATTTGGGTTGATTCCAAGTCTTTGCTATTGTGAATAGTGCCGCAATAAACATACGTGTGCATGTGTCTTTATAGCAGCATGATTTATAATCCTTTGGGTATATACCCAGTAATGGGATGGCTGGGTCATATGATATTTCTAGTTCTAGATCCTTGAGGAATCGCCATACTGTTTTTCACAATGGTTGAACCAGTTTGCAATCCCACCAACAGTGTAAAAGTGTTCCTATTTCTCCACATCCTCTCCAGCACCTGTTGTTTCCTGATCACACACCAGGGCCTATTATAGGGAGGGGGGAAGAGGGAGGGATGGCTTTGGGAGTTATACCTGATGTAAATGACGAGTTGATGGGTGCTGATGAGTTGATGGGTACAGCACACCAACATGGCACAAGTATACATATGTAACAAACCTGCACGTTGTGCACATGTACCCTAGAACTTAAAGTATAATAAAAAAAAAAAAAAAAAAAAAAGACCAAGGCATAATGAGAGGCTGGAACTTTCAGCCCCACCCCCTAACTTTTGAAGACGGGAGAGGGGCTGGAGATTAAGTCAAGCACCAATGGTCAATGATTTAATCAACCATGCCCACATAATGAAATTTTCATAAAAGCCCTAAATGACAGTGTCTGGAGAACTTTTAGGTTGGTGAACACAGTGAGGTGCTGGAAGGGTGGTGCACCCAGAGACAGCATGGAAGTTCCACACTCCTTCCCACATACCTTGTCCAATACAGTTCTTCCATGTGGCTGTTCTTGAGTTGTATCCTTTAGAATAAGCCTGTGAATGTAAGCAGAGTTTTCCTGAGTTCCTTGAGTTTGCTAGGAGCTGTAAAAAAAGTTCTCTGGAAAAGGAATTTGGAGGAAAGAGACTTTTTTTCCCGTAAATAGTTTGCAAACTGGTAGAAGCAGCCTTTGGAGTAAAAGGAAGCTACCTTCCAGAGAGCAAAGAGGGAGTTTGAGTTTTATAGCAAAATTCCGGCCCAGCTTCCCAACCAGGTCTGTTTATACAAATGAAGGATTGAAACGCACTTAGTTCTGATTGGTTGGCCCAGCTAAGTTCCGATTGGTCAATACAGTTGAGTCCTGATTGGTTGACACAGCTGATATTTGATTGATTGGCTTCCAAGCCCCACACTTGAAGTCTCTGTCAGATGTTTCTTTCAAACAGCCAGTAGGGGTGTATTGGGCCACAGTTTATCTTGGTACCAAAAACAGGAGCTGGTTTGGCTTGACTGTAGAAAGGGAGGTCCTATGGTACTTTTACAATATCTTTCTGAGAACACAGAGTACCTGACTGCTCCCTCACCCAGCCATGCTGCCTGGTTCTGTTTTAACTTTGAGCACCTAAAAATGACCATTTGTCCGAATGGAAACCCCTGATTTATAGCCAGTTGGTCAGAAGCATGGGAGGTCTGAATTTCGGATTGGCATCTGAAATGAGGGTAGCCTTGTTGTGGGGCTGGGCCCTCAACCTATGGAATTTGATGCTAGCTCCAGGTACATAGTGTCAGAATTGAATTGTAGGACACCCAGTTGGTGTCCTGAGAGTTAGAGAATTGGTTAGTGTGAGACCTTCCTCCCCTCACTGATGTTTGGTGTTCTGTGGATAGAAACAGATCACAGTAGCAAGAAGACACACAAGGGACATGAACACATTGTAGAGGGCCAGGCAAGACCGTTGTAGGGGAGGAAAAATTGCCTCCTTCTACCTTTCTAGGTTCTTGGTGTAGAAATTAAATTGACGTAGGATTAACAGAATAAAACAATTTTAATTATGTATATGTGCATGAGAGTCCCACAAAAGTATGATACCTAAAGAAGCGGTCAGCTGATTAAGGTTTATGTGTCACCTGGAACTACAGAAAAGAATAGGGATTTGGGGCTGGGGGACAAGAGTGGAGGCAAATTATAGGAGGTTGGGAGGAAAGGCCAAATTAAGAGGAGATGGCCATGAAAAGCACGTTAAACAAAGGTAAGATTTGTTATGCCTTCACCATTGATTGAGTCTCTAGAGATTTAGTTGTCTTTTTCTTTCTGGTGCAGAGAGGGAACCACCATTACAAGTGGAAGTTTCCTTTCTTGATGTAAATTTCTCTTATAAAAGGGTAACTTTTCAGACATTCTGTGTCTGCAGTTTCTCAAAATAACCGGCTCAAAATAATCAATATGCCAAAAAGGTACATTTTAGGGTGGCATATTCTGGTCTCCCGCAGTCACATTTTGGTGTGGTGTGTCCTGAACCCCATCATCATCTATTCTTCAACATCAGCAAAAAACCTGGAGAACTCAACCATTGCTGAGGCTTATTTGCAATGGTCAGCATCCAGTCTGGAAAACAGAACCCATGCCAGGCTGTAGAGGGCATTTATAATGGAAACTAGTGGAAGAGGCGTTGGAAAACTGAAAAGGGGGAAAGGTGAGGCAACTTTGAAAGTAACAAAAACAAGAAGGCTTCATCGCTCCTAGAGCTTCAGTAGCTCCCTGCAGGCAAGATGTTCAACCCAGCTACTCCGTGTTTCTCTAAAGTACTGGTTATGTAACAAGGAAAGGAGAATGGAGGTATCTGAGGAAAAAAGACTCGCTGATAAAATGAGTAAGAATGAATGCAAGATTTGACCTTACATTAAGTCGGGAGTGGTAAAAGCAGCCAGGGGCAACACTTTGAGAACAGCAGCCAAGGGGGAGCGGTCTTGGAGAGGCCTGGGACTGTTCTGGCCGGGTGAGGTGGTCTCCACCCACAGGGAGGTAAGAATTTGGACTCAGACCTCTTGGCTTATCTCAAGTGTGAAAGAGAACCAGCTGTGTGTATTTACATTTCTAGGAGAAGAAGCTGTCTGGGAGGCCATTCTTGACAGGCAAACCACCTGGGGCGTCTGGCATCAGCATTCCTGGTGGCACTATTGGTGTTGGCACTTCTGATTCCTCCAAAACACTTTTTCCCAGAGAGCATCAGTGAATGGGGCCATAATTGAGGTAGGGTGTGAAGAGGCTTTGAGGAAAAATTCTCGCTGTGCTTCAGAGGAGTTAATGCTTATTTTCTGTGAGTGACATTTCGAGAAGATAAGAACAGGTTCTAGTTTTCCCTAATATCCTCACCTAACTTCATCTAAAGGGACAGGTCTCAGCCAAGGTCTGCTGGTACTTTTAGGGGAAATGTTCCCCTCGTTTCCATCATTCTCTGCTTTGAGCTATAAGAAATGGAAGGAAAAAATCATTTGAGACAAGATAAACAAAAAGAAATGATAGCTTTGTAAATGGTAATACATACTCCTACAGCTTTGGTGTGAAAATACTATTTCCTGCACTATCAAAGCCAAGGTCAGGGATTTTATTTTAGGCAAAATTGTAAATGATTCAGAAATCATTTAGTTAATAAAAGTACCCCTGGCCCTACTTACACTTTTCCTGTCCTCATTAACTTCTCCACTACTGTTGCTACCATCATAATTTATTTGGGGGGTATTGTTTGCTAGCATTTGTAAAACTGGTTGGCTTTCTTGCTTATTCACATTTTTTATAAAAATATTTGAGGTAAGATAGGTTGAAAAAGATGACAGACAGTAAAATCCAGGGATTATTTGTGGATTTCACCATTCTGGGCCTATCCTATTCTTCTTAATCTATAAGCATTTACAATTATAATGTAAGGAATTCCTAGTTTCTGGAAGTTATTATTTTTATTTTTTCTGGAAGTGAAATTACTTTTGGAATTCAATAATTTCTTATCTGAAGAAAAATGTTCTTTTATCACAAATTCCCACTTTAGGACAAAAATGCTACTGAAGTTACAGTATTTAAATTTTTCTGTGGGATGAAACTTTGATTTTCATACTTTCAGCTGATATTTCTTAGAGTTATGGTGCTGGGGGAGAAAAACATACAGCCAAAGGGTCTCCAGAAGAAAAGGCCCCTAGAGTGTTAACCCCTTCCTTCCACAGAGGAAGCCACACTCATGAGTGCACACTTTGCTCATTGGGTAATTGAAGCCCCATGAGCAGACTAAATGCTATAATTTAAGAGGTCCCGGTCCTAACCTGTCCTTGTCCCCAGATGCCTCTCCCATGCAAAAAAAGGTCTTCTGTTCGATGTGCCGCGTGAAATTCTGCCAATTTGTTCTTTGTTTGAATTATCATCCTGGGCTTTTTTTTAAAAAGGCACATATTTCTGGGTAGGTTAGACAGTCATTGCCAGATAAGAATTGATTTTTGGTCAGATTGCTTTCTGGGGACTCCAAGGCTTCTTGGAGGTTATAATGCGAGACAACAAAGGGCAGCATTTCTGGAGCCTCTTTGAGGGGGCCAGAGAGAAAAGTGCCAAGGTGAGTACAGGCAGCATGCAATAGCAAGGAAGGCACCAGGGCCAATTTGGCTTTACTGGAAATTTTGCCCAGAACATATCCAGTTTCACCACAACTACAGTTTCACCAGTAGTTGATTGAACCATAACTACTACTAGAAATAACATTCCTCATTTGCAGAACTAGTAAAAGCATCTTTGAGACTGTATTTCCAATTAAATGAATGACTATTTATTTAGCCATTATCATACATGGGATATTGAGTAAGGTGGTGTTGGCATTTACTGAGCACCTATTTATTACATGATATAAGTTTTGCATACATTATTTTACTTAATCTCCTCATCAACCCATTTTGCAGGTGATGAAACCTAAAGCAAGAGAAGTCAAGTTACTAGGTAGGGAGTGACAGACCTAGAATTCAAGTCTAGTTCTAGCCTTGTATTTTTAGAAACCATGTTTCTGAGTTTTTAATTGGGTCTGTGTGGAACTGCCTTTGCAAGAATTATGACAGTGAGAAAAATCTGACATAGGAAAATTACGACAATGAAAGAAATCTGACCTAACTGATTTCCTCTTGCTTTTAACCCTAAGCTGCCCTTGTTCTTTCCTGGGAGTAGGCTAACTATGGGAAGAATTTAGTTTATAGTTTAACTTAAAAACAAAGGCTACACACCCCCTCCTTGTTTGTGGATCAGACTGCCTTTGTAAAACTAACCGATTAGCCGCAAGATTAGAAATTATGACTCAGGAGTCATGCAGCCGGAGGCCACAAGATTTCTTACCTCCCAGTTGGATAACATCACTATTGTAAAATCTAAGATTGGTGTTCGAGGTATTTTTCAGATCCTGCATTCTGACGGACCAGCTGGTGCCACTTAGACTGATAAACTGCTTCATGTGGTCTTGTGGGCCCCACCCAGAAATTGACTCAGGGCAAGAAGACAGCTTCAACCCCCTCACATGATTTCATCCCTGACCCAACCAATCAGCATTCCCCATTTCCTAGGCCTCTGCCTGCCAAGCTATCATTAAAAATCCCTAGCCTCCAAATTTTCAGGGAGCGGATTTGAGTAATAATAACCTCCTGTCCTTTTGCTTAGCTGGCTCTGCATTTATTAAACTCTTTCTCTATTGCAAAAACCCACTGTTCTTGGTGCATTGGCTTTTGTGAGCAGTGGGCAAGATGAACCTTGGGTAATTACATACGTGTCTAGAAGAGAGCTAATATATTGTGGTGGGATCATCATTCTGCAGAGCACATAGCACTTTTTAAAAAGCACTGAGTAATTACATGATGGGGAAATATCACAGACAATCTAATGCCAGGTCTTGTGTGTCTCCATTGGGTAAAATTATCTTCTATAATAAGGTCAGGTGAATTTTTTAGATGCAAATAACATGCACATGGGATATGAGACATTGCAGAACTCACAGCTGAGGTACACATGTGCTGTTAGTTAAAAACATTGAGAGATGGCCGGGTGTGATGGCTCACGCCTATAATCCCAGCGCTTTGGGAGGCTGAGGTGGGCAGATCACCTGAGGTCTGGAGTTTGAGACCAGCCTGGCCAACATGGTGAAACCTTGTCTTTCCTAAAATTACAAAAATTAGCCAGGTGTGGTGATAGGTGCCTATAATCCCAGCTGCTCAGAAGGCTGAAGCAGGAGAGTTGCTTGAACTAGGGAGGCAGAGGTTGCAGTGATCCGAGATCGCACCACTGTACTCCAGCCTGGGCGACAGAGTGAGACTCCAGCTCAAAACAAAACAAAACATTGAGAGACATTTTGTTAAAATATTGAAGAATGTATTTTTACAAGCAAATATATTCAATGAAGCTATAATTCCATTAAGTGGAATATGAAGAACCCATGTTTCAGAACAAGCCTGACAGAAGACTAATACATTCAGATAATTGAAGCATTTTTAAAAAACTTTTTAAGGATAATTTTAGCATTCCAGTGCACAGTAGAAATAACCTTATTCCCTGCTAATTGGAATGTATAATTCTGAAAGAGGCATTGATCATCTTAATTAGAAATAAGGTTTGTGATGTTGAGATAATGGCCTTTGGTTTAATAATTTGCAGCAAGTTAATTTAGAATGGGAAACAGAAACCTGACCCAAGACAGTTTCTCTTGCTTTTGGTTCAGGTCTGTCAGCCCACATGGCTTACTCATCTTTCAAGCGCAAGGCAGCTCTGCATGGAGGATGGTAAGACTTTGGGCCAGCCCAAGGCATGACTGAAGGAAGGAGGTAGTGGTCACATTGCTGAGTTCTTCTCCTTTCCCTCTCTGAACTATGCTCCACCTCCTGGTGCTCTGTCTCACCTGCTTTCCAGTGGACCTGGTGGGAGTTTGCCAATCATTGCTCTTTGGAGCACGCCAGGCAGAAAGGCACCTACTGCCAAATCCATCTCCTCCTATTTCTCCACCTCTTTCTTCCACTCCGCTCAAACTCATGAAGAGAGGCTGCTTCCACCTAGTTACAAGGACAGTATTGGATTACATCTGGAAACACGGAGAAAGGATGGGGAGTTTGTAGAGTTGCCCAAAGCATCTAGCCTGGGGAGAGTGAGCAGAAATCCAGCTGTGCCTCACCTACCCTGTCTCGTTCTTTTTTTTTTTTGCCTAGTGGCTCCACTGCCCCCAACCAGCCCAGGGTATGGCTGTGTCAGCCCAAAGGAGAGCTTTATGTCATCATCTGCCTGGAGGCAGTCTCCCTTTCTGTTCTACAGATACCATTTAGGCTCTGCCTAAATTATTACTGCAGTGACATAGTCCTTTAAAGATTTTATTCTTCACTAGAAGTCCAATGCACTATCCTTTGCGCCACAGAGTCACTTTAAAGATTTTGTTCTAAATGCCCTTATACACGTTTTCTCATTTGAAAATAACAGTAGCCTAGTCACTTAAAATGCATCAGAGATCATTTATCTCTGCTGTGCAGATGAGGAAGCTGAGACCCTTATTGAGACTCATTTTTCTAAGGTGCTAGATCTTGATCTTGAACCGTGTCCTTGTGATTTTACATTGTCCTTCCTACCCTTACTTTGTTGGAATCTATTCATCGTAAAATGTGAATGACTAATAGTATTTTTAAAATTCTTTATTATTAACTGTGCATACATATATGAAAATATAGAGAGTAGAATAATTAGCTCATGTATCTATTATCCAGAATCAACAATTACTAGATTTGGCCAGGCACCATGGCTTTTCATCTTACATATTTTAGTTTGTAGGTCTTTAAAAAATAGACATATTCAGCTAGGCACTGTGGCTCGTGCCCGTAATCCCAGCACTTTGGGAGACTGAGGTGGGTGGATCACCTGAGGTCAGGAGTTCAAGATCAACCTGGGCAACATGGTGAAACCCCATCTCTACTAAAAATACAAAATTAGCTGGGCATGGTGGCACACACCTGTAATCCCAGCTACTAGGGAGGCTGAGGCAGGAGAATTCTCTGAACCCGGAAGGCAGAGGTTGCAGTGAGACGAGATCGCACCATTGCACTCCAGCTTGGGTGACAGAGCGAGACTCCGTCTCAAGAAAAAAAAAAAAAAAGAAAATAGACATATTCTTGTGTAGCCACAATGACATTATCATACCTAACAAAATTATTCCTTGATATCACTAATAGCCACTTCATATTCAAATTTCCTAATTTGTCTAAAAAAATTCTTTTATTGTGACTGTGTTCAAATCAAGGTTCAAAAAAAGTTTTCATTCTATTATCCCTTCTTTCTCCTTATTTTCAACTCTTTTCTTCTGTCTACTCTATTGTTTGGAAGGTTACTGAAACATTCACCATCTTTAAACACACATACATACACACACGTGTGCATGCACATGCACATATAGACATATTTGCTGTTGGGGAATCAGGTGAGAGCTAGCATGGCCGCTTGTGCTCCAAGAAGCTGATAAGACACATCTACGGGAAACAGCAGTGAGATAGTGCTAAGATAGAATTGCAAGGTTAGGCAAGTCTTATTTATTCAGAAATATTCTTTTGAGAACCTGATACATACCAGATTCTGTGCTATATGCTAGAGATAAAAGTGAGGATTAAGTTTAAAGTGGGAGGTTGGGAACAGACATTAAAATAAATAGCCATAAAGGGCATTATTGCATGTTGTCTTCTAATTGCTTCTGTATGTCCCACCTTTCAGGGTTGACTTGCTTTTGCTAACATATGTGTAAAATGAAGAGTGTCAGTTCTCGTTGTATTCAATTCTCGTCATTTTCACATAAAGCTCTGTGTATTTTGGATAGTTCTAGCTTTATTAAATGAACAACTGAGGTCTTCATTGCATGTAACTGTAACCCTTTGATTGCTTTCACTACTATTTACTTTCATCTTTCATTATATTTGATTTTTATTTCTTATGAAGGATACGATTTGGATTTAGGCCTGTGATATTGAACAAGCTGGATGGCTGTTAGAGATAGAAAGCCAACTGCTTACCTGAACAGTTTTACAGTAGCACTGACAGAATATTAATTTTGGTTGCTGTATTAGGTAATGCTCGCCATGTAGCAAACATGTCCCCAAATGTACAGGCTCTTCAGAGCTGCAGTTTTCTTATCACATATAAGCTTATGTGTGATAATAATAAGATATTATGATATGTTTCTCCTAGGACTTCTGTAAAGAAATAATGCATATTGACACATTTTACAAACTAACGTGCTAAACAAGTGTTAGTATCAACAGCAGGCACAGGGTTGGCAGCGGCATCAGCAGTGGTAGTGGTAGTTACCATGACTCTTGTCAAAATGTCAGTAAACCATCCCTCCTAACCTCTGAGCCTGGGATTGTTGTCAGAATGCAAAGCTGAGAAAGAAAATCTGGTGATCTCATTCCTGTTTTTGATACAGCAGTGGTTCATTTCCTACAGGAGTCTGTGATTTGGAAGAATTAATGGTTTCATTCAGGGAAACCCTGAGATAATGAGAAAACTCTTCTGTATTCATTGGCCTCTACTTTATTTTATGATAGAAGGTGCCTTGGGAACACTGCGCTGGATGCTAAAACTTTATCTTCTTCCTCTGTATTCATTGCTAGATATTATTTATGTTTATGCTTGTTTATTTTTCTTTAGTGGCCTCTGAATAGATTTATATTTTTACAATGTGTGGCACTTAATAATTACAGCTATGAGCAATTTGTTAAAAAATTTGCTGGATGTTTTTCTAAGTTCTACTGCAGTGGGCATGAAATGAGCGAGCATAGGAAGCACCAGGGGGAACGTAATAAAATTTCATGTTCTAGGGCCAATGATTATAGACTGAATTGTAGATCTGAGAAAGGTTTAGTCATCAGGGATATTGGTTAAGTTTTTCTGCTCAGTTAACTTTTAAAATATGCACTCTTGTGTTTATTTTTAGTGATTACTCTAGAAATTTTAAAATGCATTCCTAACTAACTATGAAACACTTTCCACAAGTTTTACTCAAACAATGAAAAAGCTTATGATGGTTTAACTTTAGTTACTGCCTCTTACCCTTTGTGCTATTGTAGTCGTATATCCATATATTTTAATTTTTACATGTTCTAATGCTCACAAAACACATTATTACTGTGTTTAAAGCAGTGAATATAACTTTTTTTTTTTTTTGAGACGGAGTCTCACTCTGTTGCCCAGGCTGGAGTGCAGTGGCACTATCTTGCTCACTGCAACCTCTGCTTCCTGGGTTCAAGCGAATCTCATGCCTTAGCCTTCCGAGCAGCTGGAATTACAGACGTGTGCCACCACGCCTGGCTAGTTTTTCTATTCTTAGTAGAGAGGAGGTTTCATGACATCGGCCAGACTGGTCTCGAACTCCTGACCTCAGGTGATCTGCCTTCCTTGGACTTCCAAAGTACTGGGAATACAGGCATGAGCCACTGCACCTGGCCTGAATATAACTCTATATGTACCTTTTCTATTGCGTTTCATTTCTTACTGTAATTTCTGTTAGCTATCATTCTGTTGCCTTCTCTAACTTGAAGAACTTCCCTTAGTACACTCACAGTACAAGTTTTTTCAGCTTTTGTTTGAAAACATTTTTATTTCACTTTATTTTTTGAAGGATACATTCACTGGGTATAGTATTTTAGATTGGCATTTTTTTACACCCCCCCTGCCCCCACCCTCACACCCCAGCATATTAAAAATGTTATTTTTTTGTTTTCTGGCTTTCAATTTCCTTTGAAAATTCAGCCTTCAATATAGTTGTTGCTCCTTTGTAGGTAATGTATTTTTTACCTCTGGCAGCTTTTAATATTTTTTTTCCTTTTTTAAAGTTTGGTTTTCTACACTTTAACCAGGATGTTCCAGCATGACTCTTTGTTTTTATCCTGCTTGGTGTTTACTGAACTTCTTGAATCTACAAGTTGATGTCTTTCATCAATTTTAGAAAATACAAAACTATTTTCTCTTCAAATATTACTCCTGCCCCAATTTCTCTCTCCTCTCCTCTGGAACTCTAAATACATACATATTAAGCCTTTTGACTGTCTTCCATGTATTTTTTGTTATTCTCTGTTCTATTCTTGTTATTCTTCCTATGCTCTCCGTGCTTCTATATGGATATTTTATACTATCTTTTAGCTCACTAATTTTATTTTTATTGTGCCCAGGTCACTGTTAAGGATATCCAATTATTTAATTTTAGATACAGTATAGTTTTATTCTAGAATGTTTATTTTATTCTTGTATATAATTCATGTATTTGTTGAGTTTTTTCATGTTATTATCTATTTTGCCCATTTTTTTCTTCATTTTCTTTAACATTTTAACTTAGCTATTTTGAAGTTTTAGTCTACTTAGTCCAACATCTGGATCATCTGTGGGTACATTATCTATTTTTTTCATTTGATTTTGATCACATTTTCCTGCCTATTCATATGTCTGTTCATATTTGGTTGTATTCTGGTCATTGTATCTAAGAGAATAGTAACATCTCTGCATGATGCCTTTTTTTTTTTTTTTTTACCAGATAGTTCCCCCTTTCCCTCTACTAGGTAGATAAAGTGTGTTATCCTCTGGTAATTTTTCTGGGAACTCTTGTTTAAAACCCAAACGATCAAAAGAATTGTGAAGCTGTGCTACCGTGGCCTGTGTTCATATTAAAAATCAAGTTTTGCCCTTGTTTTCTGTGGGATCATGATTTGGCCTTGCACCCAGGGACTGAACTGAGCCAGGGTTTAGTTAAAAAGTCAGTCTACTTTTGTTTTTTTTTTTTTTAAAAAAAACAAACTTAGCAAACTATCACAAGGACCTGTGTCACCCAGGCTGGAGTGCAGTGGCGCGATCTCGGCTCACTGCAAGCTCCGCCTCCCAGGTTCAGGCCATTCTCCTGCCTCAGCCTCCCGAGTAGCTGGGACTACAGGCGCCCGCCACCACGCCCGGCTAGTTTTTTGTATTTTTAGTAGAGACGGGGTTTCACCATGTTAGCCAGGATGGTCTCGATCTCCTGACCTCGTGATCCGCCCGCGTCGGCCTCCCAAAGTGCTGGGATTACAGGCTTGAGCCACCGCGCCCGGCCTACTTTTGTTTTTTATTATTCTTCAGTCCTGGTCTATGCAGGCGTTTGATTCAAATTTTGGAAGGTGTCTTTCTTTGGCCTGAAATTTTGCCCTTTGAAGATTTTGAGGTGTTAACTATTTAACTACTTGCTCCAGGCAAATTTAAAATATGCAAATTGTCTTCAGGGAGCGACTAGTTGTATTATTGCAGACCCCTTCTGTCCGGTGGGATTTTGTCTTCAAGGCAACAAGAGTTGTCTGTGGGAGATTTCACTTGGCTTTTCTAGCTTAGCATCCCCGGGTCTCCAGCCTCCCACGCTGTTGCAGAACATAGCAAATGATCAATGCTAAAAATCAGTATTGTATTTGGGTCTCCTCTAGTTTCCAGTCTTCCAGATCTGTGTGGACTCCAAAGACTCTGCTCATTTCACTCTCCTTAGTCCAAGAGCCATGGGCCTCTTACCAGTGGCACTTATGTCTTCCCAAGTGCCTCGAGGGAAAAAGAAAGGTGACTGTGGTCAACTCGCCTAGGGAGTATTTACCCACCCTTCATGTTGGAATTAATCTAAACTTCATTGCCTCCAGAGAACTCTGATACCTTAAAATAAAATTTTTGCAATTTTGGTTATTGCAGTGGGAATATTGGCCCTCTATAACCTGCTATATCCCACCTTACTTTGAATGGTACTAATGCTAGTGACTGGAGACCCACAGCTTTATTCCCACTACCTTTTGTTTCAGAAAAGGCAATATACTTGTTTGGAATGTATAAATTTTGTGTTAATCTATAACTGAAGATTTAGGATTTAAATATGTTACTGAGAAATGTGATGAAGACACACCATCCTTATTTAATCAGCTTCTAAGAATAAAAACTACTTTATTCTAAATTCTGTGCTATGGGTCATAAAATGGTATACGGAGTTAAATAGAATTATACCCCAATTCCATCACGTTATTTTTATGACTGAATTCGTTTGAAAACATAGTTTTGGGAAGTATATTCTCTAGCAACTTATTTGAAAAAGATTTCAAGTTGAATGATAAAAAAGAAAAAAAGAAAAAGATAAACCTTGAAGAAATTAATCTCCTGCTGATTTAGCTTCTTTAATTTTTAAAAATATTTTTTGATCTTGTAAAAAGCCACTTTATTGAGGTATAACTTACATTTTAAAAATTGCAGGTTTTTACATTTATATTTAAATGAGTTTTTGACAAATGTATACACCTAGGTAACCGTCTTCACAGTTAAGATAAAAAACATTTCCTTAGCTGGCTGCAGTGGCTTAGGTCTTTAATCCCAGCACTGTGGGAGGCTGAGGTGGGTGGATCACCTGAGGTCAGGAATTCGAGACTAGCCTGGCCAACATGGTAAAACCCCATCTCTACTAAAAATACAAAAATCAGCCAGGTGTGGTGGCACGCACCTGTAATCACAGCTACTTGAGAGGCTGAGGCAGGAGAATCGCTTGAACCCAGGAAGCGAAAGTTGCAGTGAGCTGAGATCACGCCACTGCACTCCAGCCTGGGCAACAGAGCGAGACTCCATTTCAAAATAAATAAATACATACATACGTAAATAAATAAATATAAAAATAAAAATAAATTTCCTTGAATATTTCCACCTTTTGTTTTTACTCTCATATAGGCATTCCACAGCAGCTAGTTACTTAGCTTTCTTCCTCTTCTTCACAAGTTACTGGTTCCTGACTCACATTTATACACATTGCCACTACTGCTTCTGAAATACTCCCTCGTAATTTGAGCACTCTGATCTCTGCTTCCTTTTTCTTACCTCTAAATTCTTATGCATGTGGAGGAATAGGTTGAACATGGGCATTTTGGCATGCTGCTCTGTAATTCTGTTCTCTACTTGATTAATATTTCTATACCCAGACTGCCCTCCTGGGAGATAAATTCCCCAGAGGACCCTTTACTATATTTTGTTCAATAAGTGCTATTAATAAACACAATTTGAAGAATGTAAATCATCTTTATTTTTTTAAAGTTCTAGACTAACCCAGGCATCCTCTGTGGGGTGCATTCTATGAGAAGAGTTACGAGCATGCACCCACAGCACACACAGTGCCATTAGCTCATTCAACTTCTCAATATAATTTCATACCCGACTAGTATGAGATTGTCTTTTATAAAATCATTGACCCATAGCAGTGGCAGCATCTGTCTATTAGTGTGCTCTACATTAAATTGGAATTTTAATGCTAATAATTAATTAGAATAATATCTCACTTGGACAGAAGCCATTTCATCCTCTCTTATGAGCTATAATGTTACTTGAACAACTATCAACTCCAAAGAAGTAGAAAGAAAATTTTATTATTACAATATTTTAGGAAAGGTAAAAGAAGAAATTTAGGTTTCATGAAAATATTTCTTAAAGGTAATGATCTTCAGAAATGGCGTTAGTTAACACAAAACAATCTTGTTACTAAAATGTTATTTCAATTTTCCTCTATTTTTAAGCCAAGTGAGTCATGAAGGAATAACATTGGTCGTTATATCTATATTACTAATACAAACGTGTGTAGGCTTTTAATAGTATTCAAGAAAATCTAGAGAAACGAAATTCACAAATTTTATTTAAGACCAGTACTAGTAATTTTCTTTCATAACATTCTGTAGGAACGCTTGATAAGTCCGCTTTGGTTTCCTGTTTTGGTCAGGATAACCTTAAATGAAGAGCCTGGCAACTATGGAAATGCAGAAAAGAGAGAGAGAAAAAAAGTAAAGATCTGTGTAATCCTTGATCAGTAAAATCAGCTGACGAATAATCAGGCGTTGATAGAGGTCAGGGTAGGGACATGAAGCAGGACACAAAGCTTTATTACAAACATACTAAATCCAGGGGATTTCCTATGTGAAGGCCCATTTAATTCCTTATCATTGTCCAGTTATGTGTGTGTGTGTGTGTGTATAAAATTATTTTATAGATAAGGAAACTGAGATTTAAGGCAGTTTAATTAGATCAGAGTTACAAAGAGCCAGGGTCAAAACCTGTATATTCTGACTCAAAGGTTTATGTAACTACAGCCCATGCTCACATCTAGCTCTTGGAGTCATAGAATGGGGGCAAAGAAACAAATCTTCCTTCTTATTTAGTGCATTACTCTTTGTCAACATATGTGTGAGATTGAGATTATACCCATCAGTGACAAACCCAGATATGGTAACCCCAGGTTTTTGAGGTTTCCATTTGTTTGACAAGTTTAGTTATCTGAAAAACTTCCTGACTGTTTTAAACAGAATGCCTCGGTCCTCTGAGAACAGGACACCTTCACTGGGCACTGGCAGGGACTGTCACCTTGAAGTGACACCTTAAAGACTTCCTAACTGTGGCTACTTTTGATTTTTAGGAAGCTTCTTGAGACTGCAGGGCTCAACCCTGGCTCCAGATTGACAATGGTGGACTTTGTAGGTAACAGAAACCCAATTAATAAGCTGAATTTACAAAAATGGTCTCTAAACTTTGGAAATGGGGCCAGGTGGTGATGACAAAGACAAATGTGGTTGGTTTGCCCTCTGCATGTTGGTTTTGCCCTGTACTAACAGCTTCCTTCTCACATTGTCACCATCTCTCTCTCTCTCTTCTTTTCTTTTTAACACAATGTTATTTGAATTCATGCAGTGTGAGTTAGTTTTATAGATTAGGGCACATCAGGAATACAAAGTTGTGGAGTAGAACGTGTGTGGCCAGTGAGATTTACTTTTGGGGAACTAGATTACATAAACCAATGTATTTGGTAATCATTTGGTTCTGATTATGTAAATCTGTAGATAAATGTGAAATTAGGACTGCCTGATAAAGATATATTGCTTATGTTGCACAAAGGTATCTGCTAGTACCATTTAATAGTTGTAATAATAATAACAGTTGATGTTCGTGAGTGCTCACTGTGTGCAAGGCACTGTACTAAACTTATGTTATTCAATTATTACACCATCTCTATGAGACAGCTATGATTATACTCATTTTACAGGTAAAGAAATGGAGATTTGAAGAGGTGAAGTAATGCAAAGACACATAGCCACTAAATGGCAGAGGTGGGACTGGAAGCCAGTTCTGTGACTTGGAAATCCGTGCCCTCAAGCACCACATTATTTGTTTGCCTTATTATGGTAGAAGGAGAGTATAAGGCGAGGCCCTCCAAACCCGTGAGGTGTTCATTTTCACCTTCCGGGTTCACTGGCAGAACCAGACATGGAATCCAGATTTTCGAGTCTCAGTCCTTTACAAAATTGACTGACTTTGCTTCTTTGGAATTAATTTGCTTTTTCACTTTTTTTTCAGAAAATAGGATTTCAAGTAAAACATATGCCAATAGAAATTATTGTTTCAAACTAAAAACAAAATGAAAACTGTGCATTTGATTACTCTGTGGTACACTCTGGTGAACAGAAATGCAGACGGTCCAAATCTAGGGCCATGCTTTCTTCTGACCCTTCTTTGCCTAATATCAACACCATATTGTTACAAAGAGGGCAGTTCAGAGCCAAGAAGCCTCCTTATGGATGGTTACTGATTTTATCACTAAGAGAAATCTCAGTGGGAATGCAGACCATGTACAGTTGTGGGACACACTCACTGATTTTCCTAATTCTTCCATTGTCAGTCAGGTCAGACTGCCTCTCGTGGCTGCTCTAGGGTTCCACACATGTTACTGCTTGCAAAGACAGCTGACGTTAGCATGCATTACAATAAATGAAATTGGGTTAAATTGTGCTACTGCCACGTCAGCACTTTCAAATTGCACTAAGAAACTCTGATAGAGAGACATACATATAGTCGTCATACTTGTTAAAACTGATTCCTCATGCCTGAGGAAAATAAATCATGACTTCCTTAAGGTCTACTAGAATTGTTGGTTGGCATTTCTGACTAAATTCCCTCAGTTTTCACTACAAGATTTTATAAAAATGATGTTGCATTCATTCCTGGGACTCTTACAAGACATTTAAAGCTTTCCAACATTCAACTGAGGATCCTTAAGATCACTTCTAAAATTGGGTTTCTTTGCTGTAAAAGACAGGTCTAATTTGGGAGTTAAATGCATTTGACAGGATTTAAAAACTTTTCTTTTGCCTCACAAAACTGACTGGCTTTGTATCAAATGAGCAAACCTTTCTGTTATACAATGACTTTCCTGTACCCTAATAGTGTGTGAATAACCAAAAAACTTCATGCCATTAGAAGCTCAATAGAACACTTACCCTTTAATAAATATGGATTTCTACTTTAGAGCAAATATGGACTTTTTGGATCCCTCTCTACATCCTAGTGAAAGGAAATGAAAAGGTTAGAAATTGAAACAAAGGTATTTTTTCCTTAGAAAATTACATATGGCATGGAATTTGGAAAAAACGAAGTTCTCATTGGAGATGAATACATTTTTATTTGGGACATTTTGTTAGTTTCTTATTGCTGTTGTAAGAAATTACTCCTTTCATAACAGCTTAACAATTATCCATGTATTTTCTCTCAGTTTTGTATGTTATAAGTCTGGTAGGCTCAGTTCAGCATCTTACAATGCTGAGGTGTGGCCAGGGCTGCGTTTCTTACTGGAGTGTCTTTGGGGAGAATCCCTTCCAGGTTCATTCACCAGGTTGACTGTATTCTGTTCCTTGCAGTTGTAGAAAGTAGGCCCCTATTTTCTTGCTGGCTGTCCACAGAACATTGTTCTCAGCTTCTAGACCCTGCCCACATTCCCTGTATCATGGCTCCATTCCTCTATCTTCAAAGCCAACAAAGGCTGGCTAAATGTTTATCTCACGCCATCTCTCTCTGACCCCCTTCACTCCCAGCCTCATCTTTCTCCCCTTCTGCTGCTGCATCTCTCTGACTACAGTTAGAGAAATATCTCTGACTTATGAGCTCAAATGATTAGATTTGGCACATTCAGATAATCCAGGATAATCTCCCTATTTTAAGATCTAGATCCTTATGATATCTGCGAAATTCATAGCAGTACCTAGATTCCTGTTTGATCGAATAATCTTAGAGTGACATCTTTAGAATTCTATTTTCCTCTGAAATGAATACAGCAGAGGTTATCCATTAGGGACTCTTTGGCTAGAGGTGGGTGGAATGCAAGGTTTGATTCAGAATTCCATACAATTGCTGCCTCTAATATTTTTAATTAATGAGAAGAAAACCATTACATTATTAATACACTACTTGGCCAGCACATAGAAACCTATCTTAATAAGTAACCAACAGTTACATATTTACTGACAAGAAGAATCACTTTTGTGTTTGCATCATCATTAAATACCTGAGTTATGGGTGAACTCAAAGAGAATCTTCCCCTCTTTAGCAATGTTACGCTACATGCCAGTACCCCAGAGGTCTCAGCAGAGCATCAGTATTGCCTTAACTCTCGAAGTACTAACTTCAGCTGACATAGTCCACTGGGGATAGAGTCAAAAATGAAGACGGCTTTCCCAAGGGCCTCACCTGGGGCAACGACATTGAGAAAGTGATGACCCAGACCTGAGATCTCCTGGAAAGTTGAAGTTCAGTCTCAAGGAAGGTAAAGAAATAGGACTGGGGAGAAAAACTCCAAGGACTGGGAATAGGAGAGTTTCTCTAGGTTTATCAGAGAGTAAAGGAAAGGGGGACCTTGAGAAGTCGGACGTTTCTCTGATGTTTCCTTGAAGTCCAGAACCAACGTTTTGGACAAATTCCAGTAATTTTTCCATTTGCCCATCTCTGTGTTCATAGTTCTTGTCATTAAGTCCACAGTATAAATTCACAGTTATTCAATATATCAAACTTTAGGGAAGTTAAAAGGGCTAATGCAATAGAAAGTAGCCCATTTTTCAAGTGAACTTGACCATAGCTATTCTGGACAAAAAATATTTATATGTTATTTACTCAGTTGACCACTTTCATGGATTCTGGTTTATATAGGATAAAATATGGAAATAAAAATTTAAGACATTCTTTCAGTCCATGGACAAAAACAATATACTCTGTCATACAGTAAATCCCATTTAAATTGTACTTCTCTGCCTCACTGGAAGTTTACAATGTGGTGATCGATATGTCTGATAGTAACCTCAGGATACACCCCAGACTTCTGAATTCTCAAACAAAGATGAAAATGTGTCCAGTTTAAGTGTTAGGAATTATATACAGATTCTTTGAAAACTGACATTTTATGTTCCATATATACACGGACACTTCTGATTTAACTGGAGTACTTGATTGACAGAATGTTCCATTCACTAAATACTGTGTAAACTCTAGGTTGCTATTAGGTTTTTAGAATTCCCTCTTTGTTTTCTTTGCAGGATCCCATGGAGATATATATATATATATATATATTTACTTTAACTTTAAATTATGGGATACATGTACAGAACGTGCAGGTTTGTTACATAGGTATACATGTGCCATGGTGGTTTGCTGCACCCATCAACCCATCATCTAGGTTTTAAGCCCTGCATGCATTAGGTATTTGTCCCAATGCTCTTCCTCCCCTTGCCCCCCACCTGCCATCAGGCCCCAGTGTGTGATGTTCCTCTCCCTGTGTCCATGTGTTCTCATTGTTCAACTCCCACTTATGAGTGAGAACATGTCGTGTTGATTTTCTGTTCCTTTGTTAGTTTGCTGAGAATGATGGCTTCCAGCTTCATCCATGTCCCTGCGAAGAATATGAACTCATTCTTTTTTATGGCTGCATTGTATTCCACCTACGGGAGAGATTTTCATGAAAAACAGCGTCGACTTAGCCCAGTTCAGAAATTCAGAACAATCAGGTGGCAAAATGGAGGGCTTGGTCCTGCCTCAGCTGTGTCCCCAGCGGTCTGTGTCAGTGACTGCAAAGCATGACAGGCAACAGCACTAGCCAAAGGCTTGTCATCACATGGGTTGAAGTTACATCTGTAAAGTACTTAACATCTGATTTAAATACTTTAAATTTAATGCTTCTGTACTTTCAATTTAAAGCACAGAACATTCTGCAAGAAGTATATTATGCTGCGAGTTTTGGTTTAAAACCATCTTGGTACCAATGCAAGCTCCATCAGTTATTAGCCTTGTAAACCTGAGAAAGTTGACCTCTGAGCTTCAGTTTGCTTATCTGTGAAAGGAGAATAGTACTTCAAAGGGATGATGTGAAAATTAAATGACATAATGCAAGACAATAGATTGACATAGTAAGCTCTTGGTCAGTCTCCACTATTATTATTAATAGTATACATGCATACATGTGATGCTTATAAAGACTTGTGAGTAAACACCAGTAAGAATGGTTGTCTTACTGGATAATTAGGCAGGGAGAATTCTAATTTAAGTAGGCTCAATATATCAGCATTTTAATTTTCAAAACCGGAAAAAGCAATATGGGGTTGTCTTATCCCCTAAGAGATAGGTCAATTGCCAGGGATGAAAGGGGGGCACACCCACATGCCTTTTGATTCATATGATGCCACATTGACTGGGGCTTACAAGCTATGCACTGAGAAATTACTGAATTCCATTATGTGCTTTACTGCACTGTCCTGTTCTATCCTTGAAATAATCCTAGGAAGTGGACACTGTTACAAACCATCTCCAGTCTACAGATGAGGAAACTGAGGCTGAGTAATTTGTCATTGCTACAGTCACATGGCTAATAAGTATCAGAGCTGACATTCAAATCTGTCTCGATCCACACTGTGAGCACGGGGTCACCAAACTATACTACGTTTGACAGCATCTGGACCCCCGGCACTCCCTGGAGGTCTAAGGAGCAGGGTTATTCAGGTCTGTAACCATTCACTGTAATAGCACCTCCTGACTTTAGTTAACTACGGTCATCAGATAATTTTAAGGAAAGTAATTATAATAGGCATTATATATGGGCTTGCTCTGTGCTAGATTGTACAAGCAGAACTTAATAACATATATCTCCACAATGACCCACAAAGTAGATATTATCATTCCTTTATTACAAATGAGAAAAAAGGCCCAGGGAAGTTAAGTAATTTGCCCAAGGCTCAGAGTAAGTTGCAGGAATAGGAAGTACTACCTCTGAAGTGTTAATGTACGACAGTGGGAATCAGGGCCTCATCAAAGGGCTATTTTGGAAACTAGCAGTTGCTGGTAAGTGAGAGATGCTTCCGTACCTTCAAATCTTGTGAAGTCAGCCATGGGAATTTTGGGAAACTAAAAGCTCTTCCGGAAGAGAAATTTGGGAATAGAGAGCTTGTGAAAACCAAAGCCACAAAGGATCTGAGTAATAGTGAAAACCAAAGTCACAGAGGACCTTGTTCCATTAGAAGAATTCAGTAGTAGTTGTGTAACAAGTTGTTTATAATAAAAATATGATCATATTTATGGATTTTCCCCTCACATTTGATAAAATATTCAAGACATTTTCTCAGAAAGCCATGAGTAACACCTAGAAAGAAAAGAAAAACATGACATTTTTAGGTTAGATTGCAGCTTGTCACCATAGATTTTTTTAAAAATCCTTTTAAAGCTTGCCAATTGACATAGGAAATTATGACTAAAATAAAAGTGAGGTTGAAAAGGACAGAATGCAAAAGCCGCTAACCAAAACTATTCAACTCGCCTCCCACACATTCTCTCTGGGTAGTTCAGTCAACAGCATTTTAACTTTTTTTAAAGCTGCTTTTAAAAACTCTACAAAACAGACCATATTAATGATTAATTTTAGTTTTCATTGCAGAAAATACATTAATGGTTGAAGCTTAAGTTGACCTAAAAAAACTTCCAAAAATGATGATCAATAACAAGGGGATGTCAGTGTTAGACCAGCCTTTGACATCTGTCTCCTTTTTGAGATCTGAAGTGGCCCAGGTGAAAACTGCTAGTGCGCAGGACAACAGACATTCTGGAGATAAACAGTCTTGTTTTGTAGCTCTTCTTTTTGGTTGTAAGATGCGGACTCAATCACCTGTGAATTGGGACAGGTAGAGAAGCCTCTTGCATTTCAGTGCTTGCTCTTCGTGTATCTCTGCTTTAACTCTAATGTTCTTCAGTTTTTCCAAAATCATATGCTTTATGTTTGCACGTATGGGAAAAAAAAAACCAAAAACAAACAAACAAACAAAAAAACCATGGCAAGTGGAAGGCAAGCTCAAAGCAATCTTTTGAACCAGATATTTGTGCTCTAATCAGAAAAGGATGTCTGGTGGTTAACATTACTATTTTGTAATTTGTTGAGCATTTAGTATTTGCCAGGTGTTGACCTAAACCCTTTAATTTATTATCTCATTTCTCATGTGTTGGATGAGGAACCAGAAGCTTAGAGAGGTTAAATGATGCTTCCAGGGTCATGGAATTGGTGGGGGCTGTGATCTGCTGTTGGGCCTGACTGTATTGTAAGATCTAAGAATCAAAGCTCAGGGATCAAGCAACTTGGATTTACCGCTTACAATTGTGTCATCCGGGACAAGTTATATGAACTTTGTGCATCTGCTTCCTCAACTGTAAAATAATGGTGACAATAATGCTTACCTACTTCAAGTGTAGATCCTCAATAAATGTCAGCTATAGCCAGCATTCCAAAACTCATGTTCTTGGTCAGTTCACCCTGCACCAAACTAAGGCAAGAGTCTGTGTTGATAGTGCACAAGGTGAATTCTGTCTGAAATTCAGACTCCTTACTTCTAGCAGGTTGCTATCCTGCCCTCCAAACTTGCATCTTTTTGTTTTAATATATACTTAACATCTGAGTGAGCACATCCTTATAGAACATCAAGAGTAATAGAATGATGTTCCAACCAGCAAAGACTATGCTGGACAAATTCAAACTAGATTTTACTTTTTTCTTTTGTATAAAAAATAGTCATGTTTTGGGTTTTAATTACATTTTGGTTTTAAAAATGGAATAAACCATCACAAAATTTTCTCCTAAGAAATTGTTTTCTAAGTACATAGGTGATACATTAATACAACCTGTGGGGGGGAAAAAAAAAATCATTAAACCCAGGAGTGTATACAATACAAAGCGCAAGTTCCTCTTTAATCCATTCCAGCTTGACCTGCTGCCCACTCGAGAGGCAACCGTTGATAGTAGCCTTTTTTGTATCATCGCAGATTGTTTTCTGGGCATTTTTTTAAATGTAGGTAAATATGCTCCTGTGGCTATTTTTCAACTATAAATGCGATAAGACTTGACATAATTTAATATTTTTTTTAAATGTCTGCTCTGCCGGATGAAATTCAAACACACCATTGTAGCAATGGAGACCCTTTATTATGTTCGATTAATAATAATAATATATAATGGTATTATTATATATATAATAAGAAGAATAGTATTATTATTATTGCCCTCCTCTCCCCCATCGTCCCTGCTCCCTGACTAATGCACTCTCTTTAGGAAAATTCCCCTGCTATCTCCTGAGTGAGACCTGGTCACCACCACCTTTGTAGATTTGCTATTATGGCTTCCTATGCGGGATTATGCCTCCCTGCTTTCTCCATCTTTGGCCCATTAGCCCATTCGTTAGGGGCCAGCCAGGTCCTCTTTTCTCAGGAGGCCTCTTAGAGTCCTCTTATCTCCCAATATTACCTAGCAGTGACAGGCTTTCCCTTGAGCTGCGTACCTTGTTGTATTCCATTTAACATGTCAAGGCCCAAGGAAGTGCGTGGCCACTTTTGCATATCTTGTCTCCTCAATAGAATTTTATGTTTCTTTAGTTTTAGACTGTATCTTATGCCATCTTCTGTTCTTCCTATGGTCTTTGGCATAAATAATAGCCATTAAGACATACTTGAACTAAATTGTTTTAAAGTAGGGCAGACCAAAGAAGGTCTTTGAATACTATGCTGGTGGTTTAAGATGATTAATAATTTTACTGTAAGCAGCTTTTAGTGCATTCATTTTAGAAAACATTGAATGAGAGGTGCTATCCTTCGTCAGTATTCCTAGGATGTTCTACATTGTCTGGGGTGGATGGTCCTTGCAACATAAAGGAATGTTGAGAACTAAATTAATACTTTTAATATTTCCCACTATATAGCAAGTATTTTTTACTTCTACATTATTTATTTATTTATTTATTTAGACAGAGCCTTGATCTGTCACCTAGGCTGGAGAGCAGTGGCTGCAATCTCAACTCACTGCAACCTCCACCTCCTGGGTTCAAACAATTCTCGTGCCTCAGCCTCCCGAGTAGCTGGGATGACAGGTGTGCACCGCCATGACAGGCTAATTTTTGTATTTTTAATAGAGACCGGATCGCACCATGTTGGCCAGGCTGGTCTTGAACTCCTGACCTCAAGTGATCCGCCCATCTCGTCCTCCCAAAGTGCTGGGGTTACAGGCCTGAGCCACTGCACCCGGCCAATTCTACATATTTTTTTCTCTTTTGTCAGGATACATTGGCCACATGAAAACTAAAATAGAAGTCAGTTAGGTGCTTATGGCAAAGGAATTGTGTAATCAGTTGTAAGATTACCATTTGTGCCTGAGAAGAAAAATGTTCATCAATTTCAGCTACCTTACAAATACAAACAGGGTCTTAAAACATAATATCCAGTGAAGCTTAGCTGGGACAAAGCGGAAGCAGTGTAACCATGGAAAACAAGTGAATTATTAGAAATTATTTGTATTTTTTGTTTCTATTAAAGTATTTTTAATAACTAAATCCAGACTAATTGACCAATTTTGGCAAAGTACTGGTGATACTGAAAATTCAAATTTATTGGAACCATAAACGTTAAACTTAAGTGACTATGACTTAATAGATTTACTAAGGTAAACCTTCCACGCAACTGTGCTACAGAGTTAGTTATTTTAGTAATCCTTTAAATTCTGTTACAGTAATCTTGGTGAAGGTGGAGCTAGATTCTTTGGACTGGAATTTAGGCGTTTAATAAGTGGGTGGTAAACTGAGCTTTGGAACTCTTTTCTTTATGGTAAAAATTTGAATCCATGTGATTTTTAAATCTTCTTTCTAAAAGACCTAAAGCATTTTTTCTCTCTTTTTTGTTTTGAAATTCAGTACATACAATTTTTTCACTAAATGTTCTTGCCTATATTTTTCAATAATCAGAGACTTCTGCATTAATGCCTCATATGTGAAGCATTATTTGTAAACTGGTATTCCATTATAGAAATCAATTAGTTATTGATGGATAGAACCTTCATAACCAGAATGCTGTAGAAACACATCATACATTTTTTCTCCTTAGCACATTTAAAAAGCATTAAAATAAATGACAAAGAACTTTCTAAATGTTTATGACTTCAGTTTATGCATGTGGGCTAATGGAATGAAAGGCTAATCCATCAGTTAGCTCTTGCTGCATTTAATTAGGCTGGATCACTTCATCCTACGCTGGAAATAACTTATGTCTTTTCTCTTTCCCTGAGGACAAACAAGGTAAAATTAACAGTAGCAGGAAATAGTTCCCTTACATTTAGGGCTGATGTAAATAGAGAGAAAAATAAGCTTACTGCAGAGAACAAATAAGGAGCACCTACAGCCAGCAGCTGCTCTTTAACCTCTAAATAGGTTATTTCAACTTGAGATTTTGACTTCTTCCTTGTGTCGTTGCTACCTTATTTTATCTGTGACATTACATCAGTTGTGTCCTGAGATGGGCCACTGATACGGAGAGAAGCGTGCAGTGTTTACACAGCAAGACTCATGTTCTTATTTAGAGAGAACAATTTTCTATTCTTATTTCTAAAATTAGGCAGCATCTTATATTTTTAAAATGCTCTGCAATCAGCATTAGTTGTTCATGTTACAAATTTGACAACCAAAATGTTGCACTTTGTTCTAGATTATATAGAATAACAGCCCCATTTTTAACAGGAGAAACCCCACGATTGTGATGTCTGATGGAAAACATATGTTCATTAACTGCTATATCAAATTGTGTAATAAAAGTGACTTCTATATTGGTCAATAAAGGAGGCAGCTGACTATATATATATTTTATATATAGATACATATATATGACTATATATGTGTGTGTGTACATATTTGTGTGTGTGTGTGTGTGTGTGTGTGTATATATATATATATATTTTTTTCATCCAGGCTTGCTTTCTGGCATTCTGCTCCAGAAAAGACCTGGGCATTGATGGGAAGCAGTTTGGTCGTATAGACCTCTGGGTTCTAGTGTCAAGTTAGCAATTAGAAAATTGTGTCAATTTAAGAAAGTAATTTAACCTCTGTTGGATTCATTTTTCTCACCTCAAATAAAGTGAGAGGTTCTTTCCAGATTAGCAGCTTTCAAACCATCTTGAGTAAAGATTTCCCAGTTCCGAATCCTACGGGTTGTCCTGGAAGCTCTTGTGCTGGGGGCCAGGGCAAGAGCAAGGATGGGAAAAGGCCCCGAAGAAATAGGTCTTCAAGACCTCTCAGTGAGTGGGAAACTCTGCTATTTATTTTATTTATTGGGCCTCTGTTTTGGCGAGTCGGGGAAAGTTTCTTCTTTTAAAAAGAGGTTGCAAAAACTCCATCCAAGACAATGTCTAGGTTTCCCTCCAGTGTTTTAATTTTATAATTTGAATTATAAACTGGCAACATGAATTAAAAATGAGTATAATTTAAAAAATAAATACCTTTAGAAGAACATGGTAATTCCTGCCCATTTGTGCCTTGGGGTTTTATATGTGCCTGTGATGAATGACGCATGCTGCACACAGTGGGAGGGCAATGTCACAGTTAAACGATGTTCTTTTGGCTAATTGCTGTCTATGATATAAATCTCTGTTAATCTAATGAAACCAAGCAGGCTACACTTGAAGTGACTTGTATTGAATTTGGTGCATATAAACAGTTTTCTCAGTTAACATGGTCCTATCTTAAATCAATTTCATTTTAATTGGGAACATTTTGTTTTGGTGAACTCAATTACCAACATATAGTGTTTTCTTAGCCCGATTTGTTAAGTTTTAAATTTCCTTACAGATATTTGCAGACAAAAATATTAAAAAGGAATCACCAAATTTATAGAAATGATGACAGTGAAGGAAAAGAAGAGAAATAAAAATTTAGCAAAAGGAAATTTAAAATATACCCAGGATACAAAGAGCTGCGTGGCACTTAATTCATTGTGTGCTTAAAGACTACCTGAGATTGGTGCCATTTGCAGAAGCCACTTTGAGACTCTTCTCTGATTGGGAAAACTGGTGCTGTGACCTAGATATGGAGTAGAGGGACAATCAAGGAGGAGGCAAGGGAGAGAGGAGCCTATTTCATTTCCCTGTGGTTTCAGATCTCGCATCTGCCACCTGCCTGCAGGGTTCTTAGGGTCTCAAGCCTGCTTGAACTTATCTGTCTTAGTTTGTATGGGAGGTGAGAAGGCAACCTGGGTGTTTTTATCATTACGCTGTCCCCTGTGCTTTCACTTGCTTCCAATAAAGCTTGTCCTTTAAACCCATTAATACTTTGCCCTCAAGAAATCTGCCCCCATTTGGAGGAGGGACATCGAGGTCAGGATTTTTTGTACTTGAGTTTAGGAGGGTCTCGGCAGCCAACAGTCAGGAAATGCCACTGCAGCTAAACAGGTACAATAAATCTCCAAGCCACCCAGTGTAATGCAATCTCCCACCACATGGGAAAAGGTCAGATTTGAACGGTAAATAAATTCCTGTCACACAGCAGCATGTCTGTTCAGGTTAGATAGTAAATCTTCATGAAGAGAAGTAACCACACATACCACAATTCTATTTATATGATCCTGGACTTCATTAGTTAATTTTTACACAGCTGGTCTTCTCTTCTGGTAGGCTTGGGGCTTACCATTCTCAAGTGTTAAGACCTCCCAGGACACAGAGGCTGGATGAAGTGGGCTGGATGAAGAGGATTCTGAATTCTGTTTATAGAGTATAAGCTCAAATACCCTTGAAGGGAAGAAAATTTTTATTTACAGCCTGTCCGTATTTAATGGAAGACAGGGGATCATTGATGCTTCCTTTGGTATATAAAATTCCTTACAAATTTTTGTAACAAACCTTTTAGAATGCTGTAAATGGAAAAATCTCCAGCATGTTACAATATATTACACTCAGTTTCCTTTATCTTAACAGTCCAGAGGTGAGCAGCTGGAGTCAAACAGCTGAAGTCTCAGTTCTGATTCTTTAGCCAGCCAGTCGGCATTTGTTAAGCTATCATGCTGTAAAGATACAAAGATGAATGAAGTTGGCTGCCTCAGAGAACTCACAGTCTGGCTGAAAAGAAAGACATAGAATAAATCATTAAAATGTAAATCCTAAGTGCTATAACCAAGCTTTCCCCAAAGGGCAATAAGAACATAGGGGAAGAAGCCACTAACTTCCTAGGAAATTTGAAAAGGTTTCACTGGTTGGGTGCGGTGGTTCATACCTGTAATCCCAGTACTTTGGGAGGCTGAGGCGGGTGGATCACAAGGTCAGGAGTTCGAGACTGGCCTGGCCAACATAGTGAAACCCCGTCTCTACTAAAAATACAAAAAAATAGCTGGGTGTGGTAGCCTAAGGCAGGAGAATCACTTGAATCCAGGAGGCGAAGGTTGCAGTGAGCCGAGATTACACCATTGCACTCCAGCCCAGGTGACAGTGTTAGACTCCATCTAAAAAAAAAAAAAAAAGAAAGAAAGAAAGAAAGACTTCACCAAGGAAGTTGTATCTGGGCACATTCCCGGGGGAATGAGTAGCTTTTTTCTCAATAGAAAAGGAAAGGAAAGGGAAGTACCTTACTTGATAGAAGAAAGGCTGTATTCAGAGGCTGTGTTAGTCTGTTCTAGCATTGCTATAAAGTAATACCTGAGACTGGGTAATTTATACAGAAAATAGGTTTAATTGGCTCATGGTACTGCAGGCCGTATGGGAAGCATAGTGGTTTCTGCTTCTGGGGAACCTCAGGAAACTTACAATCATGGGGGAAGGTGAAGGGGAACAGGAATGTCACATGGCAGGAGCAGGAGGAAGAGAAAGATGGTCAGGTGCTACACACTTTTAAATGACCAGATCTTGGGATGACTAACTGTCATCTTGACAGCTCCAAGAGGGATGGTGTTAAACCGCGAGAAACTGCCCTCATGATCCAATCACCTCCCAGGGAAGTATATTACAGATAGAACAAATGTTGTATTCAGAGGCCTAGAGATGTAACGGAGCAGGACATGTATTAGTAAGTGTGAGGATTTCAATATGGTATGAACTTAGGGTATATGCTGGGAAGTGGTAGGAGACGCAACTTGAAAGATCAGAATGGTTCAGGTTAAGTCCAAAGGCGTTCATGCCAGAGACAAAGTTCTAGCAGATTTCTTCTTGTCCCTGATGGTCAAGTGTAAGGCAAAATCAGGCCTCCTTCTATCCCTATGATATACCCTTCTCTTTGCAAACTGGAGCACTATCTTAGCATAACCAGATGAGCTGTAGTACTTCACTGAAGTTTCCTTGCTTTGAACTCTGATCATAAAAAATTTCTTAAATGGCAGTGCTTTTTAGAGGACACCCTTGTCTTTGACTTTCTTCACCGTTTCCATTTGACAGATGTCAAGAATGACAGTTTTCAGAATATAAGACCATATCCTTGAGATGATTCAAGAACTACTGAAATAATTTTTGTGTCATATTTTGGCAACATTATTTTGTGTTTATGTTTTCATAGGGCAATTCATTTTCAAAATCTAGACTAATTTTTTTTTCTTAAATTTTATTTCTCAGCACCGGGCATTTGTTTTATAGCTCCCATAAATCAATGCAAAGAGAAGGTCACAAGGGAGTAAGCTTTCTGAGATATGTTGATGGAGTATTGCTTCACCAAAATTTGAGTTCTCACCACTAGCAAGCAAGATCTTTCCAATTCATGGGTAGCACACTGAAACATGAGTTCAGGCAAATTACATCCACCTGCTTGTTCAGGGATTAAAATGTTTGCAATGTATCATGAGAATTTCTAAAATTAGTGCTGCAAGGACACTCGTACACACAAGGAGAGCCTTTTCTTTTCTTTTTTTCTTGTAAAGGAATTCTGTTGGGTGTAAAATGGATTTCCAACAGGATGGAAGATGCTGAAATGCATTTCTAAGGATCCCCACCACCCCTCTTCTCCTTGGATATTTTGATCTGAATGCAGGGATTCATTCATTTAATCTATCTACAGATACAGACTGAATTCTTCCTGTGTCATAAGATTAGGGATATAGTGTGAATAAGACAGATAGGTCCCAGACCCCATGGAACTGCAGCCTAATTGTATTGAAGTAAATACGCAAGACAATTAGAGGTTGAAGATCGTAGGTAGTACATTCTTCAGGTGAGGTGAGAGATGATAACTCAGTTGTCAGTGGTCAAGGAAGATTTCTAAGGAAGTTACATATAAGTTGAGGCCTGAGGGACGAGGCATGAGAAGAGACAGGGAAGAGCATTTCAGACAGCGTGGGCAGAATGTGCAAAGGCCCTGAGGCAGGAAAGAGCTTGGACTTTTTGAGGAACAGAAAGGAGAGGAATGCAGCTAGAATGGCTTTGTATCAGAGTATCAGAGTATCAGAAAGGGAGGTGTAGTATGGCAAGTTACCATCTTAAACATCTAGCCATTAGTCAGGTTGGACTTATTCTAGGTGATGGAGGCATCAGCTTTGAGCTGACTTCCACCTCTTGGCCCAAGAAACTTGGCTAATCCTCACAAATAGAAATGGGTGCTCACTGTTCTAGATGCCCTTGGTATCTTGCAGCTTTATGTGGTCCTTATGTTGCCTGGTGTGACAGCTCTACTGGAGGTGAAGTTGTTATGACATGAACAGCAACGGTTTTACTGCTGGCTGGGTGCAGTGGCTCACGCCTGTAATCCCAACACTTTGGGAGGCTGAGGAGGGTTGATCACTTGAGGTTGGGAGTTCGAGACATGCCTGGCCGACAAGGTGAAACCCTATCTCTATGAAAAATATAAAAATTAGCTGGGCATGGTGGCGAATGCCTGTAATCCCAGCTCCTCGGGAGACTGAGGCACAAGAATCACTTAAGCCCTGGAGGCAGAGGTTGTAGTGAGCTGAGGTCATGCCACTGTACTCCAGCTTAGGTGACAGAGCGAGACTGTCTCAAAAAAAAAGAAAGGCTTTGCTGTCTTTCCTTGGCCCCCTAATAAAGCAGAGGACGCTTGATTGGGGAATGGCTTCCAGGCCTGGACTTATACTGATCAGAATAATAGAGCCACAGAAGCTCAACAAAACCTGGAATGGCTAGAAAGGGCCTAGAGCGATGCTTAACATAATACATTTACTTTGGGATGTTAGACCAAGAAAGGGAGTTGGGTGAGAGAAAGAAAATTCAAAATCCTTACTGGCACTTGGATGGGTGGAAAAGAGACTTAATGGAAGCAAGTGTTCTGAAAAGTGGGACTATGAAGAAAAATCTTTAGGACAACTACTGTGGGCTGTACAATGTAATGTCTGTTAAGTGCTTCTTTGAGAGATTTCAGTACATTTATAAATTCCTTTTCAGTATTTATACATTTGCTTCAATGTCATCTGGTGTGAGTAGAAGTGCATCGTAATTCTGAGACATGAGGTGGTCTGGATTTGTGGTATCACTGAATCTGTCTCTTTTTCTTTTACCTATGCCACTGCTAATGCATATTTCTGCAGGAAAGGAAATGTAAATAATACTTTGCCTATAGTGGATAGTAATAAAGATTTGAACTAATAATGAATAAACATGCGTATACATTAGTTGATATAAGAAAATATTGTTCCTTTCTTCAAAAAAAGATGTTGTTTTGGAATATGCCCAGCAATCAGGATCTAAATAATGCCAGAAAGAAAAAAAATATGTAAAAGGATTTTTCTGGGAGAAGCAAGTGAGTTATATCAGATGCCAAACTACACTCTAGGTGAGCAAGAGTTAATATGAGAGAGCTGTAAACAGGCAACGTTTTTAAGCACAACACTGAATCATTCCAAATAATCTAGCAACAACATCTTAAACGGCTCTAAAAGGACAGCAGATGTTCTAATGCATTATCAAAACGAAATTGGATGTTTTTGAACAAAGCAACAAATGGCTGTGTAAAGCAGTCAAAAGCACAGTCAAGACAAATTGCCTAATGTAAACTTCAGCAGTGACCAAAACCTGTTTTTATAAAGACTCAACACATTGATAAAAAGCAATTTTCAGGGGAGCTGGGTGTGATGGCACATGCTTGTAGTTCCAGCTATTCAGGAGGCTGAAGGCGGGAGGATCTCTTAAGCCCAGAGTCTGAGTCTAGCCTGGACAACACGGTGAGATCCCCATCCCTGAAAAAAATTTTTAAATAATTTGTTTAAATTTGTAAAGAGTCATAGCAGCAAAATTTTATTTCACACTTGCTGCGAGCAAACAGAGATTGCAGGACAATCCAAAGATTTACTATTGGCTGGGCATGGTGGCTCATGCCTGTAATCCCAGCACTTTGGGAGGCTGAGCTGAGGTGGGTGGATCACTTGAGTCTATGAGTTCAAGACCATCCTGGGTAACATAGCAAAACCTTGTTTCTATAAAAAATTAAAAAAAAAATTAGCCAGGTGTGATGGTGTGCATCTGTGGTCCCAGCTACTCGGGAGGCTGAGGTGGGAGGATCACCTGAGCCCCAGGAGGTTGAGGTTACAGTAAGCCAAGCCATGATTGTACCACTGCACTCCAGCCTGGGTAACAGAGTGAGACCCTCTCTCAAAAACAAAACAAACACCAACAAAACCCAAAGATTTACTTTGGGTAAGGACATTTTATAGAAAAAGAGAGTGGTTAGGTATGATTAGATCATCTGTGTTCACTGAATATAATAAATGCTACATCTGTTTCAATACCATCAGGTTCCTGACAGACACGCAGCTGAAGATATGGGGAGTAAGTTCTCAAAAGGGGTCTTAATCTAATTGAAGTTTATCATAACATTGCTTCAGCATTTCTATTCAGGAATGGTCATTTTTTTTTTCCTCAGAAGAAGGTTGTAAAGAACCTTGTAAAGTGATTTTTGTCCCAGACTGTGTTAGGGACATTGTTCTCCATAGATTAATAAAGAAAATGTTTTTTCAGTCATATTAGTATGCATAGATAAACATAGTTTTCCTCTTCAGCAACTGGGATTATCCCAGCAGTAACTTCAGTCTTACTGGCTAGGTCCAACTGGGGTTTTGTCCAGAGGATGTGCTAGGTAATGCTGGGATGTTCTCCAGAGCAGCTAAAAGCACATGTAGTTTGTGGTGAATGCAATTTCAGGGAACCAAGGCTTAGTCCCAGAGACACAATAATATCAGGCATTCGACAGAGGAGCAAAGTCAGAGACAGGAGCCGAGAAGCTGAGAGCTGGCGTCATTAGAACAGGCTGGGAAATATGAGTGTGAGGCATGTCTCGGCAGGAAGGTCCAGCATTGGCCAGGGAACAAAGCAGACTTCTTGGCATGCCCTCTCACTGAGGCTGTGTGAACCGCTGGGCAGGCCAGCCTGCTTAAGGGTAAGGGCTTCAAAGAGGGACAGATGCTGGGTGTTACATGGGGTGAAACTCACCATTTGGCTGTTCACTTTATGCATATACTTGCACAATTTCCTGTGTCTCTTCTTAATTGATGAACCCATTTTCTATTCTCAACCTCACACAGTCTCTTACAACTTCCCTTGGACTTTTCTAGTGTATTTTTTCAGTGTCTTCACCCTGGCATACTAATCGGTCCTGCTGTGCTCTGTGCAAAGATCTACAAGTCTTTAGTAGAAAGCCTCAGCAGTACCAGTTGGCTTGATTATTGAATGTGTTCTTCCTTCCAGGAAGTACAGAGTTACAAATAAATGGTGGGTGTACGAATATGAGGGGAGAGAAAATGGGGGCATAAATTCAGACCCTTTCCAACAGCATCTCATTGGAGTACTGCAGTGAATTTTAGAGCATATTAGAGTTAGTGGTACACAAAATAGGCTTTGGAGGAAAATGATGGAACATTTAAAGGATTGAAAAATTGGGACTTATGTCTATGGGTTAAGATAATTAGAAATGGTTGACTTAAAAGTAGAAAAGCCTGAGGGATGAGGTCATATGAGGGAATACAGTGTTGGGGGTGGCCTTTGCGAAAACAGGACGCATCTTCCTGGAATATCAATTTAGTCAAATATTCCAGAAGAGAGGCGGAGAGGAAGAAATTATTTTAGTGGGAATCAGTTGTAGCTATATCATGGAGCAGAGTGTAAAATGCTCACAAATTGTTAATATAAAATACAAACTTAAAAAAACACTCAAGCTTTTGTCTGAGCTGTTACGGTTTTGGCTCCTGGGTCCTAGATATATAGGTTTAATTTCTCCAGTCCTTAGGAGGCATTTGAGTGTTTAATTACAGTAGGGAGGATGGTGACCAACCTTCTGTGAGCCTGATAGAACTAGAATTATAGGTTACATAGAGAGTTTTAACTTAAATACAAAGGAGGACTTTTATTGAGGGTTATGACAATAAATCAGATGAGCAAAATGAGTTTAGGAACATTTAGGAGTGTATTCCTTACCTTGGAGAAAAAAGTAACCTGGAGAGCAACTGCTGTGTTACCCTCTAAAGCCTTTGGTGGGCTTCTCTCTCAGGTAGAGTCCTGGCTGGTGCGTGGTGTTTTTCTTCTGATGGTGCTTCTTTGCTAAAGTGGAATCGTGGCTAACAGGCCCCTTGCTGAGGGTCCCGGGGACAGGATTGAGGCAGCTTTTTCCAGAGTGTTTTGTATTTAGACCTATCTGGAAACAAATTTCCAAATTACCACAGTACAGTCCTGGGTATTTTTATACCTATAAATTCTCTGATTCTATTGACAAGAGAAATACTGTGGATTGAAGTGAAAAGTAAATGTCATGTTCCTTCTCAGTCTTATCTTCCAGAAATAACTACCAATAATGCTTTCTTATGTATTCTTCTACAGATTTTCTTTTCTTTTTCTTTCTTTCTCTTTTTTTGAGATGGAGTCTTGCTCTGTGGCCAGGCTGGAGTGCAGTGGCAGGATCTCAGCTCACTGCAACCTCCACCTCCGGGTTCAAGTAATTCTCCTGCCTCAGCCTCCCGAGTAGCTGGGATTACAGGTGCCCGCTACCACGCCCGGCTAATTTTTTTGTATTTTTAGTAGAGATGGCGTTTCATGGTGTTAGCCAGGATGGTCTCGATCTCCTGACCTCATGATCCGCCTACCTCGGCCTCCCAAAGCGCTGGGATTACAGGCGTGAGCCACCGCGCCCAGCCTCTTCCACAGATATTCTATGCATGTACTAGGAGATACATACACACCCATCCATACGCAAACATATACACACATGTGATCATATTATTTACATTTTTTCAACTTTTTCATTTTTAAATGAAAATACTTTTTTCATTTAAAATGTCTAGAACATTTACCATATAATTTTCCCCTTTATTCTTTCTCTAGCATCAGACATCCGTAGAGAGTTCCATCATGTGGTTGTACATTCGTTTCTCAAACAATCTCATATTGCAGGATATTAAAATTGTGCGGCAGATGCAGCGAGTTGTCATTTCTACTTCTTTCTGATGAGGAGAACTCTGACTTTGTTCAAGATAGTAATAGTCTCAACTAAACCTATGAGTGTCCCCAGGATCCCATGTAGGTAGGAGTGGCACGTGACACTGTCTGGGCTCAATGGAATTACAGTATTCCATTGTCGCTGGCGAAGGGTGTCCAGGTTCTTGGCATCTTGAACAAAGAATTGGACAAAACACACAAACAAAGCAAGGAAAGAATGAAGCAACAAAAGCAGAGATTTATTGAAAATGGAAGTATACTCCACAGGGTGGGTGCTGGTCGAGCATAGGGGCTCAAAAGCCTGGTTACAGAATTGTCTGGGGTTAAAATACCCTCTAGAGGTTTCCCACTGGTTACTTGGTGTACACCCTATGTAAATGAAGTGTGGCCCACAATCAGAGGCTGAAGTGAAGTTACAAAAGTTATAGTCCTGTGCTTTCTGCAACCAATCAGAGATATGTTCAATTTTCCATCTGCCAGGCAGAAAAAGTGGGTGGAGGGTTTACAAAGGGAGTAGCCTTCTGCACTTTTGTTTCTTAGTTGTGGAAAGTTGAGGTTTTCCTTTTGACTTAGTCCCAAATCGATCTTAGGTTCCCTGCCTCCAGATCCTGTTCTCCTGCCTCACCATTGTATGGGCACATCATAATTTAGCCAGTCAGGGAAAGCAGACTAAGTTTGAACATGGAGGTTGTTTTTAAATGGTTGCTATTATAAAATAAGCTTCAATCATAGTTCATCTGCTTGATTCTTTCCTTAGATAAAATAATCGAGTTTGTGTGGTGGAATTTTGAGCAGAGGCTGGTGGGCAGGGAAGGTGTTTTGGGGTGGGGAGCTGCCATCTTTTTAGTCTGTGTGTTCTGCGGGCTTATCCTCCAGGATTTTGTTGGAAATATACGTTGACTCAGTGGTACATCATGCATTGCCAATGCAATTTTTGCAGTTTATCGTACCTTCATTTTCTTGATGGCCTCTCCTTAGTCCCTTCCTTGCCTTCCTGCTTCTGGCATCTGTGGCCAGAGGTCAGCTTCCGGTCAGTGTCTATGAGAGTCTGGATGTTACTGCCATTTGCATTCTGCCTGGCTCTGCTCTGATGATTTCAGCATGACCGGGTTAAAAGAGAAGAATGAGGAAAGTCAGTCCCTCTCGTGGGGAGGAAGTTCATCCAGGCTGCAGACAAATTTATTCTGTTGCATCTTGATATCCAAGGTGAAAGAAATTGAGGTTACACATCACAGGTAGACAGAAAGCAGAATTCTAAAATATTCCTAGCCAATTTCACTTTGTTGAAAATATGTTGCAGCGTAGATATGGACAGCAGTGATAATCAAAATACCTAACAATTAGAAGATGTGGATACCACTTATTAGAATGGATGCTGGCATTAAATAACCAGCATGGCTGTACCAGTGTGAACCAACTGAATATCAGCGGTGGTGCAGGAAAATGGGATTTTCCTTCCTTTTATCCTCAGGAACTAAATTATGAAATCTTTGCCAGCTGGACTTCATCTCAGCAGTTTATTATCTCTCCCAAACAGTTTGTGAAAACTAATCTTCCTAAATTCCCCCTTAAAAGAATATCTCTTTGATTAAATCATCAATGGATATTTATTTTTTAAAGGTCCACAATTAACATGGATGTATTGGTCAGAACTCTTTGGGTTGTAAGTGGCACAGCCCAATTAAGACTATATTAAACACAATGGGAGGTTTTTAGTTTCTGTTACTGGGAAGCCCAGGATGGAAGACTTCAGGCATATTTGGATTCAAGCTCAAAGTTATAGTTAAGACTCCTTAATAATTATCTTCGTCCCTCTTTATATGCTAGTGGCATTCTCTTCATTGGCAGATCGTGTTCTTCCAATTTGGTGGATAGAGCCATACTCATCGACAAGCAACTTTTGCACTCACCAAGGTTCTGGCACCGAGAAAGGCCCTGAGCACAGACACTTGAGCAAGCCCAGCTCCTACTCCCGGAGCCAGACTCCAATCAGCAGAACCTTCCAGCTGACTTACAAGCAAAAATCAATCCCTATAAATAAATAAAAATAAAAATAAATGTTCCAGAGAAAAAAGACTTCAACGCTGAGAAATGCTAGGGCAAGCAAAGTTAAGTAGGCTTTCTTTAGCGTTTGACTTTCTAGGCTTTAATGCTCCCTTCTGCAATGTGAAACATTAAGGAGAGGATATTGAGTACACCATTTCAGAAATATATTTGATCCAGCCAGGCACGGTGGCTCATGCCTGTAATCCCAGCACTTTGGGAGGCCGAGGCGGGCTGATTACCTAAGGTTGGGAGTTCAAGACCAGCCTGACTAACATGGAGAAACCGTGTCTCTACTAAAAATACAAAATTAGCTGGGCGTGGTGGCACATGCTTGTAATCTCAGCTACTCAGGGGGCTGAGGCAGGAGAATCACTTGAACCTGGGAGGCAGAGGTTGCAGTGAGCTGACATAATGCCATTACACTCTAGCCTTGGCAACAACAGTGAAACTCTGTCTCAAAAAAAAAAAAAAAGAAAGAAAGAAAGAAATGTATTTGATCCTAGAACATTTTCACCAAGCATGATGTTTTTGGGAATACCATTAGTATCTACACTTCTGTTTATGGAATTAGAGTTAGATCTCAGAGTCATGAGATTGTATAAACAGATTCACGTTCACAATACTAGGCAGGAGGTAAATACTGTACTGTCTTTCAGAAGAAGGATTAAACTGAAGGAGTAGTGAACAGAAAGACCTTTATCTAAGTCCTCTATAAACTTTGCCAACTTTGTCATCTGGGAACAGATACTCAGCTCCTTAGCATTCTTGAAGCCTCTGTCTAGGAACTGAATCATTCATTTCCATAATTTCAGAGCTAGAAGAGATCAAGAGGTCATCTGGCCCAATTCCCCTTTTCAACGTATGAGGAAATCAAACCAGGGAGATTAGGTACCTTTCCCAGAGCAGGGCTAAGACTTGCTAACATCATCCATTGCTCTTTTCACTATATTAAAATTTCTTCTCTTTCCTGGAAAAAGTTCAATATTCCAGCTACCTCTAATGCCTGTTTGAGCAAATAGTTAGGGGGGCAAAAGTCCAATGTCCTACTCAGAGCCATTTTGGAATAATCCTCTTAAATTCAACTGGATATCTGCTTCCTTTGAAATTCTGATTAGTCGAGGGTGTTTGATTTTGATAACCTACCAGGGAGGAAATTATGCTCTGAGGTCCAGCAGCTGCCAGAAGCAAGCTGTCAGCTTAATACCAGCTCTCTTTCTCTCCATTTTATCAGCAAAACAGCTGTGAACAAAGGCATGGAGGGTAGAACTGGGCGAGGAAACACACCACCACCGAAAGCTGGCATGAGCTCTGTTGCTGGAAGGGTCATGAAATTTTATGATGTTTCTTAATTAGAGTCAAATATAAACATCAAATAAAACCAAATACCCGTGATGTGTGACAATAGGTCATAGATATGGGTTATCAAAGACAAAGCGTTCCTTTGTACCCTTAAAACATCATTGTTCACTACTCATTTTATACCTATTATCCCGTTGAAATGTGATCTGAAAGGGTCTGGTTGAGTTCATAAAATGGAATAATTATTCTCTCATCTCTCTCTCATTGCTCACCCTTATCCTCACATATAAGCCGCAGGTAACTCAGTAAATGCTAAGAATGGCATTGGGGCGATACAGTATTCAAATTGATAACAAGGCTCACTACTTATACGCTTTCCACTTATTTATGAGTCACACTGTTTAAGCACCAACTATGTCCCAGGTACTGTGCTGGACTAGAAGGATTTGACATTGAGCAGCAACAAGCCTGGATGGTCCTTGCTGTCAGGAAACTAGGAGTCTTGTGTGGGAGACAGACAGTAAGAAAAAAGTTCACAAAAAATACACAAAATTACCAACTGTGATAGATGCTTTGAAAAGAAGGTACATGGTGCTGTGACTGTATAACATGACAATGTGACCTAGACCAGTGCATCTCTAACTCTGTGTGCTGAAGGACCAGTTTTCCCTTCAATCTGCCTGGACTGATACTAGCATACAAATTGTGCTACATGTGACTGACCATGTGAGTTTGACAACACCTGAACTGCTCTTTGCCCTGTTCAACAAGGCAAGTCTACTGAACATGTGCTTGGATGTCATGGTAATATTAAAACACTGTAGAACTTTCTAAATGCTTATTTCTCAATTTTAACATTTATCACATTGGAAACAATTTGTAGATTGGCACTGAAGTATGGACTGCACTTCGAGTAGCTCCAACCTAGACTGTCGAATCAAGGTCGTCCTGGAGGAAATGATTTTTGCTTAGTGTTCTGTGATGAATCTGTGATCACTATGACCATCATAGATCACCGTGATCTATATGAAAGAGCAAATAGGCAAAATTGAGATGGGAAGGTGAATTCCAGGTAAAGAGAATCCAGGAGAAGAGGAGTGTGGCTGGAACATGCAGGTGAGTGGAAGATTAGTCAAGATGAGTTTGAAGGGAAATGCCAGGCCAGGCCTATGTTATCTTTGTGTTTTCTCCATGAAAAAGGACAGGTTTTGGAAGGTTTTAAACAGTGTGATTTTATCAGATTCGAGGTGCTAAGATCACTTTGCTGCAGTATGGACAATACACTAGAAGGTGTGTCAGTCTGTTTAGGCAGTTATAGCAAAATACCACAGACTGTGTGGCTTATAGACAACAGACATTTATTTCTTACAGTTCTGGAGGCTGTGAAGTCCAAGATCAAGGCACTGACAAATTCGGTGTCTGGTGAGGGCTGGCTTTATGGTTCATAGATGTGGCCTTCTCCCTGCAACCTCAGGGCTCTCTTTGGGGCCTCTTTTATAAGGGCACTAATTCCAATCATGAGGGTGCCACTCTCATGACCTCGTCACCTCCCAAAGACCCCACCTCCTAATACTATCACCTTAAGGGTTAGAATTTCAACATATGAATTTTTGTGGGACACAAATATTCAGACCATAGCAGGAGAATAAAAGTGAAAGTAGGGAAACCAGCGAGTAGACTATTGCAGTAGTCCAGGTAACTTGAGCCAAAGGGGCTGTGGATGTGTAAGAAGTGGGAGATTGAGGCTGGGTGCAGTGGCTCATGCCTGTAATCCCAGCACTTTGGGAGGCGAAGGCGGGTGGGTTGCTTCAGCCCAGGAGTTAGAGACCAGCCTAGGCAACATGGAGAAACCCTGTGTCTATAACAAATACAAAAATTAGCCAGGCGTGATGGTGCCTCCCTGTGGTCCCAGATAGTTGGGAGGCTGGGGTGGGAGGATTGCTGGAGCCCAGGAAGTCAAGGCTGCAATGGGCCGAGGTCGCAGCACGGGAAGTTGGAGATTGAGACTGAGGATGTAGGGTAAGATTTCTGGTGGAGTGGATACAGGGTTGAAGAAGTGGGAAAGATCAAAGAGGACTCTTCTGGTAGCTAATCATCCCAATATTCCACTCTAATGCAGACAAGGAATATTGCTCCCTTTCTGTTCAGGACCAAAGGAGTCCCTTTATTCCTAAGGAAGTTTCCTGGCAGGGAATGGAATTCCATTTCCCAAGTCCTTCAGAGGCTCTGCCAATACTTGTAGATGTGCTTCACAACTGCCATTCTTTCTCCAATTAACGTTCCATTTATGGAACTAAGTAACTTCCCCTTTGAATATACATTCTTCTCTATAGTGTTTCCTCAGTTTTTTTCTTTGAAACCTTATTCTAGAAAATATTAATAGGCACTCAATGAAAAAGGAGTCTCATCAAAGAATATATTCAGGAAATACTGAGCTAAACAAGAGTCACACTGGTTTTTCTTTCAGTGCATGACTTTTCAGAGCACTTAATATGTGAATGTGCGTCTTCAGTTTCCAAGGGGGGAGAAACAAAATACAGTGTTTTCAAAACTTACTTAGTTATGGGTTCCTTTTTGCCAAGATCATCTACCAGGCTAGCGTTCTATGAAACCTTCTTTGGGAAAGGATGGTGCCTGGTGACTAGAGCAGTCCTTTGTTCAGCACTGGAAGCTTGGTTCCGCTTCACATATTGGGTTCACTGGTTTATGACAGGACAATCTAGTTCCATTCCCTAAGGCACTTTTACTGAAAGGCTGAGTCAGTTTTTTGCAATCAGCAACGACACTCCCTTCTAGCTCTGTGCTGAGAATCGCTGTTCTAGCTCTAAGTGTTGGCCTGGGGGCAGCATCCTGTGTCTGTCTGGGGGCAATGTGCCACACTCAGGCAATACATGGGAAAGGAGGACCTGGAGTACTGCCTTGATGGACTTGAGTGACGCTGGTGTAACAGCCGTCCATTTTCCATTTTCGCTGACTGGGAAACAGCAGCAGTTACAAATGACAGCTATGTCTGCAGAGGCTGACCTTCTCTTCATCCTCCCTTCTCTCTGGCTTTTGAGGGTAACCAGGGGAGCAGCAAAGACCAGCGTTTTCTTTACCGGTAAATGGGTGTCATTCATCAGCAGGTGTTACAGATCCGTGCCTCTCGGACTTGAAGGTGCACGGGAATTCCCTGGGGATCATGGTAAATGCAGATTTCTGGGCCTTACTTCTAGAAATCCTTATTTGGCAGATCTGGAATGAGACATTGTCATCTGTAGTTATTTTTATCTTTATGCCTTTACTCCTATATACTTGAGTTCATTTCCCAAAAATAAGAACTATTTTCTTACATAATCACAGTACAATGATCAAAATTGGTAAATGAACCTTGTTATGACAGTGTTATCTAAATCTACAGATCTTATTCTAATCTCTCTAATTGTCCCAATCATTTACTTTCTAGCAAACCCTCCCTGAAAAAAAAAGCTCTGACTCAGGCCAAAGGGACCAGATGTTCCATGTTATTAAATTAGCCCAGGTCTAAGACAATAGGAAGCAATGGAATATGGTGGAAACAGTAGCTAACTTGGGTGAATCCCCTGCCTAAAGACATTTACTCTGAAATTTCTTAAACACAATACCAGCCTATGTTGTGGTCTCCCATGCACCCCACCTTCAGCTTCTCTGCGCCTGGCCCATACCTGCTACTATATCTTTGCAGTTTGTTGTTGTTGTTGTTGAGACGGAGTCTTGCTCTGTTCCCAGGCTGGAGTGCAGTGGCCGGATCTCAGTTCACTGCAAGCTCCGCCTGCCAGGTTTACGCCATTCTCCTGCCTCAGCCTCCCGAGTAGCTGGGACTACAGGCGCCCGCCACCTCGCCCGGCTAGTTTTTTATATTTTTTAGTAGAGATGGGGTTTCACCAATTTAGCCAGGATGGTCTCGATCTCCTGACCTCGTGATCCGCCCGCCTTGGCCTCCCAAAGTGCTGGGATTACAGGCTTGAGCCACCGCGCCCGGCCTATATCTTTGCAGTTTGAGGCTTCCCGAGCTACGTGATTTCCCTGTCCACAACTCTCTCACTCCCCTAACAGAATACCCCCCTGTGCCAGGCATCACAACCATTATGCCTACGGGTCAGTTATTATGCCCATGAGGCAATCTTTGATCCATTCAGACAAATGGATAAATGCTAGTTAGAAATGCCAGGTGGGCTTGTGAGTTTTTAAGCTTGTTAAACACAGGATGCTGCAATGCGGTTGAAGTGGTTGGTGTCAAGAAACACTCCGTTAAAACTAAGGAGGTGGTTCTGGTAGCTGGTGGGAATCAGGTGTCATCCCAGTCATTCCATGTTTCTGAGGAAAACAGCAGCCAATAGCAACACAATAAAGTTTTGATTAGATGCAACTAGAAGAAATTGCCTTCCTTCAGAAAGGCATTCTCTTCCCTCGTGTTTTGAGGAAGTTGGCTATGCAGAAGACAAAAGCCTGACTTTTCTGCTTACTGGAACGTGGACCATTAAAGCCACGTTGCTACCACTCCCATTGATTTGGTGATTTAACTCCAAGAGAGTAACCTTATTTTTAATTTCTTGGAGGGCGTCTCCCCCATGGCTTCCAAGTAACAGCTAAGGTTCCCAATTAATCAAAATAACTTCCTTGTCACCTTTGCTCCCTTTCCCTGATACCGTCTTAACACCAGGCAATGGTTCTGGAAAACAAAAGACATCTTTGGTATTAATTATGCATGTGGCAGTGGAGGGTGGCTTCTAGAATGTATGCACATTTAGGAAAATGGTTTGATTATTTAAAACTGTGTTCCTTCTATGTAATGATTCCCAGGCATCGAATCAATGCCAGGGCACTAATTGTATTAGAACTTTATTGAAGAGACATCTAGTGGGGCTGAGGCAGAAAATTGTCACTGAATTCTGCATCACTGGGGCTGGAGGATTGAGTGCCAATAGGGACCTCTAGTGTTCTGCAAAGGTTCAGACTTGATAATGCGAAGATTGTTTAGACGCCTTTTCCTATTTTCCATGTGTCAAACAGGAGTATGCTTTTATTCAAAACTTGCCATTCTCTCTATGAAGTAAAGAGGCATAGCCTATTCATAATTTCTGTCTAGGTGTTTTTAAGTCGATGAATTTAAATAAAGACAATGTTTTCCGTGGAGCACCAGGATATACTGTTTCCATAGGCCTATAATACCAGATCTTATTTACTGAGCTTTCTGCAGATTGGCACCAGACTCAGCACTGCACATGAGTTGCTTCTCTTTTTTTTTTTTTTCAAATGAAGTTTCGCTCTTGTCGCCCAGGCTGGAGTGTAATGGCGCAATATTGGCTGACTGCGATCTCTGCCTCCCGGGTTCAAGTGATTCTCTTGCCTCAACCTCCCTAATAGCTGGCATTACAGGTGAATGCCACCACGCCCAACTAATATTTGTATTTTCAGTAGAGACAAGATTTCACCACGTTGGCCAGGCTAGTCTTGAACTCCTGACCTCAGGTGATCCACCCGACTCAGCCTTCCAGAGTGCTGGGATTACAGGCGTGAGCCACCGCGCCCGGCCAGGTTGCTTCTTTTAACCATTATTAATTGTACTATTATTTTTCATTTTTCCAGTGAAGACACTGAGACAAATGAAGGTGAAGTTACCAAGTGTAGGTAATTCTTCAGTGGTAGGGCCGGTCCTTGGTCTCATATCTCCCTTAATTCCAAAGCCTGTTTTCTGACCTGGCAAACTTTTAGCATAAATCTGAAGGGTAGACTAAAAGGTCACGCTTCTACCTTCCCTGCTTCTCTCCCTTTTTTTCCTCCTTCTCTTTCTTCTTTCCTCCCTCCTTTTCCTTCTAGTTTGCTCCTAAAGGGAAACTTTTTCTTCCTTCCCGTCTTTTCTTTATTCTCCCAAACTAGCAAATTTATCCATTTTCCATCAGAAGCTTGGTGACATTTGCAGAGGGAGAGGATTTTTTTTTTTTTCCCAGGGTTACACTCAGAATGGCATTTTGACAACTGCCAGGAATTGGCATGTTTTGTCTTGACATTGCTAAATAATCTCCCACATGAAATCAAAGCAGATATTTCATATGTCACTGCTGGGTAATGGCTTTTCTTGGGTTGTATCCAATCCAGGGAATTGACATTGTTTTATTTCCCTGATGAAAACTGTTATTTGGCCCTTTCTAGTTCTTAAATTATTCTATCTTAGAATTTCTATCTGAGCTGAAGAGGTAAATCTGTTTTAAAGAGCAGGTACTTTTTGCTAAAACAGAGGCATTGAGGTGAAGTGAATCATTCCTTAGAAGTTGAACATTTGGAAGTCTTTAAACTTAATACAGTGCCTGGAATCTCACGGCTTCCTCAATCATGAATTTTTTTTTTTTTTTTTTTTTTTTTTTTTTTTTTGCTTTGTTTTGTTTCAGTTTTGAATGAAACCTAGGAGGAAGCTTTTTAGGCCTTTTGTTCAAAAACATATGATTAGGGCCGGGCGCAGTGGCTCACACCTGTAATCCTAGCACTTTGGGACGCCAAAGGGGGTGGATCACAAGGTCAAGAGCTTGAGACCAGCCTGGCCAACATGATGAAATCCCGTCTCTACTAAAAACACAAAAATTAGCTGGGCGTGGTGATGTGTGCCTGTAATACCACTTACTCAGGAGGCTGAGGCAGGAGAATCACTTGAACCTGGGAGGCGGAGATTGCAGTGAGCTGAGATCATGCCACTGCACTCAGCCTGGGCAACAGAGCAAGACTCCGTCCAAATGAAACGAAACAAAACAAAACAAACGAACAACAACAACAAACATACGATTAGGCCATATATGGGCAGGTTGTGATTTGGGTGGTTGAGGGGACACTTCACACAGATCTTGATCTGACGGCATAAGCAACTCTTCTGTCTGCCTAGCATCTTTCTGTTGGAAATCCCAGCCTCTCGTGTCTGTGGAGTGGTCACACACATGGCCATTTTCCCAGACAACTGAGCATTTGAGCCAGATTGGACAATCATGCCTCATCCTCCCCAATATAGTGATGTGTCCTGTAGTGGGCATCTAATCCAAGCAGAGGCACTCAGTGTCATTTCAGAGTCATTGATACGGGGCTGCACTGAGAGAGTCATTCTGAAGATTGCAGAATCAAAGAACCCTTTAAACATGAAGCTGCAGAGATAATTTGCGCTGCCCAGTGTAGAAACTTTGTTTAGGGAGGAGGGAAGCAGAGCCTGAAGACGAAGGTAGAGCAAGTGCATCTTAAGGACATCATCTGATGTCCTGGATCCAGCCATACCTGAAGTAGAAACCAACTTTTCAACTTTTCAGTTGTAAGAGCCAGTACATTCCCATTTGTGTTAAATTAGTTTGAGTTGAGTTTTTGTCACTTGAAATTGGAAGTGTCCTGACGAATACAACAACATATGTAGAAATTTCTGGTTGAACAAACAGGAAGTGAAGAAATAGGATTCATTCACCCTTGATATTGATCCTCTTCCAGGGAGGATCTCATGAAGGCCAGTAAATTGTCTCCTGGTATCAACTGTGCATGAATCAAGAATTCTTTTTGTTCCTGCTTTTCCGCCAATGTGAAATCCATATGAAGTAACTGAAAGTTGCCTAGTCAATCTTTTGATTCTTCTCCATCACCTGCTGCAGGTCACTTCCATATAACTAAGGACGGAGTTGTTCCGATCACAACTTTTAATGAGAGTTAGTACTTTGGGAGGCTGAGGTAGGCTGAGATTGGGTAATCTGAGGTAATCTGATTGGGATTGGGAGTTCAAACCCAGCCTGGGCAACATGGTGAGACCCTGTCTCTGCAAAAAGTAGAAAAACTAGCTGGGTGTGGTGGCGCATTCCTGTAAACTCAGCTACTTGGGAGGCTGAGATGGGAGGGTGGCTTGAGCATGGAAGGTCGAGGCTGCAATAAGGTGTAATTGTGCCATTGCGCTTCAGCCTGGGTGACAGAGTGAGACCCTGTCTCAATAAATAAATAAATACATAAATAAACAAACAAACAAATTTTAGTGATATTTAGTTCTTTGAAATTGAATTGCACTGCACTGGTTCCCATACTATTTACCACCAAGAACAAGAACAACTTTTATTTTTCTCTATGTGAAAGATTTTCTTTACAAAAACATCACAGTTGCTAAATAATAAAGACTTTATTTATATTTGTATGTAATATAATATTTATGTATTATTTGTTTCTGCCATAGGAAGTAAATAAACACATATATAGGAACTGCTTAACATTTGCTAAACACAGCTTTCTACACAGAACTGATATAATCCCTGCTATGAACAGCAATCTTTAGAATAATGTTATAGTTTCTGTTAGGATTTTTGCAATATTGTATATATTGTAAATATAAATATATTGTAAATATTGCACATGAAATATATATGTATATATACAACTCTCTCTTTGGAGACCCTAAACTGGGCACATCTGACCGATTAAACACTGCTATTATGTTAATTACTAAGAAGATAACATGACATAGACCCTGTTGTAATGGAATTTATAATTCAGTTTATAGGGGAAAAAATAACCCTTTTTCCTCTACCCTTTTAGGTTCACTGGAGCACTGCAAATTAGACTGACAAAAGACAGATTATCGGGAGAAAAAAATACAAAGAAGCTAATAGGCCGAAGAGCTTATATACCATTTTAAACAAAGAATGATAAACTGTGGACACTTGACAGGAAAAAAAAAAAAAGGGTTTGAGGCTTTCCAGAGCAGTCCACTACGGGAAGGTAAGTATATGGGGAGCTTCATGGAAGCCAGGGGCTGTCTTGGCAAGGTGTGTGTGTTCAGGTCCATCTCAGCGGTAACTTTCTGTCTTCTTCATGGCCTTAACAATTCCCTTGGAGAGGCAATTTATGGCAGTCCTCATTTCCTGGGAATTTCTGATTTTAGTCAGATTTTTTAAGAAAGAGAAGCTCTTGGAAGACTTCTTTCTGCATCTGTCAGATCTCAAAATAGTCCCATGCCAAAGTGGCATATTTTGGGGTGGCATATTTACCAATCCCTTTCAGGTTTCATTCATCCCTTCACCAAAAGTTTACCCTCTGCTTATCAGCCAAAATTCATTGAGATACAAAGTTGACTGACACGTGGCTTCTGCTCTCAAGGAACTTACAACTTGATCCACAAGGCACTTGCATTTCTGAAAGTAATGCAACTCTCAAGCTGTTATAACTAAATGCTGTAATAAGGTAGTATGTATCTTATGCATTAAAATAATTAGGTTTCCATGGGAACACTGCTATAGCCCCTGGTCAGCCTGCTGTGCTCAGTTACTCCTGGTTCCTGTGACAATAGAGGTAAAGGTGACACAGTATATCCACAGAGTGATCACCATTACTCAGCAGCAACAGGACTAGCATGTGTTATGGACCTGTGGGGAAGGAACTGAGATATGGCAAGAACCAGAATGTTACATACAGGAGGCATGGTTTGTCACAGGCTGTTTTTTAAATGATACAAATTAGTTATGCTGGATTTTCAGGGTGATATGTTTGGCGTTAGATGAGGCTGGGTAGGGCTCCACTTGGAACTTGTTACTGGAAAGGGGTCCTGATCCAGACCCCAAGAGAGGGTTCTTGGATCTTGCGCAAGAAAGAAGTCAGGGTGAGTCCATAGAGTAAAATGAAAGCAAGTTTATTAGGAAAGTAAAAGAATAAAAGAATGGCTACTCCACAGGCAGAGCAGCCAGGCTGGTTGCCCATTTTTAAGGTTATTTCTTGATCATATGCTAAATAAAGGTTGGAGTATTCATGCCTCCTCCTTTTACCCACATAGGGTAACTTTCTGTCATTGCCATGGCATTTGTAAGGTGTCATGGCGCTGGTGGGAGTGTAGCAGTGAGGTTGACCAGAGATCACTCTCCTCACCTTCTTGGTTTTGGTGGGTTTTAACTGGCTTCTTTACTGCAATCTGTTTTATCAACAAGGTTTTTATACCTTATCTTGTGCCAACCTCCTGTCTCATTCTGTGACTTAGAATGCCTTAACCTCTTGGGAATGCTGCCCATCAGGTCTCAGCCTCATTTTACCCAGCCCCTATTCAAGATGGAGTTGCTCTGGTTCGAACACCTCTAACAAACTCACCATAACCTTGTGGGACTTGTTAAAATAACTTAATAAGAGGTCATTAGGCTGAGATGATTCTATCGCCCTGCATTCCTATGTAAAGAAATTGAAACTTCAGCTCAGCCCATCACAAGCCAACTGAGCATTATATTACCAGGGACTTTCTGCTGAGATAATCCAAATAAGGCAATATCTGATCTGAACCAATTAAATATTTTCTTTGCCTCACTTTTGCATTCAGCCTATAATAGCTTTTCTCTTGCACTTCTTTGGCAGGGCCCTGACCACTTCTGGTTTGGAGCTGCCCTGTGTGTGAATTGCTGTCTTCTCAAATAAACTCTTAATATTTTAATATGCCTGTTTGTTTTTTAACAGCTCTCACTCTGGACGATTAAACACCAATACCACCAACCTGAGTAGGCCTTCCAGGAAATACCGGGGACACTAAGAAGCCACACCCACTGAACCATTCTATGGTCACTCAGCATTTGAAGCAAATTGGAAAGGTGAAAAAGCTCGATAAGTGGGTGCTTCATGAGCTGACCGAAAGTAAAAAAAAAAATTGTCGTTTTGAAGTGTCATCTTCTCTTACTCTATGCAACAACAATGAACCACTTCTTGATTGGATTGTGATGTGCGAGGAAAAGTGAATTTTATGTAACAACTGGTGATGACCAGCTCAGTGGTTGGACCAAGAAGAAGCTCCAAAGCACTTCCCAAAGCCAAACTTGCATCAAAAAAAGGTCATGGTCACTGCTTGGTGGTCTGCTGCCAGTCTGATCCACTACAGCTTTCCGAATCCCTGGGAAACCATTACAGCTGAGAAGTATGCTCAGCAAACCAATGAGATGCACGGAAAACTGCAGTGCCTGCAGCCGGCATTGGTCAACAGGAAAGGCCCAATTTTTCTCCACTGCAATGTCCGACTGCATATCACAACCAAAGCTTCAGAAGTTGAACAAATTGGGCTACGAAGTCTTGCCTCATCTCCCATATTCACCTGACCTCTTGCCAGCCGACTACCACTTCTTGAAGCATCTCGACAACTTTTTGCAGGGAAAATGCTTCCACAACCAGCAGGATGCAGAAAATGCTTTCCAAAAGTTTGTCGAATCCCAAAGCATGGATTTTTATGCTACAGGAGTAAACTTATTTCTCATTGGCAAAAATGCATTGATTGTAATGTTTCCTTTTTTGATTAAAGATGTGTTTGAGCCTAGTTATAATGATTTAAAGTTCACGGTCCAAAACCGCAAGTACTTTTTGCACCAGCGAGATGTGTTTATGAGAGGCTTATTTCACCCAGCCTCTTTTCCAGTCATCTGTAGAATTATTTCAAGCACAGGAGGGACCCTACTTCATATTGGGGAGGATTAAGGAAGACTTCCTGGAGGATTGTCTCAGAGCTTGCTGCAGGTGCATATTGAAAAGCAATTCATTACAATTTTCTATAAGAGACTGTGGCTGAACAGTCTGATACACAGGTATGGTCAGAACTTTGTGTAACAATTTCTCTGTCACGTGTGTAGAAATCTTAACGAAAGGAATACTCTCAGCAAGCTGAGTCCTGTAGCCAGGTACCTTGGGTAGTGTTTCCTGAATCTTTAAAACCCACCGACTTCAAATGGCATGACTTCCAGACTACAGAGGTGGGTATAAAGAGCAACTAAGCCCCCCACACCCTTAAAATCACATCTTGTCAAAATCATGAAGACTTTCAGAACTTGTGGATTCATTCCTCTTTCCATTGCCACTGCAAAAGCTCATAGGAAATTTTTCTCTGTATGTAAAGACGGAAATCACGCTCTTGCAGCTGCATCCTGAGTAATCACTTTTGAGATAAAACTATTTTTCTAGCCATAAAGACTATATTTGAATTTCACCAGCTGCTTTCTTAATGATTACTGGACTATTTTGATAATGGCACCAGCTTCAAGAAAGGTGGTGATGCTACCTAACCTTTCTTCTTTCTTTGATAAGAAAGATTTTTGCATCAGGGGAGATTACACTTATTTAATGTAATCCAGATGTCTCCTTTCTCAGTATTCTCCAATTCTGCCAGCCTCATTGATGACTCCAACTATTACTATTCAAATACAAATGGCTTGCATATGTAAAGGGAAACTCAGAATACTTCGCTATTAATCTTTTCTTTTCCTTTTTTTCCTTCCTTCCTTCCCTCCTTCCCTCTTTCCCTCTCTCTCTTTCTCTCTCTCTCTCTTTCTTTCTTTCTTTCTGACGGACTCTAGCTCTGCCGCCCAGGCTGGAGTGCAGTGGCACGATCTCAACTCACTTGCAATCTTCGCCTCCCAGGTTCAAGCTATTCTCCTGCCTCAGCCTCAGAGTAGCTGGGACTACAGGCGTGGGCCACCATGCTCAGCTAATTTTTGTATTTTTAGCAGAGATGGGGTTTCACCATGTTGGCCAGGATGATCTCCATCTCTTGACCTTGTGATCCACCCGCCTCAGCCTCCCAGAAGCTATTCATTTTCTATGAAAGTTCTCAGGGGCAGGGTGGGGTGGGATGTGGTAACTTTCTCCTAGGTTCTCTGATTTTGGTGAATTCTTAATCTCACTTCTCGGCCTCAGGTGGTTTTCTTTTCTCAAAACTGAAACACAGCTACTGCTTTTCCTTTATCTTCCCTAAGTGCCTTTATAGAAAACATTTGTGTGTAGTTAAATTTTACAAACGGTTTTTGAAAACAGAGATTGCATTGCTGGAGAGCATAGCAAATTCTTTAAAACTAAATATGGGATATCACCATTGATTTCTAAATGCAGGTAGCCCCAGCCCTTTTCATCAGCGAGAATTTCTCTTGAGCTGTCTTCTCCTGGGCCTCCAGATTCCATTTTCCTGAACTCTGGTCCTCCTGCCTTCTCTCTTTACATCCCTATTTCCTCCACCAGCTTATGTCCCCACCATCTCAGTCTGCCCTTAGAAACTTATTTTTTTCTTCTTGCATCATTATGCAGAGAAACAAAGTTACTACTGGTTTCCTGGTTTTCCTTCTGAACAATATTTCAGAACCTATTTTATTTTATTTCTTTACAGCCAAATGGCTCTTCAAAGCATTTTGCTAAGGAAAAAACACTTTCCTCTTAAGAAAAATTTCATCAACAACTTTTACACTTGATCTTAGCCAAAAGGCTGAGAAGCAATCATCAACAGCCTTTAAAATGAGAATTTGTCATCTCCTTGGTACATTAAAGTCTATATCCTTGGTACATTAAAGTCTATATCATATCCAGATTTTAGTAACTAATCAGCATTACTTTTATAGTATTGCAAAAATAAGGCTATATTTTGAAAATCACTAAGTAAGGAAACATAAGACTCAATATGGTCAGATTTTAAGTTCATGTTCTTTCCATCTTTTTTGGTAATTTCTGCATATTGCTTCTTGAGGAAGAGATCCCTTCCCACAAGCAGCCTCATTGTATTTTTCTTTAAAAGTTTTTTTTTTTTTTTTGGTAGGCATTTATTTCCAGGAAACTGTGGGTTAGCTTGAGACGGATATTAAAATTAAAGTTATAAACCTGAGGTTGCCTCTGACATGTGCAAAAAAGTAGGGAGTTTGGGAAGAGGTGAAATGATCACTTACTTGCTACCATCTTTGCCTCAGCCAGAAATTAACACTTGGAAGCAAAATCTAGGAACACCATCTGAGACAAAGTTGTTTCTGGCCTGGAATCATAAATATTCATTATTGGTGCCCTGTCCCATCTCAAGACTGCAAATCTATTCCTTCAACTCTTACTCGGAAATGAGAGTTGATAAATCTCTGTGGTTTTAATGATGACAGCAATTCCATAAATTATTTAAAAGTGGTTTGCATTTTCTACCAGGTCATTTAATCCTCACTCACATCACGTCTCTAAGAGAATGTCCTTCTCTTGTTTGAAAAGTTTGCGAAGAAGTTCCCAGTCAGGTCAATTTTGATACAAAGACTTATCATCACAGAAGCCTCTCGCTGGGTTCACTTCCAGCCTTCTGAAATGGGTATGATCTGAACATGCTTTAGGGGGTTGAAGAACAAGGCATGTCAGCTCCATTCCTGTGCACCAACCCGCTTGTCTGCCTCAGGGTCACCATGTGACTTTGTGTAGTGACATCATCAGACAAAAGCGATGCTTCCAGGTTATGCCTGGGCCTGGACAAGGCCACTAGGGGACTGCCCTAGCCTGACTCTTTGGTCCTAAGGTATCCATCTGTTTAGCATTACATTTCTTATCCAGTTGTTTCCTGGTTTTACCACCTACAGATGTAGAACAGGTGTGTAAAATATGGTCCCATCTTAATGTCTGAGACCCCTTCCTCTGCATCAAAGGAACTCAGCACCCCTGAAAGTGTCTCTGGTCATCTCTGCAAGTTTCCCACAAGGGTTTTATAAGCGCCCACAGAGCAGTTGGTCATTTTGTGGCCTCTCATACTCTTCTGTTTCTTATTTTAATTCCCTCATTTCTCATCATCTATGTGTGTCAGCTGTTTTGTAGTAATACATATACAGTGATAAACATTTGCAGAGTAACTACTATGTGCTGGGTATTATTCCATAGGTCATATACATATTATTTAATTTTTATAGCCATCCTATGAGGTAGGAGCTGTTACTACTCTCATTTTACAGATAAGGAAACCAAAGTCCAGAGAGGGGCCAACAAGGAAGTGGTAGACCCTCCTGCCTTTAACCATTTTGCTATTTGCATGTTACAGTCATGTTGTAGTGTTGACTTAATCTAGAGAGTGAGAACACAGGCCTTGACAGGAGTCACACCCAGGGTCAAACTCCAGCTCAGCCACTTACTCATCAGGTAGCTTTGGCAAGCTGCTTAGCTTTTTTGACCCTCAGTATCCTTATCTGGAAATGGAGAAAATATTAGTAGTTTCCTCATCAAATTATTTTGGGGATTAAATAGAATAATGCACGTAACAACGTGAAGTGGAGTCCCTGGAGTGTTATAAGCATGCCCATAAATGTTAGCTCTGAATATGAGAGCAGTAATAATCCTCCCTGTAAATCTTTTTACAGATTAGCAAACTGAGGCTTGGAGAAGTGAAAAACTTGCCTAAGATTTAACAACATTAAAGGAACAGAGGCTGGGCTTGCAACTCAGCTCTGGGACTCCAAAGTCTGCCCTTTCCAACTACATTGTCTCGCTGACCACGAGCTCAGTTGATGCTGAAGACCTGTGGTAGGTGCTATTTGGGATATGGTTTTGATCAAGAGATGCCCTGATCTTGTACACCATTACCTGTAATAAGGGCCATGTGTGAAAAGTTCCACCCGAGTGGACTAAATGACAGGCTGCTGGAGGGCTGAGCAGAGAGGAATCACGTGACTGTGAACGCAGATCATTTCTGGGTAGTCTCAAACCTTTGGCTGAGTGCCTAAATCTTCATTTCACCTCTTGCTGTGAAACTCTTGTTTTTCTTTAAACCCAAGAGTCCAACTCCACGTGTAATACAATATCATGTAAATGAGGGTAACCTTGGAAGGCAGGCTGCTTGTCATACTATAGTGGCTTTGTTGCTATAATGAAAACCACATGCTTCATGGTACTTTTAGACTAGTTAATATTAGCAGGTCAGCTGCATTTTTATTTAGCTATTGCTATTCCAGCTGTGCTTTTTCTGGTTATTTCAAGAGAATTCAGAATTTCTACCAAGCCATAAGCTTTTTCAGGAGAGTGGTGAACTGGAAGAAAATGGCCAGCACTTTCCCCTCGGCTCTCTGGTTTCCACATGGAATTTGTCATTGTTTTCCTGAGTCATTGTGAAAGGAAGACGTGGTTGACCCAGGGGTTTGTTTTCAAAGAGTAGTGGAATAAATAGGAAGGTGGAAAAAATGATGAGAAATGACTTGACTTTGTCCTGGGGCTAAGAGTAGAAAATAGGAAAGAGGGAGGAAAAGGGACATGCCTAACCACCTTGCTGAGTTCTTGAAATTTGCTGGAATGATATGGTCATGATTATGATTATGAATATGATTGTTTTGAGAAAGGGAAGAACATTTCTTTCCATTCTTGAGTCCTCTTTGGAGTCATCTGAATCTCCAAATTTGCTTCTCAGAGAAAGTTTTATATTTCTTGGGAAAGATCTTAAATTACTTTCTTTCCCAACTAAATTGGGTCCCTCCTCCTCTACTCAACACTAAATATCCAATGTCCCTGTGACTGGAAGAGTCCCTTCTCTCTCTGTAGAAAGAAACTGGGGCAGACAAAGAACTTTGCCTCCCAATCTAGTCATGTCATTAAGAGCAGTGATCTAAATCCTTAGGGTAGATCTTTGTGGACCCAGAGATTGATTGACGGGCACTTTCTCCTCTGCCCAGCAGGCTGGAAGAAAAGGGGTATAAGAAAGAAACATTCAGAGTTCCTTATAACAATCTTAAGGGCAAAGACCTGTCTGCTGAGGATTAGGTTCGTTTGTGCCATACTCACAGAATCAGCAGCTCAGACTCCTCTGTCAGTGAGGGATGGGGCTGATGAGATTTTGCTTTAGCATGTGTGTTGTTTAACAAATGTATTGTGCATATATTGAGTCCAATAGCTATGAACAGGAAACTACTTCATTTTCTCTGCCATGACAACCTTGAAAATGTACTCTACTCAGTCTTCCCTCCCTGTCTGCGTCTGTAGTCTGATCATGTTCAAGCAACAAAAATGAGTCTTTTATTGAGGATTATGACTCATCTATAAGTATGAAAAGACCCAATAGAGTCTAAATCAAAGCCTCAATCTCTTCACATCTTCTCTGATTTTCACAGCCCAGGCCTGACCCTTGCTGGGGTTCCCAAAATAGGAAAGGAGAGTCTGGTCTCATGGTCCGTTTTTTCACTTGTTCCTGACTCACTTCTCCTCCCCGAATTGCCTTGCTGCTTTTGGTTTCTCCATGGTGGGGGAGTGGGGCAGAAAGGGAAACAGAAGATGGGCAGCCTTTTTAAACTATCTGGTGCTCTTTGGGGCTCTCTCTTGACTGGCTTTGCCCAGATGCTGGGCCCTTCATTACACTTTTCCATGATGTGTGTTTGTGGATCCTCTGCATTGGGACTTTTCTGATGTACTCGTTACTGATATTGGTGCATGCTCTTCAGCCGACCCCATGCGTCCCACTTTCCTCCTTCCACCCCAACTCCTATCTTGGTGGTTGTACTCCAGCCTCTCACTGCCGATATCTCCTTGCTCTGGCAGGCCACCCTATAATGTGGGCTCCTTTCAAGAAGTTTCAGGAAAGATTCCATAGTGTCCACCAGGCTCATGGGAACTCCTGCATTCCTGCTCTACCCCACCAAGGAAAAGAAGGCTGCTTCCCCTGCTGCCTCTGTCCTCGCCTGCCCTCTTGGCAGTTTTTGGCAGGTTCCTGACCTCAGAAATAGTCTCAGCATGAGGCAGGCTGTGGTCTCTGTTCAGCTATGTCCTCAAGTCTTCAAGGACACATGTCAGGTTCCCATGGGAGAGAAAAGCCAAGGGTTCTCTATTCTCAGGCATTCCCTTCAACGAGCTCTCCTGGGGACTTTCAAGTCTTCCTTTACATACTCGGGAGGTGAAAGATCAGTTTGGGCACCTTCTAGTGAGCCCGGGGATCCAGCAGGTGTCTGTAGGATTGGGGATACAGGTGCTTACTACTTATTGTTTTCACTTCAGGGGCTTCAGCCAAAATGTAGAGAGAGCAAGAAAATCCCATTTGCACCTAATGAAAATGTGTAGGTTGAAAGTTCATCAGGAGTGAGCTTGCTGTGCTGGCTGCACTTTGAGACTTCCTCATGAGTCATTTAGAAAAATATTTCCAGATTGTACTATCTCTGGAAATTAGTGTTTGCTCTCAGAAGGTGTCTGTGAATGTGTATATATCTGCTTCAACAATTATTTGCTAGATAAACAGAAAAATAATAGCCATGTCTACACTGGTAGAAAACTATATATAGCTCTACTTAAAATTCATGCAGCATGTCTTTGCTAAGGTGTGCTCTATATATGTGTTAACTCTTTAAGGCCTTACTATAATTATCACCATGTCACAGAAGAGGAGATTGAGGTGCAGGAAGAAACATGAAGAGGTCACAAAGCTGGGAGAAAACATCTTCCAGTCCTGGTTGCTTGGTTTCAGAGTTCCTTCTTTGGGCCACTGCACTCCTCTACCATGAGGCTGGACTGCACTGAAGAACAGAGATGTTCCCCCATTGCTGACTTCCAGATGAAGCTCCTCTGAATTTCCTTAGTCTGAATGATGCATCATTAAGGAAATGTACCCCTGGGGAAGGAATGGCTCCAAGGTCAAGATCAAGTCTGAGTAGTGAGTTGGGTATCAAACCTTGTTTTCACCACCCTGCAGAGTGGGAAGAACACATTGTTTTGGAGATGTGAGATCCTGTATAGGAACAAGCTTGTGTCCGTGATGGAAACCCTATGGGGAAAGTCTACCTTTTTGGATAATTTTCCCTTAGGCGATGTGTACAGATTTAAGTTCCATAAGAGGAAAATGTGGTGTTGGCTTTTTGAGTTACCCTGGTTGTTTGCACGAGGCCCATGCACTTCTGCTCCTCTGTGGTGATGCTATGGAGAATGAAGGGTCTGGGCATTTGATGGAAGTATAGCCAGTACCATGTCAACCTCTTGTCTGAATCCATGAAAAGGGAGAAGTATCCATCTAAAGGGGATTGTCTGGGAGTTCCGGATGGTGGTCAATGGAGGAGAGGCCTACGGAGGTAGAAAGGAGAACAACATGGTGCTCAGAGCAAGTTCCAATTCAGAGAAGTAATCACCCTCTTCCCAATATATTCTTAAAGAATCTGACCCATATCTGAGCAGTAGGAGAAGAGGATGCTTGGGTTAGATCTTTCTTCAGTAAAGCCCAATAAGACCATCATGTCCTTCATGCTTTCAAAGACAGCAAGTCAGAGTGAATTTTGTGTATCCTATTGAGTAGGATTTGGCAGAGACAGAATTGAGGGGTCCCTGCTAGATCTGCAAGGGCAAGGAGAGTGCAGGCATCGAGCTTTGTTTGGAATCCTGGCTGAGGTGTCTTAGGTAGGTGGTGAGGAAAGCCAGTAGTCTCAGCTTCAAGGGCAAGTGGAGTCTAGAATAAAGGGGCATAGTCTGGTGGTGAGGACAACGGCTAGAGTCAGGCATGGCGACTCAGAAAAGCATCCTGGAGAATGCTTTAGTATGTCAGACTTCGGATGCAGTAACTTTTGTCTGAGAACCATATAAATAACAACAGAATAGCAACGTTTACCAGTCTTCGTTCATTTTACGAAAGCATATAGAAGGCTTCATGTGTGTCTGGCCTTGCATTAAGCTCTAGAGGCAGCTGCGATTAGAAGAGCCTGATCTTTTTTTGAACAGTTTATAGTCCAGGGGTGATCTGGAACATCAACATGATGGTCTTCTAAGTTTATTGATGGGTTCCACACAGGTGCTCTGGGCTCATCGGTGGGTACACAACCTAGACTTTAACTGGGAGAAGAGATATCCAAGAAGACTTCCTGGAGGAAGTGGCATTTAAAGGGAGGCCTGTTCAGGAGGGAGAGGCTAGAGTTGAGGGAAATCATCAGGGTCAGATCATAATGGGTTTTATGACAGCCTAGGAGGTAGGTAGTGCTGTCATTATTTTATAGCTAATGCCAGTGAGCTCAGAGGGTAAAGCGACTTGCCCTGAATCAAACAGTGCAGGGGACAGACCTGGAATTGGATCTAAAATCTATCTTACCACAAAGGTGAAGCTCTTTCCACTTCACTCCTCTCTGTGCTTTTTAATTTGGGAAAAGTTTAATGAGCTAAAATTTGTACCCCCTCAAAATCACGTGTCCGTCTCTAATAGGCCTCTCTGTCCCACTTTGAGCTAAAAGTCATTGCATCCTCTCACGATGAAACAAATTGAAATTTATTTTAAAATATTCTTCACTGATCCTGGTGGAGGCAGCAAATCCCCAAAAACTCAGCTCAGGGCTTCGGCCTAATGTCTCCGTGAGGGAGGCCTTGGAAGAGCTGGGTCACGTCTGTATTCCAAGTGAGAGAGTCCGGAGAGAAAAGCACACAGCAGTTTCTTTCATAAAATTTTAAAAGGACTGGTTTGTTCATGACCTTGGTTGATTAGGGTCAGGTACTTGACATAATAATGCTTAATATATCAGAGAAATCTGTGTTTGCTCGCTGGCCCATGCTCCTGATCCGGCTTCCCCAGCTGTAACTTCTCAGGAGTCAGCCCTCTGGAAAAGCAAATCAGTTTGAGCTGGGTTTTTTTTTCCCCCTCTCTTCCCAGTTTGGTGCAAAATCCAATGTAATTTTGGCATTTAACTACTGATAAGTGAAAAATAAAGTTCATTGAAAGTGAGTGTTGTCATAGTTCATAAGAACTCACAGTCCCTGCATCTGGACAGCTGCCTTCTTGGCCAGACATCCGACGACAGTCTTTCCATTTTATCGTAAGGCTTTGGACTTCAGTCACTCTGTTTCCCGCCCTGAGGCAGTGCAGACCCTGAATTGTCTTAGACAAAATTGAGAAGCAGTCAAAGAATGCCTTTAGGGCTGTCAAACTCCCCTTTTTCCCTCTCGCATGGAGTTTCACACTCAGTGGCTTAGATGCCCAGCATGCCATGATCTTTTTCTCCTTCCGTTAAAATGATGACCAGGAAAGAATCTGAAGCGTAGTCATTGGAAGGGAGGAAGGAGTAATTATGGCAACGATAGCAACTAACACTTAGATAGCACATACCATGGCTAAGACACATGATTCTAAGAGTTTCATGTACATTGACTCACAAGTTGCTCCAATAACTCTACGCATTAGAGAATATCATTATCTCCTTATGACACAGAGAGGTTAGTGTTACTTATTTAAGGTCATATAGAAGGTTGTAGAGACATGATTTGAACCCAGCAAGTCTGGTTTCTTCTATGTACTTAACCATTATATTTGAGCATGATTAGTTGGCCAAGATGTTGCAAGCACTGTGCTAGATACTGTAATGTGTTATATTACTTAACATTCTTAATATACTTAATATATTACTTAACTAGCTTTCGATAAAGGTTTTAAAACCTCATTTTACAAATAGCAAGACAGAGAGGATAAATGATTCACTAGGATTTCACACCTAGTAAGTGTCAGGGCAGAAATCTAAATTATGATCTGAATGAGTGCAAATTCCACATTGTTTCCACCTGAGCATTTCGGGATCCAGACCATCAATCCCAGGGTAAGCGTCACTCTCTTTAGATATGGCTCTCACCTGAAACCTCAGCACTTCAGGAGGCTAAAGTGGAAGGATTGCTTGAGGCCAGGAGTTCAAGACTAGCCTGGTCAACATAGAGAGACCATGTCTCTACAAAACAAAAATTTACAAGAAAATTAGCCAGTCAGAGTGGTGTACACCTGTAGTCCCAGTCACTCGGGAGGCTGAAGTAGGAGAATCACTTGAGTCCAGGAGTTTGAGGTTGCAATGAGCTATGATTGTGCACCCCTGCACTCCAACCTGGGCAACAGAGACCCTGTCTCCAAAAGAAAAAAAAAGTATCAGAGCATTAAGTTAGACGATAGGAGCTATGATCATTTGGGGTACACCTTTGCATAGCGACCAGTATGTAGGAGAAACATACTATTTGGCGAGGGAGGGATGGGTGATGAGAGTTTCTTGGCCCTAGAAATTACACTCCGTAGGCTGGTGTCTACTTAGCCATGCTAGCATGCTAGCCTCATGTAGAAGCTTTTTCTCTGCAGTTCTAGCCGACTATATATGACTGGCCTCACCCCAATAGTTCACAGCCTCCCCACCCCCAAGTCACCATATCTGAAATTAAACTTGCTTTCCTTATATTCCCATCTAGGGTTAACAGTGTTGCCTAAGGTTCAAATACCCCTTCTCCTTCACCTGCCACATTGAATCAGTCCCTGAGGTCTATAGATTCTGCCTCTTACAAACGTTTCTAGTCTATTCTCTCATGCCTCATCACTCACACTGACTTTGTTTAGATCATTCATCATCTTTTGCCTAAATTATTGTACTTGTCTCCCAAGTGGCCTCCTTACTCTGAGTTTTTCTCTCCTCTACTCCATCCATCATACTGCCCCTTGTGTAATTGCTTTAATATGAAAATCTGATCATGTCACTTCCTTGCCCAAAATCTGTCCATTGCAGGCCCCTAGCACTTACATAATATTTCCTCCAACTGCATGCTAAGGGCTTCAGTGATGTACTCTTGGGACTGATGGTATCATCAGAAATTTAAAAAAAAATACTTTAATTTCAAGGACAGCTTAAAATTTAAATAGAAGCATTTTCTAGATCATTGGATGACTGTATAACCAAATGCTGCCAGTTGATTTGTCTTTACAACTGCCTTTGCATTTAAAATTACCCTGGAGACAGGCTGGGCACAGTGGCTTATGCCTGTAATCCCAGCACTTTGGGAGGCCAAGGCGGGTGGATCACCTGAGGTCAGGATTTTGAGACTAGCCTGGCCAACATGGTGAAACCCATCTCTACTAAAAATATAAAAATTTTCCGAGCATGGTGGCATGTGCCTATAGTCCCAGCTACTCGGGAGACTGAGACACAAGAATCACTTGAACCCAGGAGGTGGAGGTTGCAGTGAGCTGAGATCGCTTCATTGCACTCCAGCCTGGGTAACAGAAAAAACAAAAAAAAATTACCCCGGAATCAAACTCAACATATAGACAAGGGAAGTGCTGGCCATGTGACATCACCACAGCCTCTTTGAATGGTTGGCTCCATGCTAGTTTGACTAGGGAGGAGTGAGATTACTGAGTCATTGCTCAGCACATCACGGAGACAACCTGCACTGAAAATATCCCACATGCTTATAGTCAGTACCACATTCCTGGGCAGCGGACATTTTGTTTCAGTAATATTCGTTGCATTAAATGAATTTTGTTAATTTGCATTTAATTGGTTTTACATTATAATTATTTTGGATTTATAATTGCCTAAGATATACACATTGGGAAGTTATACCCATTGTTAAACTAAATTTTGTCTGAGAATGCCTCCCCAACTTGAGTGCCTAGGTAACAAACTACAACCTAACTTAGTACATACACAAACTGAAAGCCTAACTAGGAGTAAAGTCTCAGCCAATCACAGGCTACCAACTGATCAGGCCATGTGCAAATAAGGCAACCACTGAGCTGTAACCAATCAAGCTGTTTCTGTATCTCACTTCTGTTTCCTGTCCATAAGGCTGCCTGTCCAACCTTGTGGACTGAGTTCTCTGAACCTCTTCTGCTTCCAAGGGCTGCCTGATTCACAAATTGCTTATTGCTCAGTTAAACGCTGTTAAATTTAATTCATGTGAAGTTTTTTTTAACATGTTTTATATTTGTATATGTTTAAATAATATAGTAAAAGTGAGTTGTCAATGCCAAGAATGTTTAATTAAATTCTTTTAAAAATACAGTTTCCCATGCCAAAGTCCGGGAAATCCTCACCTGACCAGTAGGATCAAGTGCGAACTCCTCAGAGTGGCATATGAGGCCATTCGGCCCTGTCCGCACCGCCCTCCAGCCTCATTTCCTGCATCTCTCCCAAAGGCTGCTCCTCTTCACTGGAGTAGAGCTTCTGGATGGACAGTAGGGACTCTTTCTTATTCATATGTGTACCTACGGAACCTATCAGTGAGTGTTTACACAATACATCAATCCTGGAATAAATGAATGAACATGTGATGGAAGCCAGGAGGAAAAGGAACAAGGCTCTTTGGCAGACCATTTAGCCAACTCCTAACATTACTGGAAATAATAAAGTTCCTTGCATAACCCCAGGCTGGGACTTTCCAGCCTCCCCTACCTCAGCCACAATTCTATTCTAGAATAAGTTATTTACAGGCAGAGAGAGAGAGAGAGAGAGACAGAGAGAGAGAGAGACAGAGAGATAGAGAATGAGAGAGAGACAGAGAGACAGAGTGTGAGAGCTGAAGCTAACACTCAAAGGAGGAAGGTCAGATGCAGCCTGTATTCTGAGAGGAGGATTCATCTCCCCACAGCATTTTCAACTGGGGAATTCTCAGAGGATCAAAGAGAGACTCTGTCCACACTGCCACCCGTCCCATCTGCAGCCTATGGACTGCTCCCCTCCCACCCGTTTTTAGCTTCCCAAGGAGGGATGATTCACTTAAACAGACTGTTATGTGTACTTTATTTTTAGTCCAGAAAGTATTTGTTTTCAATGTTTGTGTATGGGAATGTGAGTTCAGATCAGCTGATGTGGCAGTTAGCATGAGTAACTTAGCAAGCAAAGCCACACAGCTTATTATGATCTCCAAGGCCCATGTCAGTTCCAAACTGCTATGCTCATAGTACTTACTGGGGGACAGTCAACTGTAGTGGTCCCTATTCTGCTCTCATTCTCATATAGAGGATATGGATGTGCTGTTTAGCCAGCCTGATCCCTTAAAAAGGAAGACTTTTCTTCCTTTCTTCTTTGCCTCCTTCCTTCTTGTCATTGTTCAATAATTGCCTCCAGTGACAAGCTTGTCCGGCCTTTGACCCTGATCCAACACAATAAAATTATAAAATAAGTTATTCTGTATCTGCAGAAAGCTTTACATACGGACAATGAAGTTGTAACAAGGAGGGTGTCAGCCATGGATCTTTCCACATAAACTTGGCTTTTAATAGTGCATTTGGAGACAAGGAGACCTGGGTCCTCCCAGCTCTGTGACCAGGAACAAGTCATTCGCCTCTTTTGACCTTAGATTCCTCCTCTACAAAATGATGATGGAAAAATACCTGCTCTTTTTTTTAAAACATGAATTTCAGTGATGAGGATTGAAATTAAAATGAGATGATTTTGGTAAAAAAGCTTTGTCAACTGTATAAAGTACTAAGCTAATCTAAGGTGGGGTAATTGTTCTTAGCATGCCTTTCCCCTCATTAGAACCATTGCATCCTATATATGTGAAAGTAATTTTATAATAGGGCATTAGCTTTGTACTGTTTAGCAGCCATGATGGACACCCTTAATCCTTCTGCCAGACAAACGTACTGAGAGAGAACTGGGCCATGGCAGGGGTGCATCAGGACAGAGGCAGGCCACCGCCACTGCTTGGAAAGCAGGTCAGAGGGCACGTGCTGTGGGTGGAGAGGGTCCCAGTGTGGAAGGCTGTCTTTGTATTGTGTGTTGAGCGCTAAGGATAGATGGAAAGTGTTTAAATGCAAGATGATTAAGCTTGCTGGTGTCCCCTTGCCTGATATGGATGGGACTTCCCTTCCCATGGATGGTCATTGTTCAAAAGAATTGAATAAATTCCCAGGGATTTTTGGTCACTTTAATTATATTCTCTCACTGCACTCAAATGGTAAAACAAAGCCATTCTCTGCCTTTTGTGAGCTGTGTGTAAACACCCCACTTTATCTATCTATCTGTGTATCTATCTATCTACTCTATTATCATTTTATTGTGGTATGATTAACATGTAAAACATGTACATATTTAATGTAAACAACTCAGTGAGTCTGGGGATAAGTGTCTACTCATAAAACCATCAAGCCTGTAGATATAAACAATCACCTTTCAAAGTTCCCTCCCATGCGTTTGTTATTATTATTATATTGTGGTAAGAACACTCAATATAAGATCTACTGTCTTAGAAAATTTCAAGTATACAATATCATATTGTTAGCTGTAGGCACTACATTGCACAGTAGATCTCCAGAACTTATTCATCTTTCATAAGTGAAATTTTATACCCTTTGACCAACACCTCCCCATGTCTCCCTCCCCCCAGCCCATGGTAACCACTATGTCTCTGCTTCTGTGAGTGTGACTATTTTAGATTCCACATATAAGTGAAATTATACAGTATTTTTCTTTTTGTGTCTGGCTTGTTTCATTTAAATAATGTCTTCCAGGTCCATCCATGTTGTCACAAATGACAGGGTTTCCTTCTTTTTAAAAGCTAAATCAAATTCCACTGTGTATAAATACTACATTTTCTTTATCCATTCATCTGTTTTGGACACTTAGGTTGATTCCATATCTTGGCTATTGTAGATAGTGCCGCAATGAACATGGGAGTCCAAATATCTCTTTGAGTTACCAATTTCATTTCCTGGTCATATGGTAGTTCTATTTTTAGGTTTTTGAGAAACCTCCATACTATTTTCCATAAGGGCTATACCAATTTACATTCCTACCAACAGCACACTAGGGTTTCCTTTTCTCCACCTCCTCACCAACATTTGTTCTTTTTAATCACCTGACTTTAAAACCACAGTGATAACTTGGTGAGTTTGTTAGTTCTTTAATGCCTGCCCCTCCCTGCCTGCCTTCTGGCATGTTACCCACATGCAGAAATGCATGTGGGGGAGGACGTGTTAGTGCTTCAATATGGAAATAAAAGATCTTTTCCAATGATACAGATATCTTCCTTGTTCCCTATCTCCTTTCCTTTAGAAAATGCTCATATCCTCTTCAAGAGATAAAAACCTACACTATTCATGATGGGACAGCACTTTTCTCACTGCCATCTTGAGCTCCATATTCGGGCTACTCATTCATTCGTTCATTTATTCATACATCCAGTACACAGCGATAGAGGTCCTACTATGTGCCAGACACTATTTGAAGTGCTTGTAATAAAACAGTGAACAAGAGAGACAGGGTCCCTGCTTTTATGGATCTTATCTATCTGTGGAGCAAAAGGACATAGTGAATAATCAAATAAACAAGTACATGGAAAGACAGCTTTGGATGGTGATGAGTGCCATGAGTGAAATACAACGACATGATAGAGAATGACCAGCGAGGGGACTATCTGGGAAGGCCTCTCTGGGGAAGCTGCATTTCAGCTGAGACCCGGGAAGAAGGAGGAGCCAGCCATAGACAGGTCTGGGACAGAGCATTCTGTGTTAAGGGAACATCAAGTGCAAGGGTGAAAAGGCCTCTCTAGCTTGCTGGGAAGCTAAACTTTGCTTTGCTGAAGTTGACAGTGGCTGGGTGTCCAGATGGGTAGTCCAGTTTTCTACTCTCTAAACCATGTCACCAGTGAGTGCTCACAGGTTCAAGAACATAGGCTATCTGCTTCTCTCCTAACTGCCCCCTTTTACAGGATTCTCTCCAGTGAAGAGAATAACACAGATTGTAAAGCTGGTTTTAAGTCACCACCTTTGCGCAATTATCTCGATTTCTCTCTAAGCCTCTAAAGCCTTTGCTGTGATATGCCTACAGTACTTACTGAAGCCAAAAGTAGCACACAATTATTCCCCTCAAGTAGTACTAATAGACATATTGACTTTCAAATCTTAAGACACTGACCTTAGTTTGGGGCCTGATAGTGGGACTGATGTAAAGTCCATCTAAGAAAGGATACCTGGGCTGGGCGTGGTGGCTCACACCTGTAATCCCAGCACTTTGGGAGGCCGAGGCAGGTGGGTGACCTGAGGTCAGGAGTTCAAGACCAACCTGGCCAAAATGGCGAAACCCCGTTTCTACTAAAAATACAAAAAAATTAGCCAGACATGGTGGCGTGCACCTGTAATTCCAGCTACTGGGGAGGCGGAAGTGGGAGAATCACTCGAACTCAGAAAGTGAGGTTGCAGTGAGCCGAGACTTTGTCCTCCCCCCCAAAAAAGTAGAAAGGACACCTCTGTAGGGGTGAGCAGACCAGCCTCCTGGTGTTCACAGATGAGCTTAATCAAGGAGAATGGGGGATGGAGCAAAACCCCTTTACAAATCAACGACATCAGAGAAAGAGAAGCAGACTTCAGATAGAGAAGTTATTTACTAGGTGTTAAGAGCTATCCGTCCTCTTGTAGAACAACCTATGAGTTAGTTTTTGTGAAAGTTCTTCCAGACACCTGAGGGAAATTGTCCCCTCTCTATTCTTTTTCCCTTATGTGCCCATCATCTCTGAAGTATTTGAAATACACAGTGCTATGGTTCCATTCTGTCCCCACCCAAATCACATCTCAAATTGTAATCCCCACGTGTTGGGGGAGGAACCTGGCAGAAGGTGATTGGATCATGGGGGCCATCTCCCCTTTGCTGTACTCATGATAGTGAAGGACTTCTCATATCTGATGGTTTAAAAGTGGTATTTTCCCCCTACTCTCTCTCTTAACTTCTGCCATATAAGATATGCCTTGCTTTCCCTTCACTTTCTGCCATAATTGTAAGTTTCCTGAGGTCTCCCCAGCCATGTGGAACGGTGAATCAATTAAACCTTTTTCTTTATAAATTACCCAGTCTCAGGTAGTTCTTTATAGCAGTATGAAAACAGACTAATACACGCAGTGATCACTTTTTATCACATAATTAAATTTAAGAAAGTAGTAAATAGAAGAAAATACTCTGTAACTCATATCAAACAACGTGAGTATTGCTTGTACCCCAAATTTCTGGGCCAACTCATTTCTAGAGTCTTATTCATCCCCCAAGTAATGCTATGGATCTTCCTGCCTCTTTGTTTAAAACCCATCCCTGAAGTCCACCCAAGAGGTTGACTTTGATCTCCAAGTTCTGTGCCACATACATCTCCATTAGAATATGTTGCTCATTTCTCCTTCAGGGCTAACCTTTGCATACAGCATTCATTTACTCATTTAAGACATTTTTATTAAGCATCTACTATGAACCTAGGCTGTAATCAGTTTGGGGGATACAAGTTTATTCACCATTATGGACAAACCAAACCTGGTTATGGCTCACGTGGAGCTTGAAGTTTACTGAGGAACATAGACAAATAGGAAAGAGTAATGTGGGGTGACAAGTACTTTGACAGAAGTTAAACAGAAGTCATAGGGAGCACAGAGTTGAGAAATGAGGAATGCTACTCTCCCAAAGAGAGCCAGAAAGACCTCTCTGCCTCTGCTGGTCTCAGGTCTCATCTTCTAGGTATTTCCACTACCTTTTTATCCTCTTTCCTGCCTCTGGAGAGCCAAAGGCCACAAGGTGCAACGGCACCTTGACTTTCAGCCACATAACCAGTTAGAAGTCATTTTCTTTTTACCCTTACTGTCTGGCAAGTCCTTGTTCTGCATCATTTTTGCCAAACCAGGCTTTCCTCCTAACCTCCTTTGGCCACAGCCTCCTCTTGGTCCACAACAAATGACCAAGGGTTTCCTATTGACAGGAACATAGGGCTACTATCTCAGTGGGACAAGGATTTAGGGTCATTGTCCCAGGAGTGATGATGCTTCATGCTCCTTGTGACATATCTAGGTTAAGGACTTAGGAGAAGACTTTTGTGGTTGTGGGGAGAGTTTTCTCTCTAAAACTAACAAGACTGTAAGGGAATACCATCAGCTCCTGAGGCTTCATTAGAGCTGAGATCTAACCAGAGGATATAGGGTGGAACTAATGATATTAAATCAACTATTCAAATGAAGAGATTTGCATGCATTTCCAAGCAGGACCTGGTATACCTGCTAGAATTTTAATAATTTAAGCTGTGGACTTCAGCATTTTTATTACACATTAACTGACTACACTGGGTAGGAAATATACATCAATAAATTCTATTGGATACTTTCGGGGACGAGGTCTCTTTCACAGAATGATTACATTACCAGGTCACCCACTGGCTACCCACTGACTTGAGACTGACAATTCATTAGGCTTTTTTTTTTTTTTTTTTTTTTTTTTGAGAGGGAGTCTTGCTTTGTTACCCAGGCTGGAGTGCAGTGGAGTGATCTCAGCTCACTGCAACCTCCGCCTCCTGGGCTCAAGCGATTCTCCTGCCTCAGCCTCTTGAGTAGCTAGGACTACAGGTATGCATCACCACGCCCAGCTAATTTTTGTATTTTTAGTAGAAATGGGGTTTCACCATGTTGGCCAGGTTGGTCTCGAAATCCTGACCTCAGGTGATCCACCCGCCTTGGCCTCCCAAAGTGCTGGGATTACAGACATGAGCCACTACGCCCAACTGAGCTGATATTTTTATTATCTTTTTTTTCCAGTTGAGAAGCCTGAGCCTCAGAGGGTAAGTGACTCCTCTCATTTATGCCGCTGGCGTCTGGTGAGGCTTGGTCTCAGCATTCAGGTATGCAGATGGGTATGTCTGTGGTAGGGAATAGAAGTCTGTTCTTAATGTTCTGCTGACTGCTCAGTGCTTTATGATGAGCCCAAGTCATCTGCCTTGCATCAATTTTTCCTCCATTGTTCTAATGTTTCTCTTTAGATAGAGCAAATTTATTCTTTTGTTCACCAGCTGGTCCTTCTACCTTTGAGGAGGTAAAAGAAGTAGGTTTCCAGCAGAGGAAGAGGGAGTATGAATGAAGGTCACGGGAGCATAGAGCAGGAAGAAATGGTCCTAGTGGAGTTGCCTAGTGGTCATCTAGGATGAGAGGCAGATTCGTAGAATCTGTCTTCAACGTAAGGTGAGGCTGCGCCTATGGGAAGGAAAGAAATGGCACGGAGGGTGAGCAGCCTCCCAGAATACACCTGGGCCCTGCTCATGGTCACTGGTTAGTTGGAGCCACATCTGGGTCTGAGATTCGGTCTGTACACAAGATTGCTGTGATGGATGTAATTCATTTAATCACATCCTATTTTTATCACAGCAGTATCAAGAAAATGAACACACAAAGCTAGATCACCATGGAGAGCAGGCAGTTAAGATGTATTTATTTGTTTCTTTCCTCTGTATTTTTAATGTTTTGCTTGATTTCTCTTCATTTGAAGTTGCTCCTCTGATGTTACAGAGATAACATTTGCCTGATGATCTCAATCAGAAAGTGGTCACAGGAGTAGCATTCCACAGGACACTGAGCATTCGCTCTTGGGAGCACATCCTTTGCACAAGGGCAAAGGAAAGGGCAGCCAAGGCCGGGGCGAAACGCAGCGCCCTCAGCTTCGAGAAGGAAGCATAGGGAGAGCGCCCTCTTGTGGAACTTTACTCACTGTCTAATCTGCCTAGTAACAGGCTCTCTTTCGTAGCTCTTTATACCAACGGATATATTTTTTCCCCATGGATTTGTGTTTGAAGGTATTCTTAGAAAATTCTGAGTACAACTCTTGGTTGCTTTTCATAACCACGAAGAACTGACAATCTGAAGTCAATGTGCAATTCAAAAGGTGGCATTTTTTTTTAAGAGAGCCAGATTAACTGTGAATTACCTCCCAAATTGGCATGTTGGGTAATTATTTTCATATTTTGGTGCACAGCCTTTCAAAATATGGGTTTTGCAATTACGTTAAACAAAACAAAAAACTACTTCTCTCACCTGTGTAGGATTTAAGCAAAGCCCAGGCAGTTTGGGGTTATTTTTAGTCCTGATTAATTATTCAGCCAAGATAATTCCATGTTCAGCAGCTTATTTGGAAGAGACATGACAGCTGGGCTCTCAAGTCAGCCTCAGGTCAAAGCCGACATCTTCATAGCAAAACCGTGCTCTCCCCACATTTTGGGGAGAGGGCAGCGGGTTGCATTTTCTGTGACACTGGTGTCAGCTTTGCCAGCCTGGAGCCGGTGAGTGGAGGGAGAAACTGCTGATTCAGGGGACTTCAGACATGGCCGATTTCACAGCAGCGAAAATAGGTCACTAATGACACGTGGCAATGAGCCAATAAACTGCGGCCAGGAGCTTGGAAGGGTCTGCTGGTGGCAAGATCTGTTTCACTAGAACTCCAGAAAGAAAGCAATCTGCTTTAATTTGTTTAAAACAACCATAGGGTTGTAGAACTCAGAGGCCAAGATTGTGATCTCGTTTCTCCTTGCCTTTATGTTCCTAAGCATTCAAGTTTATTGTTTCGGTTTATCCCTTTTCCATTCCCATGAACTGAAATAACTGGAGCTCCTGCTTCTTTTTTGAATAGTCAAGCTCATGTGATTCTTTTTTTCCCTTCAAGTGCCAGGGGGGAGAATGAAGACGATATGGGTTGACTCTGTGTCTCCACCCAAATCTCATCTTGAATTGTAATCCCCACGTGGTGGAGGGAGGGTCCTGGTGGGAGGTGATTGGGGGCTATTGGGAGGATCATGAGGACGGTTCCCCCATGCTGTTCTCGTGATAGTGAGGGAGGGCTCGCGAGAACTGATGGTTTATAAATGGTGGTTTCCCCTGTGGCTCTTTCTCCTGCTGCCATGAAAGACGTACCTTGCTTCCCGTTTGCATTCTGCCACAATTGTAAGTTTCCAGAGGCCTCCCACCCATGTGGAACTATGGGTCAATTAAACCTTTTTTCTTCATAAGTTACTCAGTCTCGGATGTGTCTTCATAGCAGTGTGAGAACAGACTAATGCATGCGACAATGATGATATTATCCTTTCTGATTCCCTCGTGTTGATGCTGATGTGACTCTGGTCGGTTTAGTCCATACCATACTGATCTTCATAAAACCATCTCTGTGATTTGGGAATGGTGTCATGTGTTGCCATTATGTGAGGAAATAGTATTTTTACTTCATTTTAGGTGGTCACTCTGGATTGATGTTTCCCATTAATATCCTGAAAGGAGAAGGGGGGATCGTAGAGAAGAAGGCTGGGAATGGCTAATCACCCTCCATATTGGCCTGGTGTGATTCAGAACAGAGCTTAGAACAGAGATTCCCAAACCAAAGTGAGCCTCAGCATTCCTGGGAGGGCCTGTTAAAAACTAGGTGGCTGGGCCTCACTCTCTTATTCTGATTCATTAGGTTTGTACGAAAAGCCCAAGTATGTGCATTTCTAACAAGTTCCGAGGTGATGCTTGTGCTGCTGATCCAGGGACCTGCATAAGCCTGAAGTGCTGGCTTAGGCAGGTCAGCAGTGGCCTCAGCACTTTCCCACATAAGCAATTTCCCCATCCTAGAGCTTCCTCCACACTGCAGACGGTTTAAGGGTAGAGACCATTTCTCATTCATCTTTAAATTTCCAGACTCCAGCATAGTGCTTGACACAGATGTGTTAAATAGTTGTTGAATTAATCAATGACTGAACTCTATCAGCTGATCTTCTTAGAATTTCTTACTTGAAGTGGGTAATCAGAGATGTTTTACTGAAGCTCTGGAATCACCTTAAATAGGACATTGGTTGCATTGAATGTAAATGAGGAAATCACTGAAATTAATATTTAAAAAGACAATGGGCCTGGTGCGTTGGCTCACACCTGTGATACCAGCACTTTGGGAGGTGGAGTGGGGTGGATCTGGAGGTCAGGAGTTCGAGACCAGGCAACATTGTGAAACCCTGTCTCTACTAAAAAATACACAAATTAGCCGGGCATGGTGGCACACACCTGTAGTCCCAGCTACTTGGGAGGCTGAGGCAGGAGAATTGCTTGAATCCAGGAGGCAGGTGTTGCAGTGAGCCGAAATCATGCCATTGCACTCCAGCCTGGGCAACAGAGTGAGACACCATCTCAAAAAACAAAAAAACAAAAAACAGCAGAGTAAGGATAAATAAGGCAATATGCTCTCCTAAGGGTTTCTCAGGTTGAACGAAAGGAGCTAGGTTTTAGGAAGAAGCTGGGCAGAGGAAAACTGGGCCTACCAAAGCGAACAAGGTGTTTTACCACCATTTGTAATAAGAGACAGAAACCTTCTGCAAGAAGTGTATTAAGAAGATGACCTGGCACCTTTCCCCTGGAGGGTTCCATGCACTGAACCTCACAGGGCAGGGTAAGACATAGTTCTTGTGTCAAAGGAGAGTTTTTGGCATGGTTTGTGACTTGGGGACTATGTAATATGTTGGCGACAAGTATGTAAATCCTGGAGATCAGCTTCTAGGACTTCTCCAATCTGTGTCTTCATTCTTTTATTTGGATGGGAACAAAGGGAAGAATGGAGTTTGAGTCTGGTTTGGTTGGAACCTTCCATCCCTCATGACCTTGTGGCTGCCTTAGCATGTGCCCTCTCCACGTGTTGCTGGGCATTTTCTGGCATGCCTCTTTTGTTTTTGTTTTTTTTTTGTGGGTTTCTTTTTATCATGCTATCCTTCTGCTTGGAATGTCTCTCTCTACTGTCCAACCAGCCTAATCCTGGATAATTCAGACTTAACCATTTATAACTTCCCCTAGCAGCTACCTCTCCCAGGAAGTCTCTTTAGGTGTCTCTTCTCTGTGTTCTTATAATACCCTATGAATACTTCAATCACTCATTCACTTATTCATTCAACAATTATCTATTTGAGTTCCTAATAGGTGCTAGGCATAGTGCTAGTCATTGGGGATATAAAGATGGACATGACATAGCTCTTGTCCTTAAGTAGCTCATTGCCTAGTGAGAGGATATAAATAATTCAACAAGTAATTACAATACAAGTGCAAAGTCCTCAGATAGGAGTAAGCACTGATGCTATGGAAATACCCAGAAAGGACGCCTAACTTTAACTTGAGATGTCAAGGAGCATTTTCCAGATTAGCAGCCCCCAACTTTTTTTGGCACCAGGGGCCAGTTTTGTGGAAGACAATTTTTCCACTGATGATCAAGGGGAGGGATGGTTTCAGGATGAAACTGTTCTACCTCAGATCATCAGGCATTAGATTCTCATAAGGAACATGCAACCTAGACCCCTCACATGCACAGTTCACAATAGGGTTCACGTTCCTGTGAGAATCTAATGCCACTGCTAATCTGACAGGAGGTGGAGCTCAGTGGTAATGCTCACTGGCCTGCTGCTCACCTCCTGCTGTGCAGCCTGGTTTCTTTTCTTTCTTTTTTTTTTTTTTTTTTGAGATGGAGTTTCACTCTTGTCACCCAGGGTGGAGTGCAGTGGCACAATCTCAGTTCACTGCAACCACCGCCTCTCAGGTTCAAGTGATTGTCCTGCCTCAGCCTCCCAAGTAGCTAGGATTACAGGCACCTGCCATCACACTCAGCCAATTTTTCTATTTTTGGTAGAGATGGGGTTTCATCATGTTTGCCAGGCTGGTCTTGAACTCCTGATCTCAGGTGATCCACCCATCTCTGCCTCCCAAAGTCCTGGGATAATAGGCGTGTGCCACCGCACCCACTGTGCAGCCTGGTTTCTAATAGGACACAGACTGGTACTGGTCCATGGCCTGGGGGTTGGGAACCCTTGTTTTAGATAAAGAAATACTTTACTCAAGATCTAGCAGGTTGAATAGAATTTAGCCAGACAAAGAGATGGGAGAAGAGCATACCAATGAGGAGAAGCTTTTGCAAAGCTTATTATTTGTTTATATGATCAGCTGAAGACCGTAGACTTTGGGGGCTGAGACTGTGTTTTATTCCTTAGTCTAGCCCTAACTCATAGAATCATACCTGGCATACAGTAGAAGTCCAAGGAAAAATTTCTTGAATGTGTGAATGAATGAATTAGCTTCTGCTGCAATGGGTGCTGAGGGTACTAACCAGTAACCTCAAGGTGATGATTCTTAAAAAGTGAACCTTTGTTGGCTCAATGGCTCTCTATTCTAATTCTTTTATGCCCTTCCTATGTGCTTATCAGTTGGTTAGCAGACATTAAAATTGCGTGGGCTCTATGTGCAGGTTCATTTCATGTTCTGAGTACGATTGCTGATACGATTTCCATGCAGCAGCAAAATGCTCCAACCCAATGCTTTGAAAACAAATGTGCAAATTCCAAAAAGAGGATTAATGCAAACAAGGTTAGAACCGACTGAGCATTTTAACACTGCATGAAATATAAACACATCAGACTGTGTTTTCAGAAACAGACTTCTTTTTTTATGATTGGAAAAATACTGCTTTTGTTGATGGCTCCATCGTCAGTTGCCTCTCAAAGTGTGTTCTGCTGTTAATGGAACAGCGAGGCAGGTCTGCAGGCCCACGTGTCTACCCACTCATTGTCAGTGAGCACTGGATTTCTGAATCACCTGGGAAAATGGGAAATGATTAACTCAAAGCAAAAAAGGTGACTTACATTTTCTGAATGAATGATAGTGATTGAAGTGCTAACGCCTAAGAGATTTGCAGAGGAGTTCATGCAAGGGGTAGAGAGCGTCCCTGTGTTCTTAGGAGTTGCTTTAGTGATAGAAGCCCTGGCTCAGAGTGGGGGAGGCAAAGCAGGCAAGAAGCAGTGAGTGGGAGAATTGAATACCTTGATTAGAGAATCCTTGTGCTGCTCCTTTATGCCCTGATTGTGTGGGCTGACATCTGGCTGCAAATAGATGCTCAACAAAGGATCATGGCTAACCACGGCTCGTAACAGTGCTTTGAAACTGAGTGCACATTAGAATCACACTGCAGAGTTTTTAAAAAATATCAACCCTAGGGCTTCATCCCAAGAGTTCCTGATTTAACTGGTGTGGGATAGGACCCAGGCATCAGCATCTTTTTAAAAGCTCCCCAGGTGCTTCTATTTGAAAGCCAGGATTGAGACTAATTGTTTGTAGTGGATTAGGAGAGCCTCTTGCCAGCCAAGGAGTGGCTCCTTCACTATGAGCGATCCCTTGTCATGATCTCTCTTCCAGGACAAGAGCAGAGAAGGGAGAACAAGAAAAGGGGAGTAATTAAGGGTTTAGTGTGATTCTTTTAAAACCCTAGTCCAGAGAGGCTTTGAGAAACACAGGTTACATCCACACTGATTGATCTTGTTATCCTTGAAATCAAAAAGAGAATATGGAGAATAATGAAGAGTTGGCAACATTTTAAAAAATGATGTGGCAATGGGTTATTGGCAAGGTACTTCCAGAAGGTCTTAAAATATGTTTGGCAAGAAACTCACTGATCAGATGAAGGGACCTGTAAAGTGAAATTTGAAGGGAAATAAAGATACTGAGGGAAGTGGGGAGAGGAACTGTGGAACTAGAGATCAAGGAATAAACTGCTATATGATTCACTTGAAAAACAAGGGAGGCCTCTCCAAGATCCCCAGGGCAGACAAGGAAAAGGTACAGGGATAATGCTCACAGGTATGGATGGTGACATATGTTTCATAATTTCAGTTTAGAGAACTTAATATAATTTTTTTCAATTTATTATTTTAAGTACCACCAACACTGTTAGGGTGAGACTTATAAGTGGAACCCTCCACCAGAGTTCTGCCCTCCAGTTACAGATTTCCAGGAGGTGTAAAGCATTGCAACAGTCACATACTATGTTCCATCCCAAGCCTTATGAGGTCTTCAAAACCATACCACAGTATTCTTGGGGGAAAGTGTCTTCATAGAGAATATTTCAGCACTCGTTTTAATAATACACCCTTAAGCTGTTCTAATCTGTGCCCATCTCAATGCAAAATTCAGATTTACTTGAAAAAAAAATACACTAGTTCAACCTCAGAGGTCCTAGGTTTCTTTCCTTGACCACCTCCTATGCTGAGCTTCCATCTCGTCCTTCCTGGCTGGAGCAGTTAGGTTTACCAGAGCCACAAAAGTGAGAGCTACCATTGGTCTTATCTTGGAAAGCTCGAGCTTTCTGGCATAAAGGAACTCAGATCCCTTAGGACCTTGGGAATCTCACATGCCTCTGACTCCTTCAAGAGATGCAGCATCTGTATAACCAAAACGACCACCCTCTACTTCCCTGTCATGTCTTGCTTGGCCCTAGAGAACACAGAGGGGAGGCTTCTGTGGATCACCCCTCCACTTTGTGTACACACCTCCTAGAATTGGTGTCTCACCGCCTAACTATGTGCCAATGGCTCTGATCTGTAAACAGGATATTGATATTAGATCTCACATAGTTTAAGCTTCTGCCAGTAGAATTTAGCTACCTTCCCGATATCTTCCTGCTATGTCAGAAAGCACAGCTCCTGAGCCCTCAGTACAGGAGTCCACGTGTTTAAACTGAAGGAAAGGACTTCATCAGCTGATATAGTGCAAGAACCTGGCTGAAAGAGATCATGAGGGTCCGAGCATCTGCTTACAGGCCTTCCCTTCCAGTTTTCAAAGAGTTCAAAAGGGTGGAGGGCCCTAGCTTCTCTTTTATCCATGGAATGCCTTTTCTGGTGCCTTTTCTTACTGTCTCTGGCCTGACATGCTTGGGTCAGGTCAGAGAAGGGCTTCGCCTTCATGGCATGGTTATCTTCAAATCTCCCTTAGTATCCACTAAGCCTATAGGTCTTTGATTCTCTAAGGTTCATGGGAAATGGCTAAGCGTGCTAGGAAAGATCTATTCAGGATCTGCTCTTACCCCATTATGATGCTAGCCATCTAGCAGAACTTGTACAGTATTTAAAAATGAACAATATCAACTTTGATTCTTCCAGGCAGTTCTGAACTTTGAGGATGAAAATTCACATGCCTCAAAGGTCTTATATAATTTGGTTTCTAAAGAAATTAGCACTCCAGGTATTTCATATCATGATCATCATTTTTGTCAATTACTAGATAGTGTCTGGAGCCCCCCAAGATCCCTTGTGGCCTTTGTCTAAAACTGAGAAAACCCACTGAGTGAGCAGCAAAACTGTCTTCTCCTTGTGCCGCTTAGCATCTGAATCTAATACTTACTACTCTTTAAAACCTGCACCGAAAACCATTGTCTCTGGTAAGCAGTGTTGGGCATTCTGAATCTAGAATTTGGGTTTGAGTTTCCTTTGGTGTCTATTTAAAAAAAAACAATTGTTCATGCAAGTCTAAATTTTATCTGAATTTTTATTCTTCACAGTGCATGTGCTATGGGGCTCAAAGATACTAAGTGTGATGTTTTAAATGGTTACACTTCAAAGAGTGACTCATCTCAACTTTCCCTAAGTGGTCATGTATTTTGCATATCTATTCTAGAACGCTCTAGGCCCATGGGCAATGCACATTGCACTCACAGAGGGCATACACTTGGCATCTGGCTTAGAATACCCTCCTTAGCCACATCTTTATCTGCTTGGCTACAAATCTGAAACTTTCCGTGCTCTTGGGGATCTGTTTTAGACACTCTCTAGAGTTAAAATGAATGAGCCAGTGCTTGAATATTTCCTCTTCCTGTTTGTGCAGCCTTCTGCACACAGGTAGCGATGCTAACTGCCCAAGTATGTTGCAATTGCATCTGGACTTGCAGATGCAGAGCAGGCCCTATGGATCCAACTCCCTCTCACAAATACCCTGGGTTTGGTGTGCTCTTCTCTTCTCTGACTCCCACCACCCACCTCCAGTTTTTCCCTGACTCTGATTCACATCTGTAGGAGTGGGCGGGAGGTTTTAGCACTTAGGCCACAGAATCTGAAGCCAGGATGAGGGCACAGATGCTGGCTCTCGAGTGTCCTTAAAGACTCCCTAACCAGCACCACTGAGCTCTAAGTATCTCCTTTCCTTGTGGCTTCTTCCATCCTGGGCTTTCTAGATCCTGTGGGTGGAGGTCTGAAGTTTTTGTCCAGCATGATCTTGTTCCTGGAAGGCTGGAGAGCACACAAATCCTGGGCTGATTCAACTTCCCAACCTTCTCCAAATGGCTTCTACCACTGGGATACCAAAAAGGGGTTGTCCACCAAGTTTTGGTTGTCAACAAAATTCAACCACCGATTTTGCCCATTCCCTTCCCTTCCACAACCATAGGATGTTACGGGATGGTGATATAGTTTGAATGCTTGTCCCTGCCCAAATCTCATGTTGAATTGTATCCCTAGTGCTGCAGGTGGGGCCTGGTGGGACGTGTTTGGGTCATGTGAGTGGATTCTTCATGGCATGTTGCTGTCTTTACCATAGTGAGTGACTTCTCATGAGATCTGATTGTTTAGAAATATGTGGTACTTCCCCTCCCCACACCCTCTGTCTCTCTTGCTCCTGCTTTTGCCACGTGATGTGCCTGCTCCCCCTTCACCATCCGTCATGATTTAAGTTTCCTGAAATCTCTTAGAAGCTGAGCAGATGCCAGAACCATGCTTCCTGTAAAGCCTGCAGAACCGTGAGCCAATTAAACCTCTTTTTTTTTAAAAAAAAATAAATCACCAGTCTCAGGTATTTCTTTATAACAATGCAAGAGTGGTCTAACACAGATAGTCGTCTTTTTCCTTCTTTAGGTACCACCTCTCCCTGACCCCCTAACCTCTCCAATGCTAGCAAGTGTGATCCTTAAAGCTTATTTGGCACCATGGGCATGGTATAGTCCATGCCTATAGGTCTGGTGCAGGATGAATCCTCCTCTACACTGGTCCTAGTGGGACCTTAAAGTTCCTGAATTTCCATTCCTTCTTTTCCTGTTTAATGTTATTAAGTGAAAGAAATAAAAGGGCGATCTCTGGTATGTAGCCAGAGTTCCTGCTGCAGCTTCCTTCTTAGAAATTACTTAAGAACCACTTCACATGTTTTTCCCTCTCTCCTGTCTTTTTTTCTACTGCATTCTGTAACAAAGTTTCCAGACTCGGTTTATCAGCAGAGATCATTCTCCTTCCCTTCATGTCTGGTTAGAAATTAGACCTGCATAGTCCTGTGGTTGTTGGCACTCAGGAAGGCTGGCTGGAGAGTCTTTACTGTTCTGAGCCTGACAGGAGGCAGTGTTTGCCTTGAGGCCATCAAAGACCTCAGATACCTCAGAAAGCCCGAGGCTGTCTACCAGTCACCTTCTCCCATCTACACCTGGCCCCTATCGTTCTTTGTTCTTGCAGCATCTCAGAGGTGTGACCCAGCCAGAGTCAGAAAGTTCCCTCCCCACCCCCTACCTCCTCCTCTCCCCCCACCTCCACCCCAAGTGCTGGAGCAGTGCATCCTGGAATAGTTTCAGCTTTTTGTAACAAGCAGCTTTAGCAAATGTGTGGCCTGCAACTCCAGTTGGTGGTTCTGATATATGGACCTAGTTTTCAAAACATTTTTATAGACAGAGATTTTCACATATACGTGTACAACTTGATGGGTCGTCAAAAACTAAATATTCCTGTGTAACCAGAACCCAGGTAAAGAAGCAGAATATTACCAGCATCCCAAAGCTTCCTTAATCCTCCTTTCTAGTCACTCTGGATTTCCAGCAGCATGGATAGCTTTGCCTGTTTATAGATCTTATACTGATGGAAGCGTATTCATAGTTTATACAATTTTGTGTCTGACTTTGGTGCAACATTATGTTTGTTCAGTTCATCTATATCATTGCACGTGGTCATAGATCATGCATTTCATATATTGTGTAGTATATGTGTGGATATACCACATCCATTTTTACTATTTTTCTCCATTTTTTGCTCCAGATTTTGGCCCTTACAAACAGTGCTGTTGTGAACGTTGTGCCTGCCTGTCTTCTGGCTGGACATAGGTAGGTGTTTCTGTTGGGTGATATGCAGAAGTGAAAATGCTGGGTCATGATATGTGCACATGCAGCTTTGGAAGATACTGCCAAATAGTTTTTCAAAGTGTATGAGAGTTTCAGTTCCTCCCCATCCTCTCCCACACTTGGTATTTTCTGCATTTTTATTGTAGCCATACTGGTGGGTGTGTGGTGGTATCTCACTGTTGTTTGAATTTGAATTTCATTTTGAGTGGCTCTGTGGCAGCCCAAGAATGAAGCTAGGGCATCAAATAAAAGATGTTACCGCAGACATATGTCTGTTCTCGCTTTTGAGAGATGCGGCTCTATTAGTCTATTCTCATGCTGCTAATAAAGACATAATTGAGACTGGGTAATTTATAAAGGAGAGAGGTTTAATGGACTTACAGTTCCACATGGTTGGGGAGGCCTCACAATCATGGCAGAAGATGGAGGAAGGAAGAGCAAAGGGACATCTTAAACAGCAGCAGGCAAGAGAGTGTGTACAGGGGAACTGCCCTTTATAAAACCATCAGATCTCGTGAGACTTACTCACTATCATGAGAACATCACAGGAAAACCCCACCCCCATGATTCCGTTACCTCCCATTGGGTCCCTCCCATGACACGTGGGAATTATGGGAGCTACAATTCAAGATGAGATTTGGATGGGAACACAGCCAAACCATATCAGCAGCCTTTCTCCCCACTTTAGAGATATCTTATTTGTAGAGGCTAGCTTGAAAATCCAGAGTCCAGGCCGGGCGCGGTGGCTCATGCCTGTAATCCCAGCACTTTGGGAGGCCGAGGTGGGCGGATCACGAGGTCAGGAGATCAAGACCATCCTGGCTAACACAGTGAAACCCCGTCTCTACTAAAAATACAAAGAATTAGCTCGGCCTGGTGGCGGGCACCTGTAGTCCCAGCTACTCGGGAGGCTGAGGTAGGAGGATGGTGTGAACCCGGGAGGCGGAGCTTGCAGTGAGCCAAGATCGCGCCACTGCACTCCAGCCTGGGTGACAGAGCAAGACTCCGTCTCAAAAAAAAAAAAAATCCAGAGTCCTTTAAGTCATCCTACATTCTCAGAAAACATGCTATTGTCACTGGGCCTGGACACATCATGAAGTATTATGCAAGTGACTTTGCCTGACTGATACACTCATTTTCTCTTCCATCTACAAACAATAGTGGAGTCCTATATATGCCAGTCTCTGTTCTAGCTGTTGAGAGTACAGCAGGAAACCAAACAGAAGGTAGACTCTTCGAAGCTCACATTCTACGGGAGAGAGACAATCAACAATACAATGAGGAAATAGATGGTCAGACAGTGACTGGCACTGTGGAGAAAAACAGGGCAAGAAAGGTTGAGGATCTCCAGGCACAGCTTTCAATAGAGTGGTCAGGGATGGCGTCACTGACAAGGTGACATTGGAACAAAAGCCTTAAAGTTCCATGGGAACAAGCTATGTGGGTGTCAGAGGGAGGGGAGGAACATTCTAGAGGAAAAACCACGTGCAAATGCCCTAAAGTGGGAGCATGTTTGAGGAACAACAAAGAGGTCAGTGTGGTTGGAACCAAGTGAGCAAGAGATGATGTGGTGCAGAAAAGAAGGCTGTGCTGGGCCTGGCAGGCAACCCAAGGACTCTCAGCTCAGAGTGAAACATCCTCAATGGTGCTCCAGTATCACCTTCATGGAGCCTCCTAGTATCAAATCTTCCTATCAACTGAGACCAGTTGGCTCTCTTTCCATAGCTTAGGATGTGTCAGGTTAGAATCTCCTCTGCCCCTAATCAAGTCTTTTCTGGTCATTTAGAGGTCATTTTGACTGGTGCAGCAGAAAGGGGAGGGACCAGGTAGAGTATGAGGATCTCACCTTTTCTGTGATTTGATGAACAACACTGGAGTTTAAATGTTCCTTAGAGAGTCCCCAGGCTGTCCCTCAACATCAGGCCTCAGCAGCACGTGAGGATGAACAGGGCACACTGTCAGTTAAAATTCACAGTCTGTAGGATCCACATTTCTCACCTGTATCAGAGACACCTGGATCCCACCCTGCAGGCCCCTCTCCACTACCAAGGGTCTCTTGGGGCAACTCCCGGAGAGAATCCAACATGTGCCCTTGATTTAGGCAAATGTAGCTGTGAATGTTCTGAAAAGGAATAGGAAAGAAGGGGCCTTGGTATCAGAAAAGACTGAGCAGAAGAGAAAGACTCAGAAAAAGAAAGTATAGTATATGATGAGGAGAGCATTAATCAATTAACTGCAATGGAAGAATCTAAGCACTGGGGAAAAGAGAAAATTATTTAGTCCATAGCTCATATCAAAATTAACTTCCATAAAATATGACAATAAAATATGGGCATTTTTTTTTCTTTTACAACAGAGAAGGAGAGAGACTTTCTAAATGATCCAAAAAGTAAACCACCACCATCATCATCAACAACATCTAATACTTTATGCTTTACTTGTGTCAAGTAATTTAATCCTCACAACCACTTTATTTGGTAACATTAGTTTTTCTCATTTTCTAGATGGTAAAATTGAGGCACAGAGAGGGTAATTTTCCAAAGGTCCCAACAAGTGGTAGTGCCAGGATTCAAAGCAAACGAGTATGACTTCAGGGTTCCTACTTCTGTATTACCACTAAAGAAAATATTGAGAGATTTGAATACACGAATTAAAAGCTATTTGGAAAAAACATGTAGAGGAAAGGACAAATGATTGGCAGAGGAGGGGGAATCACGCCACATATGTAACAGATAAAGCATTAGTATCCTTTACAGAACAATTTCTCAAATGTTAGTTCTCAGAACACCAGTGTCCTGAACCATGCCAATGCGTGTTCTGTGAGGAAAAGAAAAAAGTCCTCATGGTCAATGAAGTTTAGTAAATGATGTGTTAAATCTGACCATGGAAGTCTTTTTTTCCCTCAGTTCACCTATTAACATCTCATGGGACAATCAAGCTTCTGAAATACAGCCCAGAAGATCTCACCTTTGTATGTAATGTGTTCCTACAAATCAGGAAGGAAAATATGAAAAATCCCAATAGAAAAATGGACGCAAGAAAAAACAGACAGTTCAAAAAAGAAAAAATATAAATAGCTGTAAGCATACAGAAACAATTCAACCTTGTTATTAAAGAAGGAAAGTGAAATATGGAGGTACCAATTTTTATCTTTCAATTAGGTAAAAGGGCTTATACCCAGTATTTGTAAGAGTAGGAGGGAAAAACCACACTCTTACAAAATCAGTGACATTGACTAACAAGTACAGCTTTTCTATGGGAGGGCAATTTGGCACTATGTATCAGAGGTCTTAAAAAATATGTGTATAACTTGATCTAGCAAAGTTTGTTCAGAGGCACTTATAAAGAAATACAGTAGGTCCTAGAATAATGTTGTGTCTGTCATTCAACATCATTTTCTTGCAACATTGACAAGAAAAAATATTGATTCCCTGCCGGGGCCACTGTCTGCGTGAAGTATGCATGTTCTCCCCATGTCTGTGTGGGTTCTGTCCATGTTCTCCCGTTGCCTCACATATCCCGAGGCTGTGCATGGTAGATGAACTGGCCTGTCTCAATGGCCCAGTCTGAGTGGGTGTGTGTGAGCGTGTGAGTGACCCTGCGATAGGATGACGTCCTGTCCAGAGTTAGTTCCCACCTTGTGCCCTGAGCTGCTGGGACAGGCTCTGGTCACCCAAGACCCTAAACTGGAATAATTGGGTAAAAAATGACCTGACTTGTTTTTATTAATCTTTTAAAAATGTATGTATAGCTCACATTTATTTTAATGTTTAATATTACAAGTGTTCGGGGTCTTTATTTAGAAGTTTGATATTTTAGTGACCAGAAATATGCTGTAGGAACTTAACTCTTGTTCATATCAATTAGCCTTTGGTAAAATTGGTTTCCTTATGTGTTGTTTTGCTTAAAGTTGTTTCCGTTAAAGTCACAATTTCCAAGAACCTATAGGGGACATTAAGTGAGTACCTGCTGTAATTGGACAAGTGGGCAAGGATGTATGTACAGGGGAGTTCATTGCAGCATGATTTGTATTAGCAAAAATGTCTATTAATATGAGTCAACGAACATTTATACATGGAAGTACTGTGTACCTCTTAAAAACAGTGATAGTGATCTGTTGTATTCCCATGGAAATATGTCCAATGTATATGTAAAAATAATCAGATTACCAAATAACTTATAACTACCTTTGTAAGAAAAATAAAAGAAAATAAGATGGCAAGCATATATATTTAAATGTTAATGGTGATTAGTTTTCTCCAGTGGTTGGATTTCAGTTGATTTTTACTCTTTTCTTTATGCCTTTCTGCATTGTCTAATCTTTTTTACATTGACCACTTATTACTTTGAAACTAAAAATGGCTATTACTGTTTGAAACATGACATTTTTACTACTTTGAAAAGGTGAGACACATTAGAGAACTAAGGGGATTTAATTCTTTAACGAATGTGAAGTTTTTTATTATGCTACTGAAATTAGCCTCAGCCTAATAAGCTAAACCCAAAGTGAGGGTGAATAAGATTCAAGAGGAAGAAGACAAAGAAGCTTAAAAAAATCTGAAGTCTGTAGAAATAATACATCTTTCTAAAAGGGATATAGAGAAAAGAGGGAATTAACCTTCACATGGTTCAACTGCTGCATTGAATCCTTGGCTTGTCAGAGGAAAAACCTGGACAGTTAACGGTTCTTCTTGTATCAGGCAGGGAAACAAGCAGATGTCAAATAGTGTTTGGCAAACGGACCTGCAGAGCCACCCTCCAGCAGTTTCTGAAGGGAATCTCAACTCCTTGTTCCTGAATTTGTAGAACAGGATCTGGGCCAACTCCTTCCCCCCACCTTTTTTAAAACTAACCCAAAATGAACTCCTTATGCAAAGTCTGGACGGTTTCCAACCCACCCAGTGCTCAAGGTTGTCAGCCAGCTGTTGGCAGCTCACACTGACTCATTTTCTTTTCTCTTAAATGGTGCAGAAATATGTTGCTTTACATACAGAAGAGAGAGAGAGAAAAAAAGGAATTGAAGGACCTAATTTGAAAATACCTCAAATCTCCTAAAATCAGCCTTAAGACCTAGTCAGTTTATTTCCCCATTCGTTCTGTGGTACCAAATGTGTTGAAGTGGTCCCACAGAGAACTACCCATTTTATGGTATGTAAAGGGAATTCCTCAGCAAATTCTCCTGGAAAGGTGAGAACTTGAATACTAATGAAGAATCTATCTCCCTTGCCATTCTCTTGCCACTGCCAACTGAAAATGTAGCATTTTATGTTTATTTAAAACAGAATCTATCATAAAATAGATCTATTTTAGGAAATCGAATATTTGAAGAAATGTATCATCCTTACTCTATCATCCAGTCTTGTTGGGAGGTAATGTAGCCTAGTGGTTAAGATCAGAAGCACTGGAGTCTGTTTCCTCATCCATAAAATACTATCTACCCCCCACTGGGCTGTTGTGAAGATTAAATGAACTGTTTTTAGAAGTATGCAGTGCTGGCCTGGCACAGGCCAGTTAATGGAGGCCAGCAATAAACACAGCTCTTACCCCTGGATCACAATCAACATAGCAAGCATCTTCACAGAATCCTTAGGTATTTAGAAAGGCAGGTGTCACAAACATTTTTTGTTGTTTCAAAATGTCTTTCTCAGAAACACCACTGTTTGCTGGGTTAGGAGGTAAGTTCTCCCACCCCCAGTCTGCCAGCCCCACTCACCAAGTGTTGCTGGATCTCTTCCCTCACTAAGACCACTGTCTGGGGTCAAGGATTCGGTCTTCTCTTTCCAGGGGTGGGAGGTAGGTTTTGTAAGGGTCACAGATTATTGACACAAAGGCCATCCACAAGGGACAATCAGATGGGCTCAGCACATTCTGGAGTCATGGAGGACCATCTGCGGCAATGTGGGAATGGGTCATGGGAGGTTCCTGCCCAGCCCTAAGGAAAAAAATGAGTGAGGGGGCAGAGTCGTGTGCTCGTGACAGGAGCCAGCCAGACTCACAGCAGGCCTCCTGGTAGTGGCCGCCCACAAATCTTTGAGCAGAAACTGTCTGATCTGCCTTTCGTCCTGAGCCTGGGTGGAAACAAAACTTCAGAACAATAACTTTTCCTTTCCCTCGGCCTTCCAGTCATAACAACTCTAATTCTTCTTCAGACCAAGTGGATCCTTCTGCCCACTAGGGGAAAGGGCAGGAAGTGCTGAAAAGAAAGAAAACACGATAGTGAGTATTTCAAGATCTTCTCTTCCACCTTCACAATGAGAGCCTTTTCTTAGTTCTGTGTAGCTGTTGGGAATGCAAGGAAAAAGGGAAAACTGGGAGTGTGGTGCCTCCTTGGGAATTTCTTTGGATGGAGAATACGAAATTGAAAAGCCAAGAGTTCCTGCTTCGGGAGTGGGCAGTAGGGACTCTTTCTCCATGCATTCCATGTCTTCAGAATAATTTCATGCTTGGTATTTTTGCCTTTTCTCTGAAGTCCTCCCCAAGTCCTGGAAGAACCAAGAAATCACCATGGCTTAGACAGAATTTGTTTTAAGCAAGACTCGACTTGTCAGCTGATGCCGCAGCAACCTCCTACTAGACTGTGAGTTGCACAGGCTCAGCACTGGTTAGGAACTGCTAGACTTTCAGACAGGGCTGGCTCCAGTTTTTCCCTCTGATCATGGATTAAAGTGGAATTTTCCAGTGAGGCTTGATCTAGGAGGAACCCTTTTCTTCAGGTCCACAAGTTCTCTTTATTCTGCAGAGGAATCCTACCCTGTGGCCATAGTGGGGCAGTCTCCATCTATTCCGTCAATGACCAGACCTCAGATGAGAAGAGAAATAAGCATCCCTGGCAGAAAGATCTCCAAATACAGAGTGGTTTTCACTCATTCACACAAGAATCACAGGCTCATTGATAACAGTGTATAGGGATTTGGGTTTTCTATTTTTATTAAATAATGTATTATTACTATGAAAGTTTTCACATCTAAGAAATCAAAGGGTTGTATAATTATAAAAGCGTTCTGCAACTTTTACATCCTTTCTAGCATTAACAGCATTATTTTTTCAAAATAAAAATTAAAATATTTATTTTTTAATAGACAGTTTTTTTTCTACTAAAAAAGCTGTAACAGACAAAATTTCAGCTGTTAAAATGTTTATTTCTTGATTTTCTAAGTAACAGTGAGTATTATTTGTTAAAAGTTGGACTTCACTTGCATTGCATTTTGAGTACATGGTAATATTGCCATTTGAATGTAAATCTAAGAAAGTTTAATACCTAAAATGCTGTTACTAGATGAAATGCTAAGTCAGACTTGAAAGTCAGACCCCAGTAATGATAACTAGTGTGAACATGGGATAATTAATGACTCTTTATTACGTAGGGACAGAGTGGTAGATTTTAAAATAGAACATTGGCATGGCGGCAAGGACACAGCACATGAAATTTATGAGGACCAAGACTTTCCAGACTATGGGGAGTGAGTGAGCACCAGCCCAGGATGGCAGGCGTCACATTCATTTCCCAACCACTTCTTAAGGGTTATTTCTGTAGAGAGGCAATTGCTGTGGTTGGAGTAGGAATGGAGAGAGTAGAGGAAGGATGCCTTGGTGTTTTTTCAAGTGAATACTTAAAAAAAAAAAAAAAGGTTCTTGAAAGGAAGGTCAATATTTATTTTGCTTGGCTTGTTCTTCCTATCTGGAAAACTTCCCAACAGAATATACTACCCAGTTTCTTCAAGTCACGCAGAGTCAAAGGACAGATGAGATAAAAATCTAGATCTTATTTTGCAGAGATTTATTGGCCTCCTGTGTTTGCCATCTTACCAATGAGCCTGGTTGGGTAAGATGGCAGTAAGAGGGCAGCCTGTACTTAGAAAGTGCACAGTCACACACCTCACAAGCTGTGACATCGGTAGGTCTTGGAAGCAATAACATCTATGCTCATAGGTCTGATGGTATCGATGGGTTCCTATTGATCCAACAATATCTGAGACTTAGATGCCAGGGAGTCTGCAGTTAGAATCCCCTTCCCTTTTTTGCATATGTATGTAAATGTTTCTTGCCTTATACTGGAGTATGCTAAAGAAGAACAGAAACTCAATGCCCAGCCTTTCTTTAATCTTACCCTCATTTCAGATACAAGAAAGAATGTTTATATTACAACCTGGAGTTTTATCTGTAGTTTAGTTTCATTGCAAAACTCTATTCGTGCTTTCTTCATACCAGCCTTGGGCTCTTTACTATAATGGGCCTATGGAAGTTATTTTATATCATCCCCAATAAATATTTTCCTGTTATTATTACTAAATTGGGGGCTTGTCCCATTGTCCAGCCTTGAGGATTTTTCTAGTAATATTTGTTGAAATGAAAAGAAAGCCAAGTCTTTTGAAGATTTAATACCATATTATGACAACTCTTCCAAAGCTTTTGATGGAAGTACTTGGTAGAATATTGAAGATGTATAATTATCATTATCAAAAATAATAAACACCTCTGAATTGTACAATGTGAATTATATTTCGCCTGTAGGGAGCTTACAATCTATGCATTCAGCTGTCACACACACAAACACAGCTTAAGCCAAATAAATCAACAACCTAGTGCCAAACACTCAGAAGGATTAAATGCTGTCACTGCGACCTTGGGTTCAGGAATAAAGGATGGAATTTTACCTCTGCACACAGTCCATGCATGAGAATGTCAACTGCAGAGTTTCCTAGACGATTATCAAACAGAAGCAGTAAAAGTGTACTCCCTATAAAGAAATATCATGGGCTGGGCGCAGTGGCTTATGCCTGTAATTCCAGCACTTTGGGAGGCCAAGGCAGGCGGATCACTTGAGGTGGTCAGGAGTTTGAGACAAGCCTGGTCAACATGGCGAAACCCTGTCTCTACAAAAAATACAAAAATTAGCCAGGTATGGTGGCACACACCTGTCATCCCAGCTACTTGGGAGGCTGAGGCTTGAGAATCACTTGAACCCGGGAGGTGGGGGTTGCAGTAAGCCAAGATCACACCACTGCCCTCCAGCATGGATGACAGAGTGAGACCCTGTCTCAAAAAAAAAAAAAAAAAAAAAAAAAAGGAAAAAGAAAACTCATGTTCATTCCCAATTTAGAGAAGTGGCATACTCCCTTTTTATTAAAATTCAAGTTTCAGGATATGAATTCTGGTTTGATAGTTGTGTCTTTTGCAGATAACACTCTTCCCTTAAAGGTTAAGGCTCGTTAGAACCAGGTTACAATAAGGGATATTTTTATTTTATTTCTTCTCATAGGAACAATGTGTTCAATCAACTATTTGCATAATTTAAGGCAAATTATTCTTCCAACAAGCCTACAGCTACCTCCTCTGAGAGGGCAAGTGCTACACAGACCCATCTCTTGGAGATCTGATGAGCGTTATGTATTTATTTGCTTGTGACTTGAATAAGATGCATGACCTAAGCACGAATAAGCATACTGCAAACAAATTTAAATAGACCAGTTTTTAGAATAACATTTTCTAAGATTATCACATTTGTATTTGCTCCTCCCTAGTGCCTGGGATTATTGACTGGCTCTAAGGTCACCAGTAGGTATTTATTCTAGGGCTTCTGTTCAGTTTGACAAAACAATCTTGCATTCTTCTTTTTCTTACAAACATTCCATCACTTGTCCTAGAAATTATGTAAAAGAGAAACTCTAACTCAAACTGAAAAAGCAATTTTTAAAAAGCATTTCAGAAAGGAGAAAGGAAATTTCTGAATGTAAGTGCTGGGATCTAAAAGTCAGAGTGGATTTTCTGAGGCCTATTTATAATGGTTTAACCCAATCATGGGAATTTAAGACTGTGTACTTATCAAAAGTGGCTAAAAAATGAAAGAAACACAAAATATTATTTTTCCCCCACGACAGGCAATAAAACAAGTTATTTAACATAAGAAACATACTTTTTTTTAATGTATGAGATTAGCTGATTATGTATGAGATTAGTTGAGAGATGGTTAATCTCTCAACTCCAACTATGGCTTGTCAATCTCTTATGTGAGAGTCCAGGAGCTGCCTTCTAGGATACCCACTAAATGGCTAGGGATGTATTAGTTGTATTCTTAAGTTTTACTTGATAATCGATTTTGTGTTCATAAAGTTCTCTGAATTATTTGCCTTGTGATAGCAGTGATGGCTCATCACATGGTTGCTGTCATTTTCTTTTTCTAATAGAACACCCAGAAACAGGCTGAAAGAGAGTACCTAAGTAACTATACCTATATAAAGGGGCAGCTCCATCTGCTTTCTGCCTGCTGTTATGAAGGCTTTCTGCCCGCTCCGGGCCTCCTATGTGTGCAGGGCAGGATATGGTTGGTGCCTGAGACCAGAGGCACAGTAGATGAAGGCAGGCATGATTTTGGCACAAGGGGAGGCATTTTCACCACCTGTCAAATTCCTTTCCTGTCTCCTTTTTGTCTCCTTTCACTTGTGAGAGCCCTAAAGGGAAGTTGAAGCTGTAGTCCATTATCCACCCAAAGGAAAGCAAGAACCTAAAAAGAACTTGAAGGTCCAAAGGGGGGTTTTCTGCAGAAGTCGCTATAATTTTAATTAAGAGGGGAAAGCTTTGAAATGGGTCAGTTTATTAAGGACATCTATTGGCCATTTGTCTAGAAGTTCACTTTCCCTGCCCCACATTATGGGGTGGCCCCTCCTCAGAGGCAGAGCTGGAACAGTAAGACACAGAGAGGAATCAGTGGCCTGTATGGCTGCTGTGATTATCACAGCCAGGTGGCCAATGTTCCAAAGTTAGAAAGGTCAATGACTTGGCAGTTGTCTGCGCAAGTTTGTGATCTTAAAGGACTCTGAGACCTTGTACTTATTTTAAGGAGGCAGGTGCCAAACTGCTACCTTGAGAAATGGATGCATACACAGCAAGCACAGGAATGGGCACAAGTTGGCATAGCTTAGTGGGTTAAGATTGCATAGAATAAACTGAGCCAAGTGATGGTAAATGAAAGATAAATGCAAAGCATGTGAACATTTTAAACAAGTTATTGGTTGTTCTAGTTAGCCAGAGATGTTTCTCCAACCCAGCAGTTATAATTCAGGCAAGATTATACAAATACAAAGACCCCAGATATTTAAAAAAACGTATAGCAACATTAGCCAAACCAGATAGTACAGAAACAAATTAATGCAGGCCTACTGTGAGAGAATCCTATAGGCAATACCTTTCTGGATGCAGGGCAGGTGTGTGGTTCAAGGAGCAACTGACAACCAAAGAACAACATACTAGAGATGGCATCCATTCTTAGGTGACAGTAACACTGATGTTACGCTTTTGTGATTTTGTGTGTGTTTTATGTGTGTCTATTTAATACATCTGTAGCTTAAAGATGACAGATACATGGTCTGTGTCCTGCTGCTCCTGCTTTCAGGGCCCTCTATAGGCATTTCTTGTAGATCACACCACTTCTAAACTTGGAAATGGTCTCAGAACCATTCTCAACACAAGATTCAGAGTGATCAGGGTTGGCCTGGGAGGTGAAATCTATTTGTAGTCTCTCCAGTGATTTTTGTTTGTTTGTTTGTTTTGTCTTTTCAATGTGTTTGTTTGCAATGTGTCAAGTAAGAAAGCTCTATTCAGTGTTATTAAAATAGAAACACTTGAGCTGAGCATTGGGTTGCTAGGTTCTAGGACAAAGCTTGATAGCACCTCACCCTTTGATAAAATTATAGCTGATGACCAACTGTCCAACAAGTTCTGTCCCTATGTTGCTATGTTACCTGGGCTTACAAAAATGGCACATAAGTAGGACAATCCTGCAATCTTATCAAGAGTGTTACCTTTGTGTGTGTGTATGTGTGTGTGACAGAGAGAGAGAGAGAGAGACCCTTACTATAGAGAATGATGAGACATGCAGAATTTTTGTTAACCCAACTGCAACTCTAATTCTTGCTCCCCTTTCCTTCTGCTATTAATGTTAACACCAGAGCCCTTTTCTTTGAGGAACAGAATTGAATGCAGTATGAGCCCAGATACGGCTGACTCTGGTTCCAGGATCCTTGAGCTTATTTTGGGTACTCGGTGACAGCAGTTATGTACATAACTCCTTTCATCTAGGTACTTGTGTAGCTGTATAGTTGGGAAATGTCTGCCTCAAGTTATTCCTGTGGAGAGCGTGCCAAGAGAAGTTATTCTTGCTTTTGTGGTTAAAATCTGTAATATGGCTATATTTTACAAGTTCTTATAATGGGGATTTTGCTTTTACCTTACTTCCCTTAACATCTTCCATTTTTTTTCCTGACCTCTCTCTTCTCCCCACCACTTTTTAAAAAGTTAAAATTTTTCATTTTACTTTTTGTGGGTACATAGTAGGTGTATATATTTATGGGGTACATAAAATGTTTTGATACAGGCAATGACATGTGAAATAAGCACATCATGGAGAATGGGGTATCCGTCCCCTCAAGTGTTTATCCTTTGCGTTACAAACAATCCAATTACACTCTTTATTTTAAAATATGTAATTATTGTTGACTATAGTCACCCTTTTGTGCTATCAAATAGGAGGCATATTCATTCTTTCCATTTTTTTTGGTACCCATTAATCGTTTCCACCTTCCCCACAACCCCCTACTACCCTTCCCAGCCTCTGGTAACCATCCTTCTACCCTCCGTCTTCAGGAGTTCAATTTTTTTTTATTTTTATCCCACAAATAAGTGAGAACATGCAATGTTTGTCTTTCTGTGCCTGTCCCATTTCACTTAACATAATGATCTCCAGTTCCATCATGTTATTGCAAATGACTGGATCTTTTATGGCTGAATAGTACTCCATTGTGTATAAGTACCACATTTCTTTATCCACTCATCTGTTGATGGCCACTTAGGTTGCTTTCAAATCTTAGCTATTGTGAACAGTGTTGCAACAAACATAGGAGTGTGAATATCTCTTGGATATACTGATTTCCTTTCTTTTGGTATATACCCAGCAGTGGGATTGCTGAATCACATGGTAGTTCAATTTTTAGTTTTTAAATGAATCTCCAAATCATTCTCCATAAGGATTGTACTAATCTACACTTTCACCAACGGTATACAAGAGTTCCCTTTTCTCCACATCCTCACCAGCATTTATTGCTTCTTTTGTCTGAAAGCCATTTTAACCTGGATGAGAGGATATTTCACTGTAATTTCAATTTGCATTTCTCTGATTTCAATCATGCTGAGCATCTTTTCATATACCTGTTTGCCATTTGTATGTCTTCTTTTGAGAAATGTCTATTCAAATATTTTGCCCATTTTTGAATTGAATTATTAGTTTCTTTCCTATAGAGTGGTTTGACCTCTTTATATATTCCAGTTATTAATTCCTTGTTAGATGGGTAGTTTGAAAATATTTTCTCCCATTCTGTGGGTTGTCTCTTCACTTTGTTGACTATCCGTTGCTGTGCAGAAGCTTTTTAACTTGATGTGATCTCATCCATCCATTTTTGCTTTTATTGCCTGTGCTTGTGGGATATTGCTCAAGACATTTTTGCCCAGACCAACGTCCTGGAGATTTTCCCCAATGTTTTATTGTAGTATTTTCATAGTTTGAGGTCTAGATTCAAGTCTTTAATCCATTTCAATTTGATTTTTGTATATGGTAAGAGATAGGGGTCTAGTTTCATTCTTCTGCTATGGATATCCAGTTTTCCTAGCACCATTTATTGAAGAGGCTATCTTTTCCCCAGTGTATGTTCTTGGCACCTTTGTCATTATAGAGCTCTTTCACTTCTTTGATTAATTCCTAGGTATTTAATTTGATGTGTGGCTATTGTAAACGGGATTACTTTTAAAAAATATTTTTTATTATACTTTAAGTTCTGCACAGCATGCAGGTTTGTTACATATGTATACATGTGCCATGTTGGTGTGCTGCACCCATTAACTCGTCATTTACATTAGGTATATCTCCTAATGCTATCCCTCCCCCATCCCCCCATCCTATGACAGGCCCCGGTGTGTGATGTTCCCCTTCCTGTGTCCAAGTGTTCTCATTGTTCAATTCCCACCTATGAGTGAGAACATGTGGTGTTTGGTTTTTTGTCCTTGCGATAGTTTGCTGAGAATGATGGTTTCCAGCTATATCCATGTCCCTACAAAGGATGTGAACTCATCCTTTTTTATGGCCACATAGTATTCCATGGTGTGTATGTGCCACATTTTCTTAATCCAGTCTGTCACTGATGGACATTTGGGTTGGTTCCAAGTCTTTACTATTGTGAATAGTGCCGCAATAAACATACATGTGCATGTGTCTTTATAGCAGCATGATTTATAATCCTTTGAGTATATACCCAGTAATGGGATGGCTGGGTCAAATGGTATTTCTAGTTCTAGATCCTTGAGGAATCACCACACTGTCTTCCACAATGGTTGAACTAGTTTACAGTCCCACCAACAGTGTAAAATTGTTCCTATTTCTCCACATCCTCTCCAGCACCTGTTGTTTCCTGACTTTTTAATGAGCACAATTCTAACTGGTGTGAGATGGTATCTCATTGTGGTTTTGATTTGCATTTCACTGATGGCCAGTGATGATGAGCATTTTTTCATGTGTCTGTTGGCTGCATAAATGTCGTCTTTTGAGAAGTGTCTGTTCATATCGTTTGCCCACTTTTTGATGGAGTTGTTTGTTTTTTTCTTGTAAGTTTGTTTGAGTTCTTCATAGATTTTGGATATTAGCCCTTTGTCAGATGAGTAGATTGCAAAAATTTTCTCCCATTCTGTAGGTTGCCTGTTCACATGATAAATTGTAAAGACCACCAACGCTATGAAGAAACTGTTTCAATTAACGAGCAAAATAACCAGCTAGCATCATGATGACAGGATCAAATTCACACATAACAATATTAACCTTAAATGTAAATGGGCTAAATGCTCCAATTAAAAGATGCAGACTGGCAAATTGGATAAAGAGTCAAGACCCATCAGTGTGCTGTATTCAGAGACCCATCTCATGTGCAGAGACACACATAGGCTCAAAATAAAGGGATGGAGGAAGATCTACCAAGCAAATAGGAAAACAAAAAAGGCAGGGGTTGCAATCCTAGTCTCTGATAAAACAGACTTTAAACCAACAAAGATCAAGAGACAAAGAAGGCCATTACATAATGGTAAAGGGATCAATTCAACAAGAAGAGCTAACTATCCTAAATATATATGCACCCAATGCAGGAGCACCCAGATTCATAAAGCAAGTCCTTAGAGACCTACAAAGAGACTTAGACTCCCACACAATAATAATGGGAGACTTTAACACCCCACTGTCAACATTAGACAGATCAACGAGACAGAAATTTAACAAGAATATCCAGGACTTGAACTCAGCTCTGCATCAAGCAGACCTAATAGGCATCTACAGAACTCTCCATCCCAAATCAACAGAATATAAATTCTCCTCAGCACCACATCGCACTTATTCCAAAATTGACCACGTAATTGGAAGTAAAGCACTCCTCAGCAAATGTAAAAGAACAAAAATTATAACAAACTGTCTCTCAGACAACAGTGCAATCAAACTAGAACTCAGGATTAAGAAACGCCCTCAAAACCACTCAACTACATGGAAACTGAACAAGCTGCTCCTGAATAACTACTGGGTACATAACAAAATGAAGGCAGAAATAAAGATGTTCTTTGAAACCAATGAGAACAAAGACACAACATACCAGAATCTCTGGGACACATTGAAAGCGGTGTGTAGAGGGAAATTTATAGCACTAAATGCCCACAAGAGAAAGCAGGAAAGATCTGAAATCGACATCCTAACATCACAATTAAAAGAACTAGAAAAGCAAGAGCAAACACATTCAAAAGCTAGCAGAAGGCAAGAAATAACTAAGATCAGAGCAGAACTGAAGGAGATAGAGACACAAAAAACCCTTCAAAAAATCAATGAATCCAGGAACTGGTTTTTTGAAAAGATCAACAAAATTGATAGACCACTAGCAAGACTAATAAAGAAGAAAAGAGAGAAGAATCAAATAGACACAATGAAAAATGATGAAGGGGATATCACCACCAATCCCACAGAAATACAAACTACCATCAGAGAATACTATAAACACCTCCAGGCAAATAAACTAGAAAATCTAGAAGAAATGGATACATTCCTGGACATATACACCCTCCCAAGACTAAACCAGGAAGAACTAAAACAGTATTTTTCACCTTGTTCACTGTTGGTATATAAAATGCTACTGATTTCTGTATGTTGATTTTGTGTCCTCCAACTTCGTTGAATGTTTATCAGTTCTAATAGTTTTCTTGTGGAGACTTTAGGTTTTTCCAAATAGAAGATCATATCATCTGCAAACCAGGATAAACTGATTTCTTTCTTCTCAATTTGGATGCCTTTTAATATCTTCCTATTGTGTGATTGCTCTGGCTAGGCATGTTGTGCTTCCATTATCATTTGTTTCAAGAAATTTTTAAATTTTCTTCTTAATTTCTTCATTGATCCCTGGTCATTCAGGAGCATATTGTTTAATTTCTATGTATTTTTAGAGTTTCCAAAATTCCTCTTGTTATTAATTTCCAATTTTATTCCATTGTGGTCAGAGAAGATGCTTGATATTATTTCCATTTTTTTGAATATTTTAAGACTTCTTGTGATGTAACATATGGTCTACTCCTGAGAATGATCCATGTGCTGAGGAAAAGAATGTGTATTGTACAGCTCTTGGATGACGACTCCTGTAAATATCTATTAGATCCATTTGTTCTATAGTGCAGATTAAGTAACATGTTTCTTTGTTGATTTTTTTGTCTGGAAGCTGTGTCCAATGCTGAAAGTGGGGTATTGAAGTCTCCAGCTATTATTGTATTCTAGCCTATTTCTCTTTAGCTCTAATATTATTTTTTTTAAATATATCAGGGTGCTCCATTGTTGGGTGCATATATTTTTAAAATTGTTTTATCCTCTTGCTGAATTGACCCCTTTATCATTATATAGTGACCTTCTTTGTCTCTTTTTCTAGTTTTTGTCTTGAAATCTATTTTGCCTGGTATGAGTATAGCAGCTCCTGCTCTTTTTTGGTTTCCACTGGTGTGGAATACATTTTCCATTCATTTAGTTTCAGTCTATGTACATAGTTATAGGTGAAGTGTGTTTCTTGTAGGCAACAGATCAGTCTTGATTTTTTCAGTCTGTCTTCTGATTGGAGAGTTTAGTCCATTTACACTCAATGTTACTATGATAAGTAAGGACTTACTCCTGCCATTTTGTTATTTGTTTTCTTGTTGTATTGTGGTCTTCTCTTCCTTTTCTCTTTGCTTCCTGTCTTCCTTTAGTGAAAGTGCTTTTTCTGGTGATATGATTTAATTTCTTGCTTTTTAATTTTTGTGTGTTCATGGTGTGTTTTCTGACTTGGGGTTACTATAAGGCTTGCAAGTACTGTCTTATAACTCATTATTTTAACCTGATAAGAATTTAACACTATTTGCATAAACAAACAAGTGAAAAGAAAACTAATAAAAATTCCACGCCTTAATTTCATCCCCCCACTTAACTTTTTGTTGTTTCTATTTGTATCTAATTGTACTGACTCTGTCTTGACAAGTTGTTGTAGTTATTATTTTTGATTGGCTCATCATGTAGTCTTTCTACTTAGGATAAGAGTAGTTTACATACCACAGTTAGTGTTATAATATTCTTCATTTTTCTGTGTACTTACTAGTGAGTTTTGTATCTTCAGGTGATTATTTATTGCTCATCAATGTCCTTTTCTTTCTGACTGATTTACTCCCTTTAGCATTTCTTGTAGAACAGATCTGGTATTGATGAAATCCCTCAACTGTTGTCTGGGAAAGTCTATTTCTCTTTGATGTTTGAAGGATATTTTTGCCAAATATACTGTTACAGGGTAAAAGTTTGTTGTTGTTGTTTTTTCCTTCATCACTTTAAATATGTCACGCTACTCTCTCCTGGCCTGTAAGATTTCCACTGAAAAGTCTGCTGCCAGATGTATCAGAGCTCCATTGTAATTTTTTTGTTTCTATTCTCTTGCTGCTTTTAGGATCCTTTCTTTATCCTTAACCTTTGGGAGTTTGATTATTAAATGCCTTGAGGTAGTCTTCTTTGGGTGAAATCTGCTTGGTGTTCTATAACCCTCTTGTACTGGATGTTTATATCTTTTCCTGGGTTTGGAAAGTTCTCTATCATTATCTCTTTGAATAAACTTTCTACCCCTGTCTCTTTCTCTACCTCCTGTTTAAGGCCAACAACTCTTAAATTTGCTCTTCTGAGGCAATTTTTTAGATCATGTCAGTGCATTTCATTGCTTTTCATCCTTTTCTTCTTTTGTCTCCTCTTTTTGTTTTCAAATAGCCTGTCTTTAAGCTCACTAATTATTTCTTCTGCTTGATCCATTTTGCTATTAAAGAACTCTGATGCATTCTTCAGTATGCCCATTGCATTTTTCAGCTCCAGAATTTCTGCATGATTCTTTTTAATTATTTAAATCTCTTTGTTAAATTTATCTGATAGAATCCTGAATTCCTTCTCTGTGTTGAATTTCTTTGAGTTTCCTCAATATAGCAATCTTTTTTATTTAAAAAATTTTAATTATATAGAAATGGAGGTTTCACTATGTTTACCAGGCTGGCCTCAAACTCCTGGGCTCAAGTGATGCTAACACTTCAGCCTCCCAAAGTGCTAAGATTATAGGCATGAGACCCCACACCTGGCCAGCACAACTATTTTGAATTCTCTGTCTGAAATATCACTATCTCTGTTTCTCCTCTCTGTTTTTCCAGGATTGGTCCCTAACACCTTATTTAGTTCATTTGGTGAGGTCATGTTTTCCTGGACGGTGTTTATGCTAGTAGATGTTCTATGGTATCTAGGCATTGAGGAGTTAGGTATTTACAGTAGCCTTCACTGTCTGGGCTTATTTGCAAACAATCCTTCTTGGGAAGACTTTCCAGGTATTTGAGAGGAGTTGGGTGTTGTGATCTAAGCTGTATGTACTTTAGGTGACACCCCAAGCCCAGTAACACTGTGGTTCTTGCAGACTTGTAGAAGTACCACCTTGATGGTCTTGGACAAGATATGGGAGAATCTTCTGGATTACCAGGCAGACTCTTGTCCTCTTCCCTTACTTTCTCCCAAACAAACAGAATCTCTCTCTGTTCTGAGCCACCTAAAGCTGCGGGTGGAGTGATACAAGGACCCCTGTGGCCACAACCACTATGACTGCACTGGGTGAGACCTGAAGGCAGCATAGCACTGGGTCTTGCCCAAGCCCTGCTGTAACCACACCTGGCTACTGCCTCTGTTTGCTCAAGGTCCTGGAGATCTATAATCAGCAAGCGGCAAAGCCAGCCAGGCCTGTGTCCTTCCCTGTAGAGTGGTGAGGTCCCCCAAGCCCTGGATGGGTCCAGAGGTACTGTCCAGGGGTCAGGGACTGGAGTCAAAAACTTTAGAAGTCTACCTGGTAATCTATTATATTGCAGCTGAGCTGGCACTCAAGCCACAAGATGTAGTCCTTCCCACTCTTCCCTTCCCTTTCCACAGACAGAAGGACCTCATCCCATAGTCACCCCCACCCCAAACCACGGAGAGTACTGCCAGACTATTGCCCATGTTCCCTTAAGGCCCAAAGTCTCTTAAATCAGCTTGTGGTGAATGCTGCCTGGCCTGTGACTCACCCTTCAGGGCAGTGGGCTCCCCTCTGGCCCAGGACAGGTCCAAAAATGCCAGCAAAGGGTCAAGTCCTAGAATCAGGGACCCTGAGGGCCTGCTTGGTGCTCTACCCCTCTGTTACCATGCTGTCTCAGAGCTAAGCCAGCATGTCTCAGAGACTCATCCAATGCCCTCGATGTAATACTCGGGTATCACTACTGGTTGTTCAGGGTCCAAGGGCTCTTCAGTTAGCAGGTGATTGATGCTGCCAGGACTGGGTCTTTTCTTCAAGACAGCAGGTTCCCTTCTGACCCAGGGTGTGTCTAGAAATGTTCTCCTGGAGCGAGAGTCTGGAACAGGGGCCTCACAGCTCTGTCTGGTGCCCTATCCTGCTGTAGCTGTGCTGGTGTCTAAGATGCAAGACTGTCTCTCCTACTCTTTCCTCTCTTCTCTTCAGGCAGAGGAAGGAGTGTCTTTTGGAGCCCCGAGCTGAGCAGTATGGGATTAGGGGAGGGGTGATCCCACACTCCCTTGGCTGCCCCAGCTGATGTCTCAGTATGCACTCTGAGTCCACTGTCTCCGGACCTAGTTCAGCATTAGGCCTCTCCTAAGAGTTGCAGACCTTATGGCCTAGACTGCCTTTCACGTTTACTTGGAGATTGCTGTAGCCTTCTGTGGTGAGGTTTGCAGTCACTCAGTTCAGACTGCTAGGATCAGTGATTCCCCTCTTGCTAGGCCTGATTTGAATGCTCCCTCCATTGGCAGGCATAGGCTGAGTTTGGTCCGGTTTTCCTTTTTGCTCTAACAGAACAGCCCTGAGTTGAGTGCCTCAATTTGTGTGTTCTCCCTTCCCCAGCTCCCAGAGACACTCTACACCACCCTGCCGTAGCCAGGGGTGGGGTAAGGGTGGTGTCAGCAATTCAGGACTGTTTTTTTTTTTTATCTCTTCAGTGCCTCTTTCAGTGATATGAAGTCAAAACCAGATACTATGAGTGCTCACCTGATTTTTAGTTCTCATGAAGGTGTTTTTTCCGTGTAGATAGTTATTAACTCAGTGCACTTGCGGGGATGGGTTGGGAGGGGCAATGATGGAAACTCTTACTCCGTCATCTTGCTTTTCCTCCTTTCTCCCTCTCTAAACAGACCAGAATGTGGCTCTGAACACTATCTCATTTTTTATTATATTAAATTAAAATGTGAAAGTTATGATTTATTACTTGTTAGGCCTCAATATGTTCTTTTTCCCATTCTCATTAGTTAATAAATATGCCAACCCTTAACTAAACTGATAGAAAATGTATCGAACTGCGTAACAGTTAAACTTAGTTGCTTTGATTTGCTTTGTTTTTTAGCTTTCTTTTATGCCTTTACATTTTTAATAAGGCATTTTGAGTAATGCAAAGGAATAAACGGAAGCTAAAAAAGGGCATTGAAATAATGAGCATTGAAATAATAATCCTCATATGAATTCAAGCAATGCATTCAAAGTTCAGTCCATGGCTTATGTATTGTCATGCCCTGGTCATCCGTCTAGTGAACCACACCTATGCACACTCTTAACAGTAACTGAGGTAGGCATTTAGTTCTTGAGCAAGAAAGAACACTTTAGCAAGTTAGGAAAGAAAGAAACATTCTATTTCTACAAATGTATGCAACATTTGTTAACACAACAGCTATAACTACCATTTTAAAACATCTACTATGTGTCAGCACTATGCTAAGTGTAATATGGGTTATTTAAAATTCCTGCAACAGGCTGAGCACAGTGGCTCATGCTTGTAATCCCAGCACTTTGGGAGGCTGAGGCGGGTGGATCATCTGAGGTCAGGAGTTCAAGACCAGCTTGGCCAACATGGCAAAACCCTATCTCTACTAAAAATACAAAAATTAACTGGGCGTGGTGGTGCACGCTTCTACTCCCAGCTAGTCGGGAGGCTAAGGCAGAAGCATCATTTGAACCTAGGAGGGTAGAGGTTGCAGTGAGCCAAAATTGTACCACTGCACTCCAGCCTGGGTGACAGAGTGAGAGTCTGTCTCGAAATAATAATAATGATGATGATGATGATGATAATAAAATAAAATAAAATTCCTGCAATAGCTTTGTAAAAATAGGTATTATTTTTCTAATTCCATAAATAAGAAAATTAAGCCTCTAAGAAGTTAATTAACTTGCTTAAAAGTTCACACAGCTAGAAAATGGCTAACAGAGCACATTCTCAGAATCCTCTTCTGATATCAATGAGTAAACTTGGCTATTGATGAATAGATCTTATTAATGACTGTTATTTGATGTTAAGTCCATTTCATCTTCCAAAGCACTATCACATATACTGTTTCTTCTCATTTGGTCTTCATAACAATTCTGTAAGTAGGTCACTACAATCCCATTCCACAGATGAAGAAACTGAGGCCCCAAGTATTGCAACTATGAAAGCAAGTCCATTCTGGAGACATGCGTGAAAGCACTGTAACTAAAGACCAGTGTTCTATTTCTAAAGGGAAAATTAACTGCACTTCTTTCCAGAGAAGACTGACTCACCAGAAATGAGCCAAATCAAAATAAGCATAATAATTTCTTCAACCTGTGGGCCCAGTGAGAAGGGAGGAGAGGTCCCCAGCACAGAGGAGAGCAAGGATTACTTCTTTTACCAACCTGAGTCAGTGCACTCTAAGGGCTGGTATATGTGCACACGTGTGTGTATGTGCACACTGGTAGCCTGCAGGTGCCTGAGGATTGCTGAGGTCTTTTGCATCCCCCTGGGATAAGTAAAGGAAACTCTACCAGTGTGTAATAGCCAGGACCACAGTGTGTGCCTTGTTGCCTCAGACTGTGCTGGAGAGAGTCCCAGAGGGATCCTCCTCTTATGGGGCTGGCTTGACTCTTGCCAAGAACTGCCAGGCATTTAAGATACAGTCTTCACCTACACACATTCCCAGCAAACCCTTCAGATTGTAGCCCCCACAGCCTTCACACTTTCTCAACTCAAGCGTGGCATTGTGCCTACCTTCAAACTCTGCATTGTAACAAAATTGAAGCCTCTTTTTGGATTATAGGGCCTGCAGGCTACAGCTACTTTAGAGAACTGACTGGTGTCCAAATTGAGAAATATTTGTTAAAAGGGGGCTTTTGCCAGGATATTTTCTCTGGGGACCATTATCATAAATCTGAAGAAAGAAGCCACATCTGAAAAGCCCATAGCATTAAGGAGCCCATTGTACTCTTTCTTTTTGGGAATTACTGACTCTAGATAATCTCTTCGAATCTTTGGGTCATATTTGTTTCATTATTTAATATCACAACTCAATCACACAATAGAAAATATTCACAAATCTGCATTTATGTCAAGGGCTAAAATGGGTCCACAATAATGTAGCTTTGGGGTTGTGCTTAAAATAAAATAATAATCAAAGTTTACTATTTCTTTCCTAGCATCTGTCCCTACCCAATTACTCTACTCAATTATTTTTAGGAATTGTCTCCTGGCATTGATTCTTGAAGCCAGAGGTATTGTCTGTGCTGTCTCTTGGAATCATTTTTCCACTTGACACACTCAGAGTTAGAGAGAGGAGTAGGCTGGATGGGTCTGTTGGAGTGTTATTGTTCATACAGCCTGTGTCAGCAAGGGCTGCAATCAGCTTGTTTGTCACATGTCTCCAAGCCTCACTCAGGCAGGCATGGGGATAATAGCCATTAATCCAGCTACACAGAGAAAACTGGAGCCCTATGGGTGCTGAGCACCTTTTCTGTATCCTGTCCCCTGAACTAGAACTCTGGGTTTGTATCACAAGTCATCTTTTACCTAAATACACTATTTTTCAAAAAAAAGAAAGCCACCTTTGAAGGGTTAACATCAATGAATAGTTGGAAACTTGTTAAAAAATTTTTTCCCCTAACACATTTTAAAGTTTAGGAAAACCTAGAAATGCAATGCCTAAAAAAAGCCAGCTTCTGTCTATATTTCTAAATGATTTTTGCATCTTTAAAAAGATGTGTGTGCAATCTTCAGGGAGGAAGGGAAGGAATATATATGCCATTGCTGACTTCCTACTTCTAAAGATAGTACTTTAATATCTATAAATCAGACTCACTACTTTGGTATTATATATCAAAAGACATAGAGTTTCAAAATAATGCAATTCTGGGACCCTCCGCACCTTCCGCTTCTCACCTATCTTTATCTTTCCTAAAGTACAGGGACCTTCAGAATCCTGAAAGGGATTCAAACAATTCAACTTTTTTTTTTTCCTGAGGCTAGATTAAAATTTACCTTTGCTTTATCTATATGTAGCAAGTAGAATTTGCTAAACAAAGAAGTAATATAAACTCATATTTAGGATTGTTGCTCCATTTACTTAAGAAAGGGGTTTCATCACCTTTAAAGATATTGTAACATCATTTGAAGGCAAATAATGAGTGAACAAATTACAAAGTGTTTGTTCAGACAGGAAATATATTTTTAGGGCTTACCTGAAAGCACCGAAACTTCTTTTAAAATGGTACAGTTTCTCAGTAATTCACAGTAGGCTTCCCTCCATTTATTTCAAATGGATGAAATTTTATTGACCATGAAAATGGTATAATACTCAGAGGAGAATTCCCAATGAGGGTTGAGTCTTGGCTAACTAGTTGGGTTAGCCAGGCAGCATAGTGGAGGTGGATTTGGCATTGTGTTCTCATTCATTTACTATAAAAATGTGTTTGTGTATATGTGTTTTAGCATCTATCAGCACTATGCCACACACTAAAGATAACAGAGGATAAAATTTGCACATTGCCTTGGCTTGGCCTCACAGAACTTACAGTCAAATGGGGAATAGAGGACTTATCATCCAGTAGGTGCTTTGACAAGGGAAGAGCAGGATTCTTTGGAAGCGTATGGATGGAGCCCCTCAAACAGATCTGGAGAAGTGACATCTAAGCTGAGACCTGGAGGAGCAGGAGGAGTTGGAGAAGGGAGATATACAGAGGAATTTTTTAGATTACAATGTAGGTGAAACCACAGAGGCAAAGGAGAGCATGGCCAGGAGATGTGAGACAGAGGAAAAGAAAGTTCCATAACTTGGAGCTTAGAGGGCAAAGGTGCTGGCTCTGGCAAGACAGGAAGCTCTACAGGTAAAAAAATGCTGTAAAGCCTGACTTCTTAGAGGTATCCAACACAGTTCAACTCACCTTCTCTCTTGAAGTACCTTCTTTCCCTTTTAGGCTTCCATAACACCACAGTCTCTTTGCTTTCCTCCTACTTCATAGATTACTTCTCGGTCTCCTTTGATGTCTCATTTTACCTTGCTCAATCTCTAAATATTAGAGTTCCTCAAGACTTAGTCCTCTGCACTCTTCTCTGCTCTATTTACCTCCTACATACATTTACCAAGTGATTTCATCCAGTCATGTGACTTTAAATAGAATCTATGCCAATGACCTCCAAATCTCTATACCCTGCCTCTTCCTCCAAATCCAGATTTATGTCTATTTGCTTCCTTGACCACTCTCTTTAGCTGTTCAATAGGCAACTCAGACACAATACTCAATTAGTTAGAATGAGCTTGGCTGTAAGCAACAGAAATCTTCAACTCAAATGGCTTAAATAGTAAGGTCATTCTTACAGTGTTGTTCCTGGACTAGGTAGTTCACAGGGATGGCATTGTAGGTGAGAAAAAATTTTTCCTCAGAACTCTTAAGTTTTGTTACTGGGGTGTGCAAATTGAACTGAAAAAAGGAAAATTAACAGGAGAAGAAGTTTATTTATGCATGTAATGCTCATACATGCAGGAATGCTCAGTGATGAGTTAGTCAAAGGGATGATTAGAATTTGGGGCTTATAAACCTAACTTAGTAGGAGAAAGGAAAGTGGGAGAAAAGTCTTCTATGGGAAGGACAAATAGGTATTTTAAAAGAAAGAAAAATGGGTTTTTGGGAGGACAAATCAGAGAGAAAGGTTTTGCTAATATTGTATCTACAGTCTGAGCCATCTTTCCATCTCCTTCAGGGTGATAAAACCTCCCTGTGGAAAGGATTTATGATAAGTTTACTCAAGGTCTCTCTCCTGGCATCAGATCCACCCCAATGAGGGAATTTATGGCAGCCTCATTTCCCAGATACAAATTTCTTCTTTTAGTCAGATAAGGGAAGTTCCGAGAAGGCTTCTTTCTGCATCTGTTGAATTTCAAGTGCATTTGAAATAAGGATAAAAATCCTTATGCCAAAGTCACATATTTTGAAGATGGCATATCCTGATCCCTTTCAGTGCTGCGTTCTTTTAGTTGAGCAAAATTGTACAAAGGGATTTCAGTGTCATGAACTGGGTTTTGGGCTAATTCTGAAATTGTGAATCACTGAAGGGCCTAGATTAGTATGATTCTTCTTACCTCTGACCTAGCCTCCTTTTATAATTCTAATCACCATAGGAGTCAAATTAAAGTCGAGATATTTTTGACCTATTGTAGTACCTTTTATAGTATAGATAGTATATATTTTGATGTATTATAATGCCTACCATCTGCTAATTCTTGTGGTGAACTTCAGATCTGGGACATTGATTAATAGCATAAATAGTCCCCTTTAATGGCCTCCTGTATGCTTGCCTTTCCCCTGAAACTTTTTTGTTCCTGCCAAGTTTGACCTTGAACTCATCTATGAGACTTGCTTAGGCCAATGGAGTGTCAGCAAATGTGACACAACCAGAAGCTTTAAAAGTGATTGTTCATTAAGAACAAACCTAGACTAGCTTGCTAGAGGAGAGGGGACCACATGGGGCAGAGATGAGCTGTCCCAAATGGGGCCATTCTAGATGAGGTGGCCTCCAGACAGTTGCCCAGCTAACCACAAATGCATGAGCATGCCCAGCCAAGACCAGTTCAGTCTAGTCCAAGTCAGCAGAACTGCCTAGCTGATCTGTAGACTCGTCATAAATAATAAATAGTAGTTGACTTAAGTCACTAGCATTGGGGTGGATTGTTATGTAATAAAAGCTAACATACATGTGGAAAATTCCTAACTTTTTTGAATGGAAAGGATGCGAGAACACCTTCACGGAGGAGCTTGTAGGAGTAGGGTTACTTCAAACTATCTTTCAGGTGTGGAATTTTTTATTTCTTGGATTTCTCAAGATAGAAAATTTCTCAACTGAGCACGCTTCTCACAAAACACGCTGTCATACCTTGGCTGAGTAAGATGGTAACTCTGAGTTGGTTCTGCTAATAGGCCATCCTCCCTTGACATGCAAAATTGTATAATGGTAAGCTTCTCCTCTCTATGTGCAGAAGGTTGTGTTGCAACAGTGCTGGAAGAAGGCTGGTTACTGGACAGAGGCCTGTGGAAGCTGTTAAGAGGTAGCACAAGGCTGTCTCATGAGCGCAGGAGATGCGATCCCAAAGTAGGAACCATCACAGCCGTTTGTGGAATGGTCCCTGTGGAGATGAATTTCCAGCAAATTATTTGGCACTAGCTCTTTAAATCCTCTGAGGTCATGACAAACCTCTGGCCAGAGTTTCACACAATGACTGGTCACTTCTCTCAGGTCACAGTGATGCCCTTCATTTGCCAAAGGACTGCTACCAACTTCTAATTACCTGCTAATCTTTATCCTTCATTTCCTCCACTCAACGGATGCTATCAAACTTGCAGTTTAACATTCAGCTTGCTGTCCTTTGTTGTGCCCTTGCAGAAGGTCTGGCACCATCACTTAGACACTTCTTGACACACTTTTATGTCAGAAAGAAGCTGCAAGGAAAAAAAAACATGCATGACCACATGTGCTCAGTTCAGCTCTCATTGGTCAGTAGTGGCTGCTACACAGCATGGCTATGCTTGCTGACAGAAGGATCTGCTGGGCTGGCTCTCAGAGAATGAGAAGATATGATTGTTCCAAATATGTATTGATAATAGAATACAATGTATCATTTAATAAGGTAAATACACTTGGTCTTGAACCTGCAGATATGGAGGGCCTTGAACTTCTGCAGATTTTGGTATCAGCACAGTGTCCTGGAACCAGTTCCCTGTGGATACCAAGGGAAGAATGTACTTCAAATTACAGTAAAGCTATAAAAATTGTAGCTTACTGATTAAGCACATAGACTTTAGAATCAGACAGGCCTGGGTGCAAATTAAGATTGATGATTTATTAGTGCTCTCATTGTGAGCTTATTACTTAACCTCTCTATGCCACTGTGCAATGAAGACAGTAATTCCCACTTCCTAGGGATCTTGCAAGGATTAAATGAGACATAGCATGTAAAATGCCTAACACAGTACTTAATACCTAGTAGGCACTGAGTAATTATAGGTGATGATAATAATGATGATTACCTAAGATAATTTTCTCCCAAATATATTCTACCCAACAATAGTGTATTTGGAAATATTAATAGGTGTACTGTGAAATAAAGGTTTCAGAGGTCACAGAGAACATCAATATGTAGTGAAGAAACTAGTTGAGTTTTATTTAACACAGCTCTTCTCACATTGATTTGAAGACAGAACCTTTTTTTTTTTTTTTTCTTGGAACGCCTCTTGACATCTGTGGGACAGCACTGTCCTCCCAGACTCCTGTTTGGACAGTGCTGGCTCATGAAAATAATTTTCAGTTGTTTGACTGTAGAAAAATCCCTCACCAGAAAGCAAAATGAGAATTGAATATAAAGAAGCAGTACGTGTAAAAGCCTGGCCTTCGTGGGTATGGGAGCAATGTTGCAGTTGGCTTGCAGCCTCTCTGGAGTCTGGGAACACAGGAGATCGTCATCTCAGCCATCTGCTGTGAAGGGGCAGCGTGTGGTGCAGTGGGGCAGGCTTTTAACTTCTGAGTCAGAATTGGCTGTTCCATCTGCCAGCCTCACTTTGAAACAGAAGCCACTGAGGGCTTTTTCTCAGTGGCAGCTCAGTCCCCTGAAGACAAGCTCTGAACTCTGGACTGTCCTCACTAAGACCACCCAAGGCCAAAACTGAACTTTTCCTTCAGCCAGAAGTGGCCACACATGTTTTTTTTATTTTTGTTTGTTTGAGTTTGTTTTGTAGGCAACCACATGAAGCACAGACCCAGGAGGCCTAAGCTGGCCTTGGTGTAGGAGAAGCTGGGGACAGGGATGTTTTTGAAGAAGAAAGTGACCACTTGTCAAAGAATTCGGGATTGATTCCTAACGCAGAGTGACTCATCAGGAGACCCAGGTTCTATTGGCCACCCCTCTTGAATAACAGCTGGTTATTCAGGCTAGGGAAAGTGTTTTTGTTTTTTAAGGGAAAGTTTATAGAAAGTGAGAGAAGGTAGATATGAGATCCAAAAGACAAAGTAAAAAGAAATGTGTGTTCTTTAAGGTAAGTGTAGGTACTTTTTAAGCATAATATTGAATTAACATTTGGTGCAATAATGAATTTATATAATATCAATATTGAATTGATGAAGGGAAATCTGCAAGCGAAGGAGACACCAAACTGCTTTTGTGATCGGAGAGTCTGTATATCTTGCTACTGAGAAAATGTTTAATCCCATGCTTCATAAATAGCTACATGGCACAGAGAAAGATGGAATACTTACCAATTCACTTATGAAGTGAGCAAAACTAAAACCATCGTATAACATTTTGACAAAAACCATCAAACAAACTCTCTGCCAGAACTATTAAAAACTCAAAACTCTTCGGATGCAACTGACACTGACTTAGGAAGACAAATTTAAAATGAGCAGAATTACTTTGAAATTAAATTCTTAATACCTTACATTAAATTAAATAATTAAATTGAAATCTTAAAAACTATAATCAGAGCAAGTAAGGTTTACCATAGAAATGTAAGGAATGGTTTATTAATGGGAAATCTATAAAGAAATTATGTCATTTCAAAATGACAAAAGAAAAAAATTACATAATCATCTTAGCAGATGATACACATTTGTGATTAAAAAATATTGTAAAGTAGGAAAAGAGAGTACTTCCTTAACAGTACTTATACAAATAGTCACTGGAGACATACTGTAGTAGAGTGTTCACATTAGAACTGGAAATATGTTAAGAATATGTGACCTTCACTATTTAGTATTATTTAATAGTATTAGCTTCACTTTTAAATATTTTCCTGGAAGTTGTAGCCATTGAAATAAGATAGGAAACAAACAAAAGATGGCGTGATAATTAATTTTAGGTGTCAGCTTGGCTGGGCTATGGTGCTGAGATGTTCGGTCAAACACCAGCGTAGATGTTGCTGTGAAAATATTTTTCAGATGTGAATTTAAATTAGTAGACTTTGAGGAAAACAGATTATGCTTCATAATGTGGGTGGGCTTCAGCCAATCAGGCCTTAGGAGAAAAGACCTAGTTCCCTTGAGCAGGAAGAAATTCTGCCTCCAGACTACCTTTGGACTTGAGACTGCAACATCAGCTCCTCCCTGGGTCTCTAGCCTGCTGGCCTGTCCTGCATATGTTGAATTTTCCAGCTCCAGAATTATGTGAGCCAATTTCTTAAAATACAGTCTCTGTATACACACACATACACACACACACACATACACACACACCCTATTAGTTCTGTTTTTCTCTGGAGAACTCTAATACAAATAGCAACAATAGCTAACACTTACTGAATGCTTTCTATGTGCCAGGCAATGTTTTGAGGGATATACATGTATGTATTAACTCATTTAATCCTCACAATAACCCTAAAAGGTAGTGCTGCTTTTGTCCTTATTAAAAACTAATTAGAATGAAATATTCTGAGGATTCGTAAGAGTATCTGGGCTAATTAAAGGAGAAGAACCCAAAGCCTCAAGTTCCTACCCCATGCCCTTTTACTTTTAGGCAACAACTCCAACTGTCTCATTCTGGGTAAGGTTTATCAGTACTCTGGGACCTTGCATTGATGATGAAATTAATCCTGTTATCCGGGTGGTAGTCAGTTGAATTGGACACAGGCTGGGAAGCAATCATATTCAGGAACTTCTGTAGAGATTGGACTTGTACTCTGATGATCCTGTATTAGTTTCCTATTGCGTTTGTAACAAATTATGGTACCACAGACTTAGAGGCTTACCATTCTGGAGGTCAGATGTCCTAAAACTGAGGTGTCAGCAGGGCTGAGTTTTAGAGAAGAGTCTGTTTCCTTCCAGCTTCCAGAGGCCACCTATATTCCTTGGCCCATAGCCCTTTCTCCACCTTGAAAGTGAGTAGTAGGCCATCTTAAAATTTATCTGACCTCTGCTTTCATTTTCCATGACCTCTCTCTCTGATTCTGACCCTCTTCCCTCCCTATTATAAGAGCCATTATGATTACTTTGAACCCACCTGGATAATCCACAATAATCTGTCTTCTCAAGATCTATAACTCAATCACGTCTGCAAAGTTCCTTTTGCCAGGGAAGGTAATGTATTCACAGGTTTCAGGGATTAGCCTGTGACATTTTGGAGGGGTCATTATTCTGTCTATCATACATACCAAGCATAGGTGAAAGACACTAGCGTCTCTTTCCTATGGAGAAGTATGCATGTAACGGATCAAAAACAAAAAATGCTGCCTTCTCAAACTCATATTATTATCCCGAAAGATATGTCAACCTTCAGTGTTTTCCTGTTCCTGGTTTTCTGGGGGCAAACCTGCAGCACAACCCAGTTTTAGAAAACCACCACTGGAAAGGAGAATTTTCTTACAACCCTGCCTTATACCTTTTCCATATACGCATAATGTAACAAACCTAGGAAGAAACATAAATCCATATTATTCTCATCTGGTTGCAGGGAAGTCAATGTCTAATACAGAAACAGAAGACAAATTCACAGTGGACAAGATCAATAGCTATGACCTACTTAAAAGTTCAAAACTCTGTAGAATTTTAAAAAAGAGAAAATTAAAAGACAAACAACAAAGTAGAAAGCTACTTACAAAATGTATAGCAAATGGTTAATATATTTAATCCATAAAGAGCAGTTATAAATTAATAAGAGGAAAACACTCCCAAGGCAGCATGGGCAAAAGGAACAGATACGTCACAAAGGAAAATAAACAGATATGTCACAAAGGAAAATAAACAGATACATCACAAAGGAAAATAAACAGATACGTCACAAAGGAAAATATCAAATGGCTTATATACACATGAAAATACTTAACCTCATAAGCAAAAAGGGAATGTAAACAAAAATAACCTGACAAATGTAAAAACACATAATGCCCAATGCTGGTGAAGATGTGGTGAAGCTTTCCAGATTCCTTCCTGATTGCTGGTAAGAGCAGGAATGGGTACAACATTTCTGGGGTCCCGTTTGACAATATGTATTAAAAGCTTACACACCCTATGACCCAGAAATTTTACTTACAGTCATTTATTTGAAGGAAATCATCAGAGGACTATGCAAAAATTGGGCTGCAAGGATTTTCCACATAATCTATATATTTAAAACATACATATATATGTAAGAACAAAAGAAAGGAAATCATTTGAATGTCTGAAGGAAAGATTGGTTAACTTTATTATAATCAGCTGTAAAATAGAATATTATAAAGTGCTTCAAAATCAGAATTTTATCTGTTCAATCTTATGTATTACCTGATTGTGTATTCACTATTTTCTTTCACTAGAAAACAAGGGCAGGTACTCTTTCTTTAACTTCTGTGCTCTGGGGGACTTGAATGTATGGGATGATACAAACCATATTTTTCAAATAACAACATGTGGAACATCTACAGTTTGAAAAGAAACAGTATCAAGGTAGAAAAATTGTGGCAAGTAAGATGCAAAAGAAAAAGGGATTAGAAGGAAACACGTCAAAATATTTATACTGATTATCTCTGCATGTTGAGATTGAAGATGATTTAATATTTTTTCACAGTATGTTTTACAGTTCCCAAATTCACCATAATGACCATTAATTTCACAGTTTGAAAATATGTAATAGATAAATACAATTTTAAAAGAAGAGAAATAGTGCCTTCTGTCAAAATCACGACTTGTTCTCCTGACCTTTTAGTGGGGGCTACTCAAAGTGAGATGTGTGGACCAATGGAACCTTGGAACTTGTGTGAAATACAGAATCACAACCCACTACTAAGTCAGAATTTGAATTTTATCAAGATACCCAGGTAATTCATTTATACGTTAACATTTGAGAATGTTTTAGGGTATTTGCAACTGATCATATCATAACTGTATTGAGTTATGCTATCTGTATTGCTAATTGCTATCAAGATGTAGTATTCAGCATTCTGTACAAATGAGTTAATACAATTTTAAATATCTTTGCGGCATTGAAATAACTTCCACACAATTTCAGTAAATTGCCTCATTATTTGAATGCAAATAATTCAGAAACACTAGGGTGAAATCTGCCCTGATATTTGCCTCTGTCCTAGCCCTTGCTGCTGGCTGTTTTAACCTCCGATTCAGTGGCTGTGAAGACATCCTACCCTCTTTCCCTCACCCCATTGCCTCCATTAACTCATCCTTGCGTTAACTACTAATGTTGCTTTTGTTCACCTGCTCGCCCACATGGATCTGCGTGCTCGTTCCGTATAGTCAAATACACTGTCACTGCTGAGATTACTCAGAGATTTTAAAAACCTATTGATCACTTAGTATTAGGCAGACAACAGTTGCTTTTCAGAGCAAAAAAATTTTCCGAGATTTACTTATTTCAATTGTTGAACATTTGACAGATAATTATTTCATAGGACAGTCCGTGACCTTGAAGGCCTCTTAATAAAATGGCAAGGGTGAGGGGGATGGGAGGCAGGCAACATGTAGAAATATCACACAGTGAGCAGATGGGATATGTGCCTTTGACAAAACACAAGAAGGGAGCAATCATAGTGCCCCGGGAAAGCCAGGAAGGATTTGGGGAGAAGTGAAATCCTTCTGTCACCTTCTAACTCCTACTCAGATGAAGTTACTGCCATAGCAGATACATCCGTAGGCTGTACACATATCACTGTTAATTGTCATCTTCCCTGGCAGACTGATAGTTCAATGATGGCACAGAGCACGTCTCTCAGGCTCACAAAGGGAGTGCTTAATCTATTTTCGTTAAATGAAGGGATCTGATCTGAATCTTAGAGAGTTGGACTTGGCCTTGAGTGGATGTTCCTTGGGGCAGAGGATGTAGCCTGCACCACGGCAAGAAGAATAGAACACCACAGCGTGCTTTGACTGGTGTCAGCATACCATCTCCAAACTGCCTGTCAGCGGATCAGGGAGACATTTCCATTTTGAAAAAGGCTTGTCTACCAAACTGGGGGTTACAGAGAATAAAACCTTTTGGCCAGCTACCGGTGACAGATTTAAAGTTAAACCACCAGTCACAGGCACATCTCAGAATACGGTTCCTTCTTTCAAAGGAAGGGCTGTGATTATGCTAAGCCTGTCCAGGAATCCCCAGCCTGTGCTTTATTTGTGGCTGCCCCCTTCAAAGCAGAGTGCAAACGTGCTTGGAATGAGCAGACAGGCAGGCATAGCTTTGCAGCCTGGGTACCTAGAGCTTCTAGAAAAGGAAGCAGAGTTGGAGGGCTGCCAAGACAGTAAGCTGTCTGCAGCATGACCAGGAAGAGGAGAAGCTAGGCTTTTTTGTCTCCAGTGCCTCATCATTTTCTCAATATCCTGTGGCATTTGAACAGGCCGCTGTTGGCTTTCGGCAGGGTGATGTGCATGGTGACATTTGTATTAGTAGCTTCCTGATGACTGCCTTTTGTTTACCAAACCATAACAAAAGGGGGAGTTACTCCAGAAAATTGAAAGTCTATGTGTACCAAGGGCAAAAACCCCATCAAATTCGGGACGTGTGTCCTTTGGCTGCTGGAAAGGGGCCTGTAACATAGCCCTTGGTCACCCACTTGTCCTATGCTTGGGGCACTGTGCAGGTTTGGCTGGCAGAGGGGCTCTCCCTGTCAGTAAATACTGTGCTATAGGACACAGAAGCTGGAGGTGAGCCGGCCAAAGGGATGCCTGGAGGATCCTGAAATGCTGGTTTTAGAAACTTGCTTCCTAGTGAAGGTAGCCACTCCCTGGGGCTGTGTCACTCTGCCCTGCAGCTCTTGAGGCGTTGCCAGGCATGCACTCCATGTCACCCGAGAGAAATCACACCTTCAGGTTCAGTAGAGGCCACTGCCCCAGCAGAAGGATGTGGAAAGAACATTTGAGATGTGACATTCTGCACTGAACTCGATATGACCTTGCATAGCTGTTTGCTTCAGTCCCAAACCAGCTTCCTTTAACCTCTAGTGAAAATGTTTCCCACATGTGTCAAAGAAGACTTATCAGCAAAGTCTGATGGGACTAGGATGTATAGGAACCAAGGTAGGGAGGAGGAACTTTCTCACTGATTCTTCACCCAGAGCAGAAACTACCTTTTCTCATTTCTCTTTAGTATGCTGGGGTGGTTTGACTCTTCAAATATTTTTGGAGCTTGGCTCCAAAAATGCCGTCCCTGACCACAGGGAGCTGAATACAAAGGCTCCCTCTTAGAGAACATGTTTTATGTGCTCCTGAACGCTTTCACATATCCGTAGTCCCCATGGAAAGACACAGCCCATCTTGTGAGCTGCCTGAGGTCCATGCTAGGTTCCTTTGATGCATGCAGACATGAAGGAAGCTAACAAGGGTCTGCCCTGCAAGGGACCCAGGACTCCGGACTCTGGGGCCTACTGCAGCACCATGGACACTTGTCTTCACCCCTTCATCACAGGCCTGCAATGGTACTGTGTCTGGTGGAGGAATAGACAGCCTAGTGGGGCAAATTTACTTTCTTCTACCTCTGAGACTTGTATCTTTTTGTGAGACCTTTAGTGCAGTGTCTTTCTTGGTTTAGTCTAAATATAGTTTTCAGTAGGCAGGAGAGTAATGCTTAGAAAGTATATAACTTGCTGATGTCAGGGGGAGAGAGATCTAATTTCTATTATATCAGAGTTCCCCAACCCTGGGCCATAGACCTGTACTGGTCCGTGGTCTGTTAGGAACCTGGCCATACAGCAGGAAGTGAGCAGTAGGTGAACGAGCATTACTGCCTGAGCTCCACCTCCTGTCAGATCAGCAGTGGCATTAGATTCTCACAGGCATGCAAACCCTATTGTGAACTGTGCATATGAGGAATCTAGGTTGCATGCTCCTTATGAGAATCTAATAAGGCCTGATGATCTGAGGTGGAACAGTTTCACCCCAAAACCTCCCTGATCTGTGGAAAAACTGTCTCCCATGAAACCAGTCCCTGGTGCCAAAAAAGATCAGGGGCCACTGTATCATGTCATATAATTCAGCTTTTATATGACTCATATTTGTTTATTCAACTCATTGTCCTAGTTCTCATCTGCATACTGCCTAAAGTAGTTAATCTTCGGGTCTACAATAGCTGCCTTCTTGGCAATTCTGCCAACATATTCCTCGAAGAATCCTATATTCACGAGCCTCCTGTGGAAGACATCAAGGCTCTGAAGAGAGCTCCAGACAAAGGAAATGTCTGCATTCTAGGAAGAGCATACTTTGAGAGGGGCTACTTTTCCTAATTTGCACAAAAGCCCCCAGTGGGTTAATGATGTCTGTGGCAAAAACAGAACTCTGGCAGGTTATTTAGATACATTATCCCTTTTTTTCTCAGCATGGAGTTTTGGGAGGGCCATTCTCTCCCCAACCCTTTGCCACTTTTAACTATTAAAATATTGTAAGCATTCCAGGCCGGGCATGGTGGCTCATGCCTGTAATCCCAGCACTTTGGGAGACTGAGGCAGGAGGATCACCTGAGGCCAGGAGTTTGAGACCAGCCTGGCCAACATGGCCAGGTCTCTACTAAAAATACAAAAAATTAGCCAGGTGTGGTGGCAGGTGCCTGTCATTCCAGCAACTCGGAAGGCTGAGGCAGGAGAATAGCTTGAACCCAGGAGGCAGAGGTATATATATGTACATATATGTACTTATATTAACACTTCTATATATGTACTAGTATATATAGATAAGAAATATTCCAAACAGTTTTGAAAGAATTCAGTAATTCTACCTATTCTTGTGTATTCTATAATTCCTATTCATATATAATTTATAAATCATATCAGAATATGCTCTCAATTTTCTATGCTACCCTTTTTGCTGAAACTTATGCCATAAACTCTTCACATTTCTAGTGGTTTCTGTTTTTCATAAGAATTGTGATCGTGCTTCCTCTGAGGAAATGCACGACAACTCGTTTAATTATTCCTGTGTTCCTGCACTTTTGATGTTGCTTGTGGTATTTTGCCTTCATAGATAGCACCTCCGCGAGCATCTCTGTGTCCACAGCTGCTGCTTCTCTTGTACAGTTGGCCCTTGAACAACACGGATTTGAACTGCACAGGTCCACTTATTTGTGAATTTTCTTCAGTTTCCAGCACCCCAGACAGCAAAACCAACCCCTCCTGTTCCTCTTCCTCCTTAGCCTACTCAATCTGAAGAAGACAGGGATGAAAACCTTTATGATGATCCACTTCTCCTTAATGAATAGTAAATACATTTTCTTTCTTATTACTTTCTTAACAGCATTTCCTTACTAGCTTACTGTATTGTAATGATGCAATATATAATACTCATAGCATATAAAATACATACTAATTAACTGTTTATATTATTGGTAAGGCTTCCAATCAACAGTGTGCTATCAGTAGTTAAGTTTTTGAGGGGTCAAGAGTTATACATTGGGGAGATGGCCAAGATGGTGGACTAGAAGCAGCTAGTGTGCCCTGCTCTCATGGAGAGAAATAGAAAGGGCAAATTAATGCTCCTGTATATGCATTGGGATTCAAATTAATGCTCCTGTATATGCATTCATAAGAAAACAACTTAACCCATGGTGAATGGAGAAGAGTGAGGCAGGACAATTGCCCACCCAGGAGTGATGTGGGGCCAGGGAAATCTCCCCTGCCCAGGGAAGCAGTGAGTGACCCCAGGGACCCCTGCTTCTCCCATGGATCTTTTCAATCCTCAGGTCACTCCACCAGGGCCTTCAGTCTGATACAGAGAGCTATGTAGAGTCTTGTCAGAGAAACTACTCAGGCACACTCAAAGCTCCAGGAGTTTTATATACTCAGGCTTCCCAGCATAAGCAGCTGCAACTCTGGCAAAGTGGGAGGTTAGACCCCTACATATATCCCTAGGAAAGAGGCTGAATCCAGGGTGCTGAGCAGTGATGGTGTGCAGGCCCTGCTTCCACAGATCCTGCTTCCACAGCACCTCACATGATGAGACCCACTGGACTGGCTTGGAACTCCAGCCAGCCACAAGTAGCAATGTTACATCTCCCCAAGATGGAATATCCAGAGGGAGGGGTAGGCCGCCATCTTTTCTGTTTCACAATTTTAACCATTGATACCTTTGGGCTCTGGGGAATCTGAGGTGATTAGGGACTGGAGCAGTCCCCCAGCACAGTGTAGCAGCTCTATCAAGAGGCTGCCAGACTGCTCTTTCACACAGGTACCAGATCTTGTTGCTTTTCACTAGGCAAAATCTCCCAACCAAGGTTTACAACCACCCTGCCAGTGTTTTCCAGCTGTATTAGTCCATTCTCATGCACTATAAAGAATTCCCTGAGACTGAGTAGTTTATAAAGGAAAGAGGTTTAACTGACTCACAGTTCTGCAGGGATGGGGAAACCTCAGGAAAGTTACAATCATGGCAGAAGGGGAAACAAACACATCCTTCTTCACATGGTGGCAGGAAGGAGTAGTGCTGAGCAAAAGGAGAAAAGCCCTTTATAAAACCATCAGATCCCATGAGAACTCCCTCACTGTCATAAGAACAGCATGGAGGTACTCACCCCCATGATTCAATTATGTCCTACCAGGTCCCTCTCATGACACATGGAGATTATGGGAACTATAATTCAAGATGAGATTTGGGTGAGGACACAGACAAACCATATCATCCCCCCACTGGCCCCTCCCAAATCTCATGTCCTCACATTTCAAAACACAATCATGCCTTTCCAACAGTCCCTCACATTCTTAGCTCATTCCAGCATTAACCAAAAAGTCCAAGTCCAAAGTCTCATCTGAGACAAAGCAAGTTCCTTCTGTCTATGAGCCTGTAAAATCAAAAGCAAGTTAGTTACTTCCTAGATAAAATGGGGGTACAGCATTGGGTAAACACACCCATTCCAAATGGGAGAAATTGGCCAAAATGAAGGTACTACAGGCCCCATGCAAGTCTCAAATCCGGCGGGGCAGTCAAATCTTAAAGCTTCGAAATTGTCTCCTTTGACTCCATGTCTCACATCCAGGTCATACTGATGCAAGAGGTGGGCTCCCATAGCCTTGGGCAGCTCTGCCCCTATAGGTTTGCAGGATTCAGCACCACTCCCAGCTGCTTTCATGGACTGGCATTGAATATCTGCAGCTTTTCCAGGTGCATGATGCAAACTGTTGGTGGATCTATCATTCTGGGGTCTGGAGGACAGTGGTCCTCTTCTTACAACTCCACTAGGCAGTGCCCCAGTGGAGACTCTGTGTGGTGACTCCGACCCCACATTTCCCTTCCACACTGCCCTAGCAGAGGTTCTCCATGTGGGCTCCAATCCTGCAGCAACCTTCTGCATGGACATCCAGGCATTTCTATACATTCTCTGAAATCTAGGTGGACATTCCCAAACCTCAATTCTTTACTTCTGTGTACCTTCAGGCTCAACAACATGTGGAAGCTGCATCAGTTTGGGGCTTGAATCTCTCCCCAGAAAATGGATTTTTCTTTTCTATTGCATCATCAGGCTACACATTTTCCAAACTTTTATGTTCTGCTTTATCTTTTCTTTTTTTTTTTTTTTGGCAGAGTCTCATCCTGTCACCACCCAGGCTTGAGTGCAGTGGTGAGATCTCATTGCAACCTCCACCTCTCAGGTTCAATCAACTCTCGTGCCTCAGTCTCCCGAGTAGCTGGGATTACAGGCACGTGCCACCACGCCTAGCTAATTTTTGTATTTTTAGTAGAGATGGAGTTTTGCCATGTTGACCAGGCTGGTCTCGAACTCCTGACCTCAAGTGATCTGCCCACCTTGGCTTCCCAAAGTGCTGGGATTATAGGCATGAGCCACTGCTCACAGCCACCCTGCTTCATCTTAAATGTTTTGCTGCTAAGAAATTTCTTGTGCCAGTTACCCTAAACAATTTACCTCAAGTTCAAAGTTCCACATGTCTCTAGGGCAGGAACAAAATGTCACCAGTCTCTTTGCTAAATCATAACAAGAGTCACCTTTGCTCCAGTTCCCAATGAGTTCCTCATCTACATCTGAGGCCACTTCAGCCTGGACTTTATTGTCCATATTGCTATCAGCATTTTGGTCAAAACCATTCAACAAGTCTCCAGGAAGTTGTAAACTTTTCCACATCTTTCTGTCTTCTGAGCCCTCCAAGTCTGTAGGAAGTTCCAAACTTTCCCACATTTTTCCATCTTCTTCTGAGCCCTCCAAACTGTTCCAACCTCTGTCTGTTACCCAGTTCCAAAGTTGCTTCCACATTTTCGAGTATCTTTATAGCAGCACCCCACTCCCTGTGGTACCAATCTACTATTTTAGTCTGTTGTCACACTGCTATACAGAACTGCCCAAGATTGCATAGTTTATAAAGAAAAGAGGTTTAATTGACTCATAGTTCTGCAGGTATGGGGAAACCTCAGGAAACTTACAATCATGACAGAAGGTAAAGCAAACACGTCCTTCTTCACATGGTGGCAGGAAGGAGAAGTGTCAAGCAAAAGGTAAAAAGCCTCTTATAAAACTATCAGATCTCAAAAGAACTCCCTCACTATCATGAGAATAGCATGGAAGTAATTGCCCCCATGATTCAGTTACCTCCCATTAGGTCCCTTCCACGGTGTGTGGGGATTATGGGAACTATAATACAAGATGAGACTTGAGTAGGGACACAGCCAAACCATATCACCAGCTAATAGCAGTTCCAAACCTCCCTGAGATGGAGCTCCCAGAGGGAGGGGTGGACCTCCATCTTTGCTGTTTTGAAGGCTTAGCCAGTATTGACTTTGGGTTTGGAGAGTCTGAGGTAACTGGGAGTTGGAGTAGACCCCCATCATAGCACAGCTGCTCTACAGAAAAGTGTCCAGACTGCTTTTTAATGCAGGCCCCCAATCCTGCTTCTCCTCACTGGGTGGGACCTTCTAACCAGGGTCCCCAGTCACCCCCACCAGTGTGTTTGGCCTGGCAATGGGGCTGTACCTTCCTGGGATGGAGGAGCAGGCCTCCATCTTGCTGTTTTGTAGCCTTCACCACTGATACCTTCAGGTATGGGAAAATTAGAGGTGACTAGGAACTGGAGTGAACCCTCAGAATACTGCAGTAGTCCTATGGAACAGTGGCCAGACTGTTTGTTATGTGGGTCCCTGATCCCATATCTCCTTGCTGGCCAGGTCCTCCTGGCCTGGGTCTCCAGCAACCCCCCTGCTGCAACAGTTGAGCCTATAGTAGCTCTGTGACTCCCTGGGACAGAGCTCCCAGTGGGAGGGGAAGGTTGCTGTCTTTGCAGTCTCCAGGCTCCAGAGAATCCATGGGACCAAGGGCTGGTCCAGACCCCTAGCACAGAGCACCCACCTCACAGAAAAGTGGCCAGACTTTTCTCCATGCAGGTCCCAGTCCTCAATTCTCCTCACTGGGCAGGATCACCTGACCTGGAGCTCCAGCACAACCATCCTGCCCATCTTACCACTTCAATCAGAAGCAGCCCAGCAGTTAAAGATACACTCACAGGCAGAGATGAGGAAGAACCAACACAAGAATGGCAACTCAAATGGCTGGAGTGTCTTATGTCCTTGAAAGAGCCACTCTAGTCCTTCAACAAGGGTTCTTAACCAGGCTGAGTTGGTTAAAATGACAGAAATAGAATTTGGAATATGGATAGGAATGAAGATCACTGAGATTCAGGAGAATGGCAAAACTCATTCCAAGGAAATAAAGAATCACAACAAAATGATACAGATGTTGACAGATGAAGTAGCCAGTATAAAAAACCCTAACTGATCTAATAGAGCTGAAAAAACACGTAAGATTTCACAATGCAAATGCAAATATTAACAGCAGAATAGAACAAGCTAAGGAAAGAATCTCAGATCTTCAAGACTGGTTCTCAAATAAGACAGACAAAAATTAAAAAGAATGAAAAGAAACAAAACCTTTGAGAAATATGGGATTGTAAAGAGGCCAAATTTACAAATCACTGGCATCACTTGAAAGGAAAGGGGAGAAAGCAAACAAGTTAGAAAACATATTTTGGGATATTGTCCATGAAAAGTTTCACAACCTTGCTAGAAATGCCAACAGTCAAATTCAGGAAATATTGAGAATCTCTGCAAGATTCTACACAAGAAGATCATCACCAATACACATAATCATCCAATTTTCCCAAAGTGGAAATAGAAGAAAGAATGTTAAAGGCAGCTAGAGAGAAAGGGCAGGTTATCTACAAAGGGAATCCCACTAGACTAGACTAACAGCAGATGTCTCAGCAGAAATTCTCCAAGCCAGAAGAGATTGGGGGCCAATATTCAACATTCTTAAAGAAAAAAGATCTTCAACCAAGAATTTTATGTCTAGCTAAACTAAGCTTCCTAAGTGAAGGAGAAATAAGATTCTTTCTGATAAGAAAATGCTGAGGGAGTTCATTACCACCAGACTTGCCTTATAAGAGATCTTGAAAGGAGCACTAAGTATGGAAAGAAAAGACTGTTACTAGCCAATACAAAAACACACTGAAGTACACAGACCAGTGACAATATGAAGCAACCACACAAACAAGCCAGTATAATACCCAGCTAAAAATGTAATTACAGGATCAAATCAACACATACTAATACTAACATTGAATGTAAACGTGCTAAATGCCCCATTTGAAAGGGACAGAGTGGCAAGCTGGATAAAAAAGAAAATACCCAATAGTATGCTGTCTTCAAGAGACCCATCTCATATGCAGTGACACCCATAGGCTCAAAATAAAAGGGTAGAGGAAAATCTGCCAAGCGAATGGAAATCAGAAAAAAGCAGGGGTTGTAATCCTAATTTCAGACAAGCAGACTTTAAGCCAACAATGATTTAAAAAAGACAAAGAAAGGTATTCCATAATGGTAAAAGGTTCAATTTAACAAGAAGACCTGACTATTCTAAATATACATGCACTCAACACAGGAGCACCAGATTCATAAAGCAAGTTCTTAGAGACCTACAAAGAGACTGAGACTCCCACACAGTAATAGTGGGAGACTTTAACACTCCACTGACAGTATTAGACAGATCATCAAGGCAGAAAATTAACAAAGATGTTCAGTACCTGAACTCAACATTGGACCAAATGGATCTAATAGACCTCTACAGAACTCTCACCCCAAAACAACAATATACATTCTTCTCATTGCTATATGTCACATACTACAAAATCAACCACACAATTGAACATAAAACAATCCTTAGCAAATGCAAAAGAACTGATATCATACCAAACACACCCTTGGACCACAATGCAATAAAAATAAAATCAAGACTAAAAAAGTTTCTCAAAATCATGTAATTACAAGGAAATTAAACAGTCTGCTCCTTAATGACTTTTGGGTAAATAATGAAATTAAGGCAGAAATCAAGAAGTTCTTTGAAACTAATAAGAACAAAGATGCAGCATACCAGAATCTCTGGGGCACAGCTAAGGCAATGGTAAAAGAGAAATTTATAGCAGTAAATGCCCACATCAAGAGGTTAGAAAGATCTGAATTTAACAACCTAATGTCACAACTAAAAGAACTAGAGGAGCAAGAGCAAACCAACCCCAATCTAACAGAAGACAAGAAGTAACCAAAATCAGAGTTGAATTGAAGGATAATGAGATATGAAAACCTTTCAAAAGATTGACAAATCTAGAAATTGATTTTTTTTGAAAAAATTGATGATTGGTAGGTCACTAGCTAGATTAATAAAGAAGAAAATAGAAAAGATCAAAATAAACACAATTAGAAATGACAAAGAGGATGTTACCACTGACCACACAAAATATAAATAATCAAAGACTACTATGAAGACCCCTATGCACATAAACTAGAAAATTTGGAAATGATAAATTCCTGGACACATACACCCTCCCAAGATGGAACCAGAAAGAAATTGGTTCCCTGAACAGATCAATAATGAACTTCAAAATTGAATCAGTAATAAATAGCTTAACAATAAAAAAATTCCCAGAACCAAATGGATTCACAGCCTAATTCTACCAGATGTACAAAGAAGAGCTGGTACCATTCCTACTAAAACTACTTTTAAAAAGTTGAGGAGGATGGACTCCTCCCCAGCTCATTCTGTGAGACCAGCATCACCCTGATACCAAAACCTGGCAGAGACACAACAAAAAAATGAAAAAACTTCAGGCCAGTATCCTTGATGAACATGATGCAAAAATCCTCAAAAAATACTTGCAAACCAAATCCAGCAGTGCATCAAAAAGCTAATCCACCATGACCAAGTAGGCTTCATCCCTGGGATGCAAGGTTGTTTCAACCTATAAAAATCAATAAATGTGGTTCATCACATAAACAGAACCAAACACAAAAATCACATAATTATCTCAATAGATACAGAAAAAGCTTTCAATGAATTTTAACATTTCTTAATGTTAAAAACTCTTAATAAACCAGGAACTAAAGGAACATACCTTAAAATAACTAGAGCTATCTATGACAAACTCACAGCCAACATCATAAATAATGGTCAAAAGCTGGAAGCATTCCCCTTGAAAACCAGCACAAGGCAAGGATGTCCTCTCTCATCATTCCTATTCGACAGAGTATTGAAAGTTCTGGCCAGAGCAATCAGGCTAAGGAAAGAAAGAAAGGGCCAAATAGGAAGATGGGAAGTCTAACTACCCCTGTTTGCATATGACATGATTCTATATCTAAACCCCATAGTTTTCATCTCAAAAGTTCCTTCAGCTGATAAACAACTTCAGCAAAGTTTCAGGATACAAAATCAACATACAAAAATTACTAGCATTCCTATACACTGATAACAGCCAAACCAAAAGCCAAATCAGAAAGGCAATGCCATTCACAATTGCCATAAAAAGAACAAAATACCTAGGAATACAGCTAACCAGGGAGATGAAAGAACTCAACAATGAGAATCACAAAACACTTCTCAAAGAAATCAGAGATGACTTAAATGGAAAAACATTTCATGCTCATAGAAAGAATCAATATCATAAAAATGGCCATACTGTCCAAAGCATTTTATGGAGTCAATGATTTTCCTATCAAACTACCAGTGACATTTTTCACAAAACTAGAAAAAAACTATTTTAAAATTCATATGGAACCACAAAACTCCCAAATAGCCAAGGTAGTCCTAAGCAAACAACAAAGATGGAGGCATTATATTACCTGACTTCAAACTGTATTACAGGACTATGGGAGCCAAAATGGTATGGTACTGGTACAAAAACAGACACATAGACCAATGGTACAGAATAGAGAGCCCGGAAACAAGGCCACACACCTACAACCATCTGATCTTTGACAAAGCTGACAAAAACAAGCAACGGGGAAAGGACTCCCTACTCAATAAATGGTGCTGGTATCACTAGCTAACCATGCAGAAGATTAAAGCTGGACCCCTTCTTTACACCATCTACAAAAATCAACTCAAAATGGATTAAAGACTTAAATGTAAAACTATAAAAACCCTGGAAGACAACCTAGGCAATTCCATTCTAGACATCAGAACTGGCAAAGATTTAATGAGGAAGACACCAAAAGCAACTGTAACAAAAGCAAAAATTGACAAATGGGATATACTCAAACTTAAGAGCTTCTGCACAGTGAAAGACTATCAGCAGAGTAAACAGACCACCTACAGAATGGGAGAAAATATTTGCAAACTATGCATGTGACAAAGGTCTAATATCTAGCATCTATAAGGAACTTAAACAAATTTACAAGAGAAAACCGAAAAACCCCATTAAAAAGTGGCCAAAGGACATGAACAGATGCTTTTCAAAAGAAGACATACATGCATCTAACAAGTATATGAAGCAAAGCTTAATCCCTGATCTTTAGAGAAATACAAATCAAAACTACAATGAGATACTATCCCATACCAGTCAGAATGGCTATTATTAAAAAGTTAAAAAATAACAGATGCTGGCGAGGTTGCAGAGAAAAGGAAACACTTATACACTGCTGGTGGGAGTGCAAATTAGTTCAACCATTGTGAAAAGCAGTGTAGTGATTCCTTGAGGAGCTAAAAACAGAACTACTGTTTGACCCAGCAATCCCATTACTGGGTATATACCCAAAGGAATAGAGATCGTTCTATCATAAAGACAAATACAAGTGTATGTCTATTGCAGCACTATTCACAATAGTGAAGACATGGAATCAACTTAAATGCCCATCAGTGGTAGACTGAATAAAGAAAATGTAGTATATATACACTATGGAATACTATGCATCCATAAAAAAGAACAAGATCATGTTCTTTGCAGGAACATGAATGGACCTGGAGGCCATCATCCTTAGCAAACTAATGCAGGAACAGAGAACCAAATACTGCATAGTCCTACTTACAAGTGGAGCTAAATGATAATACATGGACACAAAGAGAGGAACAACAGACACTGGGGCCTACCGGGGGGTGAAGAGTAGGACATGGAAGAGAAGCAGGAAAAATAACTAACTAATAAGAACTATTAGTTATTATTATAACTAATAAAACAACCAGGTGTAATACCTAGGCTTACACCTGGGTGATGAAATAATCTGACAACAAACCCCTATGATTTGAGTTTACCTATATAACAAACTTGTACGTGTACCCCTGAACCTAAAATAAAAGTTAAGAAAAAGTTATACATGGTTTGGTGACAGTTACACTACCAAGGAAAAAAAAAGTTACATGTGGATCTTCGACTGTGCGGAGGTTATCAACCCCATATTCAATTGTATTTGAATAAATTCCCAGGAGTGGGATACAGTGTTTACAGCTATACAGTATAGCCTTTGATATGTGTTACCATATTGATTTCTTAAAGGATTGTAAAGATTTACATCCTGTGGATTCTCTGTGGTTGAGTAATTCAAAAGCCAAGGTAGGAGCGATAGTCATAATTTATTAACTAAGTGGGGCATCGACCCATCTAAACCCAGGCCAGTTAGTCAGCCTTCCTGGGTGCACTGCCTGAACATCGTTGTGACTTAGCAAACTTTCAGTTGCCTCTAAGGCTCCCTTTCCCTCTATTGTCTATTGTTTCGATCTGTTTTCTTTTTTGCCTCTAGCTCTCTTCTGCTCCTTTAGCAAGATAGTAATAGTAAAGCAATAGCTGATATTTTATTGAGTATTTACTCTGCCTTCATATGTATTAGCCCACTTAACTCTTGCAACAACCCTATCAGGTGGCTTAGTCCCATTTTATAGCCATGAGCACTAAGGCTTGGAAGGCTAAGACACTTGCCCAGGCACACAGAGATGAACCATGATGGAGCTGAGATTCAAACCCAGGCCATTTGGCTCCACAGGGTTTTAGCTTGGGGTGTTGCGGTGCTGGGGATATGGTAGCACCAGAGAGGGAGAGAGGCTAGAAGCCTAAAGGGGCTGAAGATGTGATGTTTCAGTTTCTTTTTTGCTCTTTTGTTTCCTGCATTATTAAACTTTTGATTAGCTTCTCCCAGTGTCATATTTATTTGCAGCTGTTAAACATTAGAAAACTTCAGAGGGGGATTTATTTAAAGTGTAGTTATTAAAATGTCCATTTTGATTTAAGGATTTCTTCTGCTTTGTGTTACTCACTTGTCTCATATCTCTTTAATCTATAGTCATTTCTAATAAAGAACATTCAGATCCTACCAGCCAATGCACTTTAAGTGATTCTTGCCAAGTTGCATTGAAGGATATTATCTCTCAGCTGAATTATCACTCAGATGCATCGCTGTCTTTTTATTGTTTATAAACTCTGCAATGTGTCCATCCAGGTCCATTACAAAGCCATCTATGTATTTGGAGACTATACCTTGTTTATAGTATCCTGTATTCTCCTGCCGGGAAGAGGTCTCTGATTATTTTCCCCTTTAATGCACAATTGGTTTTCAATTGAATTTTCACAAACTAGGCTGTAGATGTCGATCTTTGAAGTGGGGATGGATGATGGCTATTTTGGAGAATTTGAGGGTTGGAAGGTCTGTTTCTGGTTGTAAACCCCATAGATCCTTGAAAGAAAATGATAGACTGGATGTTTTCCCTGAATGTGTCTCCTGGAAGTTTTCCTCAACAACCTTGGGCATAAAGAGAGAACTATGGGAAGTAAGGAATAGGTAGAGTGGGAAATGCCCTATCTTTGTTGAGTTCCTTCAAAGCAGAGACTCAGGCAAGGAATTGAGGGGATAGCGGGAGAGAGTCAGGAGAGTGAAACAGGGAAGGAGTACAAGTCAACATGAGGGGGTGTGTCCAAGGTCACCAGTGTAGGCGGATCTTTGAGAAGTACGTGGAATGCCTTCTAGAATCTTCCACCTGAAAGACAGGAGGTTGGAACATTTAGCCCTCTAGCTCCAGTCCCCTGTTGGGCGAGGGTTGCTCTTGGCATAAAAATGCCTCCAGCCTGTACTCCTGGGTGTACCTGCCTGCAGAGGCTACTTTGGTGTTGCAGAGAGAGCCAGGTGAAGGTGAGCTCCTGGGAACTATCGATCTCAGTTGCATGACTGACATCACAGGTGAGCCAATGGCAAGTAACACAGTCATCAGAGGTTTCCTTGACACAGCCACAAAATGAGACGAAGGCTCTAAATTTCAAAATCTATCTACAGCCTTCCCACTTCTCCCACCTCCACCACTATCACTCTGGTTCAGGCCACCTTCATCTCTCACCTGGATCAACTGGTCTCCTTGCTCCCTCACCTGCCTTCTTACATTCTTTCTGCCTTAATCACCTCTTAAAAATACAAATCACTTCATACCACTCTTCTGCACAAAAATCCGCCAATAGCTTCCCATCGTCCTAAAACTACAAATAATACAAAATTCTTATCTAGCCCAAGTTTCCTTCACCAGCTTCATTGCCTGTAACTCTTTTGCTTGTTCATTCTGTTCCAGCCACACAGTCTTCCTTATCCTCAAACATGCCAAGAATGATTGTCTCCTGTTTTTCCCCTTGAGCTGGGGTATAATGTTCCCTCCAATTTCACTTGGCTCGCTGCTGCCTCTACTTCCTCAGTGAAGACTTCCCTGACAACTCTTCCTAAATTAGCAATCCCTTCCTCTCTAACTACCCTTATCCAGATTTATTTTTCTTTATAGCACTTTTTATCATAGGTCATGAGCTTGTATATTTATTACTTTGTTTATTCATTTTTTCCACTAGAATAAAATTCCATGAAAATAGCAGTTCACTATTTTATCTTCATCACCAAGAATAGTCCCTGGTGGCTGGGCACAGTGGCTTGTGCCTGTAATCCTAGCACTTTGGGAGGCTGAGGTGGGCGGATCACTTGAGGTCAGGAGTTCAAAACCAGCCTAGCCAACATGGTGAAACCCTGTCTCTACTAAAAATAATAATAAAAAAAAAATTAGTTGAGTGTAGTGGCATGAGCCTGTAATCCCAGCTACTTGGGAGACTGAGGCAGGAGAATTGCTTGAACAAGCGAGGTGGAGGTTGCAGTGATCTGAGATCATGCCACTGCACTCCACCAGCCTGGGTGACAGAGCGAGACTCCATCTTAAAAAAAAAAAAAAAAGTAGTTCCTGGTACGTCATAGATTCTCAATAAATATTTGTTTAATGAAATGAATAAATGAGTGATTCAGAAAGCATGATGCTTCTTCCTTCAAATTCTCTCCTGAAATGCTCCCATTAATGTGATCACCGGGGTCACCCAGAGGAGCATTACTTCTGTGTATAATTAATCATTTATGTCAATGGAATGATACCCCCATTGGAGCTGGTAGCCTGAGGTAGGTAGGAAGTAGGTGGTACCTGCAGGGGCACCAGGGAGGCATGGGCCTGGAGCTACTTCAACCACTTACACATCTACTGCCAGTTTGGCACCAGTCATGCTGGATGGGTGGGTGAGAGCCAGGGTTAGTACTGGGAAATTCTATGCTTCTTGCCTCTTTTCTAACTCTTTCCTTTCTCCCACCTGCTCAGGAAATGAGAGGGAGGGAGAAGCTACACCATCTGGGGCTGTGGGAAGGTCTGGCAGAGAGAAGGAACTTGACAGTGACAGTACTTGGGAGGCTCGACTTCTTCTTGCTGTATCCAAGGACTGACTGAAACAACACAGGCAAGGGCCATTTATGGAAGTATGCACAGCATTGCAAGAATGTGCTTTTGGGAATTTTGCCAGAAATCTACATTTTGAAGGAGACATGATATTCATGTTAGGAAACAAATTCTCTTTCTGTGCCCCTTTTTTCTTTAACCCCACACCAGGTGACCTTTTGCCAACACCAGGAAGATTCAGTATTTCCATGAGTAGTGCCCCAATATCCTAATTCCTCCACATTTTTCTCTTTAAAACTTACCTGTGCCCAGGCAGGTAGATCACGTGGTCAAGAGATCGCAACCATCCTGGCCAACATGGTGAAACCCCGTCTCTACTAAAAATACAAAAATTAGCTGGGTATGGTGGTGGGCGCCTGTAGTCCCAGCTACTTGGGAGACTGAGGCAGGAGAATTTTCTTGAACCCGGGAGGCGGAGGTTGCAGTGAGCTGAGATTGTGCCACTGCACTCCAGCCTGGCGACAGAGTGAGACTCCATCTCAAAAAAATAAAAAACAAAACAAAAAAACCCCACAAAACTTACCTGTGCCCTTTAAGGCTCTGCTGATGTTTCAATAGGATTGATATTTCAGTGGGAAAAGGCCAGCCCCTATTCTCCTACTCAAGTAACAATATAACAGGGACATTCTAGAAACAACACTCCCAACCACCTTTCCTAAGTCAAAGAAGTGATTCTAAATATGGACATCCAGGTTAGTGGGGAGAAAGGATGGGTCACTGGAGAAGGAAATTTGGAGCTTGCAAGACTTCATGGTATTGGCACTTGTCTTCTTTGTGAATGGGCTCTGGGACCTGACTCCCAGGGTTGAAATCCTGGTACTGCCATTTGATTAGTTGTGAGACATTGGGGATATGTTAACCTGCTTGCACCTCAATTTTGTGCCCTTGCCTCCCTGCTGCCCCTGCAGATACCACCTACTTCCTGCTCACCTCAGGCTATCAGCTCCCGATAATAGGGGGTCTCATTGCATTCTCATCACATTGACATAAATGATTAATTATACACAGAAGTAATGCTCCTCTGGGTTACCCAGGTGATCATGTTACTGGGAGCATTTCAGGAGAGAATTTGAAGGAAGAGTTATGATGATTCCTGAACCACTCATTTATTCATTTCACTAAACAAATATTTATTGAGAACCTGTAATGTCCCACGAACTATTCTTGATGGTGGAGATAAGATAGTGAACTGCCATTTGCATGAAACTTTATTCTAGAGGAAAAAATGAACAAAATTTTCTGTAAAATGGGGATAATAACTGGACCTTCCTCATAGAGTTGGTGTGAGCATTAAGTGAGAGTAACTGAACCTGTCTCTTGGGGTTGGCATGAGTATTACATGAGTTAATGTGTGTGAAGTGCTTAGAACAACGCCTATGGCACAGTAAGCTTCCAAAATGATGACAATGATGAGTCCATGAACTCACAAAGGAAACTCACAAATAGCCACAATTCCTACCATTGACCTTGCCTTTGTAAAAAATCTTATACCCATTTTCCTGCCTATGATACCACCTTCAAACTGTTTTTGGTGTGGAGAATCAAAATCTATCACTTTCCCAAAACCTCCTGTGACTCTACTTTTTGTTGACAAGAGAATGAAGTTCCTTGGTGGGGCACTCAAGACTCTCTCCAATTTGTCCTCAACTATGGATTGATGATTTTTATGGTTACAAGTGACAGAAAGCAATTTGGACTGGCTAAACATTGGGAGGATATGTAGTCTCCTCCATCATGGCAACATCTAAGTGTATAAATGTGCTGGTCTCTCTTGGTGGTAAGCACTCTCCTCAGAGAGACTCAGAAATTCCAGGCTTACGTTATCCTCACAGCTAGTGATCTTATGGAAAGAGATTGACTCTTTCCTAAAATTCCGACAAAATTCTTGGGATTTAGTCTTGGCACATTGGTTGACTTGAATTCTGTGCTCAGCTCTAAATGAATCACTCCATCCAGGAAGATGAAGGTGGTGATTGGTCAAGCCATGATCACAGGCCCCACTCTGAATCCAGCAGTGGGGTCAACTCTGCTTTTCAGATACTAAGAATAGATGGGCTTCCCCAAGGGAAAAGAGTTACTATGATGAAGAGAATAGAGAATGAATACTGAGTAAGCAAAAGTAACAGATGTCCACCACAACCTATCCTTCCTGCATTACTTGTTCTTTGAACACATGCTGCAATTTTCTATTTCCTGCCCTTGTACGTGATGTTTTTCTTTGCTTAAAATATCTATCTGACACCTCCACCTACCAAAAGTTCAAAGTCCATTTTAAACGATACTCCCTTTATGTAACCTACTTTTAGACAACCATAAATTACTACCTTTATTACAGTCCTTATCATCATCCAACTTGTATTATATTACATTGTGTATGTCCCTTTCTTCTCTTATTGGATTGTAAACTCCTTAAGGGAGATAATCATGGCTCATGCAGCATTGTACACTTGCACTTTATTTGGAGATCAGTGAATATCCTCCACCATGTGAAAAACTTTGAGTTGGCTGTAGGGTATCATAATAAAGTTAGTTGTGGTTATCATCATTATTTTCTAGTACCATGTCTTCCACAATGCAATTTTTAAATAAATATTTGAGTGATTTCCTAGAATATCTAAGTATAATCAGAAGTGATTTTGAGCAGTCTCCATATTCATTCTACATCTTTCTAAACCCAAGATTAACGTTATTCAGGTGCAGAAATGTGCCTTCTTTCAAGACGCTCCAGGCATCTGGGCCAAGCAAACAGAGCTGTGAATTTATTTTTTGTCTGCATTTAGATTAGGCTCTTTGGCATTGCTTTAGTTTTATTCCTTAGCAACCTTTTACATTTTAATTATCTCTTATATCTTATTGACCTAAATCAAAGGCAGAGCTTCAAGTTTTTAAAGAGTCTTTCTAAGGCCAGTGAGTACATATTTACTTGCCCGTGGATGGTTCGACAGCCTCTAGTAAGCATACCTGGTACTAGCCAGCACTGGTCCCCCAGTACCAACCAGGCCTGTGAGCTCGGCTGGACCCTGGTGGCTTTGCCTTCCTTCATTTATATATTCAGAGACTGTAGCCCATTCACCAACTTTGCAAATGAGTGTCACTGCAGACAGAAAGGTTGGCCTCTGGCAAAGCTTGATGTGGGCTACCACTCTTCCCCTGTCTTCCATTTTCCCCCATTTTGTATACTCCCTTGCTTTCCCAAGAGATGCACACAGTATACCACCCTCTGGCTGCTTGGGGTTTCATTCTGGGAATCCCATCTGGATCTATGTTTTCTCCCCTCTCTCTGTTTCCTCCTCTTCTGTTCATAACGATGCCACTTGGCAACCCTTTGGGGTCAATCATCTTTTATTAGATTAGTTATTAGTTATAATCAATGAGCTATAGTTATTCATGACTTGATGCATCAACCCTTCTAGATCACACATTTAATTCACACTTCTTAGTGGGATGGCTAGAAACAATTCTCAGCTCAAAGAAAAGGCAACCGCAGAATGAGTCTCAGGTCACAGAGCCACTGTGGGAAAGGCCTGGAGACGACTGAGAGTTGGAGGAGGACAGGGTGAGGCACACATTTAGCAGTGCTTTTTGGCAAACAGAACACCCTTGAAAAGAGCAGGCAAAAAATATCGAGAGACTGAAGCAGAAGCAGAATATACCCATCAATACTTACACAGGAAACTCCTTGAAATCATGGGCTTCTAGCTCCTGGTAAGCTAATGATACTGCCCCCATTTATATTTTAAGAGGTAGGAACCTGGGATTTGTTGACAAAATTCAGCAGGAGATAATACTTTTGGCCAATTTTTACTTTTCAGGATCTTTATTGCTGATCCTTTTTTCTTTTTTCGAGACATGGTGCCTCTCTCTGTCACCCAGGCTGAAGTACAGTGGTGTGATCGTAGCTCACTGGAGCCTCAATCTCCCAGGCTCAACCAATCCTCCTGCCTCAGCCTCCCGAGTAGCTAGGACTATAGGCATGCGCCACCAGACTTGATTAATTTTTTTTTTTTTTTTTTTTACATTTTTTGTAGAGACAAATTCTTACTATGTTGCCCAGGCTGGTCTCAAATTCTTTCCTAGCCTTAATCACTACCACTTTAAACCATGCACTTGTGTGCTTTGCATTTATCATCCCATCTGGTCCACATCAGCCTTCTGAGGAAGTCAGTGACAGAGATGACCCCATTTTGCAGATGAGAAGGCTGAGACTCAGCAAGGTTGGCTTATGTTTCCCAAGGTTTCCTAACTAGCACATTGTAGAGTTAACATTTAAATCAAAGTGTCTGACTCCCAAGCCTTTGCTATAATCTCATTAAATCCTGTCAAAACAGGCAACTGAAGCAGTTTCCAACTTCTTATATACAGCTCTCTCCATAACTAACTTATCTGCAAACACATTTTTGAGCATGTTCAATGTGTAATCTTTGTCCATTGTTGAGGATACTAAAATATGTAGCAAGTGCCCTGGGACTAGTATGACTGAGCGGTGAGCCCTGACTGGGGAAATGAAAGTGTTTCATAGAGGTTGGTACATTTGAGCCTAGTGATAAAGGATGAGCAGGAGTTTGGTGGGCAAAAAAAAGGAAAGAGATGCTTTGTTTCTCTTTTAGACTCTACAAACATACCCAGTGTAGGAAGGGGAGCATATGGGATACCAAATGGTGCTATTCTTGTGGTATACCCAGTTTGATGTCCCTAGAAAGGGCTTGTGAGCTCTATGGCAGGGTGGGTTGTGGGGAGTAACAAATAGATCCGCAGTAACACACACAGCAAGGAACAGAATGGGGAGCCTGGAATCTGCAAAGGGAGAATAAGAAGCAATGGAGATGTGGTTTTGTATCTAGACTTTGGGGAAAAGAGATATGGGGAAGTAGATTATAAGGAAGGTAATTTAGGTCAAAACAACAGTGGAGGAGGGCTAAACTGAAGCAAAGACACTTAGGCAGAAGTTTGAGAGAGATTGCCCTGGTTTATCAGTCTTAATGGGGAAAAAGCTCACTGGCTTTCCCAAAGTGATATTAATGAGTAGCAAACCCCGAAAGTCCAGATATCAAACCATAGGAGGACTGTTAGGTAAAAGGTGATGTATGATATGGTTTGAATGTATGTCCTTGCCCAAATCTCATGTTGAATTGTAATCCCCAGTGTTGGAGGTTGGGCCTGGTGGGAAGTGTTTGGATCATGGGATGGATCCCTCACGAATGGCTTGGGCCATCCCCTTGGTGATAAGTAAGCTCTCACTTTGAGTTCTCTCAAGATTTGGTCGTTTAATAGTGTGTAGCACCTCCCTGCCGCTCTCTCTGTCTCTTGCTCTGTTCTTGCCATGTGATGTGTCTGTTCCCCCTCTGCCTTCTGCCCCGATTGGAAGCTTCCTCAGGCCTCCCCAGAAGCAGATGCCAACATGCTTTCTGTACAGCCTGAAGAACCATGAGCCAACTAAATCTCTTTTCTTATAAGTTACTCAGTCTCAGGTATTTCTTTATAGCAATGCAAGAATGACCTAATATAGTATATTCACTCAATTGAATTTGATACAGCTGTTAAGAACAACTGCTTGGGAACATAAAAACTGCCAGCATTCAAATGGCACAGTACAACATTATATTCATACTCCAGGTATCCACGGGAACTAGAATATTTAAAATTGGAAGTGATTGTGTTGGTTGGGATAACTGTTTTTATTTTTCACAATTTAAAAGGAAGAGGTTATCTCAAAGTGATTTTTCTGAGGGCCTGTGATTACACTGAGAGTAGTAATAACCACCGTTTGTTGAATGCAGCCTGTGCGTCAGACACTGTTCTGTTTCATGGATTATCTCATTCAGTCTTCACAGCAGCCACATCAGGTGAGTATGGTTATTGGGTGACGGTTGCTGAGGTCTCTTACCTAAGATTCCATGGGTAGAATTAGGATGTAAACCCAGGAAGCTGGACGTCAGAATTCATGCTTTTTACCTCTGTGTTATATACTGCTTCAGCTTAACTGTATCAAAAAGTCATTTTGGTATGAACAATCTTGCTAGGTTCAAGGTGGCCTAATGTCATTCTGAATTCTTCTCTAGGGAAACGATGTTGTAAAACTGCCCCCTGAAGAAAGCGTGGGGCCAGCAGGCATAACACAAGCCTGCACCTGAGGAAAGCTAGATTCATCATTTAGTTTCACTGTGGAATGGCCCAGCTAATTTGAGAAATTTCATGGAGCTCTTGCCTCCAAGAAATTATTTAATCTCTCTGCATACTGCAGTAGCTCCTTTTATATGCAAACCCCATGTATCAAGTAATTCTTAACAAGATGGACTTTTCTCTCTTAGTTGAGGTAAAGCAATCAATTACTGGCAATGGATTTAGAACCAAACAGAGAGCACACACTTTAAAGAGTCCCAGGACAAACTCTGCTCAATATTGTTCCAAAAAGCTGTCTCAGGTGCACAAAGGCAAGCTCTGGCTGTATGCTACAATGAAGTGTTACTAGATGCTTTAAGATGTGGTCATTTGTGACAAAAGCAGAATCTTACATTCTGTAACTCTTTACAAGAATCTAACAGCACTTTCATAGATATGATTTCAACTGGTCTTTGTTATGGGCTGAATTGTGTCCCCTGAAAGTTCAAATGTTGAAGTCCTAACCCCTAGCACCTCAGAATGTGTGTGGCCTTATTTAGAAATAGAGTTGTTGCAGACGTATTTAGTGAAGATGAGGTCACACTGGAGTAGGGTGGGCCCCAAATCCAATAGAGCTGGTGTTCTTATTTGAAAAGGGAAATTTGGAGACAGACATGCAGGGAGAACGCTGTGTGGAGATGAAGGCAGAGATCTGGTGGTCCAGCAGAAGTCAAGGAACACCAAAGCCTGCCAACAAGCCTCCCGGAGCCGGGGAACAGGCCGGGAACAGATTCTCCCTCACGGCCCTCAGAGGGGACCAACCCTGATCTTGGACTTTCAGCCTCCAGAACTGTGAGAAAAATACATTCCTGTTGCTTAAGCCACTCAGTTTGTTGTGGCAGCCCTGGGAAATTAATGGAGTCTCCAAAAGCAGACTCTTGGGGTAGGTAAACTATTACTTTCTCCCTATTATATAAATCTAGTCAACACTTCATAAGTTCATAAAAAGTATCAAGCACTATATAGGTAGGAACTCAATACTCACGACTCTCCTATGGGGTAAATGATTTGATTCTTCTCTCCCTTTTGTAGACAGAAACTAAGGCACAGAGAAATTAAATAACCCGCCCTGGGTGCCCCAGTTAAGAAGCACTGAGGCCAGAATTGCTCGTAGATTTCTAGCTAAGTGCTCTTTTCACCATGCCATGTTGCCTTCGTGAAACACAAAAGCCTGGGAAAGGTATGCTTGTGGAAAGATGGAAACAAAATGACAAAGACATGCCGCTTGATAAGGAAGTGAAATGTGTGGGCAGCATGAGACGCGGGGATAGAAGCTGGTGACAGGAAAATGAAACTTCCGGGGACAAAATTTCCAAAATGTATTTCATGGAAAACCCTTGCCTTGAGATGCCACATGAAAAAAATGGTTCCGGACTTAAAGGGGGAAAACACTGCTGACTCTCTCTCCCACTCAGAGATTCACAGTGACATTCGCATTTCAAAGATTCTGACAAGTATTGCGGAAAAGAGCGAATATTTAGCTTTGTTTTACCCAGCATTCCTCAAACTTACTTAACCATTCTTTTACTCCTATTTATCTTTAATGTTTCCAAACAAGTTTTGTGGATTAGAGAGGTTAAGAAGACCCAGAGATGCCTATAGATAGGTGTTAACATTCTAACATTATTTAGGTTCTTCTTTCAGCCCCATTGTTTCTTTTTCAAAGCAAGACTCTTAAATATTCACTTATTTTAAAAAATTAACCATCAGACATACAAATAGCATATGGAGACTAATATCAGAAAAGCACTTACATTACATCACCCAGCTTAAGAAATATAACATTATGGATACAGTTGAGGCCTCCTGCGGACCTTTCCCTATTACCTTCTCTTCTTTATAACCCGACCTCCTCCCTAGAGGTGATTTGCAGTATTATCCTGAATTTTTACTTTATCATTCTATGTCTATCCGTATGCTTTTTTTATACATGTGTATATTCTTAAGCAATATAGTGTGGTTTAATAGGGTCTTAAACTGTTACAATATTGCATATACCTTCTGTAACTTGCTTTTTATCCAACATTATACTTGTGAGCATTTTTCATGTGTGGCTATATTAGCTCTAGTTAGTTCATTTTTACTGTAGTGTAATAGTCCCCTGTATGACTATGCCAATATTATTTATCTATACTTATGTATAGACATTTAGGATGTTTACCATTTTTCTATTACAAATAATACTGCAATATATATTCTCATGTATGAATTCAGAAAAATATGTGACACTTTCTCTAAGATATAGACTTGGAATTGCTGGGTTATAGGATATGTGCATATTCAACTTTCCTAGATATTACCAAATTGTTCTCCAAAGTAGTTGTGCTAATTTCAATTCCTACCCACTGTGTATGAGAGGTCCAGTGGCTCTACCTTAACTCTTGATATTGCCAACCTGCATAATCCTTGGCAAATTAAAAGATGTGAAATTATACTTTATTATTATTATTATTATTTGAGGTAGGGTCTCACTGTGTTGCCCAGGCTGGAGTGCAGTGGTACAATCTTGCCTGACTGCAGCCTCTGCCTCCTGGGTTCAAGTGATTCTCCTGCCTCAGCCTCCAGAGTAGCTGGGATTACAGGTGCCCACCACCATGCCTGGATAATTTTTTATTTTTAGTAGTGATGGGGGTTTCATCATGTTGGCTAGGCTTGTCTGGAACTCCTGACCTCAGGTGATCCATCTGCCTCGGCCTCCTAACATGCTGGGATTACAGGCCTGAGCCATCATGCTGGGCCTATTATGATTTTAATTTTCATTTGCCCAATAACTAATGAGATTGATCATTATATTATATGCTTATTGGCCATTTAGATTTCCTCTTCTGTGTATTTCCTCTTCCTTTGCACATTTATTTTTATTTTTTCTGTTAACTTATCTTTTTCTCATTAACTTTTGAAAGTTCTTTGTTAGTTCTCAATATTACCTTTTCTCAATTACTTGCTTTATAAATATCTTCCTGAAGACTGGAGCTTTCTTTTCACTTTTTGGAGTTTTTTTGCATAAAATGTTTAAACTGGCCGGGCACGGTGGCTTAAGCCTGTAATCCCAGGACTTTGGGAGGCTGAGGAGGGCGGATCACGAGGTCAGGAGATCGAGACCATCCTGGCTAACATGGTGAAACCCCATCTCTACTAAAAATACAAAAAATTAGCTGGGCGTGGTGGCGGTCACCTGTAGTCCCAGCTACTCAGGAGGCTGAGGCAGGAGAATGGCGTGAACCTGGGAGGCGGAGCTTGCAGTGAGCTGAGATCGCGCCACTGTACTCCAGCCTGGGCGACTGAGCAAGACTCTGTCTTAAAAAAAAAAAAAGGTTTAAATTATAATTTAATTCAATTTATCTGTGTTTTAATTATAGTTTATACCTTTTGTATCTTGTTTAAGAAATCTTTCCGCACACTCAGGCTGTAGAGATACTCTAGTATATTGTTTTCTAAAAGTTTTAAAGTTTTGCCTTTTACATGTATATCTTATAAACTTGAGATTAATGTTTGTGCATGATATGAGGGAAGGAACCATTTCCCCCATGACCCCTCCAATATGGAGAGCCTCTTGTTATAGAACCATTTGTTAAATAGTCTACCATTTTCCCCACAGAGACTTTGCAACACTATCTTTGTCATTATGATATTTTATTATCATATGAGTCTCTTTTGGGTCATAATACCATACCCTTATTCTGCTTATCTATTTCTACACCAGTTTCATACTGAATTAGTTACTATAGCTTTATAATAAGTTGATTTCTGGTATGGTTGGTTAATTGCATTGACAGATAAAATTAATGGCCTCCTTGGATCTATGCCCTTAGCAGTATAACTTTACAGCTCACACTATGAAGAAGTTGAGTCTCTTTCTCCATCCTTTGAATCGGGACTGAATTTGCTGCAAAGGATGTGATGGAAATGACAGTATCCCTGTTCCAGACATAGACCTCAAGGCCCTGCATGTTCCCACCTCTTTTGGAACTCTGCTTCCACTATGAGAATAAGCCCAGGTTAGTATGCTGAAATGTGCTGAAAGAACACATGAAGCAGGGGAGCCAATCCATGCTAAGACCATCCTAGACCGGCCAGTGCCCACCCAACCTACCAGCTGCTCATGTGAGTGACCAGAGTCAAAATAGCCACACTTGATTGAGAACACCATAACTGCAATGCCAACCTTATACTCATAGCTGGGCACAGTGGCTCATGCTCGTAATCCTAGCACTTTGGGAGGCTGACGTGGGCAGATCACGAGGTCAAGAGATTGAGACGATCCTGGCAAATGTGGTGAAACCCCATCTCTACTAACAATAGAAAAATTAACTGGGCATAGTGGTGTGTGCCTGTAGTCCCAGCTACTTGGGAGGCTGAGGCAGGAGAGTCGCTTGAACCCGGCAGGTGGAGGTTGCAATGAGCCAAGATTGCGTCACTGTACTCCAGCCTGGCAACAGAGCGAGACTCTATCTAAAAAAAAAGAAAAAGAAAAAAATAAGCCAAAATAAATGCTTATTGTGCTATGCTACTGGGGCTTTGTGGTGGTTTGTTCCACAGTATAATGATGTTAAAAGATGACTGAAATATAGGGCAAGTCCCATAACTTATTCTGCTTTTCAAAACCATCTTAGTTGATCATGGTCTTATGTGTTTCCACATATGCATTTTAGATTTGGTTTGTCAAATTCCACGGCCTGGTTTAACCCTTTTATACGTAACTCAAGTCTTAGGGTGCATTCTTTGCAGCATAGAGCCCTTTCTAAGATTTCACCTTACATTATCCTCAAAGGTGAAGTTAACTAGACCATTTGTGGCTCCATTTTTTATAAGGTGTTAATTTATTTGTATTTGCTTCATCATATTATAATATCATTATCATGAGGTTCTGTTGCCAAGGCAACCAAAAGTAATACATGAGGTTTCAGCTTTATCTAAAACCTTAACTATCTTTGGCCATATTCCATGTACTTTCTTGGCTCTTTTGCCTTCATTCCTGGGTTGAAAGTAGACTATTCTACAATTCTGTCAGTGTCTTATGTTTTATATCTGTTCCCACCTCTACACACATCAGCATGCTCATCAGTCTCTAAATTTACTAACTTAACTCACTTCTTTTCTACTATTTATCCTTGAGAGCGCCTCTCCTATACAATGCTGAACAACATTCATTCAACGTACATATAATGATTACCTAATATGGGCCTGGGACTCAGGTTACAAAAGTAAATGAGACAGATGGAGCCTCCATCCTTCCAGAAATAAGAAAAATAAGTTGGTGTTAGCTAGAGTTGGGGAAGGGCACATCAGACAAAGAAAACAATATGTGATAAAACCCTGAGGTTTCTAGTAGGACAAGAAGTTTTAAAGGGGGCAATGTGGCTGAATATGAATGTGTGAGAGTGAGAGGCACTTGAGATACATCTGGAGAAGCAGGCAAGGGGAAAATCACAGTGGGCCTCTCAAGGTATCTGCATCACCCGTTGAGGAACTGACTTGTAAAGGTCTGAAATGGGTAAGTCATCCAATAAAAGCTCATTTCTCTCCCTAGCCATGTGCTCCAATTAGTAGTAGAGGAAACCCACCATCATAGATGTCTCTGGACACTGCATTCACACCAGCGAAATCAGAAGTCTATCTTGGTAGCATGTCAGCCAACAAGCCTTACCTCCTTAGCCAAGGAGGGGCTGGGGGTCTAAGTTGAGCCAAACAGAGTTCCTCTGGGGAAATCTTGGTGGTCTAACAGCCAGAGGAAAACATGGCTTGGTCAGATTCATTTCACTGATAGCACAGTTATTGAACACAGTGTGTTCATTGGTCCTTGGAGCATACCTCCCAGGCCACTTCAGATCTAGATCCATGTGACATCTTACTGAGATGGGGAAGAGACTCTCCCCCACCATCATGGGGTTCTCTGGGTGCTGCATTCACACAAGGGAAATCAGAAGTCAAGTCCAGGAGCATGGTTTTGTGACATCACTCACTCTGGGGGATTATTTTGCATACTCATCTTCTTTAGGATTCTCTTACTATGAGTAAGAGTAAGAGATCTCTTAAGATGAGTAAGGTCTCTCTTACTCATCTTCTTTAGGACTGGAATGCCAGTGGACCCCATGCATGTCCAGCAGATAACTGGTATCAGAGCCTCTGACATGGATAAGAGTAGATACATCTGTCCATAGAGAGTCATTCATTCATCTAGGGTCAGGCATGGGAAAACCATGGTTTTACTGTCCCTAGCTTCTTTATTAGCTTCCTGTCACTTTTTGGTATCTTCATCCTCATTTTTTTCTACCAGGTTCCCCAATTTCTCTTTAACTCCAGATTTTCTAATAACAAGCATAGTCTCAGGAAATAGGGGATGTTGTATAGAGCATTTAAATATTGGTAACAGGGTGTAGCTAATCAGTGGCTTTTTGACCCCAGTTTTTAGAACTGGGGTTACTGATTCCTCTGCTTACCTAATATGCAGAATTCTGAGTGAGCAAGTGTGTTTATTGGGCATTTGTAGTTTTTGCCTGCCCAGCATCATTTCCTTCTCTCCTGGTAATGCCAGGACCCTGATTTCTCCTTTAGGGGCTGGTTCCTCTCCATATCTTATTCTATCTTGGTGGTATGTCAGCCAAAAGTCTTACCCCCTTAGCCATGGAGGGGCTGGGGGTCTAAGCTGAGCCAGAGTTCCTCTGGGGAAATCTCGATGGTCTAACAGCCACAGGAAAACATAGCTTGGTCAGATTCATTTCACTGACAGCACACAAAGAAATTCTGCCCACTAGGAACTAGTTTCTGCTATCTAGTGCCCAAAGCAGCTCCATTTCCTCTCCCACTCAATTTTCTTCCATTAAATCCCCCGTTTGCTTAAATTAGTCAGAGTTAGCTTCTGTTGTTTGCAATGGGAGAAAAGTCCAACTCATAATGTGCGTGTGTGCATTTTTCTGGGATATGGAATTCTTCAAGTTCTCAAAGGCATCCATAATCCAGAAGGGTTAAGAATCACTGGTTAGAGGATCATATCTGCCTTTGAGGAAGGATTGAATACCTGCACCCTTGCAAATTAACAGGTGCTGGAGTCACTGAACTAAAAATTGTTGAATTTCTGGCATCCTCTGACAAAGCAGAGTTATTTTTGGCAGAATCGGTCTTTCTCAGGAACTTATAACATAACTGTAGAAATCCCATAAATGAAAAGGCTAGTCTCGCCTTTACCCGCAGTTGAGGTTTGCTTTCTGATCAAAGATACTCCTTTGCCACCACCTCAACCAATACTTGTTCTCACAGCATTTTTCTCTCCAGTCAAAAGAGCTTTTTCAATGCACAAAAAAGTTAACAGCAACTATGGGAGTTAGGGTGTAAGTCTGTCTCTAGGTCAGTACTTTCCCGAATACCAACTAGGATGCCTAAAGGGGTACGGGAAGTTTGGGGCTCCAGAAACTCGGTCCAGCTTAGAAAATCAAAAGCACTTTTTCTATCTTTCCCTAGTTTTTGAAGTTATTAGAAGCCAAGTCTACTATTAAGTAAAATTGGATGGTTTTTTTGTTACAATTCTAAAATTAAAGGCTTTCAAAAAGAAAAAAGGAAAGAACAGACAAGTAGAACCACTTTTGTGTCCAAACCACTAAAACGGGAAGCAGTTCCAATGTATACCCAACTTTTTGTTCCTGTCCCATCCCAATGTGCCTTTTTCCCACCAGAAAAATTATTTCAGCTTAATGCAAGGAACACCATTTTAAATTGTGGGTAGCTGTTTTGCATATTGCTATTTAATCATGGGCACGCCACACACACACACACACACACACGCACACACACGAGAGAGAGACACTCATTCTCCTAAGTTCTCCTTCTGTATTTGCTTCCTTATCACTTGAAGTGAGGTGAGTTCAAAAAACTTAAGTTTCTTTGCATCCAGAATCAAACTGCTGGCAACAATGGTGACATCATAAATTGATCTTGGTTCCTGGAAGAAAATGCTGCTGGGATGTCGTAGAAGGCAGAGCGGGCAAATCTGACTGGTAACAGTGAGAGCTGAGTTTGAATAAGGACTTAGAAGCAGAGTAAAGCAAATGCTCGTTTGAAGCTGAACTCAGTCTGGGCTCTCATGGGAAGGGGAAGTAGCAGAGTTGTGTTCAACCACCATCACTTTTCAGTAATAAGACCAAGGCCCACTGACTTTCCGAAAAAGAGTGTGATGGCAGCAGCTGTTTAGTTGCCCTCGCCATCTCTTCTAACTCAGAAGGTTAATCATTCATTGTTTTAAAAAGCTATCTCATCTCACATTTCATCAGAATATTTTCCTTAATATAAATTTGTCATTTAAAAGCCTGCTGAGTATCAAGCAGTGCTGGACAGTCTACTGCACACTATTAAATGATAGCAATAAAAGAATACACATTCTGGTTGGATGAGTAAAACCTTACACAGAAGTAATTTTCATCCATAGCTTCCATTAATAGTAACAAAGCCAGTTATTACTTGCCGGGCAACTGGTACATTCTAAAGACTATGAAGGTGCTGCACATAAGTGAGCTTGAATCCTCCCAGCAACCTAGGATGCCAGCTAGGCATGATAGAGAACAGCTTGGCTTCCATGAAAAACTATGCATTGTTTAGCACTCACCTTTCCCGTTTATCTCATTCTGATTCTATGGGGGACTTGGTGCCTTCCATTACCTTTGATGGTTATACCTACATGAAAATGATTCTTGTCTGTAAGATACATAAATATATAGTATCCGAATTGAATTAAATTTAATTCTCCACCCCTTACCCCTCCCAATAGAAAAAGCCAGTTTCTGCCTATTTGTAAATTCATTTCAACATTCTTTTATATAAATTTGCGTTTCTTTTTACTTCTTCTTTGAACCAGATTTAACATTTGCCTGTTAAACAATATCTTTAGCATGTGCTCATTTTATATCTGTAGGAGGATCAGGATTTTGCATTTACATATATATATATATATATACACACACACACACACACACATTAACAATATTGTTAGCTCCATTTTACAGATGAAGATATTGAGGCTTAGAGTAAGATGACTTGCTGGGAACCATTAATGATGAAATGACCTAGCCAGAGTGAAACCCCTGTATGTTCCGACCCTACAGCCTATGTGCGTTCTTCTAATTGTGCATCTGCTCTGTGCCAGGCATGTGCTAAGTGTGTGGGAATATTATTTTAAGTCATTTAGATATTAGTGGCCTTTACTATACTGAAATTATAGAGTTATAAAATATCCATGATGATTTTATATCTATGTGTGAGATAAAAATCAAGGCAAGAAAAAAAAAGGCAGAAGAAAAATCCCTAATAGTTGGAGAAAGGAGGATAATGGAGCAGTAAGAATACAATGGATTTAATCTTGGAAAGCTTTTTGGAAATTTCTTAATTTCCATTGTCAAAATGGAAAAGGCAAAAAAAGAAGCCTGAAGATTAAAGCCAACAACTTGTAAACTTATGTCCTGAAGCTTCAAGTACTGTCACTTAAGAAATAAGCAAGGAAATAGGATTATACCACTGCTTGCACATCTGTTATCTAACAGTGTAAAAAAAAAAGTGACAAATGAGACAAGAACCTAGTCTAATCTCTTAATCTTTCCCATATGTAACTATTTTGCATGAAGTTTCCATGGGCCCTAAATATGATAGTGTCGTTCTTAAAACTGCTTAAAACTGTCTTTGGATTCACTATGTTTGTAGACTGAACTCTAAACTCATTTTTTATCATAAGTTTTTTTATCAGGCTCCTGCTATATCTCATCTCTTCTGGTATCCAGCAGCATTTCTCTCTTTTTCTTTATTTCTTCCTCCTCCTCTCCTCTTCTCTCCCTCCCTCTCTCTTTCACACACACACACACACACACACACACACACACATATACATCTCACAATGTAGGCTCCTGACTCTTCAGAGAGTCCTGCAATTCTCCAGCCCACCAAGCTGTGTTGCAACTCAGCCTTTGTTGAACCTTTCTTTTGCCTTTAACACCGCCCTTTCCACCCCACCCTGTCTTGGCAAGTACTTATTCATTACTCAACACTCAACTTAAGAGTCACCTTCTTTATAAAAAATTCCTGATCATAATTTGTGAAAACCAGCCATCCCTATACATACATTCTGCCAGCATGTGTTTATGCAACCCTTGGTTGTGCTTATTTGTTCACACACTTGCTTCCAGGGACTGTGTCTGCTTGATCTCCCTTCTCTTCCAGAAATTCCCACGATGCCTGCTGCATGGTTTGTGCTCAGTAATTGAATGTGTTGTGCATCAGGGAGATGGCACGTTGGGCTGTGTGATGGGCAAGGGGGTGGAGTACCAGAAGGGACCAGAAAGTTCAGCGCATTCAAACCCTTCCCTTCATGGTGCAGAGAGAGCTGGAAGTATTCACAGAACAAAGGAGGAAACTCAGGCATTGAAAGAGCTGAAAGTATTAATAGGACTCTTGCCCCTGAGTTTAGTACCAATTCCAACATGCCACACTACTTTCTGGGATGATTGAGTGTGGGTAAGAGAGACAGAGGGAGTTTATTTTCTGTTTTGTTTTTGTGGTGCTTTCATAATTTTGGTAAAGGTATTTTTAAGTCAGAGCACAGGGCGGATCAGTTTTCATTACCCAACTTGGCATTTTCCTCTTGTCCACAGAGCAGCTCTGAGCCCTTATCATAGCCTGTAACCACATCCTCTGCTGTGTCCAATGCTAAATCAACACTGTCAGTGAAAAACAAACACTAACAGGTGCACAGCACATTGAGCAAGGGAGGACGTTTATTCTACAGCAAGGGTTAGTAAACTGGAGGGAAGGAAAAAGCTGGTCCAGGTATGAGCAAACCCCCTGGGTCCTACAGCCCCCTTGGGGACAGGGAGAGGGTGCCAAAGGCTTGAAACAGCTGCCACGGGCCTGCAACAACCAGGCCCACCTGTGAGCAAGCTGCAGAAATGGATTTTGGTAATTACATTCAAAGCTTCTGTCAGAGTCACATGTTAAAGCTCCTGGGATCTCTTAGACGAGATCCAGGCAAGTGTTGCTGAAATGCACACACTGATGATGATGCAGCAGACACTCCCCTGGTGTCCTCAGCTGCAGCACCTGGTAGGGACTAGGGAGCAGCAACGGTCATGTTTAGGACAGGACATCTTTCACAGGATCTTGTTTCAGGGGAAACAAGACCTTTACAAAGTCTGCCCTGAGAGGAAATCTCCTGTTCTGTATTTCTTAAGCTGCCACACTGGTGTTCCTCCTGAACTAGGTGACTATACAATGCTGACTAAAAATAATGACCAATAGGAGAGAGGAACCAGTCTGTATGGAGCTGTGTGCTAGGCTATTCTTTTTCTTTTCTTTTTCTTTCTTTCTTTTCCTTTTTTTTTTTTTTTTCTTTTTTTTTGAGACAGAGTCTCACTCTGTCGCCCAGACTGGAGTGCAGTGGTGCAATCTTGGCTCACTGCAGCCTCCGTCTCCAGGGTTCAAGCAATTCCCCTGCCTCAGCCTCCTGAGTAACTGGGATTACAGGCACATGCCTCCATACCTGGCCAATTTTTGTATTTTTAGTAGAGATGGGTTGTCACCCATTGGCCAGGCTAGTCTCGAACTCCTGACCTCAAGCTATCTTCATGCCTCAACCTCCCAAAGTGCCGGGATTACGGTGTGAGCCACCACGCCCTGCCATGCTAGGCTCTTCTAAGTATATATTGTCTTATCTAATCCTTACATCAACACTATGAGGTAGATATTGTTATCAGCATTCGCTCTACTTTACAAATAAGGAAACGGAACAGGGTGAATTAAATTGCTCAAGGTTATGCAGCTAGCAAGTTTGTGGTAGAGCCAGGATTTAATTCAGGTCATTGGTTTCAGAGTGTGCGTTCTCAGGCCTCGAGGATGCTGTGATTGACCTGAGAGTTGGCAGCCTTGGCTGTACATTAGAATCACCTGGGGAACTTTTAAAAATGCCAGTGCCAGGGCTCACCTCCAAAGATACAGATTTATATGGTTTAGGGTAGGCTGAGTACTAAAATGTGTGTGCCTGTGTGTATACAGTGTGTGTGTGTGTGTTTGTGTGTGTGTGTAATATGTCTTGGGCAACCAGATTAGCTTTAGTCACTTAAAGAGTACAGCTGGCACAGGTAGGTGTTTCCCATCACGTCATCCAAGGAAAGTATTGAGGGGTGGCAGACAACATCGGAAGCCCAGCCACAGAAGGTCTGGCACAGGCGTGGTGCCATGACTAAGGCTTGGGGAAGAATGCCAGAAAGAAGGCAGAGGCAGCCAAAAAAGGTGTTGTGCTAGAGAGACAAGAAAACCAACAGAACCCCATTGCACTGTTTGCCAAGGGTGGCCGTGGAGAACTGCCAAGGGGGAAGACCACAGGGGTGACCACCTTTCACTGCCGCACAGAACGTTCCTGGAACTCCCCAGTGCAAACAAGAATCAGGGTTCCCGGAAAGGTGTTTTAAGAGAGAAACTTGCCTTATAAATCACATCTGTTGGAGGTACCGGGGGAGTATTTTGGGATCTGAAGTGTTCAGGGCAGGAGCCTCTTGAAACCAGGGACTGAGGCCGCAGAGATGTGAGTGCTAGGATGTCAGGGCTTCCCCAGCCCAGCAGTTGCCGGTCTGGAATCAGCTTGGTTCAGTTGCAAGTTACAGTCTCACTCTGCTTACACCCTAGACATATGTTTTAGAATTATAAAATTTGTGTCTGTTAAAGTCAAGTTAAAATAGAAAAAAAAAACCACTCAGTTTTATCGCCCAAGTGTAACAACTATTATTCAGTATATTCCTTTATATTGTTGTAATTTTTCCCGGACATAATTTTTCAACACAATGTTAATTATAACGTATATGCAAATATTATAGCCTGCTTTTTCACTCAAAATAATATGACCATTTATTCCTTAAGGAATATCCTTTCCTTCATAATAATTACACTAGCAGTGACCAGTTATTGCTGGGTTTCTGAAAATGGAATAATCTATGAACTAATTCTATAGAAAAAAATTTGCATGAACATCTGTTAAAAATTGTTTTTATCTTTACTTAAATATACAGGACCTAAAACAAGTACTTTATAGCATAAAGATGTACATCTATATGTTTTATGTCTATATCTGTCTCTCCTTTTTCATAAGGCCTAAAAACAAATGCTTTATTACTTGCAAACCACAACATCGAAACAATTTTATATGTTAAAAATAAGACAACAGGGAGGCTGAGGCGGGCAGATCACAAGGTCAAGAGATCAAGATGATCCTGGCAAACATGGTGAAACCCCGTCTCTACTAAAAATACAAAAATTAGCTGGGTGTGGTGGTGTGCGCCTATAGTCCCAGTTACTTGGGAAGCTGAGGCAGGAGAATCGCTTGAACCCAGGTGGCGGAGGTTGTAGTGAGCCAAGATCGTGCCACTGCACTCCAGCCTGGCAACAGTGAGACTCTGTCTCAAAAAAAAGACAACAAAACCAATAAAATTCACAATTATATATTGATGAAATATGACAAACATTGTTCAGTGAATTTAACTGTTGCTCATTGCTATGGTGCAGGCATGTTGCCTTCTTGGTGCCAATAGGACCAGTGCTGTGAGCTCACTCAGTTCCTATACCACTTTTCTCTGTTCTAAACTCTTAGAACATTTATGTGCACAACCTGAAGGCATCCTGGGCTTTTACTTGGCATAAACACTTCCTTTATATCAACTCAGATTTCCTTCTATTTTTCTCTAGCTCATGATACTTCAAGTAGTACTCTCTGGTACCAATGTAATCATAAACACAGATTACGAATTGAGTTCCCAAACTAAATCCAAATGGATCTTTCAGCTGATCCAGAATATGGCTATATTAATTTTTAAATTGATTGAAAGGTAAACATAAATGTAAAAATGTTCCATAGAGAACTTCCAAATCTAGAAGATTTATCATCACACCCCTGCCATTTTGAGAAGCATTGATTTATTGAATGCCTCACTTGTACCAGGTAACTGAGCTGCAGCCCCTTACTCCTTGTAACAACATATCATTCCCATTTCTCAGATGAGGTAACCAAGGTTTGTGGAGGTTATGAAACTTGATGAAGAACATGGAGCTGTCAGGTGAAGGAGCCGTGATTCTAATCCTGGTCTCTGCCATTCCAAAGCAAGCGTCCTTGGACCATGATCTCACAAGGTCTTCCACAACTTCTTACAAAGTGTTCTTCTCCCATGTGGGGTTTAGCATGTTTATACTGACTGAGACCAGGGTTAGAGATAAATTATTGGTTTTTTTCCTTTAGAGAAAGCCTAGCATTTGTCATGTATGGTGTATTTATTTGCTTATGAAAATAACCTAATGAGGATGGACCCTTGAAGATATTTCAGTAGATTTGGCAGTAGCCCAGGTGATTGGCAGTAGCTTGCCAGCTATTAAATCATTCTGAATACATGAAGAATTGTAATTTCCTTCTCAAAAGAGCTTTGCCACGTGGTGTAATCCCTGCACACACATTGGCATAAGCAGGAGCTATCTTTGTGCAAATCCATTCTTGGAACCAATCATATTAACTTGATACTTCATGTTTTGGCCCAATACCATAAACTGGCACAAATAACACTAACCTTACCATGCACTAAAGATTGGAATAATAAATCAGCCAGCCTGTAATTATATTAGGAGAGCCAGCTTTATTCTTTAGCGAGCAGATTGATGTATCTGTTTAGACTGGTTGCCCTTAGGGCTCTCTGGGAACCTGGGCTGACTTTCTAGTGCCCAGGCAGGCACTGCCCCAGATCACTGTGTACATAGGTGAGTTCCTGCTGTGCAGGTCTGTCAGGACCAAACTGGTTTCCAAACCTGGCTGGCTTCTCCACAAGGTCCATAGCTGTCAAAAGTGAAACAAAGCAAAGGGCTTGGAATGCCAAAAAGACACAAGCTCATCCATCAGCCTCAGCAGGAAAGACAGGGGAGGCAGCGGCGGGAAGCCTTCTTTAGCTGTGTGATCCTAGGTGGCTGTTAACTTAGCATCTGAGGACTGTCTCAGATAGACAAGATTGGACCAGGTAATCCCTTTGTCTGAATTCATGTCATTTCTTCAGCAATGGCAGAAAGGACTTGAAGCAGCAGGTCTAAGTGGGCACAATACCGACTGGGATCAGGGCTAGAGATAAATGACTTTTTTTTCCTTTAGAGAAAACCTAGCATTTGTCATTTATGATATATTTATTTGCTTATGAAAATCACCTGATGAGGATGGACCCTTTTTTCAGTAGATCTGGCAGTAGACCAGGGGGTTGACAGCAGGTATGACAAAATAGTATAGCAAAAACATTTCATATAGGGGGAAGTATTCCCTGTCCATTGTCTTGCTTGCTTCCAAGACAGTATAAAGAAGATTATATGAGATGTTAATGAGGAGAGGGGTAAGTCGGTGAAAGAAGGGGCCTACTCCTGAATCCTACCATTACAATTTGCAGATTAATTCCATTGGAATTTAAATGTATCGTTGCAATGTACCATCAAATGTGAAGAGGTCCAGCCTGGATATATGTTCCTTGCCTGATTCCTGAATGGCTTAATTTGGCTCTGCCTGTCTGACTCATATGCCTTCCCCACATTAAACTGGATGGTTTATTTTCTGAGATCAAGTGGGCTCTTTTGGCTTCATGGCTGTATCTCTTTGCTTTTGTGGTTTTCTCTGCTGGGAATCCTCTAACTCTGAGTCCTCACATGCCTGGTGCCTTTCGGGTGCTCTGGTCCCAGTTCAAATTGCCCCTTCTCAGAGAAAGGCTTTTCCCCACCTCTCTCTACTCCTAATCACTCTCTGTTAATGTCTTTGTTTAATACTTAACACACTCTAGGATTATATCATTTATTTCCTTGTCTATTTTCTGTCCCTACCTTCACATGTATGGGTCTTGATCTCCACTGTATCTTCAGTGCTTAGGACAGTATCAAGTACACAGTGGGCATCCACTAAATATCTCCTCTTATGTTGTGAGCCCTCCTAGAGCCGTAACCATGTTGCCAGACACCATCCTGAAAGCTTTATGAATATTAACTCATTTAATCCTTGCAACAAGCCTAGGAGGTAAGTCCTATGTTTGTCTCTATTTTATAGATGCAGAAACTGTTAAGTGACCCTAGAGTCCATTCTCTGAACAACTGCCTTAGGCTTCCTCTCTAGTATTTTTGTGGAATAAGTGAATGAACGTCTGTCATCATCATTACCTAAGAACTCTTAGAATAATATAAGTTCTAAGTTCAATAGACGTAAATATTATGATTCTAAAAATAGAAGTCTTAAATATACGAAAGATATCATGCAAGGTTAAGAGCCACCAGATTCAGGACAGCACGGTCGTAAGGGGTAATGAGTATGCAGTCTCATTCTTGGTTTCTAATTCTCCAGAGCTTGTAGACAGAGAGTAGGTTAAATCCTGGGATGATACTGACCATGAAAGGCAAATATTTTTCTTTTTAAGTTGCCACAGGCACCAAAAGATTAATCAAATGGCTAGAGAATGCAGGGAAACTCAACAGTGTTTAAGAAACTTGGTGGGCTTTATAACTTCAGTATTTTGAAATGTATTATGATTTGTAGACCTCTACTTCATATGTTTTGGTTGATTGATTTGTTTAAACTCATACATTTTACATCAATATAATAAATGTGTATACATTTATTTTTAAAAAATCAATATACTTAGTATGCATACGCACTTAGGAAGTTCTTGAGAATCTTGGAAAGGATTTTTAACTTTATCAAAGGATTTCACATTTGTCTTCTCATTTTATTTCAAAGCACCACTGAAGTAGCAGAGTTGGAATAATGTTATTTTTCTCCAGGCTAGTTGGCTCCTAGGTCAGTGGTCTGGACCCTCGCGGCTTTCTTTCTGTCTCCGTAGCTGCTCCCTCATCCTCTTTGCTGGTTCCTCTTCATCTTCCAATCTTGAAATGTTGACGTGACCTAGGACTCAGCCTTTGGGCATCTTCTCTTCTCTACACTCAGCTCCCTGGTGGTCTCTTTCATTACCTTGGATTTAAATGCCATCTCTATGCAAACGACACTCAAATGTTATTTCTAGCTCTGCTCTGTCTCTTTATCTCAGGACTATTCATCTCTGACATTTCCCTTTGGTTGTCTAATGGGTATTTAAAACTTAAATGCCTCAACGTGGGCTTCCAAGGTTGCTCTGCTTTGTCCTCTCCATGTCAGTAAGACTACTCCATGCCTCTAGTTGCCAGACCAAAGGCCTGGGGCCGTCGTTGACCCCAGTCTTGCTCTGACCCTCCACATATGATCTGTGACAAATTCTGTTGTTTCCACCTTTAAAATTAGATATACCCAGGACCTGGCCTTTTCTTTATATGGCCACTGTGGCCAGCCTGGGACAGACCTGTATCGCTTTTGCCTGGTTGATGGCAATGGCTTCCTAACTAGTCTCCTTGCTTTTCCTTTGCTGCTCTTCAGTCTATAATCGTCCCATCCTCCCTGCAAGGGCAGATTCAACCAACCGCCAGATAGAAAATACTGGGGGGAAAATGGATAGTTTCACCAGTACTGAACATGTGCAGATTTGATTTCATGGTCCTCATACTCTAAACAATACAATGTAACTATTATTTACACAACATTTACATTGTATTAGGTGTTATAAGTAATCTAGAGATTATGTAAAGTATAAAGGAGGATGTGTATAGGTTACTTGCAAATGCTATGTATTTTATATAAAGAGTTGAGCATCCGTGGATTTTGTTATCTGAGGGGGATCCTAGAACCAGTCCCCTACAGATACTGAGGGATGACTGTATTCTCAACACAGCAGCCAGGGTGATTCTGCTGTCCTCAGATCATGATCCTCCTCTGCTGAAAATACTCTGAGGACCTCCCCTATCACTTAGAGTAAAAGCGATAGTCCTTCAACAATCTACACGGCCCCACTCCTTCTGCTTTCATGGATTCCCTATGACTTGACTTCTCCGCTCCAGCTTCAGGGCCTCCTTACTGTACCTTTCACATTTTCCCACCTCAAGGCCTTTGAATGTATGCATTCTTGTCTCTGCCTGCAATGCCCTTCCTTCAGAGATCTCTGAGGCTTTCTCCTCGATTCTTTTAGGTCTTTATTCACATTGCTTTTCAGTGAGGCCTTCCCTAGCTACCCTGTTTGAAGTGGCCATAATCATGCCAGCACTTCCTACTCTCCTCCCATGCTTTATTTTCTTTCTGAACACTTAAATCACTATATACATTCTAGATGTGTTAGCATAAGCCTTAGTTTCTTGCCTGATCCAAAAATACTGATGATAATGGCACCGACCTCTTAGAGTTGTTGTCAGGATTCGCTGATCTAGTCCAGGTGCTTAGCACTGTGCCTCATGTGGAGTAAGCTTTCAGTGAGTGTTAATGTGCTCACAACGTGCAAGCCCCTAGCACCTAGCTCAACACCGTGTGTGCAGTAGATGTCCCCTACGAATAAATGATCTAATTGGCAGAGTCAACATTGCCATACTTGTCTTTGTTCTGGGGAATCCATACATGTGAGACGCAGCATGGTACTAACGCTGATGCCCACACGAAGAGTCTGAACTCAGCCCCAGAGCATTATCACTGCTAAGCTAGGCCTTGCTATAGAATACTGAGCTGAGTCCATCTGATTCCAGCACAGGTTCTGAAAAATAGGAGTTTTTCCCCTAAAGAAAAAGCTGTTACATGAGAGCATAACCTTTAAAGCGTACTCAGTAATAATGCCTTCTGAAGCATTTGTGCAATTAGGTGTATTTCATTAACTGTGTTTTCTGAGCAGAGCAATTTGAAAGAACACGTTCCCTTCTGTCTCACTCTGTCTTGTTCTCATCAGCCTTTCACAAATTAATCTGAATAAAAGCAACTTCCCCTCAGCGGTGAGTTAAAATAAGACACTGTTTACATGATTATTACTTCATTGTGCTTTTATGCACATTCCTCTGTGCTTTTTAATTATATATAATTACCAGGAAACAGGGAATAAAATCTGTTTAATCTACAATGAAACATGCTAAATAGATAATGTTTCCAGTTCCTGTTTTTGTTTGCTTATTTGTTTAGGTATAATTCTAAACCAGGGAGAGCAGTTTCAAGAGTGTAGACCCAGTCTTGCAGAAAATACAGCTTATAAGATTAAACATTATTTATTTCATGTGTGAGCTATTACCTTTTAAAAATTGTCATGCAACTCAGTGACTCAAGTGATGACATCTGGGGTGCAATTATTTCAAATGCCATTTTTTTTTCTTCCTTGTAAAAAAGTTGCAATTAACTGTAAACAAGAGTTAAACTTGATGGTAGCATATGGTGACTTTGATATGATGATATGTTTTTACTGCAGTTTCCGACGTGTATGTTTCTGATGATGAGCAATTTTATTAAAGCCTGTCACAGTGATCATATTAAAATGCACGATACTGTTCAAGAGGCAGCACAGCTGAGTGTTAAATCTCGCCCTGGAGTCAGGCTTCCTGCACCTGAATCTAGTTTTACCTTCTGTATTAGCTGTGCCATCTTAGGCAATTTACGTAACTCCTTTCTGCCTCAATGTCTTCATCTAGTAGCTATCTCAAAGGGTTATTGATAGAATTAAATTGATGTATATAAACTGCTTGGAAAAGAGCACTGGATGAAAGTTAATTGTTATCTGTCACAAAAGGCAAGGTCATTACAAACAACTGCAAAATCCCAGTGACTTGAAATAATAATGGTTTATTTCTTGCTCAAGCTACATGTCCTTCAAAGAGTAGCCATTGTTTCAAACACTGCCAGTTGCTGCGGCAGAAGTAAAGATAACTCTGGATGGTCTTGCCCTAGCAATTAAGTGCTCCTGGCTGGAAGTGGCACTGCAACTCTGCTCCTAATTCATTGGCCAGAATTAGTTACACGGCCACACTCAATCACCTGGTGGCCAGGAGGTGCAATCCACCTTGTGCCTGGGAGGCAGACAGCAAGCATCTTTGGCAAACAGCACTCATAATATCCACAGTTTCTGTTGTTGTTATGCCTCTGCAGTAAAAGCATCTGGCATTCTTGGTTTGAGTAGCTTTAACCTTTCGGGGTGCTGGCTGTTGCTGTTGGTGATGGAGAACTGCAGGCCTCTGGGATGGGCTTCAGGAGGACAGAGTGTGGGGGTGTCTTGGAGTACAGCAGGCTGAACAGAAGGTTCTATTTAGCTGTCGCATGCCAATCAGAGCCGCTGAACCGTCTGTGATATAAATGACTTAAAAATGTTCTCCATTGAAAAAAGGACTAGTTCTAACACTTTAAACATGTCAGCTCCAAGATAACATTGGAAATGATGTACATGCCTCTCCCCGCCACCCCCAGCGATGTCTACCTCCTCTATTCAAAACTCTACATCATTTCCCAAGGCCTGGGAGCTCTTGCAGGTGGTTTTATTTTTAGAGATCCCCAGACTTACATTTGTTTGTTTGCCTTGAATTCCTCTAGGGCCATCCAAACAAAAACAAATGGCTTAGAGTTCGCTCTTGATTACCTATGCAAATGGTTGGGAATCTTGAATACTATGTATTTGCCTTTATTTGGGCTTCTCTATCAGTTCCTTGGCCAGGAACCCTGCCCCTCACCTTTCCAATTCTCCTCTAGGCTCCTCTTACACAGCAGGGTCACCCATTGAATTGCCCTTTGACCTCTATTTAGTCCAGTCCTTTCTCAGTTAAGCTGGGCTTCTGCTCCAGGGTGGGGGTGATGGTGGGTAAAGCCTGGGCTTTTTGTTTTCCCTGTAATCTCTAAATGCATTGATAATTCATTCTAGTCTTTCTCATTGCTGTCACATGGCTGGAGAAAAGAGCAGTGCAGTTCAGATTTCAGAATTCAAGACTGGGTTGAATAAGGGGACAGTGAAGGGAACTCTTTTTATAACACGGTCGCTGGAAAGGTCCCACAGCTGCTGCCACTCCCAACCCCCACCTGCCGTGATACTTCCACTCCTTTCCTCACACAATCCCCCAGCAGCCTGCAGTGTTCTCTGTGCACAAGCTTTGGAGGCAGAAATTCCTGTGTTCAGATTATGAGCCCACCACTTATTAACTGTGTAACTTAGGGGGAAATTACTCAACCGCTCTAAAGGTTGATCTTCATCTGCAAAGTAGGGTTTAATGGCACTTAATGCAAAGAGCTGTCATGACAATGCAGTGAGAAAATTTGTGTCACTTCCTGGTGTAGTTCCTGGCACATTCAGACTAAACTAGTTGTGGTTGTTATTAATTAAGACCCAGATTAGGTTTTATCTTTTCTGTGAACTCTAACCCAACTACTTTATATCCTCCTAAACAATATACTGGTTTTCAATTTTAACAAAATTCCTGTAACTAATAGACCCAAAGGTGAAGTGGAGTAGAAGTTTGTTTCTCAAATTACAGTCCAGGGAATAAGTTCTAGGTTGTGGTCAGGGGAAGGTGGCAAGGCACAGTCCTTTATAAATTCAAGGTGATGTCTGCTCTTCTGTCCTCGACCAGTGGCTTCCAATGTCATTCTATTCATTGTCTGCCATTTTATCCTGAGGGATGGGCAGGAACATGGAGGTGCATATGTGGGATGTTGTATGTCCCAGGTACATTGACCCTGTCACAATCCACCAGGAGAAGCTTACTACAGGGCCACAGGCTGCTTCGAGGGAGGCTGAGAATGTGGTGCCATGGGGCTTCCGATTCCCCGCTGCAGTGAGGAAGAGGAGAGGGGATTCTGATGATCGGCCACTTAACTCAGACTCAAATCTTTTTTTTTTTTTTTGAGACGGAGACTCGCTCTGTCGCCCAGGCTGGAGTGCAGTGGCGCCATCTCGGCTCACTGCAACCTCTGCCTCCCCCGCCATTCCCCTGCCTCAGCCTCCTAAGTAGGTGGGACTGCAGGTGCCCGCCACCACGCCTGGCTAATTTTTTTTGTAATTTTTAGTAAAGACTGGGTTTCACTGTGTTAGCCAGGATGGTCTCGATCTCCTGACCTCGTGATCCGCTCACCTCGGCCTCCCAAATTGCTGGGATTACAGGCGTGAGCCACCGCGCCCGGCCTCAAATCCTTTTTATATGTGTTAGGGACATCTTTTCCCTTAGACTGTCTGCTCCTTGAATCAGAGACCTTGTTCTAGCCCTAACCTTCAAAGTTATGTTTGGTAACAGACATGCAATAGCATCCTAAGAATACTTTGGGAATTGAGCTAAATGAACAGAAGTTCTATACTTTGGGCAAATATCTCAGATTTGGTCTCCCTTGAATCTCAGTGTTACTTTTGAGTAAAATGGACAAGCTTTGACAGGTTGTATTTGGGATTTCCAGTGTTGGACAATTTATTCTTTGTAACAATTCAAAGATAATAACAAAAACACGGAGAGTTTCCCAGTGATATGTGGATTCCATGAGCAATTCCCATCACTAAAGTTACTAAATATAATTATTTACTGATATACTATAGGGTATGTTATGCTCTTAGTATTATCTTTCAATCATCTTTTAAAATTACAGATTCATATAGTCTTTTCTTAAAGATAAATAGCATTTCTGAAAAGAAGTAGAGTTAACAAATCATACTTTTGTAGGATTTCAGGGTGAAAAAGAAAATCTGGTGTTACACTTTTTAAAAACCTGCAATTTTAACCTAAAAGTCTAGTAAAAACATATATTTGGATTGGTAAGACAATTTTCTTACCTCAATTATGATAGAAAATATGCAAATAGGAGCCAAGTAAAGTATAAGAGACAGATCACTAAATTAGGTATAAATAAAAATAAAGCAAAACAAGATATTTTAAAGTTCTCCTCCTCTAGACACTTGTGCCAGTTAAGTTACTGTCTCTGAGCCTCTGACCCACCTTTTTCTTCACTACTTTTTGATGTCAACAAGCTTGACTCTGCAAAGCACTGTCATGCTTTGCCACCTGCTTCCTTAGTCTACCTCTGCCACTGCATGCCTGCAGATTGTAGAGCGGGCGAGGGCGAAGGGTCTTCCTTCTTTCCTTTTGTTTCGCATTCTTGTCATACAGCCCTCACAAAGCTTCTTCCTCCCACATTCAAAACAGTTCCATTCAGTAGTGGCGATTGAAGCCAGGTTGCAGTTTTCTAGCACTCATGGAATCAGCCTCCTCACATCCTTTAGAGATGTCAGCAGCAGTCAGTTGATATCTTTTTTTCAGGGTCTTGGGGGACCTCTTGAGCCCATGGAGCTCATCCTCCAATCTCAGAGGAACCAGGGCCAGCCGAGGTTCTAAGTTTTCATAAGTCTGATTTCTTCTCTCTGTTCCTCCTGGGATTGGTAGCTGCTTCCTGCAGCTGCTAGCTTCCTGCTACCTTCTCTTTCTGTCTTTTGTTTTTTCAATACCTTAGTTAACAATTTTTATTATCTTCTCTCTGTTAAAATAACTGGCTTTGGCTGGGCGTGGTGGCTCACGCCAGTAATCTCAGCACTTTGGGAGGCCAAGGTGGGCAGATCACGAGGTCAGGAGATTGAGACCATCCTGGCTAACATGGCAAAACCCCATCTCTACTAAAAATACAAAAAATTAGCCAGACGTGGTGGCGGGCACCTGTAGTCCCAGCTACTTGGGAGGCTGAGGCAGGAGAATGGTGTGAACCTGGGAGGCGGAGCATGCAGTGAGCTTAGGTTGCGCCACTGCACTCCAGCCTGGGTGACAAAGCAAGACTCTGTCTCAAAATAATAATAATAATAATAATAATAATAATAATAATAATAATAATAAATAACTGGTGGTTTCTGGCTTCTGACTGAGTTCTGATTAATCGAATAAGTGAAGTTCTTTCTTTCAACAAGCAAGTGGACCAAAATGCTATATATTTGAATCACATCATCATACTTGGTTTTAGGTTTGAATTTTTTAAAGTTCAGTTTAATGATATGTCCTTTTACTAAAAGTTATACTTAAGCAGCTGAATGAGATTTGTTTCTGCATTTGGTATTTGGATGCAACTTTGAGAATGAATTGATTTTTTTGGATAGTCTTTGCTACTAATTCTATTCTCTTGGAGGCAAATGTTTCTCTGTGCCTCGTTTTCTCCTCACTCTACTGGGGGAAAATAGTGTTTACCATCAGGTGACCTTTACCACACCTTCAGACAGGTGAACTGTAGGTCATATTATCATCTGGCTAGGGACAAAATGACTCGTAGTTGGGAACTTTTCTGAAGTCCGACATTTTAAAATGTTTGTTTGATGGGCAAGTTTGGTTTCTAAAATACCAAACTTACCTCCTTGAATTCTTAAGCAGAATATGCTAAGTATATTTATAATTTTTGCTAACTCAGGATTATAATTTTTACCCTTAAAGTCTGTTCAGCATTAAATACATCTTTCTCCTTAGGGGTCATTGGCAGGTGGAGGGATGTTTCCTTATAAACAAAACTGCCCCAGACTAATCATAATAATGTGGAAGGTAATGAGACAACAGCATCAACTAAGGTTTACAGTTATTGAACTCTTACTAAATGCCAGATGCTTTTTCAGGTCCTTTATACACATCATCTCATTTATTCCTACAGCAACTCTAAAACTGAGGTACTCCTATGATATGGTTTGGCTGTGTGTCTCCAGTCAAATCTCATGTAGAATTGTAATCCCCACATGTCAAGGGAGGGGCCTGGCGAGGGGTGATTGGATCATGTGGGCAGTTTCCCCCATGCTGTTTCTGTGGTAGTGAGTTCTCCTGAGATCTGATGGTTTAAAAGTGTTTGGCAGTTCCCCACTCCCTCTCTCCTGCTGCCATGTGAAGAAGGTCCTTGCTTCCCCTTCACCTTCCTCCATGATTGTAAGCTTCCTGACGCCTCCCCAGCCATGTGGAACTATGAGTCCATTTGATCTTCTTTCTTTGTAAATTACCCAGTCTCAGGCAGTCCTTTATATCTATGTGAAAATTGACTAATACATATGGTTATCTCCACTTTACCGATGAGGAGATGAGAAACTGAATTACTTCCCAAGGTTCTACAGCAAAAATTGACAGAGCCAGAATTAAAGTCAGTCCAATCCCAAAACCCACTCTCCAATTCACTGTTTTTGCATTTTTTTTCTTTTTGCTTTTAATGTATACATTCATTTAGGAAACAAGTTCAGGACTGACCATGTGAAGGTCATTGTACTCAGAACAGTGGGAATTACCAAAAGGACTGAAACACAGCCTTGCCTTCAAGGAATTTATAATCCAGGAAGGCTATCTTTTAAAAAGTACTAAAGTACTGACTATAATACTAAGTGATATGTGAAAAGTGTCTTGAGGGGTAAACTGCCTCTCAGAAGCACCCCAAAGAGCAGGCAGTGCAGCCTGGTGAGATCAGGGAAGTCTATATTGGGCAGGTAGAAGTTAGCCACAATCCTGAAAGAATGCGGGGCTGGAGGTGGAAAGAAGGGCAGGAGGAGAGGGGCAGGCTGGGGGCGGGTATACTTGGGAGAGCTGGGAGCAGAGAGGTAGGTAAGGTAAGTTGGAGCCAGGTTGCTTGGAAGCAAGCTGATTCTTCAGAGACCCTTCCTATTCGTGTCACATTCTTTGCCACGTCCAAGAGCACTGAAGTCATCAAAACTCTGACCTTTAAATGGGCAAGACATTAAAACCTAAAATACTGAAGATGAATAAGAATCTGTAACCAGCCTTTACTATGTGCCAGACACTGGACTAAGCACTTTAACAACCCCAGAAAACAGGTTGATATAGTTTGGCTGTGCCCCACCCAAATCTCAAATTGTAGCTCCCATAATCCCCATATGTCATGGGAGGGACCTGGTGGGGAGTAATTGAATCATGGGGGTGAGTTTTTTCCATGCTGTTCTCATGACACTGAATAGTCTCACAAGATCTGATGGTTTGATAAAGGAGAGTTCTCCTGCAAAAGCTTTCTTGCCTGCCACCATGTAAGACGTAACTTTGCTCTTCCTTTGCCTTCTGCCGTGATTGTGAGGCCTCCCCAGCCATGTGGAACTCTGGTCCATTAAACCTCTTTCCTTTATAAATTTCCCAGTCTCAGGAATGTCTTTATTAGCAACATGAGAACACACTATTACACAGATACTATTATTATCTCCATTTACAATGGGGGAAGTGAGGCAGGGAGAGGTTAAATAACTTGCCCGGGGTCACTCAACTAGTATGTGGCTAAGCCGGGATTTAAGCTCAGCCTGTCTGGCTCTGGAGTCTGATGGTCTTAGTCACTATTATAAAATGCTTTTAAAAAGAAAAAGAATGAAAAGAAAAAGTAAACACTATCTGAAATTTTCCCCTGAAGCAAATGGTGCTCAGAAGGCTCCTCTGGGCACTGCCCCCCCTCAGCCCTGCCCAGGCTGTGAGGTCTCTTCTCTCTGTTGAGCTGAGCCAGGGCCTTGCCAGATGTGGACTTGCCTATCCCCTGGGGGACTGCATGGCCTTGAAGGTGGGACAGTGTCTTACCCTCCAGCACAGGCACACCAAGCAACTTTAGAACAACTCTTTTCTTTCTAGGAAGAGACAAACATCTCTTGGTCACACTCGGCTCTCTATTAGAAAACAGAAGATGTTTCCTCTACTATGATTTTGGAATTTTCACTCAAGTTGGGTCAGTCCTTTCAAGATCCAAAGCTGTCTGTGACTCTTTTCTTTATGTTAGCTGGTCTGGCAGGATTCTGATTTTAGTAAAAAAAAAAATCAGTTTGCCTTTTCTGGATGCCAAGAATAACTGATGGAAATGAGGCAAGTGTAAATGAAAGAAGATTTACTTACAAGGAAAAAGGAATCAATGCAAACCACAGCCTCATTACTGAGGTTTAGAGACTCTGGTGGAACAACGGAGGATGTTTAGTCTTTCCTGAACGACTCAGACTTGTTTCTCATTTCCTGAGATGTCTCTGGAATAGAATTAAAATACAGTATATACTTCATAAAACCAAACTGAACAGAAATTAATCTTTTCTTTATGATTCTGAAGGTAATTTAGGATTTCTATAACAACATGGTGCCCATATTATGAAAGTTATATAGTTTAACAAAAACTAGTCTGATTATTTGAACTTTTGGGGTGTTTAGATTCTCGATAAATAAGAGTATATCATGTTCAGATTTTGCATGGAACTTGTGGAATTAAAATCTAAATTTTAAGATAATAAGAATAAAAAGAAAATCAGAAAATCATATTTCATAACCATTATATAGACTTGGATAGAAATCTAGAGATCGGCTAGACCCATAATCCTTTATCTTCTAGGCTCACAAAGGAAATAGTGTTTGACTAAACCTGAGGGACCTGAGTCTTAGGACTCCCAGCTTAGTGCTCTTTCTGGGCATCTAATATATCTGACTAATAATATATGAGGGGTAAGGATAAGATCCAGCCTTATCTGATTGGTTTTGATATTGGCTCATTCTAAATGGTATGGTTGACCTGTCTGAGGCAACTCAAGATTGAGAGTCCAAATTCACTCTATCACTCTATGTCCTTGATTCTTGCATCTTTCTCCCCCAAATATCATACTGAAAAAGTAAAAAAGTGTGTCGGTGTCAGACACAATAGTACTTATATTCAAATCTGGAATTACAAAGACATTTGCATTTTGCTTTGCCCATATGTTATGGTAAAAATGTGAAGGTTTTAGTGCTTATTTTGCATCTGTACCTCGACTCTAAATCTAAATTTAATTTTCCCTCATTGAACTAAGTAAGCAATATTTTTTTTGGTAAAGTTAATTTAATGCATCTTGATAGAAAAGCAATTAAGGGCACCTTTAGCCATTCTGATGTAGACACTAGAGGCTCTTAAAATACACTGTTGGTTATCCACGCTTGGTATTACCTGGAGATGAGAAGGCTGCACATGAGCTTTAGGCACTTGTGCAAATCATTTGCCTTCACCAGTGTCCATAACAGATCTGCTTTTCCCATAATCCTGCTGAGCAGCCAATAAAGCTACCAGGAGGATCCAGGGCAATGCAAATGCTGCCTCCCAGTACTGTTTGTTATTTTCTAATTTATAGCCACTGCTTTCAGTCTTATCAAGTGGAAGAACAGCCAAAAGGGTTTTCCTTTTCTCTCTCAGTTCAAGCAAAGGCAGCACTAAGGTTCACAGTGAGAATTTTTATTTTATGTTATAACTCTACTTGAAGCTTAGATCTCATAATACTCTTCTTCTGGGTATTATTTTACCTGCCGGCCTGCTGATCTGTTATTATATGAATTGCAAGCTCTAGTCAAAAGGGAGGTGATTTAAGGAGACTGAACTGACCTGACCTGCAATATGAGTCAATTAGTTGGTGCTGGTGGGCCTGAGACAGACTTTTAGTACCTTCTTAGTGCTCAGAGGAACTGAGGCAATTTGAGAAGTTTATTAATTTAATAGCAATTTCACCATCCCTTTGGCTTTAGGCCAGTCCATTCATCCCTCTTAAGTACCTAAGTGTGGTTTTTCTCTCCAGCATCTAATTGTTGCATGGTCATCTGAGAAGGTCAGTAGCTGGTGAGTCCAAGGAAAATGTGGTCAGGATTAAAGTGCTCCAACTTTGCCATTGTTAATTGAGGGAATAAAGCAGCAGAGAAAATGATCAATGAAAAGAGAACTGCATTTGGATAAAAGCAAGGCAAGAAGTATTATATGAAAAGGCAAGTTCAAGACCCAGAGTGGGATTGACTGAGAAAATTGGATTGTGTCAGTTACAGTTATTTGGTTGCAAGTAGCAGAAAGTGATTTGTTACTTAAGCAAAAATAAGTAAAATAATTTTAATTTAAAAATATTAATTGGATACTGGAGTATCTCATTCGCATTCAAGAAGAATTGCTTGAGAGAGTTGCCCCTGGCTCCAATGACGCTCTATTTCTCAGTATTTTCTTTTATTTGTGATATGTTCTGAATGGGTTAAATTGGGACAGATGACCACCCGATGGTCAGGTGATCCATCAGCCATGGCAAGGGTCCGGTAAGATCTCACGATTTAGATTTGACTGCTGAGGGACCACCTCTGGACTCAGGATAGATGCCAGAGAATTGGGGAAACTATCCTCCAAAGTGTTTAAGACAGGTCTTTGTTTGTGGGCTTGAGCAATAAGTATTCACAGCATCTTTCTGGAAAAGTCTTCCATTAGGGCAGCAGGGGCTGGAAGAAAAGGCCCAAGAGTCCGTTTCCGTGATAAAGCATTGTCATGTGCCAGCTTTGTAACTCTGGCTTTACTGTGCCTCAGTTTCCTTATCTGTAAAATATCTACCCTACTTGCCTTACAAAGGCATTGTGAAGATGAAAGGAGGTAATAGGTGTGAAGTGTAACTTGTAGCATGCTCAGACAGGCCTAAGCCTTGTTATGATGCAATTCTATAAGGACTGCTGCTTATCTGGGCTGTCCAGTCTGGGCACGTGAATTCTGCCTTCACTTGGCAGTGGGGTCCACCTAATTGAGATACTTGTCTGCAAAAAGCCTGAAAGGATGCCTCACTTTGAGAATTTATGAAGATAAAATATTTGTGTCAGTTCACAATGATTGAACCTAAGCTATGGAGCTAGAAGCATATCGAGTTTACTAACCAGTATCTTCAGTGTGACAGTAATCTGTAACCACTACCATGTGCAGTGGATTTCTTCCCATTAAGGAGGTGATGCAAATATCTTTGATTTGGTCCAGTTTGTATCTTTTTCTGCTTTCCTTCATCTAGTTCACTGGTGCTCTCTTCTTGTATCCAATGCCATTTTTGAGTGACCTTTTCTCACAGTAGGAATTCCAATTGCAGCTACAGAGAATTTTCAGTTTCTTCATTTCACTCTTCAAAGTGTGGCCTTGTGGTAGACTCTTTACCAACTTTGTCTATTTTTCCAGCTGCTTCTGTTCTTAACTGCATTGGACTTTGGAGGTCCTTGCTTCTGTGATATGCTGTATGGAATGTGTGTTGCTGATGACTAATTGTTCTGGGTGTAACTTCTCTGGGAGACGTCCAGTTCTCCATCCCCCTGCAAAATAAGCCAACTCTGATTTATATGTCTGCGAATCTCTGCTGAGCCATGGCGGTGGTTGTGGAGGGGAGTTGGAGTAGAAATGCTGTTGGAAACAGTACAGTTTGCTATGGCTTCCAGCTCAAGAGCGAGTCAAATGTTGGCTGCTGCTCAAGGTCAAAATTTGGGCAGAGGAGCGGAATTAGGTCTTGTCCTATACAAATGTGATTCTAACGAGAATCCATCCATTCTTATTACTGGCTAAGTGGAAGGCCATGAAGATGGTTTCAAAGTTGGGAAGATGCAACCCTGAACCTTCTCCAGGGCTTCAATGGCATCTCTCAGAGTTGCTGGTGCAGGGATTCACACTCTGCCCTTTTGGGGGTGGACAAGTCACCTCCAGATGGAGGCACAGCATTTAGAAGATGCTTCCTCTGAAAATCCCTCCTGGCTTTTGCATTTAATCATTTCTGACCCAGTAGCATTTAAATCCCAATGCCACCTTTGAGAGCTTTCCCTTACAGAAGGACTGTGGTGCCGCAGGCTGCCCAGACATGTTCGCATGCATGAGGAATAAACAGCATTGACAAGCGAAAAAAATGGGATTATGGGACATTTTTTACTGGCTTCCTGCTTCACTACCTTTCAGCATTTCCCTAGGTAAATTCCATTCTTCACTTTCCCACACCACTTCCAGTGACCAAATATTGTCATTTGACATGGAGCTCCGAGTCAGGCCCAAACCAAGGAAGTGACAGACAGAATAGCATAGGTGCAATGGTGATGCAGGTAACAGCCTGAGAAGCCATTCTGTTACCAAGACTCTTGTCTTAGTGGAAAAATGATCACACTAAAATCCTTGAATGGAATGTTTTCAAGACAGTTTTAATGGCACTTCCTCCCAAGTACATCCTTCCTTTTCAATCCCTGCAGGTTGCCACCCTGCATTCTGGAAGGCTGAATGTAAGAAGAAAATATCAAACATGGAAACCCTTTCAAGGAATGATTTGAGTATATTTATTTTTTTATTTGTTTTCCAAAGACTTTCAGATTAGGAGTTATGCATATTTTAGTCTTAGGTGCGTAAGGTGTAGCATTTAAGAATCATCTCTGTGTTTCTAGAACAAGAGTAGACATAAGAGAGAGGCGAGAAACAACATCCTAGTCAGGATAGACTAGGCTATGCTGTGGTAACAAAGTCTCTCAAATCTCAGCAGTTTGCTAGAACAAAGGTCTATATTTTGTCCAAGCTATAGATTCGTCATGGGTCAGTTGAACTCACTTCCACGTTGCCTTCCTGCTGGGACCTAGGCTAATGGAGCAGCATCTATTGGAAACATCCGTGGTGTTGTTACAGAGGGAAAAAAAGCATGGAAAACCACTCACTGGCTCTTAACGCTTCTGGTCATAAGTGACATATGTCCTTCCTGCTTGAATTCCATTGACTAACATAAGCTATATGGCCACACCTGAGTTCAACAGGGTATGTTTTATCCTCTTGCAGGAGAACTACCACAGAGAAGGCCTCTGGGATATTTGGCAAGATCATAGTAATCCAATCTACTACCCCCAAGGTTACAAAATATTTAGCATGTGATAAAGATACATTTCAAATTATTGAAAGAAAGGATAACACAAGTGGTCCTGGGGAAATTGGTAGTTTGGAAAAATGAAATAAAATGAGGTTGTTATTGCATGTCATGCTTAAAAATAGAATGAATTCAAGCTAAAAAATAAGAAATATAGATCAGTAACTTATAATATTGGGTGTCAAATGCTTCTTTATGTATAAAACCAAAGGTGGACACTATAAAGGCCAAGACTAGTTAGAGCTCATTATAGAAAAATAAAATCCTTTAGTAAGTCAAAAAAAAAAAAAAAAAAAAGACATAAACAGAACTAAAAGCCAACAACAAAGGGATAAAACAACAAAAGGGATAAAAATATTTCCAATTTAAATAGCAAACAGTCAATGCTTTTACTGATAGAGGAGTTCTTACTCATCAGGAAGATAAAGAGGTTGAGTTGAATAGGTTTTTGCTTTTTGGATCAGATTTCCTTTTAACCATGCAGAATCCAGGTGGGACCTTCTCTCATTTTGATTCATTTGGTGCATTTGGCTTCATCCTCTCATTTTGGTGAAGATCCTCTGCTTCACCCTGGGTTCAGGCTGCATTTTGCAGGCTTCCCACGTGACATCCTATGTGGTCAGAATCAAGAGATCATTATCTCAGCCCCTATCCTGCATAGGTGAGGTTGGATTGCTACAGGCTTCTGCAGGAGCAGGCCAAGGACTTCCAAAATCTAATCTCATCTACTCACATCTCACCACCTTCTCCATTGCCACCATCATCCCCCTTGAGCCATTGTGGTCCCTTCCAAACAGCTTTTCTATTCCTGTTCCTGCTTCCCAGAATGCAACCTCTTTATAGCAGTAAATCAACTCCTAGCTTAAAACTCCTGCTTAAAACTCTCCAGTGACTTTCAGGTGCACCTAGAATAAAATCTGACCTTTATCTTGGTTTACAAGGTCCTGTGTGAGCAGGCCCCTCCTAAGTCTCTGACTCGTGGCACCCTCTGTGCACTCTTCAGGCTGCAGCCCTGCGGACCTTCTCCCCCTTTCATCAAATGCAACATGCCTGTTCCTGCCTCTTGGGCATGGCCTTTCTCTCCTGGGTCCCCTCTGCCCAGGAGGCTCCTCCCTGAATCCTCAGATGGCTGGCTCTATTCTCACGTTTCCACACTTAGAATCCTTCTCTGACCATATAATTTGAGCACCAGCCCCTACCCCCATCACTCTTGAGCTCCTTGTACTATTTTGTATTGTTTATAGCAGTTACTGCTTATTCAGTATTATTTGTTTGTGGTTTGTTGTCATTCTCCTCCTACTAGATGGAAAATTTTGTGAGAACAGGACCCTGTCCATCCCCATGTTCACCACTGCATTTCCAGTTCCTGGGACATAGAAGGTGCTCAATAAATATTCCTGGAACGGATGCATTCCTTAGAGGATAGCATCTGTTTAACAAATTTTCTTTTGCTATTTTTATTGACAGCACAACTTTGATGGATTATTGTGCTACACAACCTCCTCCCTGGCAGGGAGAGAGGGGGCACGGGGAGAATGAGGCAGAAAAGTACATCTTTGCTGGAGCCAGAAACTGATGCTTCTGTTTATTGTCTTATGGTATCAGCCTCTAAAAAAGATGTTTTATAGGGCATGGTACTGTATCTCCAAGAAGAATGCAAGCTCTATTTTACAGATGCCTGAGACACAAAGGGCCCTGGTCACTTTTCCAAGGTGTCATGTTTTCTTTTGGCTCAAGCTCATACCCAGAAACCTGGATAAAATTCTGTACTGGAGAACTTGGGGGTTGTCAAAACTCCCAAACTTGTAAGCAAACTGACCAGGAAGCCTTTCAGAAAAACTAAACATCTAATAGATAAACTCCAATAAGCTAAAACTCCACAATCTCACACCATCCCAAATAAGGCAACTGTTTAGCACAATGAGAAAAATATGGAATATGTGTCCAAATAACCTGGATTTAAATCATAGTTTTACCACCAAGAAAAGCTGGGTGAATAGAAAAAAATCATTTCAGTGGCTCACGCCTGTAATCCCAGCACTTTGGGAGGCCAAGGCAGGTGGATCATGAGGTCAGGAGATCAAGACCATCCTGGCTAACGCGGTGAAACTCCATCTCTACTAAAAATACAAAACATTAACCAGGTGTGGTGGCACGTACCCATTGTCCCAACTACTCAGGAGGCTGAGGCAGGAGAATCACTTGAACCCAGGAAGCAGAGGTTGCAGTGAGCCGAGATCGTGCCACTGCACTCCAGCCTGGGCAATGGAGCGAGACTCCATCTCAAAAAGAAAAATTTGTTTTCTCAATCATCATAAAACTGTATTGTTGTTAGGATTACAAAACGAGGCCTGCAAAATTGCTGAATGTGGCATTGGGCATATAACTGGCAGTCAATAAGGGACAGCTGGATCTGAATAAATGTCCAGGCGAGTTGCTATATGAGGAAAGACTTCTCTGCCTCGAGGTACTATGTCATTCTAAAGGCAGACCAAATGTGTGGATGTTTAGGTACTATCAAGTCGGAGGTGCTGTATTTTTTTCTTTTCAAATTATTTGATATTATAGGGGAAAAAGATCAGAACTTCTTGGACATTTTTAGACTTGTTTTACAGTTAAGCATTAATCTGTGTAGAGGAGAGAGCTCTGTATCATTTTTGATGCTTGGAGTTTCAACAGGTATTAATGGTCCCTGTCCTTCCTCTTCCCGTGATTGGTGCCTTGGCTACCATGGCCAGCTATCTCCGATCTTCTGCTGGATCAGCTGCCCATCACCTTGTGCCTTCTCACTGTGGGTACTTTTGATAGTATTGGGCAGACGAGGTGGTGAGTCTCAAAGTCCCACCGTGGCTGGGATCAGAATGATCAGAATGTTTCTAAGGGAGTCCCAACTCTGCCACTGAGACGTGTGAGCAAAGCCCATGCTTCTTTTGCATTTATCCTCTCTGTTTTCATTCAGTGCCTCTGCAGACCCTAATGTCCTAGGGCGTGGTGTGGATGGTTCTCCTCAGAGAATGGCTCTGAGTAACCTCATCTCTGATGCCAGACAGCAGTCACGGGGGATGTCTGCATCCTGCTCTCTGCCTCCACTCCAGACATTGCCTGAGCACACCCTTTGTCAGGGGAGCAGTCCCTATTTCCCACAGTCTAGGAGGGTGTTGCCAAAACCTTCTGTTTGATTCTTCAGGCAATAGATGAAATTTGTCACCTGAATCAACGCAATGCTTGGTGACAAGCACAGCATCAAGAGTTCTATCCTAATATAAGTGAAACTCTATATACATTTTAGGTATCTTTGAGCCTTTTTTCATTGAACTTTAATGGAATTAGAAGTACTTCTGCCCTTTTCAAAAAATAGTTATTCTTAATAAGAACATATGAACATGTGCTTACTATTCTTAATAACTATTTTTTGAAAAGGGACAGGAGCATTGCAAACAGGAAAGAAAATAAAGGGATAGCAGTGAAACAGAAATTTTGCATGGCAGTTTTTGAAAAGTAAAGGAGATATAGTAGGAGAAAAAACTCCAAGACTTACAAAGACACTTCCTGCAGAAGGTAGGAGACCAGCGGGGAGGCTGCTATGATAATACAGGAAAGAGACAGGAGAGCAGGGTGGCAGCAGCAGTGGCAATGATGAGCAGTGGTAAGATCTGAAATCCAACAGCATTGTTCACAGATTGGACATGAGTTGTGATGAAAACAGGTGCCAAGGATGACTCAAACAATTTTGGCCTATGCAACTGAAAGGATGGGATTGCCATTTCCTGAGATAGGAAGGTGGAGCAGGATAGTGGGGACAAGGGAGCTTAAAGAGTTGAGTTTTGTAGGTGTTCAGTTTGAGTTTGAGATGCCCACTTAATAGAAATCTGAGTAGAAGGGTTGAGAAGGCAGTCACATATATGAAAAAATATATATCATTCATATGCAGTTTGAGAGAAAAAGCCAGCCATAGGGTATATATCTCAGAACCACAGCATAGCATATAGATGGTGTTTAAACATTATCTATCTATCTATCTATCTATCTATCTATCTATCTATCTATCTATCTATCTATCTATCTAATCTATCTAGAGGGAGAGAGATTACTTTAAGAAATCCTGGGTGTCTAGACTGGGCAACTGGAGGGATAGTGGCTGCACACCTCTGTTTACCTTTCATCTCGTTTTTCAGAGTGTGTTCTGTTCTGTTTGGTTTTAATGTTCGGAGAGTTTTGTTTTAGTATTCCAAGTGGCCCTACACCCATCATTTAGTGTATGTTATGTTATGAATGTGTTAGCTCTGAACACCATTCCCAGGACCATTCTCTGGTTGGGGTAAATAGGGTAGAGGTTGAGCCAAGGGTCAGTTGTACTTTGACTAGCATTCCTCAGCATTTTAAAAACAGCGCTATTAACATATAGTTCACATACCACGTAATTCACTCAAAGTGAATTACATTTTTTGTATATTCATAGACTGTGCAAACATTCCCACAGTCAATTTTAAAACACTTCCATCATCTTCAGAAGAAACCCAATGGCCTTTAGCTATCACTCCCTAGCCCCTACCCTGCCCTCAGCCATAGGCACCCATTAGTCTACTCTCTGCCTTATGGAGTTTCCTGTTCTGGACATTTTATAGAAAGGGAATTATGCGACATGTGGTCCTTTGTGACTGTTTCTTTCACCTGCATGTTTTCATGTTCTTTCATGTCAGAGCAGGTATTATTACTTCAACCATTTCTTACAGCTGAATATTCCAATGTATGGATGGACTCCATACATTGGTGTATGGTAATGCTGCTATTAACGTGGTGTACGAGTTTTTGTGTGGACATATCCCCCAGTATGTTTAGGATCTGCCTGAAACCCCTGACCATGTCAGGGACAAAATAAGCAGAAGGGTGTTGGATGTGGTCCAATAACCTCACATTTACCTTGTGAAGGGAAGGAGTTTCAGTTTCAGTTCAGCATAGGAAGCACAATCTCTTGTTTGTTTTACCAGAAAGACATTCTTTGTTTCGCTCCTACTCTGTACCAACCATTTTCTCCTAGATGCTAAGAAAGAGGAAGAAGACAGGGCAAAATTCAAGCACCTACGTAATTTACCCGTCGCTAATATTCAACCTAAACCTCCCTCTAACCACTGAACCCTTCACTCACTCCCATTTATACCCTCCATATTGTATTAATGCTCCCCTTTCCCCTGGATGCTTATGAGTATTTCAGATAAGTGTAACTGATCACCTCCTCTTTCTGCTTCCTCCTCCCCTGCTAGAGACTTGGCCACCTGCCAATCACAGCAGAGCACCTTAATTCCTTCAGCACATGGTCAAGGGGTCCCCTGTGTGTGCAGCTCCAGGTGTAACTCAGCTGCCAAAGCAAAAAGAGCACAGCTGCTTCTCAGCTTTCCAGGTCATCGGGAGGGGGCTAATGACAAGTGGGCCTCTAAGATACCCTCTGGGAGTCTACCCTTGGTAACCTTTGGGGAGTCACGCAAGCAGTTTGACTTAGGCCATCCCATGTGTCCTAATAACACTGTCTCATGTGAATTAAATAGCTTATTTTTAAAAATTCTCTCTCACTAAATTGTCATCTTCTTGTGGGCAAGGACTGTGTCTTATTCATCCTTGCAGCCTCAACACTGTGCCTGGCATCCACAGACAATGCATTTTGCTTAGTTGAATAGAATGCTCAAGACCCTCAAGAAAGGGAGAAGAGAAATTACATTTACAAAGCACCTACTGTGTGCCAATCACTATAGTAGTCCACTTTATGTTTTATTAAACTCAGTCCTTAGAGCTAGAGTCAGCTGCAAGGGAAGATGATAACCACTATTTTACTGATGAAGAAGCTAGACTCCCTCCCTCAGAGGTTGAGGAGTGTGCTAGAGGTCACACAACCACGAAATGGCAACATTAAATTCAAACCTGGTGACTCCAAAGCCTATTCTCTTCACATCATGACACAGCCTCCAAGTCTGGTTGTGAGAAAGCATCAGACAGCAGGCATCCATTCCTTCATGCGTTCTTCAGTTCACGTAGATAAGTACTGAGTGTTAATTATGCATTACATACTGTGCTAAGTTCTAAAGCACAAAAATAAATAAGACATGGCTCAGCCTAGGAAGGGAGATAAGTGAAAACAATCATTAATTATATCAGAATGTCAGGTATGGCACTGTGAAGGATCTGATAGGAGAACCACCAACCTCAGCTTCTGGGCCACAAGAAATGCCATCAATAATTAGTGCCAGAAGAGTGTCTCTAGGGACCTACAGGAGTCAGCCAGTGAGTCAGAGGGGTAGAGTAAAGGGATGGGCTTAGATCCTCATTGGTAACATGGGGACAATGATACTCTCTACCCCATAGGAATTTTGTGGGGATTAAATGAGTTAATTCAAGAGCATAAAATAATGCCTGACACACAATATGTTCTCAGTCTATTGTAGCAGCTGTTATCATTATTTATCTTAGATGAGCCAATCATTTGATGAAAAGTATCAGAACTGTTCAGGATAAACCAGAGATGAGAACGTGGCTGCAGAGTGCATTTGCCCAGAATCCTGAATCCTGAATCCTCCCGACTTGCTGACTGTCTGACTTGAGCTGTTTAACAATTCTGGCCTCTGGTTTCTCCTCTGTACCTTCTCAGGGTTGTTGTAAGGATTGAGACAAAACAGGTCATATGCTTAAATCAGCACTTGGCAAACAGTAAATACCGTCACCTTCTGGGCTGTTGCAAGGTGCTGTGGAAGCACTGAGAAGGGTTACATGAACTAGACTGTCAGGGAAAGCTTCCCCCAGGAGCCAAAGCTTGCCTGGGTATGGAAAGTGCCACAAGGTGAGCCAAAGCTTACCTGGGTGTGGAAAGTTACCGGGTAGGTTAACCAGTCCTGAGGAGCAAGGACAGTAGCCTGGTCAGAATGACACTGTTAAAACTCAGAAATGTGGTGTAGCTCAGTGAGTCCTGAGAACTGGAAGCAGCTGAAAGATGTTGGAAAATAGAGGGTGACGGCCACAGTGTCAGCAGGTCTGGAGAATGGGGGTGCATATTGCAGAGTAAGCAAAAGGGTTGGAACTCTATGCTGGAAACTGCCTGGCTCTGTTTCACGCATCTGAAGGGGGTGCTCTCAACTTCTTTCTTAGTGGGAATTCCCCAGAATATTACTAGTATGCTGTTGTTTGCCAACACATGCCATCCATTTTGAGTTACACCATTGTTTTTTTCCCCTATTTCTAAGTCTCTGAGATGGGGGCACATCTTCCAGCTGATGCTGGTACAATTCCTGCCCACCTGGACTGAAGGTGAGGTCTTCCAGGGAGGGTTTGCCTTTGCTTTGGCCAGTCATCAAGGACACTATCTTAAGTTCTCTGGTTAGGGGTTTTGGAGTTACACTGGCAGTGTCAATTCCAACAACAAAGCCGCATGAACAGCTTGTAGTTCAAATTCTCCAGGCAGATTTGCTCCTTCCCCCATCAGCAACAAACAAGTTTTCTTGCTGTCTCTTTTTTTGTAAGTTGTGTTCATTTCTCATTTAAACTTGCACTGAAGAATAGCTGCTTCTTATCCCAGCTTTATATAGGGCTTCCTATTAGACTACCCATTTGGAGCATATTTTTTCTTTCTTATTAGTTACTTTTGTGTCTTAATCAATAGCACCTCGGGTTCGGTGGAAAACAGTACTTAATTTCATGAATGGATGGTCTCCTTAATACCTATTGATTTCCAAAAGGAAAGTCAATGCTGAGGTGATGTTTATTTAGTGTGTGCGAATCTATCCTTTACCCATGCGATACAGGATGTTGTCCTAAACACAGAAGTCACTCTATGTATTCCAGACATAAAGCATTTAGCACAGAATTGAGAGTTTTCATGGAAGAGCTGGGGATGCAGAGGTAAGGGCAACTGCTTGCTGGAGACCAGGGTTGATGATGGTGGTGATCTCAGCCAGGACACCGGAGCAGGATGCTCTCAAATGCTCGTGGAAATGGCTGCAATTCTCAAGAATCTTAGAGACACTTCATAAACTACCTCAATCTGCTGAGGCGAAGCAGGTGGTTCTTAGAGTTCTTTGGGAACCACTGGGAATCTCCCTTCTGCTTCCACATCTGTCTGCAACCACCTCTGGAAAATAATAACGGTTTCTGCGCCATTTCTGCATTCCAAATCTCCAGTGAATTTCTTTCAGTGGCAAATTCTAACCTGGATCCATGCTAGGAAGAAAATTCACAAAACCTGGTTGCCAGACTTAGAGTGGCAGCAGTGCTGAGTTGATAACGGATCAACCAACACACAGGGGAACCAATGCCTTTTTCCAAGAGCAGTTTATTACTGTATATATATATATATATACACACACACACACACACACATATATATATTTTTTAAGACCACTGGTGAAGAGGAACAGTGGGCATGTGACATTTAAAGACTCCACCAACCACATTTCTCCCATTTCAATTTTTGGCTCTTCTACCATCAATGATAGTTAATAGGGACCCACTGGTTCTGAATTAATGCTAATGAATTATAAAATTCATCTGCATATGTCCAAAAAGCAAAATTCTGAGATTCTCCAAGATATATTAAAGTCTCTGATCTTTGGGCTTAGTCCCCGGCTGGCATGTGAGGGGTTGCGTGAGGAGGTGGGAAAGGGGACAGAGAAGGGTGCTGATACTGGGACCTCACATGGCCCCTGAGTGACCAACAGGCAAACGCCAGCAGTGTCTCAGCATCTCTCTTCAATCAGCATTCATAAAGCAACCTCTGTCGACAGGTTCGTGTTAGTCTCTTAAAAGATAGAGGAAAGACATGACCACATGACCTTGATTTTCTGGGAATTCATAATTGATTTGGGCAGATATATGAAGCAGCCCTGTCTCCATCTCCTGTCTCTCTTTCGAGGAGGATGCTCCTGGAAATCTGGGCCAGCCACAGAACCCTGTTTGTGCTGCGGATGCTGTGTGGAGAGGTTTTGCAATGCCCGAGGGAGGCTGGCACACCAGGGATGGAGAGACAGTCAGCCGGAGCCCAGTGAGAGCTGGCAAGTTTCTCCTGCCCCAGGCAGGAAACTCTGCACTATTTAGAAGTGTCACAGCAACTCCTGAAAATGTTAATCAGATTGCACACACAACAAAGAAGGAGGGAAGGGGAATATGACTGATCAGAAACACCTTGTTTTTTTTTTTTTTTGGACATGTATAATAATTTACTGTTGTAATTCCTTTATACCATGTGTTAGACAACTTAGCTAATATGTTAATTGATTTATACAATTCCTTTCCATTTTCAAATGGAATCTTATGTAAGAAACACCTCTTAATAAGACAGCTGTAAATGTCCTATTCGAAAAGCAGCTGGTCCCTGCCATGTTCAGGCATCAATATATTTCACATCATATTAAGACCATACAGGTAATCTGTACTAAGCCACTCTTATTATTTCTATTTGGTATTTATTTTAGTCAGCTGGGGGGTTTTTGACAATTACATTTAATTTGGATATTTATGAATAGGAGTTCAAAGAAACAAACTCTGCTGCTTTTCTGCCTCCCTACCTGTTTTCTTAAGCACTTGTAGAAATAAATAACCAAATTACTCCTATAGGAGGAGTTCGGCAAGCTACATCGTTTGGGTCAAATCTGGTTTGCTACCTGTTCTGTAAATAAAGTTTTATTTACAAATAAGACTTCATTTGTAAATAAAGTCTTATTTACAAGCCACGCTTATTCATAAGCCATGCTTATTCATAAGCCATGCTTGTTCATTTGCATATTGTCGATAACTACTTGTATGCCGAGTTGTGCAGTTAGGAGAGAGACTTGTATGGCCTATGAAGCTTAAATATATTCACTATGTAACTGTTTCAAGAAAAAAAAAAGCTCTCCAGACACTGCTGTTTAAGAATATAATTTTTAGCATAATAACTCAACTCCAGTTCAAAACAAATTTCCCTTTTAAAGGTTACCTTCCTAATCCCTCACTCTTTCTTGGCAAAAAGCATGTTTCGACATTGATTTTGACCAGACTTGGGTTCTAATCCCAAACTTTCACAGACATCTAACAACAGCTAAACAGAATTAAAAGTAAATTTTATGCATAGACTCCACAATGCTGCTTCCTCCAATGCATGCAAGGTATTGAGAATTAAGCATGTTGAATTTTAGCAGAAATTCACAAGGAGGGGAATCAGAGCAGTTCTAAACCAAAATCATGGCAGCAACACCACATGTGAATCTCATGCACATCATCTAGCCAGGGCAGTGAGAATGCATTTCACGATAGGGAACAAAGCTCCAAGTTATAATTAAGCTAACTGATCATTTCAAATGTTTAGTCTTCTCTGCTTGATAAAAGCAATAATAGGAGAGCTTATCAAGCAGATGTGTAAGTTAATCATAAACTTCTTCCGGCTTCCCATTTCCCAAGGACCAAGTGTATCTTTGTCTTTGAGTACAGCAGGCCTGTGTGATTCCAGTCTGCAGTCCTATTGTGCAGCTCTGTACTGAGAACACAAGAGCATATAATGCCCTTCTGTTCAAAGGTCAGCTCAGTGCTGTCTCGTAGACAATGGCACCAAAATGTATTTTGTTCACGCGTGGTAGATGGATGATTTCCCCACATGTACTGGGCTCTCCTGTTTCTCTGACCCCATTTTCCACCTCTCTGACTCTGGCCCCCTGCTTGCTACTTTCTTCCGAAATATCAACTTGGCTCCCTAACCTGCCTCAGGTATCTACTTAAATGTCCCCTTAACACAGAAGCCTTCCTTGATTGCAGTTTCTAACAGAGAACCCTGGCCCTTTACAGGCAAAAGGCTTTTCCAACCCCTGCTGTTTAGGAACATAACCTCTCCAACACTCTCTATTCTCTATAAAAGCCTTTTTATATTTTTCATAGCATGTATTGCCATCTGATATGTCATATGCTTATTCATTGGTTTTGTGCTGCTTGTTTCCTCCATTGAAGGCAGACACTTTGACACTTAGATTTATTGACTGATGAATAACCGGCTTCCAGATCATCTACCTGGCAAGTAGTAGGTATTTGGTAAAAGTTTTTGAATGGATAAATGTGCGTTTCTGTAGGTAGTGAAGTTTGGTTTTCATTTAGAAAGGGGGGGGAAAAAGAGGTATCTTGTCTTATGCTTATTAAGCCTTCCATTTTATTAATGGCAGTGCAATGAGGTCATTGAGAAAACATATTTTATTCACAAACAAACCCAAGTTCAAGTCTTTACTCTGCCATTTAACAACTACGTCTGTAACTTAACCTTTCCAACCCTCAATTTCTTAAACTGTAAAATAAGTACACTAGTAGTTATTTCACAGATTTGTTGGGATTCCATGAGATGATAAACATAAAGTATTTACTGTGACATATAATTTGTATTTTAAAACATCTGCTGGGCTTGGTGGCTCACGCCTGTAATCCCAGCACTTTGGGAGGCCAAGGTGGGAGGATTGCTTGACTTCAGGAGTTTGAGACCAGCCTGGGCAACATGGTGAGACCCCATCTCTACAAAAAATTTTAAAAATTAGCCAGGCATGGGCAGGGCGCAGTGGCGCACGTCTGTAATCCCAGCACTTTAGGAGGCCGAGGTGGGAGGATTACAAGGTCAGGAGTTTGAGACCAGCCAGCCCAATATGGTGAAACCCCATCTCTACTAATAATACAAAAAATTAGCCGAGTGTGGTGGCAGGTGCCTGTAGTGCCAACTACTCGGGAGGCTGAGGCAGGAGGATGGCATGTACCTGGGAGGTGGAGCTTGCAGTGAGCCGAGATGGTGCCACTGCACTCCAGCCTGGGCGACAGAGCCAGACTCTGTCTCAAACAAAACAAAACAAAAAAACGCAAAAAAAATAAAACAGAAAAAAGTAAAATAAAATAAAATAAATTAGCCAGGCATGGTGGTCTGTGCCTGTAGTGTCAGCTACTCAGGTGGCTGAGGTGGGAGGATCACTTGAGCTTGGCAGATAGAGGATGCGGTGAGCTGTATTTGCACCACTGCACTCCATCCTGGGCATCAGAGTGAGACCCTGTCTCAAAGAACAAACAAAAACAGAACAAAAATACATTGTGACTAATGCCTGTAATCCCAGCACTTTGGTAGTCTGAGGAAGGTGGATTGCTTGAACTCTGGAGTTCTGTAGCGGGGCAGCATGGTAAAACCTCGTCTCTACAAAAAATACAAAAATTATCCAGGTGTGGTGGTGCTTGCCTGTGGTTCCAGGTACTTGGGGGACTGAGGTGGGAGAATTACCTGAGCCTGGGAGACGGAGGTTGCAGTGAGCTGAGATCATGCCGCTGCATTCCAGCCTGGGTGACAGAGGGAGACCCCCCTCTCAAAAAACAAAAACAAAAACAAAAACCCATTATCTTTGTTATTTCACAGAATTCAATAATGCACACATTTCAGTTTAAGTTGACTGTCACCTGATTCCTGAATCTGGACTGATATTGGATAACGAACTGCTAAAACAGAACCTTTACTGTGATTTCAGGAAAAATGCTTAACATGATTATATGACAGATTGAAAGTGAAGTTATTAAAGGATAGAAGAAAACTGAAAATGAATTCAGTTGGGGGGTCATGTGTTTGGTATTTTTGCTTTATATAAACCTTTTAAAATGTATTTAGTCAAATTGATCTGTCTTTTCCTTTATGACTTTTAGGTTTTGTACCATAGAAAAAAGGCTTTCCCTACTCAAAGGTCGTAAGTACATTAATACAATATTCTCTTCTAAAATTGTTCTGGCTATTTTTTTACATTTAAATTTTAGATATGTCTAGAATTTATTTTCATATATGATTTTTTTGAAATAGCTCTCCATGTATCCATAATGAACTAAATCACTGTCCCAGTACTGCAGTATTGATAATTTATACTATCATTAATACTCTTAAATAGCTAGTAGAGTTCATCTTTTTCTTTTAGGGTTTTTCAGAAATTTCGTGATTTTTCTCAGATGTTAATTTCAGTTGTAAACTAGCCTTTTGATAGTTTATTCACTATCATACACAGTTTATTAAAAATTTTCTTATCATTACAATATTGAATCTTTCTACAAGATAACTGCTACTTTGTATTTGGCTACTTTTATGCCCTTTGGTCAAATTTTAAAGTTCTAAAAATATATATGTTAAGTTTGTTCTTAGATATTTTATAATGTTTTCAGATATTATTATAAATGAGCTATTGTCTTCCATTACATTTTTATAACTCACTATTATTTGACACAGAAAAACTTTTTAAAAATTTTTTAAATGTTTTTCTTTTCTATTATTATACTTTGAGTTCTGGGGTACATGTGCAAAACGTACAGGTTTGTTACACAGGTATACATGTGCCATGGTGGTTTGCTGCACCCATCAACCTGTCATCTACATTAGGTATTTCTCCTAATGCTATCTCTCGCCTAGCCCCCCACCCCCTAGTAGGCCCCGGTGTGTGGTGTTCCCCTCCCTCTGTCCATGTGTTCTCATTGTTCACCTTCCACCTATGAGTGAGAACATACAGTGTTTGGTTTTCTGTTCTTGTTTTAGTTTGCTGAGAATGATGGTTTCCAACTTCATCCATGTCCCTGCAAAGGACATGAGCTCATCGTTTTTATGGCTGCATAGTATTCCATGGTGTATATGTGCCACATTTTCTTTATCCAGTCTATCATTGATGGACATTTGGGTTGGTTCCAAGTCTTTGCTATGGTGAACAGTGCTACAATAAACATACGTGTGCATGTGTCTTTATAGTAGAATGATTTATAATCCTTTGGGTATATACTCAGTAATGGGATTGCTGGGTCAAATGGTATTTCTGGTTCTAGATACTTGAGGAATCACCACACTGTCTTCCACAATGGTTGAACTAATTTACACTCCCACCAACAGTGTAATAGCATTCCTATTTCTCCACATCCTCTCCAGCATCTGTTGTTTCCTGACTTTTTAATGATAGCCATTCTAACTGGCGTGAGATGGTATCTCATTGCGGTTTTGATTTGCATTTCTCTAATGACCAGTGATGATGAGCTTTTTTTCATATGGTTGTTGGCTGCATAAATATCTTCTTTTGAAAAGTGTCTGTTCATATCCTTTGCCCACTTTTTGATGAGGTTGTTTTTTTTTTTTTTTTGTAAATTTAAGTTCTTTGTAGATTCTGGATATTAGCCTTTTGTCAGATGGATAGATTGCAAAAATTTTCTGCCATTCTGTAGGTTGCCTGTTCACTCTGATGATAGTTTCTTTTGCTGTGCAGAAGCTCTTTAGTTTAATTAGATCCCATTTGCCAATTTTGGCTTTTGTTGCCATTGCTTTTGGTGTTTTAGTCGTGAAGTCTTTGACCATGCCTATGTCCTGAATGGTATTGCCTAGGTTTTCTTCTAGGATTTTTATAGTTATAGTTCTTACATTTAAGTCTTTAATCCATCTTGAGTTAATTTTTGTATAAGGTGTAAGGAAGGGGTCCAGTTTCAGTTTTCTGCATATGGCTAGTCAGTTTTCCCAGCACTGTTCATTCAATAGAGAATCCTTTCCCCGTTGCTTGTTTTTGTCAGGTTTGTCAAAGATCAGATGGTTGTAGATGTGTGGTGTTATTTCCGAGGCCTCTGTTCTGTCCCATTGGTCTATATATTTGTTTTGGTAACAGTACCGTGCTGTTTTGGTTACTGTAGCCTTGTAGTATAGTTTGAAGTCAGGTAGCATGATGCCTCCAGCTTTGTTCTTTTTGTTTAGGATTGTCTTGGCTATGTGGGCTCTTTTTTGGTTCCATATGAAATTTAAAGTAGTTTTTTCCAATTCAGTGAAGAAAGTCAATGGTAGCTTGATGGGGAGAGCATTGAATCTGTAAATTACTTTGGGCAGTATGGCCATTTTCATGATATCGATTATTCCTATCCATGAACATGGAATGTTTTTCCATTTATTTGTGTCCTCTCTTATTTCCTTGAGCAGTGGTTTTGTAGTTCTCCTTGAAGAGGTCCTTCACATCCCTTGTAAGTTGTATTCCTAGGTATTTTATTCTTTTTGTGGCAATTGTGAATGGGAGTTCTCTCATGATTTGGCTCTCTGTTTGTCTGTTATTAGTGTATAGGAATGCTTGTGATTTTTCACATTGATTTTGTATCCTGAGACTTTGCTGAAGTTGCTAATCAGCTTGAGGAGATTTGGGGCTGAGACAATAGGGTTTTCTAAGTATACAATCATGTCATCTACAAACGAAGAAAATTTGACTTCCTCTTTTCCTATTTGAGTACCTTTATTTCTTTCTCTTGCCTGATTGCCCTGGCCACAACTTCCAATACTATGTTGAATAGGAGTGGTGAGAGAGGGTATCCTTGTCTTGTGCTGGTTTTCAAAGGAAATGCTTCCAGTTTTTGCCCATTCAGAATGATATTACCTGTGGTTTTGTCATAAATAGCTCTTATTATTTTGAGATACATTTCATCAATACCTAGTTTATTGAGAGTTTTTAGCATGAAGGGCTGTTGAGTTTTGTCAAAGGCCTTTTCTGCATCTATTGAGATAATCATGTGGTTTTTGTCAGTGGTTCTGTTTATGTGATGGATTACATTTATTGATTCGCATATGTTGAACCAGCCTTGCATCCCAGGGATGAAGCTGACTTGATCATGGTGGATAAGCTTTTTGATGTGCTGCTGGATTCAGTTTGCCAGTATTTTATTGAGGATTTTCACATCGATGTCCATCAGGGATACTGGCCTGAAATTTTCTTTTTTGTTGTTGTCGTGTCTCTGCCAGGTTTTGGTATCAGGATGATGCTGGCTTCATAAAATAAGTTAGGAAGGATTCCCCTTTTTTCTATTGTTTGAAATAGTTTCAGAAGGAATGGTACCAGTTCCTCTTTGTACCTCTGGTAGAATTTGGCTATGAATCTGTCTGGTCCTGGACTTTTTTCTGTTGGTAAGCTATTAATTACTGCCTCAATTTCAGAACTTGTTATTGGTCCATTCAGAGATTTGACTTCTCCCTGGTTTAGACTTGGGAGGGTGTATATGTCCATTAATTTATCCATTTCTTCTAGATTTTCTAGTTTATTTGCATAGAGGTGTTTCTCTGATGGTAGTTTGTATTTCTGTGGGATCAATACTGATGTCCCCTTTATCATTTTTTACTCTATTTGATTCTTCTCTCTTTTGTTCTTTATTAGTCTGGCTAGTGGTCTATCTATTTTGTTGATCTTTTCAAAAAACAAGCTCCTGGATTCACTGATTTTTTGAAGGGATTTTCATATCTCTGTCTCCTTCAGTTCTGCTCTGATCTTAATTATTTCTTGTCTTCTGCTAGCTTTTGAATTTGTTTGCTTTTGCTTCTCTAGTTCTTTTCATTGTGATGTTAGGGTGTCGATTTTAGATCTTTCCTGATTTCTCTTGTGGGCATTTAGTGTTATAAATTTCTCTCTAAACACTGCTTTAAATGTGTCTCAGAGATTCTGGTACATTGTGTCTTTGTTCTCATTGGTTTCAAAGAACATCTTTATTTCTGTCTTCATTTTGTTATTTACCCAGTAAGTCATTCAGGAGCAGATTGTTCAGTTTCCATGTAGTTGTGTGATTTTGTGTGAGTTTCTTAATCCTGAGGTCTAACTTGATTGCACTATGATCTGAGAGGCTGCTTGTTATGATTTGTGTTCTTTTGCATTTGCTCAGGAGTGTTTTACTTCCAATTATGTGGTCAATTTTAGAGTAAGTGCGATGTGGTGCTGAGAAGAATGTATATTCTATTGATTTGGGGTGGGGAGCTCTGTAGATGTCTGTTAGGTCCACTTGATCCAGAGCTGAGTTCAAGTCCTGGATATCCTTGTTAATGTTCTGTCTCATTGATCTGTCTAATATTGACACTGGAGTGTTAAAGTATCCCACTACTATTGTGTGGGAATCTAAGTTTCTTTGTAGGTCTCTAAGAACTTGTTTTATGAATCTGGGTGCTCCTGTATTGGGTGCATATGTATTCAGGATAGTTAGCTCTTCTTGTTGCATTGATCCCTTTACCATTAAGTAATGCCCTTCTTTGTCTCTTTTGATCTTTGTTGGTATAAAGTCTGTTTTATCAGAGGCTAGGATTGCAATCCCTGCTTTTTTTGTTTTGTTTTGTTTCCCATTTGCTTGGTAAATATTCCTCCATCCCTTTATTTTGAGCCTATGTGTGTCTTTGCGAGTGAGATGGGTCTCCTGAATACAGTACACTGATGGGTCTTGATTCTTTATCCAATTTGCCAGTCTGTGTCTTTTAACTGGGGCATTTAGCCTGTTTACATTTAAGGTTAATATTGTTATGTGTGAATTTGATCCTGTCATTATGATGCTAGCTGGTTGTTTTGCCCATTAGTTGATGTAGTTTCTTCATAGTGTCGACGGTCTTTACAATTTGGTATGTTTTTGCAGCGGCTGGTACCAGTTGTTCCCTTCCATGTTTAGTGCTTCCTTCAAGAGCTCTTGTAAGGCAGGGCAGGTGGTGACAAAATCTCTCAGCATTTGCTTGTCTCTAAAGGATTTTATTTTTCCTTTGCTTATGTAGCTTAGTTTAGCTGAATATGAAATTCTGGGTTGAAAATTCTTTTCTTTATGAATGTTGAATATTGGCCCCCACTCTCTTCTGGCTTGTAGGGTTTCTGCCGAGAGATCTGCTGTTGGTCTGATGGGCTTCCTTTTGTGGGTAACCTGTCCTTTCTTTCTGGTTGCCCTTAACCTTTTTTCCTTCATTACAACCTAGGTGAATCTGATGATTATGTGTCTTGGGGTTGTTCTTCTCGAGGAATATCTTTGTGGTGTTCTCTGTATTTCCTGAATTTGAATGTTGGCCTGCCTTGCTAGGTTGGGGAAGTTCTCCTGGATAATATCCTGAAGAGTGTTTTCCAACTCGGTTCCATTCTTCCCATCACTTTCAGGTACACCAATCAAATGTAGATTTGATCTTTTCACATAGTCCTATATTTCTTGGAGGCTTTGTTTGTTTCTTTTAATTTTTTTTTCTCTAATCTTGTCTTCTCACTTTATTTCATTAAGTTGATCTTCAATCTCTGTTATCCTTTCTTCTGCTTAATCAATTCGGCTATTGATACTTGTGGATGCTTCACGAAGTTCTTGTGCTGTGTTTTTCAGCTCCATCAGGTCATTTATGTTCTTCTCTGAACTGGTCATTCTAGTCAGCAATTCCTCTAACCTTTTTTCAAGGTTCTTAGCTTCCTTGCATTGGGTTAGAACATGCTCCTTTGGCTCAGAGGAGTTTGTTATTACCCACCTTCTGAAGCCTACTTCTGTCAGTTCATCAAACTCATTTTCTATCCAGTTTTGTTCCCTTGCTCGCAAGGAGTTGTGATCCTTTGGAGGAGAAGAGGCATTCTGGTTTTTGGAATTTTCAGCCATTTTGCGCTGGTTTCTCCCCATCTTCATGGATTTATTTACCTTTGGTCTTTGATGCTGGTGACCTTTCGATGGGGTCTCTGAATGGATGTCCCTTTTGTTGATGTTGATGCTATTCCTTCCTGTTTGTTAGTTTTCCTTCTAACAGTCAGGCCCCTCTGCTGCAGGTCTGCTGGAGTTTGCTGGAGGTCCCCTCCAGACCCTGTTTGCCTGGGTATCACCAGCAGAGACTGCAGAACAGCAAAGATTGCTGCCAGTTCCTTTCTCTGGAAGCTTGGTCCCAGAGGGGTGCCTACCAGATGCTAGCGAGAGCTCTCCTGTATGAGGTGTCTGTTGGCCCCTACTGCGAGGTGTCCCCCAGTTATGATACACAGGGGCCAGGGACCCACTTGAGGAGGCAGTCTCACCCTTAGCAGAGCTTGAATGCTGTGCTGGGAGATCTGCTCTCTTCTTAGCCATCAGGCAGGGAAGTTTAAGTCTGCTGAAGCTGCACCAACAGCCACCCCTTCCCCCAGGTACTCTGTCCCAGGGAGATGGGGGTTTTATCTATAAGTCCCTGACTGGGGCTGCTGCCTTTTTTTCAGAGATGCCCTGCCCACAGAGGAGGAATCTAGAGAGGTAGTCTGGCCACAGTGGCCTTGCTGAGCTGTGGTGGGCTCCACCCAGTTTGAACTTCCAGGTGGCTTTGTTTACACTGTGAGGGTAAAACCACCTACTCAAGCCTCAGCAATGGCAGACTCCCCTCCCCTCAGCAAGCTCTAGCATCCTAGGTTGACCTCAGACTGCTGTGCTGGCAGCCAGAATTTCAAGCCAGTGGATCTTAGCTTCTGGTCTCCATGGGGGTGGGACCCAGTGAGCCAGACCACTTGACTCCACAGCTTCAGCCCCCTTTCCAGGGGAGTGAACAGTTCTGTCTTGCTGGCATTCCAGGTGGCACTGGGGTATGAAAAAAACCTCCTGCAGCTAGCTCAGTGTCTGCTCATATGGCTGCCCAGTTTTGTGCTTGAAACCCAGGGCCCTGGTGGCATAGGCACCAGAGGGAATATCCTGTTCTGCGGGTTGCGAAGACCACGGGAAAAGTGCAGTATCTGGGCCAGAGTGCACTGTTCCTCATGGCATAGTCCCTCGGGGCTTCCCTTGGCTGGGGGTGGGGGGAATCCCCTGACCCCTTGTGCTTCCCAGGTGAGGCGACGCCCCATCCTGCTTTGGCTCGCTCTCCATGGGCTGCACCCACTGTCCAAACAGTCCCAGTGAGATGAACCAGGTACCTCAGTTGGAAATGCAGAAATCACCTGCCTTCTGTATCAATCTCGCTGGGAGCTGGAGACCCGAGCTGTTCCTATTCAGCCATGTTGCCAGCAAATATAGAAAAACTTTTCATAAACTTACTAAGTTCTCTTTTTGCCAATAATATACTTCTTTTCATTTATTTTTATTTTTTTTAATTTGTTTGTTTTTAGAGATTGGGACCCCCTGTGTTACTCAGGCTGGTCTCAAATTCCTGGCCTTAAACGATCCTCCCACCTTGGCCTCCCAAAGTGCTGGAATTGCAGGTGTGAGCCAATCATTTATTCTTTTGAGTTCTCTAGGTATGGGAAAAATAATTTTTCTACTTCTTTCCCATTTCTATACTGGATAGTATTGTCTGAAAAGCTGAATAATACTGGAATTACTGGATATCCTTATCACATTCCCAATGGTAATGAGAATTTTTCTACCATCTCATCATTAGGCTCTTTATGTCTACTTTACTAAGAATTTTTCTACCATCTCATCATTAGGTTCTTTATGTCTACTTTACTAAGATTTTGTATCGTAAAAGTCAGGTATGGCCGGGTGTGGTGGCTCACGCCTGTAATCCTAGCACTTTGGGAGGCTGCGGCGGGTGGATCATGAGGTCAGGAGTTCAAGACCAGCGTGGCCATGATGGTGAAACCCTGTCTCTACTAAAAATACAAAAATTAGCCAGGCATGGTGGTGGGTGCCTGTAATCCCAGTGAATAGTTTCTACTCAGGAGGCTGAGGCAGAGAATTGCCTGAACCCGGGAGGTAGAGGTTGCAGTGAGCTGAGATTGCGCCACTGTACTCCAGCCTGGGTGACAGAGTGAGACTCCATCTCAAAAAACAAAAAAGTCAAATATATATGTATTTTTTGTATACAATTAATTTATTTATTTTTAAGAGACAAGGCCTTGCTCTGTCATCCAGGCTGGAGTGCAGTGGTGTAATCACAGCTCATTACAATCTGGAGCTCCCAGGCTCAAGGGATTCTCCCACCTCAGCTTCCTGAGTAGCTAGAACTACAGGCATGGGTCATCAGGCCTGGCTAATTTTTTCCATTTTTTGTGAAGACAGGGTCTCACTATGTTGCTCAGGCTGGTCTCAAACTCCTGACCTCAAGTGATCCTCATGCCTTGGCCCCTGCAAAGTGCTGGGATTGTAGGTGTGAGCCACCACACTCAGCCAGGGGTAGATTTTTTATCTTGTCAAAAAATAAGAGATACATATTTACATAATTTATCATTTATATTTATTTAATAATATATATTTTATATATATACTGATTTTATAGCATGTAGGGCCTTGAACTTTTTATTATTTTCTTACTTGACTCATAAATATGGTAAATTATATAAACATATTTGTTAACTTTGAACCATTTTTGCATTCTAGAATCTCTTGACTTGGTTATGGTGTAATACTCTTTAATACACTATCCAATTATAGTTGCTAAAATCACACTTAAGATTTTAATGTCAACATTCATAAGTGAGCTTGGTCTTTTCTTTTTAGACTCTATTTAGGTCAGATTTTTGTATAAGTGTTATGCTGACTTTGCAGAACAAGCCTTTCTTTTCACAGCCCTTTTTTCCCCATGCACTCTTGGAAAGTTTAAATAGTATTGAAATTAATTTTTCCTCAAAAGTTTTGAGGATTTCCCTTATGAAACATGGTACTTTTAGACAATTTAGGATTTTGGTAAGTTTCTCAATGTATTCCATAGTTATTAGTCTGTGTTTTCTGTCTCTTCAGGGTTCAGCTTTGATGATTTTTTTTCCGAAAAAATTATTTGTTTTCAGATTTATTTGCTTTCAATGTTGCAAAGACTTTGTTAGGAGCCTTCCTATTTCCCATTCCTCAGATTTCTATTGATGGAAGAGAATGTATGAGTATGATATTTCTGACTGCTTTGTCACCCTTGCTGCCTCTCCCCAAGCGAGGGGGAGTGACTTCTCTGGCTGTGAAACTGGGAGCTTAACTGAACATGAGTGGCTTGGCTTTATCTCTTCCAAAGGAGCTGCTCCTCAGAATTCAATGCTCACTTTGGTTCCAGGAGAGTGGCCTGGCCCTGCGGGACCTGACAGTGGGTTGGATGGTTTTTTATCTCTGGAGTGTTGGGTTGCGATTCTAAGCCTTGTATTCTAATCAGCTTAACAACAACAGGTCTGACTTTTGATCTTTATTGATTTAATGCCTCTCTGTTACTTCTCCATATTTTCTCACTTGGAAGGAGGAAAGAGTGGTTTTATTTGTTAGGACCTTCAAACCCTTAATATTGACTTTAATAGATGACTACGGACTAGAATTTAGGGGATAAAATAAAACATAGAAATGGAGACTTCTTAAAGGCCAGCTTGGGTAGTTTGGGACTATGTCAAGACACCTAGGTATTTGAGAAGTAGTTTATAACCATTATTGTCCTGTACCTGGTCTTCACCTGGCATGGGCCTTAGTGTGGAGAGAAAGAGAGGGCAGCTCTATAGCTCATTGACACCAAATGCTGCACCTTTGCTTTCATCAAAGCAAACAGCTAGGACAAGGATTAAATGATCAGAAAAGAATCTTTTAGTTTCAGTTAAAGCAGATTAAGATTCAGTGTGCAGATTTTCTAAGTATTGTGGGTGCAATGAATTTCTCTCTGTAACTTTTTATTCTCAGCAAGGACTGCCGAGAGCTAAGTTATATAAGAGCTCTCAAACTTAAATGTGCAAACAAATCTCTCAGGGGGTCTTGTTAAAATGCAGATTTGGATTCTGTAATTCTGGGGGAGAACCCAAGATTTTGCATTTCTAGCAAGTTTCAGATGCTGCTGCTGCTGCTGATCTGAGAGATGCACATTAGTGAGGTGTTAGACTTTGCTTAGCAGACATTAGATTAGCAGACCCCAGTTTGATTTCTTGTTACCTTGTTTTGAACAGCATTCAAGGTGAAAGAGGCCATTTTGGACTCATGCAGCTTGTCATAGGCTTTGGTTTCAGATTAAGCTCCGCCATGTGGCCTCCAGTTGGCGCTGCATGTGCTAATCACGTAAATTCTGATCTGGCTCCAAATGTCAGTGACCCAGACTATCTCTTTACTATGCAGAAGTGGTAGATTTCATTAACAATAAAAAAAAATTAAAAGTAAACTGAACTTTTGTTGTATAGCAAATATGTCATCTTCTTGGTGTGAAATGGAGAAACAATTTAGTGAACTTATTTCAAATTTGCAGGCTAAAGCAGGCGATTTTAGAAGACTTGTGCCTGGAATACTCAGAGAATCATGTTTCCTGGGGAAATCAAGGAGGAACTAGATTGGTATTTAAAAATATGCTTTCCACTACCGTTGGTATTTAAAAATATGCATGCCCACTACCATTAAAACAGGGATTATGAGCAAATGAAAGAAAAATTAAGGAAGACAGACTGATAAAGACTGCAAGAAGAGAGAGAGTTTCCCTCTGAGAGAAAGCGAGACCTTACAGGATAGACTAGCTACATATATGGAAAAAATATATACTCATATCCAACTGCTTTTAAATATAGGCTTGCAAAAGGAAAGATATTTTGGTATTTATCTGAATAGAGAGGGGTTGCTAGAGAATAGAGAAATCTAGACAAGAATTAGAAGAAGCAATGTTCAGACAGTAAGGGCAAAGAAGGCCCAAGAGTGCTAGCATTATACAAGATTGAGAAAGGAAGCCCCTTAAGAAGGAGGTTAAGCAGTTGAAAACCTTAGCTAGGCCATCCTGAAAGGAGAGAACCCCAGCAGGGAAGAACACAGTCCACTGCAGGAAAAGCTGCGGCAGAATGATCATCACTGCAAGCCCAGAATATTCAGAAGCCGAGGAAAGAAAGGGCCTTCAGGAGATCAGGACAGTTATTAGCCCTTATGAAAGCCCTCAGGGCACAGGCTTCAGAAAGCCTCATAGGCACTCCTGCTCGGAAATTGGCTGAGAGATCCCTTAGCAGAGACACATATGAAGACAAGAAGAAAACTGTCCCTTGGAGCCAGGTGTCATGGGCTTCAGCAGTCACATTGCAAGAGACAGCAGTAGCTGCCACAGTGTTGCTGACAGTCTGAGTCTCTGGGATGTGATAGACCCCAGTGGCACGTATCAGGTTCTACTAAGAACTAGTTCTGGCTATGTTATTTTGTTACATTAACTGCTCTAGGGGCTGTGGATTTACTTGAATTATTTTAAACTCTGGCACATGTGAGGCTGGTGGGTCATATTTGAGACTTTTTTTTTTAGTTCTTTGAACTTTCCACTTTTAATCAAAGGGAAAACAAAATCCTATAAAAGAAAACTGGCACACAGGGAAAATGTTTTCTAACAAATGTGACAAAGGCTAATTTTCTTAATGCAAAAAAACCTAAAATGCAGTATAAAAAAAATGGGCAACAAATATGAACAAGCAATTTACAGAAGAGATAATTGAAAGCTTTTTAAGCAAATGAAAATACTCAACCTCATCTGTAATTTTAGAAATGCAAATTAAAACAAAGTCCTTTCTTACCTACTAGATTGGCAACAAAGTTTTAAATGCGAAAATGTACTATGCTGAAGATGTGAGAACACAGGCATCTCTGCATTTCTGGCAGAGTGTAAATTGAAAAACCTTCTTTGAGGCTGGGCGCGGTGGCTCACGCCTGTAATCCCAGCACTTTAGGAGGCCGAGGAGGGCGAATCACAAGGTCAGGAGTTTGAGACAAGCCTGGCCAACACAGTGAAACCCCATCTGTACTAAAACTACAAAAATTAACCAGGTATGGTGGGGTGTGCCTGTAGTCCTAGCTACTCGGGAGGCTGAGGCAGAAGAATTGTTTGAACCTGGGAGGTAGAGGTTGCAGTGAGCTGAGATTGCGCCACTGCACTCCAGCCTGGGTGACACAGTGAGACTCCATCTCAAAAAAAAAAAAAAAAAGAAAGAAAGGAAAAAGAAAAAAGAAAAACCTTCTTTGGAAAGTAACTTGCCAATATTAATAAAAATGTTTTAAGCCCATAGTCTTTGACCTAGCAATCCAACTTGTAGAAAATATTTCTACAGAAAAAAGTTACACGTAGGCACAAAGATACGATGACTATGTGATTATGAGAGTATATATCCCAAAGCATTGTTTGTAGCCTGACAGCAATTTCAATATTCATCAACTGGGAAGTGGTTCAATATATTATGGTGCATTTATATAATGAAATGCTATGTGGTCATTAAATGAGTAAGATTTATGCTGATGTGGCTATAGTCTGCAAGATAAATTACTAATCAGTTAGAACAATGTACAGAATATTGTGAATAGGATGCCATGGTTTATAGGGAAAATGTGAGGTAGTAAATTTATATGCATAAATGCATTGGATATGTTTTATTTTCTATTTCAATGCAATCAGCACTTACCCCTAACTGCAGCCACTGCTGTAATGACCAGTTCTTTGCAGGGTTCAGCAAGCTTCACACTGGTGCACTGTGACAGTGTCTCTTCTCAGGCCTGCACTGTGTACTATTTGCTCCTACCTGTCTTAGTCAGCCCAGGCTACCATAACAAGTGCTATAGACTAGGTGGCTTAGAAAATCCAAGATCATAGTGCCAGTCCATTCAGCTCCTGGTAAGGGCTTTCTTCTCGGTTTTCAAAAGGCTGTCTTCTGTCTGTGTCCTCACATGGCAGAGACACTGAACTTCAGTCTCTTCCTTTTCTTATAAGGACACTAACTCCATCATGGGGCCTCCAGCCTCACGACCTCATTAAAACCTAATTACCAACAAAGGCTCCACTTCCAAATAATATCACGTTGAGAGGTTAGGACTTCAACATAGGAATTATGGAGGGACACAAACCTTCAGTCTATGACACTGTCCCAAGGCTTCTCTGAAGCTGCAGAGAGAGAGAGAGACTCTCACACAAACCCATTCAACATTCATGCACTTGCAGTGTAGAAGTGCGAGGAATTAACTGGTTGGATACCCTCCACCAATAAAAGACAGGAACCACTAGATAAGTGCTTCTCATTTCACACTCAGGTGGACAGTTGAGAGTCACAGCTTATGAAGCTTTCCAGAAGCCCCATCAGAATCCAGCTCTTGTTACTCACGGTAGTGGCCAATTCAGTGCTCCATTTCCTTATTGCCTTTTTCTCTTAACTCTTTTAACTCCCACTGATTGCTACTCCTTCTCCTTGGGATCATGTTGTCAGACTACCTACAAAAAAGCTTTGTATCAGCTCTAATTTCAGGAGAACCCAAGCTAAGAAAATATATATGCTTGCATATGTATAAAATAGTTCTAAAAAATAAAGTATGTAACCAATAACCATTGTTTACCTCTTTGATGGAGACAGAGCTATGAGAAGAAAGTCCTTATTTTTAGTATATGTCTTTCTGTACCTTTGAATTTTTAAAAATGTGTACATGAATTATATATTAAAGAGTTTTTTTTAAGTGTGACATTTTGGGTCACGCCTTCATTCAAAACTTTCAGACTTTGCTGCATTATTTTGACATTGATAATTGCTGCAGTAAGATTTGAGGTCAGTCTCAGATACTTTTTTCCTTATCAGTGACTTACTATTTCTGCCTTAATTGATGAAAACTTTATTCTTGAGTTTATATTTGATATTCAGCAACTTTACCAGGATATACTTTGTGTCAATGTTCTGTATCAACATTTCCCTAAACCTATGTACTTTTAGTTTGCACATTTTCCCTTTCATTTTAGAAAATGTTTATTCTATTTTATTTTCAGGTTAGTTTTTTCTCTGTTTCATGAATTGAGTTGTCACCTTCAAAGACTCCAATTATACTTGTGTTGAAATGTCATTGTCTTTCCATTCTGTTGTCTTTTTATTTACTTTATAGATTTCCTTTTCCTTTGCATTTAGTTTGCTTATTTTAAGTAAGTTTTTTCTTTGATCTATGTTACCAATGTTCTTAGCCATATATATATATATATATATTTTTTTTCAATGCCCTTATGTTTCCAGTGCCGTGTTAAGCATGGAGTAATTGGAAGCAGACAACCAGATTTGAATTTTAGCTCCAAAGCTTTCCAGTTGTGTGACTTGAAGCAAATTATATAGCTTCTCTGTGAGGAAGTTTCTATTTTTAAGTCTTCTTCTCTTACATAATTATCTACATCTCTGAGTAAGAGAACCTTTCAAGGTTTGTATTTCATAATAGGCAGTTGTACAAAGTCCACTTGGCCTCTTGAATTGCTGACAAAATGGTTTCTGGTGATTTCCAATTCTTTGAAAGAGGCAACCCTCTCTCTAAGTTTGTTATTTTGGCTCTTCATTCAAGTCCTGCTGAGAGGCGGTATATTATAATGGCTGAAGAGTATGGGCTCTGAAATCAATCTGCCAGGTTCAAATCCTGGCTTTACCCCTTCAGAGCTCTGTGTTCTTTGCAAAGCTACTTAACCATTTGTACTTCAAATTTCTCATCTGTAAAATGAGAAAACAATAACCCTTACCTTACAGTGTTCTTGTGAGGATTGTATGTGTAATGTACTCAAAATATTTTAACAGTGTCTGGCTCAGTGGGCTCTTTATAATTATTCAGTCTTATAACTACTATTACATACTCATCTTTTTTTTATAATAGTGTTTTTGAGCTTTAATTTGTTTATGTAGTCTCCAATTATATTTTTCATCTTATATTGTTTTATCATCTGTTTTTGGCTGTCTTTTTCATTGTTTTCCTATTCCTCTTAAGATTAGAGCACTCATAATGGGAAATTTTCTTCTGATCTGTTCAGTTATGTTTTCTCCCAGAACGGATGGTTTATCTACCATATATATCCTTTTTTTGGCTTTTTAAAAATGATAACATCTTTTGCACGTTGCCATGCTCTCCCTTTCTCCTTTCCATTTTTCTTGTAGTCAGCTTTATTAAGACCTTGTGTTTCTGTCTCGTAAGTTTAGCTTGCTGGTAGAGTACATTTTGTTTTCTGTATCCTATGGCCCAGAGAATGGATAATTCAGCAGTAATTTTGTTTAGATTCACCGGCTAGAGCCCTTTCTACCACTGTGGGGCTTTATCCTATGTTAGTGGGTACCGTCTTTAGACTTCGGATCATTTCCCCAATTCAAGATGGGGCCTTGGAAGCTCTACTTCTGACAGAAATGATTTGTCTTAGGTGTTCATTATCTGGCATCGCTGTCCTCCCTCCAGCTGCCATTGCCATACTTAGCAAGTAAAGAAAAAAAGAAATGCGGAACCATGAGTTTGGCAAACACACATATTTTCAAGTTAAGTGGCTTCAGACAGGATGACTGTCAGTTGGTAAGTGAAACTCTTTCTCCTGGGTCTCTTATTCCTTGGAAGTTTTCCCCTCACTTACCTGTGGTCTTCTATTCTGCTTCTATTCTATTCTTCTATTCTGTTTATAACTACATGCACTTACCATGTTCCTACTTTGCTTTTGAGTTTCTTTCTTGCCAAAAGAAAAGAAAAAAAAAATTACAGTGTTAAGCTCCTGGAAGTTTTCCTGCTCCGAGGAGGTGTTGTGTGTACGTGGTGGGGCACAGAGGTGTGCTACTCCTTCCACGTGGTTTCCTTCAGGATAATTATACGAGGCCTTCTCTTGAGTTTTCTTCAAATTAGTGGCAGGGGTAGGAAGCGAAGTTTAGGACCTTTGCTGATTCCTACAATATCGTCTCCCTTCTTTCTTTGATTATTTCTGGCGGTGTTTTTTTGTTTGTTTGTTTTTGCTAAATGCCATGCTTTTTGTCTTATTTGAGAGAGGCAGAGAGTAATGATAGAAGCTATCTTGAGAATGTAAGTTTTAAATAACCATGGTGCCCAGTTTTCCACTTCCTATATCTGTAAGGTAGACATCCGATTTCTGCTTGAATATTCTCTATTATGATCATTTATATTTCATTTACAGTCAGACCATTTTACTGGGGAAGGGGAAGTAATTCTAATTAGTAATATTTTGTTTCTCTAAAATTTTACCTGAATACTGCCTTATTTTATCTTCTATGTATTGCACCTAAGTCTGTCATGTGGAGTTATACAGAGTCAATTGAAAATTAAAGAGTTTATACATCTATATTTTCAGTTTTCTCTCCTGTGGGCCAGTGGTTCCTACCTCCTTCAATCCCCCTCATGTGATATGATTTCACAATTGCTAATTGCTCTCCTAGATATATTGGTAAATATCCAGATATTACATATTGATAAACATCTAAATATCTAGATAATTGGTAAATATATTTTAAGATGTGGTGACTATAATGGAATATACCAATCCAAATGACTAGAAGAGGCAAATGACTCTCCTGGTGCTGAACCATGCATATTAGCAGTCAGTAGCAAGGAGGATAGGACTCTCTGATTGTAGGTGGTGTTGCCTGAAGAAACAGGATGAAGAACATGTTTCATTAGTGTTTTGCAGTTGTATGCCTGAGAATCTAACTCTGGCTAACTGAATCAGAAAGGGAATGTATCAGAAGGGTATTGTGGATTTCACATAGTTGAATGAAAAACCAGAGAATCAGACTGGGAAATAAGACAGAAACCAGGACAAAAATTACCTGTTTGTTAAGGTATTACTGCTGAAAAAAATGAACTTCAGCAGTTCCTTCTATCTTCCCAGCACTGTTTTCAGCAGACAGAGTCCTAAGTGGATGCCTGATTGGCTGATCTTGGGACACATGCCTGCTCCCTGCATGTACTGAGGCCATGAGAAGAAGGATCTGGCAAAACAAACCTCAGGGACCTCATCAAGAAGGCAGAGGACCTGGACTACCACGGCATCCAAACTGAGCACAGTGTTAGAGTTAATTCCCACAGAAGAGACAGGATTTCTAGAAAATGGAAATAGCCCACTATTGGAAAAGAATGGTCATTTACTGAGGTGCAACTATAATTTGGTAAAATATAATTTTGTTTAAAATCATTTAATTTTGTTCCACATCATTTCCCTTTGAAGATATTTGAATTGCCAGGGATGTTAATATTATCAAGGAGATTTGCTGTTTCACCCAAATATGGATGTCCATTTTGGGATTAGATACCAGGCCTGCCTCGTTCAAATTTCCTTTTCCCTCAGCCTTTTCTTGCAGGAAAGGTAACTATCAAAGGCTCTACAGTGGAAATCAATATCTATGACAGGCAGAGCAGGATCAACAAGGAAGCTTGGCATCCAGTAGTGAGATCATCCATCCAGCTAATAAAAGGAAGTTCAGGGGTTGTTCTCTAATGACAGAGTTTGTGGGTATCAGTTCAATAATGATTCATTTGTTTAATAAATGCCTACTGAATCTTTAATATGTGGCACCATAGGGCTGGACAAACAGGTCTAGTTATAGACATTTGTTCATTTTTTTCAACTTATTCAAGTATTTATTGAACAACTATTATGTGCCATATACTGTTTTTGGTTTGGTATGGAAAGCCTGTAGGAATCTCTGTTGTAATTTTGGGAATTTGCCCAACCTGCCCTTTAGATGGTGCTAAGCACTGACTTGTGTGCTCCCAAAATTTATCTGTTGAAGCTGTAAGCTCCAATGTGATGATATTTGGAGATGGGACCTTTGGGAGATAATTAAGGTTAGATGAGGTCATGAGGATGGGGCCCTTATGATGGGATTAGTGCCCTTATAAGAAAACACACCAGAATGCCTGCTTGCTCTCTCTCTCTCTGCCATGTGAAGACACAGTATGAAGGCAGCTTATTGCAAGCCTAAGAGAGAACCCTTGCCAGAATTGGACTGCCAGTCTCCAGAACCATGAAAATGTAAACTCCTGTTGTTTAAGCCACCCAGTCTATGGTATTTTGTTCTGGAAGCCCAATCTGACTAATATGGTTGGAGTCCAGTGCTTTGCCTGAAGAAGGTACATCTCTAAAACTAAACATTTTGCTCATTCAAGCTTAGTCTGAAATAATTAAGACTTTAGTCATGAAAATCTTAGACAGAATCCATTCAGTGACTACCTTTATTCTGAATTGGCAGGCAGTTGTTCTGATAGATCTGCAAAGATTCTTTTGGCAACAATTTCTCCAACTTCAGATATGTTGAAAAACAAAATAAATATGTTAATAATTAGCATGATGTAATGAACTTCAGTAGTAAATTGAGACTAGAACAGATTGGGGTACCAGGAACCTTGGTTGTAAGTGGCGTATACAAACATAGTTGCATCAAAACTTGCTAAAGTGGCCAAGTGCAATGGATCATGCCTGTAGTCCCAGCACTTTGGGAAGCCGAGGCAGGTGGATCACCTGAGGTCAGGAGTTCGAGATCAGTCTGGCTAACATGCTGAAACCCTATCTCTACTAATAATACAAAAATTAGCCAGACATGGTGGCGCATGACTGTAATCCCAGCTACTTAGGAGGCTGAGGCAGGAGAATTGCTTGAACCCGGGTGGCAGAAATTACAGTGAGCTAGGATCACACCATTGCACTCCAGCCTGGGCAATAAGAGCAAAACTCTGTCTCAAAAAAAAACACACACACACAGACACACACATACACACACACAAACAAGAAAGCAAAACAACAACAACAAAAAAACTTGCTAAAGCATTGGAAGTATTGAGGCCATTTATTAAAGAAATGCTGTATAAAATAATAGCAGAAAAAATGAGAATGGAAAGAGATTTCTGAAAAAGAATTACAAGTGACTGTAGGGAAGTATTAGTTTTGTTATAGGGTAGTCGGGAGTGCAGAATACATAAAAGACTTGATTTTGCCTATAAAGCAGTAGTTTTTATTAAAGAATATAGCAAGAGGAATAGATTGTTGGAAGGATAGTTTGGTTCATCGTCAGAAACTCACTGCCTTATAGCCTATCCCTCCCTCCTTAAGAGGCATGCGCTACTGGACTTTAAATTTCTTTGGTTCAACGCACAGGAACAGCTTAAGTTGTACCTCTTTTCAGCTGGTTTCATACCTTTGCAGAACATCCAAGGGCAACATACGTATCACTATTACATTTGGATGGTGGAAGTACTGACTCCACTTTGCTCATTTTAATCAATTCTAGTCTCTTTTCACATTATAAAATCAATGTAATTTTGATAATATAAACAAAAATATTTACAGTTCCTCTATTAGCATATTTATTGGAGGTGCTTCAATACATCATTTCTATGAGTAACTTTATTGAATTATGCATGTGGACCCAGATCTTAATGACAACCTCCTCTCTCTAACCTGTAACAAATACGCTGTAATGGGCAGGATAATGCACCCTGCCACACACATACACACACACGAAGGTGCTCACATCCTAATCTCTGGAATCTGGGAATATTTTATGTTACATGACAAAGGGGAATTAAGATTGTAGATAAAGTTAAGGTTGCTAATCAGCTGTTGTTAAAATAGGGAGATCATCCTGGATTATCTGGATGAGTCCAGTGTACTCACAAGGATCCTTGCATGTGAAAGATGGAGGCAAACGAGTTTGTGTCAAAATGTGTGAGAAGGATGTAATATGTCGTGGCTGGCTTTGAAGATGAAGGGAGCCATGGGCCAAGGAATGCAGGCAACCTCTAGAAGCTTGAAAAGTCAAGGAAACAGATTTTCACCTAGACCTCCAGAAAGGAACACACCCCTGCTGACGCTTTGAAATTGCTCGGTGACACCCATGTTGGACTTCTGATCCCTAGGGCTATAAGATAATAAAAGTTGATTGTTTTAAGCCACTACATTTGTGGTAATTTGTGACAGCAGCCATAGGAAACATATACTTGCTGTACAGTAATCCCTTGGTATCCATGGGGAATTGATTCCAGGACAACCCCCTTTCCCATGGATACCAAAATCTGCGATGCTCCAATTTCTTATATAAAATGGTGTAGTATTTGCACATAACCCATGCACATCCTCTCGTATACTTTAAATCACCTCTAGATTACTTATAATACCTATAATACAACATAAATGTTATGTAAATACTTGCTATACTGTATTTTTAAAATTTGTATTGTCTTTTATTGTTGTATCATTATTTTTTATTTTTCAAATATTTTTGATGCTTGGTTGAGTAAACGAGTGCAGAATCTGCTGATACAGAGAGCTAGTGTATGTATTTTGTCTTACACCTCAAAAGCAAAGTAGTATTTAGAGAGATCAGACAATTCAAGAACATGGCTATCTACCTTCTAGAATTCTGGTTAAAGATATTCAGGAATACAATATAAAAAGATGGATCTCTCCAAATACTGATATTTGCATCAGAAGAGATTTTGGTTATTCATATAATGATTGAAATGAAAACCACAAAGACTAGTGAAGAAAATACCTTTTTCTTCAGATGTAGAACAGCTTTATGGAAGGTTTAAAATTAATTCTAAATTTCAGTTTCTTCTGAATAAATGGATCCTTGGAACCCTTTTGTTGTTTATCAGATTGGAGGACATCTAAAATGAAGCATGATGAAAATTCCACCCATGAAAATAGATCTTTGCAAAATGTCATAGAAATTATTCCCAGTCTCAAGTCCATATGCAAAAGTCCAATATAGATTTTTTTTTTTTTGGCAACTGTAAAAATAGTATTTCCCATGTACCCAAATTGTGAGTCCTGCTTATTAGAAATAATTAAGATAATAATAATGCATTGCTCCTCACTCTGTCTGGTGTCTTTAAATGGACTTGGCTGTCCACACACTAGTGTACCTGGAATGTGCAAAAATCTGCTACAGGAATTAATGTCTTATCTCTGACTATTCTGATCCAACCTGTTGCTGTTACTTCTCTATTTCCCCAGTTCCTTCTTAGGCTCTCAGACTCAGGTTTGATAATTTGCCCTTGTTCCCCACACCTTTGTTCCCCATGCCATTGACCAATCTATTTGGGACACACGTTCCTGTTTTCCCTTGGGACTTTAGGGCCCCGTTTTGGTATTTGCCTTTATCTGAGTCTGCTTGAGCTGCCATAACAAAATACCATAGACTTGGTGGTTTAAAAAACAGATTTATTTTCTCACACTTCTGCAAGCTAGAAGTCCATGATCAGATTGCCAACTATGTACAGTTCTGGTAAGGGTTCTCTTCCTGGCTTACAGATGGCCGCCATCTCCCTGTGTGCTCACATGATTTCTTCTTTGCATGAGCATGCACAGAAAGAGACAGCAAACAAGCAAGCTCTCTGGTGTATCTTCTTATAAAGGCACAAATCCCACCAAGAGGACCCTCATCTTCATGAATTCATCTAAACCAAATTTTCTGCAAAAGACCACGTCTCCAAATACCATCTCATTGGGGGTTAGGTCTTCAACACATGAATGGGAGGTTGGGGACAATTCAGTTCATTGCAGCCTTTTTCGTCTCATGAAGCTTGATTCGAGGTAAAAGACAACCAGAAGATGACTTTCAAATGGTAAAAACTTAATCTCATTGATTCTATCTTTAAGGAATATGCTGCCTTTATTGTTGTCTTCAAATCGATAGCAATGTATATTTTTAAATTCTTATTTAATTGCAATATCCCTTAATATGAGATCTATCCTCTTAACAAATTTTAAGTATATGGTGCATTATTGTTGACTATACGTACAATGTACAATAAACCTCGGAAGCTTATTCATCTTACTGAACTGAAACTCTACGCCTGTTGATTAATAACTCCCATCTCCTCCTACTTCCAGCTCCTGGTAACCACCAATCCAGTCTTTGTTTTCTAAGTTTGACTATTTTAGATATATCATCTAAGTTGGATCATGCAGTACTTTCCTTTCTGTGTCTGGCTTTATTTCACCCAACATAATGTCCCCAAGGTCAATCCATGGTGTTGCCTATTACAGAATTTCCTTCTTTTTTAAGGCCAAGCAGTTTTCCCCTGTATGTATATACCACATTTTCTTTATCCATTTATCTGTTGATGGACATTTGTTTTCACAACTTAGCAATTGTGAATAGTGTTGCAGTGAACACAGTAGTGTTAATATCCCTTCAAGATGCTGATTTCAATTCTTTTGGATACATACTCAGAAGTGAGGTTGCTGGATCATATAATAGAAATACATTTTTAAGGACCTTTTAAGGTTTACTGTGAGTATTAACTCTACTAATTTTCTTTTTCTGTAAGATATTTTATTTCAAAATCTGAATTCTTCCACCAAGGGGATTTTTAGGAATCAAATTCTCATAGTTGGTGAGAAACTGGTATATTGAACATATAAATTAATTACATTGTATGATATTTGAGATTTTTCATTAGATATCATCTAAAATATCACATTAATATTCATTCATTGGCTTTGTGGTATAAATCTTACTTTTAAATCAAAGTATAGAAGAGATTTTGAGACAAATGCTCTCAAATAGCATAGCATAGATAAGACATAATTGATTATTTTATTATGCTTCAGTGCCAATTGTCTTTAAGATCCAGTAGGGAAACAGAGGGTGGCATTAAAAAAGTTTGAGTTGTGATTCAAATACCAGGTGTCCAAATGGAAACCTCTATATTAGAAGCACATTTTTCCTATAAGGTTTTATCTAAGATGGGCTGGAAGGGACCTGGAGACCTGCAAGAATGTGTTTAGGGATGGCAAAGATAAAAGTCTCTGAGTAATGTGGGAGGAAGACTGGGTGTTGATGGTGTTTCCTTGACTGCCGTAGTCCCAGTAGCTTCCTCCTCTTGATTCTGGCTGTGTTCATTGTTAATGTCAGGAAATCAGGCAGCATTCTATGGAATGATGAAGAGGATCTCAGATAAGTGAGAATTAATGACATGGGATAGGCATTGCCTAAAAGCTGTCATTCTTCGGTTGAGTGCCTGCAGGGGACAATTGGATCCTCCTGCAGTATAATTACCACCTTACAGTGGAGTGACCTGATTTGTAAAAAGACAGCAGTAATAAAATAACATTTACATAGCAATTTATACTTTAAAAAGAGATTTCATAATGATTTCTTTATTTTATCTTTGTAAAAACTCTGCAAAGTAGATAGGGCAGGGAGAGCTACCCTTTTTCTAAAAGATGAAGAAACAGAGAGAGGTTGACTTGCCCCTAATCATACAACTAGTATGTGGGAGAATCCTGGCCTCCCAGGAGCACTCTTGCCACCACATCTTGCTCCACTGGTGAGTAGGAAAACCACCCAACTTTTCAGATCCACAGCGCAAGAGAATGTGCAGCCTGCTGCGAGAGTGTGTGTGTATGGATATGTGAAAGTTTGTGGTTATGCTACAAACAGGGAGCGTCACAGTAAAAGACACTGTTTTATATAAGAGACGTGGCACAGGGAGAAAGAGAAAGAAGGAGAGGGAGAGAGAATGAGAGTAAAAGTGAGAATAAGAGGGTGGATCTTGAGGAAAGAAAGAGGAAGATGGAGCCTGAAAACTGTACACTAAAACTAAAAACCAAAATGTCAAAACTTTTTTTTGATTTTGTTTTTCAAGATGGGGTCTTGCTCTGTTGCCCAGGCTGGAGTGCAGTGGCGTGATCATAGCTCACTGCAACTTCCAGCTCCTGAGCTCAAGTGATGCCCCCAACCTCAATCTCCCAAGTTGCTGGGACTACAGATACGCACAACCATGCCTGGCTAAGATCTTTAAAATTTATGAATTAAAAAAAAAAATCATTTTAAAGATGAGTTCTCACTATGTTGCCCAGGTGTCTCAAACTCCTGGCCTCAAGTGTTCCTCCCACCTCAGCCTCCTGAGTTGCTGGGTTTACAAGTACAAGTCACTGCACCTGGAGTAAACATTTCCTAAGGGAACAAAATAAAAGGGAGAGAACTCACAGAAATGAGACCACTCAAGTCTCAAGCCCTATGTAGCATAAGCAAAACACTATCATTATAAAGAAACGCCTGAAAAAACATACAGTCTAAACTCACAGAGCTCCTTATCTGGAAGGAGCATACTATCTAAAAGGAATGATATCCATAAAGCTCACTGGAGATAGGCTCAGGGTGGTAGGTAGTTGGATTTTCCAGGATCAATAGATTGCTGGAGGCAAGTACCAATAACGGAGCCAGTGGATGGCCACCTCTAAGAGGCTGGGTCATGTTTCAGCTTTTCTTGTAAGGGAAACTCCCTAGCCCCATGGTTTCCCAGCATTCAGGGCAGCACAAGAACCATTAATGGGAAGAGAAAGTAGGTGCAGGACTCAAAATCTGTACTGGATCTCTCTGCCACTCTGACTTGGTCACTCCATTTAGAGGTCTCTTGTTGCAGGGCTTTGGTCAGGAGCTCTTTTATAGGCCTGCCCATGCAGAGGATATAGTTATCATGTGAAGAAGTTTTCTCTAACCCCTAAGGGTACAGAAAAGAAAAGGCTTGCATGAGTACTGAGTGCCAATGAACCTATTAAAAAGATGTTCTGCTTGTTGCACCTCCTGGAACACTTGTTCAATCAGTGCATAGAGCCTGAGCATACTTTGGAACTGGGAGGGAGGACAAGTGCCTGAGGAGTGCACCTGTCAGACATTACGTGTTAACTACTGTCTCTTTCCACTAAGCATGGACATAGCTAGCCAAGCCACTGTCATCAATCAACCCGTCTGAATTGACATAATAAATGACATCTCTTTGCCAACTTTCTCCTGGATATCTGGGTAACGTTACACACTTGTTACACTTTTGTGATAGGCAATGTACAGTTTTGGGGGGACATGCAACATGAGAAGGTGAGACAAGCTTAGGTTCCCCAGGTGAATTTTTGCCCCTATTTTACCATGGGCCAGTCATTCAACGCGTTAGTCCTTTGAAAGATGTAGTGGCAAGAATAGAAAAGGTAAGGTGACGAGCCACCCAGGTATGGAGCCCTCCAAATGCTATGGGCATATAAGCACTCTTGGAAACATATCTGGCCACTGTGAATGAAAACAAATGGATCAGAACCAACTACTTTTAGGATAAAATATCACAATAAAAATATGGTAAAAGAAAATAAATAAGAAAAGGAGAAAACATCCACAGATCACTGGCTGCTTGGATTTTCAAAGAAAAGTATGTAGTTGGTGCTATTTTTACACATCTCTGGTATATTTCCAAGGCCACAAAATGAGTTGACAATGATTTACTGACTTTCGAACATAATTTGCAGCTGCTTTGTATCTCAAACTGAGTCTCAATTTAATTGTGAATTGATCGCAGCTATGGGTAAAATGCAAACTTCAATTTAGCATTGGGCGAGAGAGTAAAGTCAAAACAACCACTTGTTTCTTGATTCTGCCAAGTAATTGGTTGATCTGGGGAAGAAGAAAACAATTGTTTGAGAGAATTGGTCAGAAAGATCTCAGCAGACTCTCAACACAGGCCCAGCCACTGAGCCTGCAGCCACGTCATTATTGCTCTTTCCCCAACATACTGTTCCCTCAACACACCGACGTTCTGTGATTATCTGATGAGACCACTGGAAACCCTAAATGGCTCAGTTGTCTCTCCTGCCAGTCTCCTTTCGTCTTACGAAGGCTTATTATGTGTGAAAGAAAGAAATACATTAAGTGGGAAAGTGATAGAATTGAAAAGACAATGAACAGCTGCATTGAAATACATCTTTTCAATTTAGTGCTTTATTTAAGGGTTTCAGCTCAGCATAGAGACATTATGTTTTCTTGAGCCATCCAGGAAATCATATCAGTTACAAGAAGGCTGGCTCACTTGAGCCTCTGATTTGCCTGCCCATTTAATGGAGAAGATAAAAGGCTGCATTAGGGTCTCTACTTTGTCCTTCATGGGACTCCATCTCAATTCTCTTCAGTCATCCACACTCTTTTTTTCCAAAGACCTATTGACTTCAGGGAGGTTTATTATTGCAAATGCAATTTGGTTAGATGCTCAAAAGAAAAATGCTTGACTATCAGAAACCACTAGCTAAGCTAATTGCCCTTTGAGTGCAAAGTAATACAGCTAAGAATCCTTGGCAAAATTAAAAATGCATCCAACCTGACAATTTTCACGTTGGGTTAAGGTCAAATTACTTATACTTATTCATAAATGAACTTTCCTGACCTTGTTTTATGATTAAAAATTGTATAGCACATTGAATAATTATATAAATATCCTTAGTGTATGTTGGATACATTAATAGCATTATGGGGATAGGGAAGCTATGCAAGGCCCCAAACTCTACCTCTAAAAATTGTATCCTTTTATCATGTGCACCCACAGCCGCTTTTATATTTGTTTAGTACTTCCCTCATTATCTTAAAGTTCTATTTTATTTATTTACCTGTTTATTTTACTGGTATGACTTTCCATTTGGATGACTGCTCTTTAGACCTGTTGAGAATGCAGACCCCCTGGGGGCAGCTGACCAGCCTTAAAGTGAAAACTAGTGTTCACAAGTTTATCACACTGTCCATGCTGAAGTAGCTTAAAGCAGATTCTAGTTAACATACAAATCTCTTGTGAGAGCAAAGTTAGGAAATATGGTAGAAGTCAAAGGGTGTAATGGTTAATACTGAGTGTCAACTTGATTGAAGGATACAAAATATTGATCCTGGGTGTGTCTGTGAGGGTGTTGCCAAAAGAGATTAACATTTGAGCCAGTGGGCTGGGAAAGGCAGACCTACCCTTAATCTGGGTGGGCACAATCTAATCAGCTGCCAGCATGGCTAGAATATAAGCAGGCAGAAAAATGTGAAAACAGAGACTGGCCTAGCCTCCCAGCCTACATCTTTTTCCTATCCTGGATGCTTCCTGCCCTTGAACATTGGACTCCAAGTTCAGTTTGGGGACTAGGACTGGCCCTCCTTGCTCCTCAGCCTACAGATGGCCTATTGTGGGACCTTTTGAGCATGTGAGTTAATACTCAATAAACCCATATACATATATGGGTTTTCCCCAACAGACTGTTCTTTCCCCAACAGATTGTTCCCTGAATGGCATCGACATTCTGTGATTATCTGATGAGACAACTAGAAACCCTGAATGACTCAGTTGTCTCTCCTGCCAGTCTCCTTTCCTCTTACTAAGTCTTATTATGTGTGAAAGAAATAAATACACTAAGTGGGAAAGTGATAGAATTGAAAAGACAATGAACAGCTGCATTGAAATGTATCTTTTCAATTTAGTGCTTTATTTAAGGGTTTCAACTCAGCATAGAGACATTATGTTTTCTTGAGCAATACAGGAAATCGTATCAGTTACAAGAAGATTGTAATAAACTCATATATATGGGTTTACTAAGAAGGTGGGTATAGATAACTCCGCATTTTTGCTAAAAGGGAAATGGATCAGTGGGTTACCAGAAAGTATTTTGTTTAGATGCAAAGAAATGTAGCATGTTTTTAAAGCAATGATATAGCAGAAGGGTGAATAGGTGATTCAAGAGAAGGAATAATTGCAGAGTCAAGTCATATATACCCATAATAAATCCATATATATATATGTGTGTGTGTGTGTGTGTGTGTGTGTGTATATATATATTCCACTAGTTCTGTCCCTCTAGAGAACCCTAATTAATACAAAGGGACTTCAGAAAACTCTGTTAGTCCCATCTTTATCTCTCTCTTTTAAATTTCTTCTTCCTTTTTAGCTTCTTTCAACCTTCCTTCAACATTTCCATTTATAATAAACAATCTTAAACACAACTCATTCCTCTGCAAAGATGTGGAATGTTTTTCCTATTTTCCTTACATTAAGTGAGTCATAACTTACTGAAACTTAGTGGAAAACCTACTGACAAAAGAAGAGTATTGATAATATAAAACCACTGGGGAAACGGTGTGAAGCAAGGAGGAGGTCCCTATGCCTCTTGAACAGGGCTGATAAGAGTGAAATAGGTGCTCTTCAGAGTCAACGGAAACAGTAAGGATGGTGGGATTTATTCTAGGACCACATAATAAGAGGAATGAAAGTGCTATCTATAGTAATTACATTTTTTACATCTACCATATTGGCCAAAAAATTGATAACATGAAGATGTGTGGAAATGCATTCATAAGTTATTGGCAAACATACATTTTTACATGCTTTATAGATGTCCATTTGCGAATATCTATTAGAATTACCATTGCATATAAATTTCAACCCCAAAATTTCACTTCTAGGAATTCATTGTTCAGATCCATGTACATGTGCAAAGACATATGTAGGAAGATATTTCTTGCAGCATTGTTTATAGTAGCAACTAAAATAAACAGTAATAAGGAAATGGTAAAATAAAATATGGCACATACAGCTCAATGCTATATGTAGTCATTTATTAAAAAATGAGGCAGCTCCATATGTACCCATAGACATGGAACATTCCTTGCCTCAGTTATCTATTTCTATCATAATGTCATGTAATACGTCACCAAAAATTTAGTGGCTTAACACAATAAACATGTATTTAACTTAATCATCTCATCTGTAGGTTGATGATTTAGGCTGTGCAGTTCTTCTGGTTTCATCTGGGCTTGCTTGCATATCTGTGGATCAGCTAGATGTTGGCCAGAGTGATCAGAGGAGAATCTTTTCCCCATCCACCATCAAATGTGCCATCATACCTCCATTGGTGCCCATATATTGTGCCTTCCCTTGTGTCATAGCAGGTGTGCTGTCCTGGCTCTTATCTGAGGCTCACCCTTCTATGAGGTTATCTACTCATTGACTTCACTCTGCGATTATTCCTTCTCTTGAATCACCTATTTATCCTTCTGCTATACCATTGCTCTAAAAACATGCTACATTGCTTTGCATCTAAACAAAATACTTTCTGGTAACCCACGGATCCATTTCCTTTTAGTAAAAATGCAGAGTTATCTATACCCACCTTCTTCACTTCCTCACTTTCCATTCTTTCTTGAACCCACTCTGTCAAGCTGTTGTCCCCACCAATCCACTGATACTGCTTTTGCTAGTGTCTTCAGTGATTTCCATGTTGCCATGTCAAATGATTCTTTCTTCATCCTCATCTTACTCAACCTCTTGGTAGCAGTTGGCATAGTTGATCACTTTATCCTTCTTGAAACTCTCTATTCTTTTGGCTGCAAGGAAACCTCTCTCCTGGTTTTCCACCTATCTCACTGGTCGCTATTTCTCATTTTCTTTGGCTGAATCTTTTTTATCTTCCTAACTCTTAAATGTTGGAATACTTCAGGCTCAGTCCGCAAATCTTTTTTCTTTCACAACTCATTTCCTAGATGATTTCATCCAACCCCATAGTTTTAAATACCAACTATATGTTGATAGATCTCAAATATACTCCTCTATTTATCTTATGAGAAATATTATTCCTTTTCTGTGGAAAAATGCGGTAAATAACCCTAGACATGTATCTTTCATTAGTATTGATTTTACTTCTTAGAAGCTGATAGTTGGGTGGAATGGTATATTTTTCAATTCTCTTGCTATTATTAAATTGCTCTTAAAAAAACAGCAACATGTCACATTTCTACCAGAAATAGTGGAGAGTATACTTTTTCTTGCAACTCTGGCAATAATAGGTATTCTCATTTCATTTTTATGTCTGATGGGTTCAAGGAGACGTAAACTTTTAGTAAGTGGTGGCAGCAGTCTATCTAGTGTAACTAACTAGCTAGAGTAGGAGAGTGAGAGGTAGTAGGAGGGTTATTGTTGAAATAACTAATATCCTGTACTGTGTACTGTAAGAGAAGAAAAGAGAATAGAAGAGGATGGAGTTTTCTGTAAAGGTTCTAGTAGAAAAGCTGACCAAGCTTCCTAATGTGATGAAGATTGTGGTCCAGAGACTTTTGGAAATACAGTAAATGTCCACTTTAGGCAATTGTATTGATTAATATCAGGTGCAGCTGAAAGTAACAGAGACAATAACAATACAAAAAACAATATCTCATTTGATAGTCTGGAGGTAGCAATTCAGGAATTCAAGGCTGGCAAGGCCCTGCCCAGTGTCAGCCTTTTCTATCTGTTGAGCTGAAATTCGTGGCCTCAGTTCCCAATGTCACCTCATAATCAAGTATGGCTGCTGGAGCTCCAGCAATTACATCTACATCAAGTGTAAAAAGGAAGAAATTGAAGAAGAAGAACACATTCCATCCATTTAAGGACATTCCTAGAAACTGCACACACCAATTCCGCTTATAGCTCATTGGCAAGACCAGGAAATATCTATTCCGGACGGTCAGCTGAAAATTGAGAGTTCTTTTTCCGGGTTGACTGAGAGAAGTAGAATGTATAATGGAGGAAATTAGACATTTCTGAAACAGCTATCATTGGGTCTCAAGTAGAAATTGTCTAAGAAAAGGCTTAACTACAATGATGATGACAAGTTCCTGGGTTTGGGTTATTACACAGAGCCTTAGATAGGAACTGATTATCTTGAACTAAATAGACATGATTGTGTTCATTTCTACAAACTTCCTAACTTGTTGTTCTTAACTAGTGTTGATTTTACCCCTCAAGAGACAGTTAGCAATTTGAGACATTTTAGTTTATCCCAATTAGGGAGATGGTGGATGCCACTGGCATTAATGGGTAAAGGCTAAACATCCACAATACACAGGACATTGATACAATAAAAATTATCTAGTCCAACAATGTCATCAGTGCTGAGGCTGATAAACCTTTCCGTAAACAAGTCATAAAGGCTTTAGTCAAATTTCAGGGTCTAAGCAGAGAGCTGTGTGCATTACCAATTTTGAGCGATTAAAATAATTAAATTTCATATTGCTCTGGCTTAATCTGGGCCATGGAATTCCTCATTTGATCCACTGGGTGAGAAATTAAGTAATTATTTCCCCAAAACACAGTGACCTCTTTTTATGTAAAATTTTTATGTTGCTATGTGGCGATGTGACCTATCGTCGTAACATTAGTACGATCATTTCAGAATCATTTTCAACCCTCCAGACTTTTCTATCCTTCCTGAGATGGTTGATGTTTTCCTTTCTCTTATTTCCTGTTTCTCACTGCACTTACCACATAGCACAGTAATCACATGTTGACATGTCCACATGTCCAAATCCCCCACTGAATCACAAGCTCCTTTAAATCAGGGACAATACTTTATTTATTTTTGTATTTCTAGTGCCCAGTGCAGAGTATGCTACTTAGCAGGTGCCCATAAGTACACATTGAACTGAACTGAGCTCCTGTTATTCTTGGGCCTCTCTTCATTCCAGTCCTGCTTGGATATCTTCTGGTTTGACACTCACAGCAAAGATCCTATCACTACTTATGTTAGGCAAAATGCTTCCCATTCTGGCACTTCATCTAAAATCCAGAGGGTGGGAAAATTCAGAGAACAGGAACTAAGGTGTTAATAGTTTAGCTTCTCCTGTGCCCTCTCTGAGTCAGCTGCCTCTCTGTGGTTACATTTTCTCCCAACCACAACCAGCTTTCAAGTATAAATATCAAGTAAAAACTCACTGAGGTGGTTTTTGATGTAGGCAACAGAAATTGAGTGTGTTCCATTTTAAATTTTTCTTAAGTGAAGGATGATACCACCTGGCCTGAAGTTGGCAGGTTGGTTCCAAGGAGGTTGAGGAACAAAGGTGGAGGAGGCAGGAAACCACAGGAGTGAAAATGTTGGCAGGCCCAGGAGTAGGATGAGAATTTACTGCAAACTGGCAGGTGGTGTCAGTTTTCTGTTTTGGTTCATGGAAGAGGTTAGCTATCATGAGAGTCCACAGGCCTATCCACACATCCTTCAGCAGGCTTCTATTGAAGGATTCTTCTGCCTGGAGACTAGGTAAGGTGGTTTCTCTTTCACTAAGAACATATCATATCCAACAGAATCCAGCACATTCCATTTAGAGATTTTCTTGAGACCAATTTATATAACCTAACACCTATTAGGTAGAAAAGCATCTTCTCACAGCACCATGAATAGAAACAGCTTCTTCTGACCATTCATCCATCCTCATGTTTTTTTAGGGGGGGCGGAACGGGGGTGATTTGGGGGTTATGATCTATTTAATGAGATGAATGGCCAATAATCTTTTTAAAATGTCAAGAATACAATATCTTCTATACTGCTATGATGCCTCTATTGAGACTTACTGAATGGCCATGCATGGAACTTGAATTGACCAAGACCATTTGTTCACTCATACATTCAGTCATGCAAACATGCATTTAATTTATATTTATTGAGCTTTTACTAGGAGCTAGACGTTCATGAAGATTGTAAGACACTTTTACTAGGAGCTAGATGTTCATGAAGATTGCAAGACACAGAGCATGGTTCTGTCCTGGTACAATCCAGGCAAGATAAAGATAAAACATGGTATGGTGATAAGAACAATGGTGACTAAGAGCTTAGGAAAATGGTACAGAGTCAGAGTGTCAGTGAGTTCAGAAGAGTAAGCAGTTCTTCAACACAGACTCCAGAGGTCAGGAAAACTTGATGAGAAGTTGAAAATTGAGCTGAGCTGGCCAGGCATGGTGGCTCAAGCCTGTAATCCCAGCACTTTGGGAGGCTGAGGTGGGCAGATCACAAGGTCAGGAGATCGAGACCATCCTGGCTAACATGGTGAAATCCCATCTCTACTAAAAATACAAAAAATTAACCAGGCGTGGTGGTGGGCACCTGTAGTCCCAGCTACTTGGGAGGCTGAGGCAGGAGAATGGTGTGAACCCAGGAGGCAGAGCTTGCAGTGAGCCCTGATGGCGTCACTGCACTCCAGCCTGGGTGACAGAGTGAGACTCCGTCTCGAAAAAATAAATAAATAAATAAATAAATAAATAAATAAATAAATAAATAAATAATAAGAAAATTTAGCTGAGTCTTGCAGGGTGGGTAGGATCTGGACGTGCCTTAGGGCTTTACACCAGTGGTTCTTTCTTCATAGAATGCTCTAATGCTTGGCTAAATCCTCTTAATTTTTTATATCTCAGATTAAAAGTAATTCCCTCAGAGAAGGCTTCCATGACCCACCGGATTAGGTAACATGCTACCTTTGCATGTCATCAGAATGCCTTGTAGTTCTGTGTAGCACTTATCAAAACTAGAGTTTAAAGCTCCTGAAGGAGGGACTATGTTTGTCTTGTTCACCTTTGAACCCCCAGAACCTATTAAAGTTTTTGAAACTGAGTAGGGACACCATAAATATTTGTCCAATAAATAAATGAATGTGTAGGCGTAGAGAAACAGTGGGTGTTCCTGAGTAGTATGAGCAGGTGTAGACATGAGTCTTTGCATGGCAGGCTGTGAGGGTCTGTGTAGATTGCATAGTATACCTGTGTATGGAGCAGTGGAACGTGATTGTGAGGGTGGGCTGACTGTCTAATATCAGGGAAAGAGGTTAGTCTTTTTCTGTTGGTCATGAGACTGTGGAAACAACATACTGAAATTGATAATTTAGAAAATTAATCTGTTTATATTACAAGAGTGAATTTGATGAGGAAGAGGATTTGTACAGCTTTGTATCCTTAATAATTAACAGAAACAGTACTGCCTTTCAATAATCTGGAGTAGGAGCTAGTTTATTAAACAGTGACTTCATGTTTTCAAACTAGAGACAATAAGGGTCAAATCCCTACCTCATAGAGACATGGTGATAGCAATATATACATGGAAAATGGAAGCCCCTCATTCCTATGATAGGTTGTGTAACCCCCATGCAGATTTATTCTGAGGATGCTAAATATACCAATCAGACTGCTCCTTCATTTAGGAAATTGCGCAATGAAGCTTTAAGGAATAAAGCGTAGTTCCTTCCATGAGTTCATCTGAATTGAAATGTCTTTTGAAAACTCAGATAGCAATATCCTCTCCCACTACTCCCCTGACCTTTCCCTTCCTTGATTCCTTTCCTCTTTAATTTCCTGAACTCTGGCTCGCGTGTGGAGAATGTATTTCATTCTACAACCTCCCAAGCATTTACTCGTAAAGGGATGTCCTAGAGGCAGAATGGATCCATGTGATCCTGAACGCTGATTATGTGGCTTCCACCATCCTGTGGGCTCTTCACTCTTCCCTTCATTAGACCTTCAGTTAGACTATAAACTCCTTGAGGACAGGTTCCAATCATAATTCACCCTTGCATCCATTTATCATTACCTGCGTTTTGTGCAGAATAGCTCTCTGGTATATTTGTTGAATGACTCAAGAATGGGTCAGAAGTTTAGATGCAGTTTGCCGGCTCTCATCTGGGAATGAGAGAAAGTCTCATACAGACCCTCTAGAACTAGGACTTTTCTGGAATCAGAGTAGAATCAGTCCCACTAATTCTGGTGGGTTCTGGTTTCACTTTAGCCAGACTTGGCTACCTGTCATTTTAGTCATCTGACCAATTTAGCTGTGCTACTAGGTCCAGGCTTCTTACTTGGGAGGGGCCAGGCACATGCTAATGATTCCAAGTCAGAGTTGCAGTACAGTTGAGAGGGATAAGAAATAAAAATGTCCCATTCTGTGACTGGAAAGTATTCTATTAAGATCTATTAAGATTCATGAAAATGATTGTCTAACATTATGGTATGTGTGGAATTGCTCACAGATATGTGCATTACACACATGTAATAAACACGTAAATGAAGTTTGTTGTTCATTTCACCCCGTCTTGTAAATACAATTCAGACAAATGGAAGAGTTGGCAGAGCAGTGGAAACGGCATTAGAATCAGAATCTATCTTCCCAATAATTTAATAAGACTCAGTCTTCTCACCTATAAAATAAGGAGTTGGAATACAACAGCTCTTAAGAGCACTTCTAGCTCTCAAATTCCATTATTCATCAGCCTGCCAGAAAATACATCTTCCCCTGCCAAATATGGACTCAACACCCTACCTGTTCCAGAAGCTCCCCTAGATACCCCTACCCACCTCCCTGGTTTCAGCCTCCTGCTTCTCCAGCCTTCTCCAAGGCATTCTTCTCTCCCACTGCCAGCCCACATCTAAAAACATGACTTCTTTTTATCAGCTCTTTTCTCTTTGCTTCCTCTTTCTGCCTTTAAACCAGATTCGTTTTCAATATTGTCTGTTCACTGACTAATGAAGACAGTCTGCAGTATGATTTTCACGAGTCCTAGGCACTTTTGCCTTCATGAGCCCCTTACTCCATTAAAAAATATTAAAACTGTTATTTTACAACTGTGTTAGTATAAAGTTGATTATTTTAATACTTTATATGAAAACATTTTCTGCAGTCTCAAAACTATTTCGTGTGTGTGTTGTGTGTATGTTTACCACTATGCCTAATGGATAGGTTGGCTCTGGAGGAAATAAGTAATCAACTAAGTATAGTATGGCAATTAAACACATGTCCTATGAATAAGCAATAGACCTACACCCAAGAAAATTATCATTTTTTCTTCAGTGGAGAGAAGGAAAGGTCAAAAACAATTCAGGAAGTTCGAAATGGTAGATCAGGGTTCAGGAAAATCCTCCTTGACTTGCTGGTCTACTATGACCCTGAAAGTTCTCCATTTGGCAGGCAGCAGTCTACCTAATCTCTGTGCCATCATTTACTCATTGAACATCGTATATGCTGCAGGCACTGTTCAGGTGCTTGGGATACATCTGTAACTATCACAAACAAGGTTTCTTCTTTTCACCTCCATGTCATGTAAATCTGAATAAGAAGACATAGCTTCTTGAAATGCATTATTTCCCACTTTATGCAGTGGGAGCAAGGGGCGGATGTATTTCCCAGTGGCTTGGGGGTAAGGAGACAGCAGCACTCAGAGCTCCCTGGCGATGCTCATTAGGGAAGGCTCTGCCTGAGGAGTCCCTTAGTGGCAGTTCATATGATTACTAAAGATTATATTTCTGAATCAAGATTGCTCTTCTGAAGCATGTTTGGGGGAAGTTCCTTGCAGGTGCTTTATTTCTCTAAGAGTTGATGTTAAATATATTTGATATTGATGTAACTATTGCAACATAAATATTTTGCCTTAAAATAACAACTGTGGTTCCTTTTAAATTTTTGTGGAAAAAAAAAGGATGACCCGATTTTATTTTCAAGGTAACAGGTGGAGGCTTCCAAATTTTCTACATGGAAGTAAGAAAAAGAACACCAAATGTTCTGTGTTTGCAGGAAAAACTCAAAGCATAGCTAATTCAAGCAATACCATTTGTTAATTTATCACAAGTGGGAGATGCAAAGAGGACTTTTGAACTGAAATCTAATAATCCAAAATTAGGTGTGGTCCATGGTGCTAGCCATTTTTTACAGGTGAGTTTTGTTCTTGTTCTTTGAAACTTGGTGGCTATTGAAAAGACTTTAGTGTTATTTTCCTATTAGTTTAGACTCTAGGCTGGCTAGTCTTATTGTTTCCAAAGTTGTAGAGGAAGTTGTTGGCTCCCACTGGGAAAGAAAGGAAGACATTAGAAGCTATCTTATAAAGGGAGCTGCATCTCTTTTGAGATTCATGCATAGAAATCAATTGGATAGAAAGCAATTGCATGGGATGCTAACAAGGGTAGAGATGTTACCAGTCATCGTTCTAAGTCTTCACTGCCTCCAAGCTTACCATGGTCTGTACACGTTATTTTTTCTGGCTTTATTCTACATGCTGAGTGGACTGATCAAATTCAAAGAATAAACAGTCATTATTTATAGGGAGCTTTTGGCATGGACTCTTACATCACATAGGGTCATTCTTTGACCCCCTGCCCCCCCCCATACACACAAAAAGCTACTTAAATCTAAGTATCTTTTGTTTATAGGAAGATTCTTATGAACAGCAAACAGACTTTTTAAAACAGAAAAATTTCACTTTAGTCTGGATGGTTTGGGGCTTATACCATGAAATAATAAAGTCTGTATAATGTACTATTAATTATGAGCTCATTTCTATGACTTTTTATTTCGCTCTGACTTCTTATTTTATATAAGGTGATTAATTATAGATTGATAATGAATGAAACACAGACTTACATGCCCACGGATTAAATATATCAGTCATTACATTTCATGGTGAGCCTAACAATGAGAGATGTGCTTCCCTTATGGTGTTTTGTTCAGGGTTAGTGTTAACTAGAATCCTGGGGGAAATTTGGCAAGGAGAATACTACTGAATTAAAACTTTCCTGAGTCTTCTTAGTTCATTGAGTTTAGCAGCAAGAAAGAAAGCCAAATTTGTCAGTGTGGAGAGGTCTTAATAAGAGCAGCCTTTGCTGTTTATCATTTCGTGGCTGACAGTCCTCCAATTGCAGGCGCCCAGAGCCTTAACCGTGGCCCCCAGCTCACACGAGCACGCTGTGAGCCAAGAGACTAGGCCGAGCAGCCTTCATCTGGCAAATGCAGCGGGGCAGAGGCAACAGTAAGCATTAAATGCATTTGCCATTGGGTAGGCAGCCTGAAGAGAGCTTTCATCAAGGTTTTAAAGGAACTTGCAAAAAAAAAAAAAAAATCACAACTCCTCACGGACTCCCTCTTTGAGGAGACACCATGAAAGAGACAAGGAGCCTCATTTGCAGTAATTAGAGGCGCAGTGTCATCTATACATAAATATTTTAGATTTCAGCCATGTAATGAGTTTGTCGTGAATATCAAGACTGAAGGAACGGGAGTGAATGGCTGCACTGAATCCTGACACCAAGAAGATTTCGAAAGACAGTATAAGTGGTTTTGACAAGAAGATGGATTTCCAGGCCTTTTGAAAACCAGATGAAATGAAGAAGAAAAAACCCATACAAAGCATCACATTTTACAAGCCATCATATGTGGTTAGAGACATAAATGCAGCAAAATAACATAGGTACAAACGTGGACACAGAGTCCAATCTAGGTCCAGGTGACACAGGGTTTCATTAGAGAGGAACTATCTAAGATACCTTCTCTTCTCCCCATGGCTTTCCCTGTGGAAGTCTAAGAATTGTGACAAAGAAGCCTTTGCTTCTTTGGCTTTTCACGGAAATACAACTGAATTTGATTCAAGAGGTCAAATTTTATCTTCAAAGCTCTGAATAGGTTAGATTTGAGCTATCTCTCTAGGAAAGAATAATAATGAAACCACCAAAATTTTAGAAATTGTAAACTCATTGGGTACAGCTTTTCAGGCCCTGGAGACCTGATATTTTGATGATTTTGAGTCAGGACAAAGAATGCCTGTGCTTGCACATAATTAAGAGTGCTTAGAATAACCTTACCTTCTAGGCCGACAAACAAAAGCATCATCAGCATCATATTAATTACTATTATTTGCATGTCTCTCAGAGCCCTGCATGGCAGTTTGCAAACCAGCATCCTTAACTTTGCTGCCACATAGACATTAAAACTTTCTGACCAAAAGCCCTATGGTTGTCACCCTGGAGAAAAACCTGTAGTTTGGCAATATTGCTCAAGAAAAAATGTTTTACCTCTTCATTATCAGGTCAAGCAAATTTAGCATTTCAAGTGACCTTTACAGAAAACTATTTTAAATTGTGATAACTGCACTTTGGTTGTCTGGAAAAAAATCTGTAATGTGCAAGTAGAACATTTGAATGTTGCTTATATCACCTTATATTGGAATTTAAATGTATTATCAATTCTAATATTAGGGGCTAATCAATTCTATGAGTGTGTTAAGTGGCATTATATGTTCATTGATTCTCTAGAATCTTCAGAAATTATTGGAAAACATGGAACAGGTTTTACCCTTGACCTAGTATGATAATAAGTTGAGGAGTTGTCCTAATACTTATAAATATTTAAAAATACAGCAACAATCCATTATCCACAATTCCAAGGTCTCAAAATTTCTGAAAACTGTAATAATTGACCTGGTGGCAAAATTTAAGCTAAGTTTCTGGCAGCACAACCTAACACAACCTAGCCTTGTTGACATAAGGATATTTACAATCTTTAATTTGTTCAATGTAAACATTAATACATGTTTCTGTAGAAATATCAGTGTGCCTGATTACAGAGTACTGCACTGGAATTCACATGTAATAATGTAAAGAATACTTACTGTTATACCTTTAAAACCCAAAAAGTTCTGAATCCCGAAATGTGTTGGCCCCAAAGTTTTGTTGAGGAATTGTGGACTTCTTTAACCTGTGTGTTAGGCATGAATCATAGCCCAAGCTATGCTATGCAAAAACATTACTTTGGATGTTTCTTTTAAAACAACTTAAAGTTGAATCTGAGATCCCCAAAGCACTAAGTCATGGCTGGAACACTCTCTCCCGTCTACGTAACCAAAGAAGACATACCAGGTGCCCACAGATCAGGACAAGGTCTTCTAATCTCCACTCCATCATGGTTGCCCCTTAGTTCTCCCTACGGTAACAAAGTCATCCCGATTTGCCTAGAACTTTCCTAGTTTTAACACTGAAAGTCCTGTATTCCATGAATTGCCCCAGATAACATGAGACAGTTGGTCACTCTAGCCCTTCCCCAAGCCTGCCAGGGTTTTGCTGACTCTACCTTTTTGCTTGGATCTTGCTCTTTTGAAGTACACCGTGCAGTTTGGAGGTCCGTTGCTTCCTTGAGACACAGTAAGGAGTGGTTCCAATTTGGGGTGCTCACGGGATCCACAGATCTCTCCTTTCTTTCCTCTGTCTCCCCATCTCCTGATCCGCAAAAACATGCACTTTCTCTCAGCCCTCACCAAGACATATCCCATTATCTTTCAGTGGGCTTATGTTTAAACAAACAACAGGAAGAGCACTAAATTGAGATGGCATCTGCTTTCTTCCTAGCAAAAATACCCGAGGCACAGAAGCCAAAAAAGCCTACTTAAAGTTGAGGAAGGGGAATACAAAGAGAACAAGCCCAAATTAACACATTAATAAACTGCCCTGCCACATTTCATCTGTTTTACAGAGGCTTCCTTCTTCATTAAATCAATACGGTGAAGCCTTTAGAGGGAGCACCTTTGTTCTCATAAACCCTTTGTTTGGACAGCAAGGCACAGGTTGTACTATCATCTTACACTTCTTCAATTGTTGTATGCTTTAAAACACTCTTTCACATACATTATCTCATAGTAGGACAAATATTATTATCCTCACATGTAGACAGAGAAAGAAATAAAGACCTGAAGAAGTATAAATGATGTCATCATCAGCACCCCTCAGTCAGTATTTTTTGGCAACTCCATGCAAACAGTTGTTGAGTCTCAAAAGCCAAATATTACCATCTTGATAGCTGCTTTGGTTTCCTAAATTCAGAGGTTTTTTCTTTTTTAAAGTCTTTTGAATGAGTCTCTAAGGATTGATATCCCCAAATAATATTTGTATTTGGCACTGTACAGTGGATACAAAAACAAAACAAACAGTCAACAAAAAAGAATACTGCTCTTTTACACTTGTGAGGACAACAAAAGCTTAAATGCATCTAGACGCAAAAACATTTTCAACACACAGTTCATAGGAATGTCACCCAGATACAGTAACTGAGAGACAAATGGGATTATTTGCTCTGGAAGAAAGTGTATCGGTATTGTGATGGTAAGCCAGCCTCCTCCATTGCCACTTTGTTTCTTCCCAGCAGAATCACAAATTCATTTAGGTACCTACTCCACCCCATGAACCTCAGGAGAAGTTGAGTTCCAGGAGTGGATGTAATTGGTCTAAAGCTAGCATTATCTCTTCTTTCCAAGAATTAGCCAGAAGTTCCATGTGACCCATTCTGGTCAATAGGATGGAAGAAAAGATTTGCTGGAAGTTTCTGGAAAAACTTTTACACACATAAGAGACAGATATACAGTTTCCCTCTCCCAGCTGATGGGAGTGAAGATGCTGGTAACCTCAAGCCCTCCTGGTAGCTGTCCTAGATCCTGAGGGACCTGCCTGAGATGGTATTGATGGGAGGATAGAGAGGAAGAAGTTCCCAGGTTATTGATGAAATCACTGGACAACTGGGTCAGCCAATTCTGAATCCTGTCTTACCTCTGGACTTTCTTTTATGTAATCTAACACTTGTCCTAATTATTTGAGCCAGATAGAGTTTGGTTTTCTGTTCCTTGCTGCCAAAAACATCCTAACTGACACAAAGAATTATTCCTCTTCCATGTTTGTCTTCCTTTCACAGATGAAGAAATAGGGACCCAGAGAAGTCACATAATGTATACCAAGGTCACACAACCATGATTAAATACCTTTTTTGTGTGTGAGATAGGGTTTCACTCTGTCACCCAGGTTGGAGTCCAGCAGTGCAATCTCAGCTCACTACAACCTCTGCCTCCCGGGCTCAAGTGATTCTTATGCCCCAGCTTCCTGAGTAGCTGGGACTGCAGGGGTGCACCACCACACCCAACTAATTTTTGTATTTTTTGTAGAGATGGATTTTGGTCATGTTGCCCTGGCTGGTCTCGAACTCCTGAGCTCAGGCAATCCACCCACTTCAGCTTCCCAAAGTGCTGGGATTACAGGTGTGAGCCACTGCACCCAGCCTGTTTAAATGCCAACTTTATAAAACTAAGATTAGTTGTAAAGGACATTTTAGAGATGGCTTTCGACATAAGTTGGGTAGCAGATTTATAACGAAGTTCTGGCTGAATTTAGAATAGTAATAAGCTGAGTAATAATAGTCAACAAGGAATCTCGGATAACTTCAAGGCAACTTTTGGAGTCTTGAAGTTTCAATCTAGAAACTCCTTATCCTCTCAACATTATGTCTGCCAAGCCTACATACCAAGAAACCTGGTCCTGGGATGTTCTAGACAACAAGAAGTTCCATTTAACCACCTTCCTTTAAAGCCAAGGACCAGACTTAGGAAGCCAGCTTCTTGCTTTCTCTCTTCAAGCCCCTACCTGGGTGCTTCTGGAGTATGAGAATCAAGGTACCCAGAAAAAAGAAACCAGAAACCCAAATTGGAGAGAATTTAGACCTTAAAATCTTCTGGGCTCAAAGATTTTCTCATTAGTATCTGCCTTCCGATCATAAAGGTCCCAGAAAACTCAAAACATGTCTTGCAGATCTGAAGCCACCCCGCATCTCCAGTGTTAGAGTAGCTCAATCCCCTGTTGTTTTCTACGTTCCTCTCCTTTTCTTCTACTGTGTTTGCCCACACCTCCACCATATCTAGCCTGGGAAAGGTGCAGCCATGGCTGGGTAGGGGAAGGAAAAGGAGGGGTGATGTGCTGTGCCCTCCCTGAAGCCTCAGCCCCAGAGTAGGGTATTCTTCTATCTCCTAATCCTTACATTTCTGCAGTGGTTCCTGTCTCTAAACTCTTCATGTCTCCCTCCACAGTGTCTCTTGATGACATGAGAGTTTTATCTGAGAAACATGAGAAAACTGGCCAGTAAGCCCCTCAACCCCAAACCACACCCACTTTGTGTCACAGCACAATTAGTACGAAGTCCCAGTGTTTGTGTCTGCAGGTTACAGTATTGTTTGCCACCTGCCTTTGGGAGAGGCAGACCTCCTTCAGAGTCTATCAGCGGCAACTTATTGTTTGTCTCTTCTATTTGAATTTTTAATATGGATACATTGATAATTTTAATTTAAAATAACTTTCTGCATTACTTCACAACCTGTTTCTTTTTTTCAGTTTGTGGTAATATGTTGAGAATAGTATGTGATACCCATAGTGGGAGGGAGGAGTAGATTCCTTTTAAGGCAGTTAGAGGAACTCCTTGTTGTTCAGACCAGCACCAAGGCAAGAATCAGTGACAATTTTTCACTGGTAGTGCCCCAAACTTGCCCTGCAAAGCTTAAAAGGAGACACTTCTCTATGAGGTCCACTGCTTGAATCCAATGCATATGCTATGCTTAGTGGAGTGTGTTTAGAGCTCCTTCTTCCAACATGCCAAAAAAAAAGAAAAAAAAGATGCTCATGCTACTTCTTGCTTTCTGTCTATTTCTTTCTTGCCCTCAGGCTTAAAAGTAAGCATGACGGAGAACAAGAGAGAAGGCGTGCCCTGGCAACCATTGCCAGGAAACAGATTTCACTGAAGTCATAAATTAGAAAGATAACCCACTTATCGGAGGTGGGTTCATATGCAATGCTGAAAAATCTGCCAGTGTAGAGAATATTGCTACCTTTAGCTTCAGTTTTTTTTTAATCACTCATGTTTGATAATTATAAAGATGTTTAAAGAAGAAATCATGGTGTATAATACTATCACTGTGTAAGCTCTGCTAATACTTTTTCTCATGTAAATGTTTTCTTATGTAAAAATAATAAATATACATGATAAAGCAAAAATCAGACAGAAATATATAAAACAGAAAGTAAAAGTCTACTTAACATATGCTTCCTGCTTTCTTTAGTTCTTAAGCTTAAATTTGCTAAAGGAGCTTCCTACTTTCAAAAACTTCTTTATACACACATATATAAATGTGTGTTCTTTTTTATTATTTATGTAAAAGAGATAATGCTGCTCACTTTTTTGGTCTTATATCTTTATTTTTCACTTTTTGGAACTCCACATCAATATTTTAATTCTGCTCTATGACTACATCATATTTTATTGAACCAATCTGCTTTGCAAATGTATTGGTCGATACTGTTATCAATGAATGATTAAAGTACTTTAGCACATTAGAATTAAAATGAAGCTATGAAATCACCTCAATTACCATTTATGAATTTATTATCTCTACTTAACAAGTGTTTATTGCACACCTAGTATATACCAGACATTTTCTTAGGTGCCAGGGATATAAGTAGGATAATCGTCTCTGAGTCAAAAGGGTCATAGCCTAGGTGGAGGGAGACAGCTCAGCAAATCAATAGTTACTGTCACTGCTGAGATATGAATAACAAAAGATGCTATAGCCACTGAGATTAGAAGCCCAGTGTAAACCTAAAGTGTTAATGACGAGAAAATTTAGAGCAAGCCACATGTGAGAAGGCTTGAAGACATGAAGTAGCACAATGTATTTATGGACGTGCAAGAATTTGGGGGTGGTCAGAGCACAAGTTTCATGAGGGAATCCAGCCTAGGCAACAGAGCAAGAGCCCGTCTCTAAGGTCCTTAAGCTAGAGACAGAGACTGGGGTCAAGGCCATATCACAAACTTTATCCCAAAAGCCATAGGGAGTCATTGAGGTTTTAAGTACTGTGGGGAGAAGGGAAATGGGAGTGATGTGATAATTTTTAAATAATTTAAGAAAAAAGCAAAAATTAAAGATGAAAACAGAGAAACATCTGGCTACAAATTCACTCTCAGCATAAAGAAAGGAAATAAGAGCTAGATAAGAAAAATAAACAGGCTGCAGGTGCAGTGGCTTATGCCTGTAATCCCAGCATTTTGAGAGGCTGAGGTGGGAGGATCACTGTAGTTCAAGACCAGCCTGGGCAACATGGTGACACTCTGTCTCTACAAAAATAAAAATTAAAAAAAATAACTGAGCATGGTCGCTCAAGCCGCTAGTACTAGCTACTTAAGAGGCTGAGATGGGAGAATCACTTGAGCCCAGGAATTTGAGATTATAGTGAGCCGTGATTGCACCACTGCACTCCATCCTGGGTAACAGAATAATGAAAACCCATCTCTTAAAAAAATGAAAGAAAGAAGGAAGGAAGAAGGAAGGAAGGAAGGAAGGAAGGAAGGAAGGAAGGAAGGAAGGACAGAAGGAAGGAAGGAAGGAAGGAAGGAAGGAAGGAAGGAAGGAAGGAAGGAAGGAAGGAAGGAAAAAGAAAAAAGAAAGAGAAAGGAAGGAAGGAAGAAAGAAAGAAAAGAAAGAAAGAAAGAAGGAAGAGAAGGAAGAAAAGGAAGGAAGGAGAGAAAAAAAGAAAGGAAAAAAGGAAGAGAAAAGAGAGGAAGGAAGGAAGGAAAAAGAAAGAAAGGAAGGGGAAAAGAGAAAAGGAAGAGAAGGAAGGAATGAAGGAAGGGGAAAAGAGGAAAGAAAAAGGAAGGAAGGCAACAACAACAGAAACAGATTTCAAATGAAAAGTGGGTATGACAGGATACTGAGAGTATGAGCAAGATAACAAATTACTAAAGGATAGTTAAGAAAGGTAAATGAAATTTCAGATACAGTATTCTAACTTAAATCATTCTAATGAATTTAATTCTCAATAAATATATTTCATAAAATCCATCAGGTAAGATGATCTTTGGCAAAGAAAAACTAGGATCCTTCTGAGTGGTGCACTGGAGCCAGCTAAATTGGTCATGGTAGGAGTATTTATACCATGGAAATTGGCCAACACACAAATCAGTTTTGGTTTTGTTTTGTTTTCCCCCAGAGTGCCTGTTGTTAAACATTTGTCAGCACACTATTGATCCCTCCTTGAGTGAAGGAACTAGGAATCATTGAAAACATCCACAATGTAATTCCTTCCAGAGACACCAAACTGTTTCTATGCCTCCTCCCAATCCCCTCAAGTCCTAAAACCTATTTCATTGTCAAGATTATCAGCACATCCAAACATGTATTGTCAGTCACATCATTACATTTGCAAAGAGATAAAGAAATTAAAAAGCATAAGCAAATAAGCGAAGACAGGTCCTATGACTCTTGTTGCCCAGCCCTGGTGAAGACCAAGAAGCTGATGACATGACTAGTGGCAACTCTCCATTTTAAGAGCCTGTTTCCCACAGGTGAGAGGGACCCATCACAGGCCTGCAGTGATTCCGATGACTCACAGGAAAGCAGTCCAGCTTGTTTGGCCAGTTCTTGGGTTATTGGACAGTCATCAATACCTTTGAAGCTACTGAAGTCTCCTCTGGTGCCCTGAAGCTTCATTACTTCCGCGAAATTCAGAGAGAGGTATTTATTTTACTGTTACCACTTTGGTATCATTTATGTTTTCTCTTTCCAGAAATTTCTGTGCCAGAGCCAAAGTAATGGGACTGGATCTTTCTCTTTTCTTTTTTTTTTTTTTTTTAAGTGTTCGTGATCATGCAACAGATACACCCACAGCCAGTGAGTTTCAAAGCCAAAGGAAAACAACAGGCCTTTGATTAGGCTGTACCTACTCTAGTACAGGAGGGCACTGCAGCAGCTGGGGGAGCCTGGCTGCACCACCTCTTTTCATTCTCCAGCGGTGGGTGGAAAAGAGTGTGTGAGTTGGAATTAAGGCATTGGGTTGACTAGCCCAAGGCTGGTTGGGAGCCTGCAGTTCAGGGACAGATTATTGCTTTGTTGGCTCTGGTTTAAAAAAAAAAAAAAAAAAAGTGACCATCTTACATCATCTCAGCAGGACTGAAAATTTCACATGATTATTAAAGTGCATGAAATACTAGACAGATCCCTGAATGTGAGTGGAAAGGGAAAGGAGGGGTTGGTGGAGCAGAGGTAGATGCCCACTTTCTCACCAAAATAGAACATCAGGATCTACTAATGAGTGCAGGAAAGTGAGTCAGGTCTGGCCTTAAGGATGTATCCTGAATACCCACCAGTGCTCAGTTTCCTTATTGATATATCACTAGATACCAGCTATCATGACTTCTCTGCTCCTTTCCTGTCAATGGCCGCCAAACCGAACCCTGCTCGGCAAAACTCTCTTTGCTTCAAGAGGGATTGTGTGGGCTTAGCTCAGGTTCATGGAAACACGTTGCTTGTTTCTTTCCTGCGGAGTGGATGGTGAAAGGAGTTGTTAGCACCAGTCAGCTTTTTCTTATCAAGTAACTTCATTATTTCTAGGGCAGTCACATACCGTTGTTTGTCCAAGACAGAGGGGCTTCTGGGACACAAGACTTTTATTGCTAAAATCAGGAAAGTTCCTGGCAAACTGGGATGAGAAGTCGCCCTAATTGTCCAGTATCTGATGAGGTGCCAAATGAGTAAGGGAGACAGTCAACACTAATGAAGTTTGGAATTGGTAGCTGGGAGTCTTGTACAGAGCTGTGTATTTTACAATGCACTTTCACACACATTATCTCATTTTAATCTTATAACAAATTAAAGAAGGCAGAGGAGGTATTACTTTTGCTTCATGTTGAGGAAAAAATTGAGCCACAAAGATTAAGTCACTAACTCAATGACACAGAGCTGGTTAATAACAAAACTCGGGTGTTGCTTCCAGTTCTCTGTGGAGTGAGACAGGGAACGATTGATAGCTGGAGTCCAGTGTTCTTTCTGCTGTACCATGTTGTCTCTCTAGTTATAGGGAGAATAGAATTCCTTTTTCTCTCATTATTTGCCTTTGTTTTTTCTTGTTATGATGCTCTGTTGTAGAGTGACAATCTTGCAGTGAAGAATAATTCAATGGAAATTCAGAGCTGTGTCCCCAACCACCAACCATCAGGAAGTACAGATGCTCAGACATTTGCTGTGACTTCTACCCAAAGGCAAGGTAAAATGTCATTGCCAAGGATTACATTCAAATGACCTGTAATATGGTTTTCTGGTGGAGGGAAGAACTGAAGGTAATACTAGTTCATCAGAGAATGCTGAGTGGAGAATCGCAGTGGTAGGGAGATGAGAGAGCTGTGGATCTTAAGGCAAGATGACAGGCTCAGAAGTCAACAGCCTCAAGCAGAAGCATGCAGGGTTCCGGGATGAGAAACATGACTCAGCATTTATCCTTTCCTGTAAAACATAGCAACGTGTTAAGGCTGCATTTGAAATTTTACTCTAAGGCCAGTGATAATATCTAAATTACGGTCGTGACATGCATAACTTGATATCAAGTAGAATAGAAATATTTCCTAAAATTAAAGAAATTACAACCAAACTCAAACCTATCATTTCTGTATTCAACGACAGTCACAAAAGTATGAATATCTATGGGGAATTATAATGAGTCTACAATTTCTCTGGCCAGTTCTATTTCTTTTAGAATATCAAGCAGCATTTGATTTATGATAATGGCTCAGATTTTCAAGATTAAATTCATGTTGGTATACTGTCTTTTAAAGCATGAAAACCCATTTGCTACAGAATGATATAATCATGATCTGCAGTATAAATGAAAAGGCTTTATGCTGGCAAAAAAAAAAAAAAATCTCCAAGATGCAGTGGAGCGATATGGTATACTGGTATGTATGGGGTGAAGAAAAGAGCTAGGGTTTTGCAATCAAGCAGATTGAAGTTCAAATTCCAGTTGTGTTAGTGTGTGATGTCGGGTGTTAAGTCTCAATTTTTTTATCTGTAAAATGTACATCTTGTAGATTTGTTGTACTCTTAAAGTTGTGGCCTCATAGATTTGCCTCCTCAGCTTCCTCTGCCTTGTTGCTTCTGTGGACAGCACGCGGAACAGGGAACACAAGGTTTCAAAAGATTTAAAATCATGGTTTTTAACACGGCTAAGATGTTATGTGGTAAACTTCCACCTATCATCACTATCTCTCCTATACCAGGAGTAAGCCATTATATTTGTTTTACAAAGTGCTATGATTACAGGCATAAGCCACCACACTCAGCCCCTCAGAATTCTTGAATATAAAAGTGTTCTGATTTATTTGACTACAGAAATGACTGGAAAATCTCAGCATTTTAAACTCTTTTTTTGTATATTCTGTTTCTAACTGCAGTAAGATAAACATTACAGTTATGTATGTATATTTATATTTTTTTCCATGTTGGGATATTTTCTGATCTTTCTCTAAAAAGCCATATATGACAATTAGCAGTAAGATGGAAAAGATAAAAGCTATATTTGAGTTAAATTAGATAAAAAATAGATTGTTTTCTATTTAAGATTTCAAAATATTAATGACCTAAAACAAAACAAATTTTGCTATTGGTCAGTTTTACTCTGGTTGAAGTAATGCATCTTAGAAATAAAAGAAATCTTAAATAAGGAGCATCTTCTAAACGTTAGCCAGGGGAGAAAAAACAAAAAACAAAAACGATGAGGCTTATCTACCGTTAGAGACTTTTTGTATCCTCCCAAAATTAATCTGTTGAAGCCCTAACCCCCAGTGTGATGGTGTTTGCAGATGGAGCCTTTGGAAGATAATTCGGTTTAGATGAGGTCCTGAGAGTACAGCCCTAATCCCATGATATTAGTGCCCCTAGAAGAAGAAACACTAATGAGTTTGCTCTCTCTCTCCACCACGTAAGGACACAGCAAGAAGGCAGCCATCTATAAGCCATGAAGAGAGCCCTCACCAGAAACAAACCATGCTGGCACCTTGATCTTGGACTTCTAGGCTCCAGAACCATGAGAAAATAAATTTCTGTTGTTTAAGCCACACAGTCTATGGTGTTTTGTTACAGTGGCTTGAGCAGATTAATCTGTTTACGAAAGGGAAGATGGACATACACGCTATGGCTAGGAAGGAATGATAACTCATCATTGAACCTAAATGTAGGGGATGTCCTGCCTAAAATTTTGACTATGCTTTTATTTGTGTGTAAGTATTTGTTTTTGTTTTGTTTTGTTTTGTTTTTGCTCCTGGGTCAGTCTTGGGAGGGTAAATCACTACTGAAAGGAACATGGCTTCGTCCCCCAAAAAAGGGTGAACATGTAGACCCTCTGGGAGTAATCAAGGCCTAATATTAAGGAAAGACAGGGAAAGGTCAGGAGGCCTTTACTTCTGTGAGTGTCTGGGACCCAAAAATCCAATCAAAACCTGCTGCGAATTAGGACCTCAAAGTCAGTAGCTTCCTAGCCTCACTCTTGGTATTTACATCCCCAGGAAGAAAAGAGGGATGCTGGCTGGGAGTCCTCAAATGGTAGGCTACTAGGCCACTTGTGACATGGCACTCTTGAGACAACTGGTGCATTGGAGGATAGTTTGAAAGTAAATTCCAGTGAACCTGGAGCTCCTTGCCTAAGCTTGGATTTGAGCAAAAAAAAAAAAAAAAAAAAAAGCCTTGTTCAAAAAATCCCAAATGGCAGAACCAGCTTCCTGAAAGACATGGTTCCTCATTTCCATCCACCCCCAAGGACCTGGGCCAGAAATATTCCTCAGTGCCCTTTAGATCTTATGGAACAAGTTTTCTTCAGTAATACCACATGTTGGTGAGAAGCTATGGCAACAAATGTCTGATCTCTGCTTAGGTGTGGAAGTCAGGCAAAGTCCTCTATTAAGAAAACACCACAGATTGAGTGGCTTAATCTGTGTTTGCCTTTAGGGTTCTTTGATATTGAAAGACAAAGGGTAGTCTCAAGAGTAAGAGACTGAACTTGATAATCTGGCATGTGGGTATTCAAGTTGATTTTTGAATTTAATTTAGAATAGAAAAGAAATGTGTATATCTCTGCAGTTGAAAAATTTGATTAACTACAGGCATAATAACTGTAGCAGGGTGTGCATATTACTTGTCAGTAAGTGCCCTTGAAAGATTTAAAGGACCATGATCAGAAAGGGATCGTGGTCCGTGTGTTTCTTTTCAAATGAATGAATGAATATCTTTCCTGGCCGAAGTTGAGAGACTGCAGTGAGCTATGAGCTATGAGCTGTGATCGCACCACTGCACTCCAGCCTGAGTGACAGAGCAAGACCCTGTCTCAAAAAAGAAAAAAAAGGAGAATTTATTTCCCAAATGGTTAAGATGCTATTGAATATTAAAACTAAGTGAGACTGAAAATGAGAAACTCATTTCTATATTTGATCTTTTTAGCAATATTCACTTCATTCCTCTCTCAAGCTACCTTCATGGATAAATAGGAAAAACAAGTAAGATCTAACTCTGCAAAAGAATAGAGTTATAATTTTATTCACCATTTGTTAATCTCTATGAAAATGGAATATCTGGTGAGAACAAATATAGTCAGAGTAATATCCTGATGAACAGATCAGGTATAAAATCTGGATTCTAATGAACCATATTAATGCACCCAATTAAGTGTTTTAAGGTGAAAATCAATTATGCTTTCTGGTGTTGTCTTATTCCTTTCATGCTTCTATAACAAAATACCTTAGGTGGAGTATTAAAAACAACAGCAGTTTGTTTCTCACAGTTCTGGAACTTGGAAGGCCAAGATCAAGGTACCAACAGATTTGGTGTCTGGCGAGGGCTGCTCTACTTCAAAGACGGCACCTTCTTGCTGCATCCTCATATGGCAGAAGGGGGCAAATAGCTCCCTTCCACCTCTTTTATAAAGTCACTAATCCTATTCATTAGAGCTCCACCGCCATGACTTAATTATCCCCTAAGGGCCCCAACTCTTAATACTATTACATTGATGATTCAGTTTTAATACATGGATTTTGAGGGGACACATTTAGACCACAGCTACTATTAAATGTTTTGAGCTAGAATTAAATTTTTTCTTACCTTTATGAACACAGAAACACTTCCAGATTCTACAATAATTTCAAATGAAAAAGAGACTGGTTTCAGCCACAAGTGCTCTTAAGCTCTCATATGGTTTGGCTCTGTGTCCCCACTCAACTCTCATCTCGAGTTGTAATCCCCACGTGTCTAGAGAGGGACCTGTAATCCCCACGTGTTGAGGTGAGGAGGTGATTGGATCAATGGGGGTGGTTTCCCCTATGCTGTTCTAGTGATAGTGAGTGAGTTCTCAAGAGATCTAATGGATCTGTAAGGGGCTCTTCCCACTTGGCTTTCTCTTCTCTCTCCTGTCGCTTTGTGAAGAAGGGGTCTGCTTCCCCTTCTGCCGTGTTTGTAAGTTTCCCGGGGCCTCCCCCTAGTTATGCAGAGTTTTTCTTTATAAATTTATAAGTCTTTTCTTTATAAATTACCTAGTCTTGGGCAGTTCTTTATAGCACTGTGAAAACGGACTAATACATTCTTTTTATCTTGGCATCTCTTCACTTTCCTTCCACTCCACACCAAAATCCCACCCCATCTCCCAAAAATTTATTTAAAAAAGCTTTCCATACTTGAGGCTAGGTGTTCCAGACTAGCCTGGGCAACAAAGTGAGACCTTATCTCTACAAACAAATAAATGTTAAAAAAACAAGTAGCTGGGCATGGTGGCATGTGCCTGTGGTACCAGGTACTTGATAGACTGAGGCAGGATTGCTTGAGCCCAGGAGGTTGAGGCTGCAGTGAGCTATGAGCTATGATTGCACCACTGCACTCCAACCTGGACAACAGAATGAGATCCTGTCTCTTGGGGGGAAAAAAAAGCTTTTCTAGTGAACTCATTAGCATTAGTATTCTGGTAATATTCTTAAAGATCTGATTAAAAGAGAGTATATAAATTGTAATAATTATAATATGAAGAATCTTGCAAGACCAAAAAGTACACATTTCTTAAACCTCCAAAATCAATCTTCTTTCCCTAGGTTTTAAACCCATCATGTATTATGTAAAACAAAACAAAACAAAAAAACCTGAATCATATTTGAATAATAGGAAAATAAAATGGTGAGTTCTTGGTTGACTTTTTGATGTATAGGAAATATACTTGCACCCTGAAGAGTTGAAGTAATTTATTCTGTTATGCAAATGTGAAGGTTATGGGTAACTTATCTTGCCATGACAGAGTATTTTTTTAAGTTGTCAAAACTATTGTGGCCTTGACTATCCACAGACATTTAATGCATCTGCAGATTAACAGGTTAATAGTTCTCAATCTGCCACCTCTATTCAAACACAAACTCTAGCTCTTGTCTAAGATTTATTAAATTGGCCAGTTTGTCTTTTCTTGTGAATTAGTTCATATTCACACATTGAAATCTCAGATTATATCTGTAGTTGACAAGGAAAGCAGCAACACTGGGCTGTGCTGTTAAAAGGTAGATGACCTGTTAAAATAAGGAATAAGCAAAGAGATTAAAAAAAAAAAAGAGAGAGAGAGAGTGAAAGACAGTTTCTGCTCTTTTTGAAATCCATGTTTTCTTAATATGATTCAGCCTTGTTTTATGGCTGGTGAAGTGTTTTGCATTTATAAATTTGGGCTAAGTAAATGTTTAGCTCAGAAAAGCCAACTGTATGTCATTAATTGTTGGACTGTTTATAGCAGTCTCATTTCTAACTGGAAAAGGCCCCTGGAAAATGTTTTCAGAATCCAAAAAGACAAATTGTTAATGTAGAGCATTTAAAATAAAACATCATTTTCCAATATATCAATTGTTTTAAAGTATTTTCTATGCTGGCATTGGCAACATGTATCACTGTTGATGATAGCGTATCTTAATCCTCCTCTTACATGTTGGAAATTTCTAGTGGCTTTCATTGTATCTTTATATATATATATGTTTAATAATGGTTGGCAGGTATTGCAATTTACATACATTTTACATAGAACTGATTGATTATGTTTTGTTTTGTTTTTTGAGATGGATTCTAACTCTGTCCATCCTACTGGAGTACAGTGGTGTGATCTTGGCTCACTGCAACCTCTGCCTCCTGGATTCAAGCAATTCTCCTGCCTCAGCCTCCCAAGTAGCAGGACTACAGGTGTTCACCACCATGCCTGGCTAATTTTTTGTACTTTTTCAGTAGAGACAGGGTTTTGCCATGTTGGTCAGGCTGGTCTCGAACTCCTGACCTCGGGTGATCTGCCTGGCTCAGCCTCCCAAAGTGCTGGGATTACAGGAGTGAGCCACCACACCTGGCCGGAACTAATCAACTATGTTTTTGTTGCATCTTTGCCTGTCTCTCCCACTGGGCTATAAGCAACTTGAGACTGGGAATTGTGGCTTTATCTTATATACTTCTGTCTAACACAATCCCCTTGTTGTTTGCATGCATTCGGTTTTCTGTAAACATTCATTGGATACTTGCTAGGTGTGAGGCAAGCTGCCAAGGTTTCTATTTGAGTTACCTCATATCCTCAGAACAACCTAATAGCTTAGGCATATTATTGCCCTCATGTTTTTAGGTGAGGAAGTGAAGGCATAGAGAACATAGACTTTGACAGGTAAGTGGCAGCCTCAGGCTTCAAACCAAGGCAGCCTGATTTTAGAGACTTTGCTTTTACTTTCATGACTAGTGCTTTACATGAATTAACTGGGGTGAGAGAACAGAGGAGAGGATGGTCCTAAAAGGACACTGAGGTAGATAATAGAGTTCATTTTCTTAAATCTTGAAGCCAGATCTTTGAAAGTGGTTGATTGCTCGGCCCCAGTCTTCATACCCCCACCCATTCTCTTATATGGCCTGTAATTTACTTGAAATACCTCTATATCCACATTTAGTACACAGTTATACTCCCTAGACGCAGTAGAATAAGATCTGAAGTGCTCCAATCAGAAATCCATACTTTGAAGATGATTAGTTAAAATTGGAAGGATCTCAATAAGGAAGTGTAGTATTTTCTACACTCTAGTAGTAAATATTTTAAATACCACTATCCAAATATGCCCTCCGAGGGTGATGATGCAACATAAGGATACTAGAAAGTGCTTTACTATGGTGAAATAAGCTGTGTTTATGATACATGGTTATATGGACAGATTTGTATAGAAAACTTGCTTCCTTGTATGAATAAGAAATGGGGATCCGAGTAGCCCTGTAGCCGAACACCTTTTATAGATTACCTAGGTCTAAGACTCTAATTGGTCATGCCCCCCACTTTATGGAGGATTTTGTTGGCTAATCCGCCTAGCTGATCCTGACAATAGAATACATGTTGTATTTGCCCAGGAGAGCTACTTTCATGCAAAGTGCTTGTCAGAACACCCAGAAAGAGAGAGCCATGATTTCACCAAGTTTACAAGAACTGGTTTTAGGACTATGTTTTGTATGTCAAAATCTGATCTGAAATGTGCTAATAGGAAAGTTGTGGAAAAGCAGAGACATAAAATTCCCACCGTCTTTTCATTATCTGAGGCTACTAACAGTGGTTAATTGTAAATGGCCAAGGTTTTGTATGTCAAAATCTGGTCTGAAATGTGCTAATAGGAAAGTTGTGGAAAAGCAGAGACATAAAATTCCCACCGTCTTTTCATTATCTGAGGCTACTAACAGTGGTTAATTGTAAATGGCCAAGGTGGCTTAGGGAATTTCACAAAACCTAACTTTCTTCTTTTATTGAGATATAAACCTTGACATTATCTCCAGCATTTATGACTCTTTAGTTAATAATAATTAACTATTCAAAAAATTATCTGACCAGGCACGGTGGCTCACGCCTGTAATCCCGGCACTTTGGGAGGCCGAGGTGGGAGGATCACAAGGTCAGGAGTTCGAGACCAGCCAGCCCAATACGGTGAAATGCCATCTCTACTAAAAATACAAAAATTGGCCAGGCATGGTGGCACTTGCCTATAGTCCCAGCTACTCGGGGGGCTGAAGCGGAAGAATTGCTTGAACCCAGGAGGCAGAGGTTGCAGTGAGCAGAGATGGTGAGTGCACCCAGGCTGCACTCCAGCATGGGTGACAGAGCGAGACTCTATCTCAAAAAAGAAAAAAAAATTATCCATTACATGATGCCATTTACCTATTTTTGAAATTCTCTTACTTTGCACAAGATCAAAGTTGTATAGACCATCCTTGTCTATTATAGGATATCATACCTGGTCTATTATAGGGACATTTTTATGAATGTTTTCTGGAAGTATGAACAGATGATATAAGACTTATCCAGAGGGCTTACAAAAAAAGTGTTGATACTCTGTGTCCCATCAAATTACTCTACAACAAACCAGGGATAGAAAACTGCAAATTTGAGCATCGAATGAGAGAATTTCCAGGGATACCAGAAAACTCTCACGGCTTCCTTCTCCTTTCTAAACAATGTGAATTTAATAGTGAATAACAAAAGGAGGATTTACAAAGCTAGAGTTTTGATCCTAGTTGGGGAAATCAACTTCCAAAGTATGTTAGCAGAAACATCCAATAGTTCTTCTAAATGCATCTCTGCAAATTATTACCATTAAATCTATGTTAACTGAGGAAAAAAATCTACACTCAAGGATTCACATAATAAAGAAGATGAAACTAGAATTCTCCGCTTTTCTGCCATGACTATTATATCTACCATTTGGCACAAATATTTCTTTTTTTATGTTATTTTATTTTTAATTGACACATAATAAATGTACATATTATAAGAAACAATATTTCAGTACATATACACGTTGTATGATTATCAAATCAGGGTAATTAGCACATCCATAATCTCATACATTTATTGTTTCTTTGTAGTAAGAACATTCAAAATTCTTTCTTCTAGCTATTTTGAAATATCCAGTACATTACTGTTAACTGTAGTCACCCTACTGGCACAAACATTTCTGTAAGGCTGTTTCTAGTTTTTTATTTAGGTACGTATTCCACACATGTGGATTTTGATTGAAAAATCAGAACTGCTTATGGCTCATGGAAAAAGTACTACAAATTTTCAGGGCAGCAAATCTCCAATTGAAAATTCCACATTGATCTAATTATTGAAGAGTTTTTTGAGAAAGTCTTTCAAATGTGGTCTTTTTTTGTGGGAAAGGATTTAAGGGATTTATCAGGTTAAAGCTATTTGAGTTCACACCTATGAACTCATGACTAGAAAAGACTCTGAAATTCCTTTTTTATTCGTTTTTTCTAAGTTAAAGTGTAAAACATTTGGGTCAGATTGTCACTGATGCTGTCATTCCTTAAGCATCTATAGACTGAGAGATCCCATATCATCCTTTTATACCTGTGTAACATGCACATTACATCTCTGTCTTGAAGCTTCACTTTATGTAATTTAGTGGAAATGTTTAATCTGTGTTGCCATAAATTTGGACTTACTCTCTGGCTTAAATTAGGTTGCATTGGGAAAAGTTTGCAAAGTATTTGAAGAGCTATAGTACTTAGCATTTACTAAGTAAACTTAAACACTGTTTGATAGTGATAAGCTATTTGATCCATCATACATGTATCAAATGCCTGCTAAATACCAGGCACTCTGCCACACAAGGAGAACTTTAATGTATTCTTGCCCTTAAGGAGAACATCCTTGTTGGTCACCAGGAGAAAAGCTATAGTCTGAAGTAAACTCATCCCACCAAGAGAAGTGGAATGACTACATTTGAGCCAAAGAAATGTCAAACACAAGGGTTACTACCTGCAACTGTACTGGTATTGCTTTATAATTTTGTTTCTCTCTTCCTGCCTGGCTAAGAGGAGAAAGAAGACTAACCTTGTAGAGGTAAGTAATTGAAAGCAAAAACTTTAATGACTTTCTCCAACTCACTAGTAGGCTCCAGGTTAGAGCACTCTTCCAGAAGCGATGAAGCTTACAGAAAGGAAAATGTTAACGTACCTTCAAAAACATGCCACAACTGGTACTAGCCACAGTTGGCATATATATTTGATTTACAAGGAAATAAAAGCTAGAAAATAGGATTCCTAGCCCTGTCTTTCAGTCATAGTGTAATTTTTGCATGACAAAAAGTAACTCTTTATACTCGAGCTTTCCAATATGGCAGCCACTAGCCACATATGGCCATCTAAATTTAAATTTAAATTACTTAACATTAAATCAAATTAGATATTCAGTTCCTCCATCACACCATCCTCATTTCAGTGGATGGCACTCCATAGCACACAGGGTTCCTGGCTACTGTACTGGGGACACAGATCACAGCACATTTCCATGATCACAGAGAGCTCGGATGGACAATGGCTGTTTCACACCAGTCACTTCCAGATGTCTTAATTTGAAGAAAAAGGTTCAAGGTGGCTCATACCTCATTGCTCCTCTGTGTTTATGAGTGTTGTAATTGAGTGACTAGAACTAATGCTTGTTTTCATGGTAGAGTCCAGGTGTTATCTATGGAAAGGTAAGCAGGTAGAGCGGGTAGAGCATCTCTGGAAGCACCAACACTACCATTATGTCCCTTTTGCCATAGCTATTGAGTCTTACGTCACAATGACGTGAGTAGTTACCGTTGTCTCCAAATCCTCTGCTAGAAGAAACCCTAGATCCTAAGTCCACTCCTTCTGTGTCAACCTGGCTCACAGATCCAGCTCAGTGGTCAGTACTAAAGGCACTACCCTCACTGCTGCTCCCAGCATTGCCCAACGCCTATTTCTACAGCTCTAGATATTGACCAAACCATTGGTAATTCCTCTTTGATTTCAGAGATTTGGAAATTATTCAATTACAGAACCACTGAAAGAGTGAATATTGAAGATATCCATCAATTTGGGTGACTAGGATGTATACTGAAAAAGATTTGTGGTATCCTTTGTTCTCACCAAAATTCACCCTTCATTTTAATTATCTGCTGACTCTGTCTGGCGTGTTAGCAATACTATGTCTTGACCTATTTTGGAAACAAACATATGAACATCTTTTTAGCAATTAGTATAAGTATTCAAGTACTGATACCTAGTACAATAGATAAAGTGTATAAGTACCCTTGTGTCCACTGGGATCAGGCTTTTCAACCATATGTGTCAAGACTAGGTCAGGTTTTATTACCAAAAACTTTCCCCAAAAACTTGGTTTTCAGAGCTTATTGGATTTTGGAATCGCAGAGGAGGGAGTGCAGACCATTAGCTCCCTCTTATTTCTCTTTCAGTGTCTTCTCATCTGAGAACGTTCTCTGACCACCTACACTAGGACTGCATTTAAAGAGCCTCCAAAGGCAACTTGCAATTTTCTATCATAGGTTTCCACAGTGCAAGTTCTTTAAAGGCAGGGATCTGTCCCTTTTTGTTTCCTGCTGTACCCCTATGTCACCATACCAATTTCAGTGCTGGCAAAGAGTAGGCACTCAATGAATACTTACAGAATGGATGAGGGAGTGAATGGATGTTGGATGAATGACTCCTGTCATAGCCTCCTAGCAGTGGCCTGTTTCCTCCAGTATCTTTCTATTATAAATTTCCGTGGCAAGGAATGTCCTGTGTTTACTGACATCTGTTTTCTCCTGTTCATGGACACACAGCTAGCCTACATTTCCCAGTCCTTCCTGCAGTTAAGGAGGACATGTGACTGACTTCTTGCCAATGAACTGCAGGCAGAAAACATGCATGTCCCTTCATGCCTGCCCCATAAACCCTATATGTGCTCTCCTCCTTCATCTCCTAGCCAAACACAGAGGCTCCAGGAAAGAACTCTGAGGCTCTAGAAGATGGCAGAGCTACAGATGGAAAGATGCCCTGCAGGACTGTGTGTTGTTTGCTACGGCTGCCATAACAGAGCACCACAAACTGGGTGTCTTCAACAACGAAAATCTATTGCCTCAGTTCTAGAAACTAGAAATCTGAGGTCAAGATGTTGGTAAAGTGGGTTCCTTCTGAGGGCTGAGAGGGAAGGATCTGTTCTAAGCCTCTCTCCTGACTTGTAGATGGCTGTCTTCATGTTCACATGATGTATTCCCTGTAGGTGTGCCTGTGTCCAGTTTCATAGAAAAACCAATTCTATTGGACTAGGGCTCAATCTACTCCTGTATGGCCTCATCTTAACTAATTACATCTATAACAGCCCTATTTCCAAATAAGGTCATGGCCTGAGGAACTGGAGCTTAGGACTTCAACATATGAAATTTTTCAACCAGTAACAGGCCATATAGAAGGCCACTTGCCAAAGAAAGGCACATGCATTACACTTTGCAAAAGACACTTTGTGTTAAGCTGCTGAGATTCTAGGGTTTTCTGTCATGGCAGCTAGTGTTTCTTACCAACACTAAGATACCATCTCGTCACACTAACCTTGGCTTTGAGAGTAATAAAAATAATAATACACTTATATATTACGCTTTTTGGAAATGCAAAAAAAAAAAAAAAAAAATTAGGCTTCAAATTGTTCCTCAGCCTTCAGACTTATAATTCTGTCGGGACTTGCAGCATCTGATTGCTCCAGTGGATGGGCTGTTGTCTGGAAAGGGTCGCTCTCAGTTGTATGGTAGCAAGAGAACAGGCCTTGAAATTGGTGGACCTGGGCTTCAGTTCTGTCTCTACCCCTAGAAATGCAGCAAATCATGTTTTCCACTTAGCCCTTGTTTAGTCATTGGAAAAAAGAAAACAATCCTTCCCTCTTGGTGGTGTTGGGAAGATTAATCAAATTAAATTAATCTTCCAATTAGCACAGTCTGGCATGGAGTAAGTGCTTAATATGTTTTCTTTTTAAAACAAGAAAAGGCAGATTTTTTATTTGGGAACTGTGATCTCACCCTTCTACATTGGTATTCAGTGTCTGAGGGACATAGGACTTGGCAGCCTTAGTAAGACAAACCTAGGGGCTGATATTTGGAGGAATGGCCTGAAGAAAAGGAATTATGAGTGTCCTATAGGAGTCTGAGGGCCATGCAGGGAATTTAACTCAATAAAGCTGTCCATCGCTCAGTATTATCCAATGATGGGCAACATTTTAAGGCAATGAGTTTTCTGTCCAGCCAGCTAGACCATGGCTCAAAGAGTAGTCCTGCCAGGTGTGGTTTCTGGGTGCCAAGAATGGCACGAGTTGACACACAGGGAGACAGTTTCCTAAAGTTTGAGCTGTGGGTTGGTTTTGGTGGGATGACTTTGATATGATTCAGATGAGTAATTGGAGTAGATTTACACCACAGCCATTCTATGATTAGAAGGTCAGGAAGGTGCATTCACATAGAGTTAGACATAAAACAGGTGCATTCTTATAGAGTATGAGGAAACAAAAAGTTTGTTTGAAAATGTGTGTGCTCTGGGGAGAGATTAGAGTGGCGAGCCATGGCAGCATGAGTGGCCACAATGCAGAGTAGGGAAGAAACCACCAAAAGAGAAGAGTGGGGGTAATGTGGGCACTCAAGAGCACACTTCCCTGCCACACTTTTCATAGAACTGGTCCCATCCCCACTCAGAACGGGCAGAATATTTGTCAAAATATATTTTCACTGTTATGAGCCTTAGATTCTCCAGTAATCACCCCATCAAAACCAACCCACAGCCCAAACTTTAGGGAATTGCCTCCCTGTGTGTCAAGCCATACCATTATCAGCACCAGAAACCAGGGCCCGGTAGGGCCACCCTTCCAGCCGTAGACCACACTGCAGGGCTTCAGACTCCCTCCAAGGCAGCATGGTTCTGAGAAACTAGAGGGCAAGCTGTTGATTCCAGACTTTAAGGACACAGAGTGGGAACTGCTGACTCCAACATTTACTAAGAGCTTAAGTGGGGATCCTTTGGAAAACCTCATAGTCAGTTAAACCCATCATGCCTCACTTTATTTTTATCCTAATGACTGGCTAGATATAAGCCTCTCTAACGTCTGTGCTCATCCCCCAAGCTGCTCTGTGCTTCCTCTCTCCTATACAACCTCCCGCTGCTGCTCCTTGTTCCCTCATCAATTTTTCCCTGAAGCATATGGAAACTCTACACCATGGCAAATGCATTCCCTTCCTCCAGCTCCATGGCCTGATTGAACCTTGGCTCTCCCTACAATACACCCAGCACTTCTCTTGCAGTTGTTCATTCTCATGCACATACACACAGCATGTACCCCTGAGGAGGTGGGTTGGGTACCAAGTATCCCCCCTACCCCCCACCAGCGCCATTTCAGGATTATCGCTTCTCTCCCATAGTATAAGAAATCCTGCTTCTGGGAAGGCTTATGCCATCTGGCTCTACTTTCAACCACATGCTTAATTGCTCCATAAATGGTAGAAAGGACTAATTTTAGCATTTCTGTCATTTAGCAAGTCACAAATTCTGCAGCATGAATTAATCCCATTTAATCTAGGTTGGTATCCTTGCTCTGTCCCTGACTAGCTATTTGACCTTTGGAAAAGTTATTTAACCTTTCTGAGCTTTAATATCTTAGAAAATGGGAGTAAAAACGCTTACTGAAGGAGATGACTATGTGAGTTGAATGGCACAACGTACATGAAATCATCATAAAAAGCACAAAATGTGAATTGAATTTGAAGAGAAATATATTTTAGGGGGTGAATATAACTCACCCTGAGGTAATCAGGAGTTAGTTATTGCTATTTTGTTAGTGAACACTATTTGATAAAACGATTCTGTAGGATATGGTAATGCTGGATACATGTCATTATATATTTGTTAAAAGCCATAGAATGTGCAACACAAAGAGGGAACCCTAGTGTGAACTGTGGATTTAGTTAATAATAATGTAACAATATCGAATCATCATTTGTGACAAACGTGCCACACTATTGCAGAATGTTAATAACAGTGGAAGCTGGGGGGAGAGGAAGGGAGTATTTGAGGACTCTGGACTTACCACTTACTTTTTCTGTGAACCTAAAACTGCTCAAAAAAACTATTAATTTTTCAAAAGCTATTTATACAAAGCAGGTTTGTTCATGAGTTGATAATTGTTGAAGCTGATGATAGGGACATGGGGATTCATTATACTTCTCCTCTCTAAATCTTCCATGATAATGAAGTTTTAAAAAATGTATTTGCTTCCACTGAGTCTCTGACTTAATCCGCCAGAGAAGATATCTGACATCTCCAAATAACAGGTGTTTAATTCATCTAGTATTTACTGGCAGCCTGTTAATCATCAAACTCAGTGTTCAACCGAGTGTGTGGGGGAGGTTCTAGAACACTTTAAGACAAGCTTGTGCAACCCGCAGCAGGCCACATATAGCCCAGGATGACTTTGAATGCAGCCCAACACAAATTCATAAACTTTCTTAAAACATCCTGAGTTTTTGTGTGATTATGTTTTTTTAGCTCATCAGCTATCATTCGTGTAAGTGTATTTCACGTGTAGCCCAAGACAATTCTTCTCGTCCCACTGTGGTCCAGGGAAGCCACAAGATTGGACGCCCCTGCTTTAAGACATGTTGAATTCCTCCCCCAAAAGTTTAAATCTTGTTGCAGAGGCAAGAGGACGACTTGTGAAGTAAGTGAACAACACCAGAAAACTGAAGTCCATGGCACAGAAAATGTTAAGTAGAGAACTTAAGTCCATGGCACAGCAAATGTTAAGTTCTAGCAGAAGCCTGAGTAAAATGGAATAAAAATTCTATCAATAAACCTGAAAGTTTCTCAGTATCAGAATGTCAGGAGTTCTGTCAGCAAAAATATATGGATTTTTGACTGACTTTGAGGCATAGATTGTCACATTCTGTTCAGCCTGGATTTTTTTTTTTAGCTCCAAAACATAAGATATGATGCCAAAACCATGTAGTAAGAGTTCATTCTTGAACTGAAAGCAAGGAAAAGATGAAGCAATCTAAAAGCATGCTGTAAGAGCTACGTTGTGCCCAGAGTTGGGCTGGATGCTGTCTTTTGGGCAGAGAACAGTACCAAGCATTGAGTTGTCAATGAAATGATCATTTAGGTGGTTACTGGTCTTAAGAATATAGTGTGGGCTCTGTAGAGAGTTTAAATAAGGAGAACAGTTTTGTTTCTGACTAGTTTAAAATAACATGTTTCTGTGCATACATGTTTGATAGATGCGTTTTGAAATTTGTAAAAAATTGTCGAGACCTTAGTACTTATGGTAAACTTTGCCTTATTAGAGAATTAAATGATGGATCTGCATGAGATTTTAATGTTAATTCTCACAGAATTTGTATGTTGTGACTTATCAAAATGTAGGAATAAAAAATTGTATATTTAGGTTTTCATAGAGAAGTGTTGAAATTACAACTCCTTGGGAACCAGGAACATTTGGGACTCTTTGTGCAGGGCTATTTGTTATTCTAAAATTAGATCTCGAAATCAAATTTCCTGAAACATAAAGTCAAGGGGGTTGTGAATTTCAAATTTTGGCAGCTCGTGAAGCACACAGGTATTTTGTGATGACTTTTAATTTAGATCTTGGAAAAGGAGAGTAGGGATTTGAATCTAATTAATTTTTTTATCTCTCTCTCTCTCTCTTTTAACTTGTGGAGTCTTTTAAATGGTAAATAAAGTTTTGAGAAGAGGAAGAAGAAAATCTCTGCTCCAAAATTGCTTTCCTCAACTTCTCAGGGGAGCTTTTAAATCTTTATTCCCTGTGTTTCTAACTGCTGCCAATTCCTAGAAATTCCCAGGTTTTAAGAAATAAATCCAAGAAACCAATCTGGAGAGGAGAAAGAAAGGTATCTGTGCTGAGCGCACTTGAAACATAATAGCATAATAGCAGTCATTTAGAGAACGCAAGTGTGGAGGTTGATGCTTTACCTGTCCTGATTCACATGACCCTGCAACCACTCTGCCAAGGAGCTGCCTCTATTTTCAGAGGAAAAAACTGGCACCCAGTTTGGAATATGCCTAAGGGCACGCAGCTAGTATGTGGCTAAAGATTTGAATCTGGATCTGTCTGATCCTAGAGCCCCAACTTCACAACATGATGCTTTCATTGTTTTTTAGTTTGACCTTCACACTCCGTGTCCACAACATAAGCAGAGGAGAATAGGTGAGGTTCTTGTTCCATTCCCTAAATAGAGACGCTCTGAACAAAGCAAAGAAGTGAGCCCCTCTTGGCATAATTTAAGGCCGGGGTCCTCAGCCCCCTGGCCGAGGACCGGTACTGGTCAGTGGCCTGTTAGGAAGTGGGTCGCACAGCAGAAGGTGAATGGCAGCGAGCAAGCATTACCACCTGAGCTCCACCTTCTGTCAAATCAGTGGTGGCATTATATTCTCATGGAGCAGGAACCCTATTGTGAACTGCACATGTGGGGCATCTGGTTGCATGCTCCTTATGAGAATCTAATGCCTGATGATCTGAGGTGGAACAGTTTTATCTTGAAACCATCCCCCTCCATCCATGGAAAGACTGTCTTCAATGAAACTGGTCCTCGGTGCCAAAAAGTTTGGGGAGCACTGATTTAAGGGATACCCTCTTCTTGTCTAAAATATTCATGTTTCCCTCAATCTATGAAACTGCTATACACATACACAGTATTGGACATTCTGCCATTGTATATTCAATTGTTTGAGTTAAATATTGCTTTTTCTTGGTTTCTCTTTTTAAAAGGAAAATATACCCACGAAAGGGGTGACCTATTAATGAAGACCACGGTCTTTATAATCACATACTCTTTCCCTTCTCAGAAGGGGCTGGGTGCTCTAAGATACTAAAAAACGAATGATATACTGGATGGGTTCACAGCCTGGGGTGTGGATTGCTAAGGTACAGGGATAAGGCAGCTAGGAAATTTGTAAATGAGAAGAAAGTGAGTACTAAGCTAGTTTCGATATTAAAACCGAAATTATATGTCCACTGGCAAAGGGCTTCACACTTTTAACAAAAGCCTTGTGATGGTCTAGCTTTACATTGAAATAACAGTGTAATGAAATATTTTCCTAGAATCCCAGGGGATGAACACTGGGCACCCAGCTCAAGCAGGAAAGCTCAGAAAGGAAGGGGCTGCACACGCGGTGGGCACATACTGCTCAGACACCATGCTGGAGGCTTCATAGATCTCATCGAATTCCATCATCACAATGGCCCCAAAAGAGAGGTTATTAGACCCTCTAGGCAGATATTATTAGTAGTAGCCATCGACATCTCCGATTTTAAAAAGATGCAAAAGCCAATTTTTCCTATGTACATATCATTTTATAGACAAAAATAAAACCGATGCTAGTTTGGGCGTCACTGGCATATGGAAAAGTACTGAATTTAAAGCAGAAAACCTGTTTTCAAGCCCTGTGCTTGCCAGTAACAAGTTGTGCAACCCTAAGCCAGGCTTAATTTAAGCCTCAGTTTCCTCATCTATAAAAAAGGGATATTCCTAACATATCTACCTTCAGATAAATTAGCTCATGCAGTTCGTTTGGGATAATGATTCATGACAGGTACCCCGGGGAAGAGGCCGGAGAATTGGGGAGCAGATTGTGGGTTGTGAAAACTGAGCCTAGAAGAAACTCTTGGCCTATTTCAGTTTTGCTCAAGGACAGCCCCCACCACCCGCCACCTCAAATATCTTCTCTATCTCGTATACACTATTACAGTTTCTTATCCAACTCTGTCAGATTTCTATGAAATTGCCATAAATCCTAAGAGTAAAAAAAGAAAAGAAATGATTACATTCTCGCTATTAAGATCTCAAAAGTGTGTCTGCCACTTTATATCAACAATTAAAAATACAGAATCTCTGGATTAGCTGGAGGGAACATCAGGTAAACACAGGCAAAACACCTGTGAATAGAAATCGAAATGATTTCGGTAGGCTAAGTAACTTGATTACACTGAGAATCTTGATTCCTCACCAAAAGAAGAAAAAGGGACAAAAACAGGAAGTCATCAAAAGGGACATGGCAAGGAGATCAGCCAAACAGTAGACATTTTCCTGGCACACAGCAGACACTCAATGTTTGATGAAATTTATAAGTAATTTTGAGGCTATCTCCTTCAGTCCTGAACATATAAGGCTTAAAGCTAAAATCCTCTCCTCCATGTCTTCCCTGTGGCTAAATGGGGAGATTAAGTTTTTCTTGAATATCTCTGTAATGGTTTACCATAGCCAGCTGCTCTCTGGAAGACGTGGAGGTGGCTGCAGTGATATGAAGTTTTCCCTTGAACCCAGACCTGGCAATTCTAAAAGGCAGTTTAGAATGTAAGCATGTAACTACTCAGCTGTAATCCTGGTGTCAGTGGGGGCTGTGGTCATCTGAGGCTGAAAAATCTGCTTATGTGACAGCTGGCTCATATTCCAGGTTCATAATGGACCAATCACCTAAAAGATATCAAGGAAGGTAAGTGATTTCCAGGCAAAGTAAGGAGTTTAATTTAACAGAAAAGTGGTGCTCCTACCTGCTCCTCCACCATCCAGTATGACACTTGTGATAGTATTGTACCCTTTGACTTGGGAGTGCTCTGAAGGGTGAAGTGTCTTGCTGGAATGGGTGTGGAGTTCACACTATGGCCTTCATTGCTTGAATGAAGGAGGCTGCATGCCTGTGGGACAATTGGAAGGAAACTCTAATGTCTGACCCCATAAAAGTGCAGACCGTGAAATAAACTAGAAAATTTGTATCAAGGGTTCCAATTCCTGGGAGAAGAGGGCACTGGACAAATTACTTAAAAGTATAAAAGGGTATGGAGAATAAGAAACAATCCTTGGGGGAAAGAACTGCTCACCCGAGGGAACTAAGTGAGCACTTTTAGGAAACTACCTTTCTGGAGAACTCAGCATAGGTCCTGGAAGCGTTAGTGTGGCTTTATTTCTAGAGATTATTCAGAATTCCCACCACTGTCATCAGAAGACTTTGAAACACCCTCTATCTGAACAGTGATTTGAATTCCCACATACTCAGCTTGCTTTTGAGGGAGATTTGGACAATTTGGGGCTTTAATTTTGTATATGGGCCACCAAGGTGTAGAAAACTAAGCCAGCTGTAGAATGAGAACTCCCAAGAGAAGGAAGACCTACTGGGGATGTGTGAACTCATTGAACGCAACTGTCTCATAATGAAATGGAGCTCTGAAAACAATGGTTTTCCAAGGTTTCAAAAGCAAAGACTTAATTAGAAAAAAATGCACGTGTTCTTAAAATAACCAATGCTCATTTTTTTCTGGTAATAACATTAGACTGCTTATCTTTAAATGGTTAAAAAGTTTCCTTTGTTAAAAAAATAGAGATTATTGTTTGTTTATTTATTTTTATTAAGCCTGACATGGAGGCAGGATATCATTAAACAACATAACCAGAGGAATGGTATATAACAAAAGGGAAGGAAAAAATGGTGTGCTTCTGCCTGTAATGCCTGTGTACAGGTTTGAGCAAATTGATCTGGAGTCATAAATTAGCATCTGTTCTCTTCCACACTTCCTTGTAAGGACACTTGGAGGTATATAACATTTAGATGCTTATACATACATTTTCTTTTTCTTGTTGACTTTTACTTGAAATATTTGTCCTGTGAATCTATTATTTAACGACAGTGCTTTTAAGATTTAGTCCATCTTAAGGGTCGCTATAAAGCCAGTCTCATTAATAATTTGGTAAATGTTTAAATATTCTGTACTTAACAGCAAATGGACTTACTAACTTATTTTACTCAGAATAACAGCAAACTGATGGCATTGATTTGGCATCTAAAAAATTGGTCATTGTCTTTAATTAAGGTATTTGGTCTATACTGTATCCCTATATTTATTTTATACCATTGGCTAGGTCAAAAGATTTCGCTATTTATTAACTGCTTAGCTGTACTCTGAATATATTTCTTTATTATTTAAAAATAATGTTGAAAGTTTACATACAGAAAATATTACATAGATTTATATATTAAAATATATAATTTGTATTAAAATAGAAAGGCATTAGAAATATTAGAGTTATTTATTATAAATGCTATGTATAAAAGTGTAATAAAAAAAAAACCCTCTAGGACCTCACCATTCAAAAAGACTGTTCCCAGTTTAGTATATTTCCACTTAGTTTTCATTTCTATCACATATTATTTGTACATGGCCGAGACCATGTGTCTGAACCTTGTTCGCATCAAATGTCTCATTATGTCGTATTTTCCCCACATCATTAATTTTTTCATAGAATGTTTAATGTTATATAACATTTCTCAAGATGGATTTTAAAATATTTTGTTTAACCTTCCTGCTTTTGCAAGGTACATAATTTTTCTGTATTTAAAACAATGCTGCAATTCAACTTTTTTTTTTTTTTTTTTGTTGCAATATTTTCTAAAGAAACTTTTCCAGGAGTAAAAAGTACAGGAATATGCGATCCTTTTTTATGTTTATAATCCATACTGTCACATTGATTTTCTGATCCACTGAAAATATCAGCAATGTGAGAATTTCCCTATTCCCACTCCCAAGCAGTTTGAGACTGTGTCTCACTAAATGCCTATATTTTCACCTAAATATTCTATTTTTCCTTTTCCTTTTTTTCTCCTCTTTTAAATTCACTTTAAGTATCTCATTACTGCTTTAAGTTTCTTTGGTTACCAGGGCAGCTAAAACATTTTTATCAGATTAATTAGCCATTTATGGTCTTATTATATAAAACGTTTTCTGCAGTTTGCTTTTGAAATAGCCTCTATGTGACTTTTCCTTCTGGCTGGTGTCAAAACATTTCTAGGACCAATTCCAATAAATTTACTCATTGCCTTTTGATTTGGTAAAAATTGACAAGAATCCAGAAGTGATGATCTCTTGAATGTTGATATTATTCCAAAGGTCCACATAGAACATTTGATTCAAAGAGGCGGTAACATTTTGTAGGACCATTATGTAGCTATAATTACACATTCTTATATCACATCCTGAATCTTGTGTTCCTTGTTATAAGAACTCATTTAAAGTAATATTTAAAATCAGAATTTAAGTTATATTTTTTTCTTTATTCCATCTTAGGACAGTATCCTAATATCAGCTTGGCTGTGAATTTTGAGAAATTCCTAGCCACAGGTCATAACGTTCCTGTGTGCCAAGATAAGTTGGCTGAGAAATCCTGGATAAGATTCAGACATACATATAGGATGAGACTTTTCGTTTGGCACAGAATTGGCTGCACAAGAAAGTATTCAAGGGATATGAACGAGGAAACTACCAATTTAAAAAGATCATCTTCTTATTTACTAAAATAGAGCTGGTTCCCCAAATAGGCTTATCTATTCAAAATGTAAGCCAAATCATGCTACTTCTCTGCCCAGGATGCTGTACCGGCTCACTGTTTTACTTGAAATAGAAATTAGGCCCTACACAGCCTTTCCCCAGCATGCTCATCTCTGCCATTTCCTCCCTGCCTTCACCTTCTCTATCCCCTTCATTCTCTCTGCTCCAGCCACCCTGGCCTCTGTGGCATTCCTGGAATAAGTAAACTATCTGGCCTTTACATTAGCTGTTCTCTCTGCCTGGGTGTTCTTCCCCAAGACATTCACGGGGCAAACCTGCTTACTCCCTTCAAATACTTACTGAAATGTCACCCTCTCAGTAAGGCCTATCTGACACTTTTATTTACAATTGCAACCTATACCATCTTTTACAAGAACAGTAAGGAAGAAACAAATGACTATTTTCTCCTGTTATCCTCTCAACCTAGATCACTTCTGATCACCAAGATGTGTGGAATTTTCCCCCATGCCAAGCAATTCACCAGCAGACATCAGCTGGGTGTCCTATAATTTAATTCAATTATGACACTAACTGGAGTTACTGTAGACCCCACAGGTTAAGAGCTTATCCCATGAGATTGCCCTCCACTTCAGATGTCAATCCCAAGTCTCAGGTTCTGTTCTATACTTCTGACCAACTAGCTACATATCGGAGGTTCCCACAATCCCCTGTGGGGTTCAATAATTTGCTAGAACAGCACATTTTTTGTATGTGAGCCCAAAAATAAGGGAAACACTTTGCTTATGTTTACCCATTTATTATAAAGGATATTACTAAGGGTACAGATGAATAACCAGAGGAAGAGGCACATGAGGTGAAATATGTGGGAAGGGGCATGAAACTTTCAGATCCTCTCCCGTTATGCCACCCTCCTCGCACCTCCACACATTCAACAACACAGAAGCTCCCTGAAACTCAGAGTTCAGGGATTTTTATGAAGGCATAATTGATTATTACCTCAATCTCCAGGCTCTCTCCCCTTCCCAAAGGATAAAGGAAGTACTGAAAGTTCCAAGCTTCTGATCAAGGCTTGGTCTTTCTGGTGAAGAGTCCCCATCCAAGAGCCCATCAAAAGTTACCTCATTAGAACCAAAGACATTCCTATCACCTAGGAAATTCCAAGACATTCAGATTCTGTCAGGAATGTGACCAACGACCAAATATTAGAACAAAAGATTCTTCTAGCATCCCGATTGCTCAGGAAATTATAAAAGTTTTGGAAGCTCTGTGCGAGAAACCAGGGGCAGAGACTAAATATTTATTTCTTATTTTATCACAATATCAGACTGTCAGTTCTCAGCCCCCTTACCTTGCTGTGCTTTTCTCCCTATAACAATGATCACCAATCATATGGAAAGACTTATTTATGATGTTTATTATCAGTCACTTTTTTAGAATACAAGTTATAGTAGGGCAGGAATGTTTCAATTGTTGTTTACCAACATGTGTCTCAACAGCCTAAAACAGTGCCTGGCGAATAGTGGATATTCAAGAAGTATTTGTGAAATGAGTTAAAAACGTCTTTAAGGGGCTGGGTGCCTTGGCTTACACCTGTAATCCCAACACTTTGGGAGGCCGAGGCAGGCAGATCACCTGAGGCCAGGAGCTCGAGACCAGCCTGACCAACATGGTGAAACCCTGTCTTTACTGAAAATACAAAAATTAGCCAGGCATGGTGGTGGGTGCCTGTAATCCCAGCTACTTGGGAGGCTGAGGCAGGAGAATCACTTGAACCCAGGAGGCAGAGGTTGCAGTGAGCAGAGATCATGCCATTGCACTCTAGCCTGGGCAACAAGAACGTGACTCTGTCTAAAAAAAAAAAGAAAAAGAGAAAAAAAGAGGGGGTCTGTAATAGTTAATTTGCATCAATTTGACTGGGCTAAGGGATGCCCAGAAGGCTGGTAAAGCTTATTTCTGCTTGTGTCTATAAGGGTGTTCCTGAAAGAGATTAGCACTTGAATCAGTAGAGATAAAAAGGAAAGGAGTAAAGAATATCCACCCTCTGTAATGTGGGCAGGCGTCATCAAATCTGTTCAGGGCCCAAATAGAATAAAAAAGGAGGAGGAAGGGCAAATTTGTTCTTTCTGCTTGAGCTAGGGCTTTCATTTTCTCCCACACCTGGACATCAACAGTCCTTGTTCTTGAGCCGTCAGATTTGAACCAGAGCTTACATCATTGGCCCCCCTGGGTCTCAGACCTTTGTGTTTGGACTTAAACTACACCACCAGCTTTCCTGTCACATGAACCAATCCCTCATAATACATCTCTCTCTCTCTCTTTTTCTCTCTCTCTCTATATATACACGCACATATATGTGTGTGTGTGTGTTGTGTTTATATGTGTGTGTATGTTTTATATATATAATACATTCCTTTATAAATCTCTCCTCTCTCTATAGATAGATAGATAGATAGATAGATAGATAGATAGATAGATAGATAGATATCTGATTGGTTCTGTTTCTCTGGAGAATAATACAAACTAATAAACCCTGAAGATGAAGAGTGGCTCTAGAGGAACAGAATTTTAAGGATGAGTTTCTGAATTGGTTCTGAGGCTTCTGGGATTACCTTTCTAATACCATTACGTTGATGATGATAATGACTATTTCCAGTTCTAAAGAGAGCACTGATACTCCATTGCATAAACTATTTATAGAGATATAAAATATCTGCATTGAATACTCCTAATCCACTATTTGTAAGAAATAAGAAGCTAGATGACTCTGTATATGAGACTTTCAAATTTTTTTTTTTAAATTAATGAGTATAATAGCGTTGTTGGTTGCTTCTTATGTTGCTGGACAAAGTGGGGAAAGAAAAGGTTGAGCTAAGGGATTCAAATTCCCAACTCAAGTGTCATATATATGACATAATAACTGCTATGTGTGCCCTGAAGGATTCCTTATCTCCTGTAGCCAGAGGGTTGAAATTGCTGAAAATCAAATGCAGAACCTCATACTACAATTGGCTGAATTACAACACAAGTTAACTCCCAGCCTCACAGGATTTCTACTGTTAAAAATCAAGACATTGATTGGGAAATAATGGAATACTATAAGTTGGGATGGAGACATGTGTGAAAGTCCTGATGAAACTGGGAACATTGAGACCCTAAATTCTGATGAGTCTTCTTACCAGTAGAAGAAATCTTCCCAATCCCAGTGGTATCAGCCTCTCTACCCACAGTTATATTAGCTTTTTAAATTAACCTCACATTACCTGAGAAAATGGTAATGACCTCTCTTGAGGCTGTTGTCATGCAAAATAATGTCCCCAGGACCCAGTACCACCACTCCTCTTTGCTTCTAGACCTGTAGCTAGACTCAAGTCCCAGCAGACCCCTAAAGATAAGGTAGAAAGTGTGACCCATAAGGAGATACTACACTGCAAAAGAACTACTTGAGTTTTCTAATTTATACAAGCAGAAATCAAGATAACATGTGGAAGTGCATACTAAAGGTGTGGAATAATGGCAGAAGGAATATAAAGTAGGATAAAACTGAATTTACTGATAAGGGCCTACACTAAACAGAAATTCTGCATTTATTGTTGCAGCTGAGGGAGTTAGAAAAGGCTTTAACAGTTTGTTTGCTTGGTTAGCTGAAACACTGACCCAAAGATGGCCCATTGTGAGTGAATTGGAAATGCTGGACAAGGCTTCGTTAAATGTAAAAGAAGGGATTCAAAGGCTTGGGGAGATTGGAATGTTAGAGTGGACTGTCATTTAAGACCTGCTCACCTACACTGGGAGGGTCCAGGAGGCAGGCCTTTCACATTTACTGAAAGAAATAAATATGTGCGGAGACCCTCAATATTAAAGAGCTCTGTGATCACTCTTCTCTATAGTCAAACCTCACGGTAGGAACTATAGTCACTGAAATGGAAAACTTAAATGCAATGGGAGTAATTGGATCCCAGGGCACTCAACTGCCAAAGACAAAGTGAATGTGGTTACTGTAACAGGCAGCAGAGTCAAAGCAGCATTCAGAATAGTCTGACTTGAACAGACCTATGGCATTGGCTAGTTAATCGTGGTGTACCTAGAAGTGTAATAGATAGGAAGCCTATTAAAATTTTATTTGATCTGTATAAGCAGAAAAGTTTTAGGTCAAGTGAATAAAAGATTAACTTGAATCACAAAAACAGAGAGTTACATCCTCTCAGTCAATTCCAAGAGACCCAAAACATCACTGTGGCCCTCTAGTCAGAGTAGAAATTTATGAAGGTCAGGTGATCAATGGAATTTTAGCTCAGGTGCATCTCACAGAGGTTCTCAAACCCATCCTGTGGTGATTTCCCTGGCTTTGAAATGCATAATTGGAAATAGACAAACTTAACCCTTGTCAGAATTCCTACATTGGTTCCTTGACCTGTGGAGTGGGGGCTATTATTGTAGAGGTGTTTAGTAGAAGCCATTAGAGCTGCCCCTTCCTAGGAAAATAGTAAATCAAAAGTAATTCTACTTTTCTGGAAGGGTTGCATAGATTAGTGCCACCATCAAAAACTTGAAAGATGCAGCAGTGGTGATTCCCACAAAGACCCTATTCAACTCTCCTCTTTGGCCTCATGCAGAAGACATGGATCTTGAAAAATGACATTGGATTATCATAAACTTACCAGGTGGTGACTCCAATTGCAGCTGCTGTGCCAGATGTGGTTTTATTGCTTGAGCAAATTAATATATCCTCTGATACTTGGTATGCAGCTGTTGATCTAGAAAATGCCTTTTTATCCATACCTGTCCATAGGCCCACCAGAAACAGTTTGCTTTTGGCAGGCAAGGCCAGCAATATAACTTCAATGTCCTACCTCAGGGGTATAGCAACTCTCCAGCCCTATGTCATAATTTAGTTCACAGGAAACTTGATTGCCTTTCCCTTCCACAAGATATCACACTAGCCCATTACATTGATGACATTATGCTGACTGGACTGAATCAGTAAGAAGTAGTCACTATTCTCCACTTATTGGTAAGGCACTTGTGTCTCAGCGATTGGGAAATAAATCCAACTAAAATTCAAGTGCTTTCTTCTGTAATGAAATTTCTAGAGGTCTAGTGGATAAGTTGCTGCATCTGCCCTCTCCTACAACTCAGAAAGAGACACAGTGTATTATAGGCGCCTTTGAATTTTGGAGACAACATATTTGTCATTTGGGTGTGCTATTCTGCTCTTTTTACCGAGTGACCTAAAAAGCTGCTAGTTTTGAGTGGAGCTCAGAACGAGAGAAGGCTCAGCAACAGGTTCAGGCTGCTGTGCAAGCTGCTTTGCCACTTGGGCCATATGGTCCAGCAGATCCAATGGTGTTTAAAGTGTCAACGGAGATAGGGATGCTGTTTGGAGCCTTTGGCAAGCACCTATAGGTAAATTGTAGAGCTGGCCTTTAGGATTTTGGAGCAAGGCCTTGACATCAGATAACTACTCTCCTTTTAAGAAAGAGCTTTGGGCTGCTACTGAGCCTTAGTAGAGACTGATGGACCACCAAGTTATCATGTGATCTGGACTGCCAATCATAAACTGGGTTTTATCTGACATCCAGCCACAAAGTTGGGCATGTATAGCAACAATCCATCATCAAATGGAAGTGGTTTATATGTGATCAGGACCAAATGGGCCCTGAAGGCATAAGTAAATTGCATAAACAATTAGCCCAAATGCCTTATCTCTCCCAGCCTGTACCTACAGCCTAATGAGGAGTTCTCCACAATAAATTGACAGAGGAGGGGAAGACACAGGCTTAGCTGGCAGATGGTTCTGCATGATATGCAGGTACCATTCAAAAATGGATAGCTGGAACATCTCTAAAGGACAGTGGTAAAGGGAAATCCTCCCAGTGGGCGCCACTTGGAGAAATGCACCAGGTTGTGCCCTTTTCTTGGAAGAAGTGGCCAAGTATGCAATTATGTACCAATTCATGGACTGTAGCCAATGATTTGGCTGGATGGTCAGGGACTTGAAAGGAACATGACAGGAAAATTGTGACAAAGAAATCTAGGGAAGAGGTATATGAATAGACCTCTCTGAAGGCAGAGGGAGATATTCGTGTCCCATGGAAATGGCCACAAAAAGGTGACCTCAGCAGAGGAGGACTTTAAGAACCAAGTCGATAGGGTTCTATTGGCACCTGTTAGTCTATTTCTCCAGCCACCCCTGTCATCACCCAGTGACCTCATGAACAAAATAACCGTGGTGGCAGGAATGGAGGTTATATGTGGGCTCAGCAACACAGATGTCCACTTACCAAGGCCAACCTGGCAAGGCACCACTGAGTGCCGAATCTGCTAACAGCAGAGACCGACACTGAGCCCCTGACATAGCTTCATTCCCCAGAGTCAGCCAGCCACCTGGTGGTAGGTTGATTACACTGGACCACTTCCATCATGGAAGGCGTAGCATTTTGTCCTTACTGGTATAAACACTTTGGATATGGATTTGCCTTTGCCGCGTGTAAAGCTTCTGACAAAGATACCACCTGTGGACTTACAGAATGCCTTATCCACTATTATGTTATTTAAAACAGCATTGCTTCTGATCAAGAAATTACCCTCACAGCAAAAGAAGTGCAGCAATGGGCCCATGCTCATGAAATTCCCTGGTCTTACCCATCCTGCAGCAGCTATCTTGATAGAATGGTAGAATGGTCTTTCAAAGACTCAGCTAGCATCAACTAGGTGGCAATACTAGGAGGGCTGGGGCAAGGATCTTCAGAATATGATTTGAATCAGCATCCAATATATGCTGCTGTTTTTCTAATAGTCAGGATTCACAGGTCTAGGAATCAAGGGGTGAAAATGGAATTGGCACCACTTACTGTTACCCATAGGGACTAATAAAATTTTTGCTTCCTGTTCCCACGACTTTATGCTCTGCTGACCTAGAGGTCATAGTTCTAGAGAGAGGAATGCTTCTACTAGGAGACATAACAATGATTTTGTTGAAGTGGAAGTTAAGACCCACCCAGTCTCTTTGGTCTCCTCATTCCTCTGAATCAACAGACCAAGGAGGGAGTTACAGTGCTAGCTAAGGTAACTGATACTAAATACCAAGAGGAAAGCGGACTACTGTTCCACAATGGACATAAGGAAGAGTACGTCTGGAATACAGGCTATGCCTTAAGGCACCTTTTATTATTGCCATGCCCTTTGATTAAGGTCAGTGGGAAACTAACAATCCAATGAAGGCAGGACTATGAATGGCCCAGACTCTTCAGGAATAAAGATCTGAGTCACCCCTACGAATAAAGAACCATAATCAGCTGAGGTGCTTGTTAAAGGCAAAGGGAACACAGAATGGGTAGTAGAACAAGGCAGTTATCAATACCAGCTATGACCATGTGACCAGTTACGAAAATGAAGACTTTAATTGTCATAAGTATTTTATCCTTATTTTGTTACAAACATATTTGTTTTCCTTCCTCTTTTATTCCTCTCTTATCCACTTATCATGTAGTATAAGATGTATTAATTTTACATGAGTATTTTAGTATTATTAATTTTACACCATAGTATTTAAGTCACAGGATATCAGGGAAGCGTAAATATATCAGTTAAAGACTTTACCTCCTATTTTAAGAAAGGAATTTGTACATTTTTGTTGCATGTTGGATAGTTGTACCAGATTAAATGAAATTATGACCTTGTTGTCTTTATTTGGAGATCAAGTATGGTTTAAAGAGATGTTTATAAGTAACAGGTTGACAACGGATGGACTTGTGATGGTTAATTTATGTGTCAACTTGACGAGCTAAGGGATGCATGCAGTGGGTAAAACATTATTTTGGGGTGTGTTTGTGAGGGTGTTTCTGGAAGGGATTAGCATTTGAATCTGTATACTGAGTAAAGGAGATTGCCCTCCCAGTGTGGAATCATCTAATCAGTTGAGGGCTCAAAGAGAACAAAAAGGAGGAGGAAGGGCAAATTTGTTCTTTCTACTTGAGCTGGGACATTCATTTTCTCTCAGACATCAGCACCATCAGCACTGCTGGTTCTCAGGCCTTCAGACTTGGATCAGGAATTATACCATCAGCCCCCAGTTTTTGGGCCTCTAAGTTTGAACTGCAACTACACCACTGACTTTCTGGGCCTCCAGCTTGCAGATGGCAGATCATAAGACTTCTCATCTTCCATAATTCCATGAGCGAATTTCTTATAATAAATCTCCCTATATCTATTTAAATATCCTATTGATTCTGTTTCTTTGGAAAACTCTGACTAATGCAGCATCCAACCAGACTTACTAGGGGGTGGTCAGGAAAGACTGAGAGGCGAGATGATGTCTTGGGGAAAGGGTATGTTGGGGAGAGGGAGAAGGCATTCCAGGTGAAGGAGGTACCATGTGGTAGGATGTGGCTCCTGCTTACCCTAAAATCTGTGTTAAGGAATTTAGCCTTTATTTTTAGAGCAGTAGGGACCATATAACTATTTAAATAGAGGTGTGGCATACTAGATTTACAACCTAGAAAGAGCACTATGTGCCCTGATTCTCAAGGTGTGTGTTCAATTTAACAAGCACGAAATGAGCCCTTATTACAAGCAAAGCATCCCTCCTTTGTGCTTTGGGGAAAATTAGAACATAAAAATTTTTCATAGACATACCTATAAAAAATTAAAACTATATTGGTAACTACATTTTAAGCATATGAATACAATATATTTAAAGAATCTTGTTTTTTCCCCAAAGTTAATTGCAATATGTTTATATTGGACACCAAGGGAAAAAAATATTTTAAAAGCTTACTGAGAATGAAAAGGAATACATTTGCAACTTATAAGGTTGGGAGACTTGGTGGTTGCTTCATAAATGTGCAGCAGAAGCAAGTTCATATGTATTCTGAAAGCATGTTTGACGCATGTGACTAGAATTTATGAAGAGGCAAAGCTATGTTCTTTATGAGCTCTAGGCCTTTCCTGCCTGGGAAGGACAGCCACCCTCTTGTGGGGGTCATATGTTGTCATCACTGTGGTGCAGGTGTGAGGAGCAGCCCCATGCTCCACTGTTCCATGTGCCCCCTGATGTCATTAGAGTCTTTGTACTGGCTTCAGCAAAACAATCGTCGGGACAGACTAGCCTGCTCTGCCTTTACACCCTTTTTCTGATGTTGCTCAATATCTAGTCACTTTTGGGATTTCCTATCAGAGTTGAGAACTGTGGGAACAGGAAAGGCATTTTCGTAAGAGTTTATTATACTACTTGGGTTCAGATTTTTACATTCTTGATTGGTTCACTCTGTTCAAAGGTCAAATTCATAATATGCTTTGACTCTGCAAGAGATAGATTTTCTTTATCTTGTATCTCCTGTAGAATGTTCTTACTACCTATGAATAAAACTGTACAAATACCACAATTATTTGAGTTCTGTTTTTGTATTATTCTCTCTTTTTTTTATTGCAATTATTAAGAACATGAACTCTAGCTGGGTCCAAACCAGGCACTGAAACTAAGTCTGTAATCTTAGGTGAATTTTTAAACCTCTTTTTGCCTTAGTTTTTTTCTTCTATTAATGGAGAAAACAATTCTCCACTTTCATAGCATTGTAGTGAGCTATGATACGTAAAGCCCTTAGAATACTGCCTGTATGATACTATCCAACATTGCATTTTGTAAACTGTGTACTTTGTAAAGCGCTTTGAAGGAAAGTCAGAATGGAAAAAATTCCCTGAAATGGGGAAATGCCAACTCCAGAATTAATACTAGACAATCGATCGCATCGCATTTTAACATAACTTTGATGGCACATACAATGAACAGTGACTATACCCACATCTAAATTAGTGCTAAGAAATCAACAGCTAATTGAAACATTAATGTGGCCAGTATATTATCCATTTTGCTTTGTTTTATAATTGTTTCTACTAAAGTAGCAGACTTATATTGTGGGGTTTTTTTTTTCTTTGGTCTTTTTTTTAAAGGTTCAGAAGGAACATGCTGCATTTAAGTAATATAGGCCTAAGAGTTGTAACATCTAAACCCATGGTAAGATGTGAAAACAAATGTAGCCATCAGTGATGCCACTGAATTAATCAAGTAGTTGGTGCAAAAGTAATTGTGGTTTTCACCATCACTTAAAGGACAAAAACCATTGGTTGCCCTTTAAAAAAAAAAAAGGTTGCTTTTGCACCAACCTAATAGAGCTCGGACCCAGAAACATGCCCAACAGCCACAAGGGCCTAAATGTACCTCTCCAAAGGGCCTTATTTAAGATGCATTGGAATCCTAGATCAATTGGCAAGAGTAAGCACAGTCACCATCATATTAAAGTGAATCCTCTACCCCTTAGCGGGGCAGAATTTGAAATAGTGAATTTTCCTTCGTTCATATGTGGAGGTTTCACATGTTTGGAATTCAACAACAGGGCTTAACTTCGATAAACCAGGGATCATGGGTCATGTTCAGAGAATGTAGGAAATAAATCTTTCTGTGTTGACTCTATCCTTCTGAAGATCATATAAATATGCTCATGATTGGAAGCACACATTCTTCTTTATAGATTTCAATTCTGAAAATAGAAAAGTTTACATTTATGGCATTTCTACTTAATTTATTCATCAAATATTTATCAAGGAACTCTTATGTACTAGGCACTGTTCTGGGTACTGAAAAGCAGCAGTTAAAAAAAAAAAAAAGTGACAAAGGTCCCCACCCTCAGAAAGCATACATTCTAATGTAGGGAGCCAAGAGAAAACAAGCAAGTACAAGTAACATGTCATATGGTGGTAAGTATGAAGAAGAAAATAAAGCTAGGGTCTGAGAGGCAGCATTGCAATTTTAAACAGAATGCAGCTTTAAATAGAGTGCACCTTTAAACAGACCTGGCCAATATGGCAATGTTTAGGCTGGGATGGCTATAATCCCAGCACTTTGGAAGGCTGAGGTGGGAGGTCACCTTGAGGTGGTTAGAGGCTTCATCAGCTATGATCACGCCACTGCACTGCAGCCTGGGACACAGAGCAAGATCATATCAAATAAATAAATAAATAAATAAATAAAACAAAGAAGGCAACATTTAGCAAAGACTTGAAGGCAAGGAGGACATTCTTGGGGAAGATTATTCTAGGCAAAGGAACCAACAGGAGCAACAGGTAAAGCATGTGTGGTGGGGCATGTGCAGTGTGTCTGAGCAATAGCAACAAGGCCGGTGTGGCTGAAGCAAAGTGAGCAAGACAGGGTAAACAAGGCAAACCATCAGAGAGACAAAAAAGGAGCACATAGGCTGGGCGCGGTGGCTCACGCCTGTAATCCCAGCACTTTGGGAGGCCGAGGCGGGAGGATCAGGAGGTCAGGAAATCGAGACCATCTTGGCTAACACGATGAAACCCCGTCTCTACTAAAAACACACACACAAAAAAAACAAACAAACAAAAAAAAACAAAAAACAAACAAATTAGCCAGGCATGGTGGCAGGCGCCTGTAGTCCCAGCTACTCGGGAGGCTGAGGTAGGAGGATGGTGTGAACCTGGGAGGCGGAGCTTGCATTGAGCCGAGATCGCGCCACTGCACTCCAGCCTGGGCGACAGAGTGAGACTCCATCTGAAAAAAAAAAAAAAAAAGGAGTACATAAATTATGCAGAAGCTTCCAGCTACTCCAGAGACTTTGGCTTTTGCTCTGTCTAATGGGAAACTGTCAGGGAGTTTTGAGAAGAGAAGTGCCATTATCTTACATTGTAAAGAGATCGGTATGCCTACTGTTAAGAGGCTACTTCTGTAATCCAGAGGAGAGCTAATGGTGCCTTTGAGCATGGTGATATTTGTGGCAGTAGTGAGAAGTAGGTGGATCCTGGATATTTTTTAGTGTAACATCAACAGGATTTGCAGATGGATGTGATATGATGTGTAAGAGCAAGAGAAGAATCAAGAATGACACCCATGTGTTTGGCTTAAGTAATGGAAAGTCTAGACTTGCCGTTTGCTGACATAAGAAACACGTACTGGGAAAAACAGAGGTGGAGAGGAAGTAATCACACGTTCAATACTGGCTACCTTAAGTTCGATATCCTTATTGATCAGGTATCTAAACAGCAATGTTGAATAATGTCTTAGTTCACTTTGTGTTCATATAAATAACTACCTGAGGCTGAATAACTTATAAAGAAAAGAGGTTTATTTGGCTGACAGTTCTGCAGACTGTACAAGAAGCATGGCACCAGCATCTGCTTCTGGTGAGGACCTCAGGAAGCTTCCAGTCGTGGCAGAAGGGGAAGGGGAGCTGGCATCACATGGCAAGAGGAGGGAAGCAAGAGAGAGAGAGAGGGGCAGGTGCAAGGCTCTTTTTTAACAATCAGATCTCCCAGCAACCAACAGAGGGAGAACTAACTCATTAAGGAAAGACAGATGTTCATGAAGGATCCTGAATGTCCCAAATACCTGCCTCCAGGCCCCACGTCCAACACTGGGGACCAAATTATAACATAACATTTAGAGGGTACAAATATTTAAAGCATATCAAAGAAGGAGTTTGCTTTAAGCGTCATCTTTGTTCTGAATATATTACTTATAACTGAGTGTTTCTGTAGTAGTGAGACATTTGAATTGTTTCTTGCTACAAACCATGTTTATGAACTTCTGCAAGAAGTTCAGAACCTCAACACTGCTTTCAGTAACAGTAAGATATCAGTTGTGTGCTTCTGATGTAGAAAAAGAGTCCCAAAATAGAGCTAACTCTGTCTACAAAAGCTGCAAGAGGTTACCAAAGGGTAAAACCAAAGATTTTACTGCAGTGAGCTATTATGCAGGCAGTGGTTTTAGGGTGTTCGCACTCTTTGGTGCTAAGTGTAAATTGGTTTGATTTTCAGGCGCAAGAGAAAACAATGTTTCGTGTGCTAGGTATGTATTTATGCACAAAACTAGTTTGAAAGGCCTCAGCATGAATGCCCAAATTACAATTGACCTCTGTTAGTCTCGGCAGTAGCACCAAGAAATGCAGCCTAAGAAATGAGAAGAAAGAAATGTCAGGATACATTTGTAGCAACAGAGAAATGGTCATGAGAAAATTTCAGGAAATACAAAACTCATAGTAAAATGAAAAATCTAAATGCCTGCTGGAGAAAGGTAGGTAATGCCAATGGGTAAAGCCAGCCTAGCACACACACAATAACAGGAAGTGGTGGGGACTGCGGTGACCTGCAGGGCACGGGTGGGGAGTGGGGAGGGCTGAAGCTACAAAAGGTGGGGGATGTTCTCCGTTGCCAAGCAGGACTAGGAGGAAGCACAGTGCAGACAGATTTTGCCTTATTTCCAGAAAAGCTAGAAGTCTGGATATTTACATGAAATCTCCTGATTTTTAAATGTTGGCATTTAGTTCACATTTTCAAAAAACACTGTGGAAGCCAAACAAAACATATCTGCAGGCTGCTTTTGATCTGTAATTTCTAACTTTGCAACTTCTAACTTTGCCATTTACATACAAACAGTTTTAATTATTGACTAAACTGAGCCATTAAATCCCTACATAGTTATGACAATGATTTCCCTTACACAGAAGAAACAGAAGAAACCATTTTTTTTAATGACCTGAAGCTTCTGTTGCAATATGAAATCATGTTATTCAAATACTAGAAGAGTAAAAACAAAATAATAGAATAAAAATAATTCCTTTCCTTTTCAGAATTTTTAAAAATGAAAGTTACCAACTTTTATTACTATGTTTGCATAAATCTTCTCAAAGTTAAGTCAGCATTAAACTAAATACGATGTGGAATAAGGTAGAGTGACTCTCTGTTGCTTCTAAAATAGGTTGACATTTTGTAAGATTCTCCTGGAATATTTCTCTGAAGGATGTTGGGTTTCAGAAATCATATAAGCTGATGGAAAACGACTGGTTCTGACTGAAATGAACAAGTGGAAGGAGAGATTTTCATTATGACTAAGGCTATTTCATAGTCTTTCCCAGTAATTCATTTTCTCCATCATTCTATCTGGAAATCTTCATTGAAAAGCAAGAATACCAGACAATTGGATAGATTTGAAGGAATGCTTAAACTCGATTTATTCTCATAGCCTGAGCAGACCTCTGGACCATGCTTCAGGCACTGATTTGAGAGGAATCTGAGAAATATTCTATCTTCCAGGGAAATTTCCTAAGAATCTTTTGCCCTGTGGTGGCTTTATTTCCACCTACACCTATAGATTTGGAGGAGAGAGGGTCTTTATTTTTCACCTCTAAATTAATTGAGAGAATAGACATTCCTGGGGTGGGGGGTAATATCTTAAAACCCTTACCAGCTAACGGTTAAGACCGGAAAATGACTTTTTGCTCCCCCAGCAGGAGCAGGGAGCCAACAGGGCAAGATGATAAAGTAATGGCAGAAGCTCCAGAAGTCTGGAAACAGTATGAACTGGAAGTGTCAGGCTGCCACTCAATTCTGTCTAGAGCAAGAGTTCAGACAGCCTTCAAATCACTTTGGATAAACACAGGAGGCAGCCAGGGAAACAAAGCACTATGGAGTTCAGTGTTCATTGCCTGGATGGGCTGATGGGCTCGTTGAGGAGAGGGAGTTCATTTTAAACATCTTTTGTGCTTCTTTGCAATGCCCGGTGCAGGGTTAGGCATACATCTTAGATACAATAAATACAAGTTTAAATGAGTGCAACATCTTCAGATGGATTTGTGACTCTAGTGTCAGACTATTGTATATATTATCATTTGACATTTCAAAATCATTTATATTCTGTCATATTAAAAGGCTCACACATGCATGTATTGTTGAAGTTATTAAACAGATCTCTATATGGTTTCTTACCTAATTCAGGTACATTAAGTCTGCAGGTTAAATGCCGAGAAGGAGACTTTCAATATAACTAAAATATGCTCCTTAGAAGCAATCAAATAGTTTTAAGCATTTTAATGAAGATACTTATAAAATTACTGCACTCTTTCTTGCTTTACAAATTAGAGTTAAGTATAAAGAGCAAAATTGAACTATTTCTTAATCACTGCAAAAGATCATTCATCACATCTGTTGTGTTCACACTTTAGGATTGTTGTTGGTCTACAGCATCTTACTTCAATGCTCTATGGCTTCAAGCAGCTATGCTTTTTATATCCTTTGCTTGCGTTTGACAATTTTTCTGTCTCTTTCCTCACTGAGAATAGTCAGTGGATATTTTTCTATCACCCTCCCACCTTTCTTAATTTGCTAATTCTAATATGCAATGGCCTGAGAAACCCGATTTCTAAGTTTAATAGGAAGGTGTATCAAAGAATAATAGCTCATACTTGTGCATTTTCTGTGTGCTAGGTTCTGTTCTGTGAATTTTAAATAGGTAATCTGATTTAATCCTCATATGAACCCTACGATGAAAGTACTATTTTTACAGATGAGAGAACTGAGACACAGAGAGCTTCAGAAACTTGCCAAGGTCATATAATTAGTAAGTAGGGGAGACACAATTTGTATTCGGGCCATCTGGCCACTGTACCATGTTATGGATTGTTTTTGAGTAAAAGAATGGATGATTCTTTCATTAATAAAATTTGTGGATCGCAATGCGTGGATTTCGTGACACCAATTGCATTTGTCTACAAGTCTTTAAACAGTCCCTTCTGTTCTTCAGCTGTGTTCTAGATCATTGATGCTAACATTTGGATGACCTCTGAAAAAGTCAGAATTACGGTATTTTAAATGTAGGGAAGGCATTTATATTTTCTGGCTTAGTCTTTTCTCAAGATCAGTTTTAAAAAGTGAGTAGGGTTCTTGTTTGGTCTCATCAGTGATAAATCAAAATTTCCTCAGGTTCTTCAGGGAATTTAAAAAGCCCTCATTGCTTGAAATGAAAATAGAATATGACTTAGAATTTAGAGAGATTAAGGACAATTTTAGTAAACTTCACTCTCGCCACAATTTTATATAAATCCCAAATCATTTCAGGAAACTTTTAACAACTAGGGGAAAAGATGCATGGGGAGGGCTATGGAGGAAAAAGTGAGGTTGGAAAAGCTTGGCTCAAGAGGAAGCTGCTGAATGAAGGTTGGTCATTTACCCGAACTTCAGCAGGACTTACTTTGTGAACTTTGAGGAGATTTGCTGACATAAAGATTAGAAGTGGTAAGCCTGGGGTCAGAAGCTGCTGTTGAAAATGTGGTCTTTCTCCAAAAAAGAAGGAAGTTCTTACACTGCCACGTGCTCTGGGGCAGCTGCCAGCTAGCCATGTGTTTGCTCAGTGATTTCTTTGGCACTTTGCAAGACCTTGCAGGATTTCAGAATATTAGTGTTAGCCCCTGACTTACTCTTCATAAATGGTCTCTTTAGACACCCTTTGCTGCCAGTTAGCTGCATGTGAAACACTTAAAAAAAAAAAAAAAAAAAGGAGGGAATGTCTTTCTCTTTTCTGTTGCTTTACCAGGTTAGAGAACATTATTTCTCTTTGGAGGGTCATCTTATTACTTTTTTGTTGACCGTATTTATATTATTTTGTTGACTTTTCATTTCTCAAAGAGGAAAAACTCATTGACACCACAGTGTAGACACTTTTTTGTTTGTTTCAAAGATCTGAAATGTACAGTAATTTCTCAGTCTTGGATCATCTCTCTCTACCAAGTTAGATTATTTGTCAACATTCCCACATACCAATATGACTGTGCTTGACTGAATTACATCAGGAATGTATAATTCCAGTCAAGTTCTCATATTTGACAGAGCATTTCTTTGCATAAATTCTCTTGGTCTTAACTTTCTTTTTTCCCAAATGCTGTCTTAATAGCTCTGTAGTGAGAGGAAGCAATTCTGTTTAAGAAACAGCACATAAGGGAAGACAAAATAAGGACCAAACCAGGAAACAGCAGCATGGAAACAAGCCTACAGTAAAAAAGGAAGAGATCTCGAATCTGCTTGGATTGGGTGTGCTGATGTCAGGAGTTCTATTGAATGGGATTCCCCAGCCTTTGGGAGTGGGAGAGGGGGTGCAGAAGTACTAACAGGGAAGCTGAAGGTGCCACTGGTAGGTCAGATGAAAATGTGTGGGCAGGTAGTGGAAGACAGGGGCCTCCCCATCCTCCATGCCCCCCGACAGCATATGTGCAAAGTTCATATGAGTGGGTAAGTGAGCTCTGGCATCAGATTCCCTGACTCCAAATCCATTCACTGCCAGTTACTAACCAGTCACTTAACCATTCGAAGCCTCTATTTCCTTGTCTCTGAAATCAGGATAATATACCTGCCTTGTTGGGTTGTAGTGAGGAGTCAAGGAGATGGTTCAGGCAAAACACTTCACACACAGCCTGACACATGGCTCAGGAATAAAGCAATCAAGGATTTTTTTTCTTCCTGTAAAGCATATGAAACGTTTGTCAGGTTCTTCACTCATTGTAAATTAGGCAACGAGGAAAGGATAATAGAGCATTGGTATGAGAGGAGAAAGAAGGAAAACAGGTGCCCGAAATGGAACAACCCCAGTGAGAAAGAGAACTTAAATATAGTCATGTGTCACTTAATGATAGAGATACACTCTGAGAAATGCTTCTTTATTCAATTTCATCATTGTATAAGCATCACAGAGTGCACTTACACAAACCTAGGTGGTACAGCCTACTACAACCTAGGCTATATGGTATAGCCTATTGCACTTAGACTACAAACCTGTATACTATGGTACTGTAATGAATACTGTAGGCAGGTGTAATACAATGGTAAATATTTGTGTGTTTAAACACGTCTAAACATACAAAAGCTACAGTAAAAATAAAGTAGAAAAAAATTGTAAAAAGGTACACCTGTTTAGGGCACTTACCATGAATGGAGCTTGCAGAACTGGAAGTTGCTCTGGGGTGAGTCAGTGAGTGAGTGGTGAGTGAATGTGAAGGCCTAGGACATTACTGTACACTACTGCAGACTTTATAAACATTGTACACTGACGCTATGCTCAATTTATTTAAAAAGTTTTCTTTCTTCAACAATAAATTAACCTCAGCCTACTGTAACATTTTTACTTTATAAACTTTTAAGTTTTAGAAATGTTTTGACTCTTGTAATAACACATAGCTGTGGTGGGTGCCTATAGGCCTTGCTACTCTGGATGCTAAGAAAGGAGGACCCATTGAGCTTAGGAGTTTGACACCAACCTGGGCAACATAGTGAGACCCCCATCTCTAGAAACAACAACAAAAAACCTGGAAACACACTGTACAGCAGTACAAAATTATTTTCTTCTTGTATGTTCTTATTCTATAAGCTTTTTTCTTTTCTTTTCTTTTCTTTTTTTTGGAGACAGAGCCTTGCTCTGTCACCCAGGCTTGAGTGCAGTGGCGTGATCTCGGTTCACTGCAACCTCCGCCTCCTGGGTTCAAGCAATTCTCGTGCCTCAGCCTCCCTAGTAGCTGGGATAGGCAAGTGCCACCATGCCTGGCTAATGTTTATATTTTCAGTAGAGATGGGGTTTCACCGTATTGGCCAGGCTGGTCCTTGAACTCCTGACCTCAGGTGATCCACCCACCTTGGCCTCCCAATGGGCTGGGATTACAGGCATGAGCTACCACTCCCGGCCTTAAATTTTCTTATTTAAAATTTTTTTTAATAAAAAATTAAGACACAAGGACAGATTAGCCTAGGCTTACAAAGTCAGGATCATCCATATCACTGTCTTCCACCTCCATGTCTTGTCCCACTGGAAGGTCTTCAGGGGCAATAACACACATACGTGAAGCTGTCATCTCCTAGGATAGCAATGCATTCTTCTGAAATACCTCCTGAAGGAACTGCCTGTACTGTTTTAAAGTTGATTTTTAAAATAAATAGTAAGAGTACACTCAAAGAATAAAAGTTTAGCACGGTAGCTACATAAACCAGCAACATAGTTGTTTATTATCATTATCAAATATTATATACTCTACATAATTGTACTGCTATACTTTTATAGGACTGGCAGCACAGTAGGTTTGTTTACAGCAACAGCATCTTAAACACATGAATAATATGTTGTGTAACGACTTTCCAATGGCTACATCACTTAGGCAACAGGAATTTTTCAGTTCTATTAGAATTTATGAGAGTATCATCATATATGTTGTCCGTTGTTGACCAAATTGTTGATACACAGAACAAGACTGTAGCTCCAAATGAAAAGAGTTAACAATGTGTACTACAAGAAAATAATTTGATTCTAATATTCTAGTCATATTTTTTTCTGTTTTGCCTAAAGCTTTCAATCTCATGCTTGGCCTCATCTCATACATTTCATCCGGTCCCTCCTCTTCCTTGTAAAAATGTCTATGGAGTTTCTCCTATCTCCTCCTTTCTCATTCTTGCTGTCTCTCCACATTCATTTTCTTGTACTTATATTTACTTTTAAGTTCAGGGGTACATGTGCAGTCTTGTTATGTAGGTAAACTCGTGTCACAGGGGTTTGTTTACAGATTTTTTTAGTCACCCGGGTATTAAGCCTAGTGCCCATTAGTTATTTTTCCTGCTCCTCTCCCTCCTCCTACCCCTCACCCTTTGGTAGGCCCCAGTGTCTGTCATTACCCTCCATGTATCCATGTGTTTTCATCATTTAACTCCCAATTATAAGGGAGAACGTGCAGTATTTGGTTTGCTGTTCTTGCATTAATTTGCTAAGGATAATGGCCTCCAACTCCATTCATGTTCCTGCAAAGGACATGATCTCATTCTTTTTTATAGTTGCATAGTCTTCAACAGTGTACATGTATCATGTTTTCTTTATCCAGCCTGCCATTGCTGGGGATTTGGTTGATTCCACATCTTCGCTATTGTGAATAGTGCTGCAACGAACATACATATGCATGTGTCTTTATGATAGTATGATTTCTATTCCTTTGGGTATATACCTAGTAATGGGGTTGCTGAGTCAAATCCCACACCTATTTTCTTGCTTTCCATCCTTTCTAGTACTTCCACTATGATTTATTTATCTTTTGCTGCTCTTTAAAAGCATTGATCTCTCTATTTCTTTGTCCCTGGAAGGGACTTATTTTGTCCCTTCCAGGTCACAAGAAAGCTGTTTTTCTTCTTTTTTCAATAAGCAAACCTCTTTTTCCTGCCCAATTAACAAAATCCCTTGTAATCTCTTTTTTCATATCTGTTATTATCTGCCTACCAATAGTTTATTATTTCTTGGCTAGTTTGTATTATTCGTGCCAGTTTGGAAATGCTGATCAATGGCCAGTCACCTGCAAACATGCTAAATACAAGTATTTGCTTACAGGTCTTTAGAGTTTCTGTATTTCAAAACTTTCATTAGAGAACAGTGCTGTGTGAACAATGGATATGTCCAATATCACTTATGAGAGATAAATAACAAGCACAATGTATTGTCTAAAATGATACTTAAAGCAGCTCTTCTTCAATCAAAGAAATTTTAGAATGTAAAAATGTTAAACACTTTCCAGGACTATTTAAGAACAATTTCTTAATTATTCAATCACCAAAAATGATTTCTCTTGCCTTCGCTTAGCAAATTAAAGACGAACGTGGGTTTGGGCCTTAGATTGCCCACTGACTGTTTATACTATTGAAATGAGCCAGCACATTGCCACCCCAGATTTTAACTTAAGTAAGAGTGCAAATGTGCATAAACGTATGATTTAATTAAAAGCAATTTTCCAAGGCCCTTGGGTGGCCTAGATTCCTCTGTGGAATGGCAATATGGGTAGACAGGATCTATTTCTACTGCCATGGGCTTCTCTTTTTCATTCACTTGAAGCAGAGGGGTGGATTTGTTACAATAAGATAAAGAAAAAATAATTAACTTACGTTTAGACTTTTTGTGACTCTGATAAAGTTTATTCTGAAATACCAGACTCAAATCACTCTTGCGGCGACAGTAAGATTTTCCCCCGCAGTCGTAATGCATCAAAACTTGCCCATTATATGGCACGTGCTTTTGGGAGTACCTACCCCTCATCTCTAAAATGGAAGAAATTTGGTAATAATTGTGTTTGGGGGAAAAAAAGGAGAAATTTGTTAGTAGTCAATAAATTTGGATTTTAAACCTAATGCCTTTTCTACCCCTGCTAATGTCTCTGGGCATGTCTCTTAAGATATTTTTATTTCACTGTTTCCATCTATGAAGTAAGCTTGTCCTGGGTAACAGGCTAGTGGGGAGAGCCAGAGAGTGGCCTGACCATATCAACATGAGGGGCTTCCATGAACAGCTCATTTAGTGACATGAAATGTTACTGATGGTAATAACAAGATTGATGTGGTCATGGTGGTGATCTAGTCAAATCTTTACCTAATGCTGAAAGCAACAACTGCATAGACTGTGGCGCCAAACTACTTGCCTTGGCACTTGATTTGCTGTGTGACCTTGGGCAAGTTAGTTAACCTCTCTGTGCTTCAGTTTCCTAATCTCTAAAATAGGACTAAAAGACCTACCACACAAGATGATTGTGAGAACTTTATTTGTCCACATGGATAAAGCTCTTAGAACACTAACTGACGTAATAAATGCATTCTATAAGTATTGGCTATTATTTTGAGGGTGCTCAGGCAGCCAAGATGGAAGGATACTATTACTTACCGGAAGGGTCCCTTAGCCTGAGACTCTTCTGCATTCTTTCCATCCAACCCAGGTCTAGGAAGCCCCAGAGATAGTTTAGGGTCATAGAGTTTCCCTGGTGAGCAGGGCTATCCTGAACCAGACACTTCTAAATTTTCCCTATAACAGACCCACATCTGAAGGAAGAATGAAAGTTTGCATCCCTGGACTTGGCCCATGGAGTCTTGGAGTTACAGGAGCCAAATAAGCAGGGTTGCCTCATCTCCCCAAGGTGTATGGGACCCCAGTGCCCAGGACTGCCAGTAAACCAGGGCAATGGGTCATTCTGGATCCTGTCGGTGTACTTGAGTGTCTCTCTCCTTCATCTTTTTACAATATCTCTTTAAAAGGAAGATAACAAAGGAAAGAGAGGTCTTTAGATTTTTGCATTTTCTTTTAATGACATGCATGCTTTAGCTTAAATTTAAACATTGGCATCCAACATCAGCAAGCAGCCAATGCATCAATTCTCTCCATAGATGAGACATCAGTTATTAAAGTGGGCTCCAGAACACACTATTTACTCCTCATTTATAATACCTCATTTTCTTTCTGAGTGATTGATAAATTCTGTCTACACACCACTGGGAAAGGACGTGAGGAGGGAATCTTTCTGGATTCCAGATTTCCCTGACCCATTATCTCTTAATTATATCTCACTTTAGCTGATCATTTTAATAAGCTTTATTACAAAATGCCTTGATAAGCAGGTTTAAGAATTGTGTATGCTTCTCAAACCCAAAGGTAGCAAGAAAACCATCTGGCCCTTTTGGCCTTTCTCTACTTCAAAACGAAGTCTCCTCTCTTGGGCTCTAGGGGAAGCATCTAAATAAATAGTATCTGCCTCTGCCTTGCTCTGGGACCACCCTCAGGTGCTCCTAAAAATGATCTCCAAACTAGTCTCTTCACTCCGACTTCTCTAACACTGTGCAGCCAAAATGACGCATCTTCTCTACTTAGCACTTTCCTCAGGCCAACTCACTGCTCAGAAATCTCCAGTGGCCTCTTGTGTCCATCCACCTCACGTGTGAACCTCTCTCTGGCTTTTCCTTGTAGTCCTTGTGGTCAAGCGATTCTCATCCTGGGTTCACCTCACTGTGCTCCTCGACATCTTATTTTCCAGTCCTCAGTTCCTATTCTCTATGTAAGGACCACCCAACCTTCTGCAGTGCTTATTCCCACGACTCTGCCTTCATTGCTGTTGTTCTCTTAGTGTGGAGTGACTTTCTTATGCTTAAGAGAAGCCTGCTCATTTTCTGAGGCCCAGATCAATTCCACTTTCTCCAGGAATTCTTCTCCGACTCTTCCAACAAACCCAGATTCTCCTAGCCTTCAGGAGATCCCATTATCTACATTACATGGTACTTAGATACATGTTGTCCTCAGTACCAGCCAAGATCTGGCAGAACAAACAGGACACAATCAGAATTTAATTTAAAGACCGAGTACTAAAGTATGGATAGGGTAAAGGGAAATTGACAAGAGAAAATGAAGTACCCTGGAGCTAGCAGCAGCAGGAAATCCTTACTACCTCTAGGCTTGAAGGGGCAACGGACTGGATGGTTTTCAAAAGGCCAAGGGAATGGCTACAGCTGGAGGAGAGGGCCTCCTGATAGGAACTCAGGTTTTCTGTCAAGGGGCATAGCCAATCTTTGGCAAACCATCATAGAGGGAACCAGGGAGATAAATAGCCTATCCTCACTGGCTTTTGTCTCCCACCAGTCAAATCCTACTGGAAGTCAGTGGGCAAGGGAGCTCAGTGACACTGTTTAAAAAGCCTCCTGTGGCACAGAGCAGGGTGGAAAAGAGTAGAGAGTGAATCTGATGAGCAAAAGGAAAATATGCAGTACATGCTATTTACTGCGCTGTTGAAATGTTTCCTGAGGTATGGCTTTCCTCCTGAGCTAGACTGAAAGCTCCTTGAGAATACAGACCATGGCCTGCATTTGGTTTTTATCTTCCACTGTGCTTAGTTCAATGTGACTTCAAAAGGGTGTAAAAATACATAGACATCGAAGATCTTTTTTAAGAGTCAGTTGTAATCTCTCACCTTGGGTTTGCTATCTCTCTCTCTCTCTCTCTTTTTGTTTTTGAGACAGTCTCGCTCTTGTCACCCAGGCTGGAGTGCAATGGCGTGATCTTGGCTCACTGCAACTTCCGCCTCCCGGGTTCAAGCGATTCTCCGCCTCAGCCTCCTGAGTAGCTGGGATTACAGGCACCCGCCATCACGCCCAGCTAATTTTTGCATTTTTAGTAGAGATGGGATTTCACCATGTTGACCAGGCAGGTCTTGAACTCCTAACCTCAGGTGATCTGCTTGCCTCAGCCTCCCAAAGTGCTGGGATTACAGGCATGTGCGTTTGCTATCTCTCTTTCTTTCTGCTTTTTTTTTTTTTTGAGACAGTGTCTCGCTCTGTCTCCCAGGCTGGAGTTCAATGGAACAATAATGGTTCCATTATTGTTTGCCTTGAACCCCGGGGCTCAAGTGATCCTCCTACCTCAGCCTTCCAAGTAGCTAGGACTACAGGCACATGTCACCACACTTGCCTAATTTTTGTTTGTTGTTTGTTTTGTAGAGACAGAGTCTCCCTATGTTTTCCAGGCTGATCTCGAACTCCTGGGCTCAAGCGATTCTCCCGCCCCAGCCTCCCAAAGTGCTGGGATTACAGGTGGAAGACACCTGTCTCTTCAAATATTTAAACCTCAATTTCCCAAATCACTCAAAATAAAATCCAAATTTGTTCATGTGACCTGGTACCTGGCTATGTCTCTGGCCTCATCTCTATGACTTTCCCTCTTGCTGACTTCACTGCTCCAACCACTTGCCCTCTTTGCCATGCCCCAAACATGTGACCACCTCAGGGCCTTTGCATCTGCTGGTTCTTTGCATCTCCTGGGCCCTCTGCCCAGAGATTCCCATAAGCTTCTCACTTCTTTCAAATCTGCTGAGATGTCACCTCATCAGAAAGGTCTTCACAGTAAATAAGTCTAAGTAAAATACTGCCCTCTCCGGCATCTCTCTATCTTCCTACATCCGTTCATCTTCACCTAGTACTTATCCCCACCTGATGTGTGATATGGTCACTGTTTGTTCATTGTTATTCTCCTTGCGCTAGAATCGAAGATCCTCGGAGCAAGGACTTGATCAGCTTTGTTCTAAATACCTAGATTAGTGCCTGACACATAACATAATAGGAGCTTGATAATCAATACATGTAGAACAAATGCATTAAGCCATCAGTCAAGTTGGGTCCATTTTCACTGTGTATGAGCAGAGTTAACAGTCTGAATGTTGTAGGTGATTGCTCTTAGCACATCCTTAGCTAAAATAAGTTCAGTTCCGTTCAGTAAGGTTTTATTGAACCTGTGCTAAGGCAGATCAGGAGCAGTGTCCAGTGTGGCTCTCACAGTGCTCATGGCACATAATTCTCCTCTCACTCACCACTTCTTAGCTAGGGGATGGCATCACTTTTGGTTAGAGTGGCACCAGAGACCCCATGACCTGGAACACCACAGAACTTTTTCCTTTTAATCTTCTCTGGTTTGCGAAACTGTACCATGGCTTCTCTCATAACAGATTTCCTAGTAGAGAAATTTGGAGTTTCTGTTACCCCTTTTACATGTTCATTCCTCATGAGGTGCAAGGTCCAGCATGATCCCCAGGATGCAGGAATCAGCCTGTTCTTTGCTGGTTGCTCCGCGTGCAGCCCCATAGGCTTATCTCCTGGAGGCTGACTCCCCTGGCACCTACTTTATAAGCTGTGTCAACTGCGCAGCCACTTGCCTGAGAAGACTGGTCTGGAAGCCAGCTGCTGGAATCCTACCTAGTCATGGCACTCCTGTCCCCTTGAAGCTCCTGGATACACTGGACACCAGTCCTCTGGCATTTGTCCTGATGGATCAAAGGAGGAGCTTGAGCAGAGGTCTACTTAGCTTTGTCTATGAGCTTTTTATTAAGGCACTCCAATCTTCAGGATATAGCTTTCTCTTTTCCCTGCTTACTGGTTTTAAACATCAACTCTGTCCTTAGGATGCAGAAAAATCAGATGTATTGTTCCCAAGAAATTGCTGAATTAACTCTGCAGCCTTTCCAAATACCTAGATTGCCTTAGGAAGCAAATGTGCCCCCCAACCTAGAATGGAGGAAACTGGCCCTGCAAGTGCCCTAACATATAACCAACCTGCCCAGACACTTCATATCACCAACTTTCCAGTGCTACAGAAATCTCTTCTTGATTTCCACACCAGCAGTGGCCACAGACTCACCCTCCAGAGGCAAACGCGGATACCTTGTGGCCATATGATTATGACAGCCATGCCTCCTACTTCTGAAAAGTTTACATTAGTAGACTTTAGGCCATAAGGTCTTCATGTTCTTTTCTACGTAGTTCTGGACCTTGGTGATGGGAGACAGAGAAGGTACCACCAGTTAGTGGTGTTCTCTTTTTTGTTTGTTTTTTTTTTCAGATGGACTCTTGCTCTGTCACCCAGGCTGGAGTGCAGTGGCACAATCTCGGCTCACTGCAGCCTCCGCCTCCCGGGTCCAAGCAATACTCCTGCCTCAGCCTCCCAGTAGCAGGGATTACAGGTGCCTGCCACCACGTCTGGCTAATTTTTTTGAATTTTTAGTAGCAACGGGGTTTCACTATGTTGGCCAGGCTGGTCTTGAACTCCTGACCTCAAGTGATCCACCCGCCTTGGCCTTCCAAAGTGCTGAGATTACAAGCATGAGCCACTGCACCTGGCCTGGTGTTCTCTTAAAGGGTGTTAGATCCACCTTCACCAAAATGAATCAGTTCCTTAATAATTTATCTAGCTGCTCCAAAAGCCCCTGCACCTTGTTTTCACATATCCATAGCAGATAAAGTTTAGAATATTTCTTTATTTTTATTTTTTTTGTGGAGACAGGGTCTTGCTATGTTGTCCAGGCCGGTCTCAGGCTCCTGGTCCTCCCTCCTCAGCCTCTCAAAGCACTGGGATTATAGGTGTGAGCCATCATGCCTGGCCAAGTTTAGGATAATTCTTAACCTGACTCCATCTATCCATAAACCTAACCCTAGGAGGATAGCAGTACCACCCCTCTCCCTGGCACCCCAAGCTTCCTCTATTCTGATTTGCTTACCCTTCCCCCAGGACACATCATGCTTTCTTACACCTTGATGCCTCTGAACACCGTATTTCTTCCGCCTGGAATGTCCTAACCTGTCTTTTCTGACTTGCAAATTCCCACGTGTCTTTAAAACCTCCACTGAAGCACAGCCCCTGCCAGACACCACTTAAGTAGAGCTCATCCCTCCCTCCTGTGTGCTACCTCTGTGCCTCCTATATGCCTTCTTTACCACTCTTTTCACTTCATTAAATGTCTGGTCTCCCGTACTGGACTGTGAACTTCCGAGTAGCAATGATCAGGGATTACTGAACTGTGTAGCCCCATGTCTTAGTTTGTTAGGGCTACTACACGAAAATACTATAACCCAGTAATTACAACGAACAGAAATTTATTTTTCACAGTTCTGGAGGCTGGAAAGTTCAAGAGCATGGTGCTGGCAGATTTAGTGTCTGGTGAGGACCTGTTTCCTGGTTCATAAATGGTGCCTGCTTTCTGTGTCCTCGCATGGTAGAAAAGGCTACTAACTCTCCGCAGTCACTTTTATAACGGCACCAATCCCAATCATGAGGGCAGAGCCCTCATGATCTAACCACCTCCTAATACCATCACATTGTGGGTTAGGATTTCAAAGTATAAATTTGGGGCATACGCAAACATTCAGACCATAACATTCCACCAACAGTGCCAAAAATATGTCAAGTTCTTATTGCTTATTGCTTAATTGAATAAAACAATTAGTTCCCGGCCAGGTGTGGTGGCTCATGCCTGTAATCCTAGCACTTTGGAAGGCCGAGGCAGGCGGATCACTTGAGGTCAGGAGTTCGAGACCAGCCTGGCCAACATGGTGAAACCCCGTCTCTACAAAAAATACAAAAATTAGCTGGGCGCGGTGGTGGACGCCTGTAGTCCTAGCTACTCGGGAGGCTAAGGCAGGAGAACCACCTGAACTGTGAGTCAGAGATTGCAGTGAGCCGAGACTGCGCCACTGCACTCCAGCCTGGGCGACACAGTGAAACTCTGTCTCAAAAAAACAAAAACAAAACAAAAAAAGAATGAGTTCCTAATAGATTGCCAGACTGAAGTGTAGTCTACTGCATTTGATGATTCATCATGTCTCCTAGGCCTAGCACATACTAAATTCTTTGTAAATGTTTCTGGGATAAGGGGATTAAATGAGTAAATGTGTTTTGAAACCAGCAATGTTTACGTTCATTTCCAATTTTCCTTGTGATCAGTACTTTGCCCAGTGAAAAATCAACTTTCTTCCTTAAGGCTGTATTCTGAGTTCTCCTATTTCTTTCTCTCTACTCCTGCTAGATCCTGCCTACCTCCTTGTTATCTGAATCTGGATTTTATATACATGTGGAACAGATAAGAGTTTTTGCAATGAGTAAAAACCAAAGAGCAGTCTCTTGCTAATTGAATGAAGCTTTTAAGGAGGTTCCTATTTAAAATGAAATCCGCTCTGGTGGAGTTATGAAGATTAACCATGGTAATATTTGTGAAAGTGTTTTATAAAGAGATAAAAAATATGTGTAATTATATGAGATAACTGATAATGATGCATTATAATAATAAAATTTGAGGGAAACAACTCCCCAAATTTACCCACTTTACTCTCCCCAAAGCCCCAGGAGTGTGTTTGTACAACTTTTCCATTTAACATTCACTCAGGGAGATGTCCATATTTAATAGAATAAGGAAAATCTAAGCAATGGTTAATAGTCATTTAGAGGTCAGTAAAATTTAATATAATTTTCAAACATGTACCATTTATAACCAAAATAGCCATGGGGTAGGTTAACTGCAGTATTTCCTTATGTTAAGCCACAAAAAAATATATAAAATTGAAATTATATTTGTCATGATATAAAATAACAAACTACAAAAAGTTCCCTAATGTCTTTTATTTTCCTAAAGTTAATGATTGTGTTCTTTTGTCAAAAAAAAAAAAAAAAAAAAAAAAAAAGAATCAGCACTCCTTTTCCTCATGTTAAATGAGAAAATTAATATTACTAATTTGGAAATTGTAAACTATGGCTTCCAGTAACTAGCATTTATTTTATTCATGAGAAAACAGTGGCATATTTAGCTTCTACTGAAGTATTGTACGAATAACTTAAGCAAAAAGGGCTGTCGGATTATATTAAAATTGATATTTTTGCTTCTTTTTTTTATTTGAACATCAGTTGTATACTCATTTTAAAAAGGAAAATGGTATAAAATAAGTGTTTTGAAAGGAGAAGAAAAGAGGTGTGAGCTTTCTTGAAAGTGTAAGGAAAGTAGTGTGATGGAAATCAGTGAAATCAGACTGGGAGTCAGAAAACCAGTTCTAGTGTCATCTCTGCTACTGAGTAGCCCTTGCCTTTTAGTCGATTCTAAACATTACATATGCTTCCGCATGTAGATTTAAATGTGATAGTCGCTAGTGACAAGCATGGGGGATATTTCCTGCTAGGGTCAGTTCAGGTCATGATTCGTCTAAAGGCATATCATTGGATTATTTTACTGTGGTCTACTTTATTAGGAGAAGGCCCCAAAGGGTTTTGTTTTGTTTTGTTTTTTTGGAGGGACGTGATACTAGGCAAAATTCTTTTTGTCACAGTTTCCCTCTCCCAGTGTCCCTAACTTGGAGGCCTCTTTAGGAGTCCCAGAGACTCTGAGAGGTCACACTGTACCTTGAAACACAGTTTTTGGCGTTTGTATAAAGCTGCGGGTGCGCTCTGTGGGAGGTTGCTATGACAATTTGCAAACAGTAGAGGCGATGAAACTCCGCAGGAGGTGACTCCCTTCCGACTGGAGTCTGCACTAGTTCGGGCCTGCACAGTAGGTCCAGCCAGGGGCCAGAGATAATCGGGCGGGGCAGAGCATAATGGACCTCTGACCCCAAGAGAACTTCAGAAACTAGGCACCTCTCGAGAAGGAAGTGCATGGCATAAGCCCCGTCATCCGGAATTTGTCGGGCTTTTCCACCCCACCTGCTCTCATGGCTGAAGTGGCAACACCTGTGACCTTTGGACAGAGGCGCACCGTGTGCCACCCACGACGAGGCGTGGGTGTGAGACGGGAAAGCAAATTTTTTTTTTGGTCTTCAAGGAAAAGAGAGGTTGTAGATGGCGAATAAAAAAGGCAGGGAAATTCTCTAAGTTTCTTGTAAAGGAAGGGGTTTATAAGAGATGCGTCGGGTTGGGGTGAGAGGAATTCGAGGTGTCGCTCCCTCACCGCAGAGCTCAAAGGAAGGTGTGTCTCTCCCAGTGGCCGCGCCAGGAAAAGGCTCGGAGTTGTAAGGAAATAGGAGGTGTCTCTGATGTTTATTTTTGCCTAGCAACCCACAGCCAACTGCTTCCCCAGCTGCCGTCCACACGCGCCTCTCTGCCTCCCCTTGTCCTAGCGACTGGCGAGCGGTCACTTGGTGTCAGTAAACCGGGGAGGGTGTGTTTAGTGGAGGTGGGAGGGCAGCCCCCTCTCTCGCCCCTGCTCAGGGTCAACGAGCTCAGCGGCGGCCCCTCCCAGGACTTGACTCTCCGAGGTGACCCTCGCACAACTAAGTTATCTACATGAGGAATCGGGGAGAGGGGAGTGGCTAAGTCGCCGCGACTGAGAATGGGGGACCGGGGACGCAGTACTGTCTGTGAGCAGCCATTCAGTTCGAAGAGCTGAAAATGCATTTATGTTTAGGGGTGGGCATGGCAGGGGAGGGGTCTCTGCGGCACTTTCGGCCGGAGGGCAGCAGCGGTAGGTTGAGCTGTTAGGGCAGCGGAGGGGCTCCGCGGGGGCCGGAGAGGCCGGGGAGGGGAAAAGGTCGCCGGAGTGGAGCCGAGGGGAGCAGTGCAGATGGCCGGAGGGGGCGGAGGAGGGCGAGCGGAGCCCGCCGAGTTTTCCGGGGAACGGAGGGGCTGCTGCGCGCAACCCGGGGAGAGGAGAGAGGCCAGGCGGGAGGCTGGGTGGGGGCGGGGTGTGCGTGGCCAGGGCCGGGGGGAGCCGGGGGAGCCGGGGGAACCGGGGGCGGGGCCTGCGGCGGCGGCGGAGGGCGGTGGAGGGCGGCGGGGGCGGGGCCGCGCGCCAGCGCCTGTGTGTGAGTGCGCGGGGCCGCGCGCGCGCGGGCCCGGGAGAGCCTCCCGAGCTAGGCGGTTCTCGGTCCTCGCGGCGCTTCTAGCTCCCCGCGCCCCTATGTGAGGGAGACGGGGAGGCCCGCGGCGCGCAGGGGAGGGCGAGGCATGTGCACGGGCCGGAGGGTGCTGCAGCCGCCCGAGGAAGAGGAGGACGGCGGCGAGGAGGAGAGCGGGGGGCTCGCGGCGGCGGGCCCGGGCCGAGGGGATGCAGTGGACTGTGTGTGTCTGGCTGTAGCAGACGCGAGGCGGCGACGAGGCGCCGGGGACCCGCGCGAGGGGCGGCCGGGAGGCGGCGGCGGCGGCGGCGGCGGCGGCCGCCAGAAGTAGCAGCAGGACCGGCGGCGGCGACGGCAGCCCTGAAATGCATTTTCCTCTCCAGCGGCCATGTTAACCAGGAAACCTTCGGCCGCCGCTCCCGCCGCCTTCCCGACCGGTAAGGAGGCCGTGCCCCCGCGCCGCCCCCCCCCCCCGGAACCCCGCCGACCCAGGGCAGCCCCCGTGGCGCGGGTGGCCGCTGCCTGCGGGACCTCGAACAAAGTCGGCGGCGCGGCGCGGGGGAGTCCCCGGACGGACGGCGCGCCCCGGGCTCCGCGCAGGTTTGCGCGCGGCGCCTAAGGCCCCTCCGAGGGGAGTCCTCCGCCCGAAGAGGCTTCTGCCTGCCAGGGGCCCGGGCGGGGACCGTCCAGGCCTGCCGCCCCGCCCTTCTCTGCCCGGGGCTTGGCGTGGCCGTGGCGCCCTGCTCAGCTGTCCAAACCCACCTCCCGGCCGCTGGCAGTCTGCAACGTGGGCCTCCAAGCCCCGGCGTGGTCCGGCTTCCCCGCCGGGTCGCGAACTCGCGCGCCAGGGCCCGACTTAACTTTGCAGCTGCCAGCGCCCCGCCCGTGGGTGTGCGCTGGGGAGCCGTGACCCGAACGCCCGTTTGTACTGCCCCGGTCTCTTCCTCTGTCTTTCCCTGGGAGAGGGGTGTCGCTGCCCAGTGGGGTGGGGGGTAGTCTGGGTGACTTTCTCCCCCCTGACCCTCTTTTGTCTCCTCCCGCACGTGGCTTCCAGGCCGAGGTGGGGACAGCGCCGTTCGCCAGCTTCAGGCTTCCCCGGGGCTCGGTGCGGGGGCCACCCGGAGCGGAGTGGGGACCGGCCCGCCCTCCCCCATCGCCCTGCCGCCTCTCCGGGCCAGCAACGCTGCCGCCGCAGCCCACACGGTGAGACCCAGCCCGCGGGCGGCCCGGGCGGTGGGGGCGGGAGGGGCCCCAGGCAGAAGCACCCGGACTTGAAGGGTTCTGACGCCGGGAGAAGAGGGGTCGAGATACAAGAAGCCCCACGCCCCGGGCCCGTGGCCTCTCCTCGACGCCGCCCTCGTTAACTTGGGCAAGCCCAAAGCTGCAGCCACAAAGGAAGATTCGTGGCGTGGGCCCCTTACTTCCCCTCCGGAGCCCGCCCAGCCATGAGCTCCTCTTCCTAGGAACTTCCTCCTTGCTGCTTCCCTTCTTTCCTCATTTTTCGTCCTTGCATCCCAGAGCTCCCTTTCCCTGACCCGGTAAACATCTCTGTCCTTCCCCCACCTCCCCGTGGGTAGTGGGTATTTATAGAAACAGATATGTGTTAGGGGACAGCCAGACCGGCATGCCTGGAAAATCGATCCCCCAAAGAGCCTCCCAGGCCTGGCTCCAGCCAGCAGGGAGCATCGCCAATTGTCCCCCGCGTGTGTAAGCATGTTTTATGAGTGCTACAGGTTTGAGCACAGCAGAAATTGTAATTAACATTAACAAAAATAAGAGCCGCCGCAGCAGTCAAAACAAGCCACCCCTGTAGGATTCTGCAGTTGGACGTTATTCAAAAGGAAAGGGCAAGCGTTGCTTTGGAAGTGGGAAGGAAAAAGCACCTAACAGGTGCTGTGGTCTCTCAGGGCCCAGAGGGAGGGGAGAGGCCAGCGTGGTACTGGTTGCTGGTGGCTGTGGAGACTGGCAAGCTGGATTCGACTTCAGCATGTACCTTTTCTCAGCTCCCAGGGATCACCCTTGGATGGTGATGGCCAGCCTGGAGGAGATCTGCACTTGGAGGAGGTGATGGTTTGGAGGTCTTTTTTTCCCGATTGGATTTTCCACAGGAACAGCCTAAGATGGTTCTGTGTGAGGGATGCTTGCCAGGAATTGGTTTTATTTGCCAAGCGAAAGTTGAGTTCTTGAAAAAAAGGCCATCCCCCGGCCTACAGGGGAGTAGCTCTGGGGACATATGGGGAAACTTGTTTGTCAGAGAACTGTGAGGGGATGTCTAGACCGTAGTTGCACCTGTTAGACCTGGAGAGACGTGTGCAAGTTTCGTAGGAAAATGTTTTGTTGCTGTTACTGTCTTCCCCCTCCCTCTGTCTGTCTCTCTGGCCTGACACATCTGGTCCCAGGGGCTGGGAATTCATTGCACAGAAGTTAACTCATCTGTGTTGGACTGTGGATGGTAGTAGGACGGATGATTCTGTATATTACTGTTCAGTGTTCTTGTTGCAGTGAAAATTTAGGTAACGAACTGCCATTGATTTTAGGGGTTTAGATTTTTTGTTTGGGATCATCTGAGAATTTGGAAAATGTAATATCCAGTTTTTTTTTTTCTATGTGTTGATGTAATCACATGACATGGTGTGACCTGGAAAAAGAGCTATTTGGTTTGCATGTGGATTCCAATTTTGTAAGGATGGGCTTTGCTTGATCAAAGCCTCTTTGCCATTGAAATATATGTAATGAAAGTAGATAAAACGACAAGTCTCCACTGGAGGGAGAGCCTGTGGTGCACCAGAAAAGGAAGGATGTGAATGTGCTTCTCAGTACTCCTCATAATGGAGGCCTGTATTTTGCTGTGGCGTGTGCCAGATTTACTTGTTTTTAACGTGTGTGTAAACTTCGCTATGCTGTTAATTATTAGATGCTTGACTTTGAAGGTATGAATTTGGGTTTCGATGGTGGTTTAGTTTTGATTTTATTTCTATAACATCGCAGATTTCATAGTACAGGAAAGGTTAAAAGGACCACAGAGTTTATCTGTTTCTAGTCTTTCAATTTATAGATGAGGAAACAGACTCAGACAAGGTAACTGGTTTCATCAGGATTCCCCAGCCAGTTCATATCAAGGCGGGAGTGAAAGCCTACACCCTCCTTCATCTAGTTTTAATATGCTGATGGAGACTGCTAATTCTAGGAAATTGTACTAGCCTCATTATAAATGCAAGAACCTTTGTAGATCCATATTCTCATATGTCTGTCAGATTTTTATAAATTTTTAGTTATTATTTCCAGAGTAATTACACCTAGGAAGAACTTCTAGAATGAATGGGAGGTGGGGAGGGCATTAAGGAGATAAAAATGATCTTGTCATAGGAGCTTGCCCACATTTTCTCTTACAGGTGATACACTAGGCAGGTCAAATATATGATTATAAAGATTATAAGCTTTGGAATTTAACTAGTCCGTTGCCCTCTTGTTTTATATCTCCATGTATAAGTTGTTTTACACTTTAGTAATTTATTTCTGTTTGTGTGAGAGAAGTGTGCCTGTTACTTCCTATTATTTTTCTATTAATGTTAATTGGCAGTTGTTAATAGAAGTATTTTAAATTCAAAAATATTAAAATATGTGTAACTTTTATAACTGTTTTACTATGTAAAACACTCTCCAGTTAATCAGTTTTACAAAATAATTCGAATTAAAATACACATTTAAAAAATGGCAGTACTTTGAAGAAAAAGTAGACGCTTTACTTAGGGCCACACAGACTGTCAGAATGTTTGAGGAGGAGCTGAAATTCCAGTCTTTTTGGACTCAGTTCTATTACCATAATACTATACAGCATTTCTAAGATGACTTCAGAAAAGTTTTTAAACACCCAAAACTATTATCACAGTGAAATATCTGCTCTTTGCCATTTTCTTATTGGAAGAAATGAAAACTATGAAACTGGTTAGACTATTGTTTTTATATAATATTTAATACCAAAGTACTTCATGATCAAAGAAGCCTTTGCAGGTCTCTCGATTTGAACCCATAAACTGTAGCTGTTTTAACAATTGCATTCATTATTTTTTTTTGTTTTTTGTTTTGCTTTGTTTTGTTTTGTTTTTTTGAGACGGAGTCTCACTCTATTGCCCAAGCTGGAGTGCAGTGGCTCCATCTCGGCTCCCTGCAACCTCCGCCTCCAGGGTTCCAGCGATTCTCTTGCCTTAGCCACCCAAGTAGCTGGGATTACAGGCGCCCGCCACCATGCCTGGCTAATTTTTGTGTTTTTAATAGAGATGAGGTTTCACGATGTTGGCCAGGTTGGTTATGAACTCCTGACCTCAAATGATCCACCCGCCTCAGTCTCCCAAAGTGCTGGGATACGGGTGTGAGCCACTGCACCCGGCCTCAGTATGTATTTTTAAATATGACACACACTGTGCTATACATTGACATCAGAATAAGCCATATCTCAGACTTCAAGAGGCTGAGCTGGAGAGAGAGGTTTTTAATATCCTTAAGTTTATGATGTAGTCTTGACATGTATTCTGGAAATGTTCTGGCATTTGTAGTCCCTCAGCACCCCAGCCCCGCTCTCTGCCCCACTTTTTATAAGTCAGTTAATTGTTCTTTCGAGCTTGATTGTGATTTTAGAGTTCTGCAATATTTGAGATTCAAAGTCTTCTTTTGCTAGAGCTTCTAAAATGAATCTCTAACATCTGGAAAGCTTTTAAGATTGCATGTGTTGCTTTTAGGTGTTTGGTTGATGTGTTTGCTACAAGTGTTTATACATGGTTTGATTGATGTGTCTGCTACAGGTACTTTATGCTTGGAGGTCCTTTGCCTCCAAGTCTGTGCTGATGCACTGCAAGCCTAACGTCTTGTGACTTAGGTTACCAGGGACATTTCTCAATTCCCTGGGCATTGACTTCATGTTTCCTTATGAAGGTACACAATGTAGTTCTCAGGAACAACTCTAAGAGAGGCAAGAGTGTTATAATAAGGAGGATCTATTGACATGTGTTCCTGCATCCCAAAGATACTTATTGAGCTCTTACTATATGCCTGGGTTTATGTTAATGAGGACTTAAAAACATAAGAGGGGACCCAGCCCTGGAATTGCTCACAGCCAAATGAGTACATCTGATGTTAAAACAATTGCAGTAAAGAGAAATAAGTGTTAGATTAATACACTTCGAGTAGAGAAGTAGCTGTTGAGTAGGTCAGGGAAGGTTTACACAGGCGGTGAGAGTTGAACCATGCATTGAAGGGTGAATCACCTAGGTATGAGAAAGGAGATTCCAAGAAACATCTGGAAAGGGCAATAATAATGCTCTCATTGACTGACTACTAAGCACTTTAAACATACTACCTTATTTAATCCCCCTAATAGCCCTAATGAGGTAAGTTTGTTCCCTTCTTTTTGCAGACAAGGTCACTGAGGTTAACAGAGATGAAATAAATTGCCCTGGGTCACACATTTAGTAAATGGTGGAGCTGGATCATTTAATGTGTGTCTAACTGAAAATCTACCATTATGAAACGTGACCTCACTAAAAGCAGAGGAGTGTAAAAGTGCGTGGTGTTTTTTGGGTCCTGGGCTATCTAGCTTTGTTCCTCTTGGAGAGAAGAGTGACAGTAGTTGATGCGAATGGAAGGACTCAGATCATTTAGCCTCTACATTTTAGAGCCTTGTGTTCTTACTGGTAAGTTCTTGCATTAGCTATGGAAATAGGTTACAGCCATGGGCCTTGGGCAAAAAGCAAGAGTGGTCTCAGGTTGAGATTTTTAAATGGTTAACTCTAGAAGCACTATGGAGAAGAGATTTGAGGAATTCTAGACTTAGAATTCTAGACTTACGATGCTGCCTCAGTTGTCCCAGGGAAAGACATCAGGAGAGTAAGATGAGGCAGTGTTGATGGAAAGGGCGTGGGATAGTAATGATGCATCTTAGGTGAGGGAGGTGTTGAGAGGTTTTCCAGGCGCACAATGCTGAGGATTCATTTGCAGGTGGATAGCCTGAGTGACTGACTACATGGAGGGGAAGCCTTCTGTTGATCAAAAATGGAGGATTATGGGAGTGGGAAACCAGTTTGGTAGAAAAATAATGAGTTAAGTTTGAGTTGCTTATGGCAGAGGGAGCTGATTGATAGTTGGATATGTGTGTCTTGCACTCAGGAGATAGCACCTTGGCAGGTCTGAGTTCAAGGAACAAATGTGCAAACCTCAGGCCATGGGCAGTTGCTGAAGCCCTGACTGTGTTCAGGATCAGTTGCAGGGGCTTATGGGAGTAAGAAGCCACGAGAATTGAGGCTTGAACCCTGGGGAACTCTTGAACCCACCTAAGGTTAGGTGAACCAGTAGTTGATGCTGCAAAGGAGACCAAGAGAAGGCATTTGGAGATATAGAAGATGGTCGTTTCTTGGCAGTCTCATTAGTTTTAGTTACTAAAACATTTGTGAGCATGTATTAAATTATGCGAAACACAAAAATTGCTTAAAGTAAATTTTGGAGGCTTGGTTTTACTTTGCTGTGTTTTTAGAAATCTCTAAAGCCCCAAGGTTAATTTTGTCCTAATGAAGCAGCTTTGTGCTTTTTAATAGCATGTATACAGGTAATGTGGATTTTTCTTCTGAAATATCACCACTCCACTCTGAAGATAATGGTTCTTTAGGAGAGAGATATTTTGATTCAGGCCCCTTTATTCCCTAGTGTTTGAAAGACCACAGTGGACAGGAGAGGGTGCAGAGAGCGAGGCTGGGGAAGAAAAGCATTGGACAAGCCTGTACCTCTTGTATATATGCCCAAGACTTGCCTGATTCATTTTTATGGACTGCCCTGCTTTTGACATAGAACAAGGGTAAAATAACCTTTCTAGCTACTCTTATTGAATATAAGATCAGCTAGCACGGAGTATCATCTATGAGTTTAATAAAAAAGCTCAGTTATAAGTCTGAGAAATGATATCCCTGAGCCTATATGAAGTCACAGTCAGACAGGCCCCAAGTATTGTCTTCTGTTTTGTTTTAGTTAGAAGTGGGCAGAGAGGAAGCTCACTCTCCACACAGTCATTGTGCATATTATGTATCCAATAAAGAAAATGTGAACATCTTAGTCTATTAGTAAGAAGGAGTTAGAATTTCATTTTATAATCCAGGTGTTCCCAAATCATTTTTTGAATTACTATGTTACATATACACAGCCCTTCTGCTCTTTCAGTAGTAGGTAAAGCCCTAAAAGTAGGATGTAAAAGAGATAATAGAAAAAATACTGATGGCAACAGACTTCATCCAGTTAGTTGTAAGCTCCTGGAGGGCAGGGACTCTGTCACTTTGGCAGTTAGCCTTCTGTTAACACCAGTTGAATGAATGAGGTGGATTGTGATGACAAGTTGATGTAAGATTTCATACAAAAATCACCTCCCAGGCTGCTTTAAGACTTGGGGTTGTCCAAGGCAGGAATTCCTAACTGGGAGAGGATCCTAGCTGCCAGTCCTCCCCTACCCATTACCTCTCAGCAGTCATAATGCTTAAAGGAAATCCCAAGAAGATTGTCAGTAGAGGGCTGGGGCCCCTTGGCTCACACCATTGGTAGAGTTTAGACAGGAATGCTCAGGGATGGCATGCGTACCTGAAACAAGAGGTTGCTGCTTTGGATTCCTGTTTGGAAACCTCAAGTATCCCAGCAGCTCGTAGAAATGGACATCTTCAGAGAGCTGAGCCCCTGACCCCTCTGGAGGAAGGCCAAACAGTGTGGTCGTTGCTTGGTTTGTTGGGCTGAATGCCTTAAATGGTTATTACAGTTAGTAAAGCCTGGGAACTTTTAAAAATAGGTTCGGGGTTTATAAGACACTGTGGCGCATATCTACATGGGAATCTTTCAAGCCTAAAACACAGGGTTTTTGTTTTTGTCACTGGATCATGTGTGCACTTAGGTTTCATCAGATTTTCAAGGAAAGGGGAAGTCCTGGTGATAAAGTGTTTTCAGGATAGAGCTCTAGGTATTAGGGAAAGAGTAGTGAACAAGACAGACATTGTCCCTGTCCTCATGTTAATAAACTACTAGATGAAATATGAAAGGTGCTGTAATCTGGGGGTGGAGGAGCCAACATAGAGTCTTATGTGTGCATGTTTTTTCTGTATCCTGTTTCATTTTTTTATCAAGTGTGGATTGAGTGGAACATCTATGATGTGCCAGGCCCTATACTAAGTGTTAGATATAGAATGATAAAGTTATGGTCTCTGCCTCCGTGGGGAACCCTGAATATGTACAGCAAACCATCTTGTCTGTTAGGCATGGCATTTATGAGGTCCTTTTTTCAGGATCACATGTTTTGTGGCCTTTACTCAATCCAAGTGGGATTTTGTAAAGGTGGGGTGGAGGGGGTGGTTGCTGATGGGGGTCAATTATACCCCGTTTGAACAGACACCACTTCTTTTCTATTTATATTTCCTGTCTGAATTCCAGATTGGCGGCAGTAAGCACACAATGAATGATCACCTGCATGTCGGCAGCCACCCTCATGGACAGATCCAGGTTCAACAGCTGTTTGAGGATAACAGTAACAAGCGGACAGTGCTCACGACACAACCAAATGGGCTTACAACAGTGGGCAAAACGGGCTTGCCAGTGGTGCCAGAGCGGCAGCTGGACAGCATTCATAGACGGCAGGGGAGCTCCACCTCTCTGAAGTCCATGGAAGGCATGGGGAAGGTGAAAGCCACCCCCATGACACCTGAACAAGCAATGAAGCAATACATGCAAAAACTCACAGCCTTTGAACACCATGAGATTTTCAGCTACCCTGAAATATATTTCTTGGGTCTAAATGCTAAGAAGCGCCAGGGCATGACAGGTGGGCCCAACAATGGTGGCTATGATGATGACCAGGGATCATATGTGCAGGTGCCCCATGATCACGTGGCTTACAGGTACGAGGTCCTCAAGGTCATTGGGAAGGGGAGCTTTGGGCAGGTGGTCAAGGCCTACGATCACAAAGTCCACCAGCACGTGGCCCTAAAGATGGTGCGGAATGAGAAGCGCTTCCACAGGCAAGCAGCAGAGGAGATCCGAATCCTGGAACACCTGCGGAAGCAGGACAAGGATAACACAATGAATGTCATCCATATGCTGGAGAATTTCACCTTCCGCAACCACATCTGCATGACGTTTGAGCTGCTGAGCATGAACCTCTATGAGCTCATCAAGAAGAATAAATTCCAGGGCTTCAGCCTGCCTTTGGTTCGCAAGTTTGCCCACTCGATTCTGCAGTGCTTGGATGCTTTGCACAAAAACAGAATAATTCACTGTGACCTTAAGCCCGAGAACATTTTGTTAAAGCAGCAGGGTAGAAGCGGTATTAAAGTGATTGATTTTGGCTCCAGTTGTTACGAGCATCAGCGTGTCTACACGTACATCCAGTCGCGTTTTTACCGGGCTCCAGAAGTGATCCTTGGGGCCAGGTATGGCATGCCCATTGACATGTGGAGCCTGGGCTGCATTTTAGCAGAGCTCCTGACGGGTTACCCCCTCTTGCCTGGGGAGGATGAAGGGGACCAGCTGGCCTGTATGATTGAACTGTTGGGCATGCCCTCGCAGAAACTGCTGGATGCGTCCAAACGAGCCAAGAATTTTGTGAGCTCCAAGGGTTACCCCCGTTACTGCACTGTCACGACACTCTCAGATGGCTCTGTGGTCCTCAACGGAGGCCGTTCCCGGAGGGGGAAACTGAGGGGCCCACCGGAGAGCAGAGAGTGGGGGAACGCGCTGAAGGGGTGTGACGATCCCCTTTTCCTTGACTTCTTAAAACAGTGTTTAGAGTGGGATCCTGCAGTGCGCATGACCCCAGGCCAGGCTTTGCGGCACCCCTGGCTGAGGAGGCGATTGCCAAAGCCTCCCACCGGGGAGAAAACGTCAGTGAAAAGGATAACTGAGAGCACCGGTGCTATCACATCTATATCCAAGTTACCTCCACCTTCCAGCTCAGCTTCCAAACTGAGGACTAATTTGGCACAGATGACAGATGCCAACGGGAATATTCAGCAGAGGACAGTGTTGCCAAAACTCGTTAGCTGAGCTCATGTCCCCTGATGCTGGTAATCTGAAAGATACAACTTTGCTGAGCCTTATTGGGTTGAAAAGGAGTAGCTCAGACCTGTTTTTATTTGCTCAATAACTCTACTCATTTGTATCTTTTCAGCACTTAATTTTAATGTAAGAAAGTTGTTCATTTTGTTTTTATAAAATACATGAGGACAATGCTTTAAGTTTTTATACTTTCGGAAACTTTTTGTGTTCTAAAAGTACAATGAGCCTTACTGTATTTAGTGTGGCAGAATAATAACATCAGTGGCAGGCCATTGATTACTTCATGACTGCCACGCATTTACAGATTGGTGTCAAAGACATTCACTATGTTTTTATGGTTCATGTTATATCCTCCCCAGGGTGACAGCCCCGTAAGGCCCTCCTTTTCCCTCCATGCTCCAGGTCCATGCACAGGTGTAGCATGTCCTGCTTCCGTTTTTCATAAATTTGGGTGGTGGGGTAGTGGGAGGAGAACGGTCAGAATGAAAGTGATATCCTAAGAAAAACTGTACCTTAGAGATTTTTCTCTAGTGCTGAAACAAATACAAAATAAGATCCCCAAGGTTTAAACTGCCCAGTTAGCATTCTGACATTCTAAAAACTGGCAAAGCAGCTTTTAGTGGATAAATGGAAATGGAAACGTGTGTGTTCCTCCAAATTTTCTAGTATGATCGGCAAGCTGTTTTGTAAAGAAGCCTCATATTACAGAGTTGCTTTTGCACCTAAATTTAGAATTGTATTCCATGAACTGTTCCTCCCTTTTCTCTGCATTTTTCCTCTCTGTTCCTCTTTTAATACCACACATCTGTTGCTTGCATTTAGTTTGTCTTCTTCCTTCAACTGCGTATCCCAGACTGTTAATACAGAAAAGAGACATTTCAGCTGTGATTAAGACCATTGTTTCATATTCCAATTAAAAAAAGAACAGCAGCCTAGCTACTTAAGGTGGGGATTTCCATAGTTCCAAAGAAGATTTAGCAGATTAGAGTGAGTTCACACTTTTCAGGTGCCACTGTAAAGTTCTCTTAGCCTGGGAAACTATCAACTTTTTCTTTAAAAAGAAAAAGGGTTGAAAATCCTCTTGGTGAACAGAAGTCTCTTTGGCTGTTCAGTGAGGCCAATGTTAACAACGTGTGTAGAGGAGGAAAAGTTCAACCTCAAGTTAAATGGTTTGACTTATTCTTCATATCATTAGAAGAACCCCAGAGATAGCATTCCTCTATTTTATTTTACTTTCTTTTGGATTGCACTGATTATTTTTGTGGGAATGACACTTTATCTGGCAAAGTAACTGAGAGTTTGGTAAAAGAATATTTTCTTCTCTGAATAATAATTATTTTCACAGTGAAAATTTCAGTATTTTATCACTAATGTATGAGCAATGATGTATATGAATTTCAAGGCACGTGAAACAAATTTTTTAGTATGTGCAATTTAGAAAGATTTCTGCCTGTTTGGACGATAGGTTTTGGGTTGTACAAATTAGGATAAGTAAGCTTATATATGCACAGAGATTATTGTATTACCTGTAAATTGACTTACAAGTACTTAAAAGCATGGTCCCCAGTGAGGCCAAGAAAGTTTCCGGTTAAGTTCTTTAATAATAATCCTACAGTTTATCTTAAAAAAAAAAAAAAAAAAGTTTTGAAAAACATACTTTAGGCTTCGTTGGTTGATGGTGGACAAAAATGCTCAGGAAATATTTCAGATATTTGCCAAAAAACCAGTAATAAGGTTAGCTTATTAAAATAGTGATAGATATTTGCTTTACTATTTAAGGTGTCACTGATAAATTAATTTGTACTTCTATGTTTAGAAATTATAGCTTCTTTTCCCTTAGTCAAATTCTCAGCATATTATACACATTTCTGTGTAATCTGTGGAAGTGCAATAATACATTAGTTACATTTTAAATAATGCTCACGTGACAATACTCCCAATCAATGGCGTATAGAATTTAAGGATCTGTGTACTAGATTTTGGCTTAAAGGTATAAGAAGTATAAGACTTGGTTTGGTGGCTTTGTAAGACCACCAGCCTCTTAATGATGGTTAGCTTCTTTAGGACATTAAATCAATAAAAACATAATGCTCTTTTCCTCTTCTAATGCTCCTCTTCCATTTCCAGTTATCTTCACATTTACGTTTAAGTATACAAACCTGAGTCTGCCGTTATTAATTTCCGTATAAAATGATGATACATGTGAAAATTTATAAATGGACTAATACTGCTTGTCTTTCCCCCACCGCACAAAACTGGTTCTTAAGATGCCAACATTGAATTTGGGACTATCTTTATTTCTCAATGGAAACCGGAAACTTTTATACCTAACTATAATGTGCAGCACTGTGGGGCTTTCTTTTTTTTCCCAAATACAGTGAAATTTTTTTATTCACAAGAGCTGCCACATTTCAGCATTTAGTGATAGAGCTGCTTTAATAAAATTCTAGTTTGATTGTCATGTCAAAAAAAAAATGTTGCATCTTTGTGATTTTAAAACAAATTAATGAAGGGCTCTGATAGGCTATTAAGAGTTGGCTTGGAAACAGTTTTTGGTCTCACAGGTTACCATTGTCTAGGGATGTCGGCGCTGTTTTCAGTTTTAGGAATAGCACAGTGTTGTCTTGTCTTTGGCAGTCTCATTTGGCTCTGTTTCTTGCACGGCCACTGTGTTCATTACCACTTAAATATATTGCTCCAGCAGTGGAACAACAGTGGTGCAAGACATTGTAGATTGACAGTAGAGGAGAAATTGTGCCCTTAGTGTTAACAATGTGCCTTTTGTTCTGAATGCCATATTGTAGGGCATGCATTTTTTGGCCTCTTTAACTCTTTGAATACTAGTCAGTAAGGATGGAACCCATCTCTGCAAAACTACATCTGTCTTAAATATCTAGTTACAGGCCTTAATAGAAACCATAAGGCATGACTCATCTTCAGGCACTGAAAAAAGATAACCATCAGGTAGTGTTACACAGGGACTTCCTATGTTTAAGGGGTTAAAGATGGTCTTTGTTGTATCTTAACATCTGACTGATTTTTACATTTTTTTTTTTTTTTGTTATGCTAACACTAGACAAAAATCAACTGTATTTGTAAAAATTTACCTCAAACCATTTAATTTTATAGTGTGATTAATCCCAGGGCATTTGGTATGAACCAAAGTGCATTCCTTTTATATGTGCCTGGCTCTAGTAAGGATGGCCAGGGATTTTTACAATTTGGGTGCAAGGCACTTAAGCCACTTTTAAACTTAATGGGTGGTTTGGGGTCGTGTTAAACGACTCCATCAGAATGTTAGAAAACACTTTAGGCATCAGTAGCATTGGGCCATATTGGAATCCTAAAGTGTGAATTATTTTAAGGAGCGCATTCATTTTTGTAATTTTTTTCATCAAAAATATTTCTGGTAAGCAGAAGACTTTTTAAAAAAACTGATCTGGTCTCGGTAAAGGTTTTAATATTGCCCAACATAATGCTGTAATAGCATTAAAAAAAAGTATTTGTGAACTCTGTTTCTTAGGAGCTTGTACATCTCTCTGCTATGGACATATATAAAATTAATTGTAATTATACTCAGCTCAACTGCTACAGTTATGTCTAGGCAGTGGCTTGGGTTTTTATCGAGCAACAACTTAGACATGTGACTGTAATATGCTGCAACTGTGTGTACTGAAAATATGTGAAAATGGTTGAATGTGGACTGTGTATATATGTATGTAAAAATTTCTGTGAGATGCTGCTGTCGCCACTTAACATTAAATATGTTCTAGTGGATTTTAATCCTAGTGGCCAGTTCTATGATACTGTATGTATTGTACAGCTGATGACAGGAGTAAGACTGTTTAGTGAATATTTGTTAAATTTTATTGTTGTGGCCAGAGATAATTTCAGAATAAAATTTTAATGTCCTACCTTACTTTTCTCCCCTTTCTAACTATAATTTAACTCCTGATCTATTTCTGGTATTATCCTTTGTCATTTAGCCTGGAGAGGGTTTAGAATGCAAAATGGATAGCTCTATATCAGTGTCTTGAGAAGTTAAAATAATTCATTCTACTAGTTTGTTGATAGGAGTACTTTATTAGTTCAATGTAAGTATGCAGTTTCCAAGTGGAAAGACAAAGGTTTTAGTAAGTAGCTCTTGCTTTTCCTAGGATATTCTATTCCTTTACCTTTAAGATTTTTATGTTAACTTTTTTATATATAGCCTCTGCTGTGTTATTATGCTAGAGCTTCATGTCTTTTAAACTTCATGATGATAGTTAAGCTGGGGGAGCAGAGCCTGTCAATTATTCCCCACCAGTCTTCATTCTTTTCTGTGCACAAGTTCTGGTAAATTATTCTAGTGTGTTCTAACCAGCTCCACCCAATGTTTTTTAATGCTTATGAGTTTGCAGTTTTTGTACTTGGTGGTCTCTGTGGTTCATATTTTTTTGTGTTGTAGTGTCTCCTGCCTTGGTTGGCTCGGAAAATAAGGCCTAGGAACTGCAACTAGCTCATGATTTGTCAGGTTCAGTTAATACCAAGCTAAGAGTTTACTTACAGATGACAGCAAGCAGATGCTCTAGTAATTTGTCAGACATTGCAGGGATATTGTGTAGTCAAATATTTCCCTCTTGTGGAAAGAACTACCTCACATTTTTATTTATTTTCCTTCTGTTACCAACAGCCAAGGAATTAACTTAGTGTGGCTTCCTGCATCAATACTGGGATATACTTAAACAAGGGGATGCTGTAAGAGTTCCCAATTGTCTCGTCACAACCTGGGCCATAGATTTTCGTTACTGCTAATCTTGCTTCTTAAAGTTCACACCCAGTGCAAAAAATCTAACCAGGAAACTAATCCCAAAATCCAATATATTTAGAAATATAAGTGTTAAGAGATGTGCATTATGTACAAAATTGAAAAATGGTGCTAAAGTGGCAATGTAAATTTAAAATTTCTTGTCCAGATCTGACTGACTGACTGACTGACTGACTCAGGAGATTATAATTCCTACTCATTCCCTTTCCTTTTAGCAGATCTTTCAAAAGCTCTTTTTAAAATTGATCAATATACTATTCTGTTTGAGTCTCTACAATCCTATCCCTTTTGGAATCAACAGCTACACAAAGAAATATTCTTGGAACTTCAAAGTTGCCTTCAAACTAGCTCTAGAAAATGTCCCTAGCTGACATTGGTATTGGTCTGTTAGAAGGGGAAATTGATTTGACTACTTTCTGTTTTGAAAAGAGCATTAAGAGGGATTTGAGGAAGGTATTTGTGACTTTCCTTTTTTTCTTAAGTTTGAAGTACACTTCATTTCCTTTGGGTTATTAGGCAGATAAACACTTGTCATTAGTAATACTTAACACTGTCCAAAATGAAAAATGACTGCCAGTGTGTTGCACATACATGAGAAGATTGCATCTTACTGCAAAGTCTTTGGTTTGTTTCCTTACTTCGTTTGACTTTGACTTACTATTTTGCTATGGTCACATCCTTAATATCTGTGGTACATTTCATATATATATGGGGTGGGGGCATAATTGCCATTCCCATGTGTCTCAAGGAAGCTTAATGAGGAAACTAATGAGTTAATATTTATTCTTCTGAAGAAAGCTGACATTTTAGGAGTGTTAAGTCATCTATAATAAGGAGCAGCAGGAATATATTATGATTGTATCACATGTTCCAGAGAGCATTACCCCTTACATAGAAAGCTCCTTGGAGATTTCATGGTGTTGCATGAACATCAGTTTATCCTTATACATCCCTATGAACTATAATTATCCTCATTTGATATTTGCGGAAACTGAAGTGACTTGCTGCAAAGTGACTTTACAGAAACATTGCAGTTTGAGGCTTAGGTTGTAATCAGATAATTTTGATCTTGTACAGTAAGGGAAAATCCATAACCATACATAACACACAAAAGTTTAGAAAGCGGAGGAAGTTGAGCTAGCAATGGGCATTTCTATTATTTAAGTTACATACCAGTTTCCAGGAATATTTTTCAAATGGGACAAACTGAAAAGTTGAGGACTAGAGCATCGTAGTCTCTTAAGTGCACCTCATAACTTAATGCATGTGCACACACCCTCAGTTAATTTGTAAGAGAGTGACTTCTCATTGTTATTTGTGGAGAGGCTAGTTATAGTAGCTTCCTTATTTTCTGTGTTGCTAAATTTTTTTTTTATATTTGAAAGTATGAAAATACTATTTTTGACACTTTACTGTTTCTCAGGGATTAAAAGTTAAATTTTACTGACTGTAGCAGCAGGTAAATCTCTTAAATTTACTCAGGTTTCCTATCCTTTGCCTCCATATTTAAGAAAATATAGAATGCCTGCCAGGGAAATATATAAAAATAAAAATTTCAAATACAATTTTAAAATACCAATTTGTAAATAAACCAATTTTACAAACTAAAATATTGTGTCTTTCCTTGCTTTTTATCCCAATTTATCTCCCCTCCTAAGTTTGAGGAGTTTTGAATATTAAGGCTCTTTCTTCATTTGTAAAAATGAAGTATGCTATTTGCAAAGCAAAAGCCCATGAAAAGCCCCAAATCATTTAAGTGAAGCTCATTGAATTGTTTTCAGTTGTTTTGGGAGAAATGTAACTAATTATAAGCAATTTATGTAGACCTGCAGCAAATAAATGTATGAGTAAATTTGGGCTAATTTGTCATCTTTTTATCTGAAGAGGAATACCCTACTTAATTTCCCTTGTCCGTAAAATTCAGTTTATCAGAATTTTGGCTAGGATAGCTTTAAATATATATATATATAAAATGCAGATGGCATTTGTTTGTCAAATACATATTAAATAAGCGTCCTATAGCCCAGAATCTTGTAGGTACTAGGGATATATAATGCTGAACAAAACACACAGTGCCTTTTTAAGGGAGTTTTTAGACTGGTTGGAAAGGCAAACATTATATGGATAATTATATGAACAAATACATAATTGCAAAGTAATAAGTGCTGTGAAGATAAAGCATGTTGTGCTGAGTGTGTGTGCAATGTTATGTTGTATGGATCAAAGATGGCTTCCCTAGGAAACAAATAGCTTTTGAGCTGAGGAACAAAGAGCGTGAATAGAGACCCAGTAGCTAGAGGAAATAAGGTGACCAATTGAAGTCAGGGCTATGTGGCCAGAGCCCAGAGAATGAGAGTACTTGGTGTGAAACGAAGCTGGTGAGGTGGTTGGGAACTGGAACATGCCAAGGTAGGTGCTATTAAGGATTTTGGTCCTTACCTGTAAGCAAGGCAGCCACCAAGAGATTTTTAAGGAAGAAATGCCATGAGCAGATTGGCTCTTCCTGGCTGACTTTATAGGAAAGTACTGAGAAGGGTAAGAGTAGATGAAGGAAGTCCAACTGAAAGTGTTTGCAAGAGATGGCAGACTGGCCCACAGGGTGGGGATGGACATTTAAAGAAAATGGATTTGAGGGCTCATTAGGATACAGAAAAACAGATGCTCTCTGATTTGCAATAGATTGACTTAAAATTTTTTGAGTTTGTGATGGGTTTATCTGGTTCAGATGGGTTTATCAGGAAGTAGCCCTTTTGTAAGTCCAGGCCCATCTGCATTAAGGTAGAATTAACAGTGATGTCTCTTTGTGTCTGAAAAGTAGTTGTTGCTATTTGTGTCTGGTTTGCTACTTTGCATCAAAAGGAATCACAGTATCTTATTTGTTTAAGAAAAGAAAAGGTTGCAAAGTAATGCCTTTGGTTACAAAGTATGAAGCACTGGTATACTATCTTTTGCTGAAGATTTGAAGCCTTTGAGTAAAATCTTGTTTATTAATTCAAATTCGTTTCAGGAAATTTTAAATTTTAAAAAGATTGTAAAAATGGGGTGGGGGGATTTTACATATTAAGTTTTTATATTAAGACTAAAATGAATGAAGGAAAGAAGGGAGGGAGGGGGAGAGGGAGGCAACTAGATTTGTGAGAAAGAATAACAGACTAGGAGGTCAGCAAAGGCCGCTCTGGCCTAGTGGCTGAATGTGGTGTTCTGAAGGAGGAAGGAGCTCAAGAGCAAGCAAGGCAAACTCCCTCTCCCACTCCCTCCCTTTCTTCTTCCCTTTCTTTCATAGAAGTTAAACTTTTACTCTATAAGATGGTATATATGGATTTGGCATATTTGAGTTTACCAAAAAAAAAAAAAAAAAAAATTATAAAAGACGTGAAAGAGGAGGAGAAGGAGATCAATCCCTGCCTTTGAGGACATTATGTTTAATTAGGAAGACAAGATTAGACGGAAAATATTAAACAAGTCTAGAACATTGAAAGATGAAATTCAGAATAAGTGCAGCTCATTTGCGTTGCGTTGCTCTCGGATAATAAGAGCTTTAAGAAGGTGGGTCTCCAGCCAGGTCTTGATGGAATGCAGACTGAGAGAGAGAAAAAGGATATTCTAGGAGAAGCAAATTGCTGTAACTGAGGGATGTCATGAATCATTCATTCGTATGTCATCCAGTATTTACTGAGCATCTACGTGTATAATTTTTGACATAATGCAAAGGATGGGCAAAGAGACTAGGTTTGTGGCAGGATGATGGCAGGGTGAAGAAGGGAGAATAATTTCTTCAGAAGGTAGGCCTTGTCCTGTGGTTTTCTCAAATGTGCCATGTTGTTGTAGCCACGACACATGTGCTGTCTCTGTCTAGAGTGCATTTGCCAATCTCTGCCTCATCCTGTGAGACTCAGCCCGGACCAGATGTTACTGCCCTTACAAAGTCCTCTTTAGCCTGAGGTTGGGCAAGATCACCCTTACCAAAAGCTAACACTGGCGATCTCTCTGCTAACTGCAAGGTGAGTAGAAGTGAATTGAGAAGGCAGTGGAATCTTCTCCCTTGTTTCCCTCCATCCTTCCCACTGGGCACACACTGGCAAAAAAAAAAAAAAAGAAAAAGAAAAAAAACAAGTGGTGTCTGAAGATGCCATTTTAGTAAGAGAGGTACTTGTTAACCAGACAATCATAAAATGTTTACAGTTTGTAAGCAGTGCCCAGCATGAGAAGCAGCTAGATTTGTGAGAAAGAATAACAGACTGGGAGGTCAGCAAAGGCTGCTCTGGCATAGTGGTGTGGATGTGGTGTTCTGAAGGAGGAAGGAGCTCAAGAGCAAGCCAGAGCATGGGATGGAGGCTTGCAAGTCTGGAGTTCTGTGAGCCAGGAGAAAGCACGTGCAAGATAAGGAGGGAGAGAAATGCAATGCCGGACCTTGGAGAAGGCCACGCAGACCATTTGGAGGAGCTGGGAATTTATTCTGATTACACCAGGAATCCATTGATGCATTTACAATAAATTAAAAACAAAAAACAAAACAACAACAACAACAAAAACACACACACACACAAAAATCATTCTGGTTTCCTATGGAGAAAAACTGGAGGGAAGCCATGTGGAAATGATGCCACTCCATGAGACAGAGGACTTCTAACCATCTGGAAGGAGTTGAGAGACATCATTTGATAGAAGAATGGTCGTTCACCAGAAGTTCTGTTTAGGAAGTGAGGTGAGGTGGGGATAAGGCTACGAAGGGTTCTGAGGATACCATTTGTGTTGCTATTTTTGTAATTGAAATAACATAGGCTAAAAAAAGTGTTTTTACAGTATGACTATATAAAAATTGCAGATGCAATGTAATTAATGTATAAAGGACATTTAAAATCAGTAACAAAAATGCTAATATGCCAGTGGAAAAAAGAGACAATAACACCTTCAAAAAATTTACATGAGCAACATAAATGGACCAAAACATTTTAAATTGTAAATCAAAGTAATAAAAATTAAAGCTATGAGTTTATTTCTAACCCACAAAATATCAACAATTAATTAAACAACCATGTTTATTGCTAGCAAGGGTGTGGAGTGGTGTAAAGCACTCATTTGATGCTGCTGGGGCATAATTAGCAGAGCCTTTCTGGAGGGCACTTGGTAATCTGTACCAAGAGCTTTAGAAATACTCATTCATTTTTACTTGTTGATTCTACTTCCAGAAATTGGTATCAGAATCCATCATGTAAACAAAGAGTTATGTACAAGAATAATCATATCTACTAGGACAAACTTAGAAAAAAACATTGTATCTATTAACAGAGGATTTCTTAATAAATTATAAGTATATGAATTATGAACAACATGTTTACAGTATAATATTAACAAAAAAAGGGAGGCACACAAGTGAATGTCCTCCCTACCAAAACAGGCAAAGGGAGAGGCAGAGATGGCATTGGGAAAAGAATTAGAAAGAAATACAGCAATGTATAAACAGGTAGCTGATATTAATTTTACTTTTCTTATCTGTTTTTCATCAGTTTTCACAATGACCATATTTTAAAATTATCAATACATTATTATAAAGAAAAGCATTTGTAAGGGAATGAATAAAATCAACAGAAGAAAACTGCTATGGAAGAGCACCTTAATAATGGGGAGGAAATTTGCTTTCTAGCCTATTGAACCATGTGAACCATTTCAGTTCCTGCATTTGCCAGGCACTTTCTCACTTCTGGTTTCCACCATCTGGAATGTGGTGCTCTCCTTAGCCTGGCTCACTCCTGCTGTCCCCATGTCTCAAGTAGCAGTGCTTCCTCCCTCTGCCCTGCCTGCCCCCTCACTCAGCCTTCATCAGATGAACTGAGAGGCTCCTGCAGTCTCCCATGTTCATCTCAGTGCCTACTTTCATAGACCTTAGAATTCAGTGGTCAGGCTGGTTTAATTGTCACACGTTGGGTTCCTTGAGGACCAGGGACTATCTTTCTTGCTAACATAGAAGGACGATCCCCAGGGACTGATGTAAAGTTTGGGACAAAACAGGACCTCAGTAAAAGTTTGTGAGTGAGTGAAGTGCTTGGGGAGGGGGGTTTCAAGAGAGATGTGCACAAAGGAAGCCAGAACCCTTTGAGAAGGAGTTTTGGAGACAGTGCAGGAAATGGAACGTATTATCCAGTGCCTGGAGGCTGGTGGTGAGGAAATGGTGTGGTGGGTACAGGCCCACTCATGAATGTCGGCTGTGAATGTGGGGAGATGGAGAGAAAGACAACGAGCAAAGGGAAGCAAGTGAGTATTTTTTCTGGGTAGGCAAAAGTAATCAGTCTAGTACTTTCTTCTGCTTAAATTCCCCACTGACCTCTCATCACACTAAGGATAACGTGTAATTTCCTTGACATGTCCTTCAAAGCCCTTTGTGATTGGGCTTCTGCTTCTTTCCAGCGTCATTTGGTTCCATTCTTCCCCAGCTCAGTGCATTCCAGCCACATCTGTTTTCTGTGTGTTTCCTGAATGTCTGTCTCATTCCTGCCTCAGGACATTAGTACTTCCTGCTCCCTCTGCTGAAACCCCTCTGCCCTCTCTCCTTGTGTGGTTGATGTCTTACTGTTTATCACTTTGATCTGACACTATTTGCTTAGATAGCACTTCCTTGGCCTCTCTACCAGTGCCTATTTCCCCAACCCCTAGTCCTTCTCTGTCACGTTATGTGATTTAATTTTTTTAAAGTGTCTTAAAAAAGACACTGATCAGTGCCTGCAAAAAACTTGTTTATCTGTTTAATGATTGTTATTGTCTGTCTCCCTCATTAAGTGTAAGTTACATTATGCTAGTTCTTGTTACCTCTGTGTTTCCTATTGCCTTAAACAGCACTGGTGTGCAGCAGGCGTTCCACAACTATTTATTACTGAATATAAATTCTTATGTGTGTTGGAGGAAGTAAAGAAGAAGCCAGTAGAGAGGGAAAAATTAGAAATGTTATATGCCAGGAAGGCAAATCGGTGTCATTTCTAGTGCCAACCTTGAATGCTTGGTAGTGGCTGCCTAGAATCCTGCCTTAGGATTGTGCAGTTTCCTCAAGGTTCAGCAGAAAACAGTGCTATAATTGATTAACAATGTCTTACTGCTAATTAGCAAATTCCATAGGCATAGGAAGGGGCAGTTTAGTGGTTGAATAATAGACTTCTACTTCAGTGTACATTGCTTCAATTCTTGTCTTGACACGTGGACGTTGTGTTCAGGATATGGCTGAGACTAGATCTCAGTTAATGTATAGGTGGTTGGGTTTTTCCTTTACAAACCTATATAATATGAAGAGCACACATGCTTTTATATCATATTATTATTATTATTATTATTATTGAGATGGAGTCTCGCTCTGTCATACATTCTAGAGTGCAGTGGCAAGACCTTGGCTCACTGCAACCTCCACCTCCCGAGTTTAAGCTATTCTCCTGGCTCAGCCTCCCAGGTAGCTTGGACTATAGGCATGTGGCACCATATCTGGCTAATTTTTGTATTTTTAGTAGAGACGGAGTTTCACCATGTTGGCCAGATTGGTCTCAAACTCTTGACCTCAAGTGATCCACCTGCCTCAGCCTCCCAAAGTACTGGGATTATAGGCATGAGCTACCGCACCTGGTGGTAGTATAATTTACTCATTTGTTCTTTAATGTAATATTTGTCCATATGTGTGTATGCCTTCAATGGCATGGGAAAAGGACAGAAAGTATTTATTAATCATCTTAGTCTCCTTTCTTTTATACTTTCAGTGCTTGATCTTTTGGGTGATATCAGAATGGTAGCTACTTCTGCGTAAACATTCATTAACAAGCCTCTGGCCTGCAGTAAGAGGTGACCTCCCTGAGATGACAAGGTGGAAGGGAGCTGCAATTGAATTGTTTTCCTATTTCAGATACTCCCTATCTCTTTTTAGGTTTGGAATCTGCAAGTCTCTTACCCTCTAGGCTGATTATTTCCTTTCGAGAGCAATGAGGCCTTTTATCAAGATGGCTACATTCTTGTGTGTCCTGACGCACAAATGATGAGTAATGGGCTGATTAACCCAGTGACCTTCATGAATAATAAAAAGGGAACATAAAGATGAGAGGTTTTTCCCACTCTGGGAATCAGCTTCTCTCTGGACTTTTTTCAAGACATGCTCTCTTATAACAAATAGTACATTGTGCTTATTTCTTGTCTGATCCATGCATCCAGCTATTTTGAAATGAGAATTTTAAAACCAAGGATGGAGTACTTGACCCCCAGGCCCCTGTCCAGGATCTGTTCAGCACACACTATTTAATAGTGTTAGATTAACTTCTGGGCACCTGCGAGCCACCACAGTGCTGCTATTTTGATAACCCCATGGTTTAGAGGCCCTGACACCATGGCCACTTCCACCTTTTACTCTGAGTAAGCGCTCATGTTGCCATTCCCTGAACCAGTGCCAGAGAGGAAGGTTGGTTCTCTGTTTGGAAGTGGCCCAAGCTTCTATTATAACCACTTTGGGAAAAAAGGCGAAAGAGCAGCTGTCCTACACAGTGTCTTTCTCCTCCTCCTGCTCACCCAGTCTGAGCTCAGACTCACCTCATTTGACCCCGAGCATATCACCATCAGGGGTTTGCAATTCAAAGTACAGCATCACAGCAGACAGAACAATGGCTTGGCCAAAGATGTCCATGTCCTTATCCTTAGAACATGTGAACGGGTTAGGTTGCATGATGTTTTGACTGCGTTGTGTTTTCCCAGAATTCGTATGTTGAAGCCTAACCCCCAATGTGTCTGTATTTAGAGATGGGGCCTTTAGGGAAGTAATTAAGGTTAAATGAGGTTGTAAGGATGCTGTCTGTATTAGTCCATTTTCACACTCCTGATAAAGACATACCCAAGACTGGGAAGAAAAGAGGTTTAATGGACTTACAGATGCACATGGCTGGGGAGGCTTCACAATCATGGAGGAAGGCAAGGAGGAGCAAGTCACATCTTATGTGGATGGCGGCAGGCGGAGAGAGGGAGCTTGTGCGGGGGAACTCCTCTTTTTAAAACCATCAGATCTCATGAGGTTTACTCACTATCACGAGAACAGCATGAGAAAGACTTGCTCCCATAATTCAACTACCTCCCACCAGGTCCCTCCCACAACTCATGGGAATTCAAGATGAGATTTGGGTGGAGACACAGCCAAACCATATAATCTCATCCCTGACCCCTCCCAAATTTCATGTCTTCACGTTTCAAAACAATCATGCCTTCCCAACAGTCCCCCAAAGCCTTAACTCATTTCAGCATTAACTCGAAAGTCAACAGTCCAAAGTCTCATCTGAGACAAGTCAAGTCACTTCTGCCTATGAGCCTGTAAAACCGAAAGCAAGTTAGTTACTTCCTAGATACAATGGGAGTACAGGCATTGGGTAAATACAGCCATTCCAAATGGAAGAAATTGGCCAAAACAAAGGGACTACAGGCCCCATGCAAGTTTGAAATCCAGCAGGGAAGTCAAATCTTAAAGCTCCAAAATGATCTCCTTTGACTCTGTCTCACATCCAGGTCATGCTGAGGCAATAGGTGGGTTCCCATGGTCTTGGGAAGTTCTGCCCCTGTGGCTTTGCAGGGTACAACCTCCCTCCTGGCTGCCTTCATGGGCTGGCATTGAGTGTCTGTGACTTTTTTCAGGCATATGGTGCAAGCTGTCAGTGGATCTACCATTCTGGGGTCTGGAGGACAGTGACCCTCTTCTCACAGTTCCACTAGGCAGTGCCACAGTAGGGACTCTGTGTGGGGGCTCCCACCCTATATCTTACTTCCACATGCCCTAGCAGAGGTTCTCCATGAGAGCCCTGCCCCTGCAGCAAACTTCTGCCTGGGCATCCACACGTTTCCATACATCTTCTGAAATCTAGACAGAGGTTCCCAAACCTCAATTCTTGACTTTTGTGCAGTTGCAGGCTGAACACCGTGTGGAAGCCACAAAGGTTTGAGACTTGCACCCTCTGAAGCCACAGCCTGAGCTCTACATTGGCCCCTTTCAGCCACAGCTGGAGTGGCTGGGACACAGGGCACCAAATCCCTAGGCTGCACACAGCTTGGGGACCCTGGGACCAGCCCATGAAACCACTTTTTCCTCTTAGGCCTCTGGGCCTGTGATGGGAGGGGCTGCTGTGAAGACCTCTGACATGCCCTGCAGGCATTTTCCCCATTGTCTTGATGATTAATATATGGCTCCTCATTGCTTATGCAAATGTCTGCAGCCAGCTTGAATTTCTTCTCTGTAAATGGGATTTTCTTTTCTATCGCATTGTCAGGCTGCAAATTTTCCGAATTTTTATGCTCTGCCTCCCTTGTAAAACTGAATGCCTTTAACAGCACCCATGTCACCTCTTGAATGCTTTGCTGCTTAGAAATTTCTTCCACCAGATACCCTAAATCATCTCTCTCAAGTTCAAAGTTCCACAAATCACTAGGGCAGGGGCAAAATGCCACCAGTCTCCTTGCTAAAGCATAACAAGAGTTACCTTTGCTCCAGTTCCCAACAAGTTCCTCATTTCTATCTGAGACCACCTCAGCCTGGACTTTATTGTCCATATTGCTATCAGCATAAAGCCATCCAAGTCTCTAGGAAGTTCCAAACTTTCCCACATTTTTCTGCCTTCTTCCAAGCCCTCCAGACTGTTCCAATCTCTGCCTATTACTGAGTTCTGAAGTCATTTCCGCATTTTTGGGCACCTTTTCAGCAGCGCCCCACTCTACCAATGCCAATGTACTGTGTTAGTCCATTTTCACACTGCTGATAAAGACATACCTGAGACTAGGAAGAAAAGAGGTTTAAAGGACTTACAGTTCCACATGGCTGGGGAGGCCTCACAATCATGGAGGAAGGCAAGCAGGAGCAAGTCACATCTTATATGGATGGCCGCAGGCAAAGAGAGAGAGCGTGTCAGATCTCATTAGACTTATTCACTATCACAAGAACAGCACAAGAAAGACTTGCCCACATAATTCAGTTACCTCCTACCGGGTCCCTCCCACAACAGGTGGGAATAAAAGACGAGATTTGGGTGTGGACACAGCCAAACCTTCTCAGTGTCCTAATCCAATAGGACTGGTGTCCTTATAAGAGGAGGAAGAGGCATCAGAGCTCATGTTATCTCTCCGTGTGCACAGAGGAAAAACCATGTGAGGACACAGCAAGAATGCAGACATCTACAAACCAAGGAGAGGCCTCATCAGAAACAGATCCTGCTGGCACTTTGATCTTGGACTTCCAGCCTCTGAAATTGTGAGAAAATCAGTGTCTGTTGTTTAAGCCACCAGCCTGTGGTATTTTGTTATGGCAGCCAGAGTACTGAATACGCATAACAGAGAGGAATTAAAGTTGCAGATGGAATTAAGGTTGCTCATCAGCTGACACTGAGATGTGGAGAGACGCTTGGATTATCCAGGTGGGTCCAATGTAATCCTTAAAAGTGGAAGGAAGCAAAAGTAATGAGGTCCTATTGACACCTTGGTTGTAACCTAGTGAGAGCTGTATTGAATCTTTAAAACACTGTAAGATAATCCATTCACATTATTTTAAACAACTACATTTTTGGTAATTTATTACCAAATATCAAGAGAAAATCAGTATAAACATGTCAGGGCATATTATCTGTTTAATAACACTTTAATGAATATTTTGGATATACACACATATTTGGGATTCATTTCCTCTGAAAAGAAACACTGATATAGGGAACAGTAAAATGACAAATTTTATTCTATTTATAATCCCTATAAGTTGCCACTATGAGAACACCGAGTAAATGGAATAAAAAAGAGCACAAATTTGCCCTTTCACCTTATTTTTCTTTGCCAAAACCAAAACCCACCAGAAGCAAAAACATTAAAGAACTCTGTATTTAAATTTAATTCACTATTTAAATAAAGCAAAATTGAGGGTAACGTAATACCTGCCTGCAAAGGTACTTTTGAGTAATAGCTAATTGTCACCTTTATAATTATTACTTTTGAGAGAGAAAGAGAAAGAGGCTGTGTGTGTGTGTGTGTGTGTGTGTGTTGTATTGTATTATATTGTGTGTGTGGCTTGTTCAGAGATTTTGAGAAACCATTTGTGGTTTCAGGACTCACAGCCATTGAAGGCAGCTTTCCATTACCATACTTTGAAAAAAGACTTCAGTGTTCTCTGGATTTTCTGTTCTCTCTTGTCAATAATCCGTTTTTATTAGTTGTTAAAGAAACCAACCCTTAATTTCCTTCACAGTAAATACAGTATTACCTGTGCTGATCTCTGAAAAGGCCTGTCTTAATACCAATTAACTTTCGAAGTACTCACAGTTCCTATTATTTTATCATATCTGGAAAAATAAAAAGGAAGAGAGTGCATAGTCAAATGTACACATTCTCCTTTTCTCAATTGGAAGTGATTTTCTCCCTCCAGCCTCTCTCTGTTCCTTAGCCCTCTGTGCTATCTTAACTTTGTATCAGTTACTTACATTTACTCTTTAAACACCTTCCTTGATTTGCTCCAACTCCTCTGCAGCTTTAGATAGTAATTCTTTTTAAATTCCCCTTTTCATAGTACACATGCGTTGAAGAACTTTAAAAGAAAATACCAGTATTTAAAATTGAGACTTAAGATGATCATGTTCTTGTAGGCAGATGTAAACATTGTAGTTATACTCTCTTGAGTATTTTTTTAGTAGTGTTAGAACTTTTAGCAGTGGTTACAACTGGTTTGTGCTGCAAACAGTTTTAGTGATGGTATCCTAAATGCCTGTGCTCTGTACTCATTATATATAAAAGGTAGCATAACACAATGATCCAATTCATAATATGTCTTCCCCTGATTTTTACATCACACTTTTCAATTCTGAGACAGAATTTGGCTGAAGTATTTAAGATTTTCTTATGGTTTTGAGTTGTTTAAATGTTGATACGTATATTTCCAAATATGACCTCATTGGAGAGTCAGTGTATTTGGCTAACAGTTAAATAAAGTTTATAGGCTTACAAAAAGGGTTGCATACTACAGCCAAGTTGAAAAACTAACATTTGGGCACAAAGCTACTTGGCTTACTTTCATTGGTTTGGTCTTTTGTGTTATTAGGCAAATAATTTCATTTTTTAAAATTTCTGCTGTTGGGCAAATGAGCCTGTTGTTGAGGCTTACTCATATGAATGTTTAAATTTTTCTTCTCTGACATCAGTCATTCATCAAAACCACCTGCGTTCCAAAATCTATATTTATGTCTCCACTCTATTATGGTTTTGCATTATTCATCTGCTAAATATCTTTTGAGTACCATTGTTCACCATTGCATCTCAGTGCCTAGAATAGGAAGAAGAGCTAACAAGAATAGTTCCTAATAATTAGGATCACTAATTATGTGCCAGGCACTGCTCCCTATAGCCCTCTGACGTAGGTACTATTGTTATCCCCATTTTACAGATGGGGAAGCTAAACCATAGACAGAGTGTCTTAGGTAGGACTGCTATAGCAAAATATCATACACTGGGTGGCTTAAACAACAAACATTTATTTCTCACAGGTCTGAAAGCAGGGAACTCCAAGATCAAGGTGCTGGCAAATTCGGTTCTGGTGAGGGCCCTACTCCTGGCTTTCAGACAGCTGCCTTCTTGCTGTGTTTTCGCACGATGGAGATAGAGGGAGTCTGGTTTCTTGCTCTTCTTATAAGGACATTAATCCCATCATTGGATTCCCACCCTCATGACCTCATCTAAACATAATTACCTCCCAAAAGTCCCACCTCCTAATACTATCTCAGTGGGGACGGGACTTTAACATATGAATTTTGGAGGGATACATACATTCAGTCCATAACATAGAGGAAGTAACTCATCCAAGGCCTCATAGCTAAAAGGTGGTAGAGTTGGAATTGAACCAAGGATTCACACTTGAAAGTCTGCTTTTAATCACAACGAGTGAGTGAGTGAGTGAGGCACTCATGTTTCCCAAATTTCTTGAAACAGAGTAAAAATTTGACGAAAAACGTATAGCCTGTGGGAAACAAATACTACTTGGAAAGGCATAACAGCTTCTCACCTGTTGAAGAGTATCTCATCTTCCTGACCTCCTGTGTAAACAAACAAACAAAAAACCATACCCACCATCACTCTGTTACTCTGTTATGCTGATGTTGAAGGATTTTTGCATACAGTTCTGGAAACTGGGACAACTGAGCACTACTGATATGCCACAGGGATGTTGTGAGGGGTAATGAATGTTTGTAGAATGTTTAAGACATGAGTGAAAGACTTTGAAGTAATGCAAATTCTTATAAAATACAAAAGTTATTGCTGGCTGGGCGTGGTGGCTCACACCTGTAATCCCAACACTTTGGGAGGCTGAGGCGGGTGGATCACGGGGTCAGGAGTTTGAGACCAGCCTGGCCAACATGGTGAAACCTTGTCTCTATTAAAAATACAAAAATTAGCCAAACATGGTGTCACATGCTTGTAATCCTAGCTACTTGGGAGGCTGAGGCAGGAGAATCACTTGAACCTGGGAGGCGGAGGTTACAGTGAACCGAGATTGTACCACTGCACTCCAGCCTGGGGGACAGAGTGAGACTCCATCTCAAAAAAAAAAAAAAAAAAAAAAAAAAAAAAAAAAAGTTATTGCTTTCATATTGTTATTGTCCCTTGGAATCTTTGCTATCAGTGTACTGTGTACTTCCTGCCTACCTCTGAGTTTGTAAAGTAGGTAAAAGAGCAGATGTGATTGCTAAGAATATAGCATTGACCTCTATGTAAAATTTATAGGTTCTCACACAGAGTGCTGAGACTTTTGATCAGCATCTTTGAAAGTATTGCTTGCATACACTTCAAGTAAAAGATCATTCTAATTATTTCATAGTCATACATTACATGAAAGATCTTTGTACATAATTGAAAAATCTTTAATAAGCTTTGATTAATGATGCTGGCTTTAATTTGAACTTCATATTATTGTTTTCCAAATGATTTCCATAATAGAGAACATGGTGGATCTAAGCACGAGATTTTAAGTTCCTGCCTTTCAAAGGTGTGGCTAAAAAGGAGGAGGATAGAAAACACTGTGTGTCCTCATGCCAAGCTCTCCGTGTAGGGACATTATCTTCACCATTGCATTTCATCTTCAAAACAGCCCTGCAAGGTAAGCATCTGTATTTTATAGATGGGAAAAACTGAGATTCAAAAAGTTTACATAACTACACATCTGGTAAGAGCTAGAGCCGAGATCCATTTCCTGCTCTGTCTTTTCTCACAGTTGTTGCAACAACGCCACTGAGCTGACTCACCACCCCAGGAGTCAGTGAAGGCTTCCCCGAGGAAGCAGTGTTTGAGCTGAGCCTTGAAACAGAAGTAAGAAGACTCCAGGTAAATGAGAATAGCAAGTGCATTTCAGGCAAAGGAAAGGAAGTGTGAACAAGCAGGTGTGCACTGTGAACAAGCAAGTGTGAACAATGACTGTCCAGGGCAAAAAGCATGCATTTTACGAGCCTGGCAGGAGACCCAGTATTACAAGTAGGAGATTCCAAAGGACCACCAATACTGGACCTGCTCGCCATACAACTGTAGAAACGGGAATGCCTGATCTCCAAATTCTCATTAATCAGAGAAAATAAGAATGTGGTAATGAAATAAGTTTTTCTTGAGGTGTGTTCTTAACTTCCAACTAAATTTTCACTGCTGAATCCTCATAGCCAACACTGCACAAGTGTTATTGACACAGTCCATTGGACCCAGAGAATGGAGAAGATGCTAGGCTTTTTTTTTTTTTTTTTTTGGAGACGGGAGTCTCTGTCGCCCAGGCTGAAGCTCAGTGGCGCGATCTCGGCTCACTGCAACTTCCCCGTCCCGGGTTCACGCCGTTCTCGTGCCTCAGCCTCCCAAATAGCTGGGACTACAGGTGCCGCCACCATGCCCGGCTAATTTTTTGTGTTGTTTTAGTAGAGACGGAATTTCACCGTGGTAGCCAGGATGGTCTCGAACTCCTGACCTCGTGATCCGCCCGTCTCGGCCTCCCAAAGTGCTGGGATTACAGGCGTCCGGCCGCTGCTAGGCTTTTGGCTTTCTCGAGACAGGCACACAATTGGTGTGCATTTAAATCTCCCTTAAGCAAAGTGTAGAAAAAGAAGTGCTTTAACAAATTTGAATCAATGTATCTTTCACCTGTGCAGGATCTGAAACTAGAGACTGAAAGTTTTTTCATTATATTAATAAATCACTAGTGCTTCTTAGCACGTAATAGTTTCTTAATTCTTTTCAACAGATAAACAAATAAGTAGATTTTGAAAACATCTTTTAAATTCCTGTTAAATATCTTGTTTTAAACATACATCTGAAATAAATCTTTCCCTACACATATTAAAAAACCTTTTTCTTTTGGGTTTACAAATAGGCTCTCCAAGAAACAGGGGCAAAGAAAATTCCAAGGAAACTACACATATTAGAAAAATCTTTGTGTTCGTTGAGAACTGTACCATGTAACTTTGTAAGGCAATATTTTATTTAATTTTCTTAAACTTTGTTGTAAAGAGATGTCACTATAGTGATACTGTTTTAGGTGGATATAATACTTGCCTTTATCCTCTTTTTATTGATTTTTAAATATTATACATATTTTAATTAGTGGCAATTTTACAATAATGTGAGGCTCTTAGAAAAGTGTTCATTTTTGCTCATGAGAAATGGGAAATGTGTTGGAGTTTTGGAGTTCCATTTCAAATAACTGAAGAAAAAATATATGTATATATGTATATAGTGGCTCCAACTGCATACTTTAATCAGCTTAGGAACAATTATCCCAAATTTCTTTCTTAACAGATAGTATTATTCTTTCCAAAATGACTAAAACTAAGAATTTTTGAATAACGTTTATTTCTGTGATAAAGTAATTATGTACAAGTTAGAAGTTGTGCTAGGGGGCCTGGAAATTCTCAGAGAGAAATTCTATTTTCTCATAATTTCATGGCTTTTAAGTATGTCACCATTGCATAGAGTTTTCATAGCAGCTGGTAGAGATGTAACATTAATTTTATTTGCCTAGGGAAGGGAAGGAAGTAACTGGCTGTTGTGGACATGTGATGTAGTAGGGAAGACTAGGTTACTCTGAAGTAGTTTCCAACATTAATACCCTAGGTATTGCATTGAATTATTTAAGAAGGTGGGGAAAGTTCAGAAGAAAATGATTGGAATGATAGTACTAAAACTTCGGTGAGGTATGGTTAGTGGAATTGGAAATATTTATCCTGGACAGCATAGGAGGATATAAAACTAGTTTCAAATATTTGTAGAGCTGACAAGTAGAAGAGAAATTAAGGAATTGTTTGTATTGTCCGATGGCCTTAAGCAGAAGCTATATGGAGTCTTTTGCCTCAAAATGAGAAAAGCACAAAGATGTCCAAAGAGGCAAAGAAAGTTCTCATTCAAGATGGCAGACAGCACGTATCTCCTTTCTACTTCAAATCTCATAGAAATGTCAGCAAAGAAGAAGTAAGAGTAACAAATTAAAGACTACTGGGTACAAAAGAAAGAGCATCAGGAACTAGGGATATAGACAAGTTTCTTGAAAGTGGAAATACTTGGAATTGTATTAACAGGTTAAATCACATTCACAGGAGAAGGCTGCAGTAGAGGCTAGGGCTATTTTTCCTGGCAGCAGACCCAGAGAGAAGCTCAACACTTGGAGTATGAAAGGAGAGTTGGAAAGCAATCAACTGTGGAATAACTGCGTGAGTCATAGTCCACGTTCTCCTTCCCTGCATCACATGCTCAGGCTAAAACCAGAGGACTAATATTTAAAATAATTGAATAGTCTTGGTGAGAAGGAGCCCTAGTTGGGGTGATGCCCCATCTGAGTAAACTTCTTCCCATTTTTGCTGGGAAGTGAGAGAAGCAGGGAGGGGGACATCCAACTTCCTCTTCTTTCACTACAAGGTCTAAAGCAAAGGCTGCCAGTGACAGCCACTTGTGTAGACAAGAGAGAGCTGCACAAGGCAGAGCTATCTGCATTCAATGAGCTGACCTACCTCAGTTGTAGGTATGAATCTATAGCCAAGGATTATGAAAATCTGAAGAAAAATGAGGACAAAAGAGCAGGTTGAGAGAAAAAATACACTGACTCCGGAGGAAATAGATAATTCAGGACATAGAAAATATCTTTAAAGTTATTCTATTTAGTATCCTCATGGAAACAAAAGTCAAGAAAAAGCATTTTTTAGTGCAAAATTAGATTGCTAAGAAAGAACAACTAAAACAAAAAAAAATTTGTTAAAATGAAAAAGTAATTGCTAAAGTTAACAGTTCAAGGGAAGACCTGAGAGAAAACGTTGAAGAAATTGCTCTAAACGTAGTGCAAAAAGATGAAGGGTGGAAAATGTGGGAGAAAAGTGAAGAGATTTGAGAAAAGTGGTCCAAAATTTTAACATCCAAAGGGATGTTCGGAAAGTGACAAAACAAAGAATAGGAGAGAATTTTCCATAAGTGAAGAAATAGGATTGAGATTGCAGGAGCCCTAGAGAATGCAAAATAAGATGAATGAACAAACTTAGCCCAAGGCACATTCTTGTGAAATTTTAGATATTGAGAATAAAGGGAAGAGTCTAAAAGCCAAAAGAATAGATTACTCAATGAGAATCCAATTGGAATGAGACAGATCATCAGCAACTGTAAATGCTAAGAAAAACAAAACAAGAAGCATGCCTTCAAAATGTGCAAAATAAATGTTTTTTGAACCTAAAATTCTCTACTTAGCTAAACTATCAATCAAGAGTGAGGCATTTTGAAACATGCAAGAACTCAGACCATTTACCACCCACAGACTATTTCTGAAAGAATTACTGAAGCAAAACAAAAAAGAACCCAAGTAGGAGGAAGCCATGGCCTCTAAGGAGCAGTGGATCTTACCCAAGATTATAATGAAATATAATTCCAGGATGACAACTGAAGGGGTGGCCTGCCCCTCCACACCTGTGGGCGTTTCTCGTTAGGTGGAACGAGAGACTTGAGAAAAGAAATGAGACACAGAGACAAAGTATAGAGAAAGAAAAAGTGGGCCCAGGGGACCGGCGCTCAGCATACAGAGGACCCACGCCGGCGCCAGTCTCTGAGTTCCCTTAGTATTTATTGATAATTATCTTTACCGTCTTAGAAAAAGGGATGTGACGGCATAATAGGATCATCGTAGGGAGAAGGTCAGCATTAAGACATATGAATAAAGATCTCTGTGACACGAATAAGTTTAAGGAAAAGTGCTGTGCCTTGATATGCATATGCAAACATCTTCATAAACCTTTTTAGTGCATAAAGAGCAGCATGGCACTAGCAAGTCCTGCCTTTCGCTCTAAGGCGGTTTTCTCCTTTCTCAGTAAACAGAACATACAATCGGGTTTTACACCGAGATGTTCCATTGCCCAGGGACCGGCAGGAGACAGATGCTTTTCTCTATCTCAGCTGCCAACAACCGCCAAGAGGCCTTCTTCCCTTTTACACTAGTCCTCCTCAGCACAGACCCTTCACGGGTGTCAGGCTGGGGGACCATCAGGTCTTTCCCTTCCCACGAGGCCATATTTCAGACTATCACATGGGGAGAAACCTTGGACAATACCTAGCTTTCCTAGGCAGAGGTCCCTGCCACCTTTGGCAGTGTGCGTGTCCCTGGGTACTTGAGATTAAGAGAATGTTGATGACTTTTAACCAGCAAGCTGCCTTCAGGCACTTGTTTAACAAAGCACACCCTGCACAGCCCAAAATCCATTAAACCTTGAGTCACCACAGCACATGTCTCTTGCAAGGACAAGGTTGGTGGTAGGGTCACAGATTAACAGCATCTCAAACACAGAACAAAATGGAGTCTCTTATGTCCACTTCTTTCTATATAGACACAGTAACAGTCTGATCTCTCTTTCTTTTCCCCACAACAACCTTGAGGCAGGCCTAGAAAGTCATCAGTCTAAATTAGAACCAGAAGTCAGATGCTCTGTGAAGAATCTCTTTCAGGAGGACGTGGATTTCTTCTATACATTGAATGACTGAGAGGCTGAGTGGTCTTGTGACAAGGCAAAGGCATGGTAGGTCACTGTGATAAGGTATCATCCGAACACTTTCCAAACTGTGAAGTAACTTTCTTCTTCTAATAGCAAAGGTTTATTGACAAGAGTTACATCTCCTCTATAGGCTCAAGGGCACTGCTGTACTTGGTTCTGCAGTGAACAATTATCTCCCTACAAATATTGTGAATGCTACTTTTCAGTTTAAAAAATCACTTTATAGACAATGTATCAAAAATTAATTGTAGTTATACGACAAGTGTGAAAACAATGTACACTGGAATGGAGGTTAGGAGAGAGGGAAGGAGCAAAGGAAGAAAGATGTAATGATGTTGGATTCTTTTCATCAGAAATAAGAAGAATTAAGACATATTGCATCTACATTTGAGAAGTCAAAATAGGGTATCAAGCATCTTATATAAATTTGTTAATTACAGTGATACCACACTAAGGCAGTATAACATAGTCGTTAAGAGCATGGATCCTGGAGCCAGAACACCTGCGTTTGAATTTTTGCCCCACACTTCAACTTGGGCAAACTGCTTATCTGTGCCTTGGTTTTCTCAGCAAAAATGAAGATAGTTAATATTTCACAAAGTCATTCGAAAATAAAAAGAGTTGATATATATAAAGTGCTTAGAACAGTCTTTGGCACATAAAAATTATTCTATATCATCATATGTTACCGATGATAATAATGATGATGGAAAACAACTAAACATCTGGAGAAAAGGGAACTGTTGTACGCTGCTGGTGGGAAAGTAAATTAGTACATCGATTATGGAAAACAGTCTAGAGATTCCTCAGAAAATTAAAAATAAATCTACATATTACCCAGAAATCCCACTTCTGGGTATATACGCAAAGAAGTGGAGACAAGTATGCCAAAGAGACATCTGCACTCCCATGTTCACTGCAGCATTATTTACAGTACCCAAGAAATGAAATCAATGTAAGTGTCCATCACTGGATGAATGGATAAAGAAAATGTGGGGAGGGGGATTAGGGAGATGTTGGTCAAAGGATACAAGGTTTCAGTTAGACAGGAGGAATACATTCAGGAGATTATTGTACAACGTGGTGGCTATAGTTAATAACAATGTATTGTATTCTTGAAAGTTGCTCTAAGACAATAGGTTTTAAGTGTTGTCACCATAAAAACGTTAAGCATGTGAGCTAATGCATATGTTAACTTGCTCAGTTTAGCTATTTCACAATGTATACATATTTTAAAACAACATATTGTCATGATAAATATATACAACTCTTTGTCAGGTACAAAATTAAACAAAAATACAACACAAAACATTTAAAAATTAAAAAATAAAAATTTAATGGGCAGAGATCGGAAAAGGGAAGTAGTAGCTTAAGAAAATTTATTTTTTCAATTTTTTTAAAAATGAGGGATTAATGAATATTTAAACTTGACAAATTAATAAAGAGGCATAACCATATTAAGAGTTATGGAAGAAATCTTCAGAGAAATTTCTATTTTGTCCTATTTTAAGGGTTTTTAAAAATTCATATACAAGCACTACTTTTATTTAGTTTTTACCAGTTTTACTGAGGTGTGATTGATGTACGATAAATTGCACATATTTAAAGTGAAAAATTTGATACATTTTGGACTTAGGTACACACCCCTGAAACTATCACAGTAATCAAGATGATGAACATAACCATCAACCATCATGCTCTAAAGTTTCTTCATGCCCCTTGATAATCTCTTCTTTCTACCTCTTCCCACTCCCCCAATCTCAGGCAACCACCATTCTGCTTCTGTGACAATAAATTGGCTTGCATTTTGTAGAATTTTATATCAATGAAATCATATAGTATGCACTCTTACATCTGGCTTCTTTCATTCAGCATAACTATTTTGAGATTATTCACACTACACTGTGTAACAATACATTCATTCTGTGGATAAACCACAATTAACAAATTTACTTGTTGATGGAAATCTGGTTTTTGGTCCCCCCCCCCAGTTTTTGACTATTACAAATAGAACTGCTGTGATTGTTCATGTACAAGTCTTGATGTGGGCATAGGATTTCATTTCTTTTGGATAAATACTTAGAAGTGGAATGGATGGATTATATGATAGGCATATGTTTAAATTTTTAAGAAACTGTCAAACTGTTTTCCAAAGTGTTTTACGGTATATGAGAATTCCAGTTTCTCCACATCCTTATCTTGGCAGTCAACTCTATCAGCCATTCTGACAGCTATGTTGTGGCATCTTATTGCAGTCTTATTTTACATTTCCTTGGTGACTATATTGACTCTCTTCTCATGTTTTTGTTTGTCATCTGTATATCTTTATGGAAAAGTATCTGTTCAGATATTTTGGTCGTTTAAAAAAATTGTTTTTTTCTTTTTATTGAGATTTCAGTTTTCTTTATATATTTTGGATACAAAGCTTTCATTAAAGATATGATTTACAAATATTTTCTTCCAATCTGTAGCTTGACTTCTTATTCTTTCAACGTGCCTTCTGAATAATATAAATTTTTTATTTTAGTGAGGCTCAGTCTTTACTTTTTTTCCTTTTATGGATTGTGCTTGGATGTTATGTTTACAAAATATTTGCATAACCTATGATCACAAAGATTTTCTATTGGGTTTAGTGTTAGGTTTTATATTGAAGTCTGTGATCAATTTTAAGCTAATCCTTGTATATGGTATGAAACAAAATTCAATTTTTTTGCATGCATGTATTCAATTGTTCCAACGCCATTTGTTGAGTCTCTTCTTTCTTCACCAAATTGCCTTTGTACTTTTGCCAAACATCAGTTGCTGAAATATGTGCTGGTCTATTTGTGGACTCTATTTTGTTCCATTGATGTATTTATCTTGATTCTAATATCAGACTGTATTGATTAGTCATATAATAAGCCTTAAAAGTACATAGTTCTCCAACTTTGTTTATTGTCAAAATTGTTTTGACTCTTTTTTTGTTTGAGATGGAGTCTTGCTCTGTTGCCCAGGCTGGAATGCAGTGGTGCAATCTCAGCTCACTGCAGCTTCTGCCTCCAGGGTTCCAGCAATTCTCCTGCCTCAGCCTCCCTAGTAGCAGGGATTACAGGCGTGAGCCACCGTGCCCTGCTAATATGTGTGTGTGTGTGTGTGTGTGTGTGTGTGTGTGTGTGTGTGTGTAGTTTTAGTAGAGATGGAGTTTCACCATGTTGGCCAGGCTAGTCACGAACTCCTGACCTCAGGTGATCTGCCTGGCTCAGCCTCCCAAAGTGCTGGGATTACAGGCGTGAGCTACTGTGCCCGGCCTGTTTTGGCTCTTACAGGTCCTTTGCATTTCCATATGAATTTTAGAATCAGCTTGTTGATTTCTACAAACAAACCTTTTGAGATTTTTATTGGGATTGCATTAGGTCTGTAGATCAATTCAGGAGGAATTGACATCTTAACAATATGAAGTCTTCTCACCCATGACCAATGTACATCTCTCACATTTATTTAGGCCTTCTTTAATTTTTCTCAGCAGTTTTGTAATTTGTGATGAAAAGATCTTGCCTATATTTGTTAGATTTATTCCTAAATATTTCATATTTTCATCCTATTGTATTATTTTTAAATTTTCATTTTCCACTTATTTGTTGACAGAATATAAGAAATAAAATTTATTGCACATTCTATAAAATTGCTAAGCTCACTTATTAGTCCTGCAAGTTTTTTTTTTATAGATTTCTTCAGTTTTTCTATATAGGCAATCACGTTGTTGGCAAAGAAAGATAATCTTACTTCTTATCCAATCTGGATGCTTTTTTATTTCTTCTATGACTGCACTGGCTACAGTCTTCGATGCAGTGTTGAACAGAAGTTTGAGAGTGAGCGTCCTTGTCTTTTTCCTGATCTTAGAAGGAAAGCATTCAGTCTTTTGCCATTAGGTAGTGTATTAGTTATACTTTTTTGTATATGCCCTTTATCAGGTTGAGGAAGTTCCCATTTATTTTAGTTTTCTATAAATTTTCATCAGGAATGTCTGTTGGATTTTGTCATTTTTTTAATCCACCGATATAATCATACTTTTTTTTTTCTTTGATATGTTAATATAATGAGTTACATTGATTTTTTTATTATACCAATCTTGCATTCTTAGGATGAGTCCCTCTTAGTCATTATGTATTACCCTGTTTATGTGTTGTTGGATTTGGTTCCTTGAAATATTGTTTTGAATGTTCACTTCTATGTTCATGAGATATATTGCTCTGTGGTTTTACTTCTTTTCATGTCTTTGTTTGGTATTTAGGGTATTTAGCTCACCACATAGAATGAGTGGCTAGTTATTTCCTTGTCTTCAAATTTTTGGAAGTGTTTATACAGAATTGGTATTATTTCCTTCCCTAAATGTTTGATATAATTCTCCACTGAAGCTGAGTCTGTAGTTTCCTTTGTAGGAAGGTTTCTATCTACAAATCCAATTTCTTTCACAGATATTGGGTTGTTCACATTATCTTTTTCTTGTTAAATGAGATTTGGTGGTTTGTGTCCTTTGAAAAATTAAAGGTTCTCAACATCATTGATCAGCAGAGAAATGCAAATCAAAACTACAATGAGATATCATCTCATTTCAATTAAATTTGCTTATATCCAAAAGACAGGCAATAACAAATGCTCTTGAAGATGTAGAGAAAAGGGAGCCCTTCTACACTCTTGGTGGGGATGTAAATTAGTACATCCACTATGAAAAACAGTTTGGAGGTTCCCCAAAAAGCTAAAAACAGAGCTACTATATGATCCAGCAATCCTACTGCTGGGTATATACCCCAAAGAAAGGAAATCAGTATATCAAAGAGATATCTGCACTCCCATGTGTGTTGCAGCCCTGTTCACAGTAGCCAAGATTTTGAAGCAATGACCATCATCAGATGAATGGATATAGAAAATGTGGTACATATACACAATGGAATACTATTCAGTCATAAAAAACAATGAGATACTGTCATTTGCAACAATGGATGAAACTGGAGATCATTATGTTAAGCAAAATAATCAGGCACAGAAAGACAAACATCACACTTATCTGTGAGATCTAAATATTAAAACGATTGAACTCATAAACATAGAGTAGAAGGATGGTTCCCAGAGGCTACGAAGGGTAGCGGGGTGCTGTGGCGGAGGTGGGCATGGTTAATGGGTACAGAAAAATAGAAAGAATGAGTAAGACCTACTGTTTGAAAGCAGAACAGTGTGACTGTAGTCAATAACAACTTAATTGTACATTTTAAAATAACTAAAAGAGTATAATTCGATTGGTTGTAAATCAAAGGATAAATGCTTTAAGGGATCGATTCCCCATTCTCCATATATGATTATCACACATTGCATGCCTGCATGAAAACATCTCATATACTCCATAAATATATACACTTACTATATACCCCAAATTTAAAAAAATTATTTCATCAAAGTTGTCAATAACTTTGGCATTTGAACTTCTAATAATGTGAAAATTTAAAAATAATGATTTTGGCATAAAGTTGTTCACAATATACTTATTATCCTATTAATATCTATAGCATCTGTAGTGATGCCACCTTTTTTATTCCTGACATTAGTAATTTCTGTTTTCCATTTTTTTCCTTATCAGTCTGACTAGACACCTATTATTTTTATTGACCTTCTCTAATATTCAGCTTTTGGCTTCATTAAGCTTTGTTGTTTTTGTAGACTTCTATTTCACTGAATTCCACTCTGATCTTTATTATTTCCTTTCTTCTGCTTACTTTGCATTTTATTTTTTCTTCTTTTTCTGGCTTAAGGGGAAGCTGAGATCATGGATTTGAGAAATTTCTTCTCCATTACTGGAGGTATTTAACATTATAGATATAATACTAGTACTATAAATTTTAGTCCTATAAATATAATACTAGTACTATAAATTTTAGTACTATAAGTTTTCCCCTAAAGTACTTCTTTAGTGGCATCCACAAATTTCAATACGTTCTTTTTTAAATTTTCAATTAGTTCAACATACTTTCTAATATCCCTTTTGATTTCTTCTTTTATCAATGGGGGTGTTTAGAAGTGTATTATTTCGTTGGCAAATATTTGGGAATTTGCCACAAAACTTTTTGTTGTTGATTCCCAATTTAATTCCATTATAGTTAGAAGAAATATTCAGTTGGGCTTGAATTCATTCATACATATATTGAGACATGTTTATGGTCCACAATATGGACTATCTTTTTAATGTTCCATGTACATTTGAAAAAAAAATGTGTTATACAGCTGTTGTTTGGTGAGGTGTTCTATGCCAATTTGTCATGTTGGTGGGTAGTTTGATTCAAATCTTCTATATCTTTACTGCTATTGTTCTATTATTACTGAGGGTTATTGATATCTTTTCTATAGTTGTAGAGTCATCTATTTCTCTTTGCAGTTAAATGAATTTTTGCTTCCTATATTTTAAATTGCTGTTATTAGGTACATAAGCATTTAGGATTGTTATGTACTCTCAATGAATTCACCCCTTATTCATTATGAAACGACCTTCTTTGTCCCCAGTGACATTAATATTGTTTGCTCTGCTATCTTCTTGCTCTGACATTAATATAGCCAGCTTCCTTTTGATTAGTCTTAGCATGCGAACATGTCTGTTCAGGTTACCGTAACAAAACGGCACAGACTAGGTAACTTAAACAACAGAAATTTATCTTCCCACAGTTCTGAAGACTGAGGTCCAAGATCAAGGTGCCAGCAGAATTGGTGTCTGGTGAGGTCTCTCTTCTTGACTTGCAAGTGGCTACCTTCTTGCAGTGTCCTCACACAGCCTTCTCTTTGTGTGCAAGCAGAGAGCAGGGTGGGGAGAGAGAGAAAGAGCAAGCTCTGGTGTCTCCTCCTTTTCTTATAAAGATACCGGTTCTGTTGGATTAGAGTCCCACCGTTCTAGCCTCATTCAACTTTAATCACTTCCTTAATGCCCTTATCTCAAAATACAGTCAAATTGGGGGTTAAGATTTCATCATATGAATTTTGGAGAGACACAATTCAGTCCATAGCAGCATGGTTTATCTTTTCCATCTTTTTACATATAGCTCATTTTCTTTTAGTATGTGAAGTGTTTTTCTTATAGGAAGAGTAGAGTTGAATTTTGCATTTTTACCCAATCTTGACAATCTCAGTTGGGGGGTCAAAATAATAACAACATTTAACGTGATTATTGATATGCTAAGGTTTAAATGTATCACCTTGCTATCTGCTTTTTATTTATTCCATGTATTATTTGTTCTCTTTTTGTACTTTTTCTGCCTTCTTTCAGATTATTTTTATTAATTCATTTAATCTTCTCTGTTGGTTTATTAACTACAACTTTGATGGATACACACACACACACACACACACACACACACACTCATTATTTTGACCCCCCCAGTTGAGATAGTCAGGGTTGCATAAAAAAGCAAAATTCAACTCTGTTCTTCCTATAAAAGAAAAATACTTCCCATGCTAAAAAAAAAAGTGTTAAATGCAAAAGGTTGGAAAAGATATACATACCATGCTGCTATGGACTGAATTGTGTCTCTCCAAAATTCATATGGCAAAAGCTTAACCCCCAATTTGACTGTATTTTGAGATAAGGGGATACATTAAAATACATTTAATCTCAAACATGTTTTTCATTTCTAGAAGTTTGATGTGTATATTTTTAATATCTTTTAGTGTCTCTACTTAACTGTTTGAACATATATAGCTGTAATAGCTGTTTTAATATCCTTGTTTGTTAATTTTAACACCTGCCTCAGGTTTGGTTTGGTTTCAGTTGATTGTTTTCCCTTCATTATGGTCATGTTTTCCTGCTTCTTTGCCTTCCTGGTCATTTTTTATTGTATGCCAGACATGGTGTATTTTTTTCCTATTGGGTGTTGAATTTTTTTATTTCTATAAATATTCTTGAGCAGTTTGTTTTTGGGGATCAAACCTTTACGATTGGTTAAGCAGGACCAGAGAATTGTTTAGATTAGGGCTGATTATACCCCACTACTGAGGCAAGATTTCTTTGAGTACTCTGCCAAGTGATTCATGAATTAGGAGATCTTCTAGTCTGGCTGATGAAAGTAAGCCCTTTTCCAGTCATGTGTAAGAACTTGATACCGTTCCCCTTAATCATTTGGGACGGTTCTTTTCCTGATCGTTTCCTCATATGCATGTGATAATCAGTAGTCTAATGAATACTTGAGAGGATCCCTTTACCGAACTTGCCATCATATTTTCTGTAGAGGATATCTTGCATTCACTAACTGAAAGCTTTATTCTTGATTTGGACTTGGCAGTCCCGTTTACTACCTGTCCTGTGTATGGAACATCACTGCCAACTTTAGAGGGGGATGGGACTGGGAGGGCAGTTCCTGCAAAAACCTCAAATGACTAATTAGAAATGTCAGTGGCATTTTCTCCCTCAGAAATATCGCTGTTCAGGATTGTGAATTTTCTTTTTCTCATATTGATTTGATTATCTTTCTTTCAAATAATTTTTCTAGAAGGAATATTTTGCTTGTATATTTGGAATCGTTTTTAAATAATCAGAACACAACTTCGCTCCTCAATTATCATCATTCACATTACTCATTCCATTTCTCTAGCTGGCAGCCTATGGGCTACTGGAAGGCCTGGCCAGGGGTGTGGTCATCGGGACTTCCCAAAGCTTGAACTTTAGTGGGCAGTCAGGCCCCAGGACCAAGCACATCTCCTTCCTCTGTGGCTTGACTGTGTGCCTCTCCTCTCGAGCTGCAGCTGTACCATGGGTCTCCCTTCCACTCCAGATCAAAAGGAAGAGCCCGACTACAGTCCCTTGGAATATGATTTGCTTGTATTCAATGTTCTTTCTTGTGTCTCAACTCATATCCATATTTTCTTCTCAGAATTCCGTAGATTTAGCCCTTTGGGGTTTTTTACTTTTTTCTTCTTATTTTTTATACTGCCTGTTCCTACTTTATGCTGTGTTTTACCCATATTTGTGTCATTTTAGTCAGTTCCATAAGACTGTGTTTGAACTCCCCAACTCCCACTTGCTTTTGTTTTGGGTGATGACTATGCTGTCCGCCTCTGCCACTTGTTTCAGGCCCTGCTACTTTTCCCCTCCAGTGTTCCTTCTTTTGTGTCTGCCATCTATTATTACTGAATATGTTATTGTTGTTTTTGTCTTCTTATTTTGTTTTCTCCTCTTCTTCCTTCAGTGGATGTCTTGAGTTGTTCTCGCTTCTTATGTTCCATGCTTGCTGACATCGGGCAAAACTAAGAATCTGCGACAAGACAAGCTGGTCTTTCCTCTATCAAAGCTGCCTTCTTCTGGCAGCTGCCCTTCATTCTCGATTACTTTATCTACTCTTTTTTGCCTTTTTCACATCCAACCTGTAATCTATATTTTCCTTTCTTCAGCTATATCTCAAACTGTTAGAATAGAGCCTGACATATAGTATACATTCAGTAAATATCTGTTGAATAAAAGAAAGCAATAAATGAATGAATGGTTGTTTGGTAATTATCGCCTCAGTTGTTGATTCTTTGCTTTTTAGTTCCTGGAAGCTGGTCTGCCTGGGTCATCATTGTGTGTTGTGCATATTTTTATGTAGTTTGCATTACCTCATGCCCCACAAAGCCCACACATTTCTTACTATACAGGAAGTGCTGTTGCATCCTGGGCTTCTATATGCATAATGATTTTCCTTGCCATGTGTGTTGATGTGTTTTTAAAGTGTTTGGGAATTGGAGGCTTTTGTGCATATAAAGGAACCATGTGTAGGTATTTGAATATTAAAATAACATTTAATTAACTTAAGTTGCAAACTTGAAACTATAATATTCTTAGGACGTTAAGTTCACTTTGTGATTTTGATTTTACTTATAAACTAAGTAATTTTTACATAATTTGAAATCATCCTTCCACTTATTTGATTAATTCAATTTTAGCAGATTAAAATCTTCTATAGTCATAGTAATAAGCCATCAATTAAGTTCCCCTGAATTTTAAAAAACACTTCTTATTATATCAAGCAACTGAGTTGCCTCATAAGGCCAACTTAAGCCTCAAAAAGCAAAAGCAAAGAAATTGTAAATCTAACAATTCACCCTTAAAACCATAACGAGTCAAAATATTCAAATACTACCTATAAACATTATCAAATTATCAACTCTGTGACTTAAGATAATGAGAATAAAATTGATTATAAATTTCACATAGAAATTATGAAGATCAATTTGTCAGATTCCCTAATGTTAGGTTTTATTAAACATTACTAACACTTTAAACACAAAAATTATAACTTCTGTTTCTAAACCTATTAAACAGTATTAATGCTTTGGGTGGGTCCGATTTACTTCATGATCTTTATATTCAATTTTAAGCATTCCTATAATTGTAAAATCATTTTCCTTTGAAGGGGAGCAGTTTTACCATCTCAGCTGGGCTGAGGTTAAGCGGTTGAAAGACCTGGGGCTGTGATATAATTACTTATTTAGCAGATGTTTAAGATAAACATGGTTCATAGGCTACAAACTTCTAGAATGATTCTGCCCAAGCCACAGACAGACACACTGAGTCTTTTTCTTTATGCTGTGTCCATGAGGGGCCAAGATCCTGTCTTTTTGTTGGGATTGATTTGGCAGACAATGTCTCCTGGCCATTTTAACCCCACATTATACTTTTTCCCAAATATTTTATAACACCTTAAAACATTAATTATCTTTTCTGGGTAGAGAATTGTGTACCCTATTTAAGTTGCCACAAATTGCCTTTATCATTTGGTTAGATTCTTCATTTCTTTCACACTTTTTCAGCTTGACTTTAAATCTTATGTACAAATCCAAAATTTGAACATTAACTGGGAGTTTTATGACATTAAAGAATTAGTGTTCACCATTCTTTTAGGTGTGAACATGGTATCATGGGTATTTTTAAGAGCCTTTATCTTTTAGAGATATATTCAGAAATATTTACTGATGAAACTACAAATAAAACACAAGTCAATAAATCATATTAGACCCAAAGTATTCCATTCATGCAAATCCTTGGGATCACAGTCATTTAGAAAAGGTCAAATCCAGAGACCAGAGCAGGGTCCTTCCCTAATCAGCTTTATCTTTCATGCTTTTCTTAATCAAATGAAAAGAATCTAATTCAAGTTAAAGTAGCAAAATCTCCCCTCTGCCCTCTCCTCTCTCTCATTTCCCCTGTCCCCTCACTTTTGATTCTTTTTGCCTAGGTCTGGGCCTAATGTTTAGTCTTGTTCCACATGGTAGCAAGAAGGCTTCAGGTAGCTCCAGGGTTGTATGGTACTGACAGCTAGCAATCTCAAAAGGTCAGCGTCTATGACAATTATCTGTTTGAATATCTTTTATTCAACAGACATCTATGACATCTACTCAACGATCAGCATCTATGATAATTACTCCAGAGAGCACTGATTGTCCATGCTTGGGTCATGTGTATTCCTCTGGACCAATCACTGTGACTCAGGAAATGGGGTATTCTGATTGGACACCCTGGATCACAGGGTAGTGGGAGAGGCAGGGCCCTTTGATCCATAGACTCAAGAGAATCACTTGGAGTTGGGGAGAGGCAGTTTTCTGCAGTAAGGAACACCAGACAAACAAAAAAGTGGCAGATGCCCATTACAGAACAAAATATATTCAGACAATTTTATGAGATTCATGTATATCAAGTCTTTGGCTGTTCCTGCTGCCAGCTATAATCCTTGTCTGTCCCAAATGGAAAGGCACTTGGCAGCTGATTAACTGAATCCCTTCTTCCTTGGCATAGCACTATTTCATTTTTATATTGCTCAGTTCCAAATCTGTCTTTTACTTTTCCTGGAACTGCTAATACATTGCAGTCTTTATCCAAGTCACACAAGGTCTTCTATATTTGTTTTTAATTTGGAATCATCATCAAGTTTTTCCAGAATTCTATCTTCTTTCCTATAGATATATATTCTTCAGGATAACGCCTGTTTCCCAGCTAAGCCAACTTCCTGGGGATTTGAATTACTGAAAAGATGTCCCTTTAGGCTCATCCCAATTCATGTAATAAATTGAGTCCCAGTGCATAATCTCACAGTCAGCTGCTTTTAAAATGAATTCTAAACTCAATTGAGTTTCCATTCAAGAGGCATTTCCTATTCCTACTTTTATCTTCCCCTGTCAGAAAATGCAGAGCTGCTTCTAGTTTCCTGTCCTCCTGGGATGCTGCTGCTGCTGATGATGACAATTATAATAAGAAAGTAGTTAGTATTTACTAAGTAAATTAGTGCTGGCATTGTGCTAAGTATTTAGTGCAATATCTCTTTTAATCCTGACAATGTGCCATGAGGCAGATGTCAAACCCCAAGTTTACATAGAGGGAAATAGGCTCAAAGTGCGGACTTACTCCAGGTCACATAGCCAGTAGGTGGACTATCTGAGATTTGAAACTAGGTCAATCCAATCCCAAATGCCATGCTCTTTATCCCTGTGGTTAAACACATGAAACTATCGCCTTACCCTTTTCTTTCTTTCTTTCTTTCTTTTTTTTTTTTTTGAGACGGAGTCTTGCTCTGTCGCCCAGGCTGGAGTGCAGTGGCCGGATCTCAGCTCACTGCAATCTCCGCCTCCCGGCTTCCCGCCATTCTCCTGCCTCAGCCTCCCGAGTAGCTGGGACTACAGGCGCCCGCCACCTCGCCCGGCTAGTTTTTTGTATTTTTTAGTAGAGACGGGGTTTCACCGTGTTAGCCAGGATGGTCTCGATCTCCTGACCTTGTGATCCGCCCGTCTCGGCCTCCCAAAGTGCTGGGATTACAGGCTTGAGCTACCGCGCCCGGCCTCTTTCCCTTTTCTTATTCCTCCTCCCCCATCTTACTGGTTTTGCTTTCCTTTCCAACCCGCTCCAATTCTTTTATCTTTCTTCCTTCCTCTCTTGCACAAAGGTTTAATTTGCCTTCCCCATAATAGGCGCTTAATAGAAAGTTGTTGAAATAGTTGTGTTGCCAATTTATCGAACAGTCTAAATTCATGTTTCCATATTGATGATCATTAGATCCCTTCAACCACCTCTGTAAGGAAAGCTAGGTGTTATTCCTATTTCATGCATCAGAAAATTAAACATAGACAATGAAAGAATAACAGACATGTATTCTTCGTTTTTTTGGAATGAGGGGTTAAAACCATTGAACATGTCATGCCCTAATAGACTCTTGAAAACCTGAAAAAGCAAGTGATTGACCTGCTTCATTTAGAATAAATGCCCAGGTTCTTTCCATGGTCTGATCCTCTTCCTTTTTGTCCTTTTTATATTCTCAGCCTCCGTGCCCCAGGGTGTTTCTCACATAGGTAAGCTTTTACCCCATGATTCTGCTCTACACCTATTGTCTCCAACTGGAGCTCTCTCCCTCGGAAATCAACAAGGCACTCTCTCTCTCTCTCTCTCTCTCTCACCTCTTTCTGGTCTTTGCTCAGATGTCTTCTTACTGAAGCCTTCCTTGGCTACCATATTTAAGGCTTCCTTGGCTACCATAACTAGGCTACCCAGTTCCTATAGGATTCCCTTTCCCCTTTCCTGTTTTACTTTTCTCCATAGAACTTTCCACTTGTTAAATTAATGTCATTATTTAAAATTTTCTGAATTTAAAGAATGTTTGCTCCATTAGCACAGGAATTTTGCCTGTTTTCTTTACTAGTACACAGTAGGTACTCAATAAATATTCATGGAATGGATGAATGAATAAATGCAGATTTTCATTCATTCATTTATTCAAGAGACATTGACCACACAGGAGCTACCTGTCCTCCTGCCCACTTTGTTTGAACACTTCAAGGAGGAAGGCTGATAAAAGTCCAATGCCAAATATGAAAATAAATATTGCAATCAGGTGTTGAGTAATAATAAATAGTGTAAAATTGCTATGCCATTGGAAAAGCCCAGTTTATGACAAGGAAAGATCTGTAAGCCAGGGTCAGCCAGGGAAAGATAAGAAAGGAATTCTAGCGACAGAATCCTTCCCCTCTGTCCCAGCCCAAGATGCTGCCTCCTGTTTTCTGAGCAATAAGAAGGCAGGTCTATTCCTGTTATCTTGGGTCTCAGCAGGGCAGCCTTGTTCTTTAACAAGACAATATTTCAATTTATGTGCAACTGACTTGCATATTTTAAAGTAAATTCTGTTAATATGCAAGGGCTAATATTGTAATAGAATCATTTCTACTGCCTGCCAGTGTTTTATGTCTAAGGTGGCAGCTCAGTGCAGGAAGAAATTTAGGTAGCCAAGGGAGTAACCCTGCTTTCCTTTCATGCTCAACAGTGTGCCACCTGACATGGAATGCCTTTCAGTTCATTTGTTTGTAATTTAAACCAACTCCTGGCTCAGCATTGGCTCATGCCTGTAATCTCAGCACTTTGGGAGGCCGAGGTGGGAAGATCATTTGAGCCCAGCAGTTCGACACTTGCCTGGACAATATAGGGAGACCTTGTCTCTACAAAAATAAAAATAAATAAATAAAATAAAATTAGCCAGATGTGATGGTGCATGCCTGTGATCTCAGCTACTTGGGAAGCTGAGATGGGAGGATCACTTGAGCCCAAGAGATAAGAGGCTGCAGTGAGCCATGACTGTGTCATTGCACTCCAGCCTGGGCAACAGACTAAGACCCTGTCTTAAGAAAGATATAGTAAAATAAACAAACAAATTTTTGACTGGGAAATGCCTGTTAAAATCTCAGAAAGACTCCCAAATAAAGGAAAGGACTATCACCATCAACCTCAAATTAGAAATTAAATCATTTATCAATGTCTTGAAAAATCATACTGAATCTCTACAAGTCTTGGCTTTGCCTTAATAATAGTCAATACACGGCCCAACAATGGCACCAAGATTAAAGGAGGAGGTGTCTGGAAACACATGAACTTGACTTTCTACAATCAAATTCCTGTGAGGGAGACTCTGGACATGAACAACGTTTTAAACCAAAGATCTGTGATGCTCAAGGCTCGGCCAGGCATTGGCAGTGTATTCAATGTATCAACATTTTCAAAAAATATTCTTTTATTTCCAATGACCTGTTTTATATTAATTTTATTGTGATGTAGAAAAATAACCAGTGTGTCCTTCAACTTACTTGTCAAATACCTACTCTTTTAAATATTTTCTCAGGAGAAAAGTCATTTTAATTTTAACTTAAAAAAAATACCACAACTTTTCAGGTAAATTGCCAAACAGATGTTTAGGGCTTAGAGTCTCAGGGTGGCCTTTGTGTTGTGGTTTCAAACATACCCATCATCTAGATCAAGGGTCAGGAAATTACATCTCTGTGTCACAAACCCGACTGCCATGTGTTTTTATAAATAAAGTTTAGGACAACCACAGTCATTCATTGCATATTATCCACTGTCCACTGTCTACATACATTGTGTACTGTCTCTGGGTGCCTTCCCTGCTATGGCAGAGTTGAGTAGTTGAGATAGAGAGAGCATAGCCCACAAAGCTTAAGATATTTGCTATCTAGCCTTCGACAAAGAAGTTTGCCAACTCCTAATCTAATAGAGGCAAATTTCTGTATAAAGTCTGTACTTATGTTTACCCATAAATGCACCCATTATTTTAGAATAACATGGATCATAGTGCACATAATAAACTGTTCCAAAATGACAATATGGTTTGGTGACCATATATTATTCTGTCACCATTTCCCTCATTATGTTAACATCTATTAGATGAAAATGCTATTCTGTAAAGTAGGATTATGAAACAGTATACGCAGCACAGTGTGAGAGTCAGTGGCAAGACATTGCACACAATGAAACCCAGTGAAATGTGAAGAGGCTAATACGGTGCAGGAAGGCTCCTTAAGTGCATATATTTCACAGCTGTGGTGCTGAGAGACAGCTTGCTTGGAATGCTATGGGTAGACAAAGCCAAACAAAAATGAGAGCAGGAGGAAATTTTTCTGGTGAAAACTATTTTTCCTTACAAATTTGAAATATTTTCCCTTTTATGTTATATTCTTTTCTCCCCTTTTGAAATAACACGGCTGCATCCTCTGCCAAATGTATTCCTTCTGACCCCTACCCCACTTTTGGTTTCTTCAATAAATAAAAATTAATTCCTTCACCTCGTTCACATAGACAGTTTCACAAGCTTATAGTGCATGTTGAAAGAAGTATTGGATTGATTTTTTTTCAGTAGGTGAAAATAGTAAAATTGTTAAACTGCATTAAAATATTTTCCATATAGGCTGGGCGCGGTGGCTCAAGCCTGTAATCCCAGCACTTTGGGAGGCCGAGACGGGAGGATCACGAGGTCAGGAGATCGAGACCATCCTGGCTAACATGGTGAAACCCCGTCTCTACTAAAAAATACAAAAAACTAGCCGGGCGAGGTGGCGGGCGCCTGTAGTCCCAGCTACTCGGGAGGCTGAGGCAGGAGAATGGCGGGAAGCCGGGAGGCGGAGATTGCAGTGAGCTGAGATCCGGCCACTGCACTCCAGCCTGGGTGACAGAGCGAGACTCCGTCTCAAAAAAAAAAAAAAAAAAAATTTCCATATAATTGAAGATGAAGGCATCAATGAGCAAAGCACTTTTAAGGCAATACTAAGGTTCTCAGCCTTTGAACTGTATTGTGTTTCTTCTCCCCATCATGGGGGATGAGATCCATTCTTGGCTGTTTAGTGTTCTGTAATGAAAGGAAAAGTCACTCCCACATTTTTTGGAGATGGAGAAGGGGTTGTTAGTCACCAGGACTATCAAACAACAGTAGTCATTGCTGTTGCCTGGGCTTTTGAGAGGACCAAAGGAGACCAAACTGAAAGGTTCTGTAAAGTCCGTCTACGTGAAAGATACTGCCGTTATCATCTGCTTTAGTCATGAAAACCTCCTAAGAACCTCTACAGAGGTTTGAGATGGGGAAGGAAGGAAGTGAAAGTAAAATCAAGCATTTCGGTGACTATTTAAAGCTACCCTAGGAACAAGCCTTGCAGGGTAAAGAGTTGAAATTGAATGAGGCTTTCAGTTTTCTGTGGGTTTCACTGAGTCACAAGGGCTACCTTTCTGTCTCTCCCCATGTAGCAGTAGTTACAGCTCTGGTTGGCATGAGATAAAATCCTGCTGTGCACACAGAAACCAACTTCTTAGGCATTAGTCAGAGTCTCTCTGAAGTAAAAGTGCCTGAGCCACTTCCGCTTTTTAATTTTTGATATTCATGATGTGTTAGAAAGTGAAGAAATGCCAAGACAGGCTTACAAACATTGTGGTATACTTTTTAATGTTTATGTTTAAGAAATGAGTGATCTTAACACATTCATTTAAGTAAGTGCAATGTAATTATTTTGCTTTTCAAAAGATTTACAACATAAATAAGCATGTCTACAGGGTATACTATAGGGAGTGGGACCCACGTTTAAGGTTGTGTGAGGGACAACTCCCTCCAGTTAGACGAGTGAATGTTACTGCACATATAATCTCACTTGGGGATGATGTCAAATGTCCATGTCTTTGGCGCTGTCTAAACTAGCAGACTGGGCTAAAAAGCTCCCTTGCCCTCCTTCTCCCAGTTCCCCACCCCCTACTGCGACCACTGAGACCAGACCGTAAGTACACAGTTATGCCTGTGTGGGGAAGTGGGGAGGAGAAACATAAGGGATGATGGAGAGGTCCATTTTGTACTCCTTACACAAATATTTTTCAAGTGCATCCTATGTGCAGAGGTAAGAAGATAGTACCATAGTTAAACTCCGATTTAGAGTTTAAATCCTGGCAGTGTTATTCCCTACTTGAGTTATACAACTTCTCTAAGCCTCAGTTTTCTCAACAGTTCGCTCATTTGTGAGGCGTTTCATTGGTTGTTATGAGGATGGATGACTTACTCATATAAAGTTATCCAGACAGCACCGCCTTGCACAGTGAGCAAGCAGTATAAAAGTTCTCGACCTCAGGGAGCTTAACTTCCAGCTCCCTCACTGCATTTTGCTCTCAGCTCTCCCCTCTGCAAGCTGGTCTACCTGCAACAACTGCCTTGCAATATCAAAAGATATTTGATAAAACGGGTCAATGTAGCTCCACTGACGACGACAAAATAAAAATCAGCTGTATTAAGGAAATTATTTTAAAAAGTCATTAATCTGCCATTCGACAAGCAACAATGTGTGTTAGACACTGTTTACAGGATGCTGACATTGTAGTGAACAAACCAGGTGTGGTTCTGCACTCATGGGTAGGAAAGATATTGGATAATACTTTGTTCTGCATAATATAAACATTTTGTTGCAGTATGAAGTGCATACAGAAAGCGCACAAATAAGTGCACAGCTCAACTCATTTTCACACAACAAATGCACACATATAATTAGCACCCAGTCCAATGATCGGAATCTTACCAGCACCCCAGATGCCTTCTTGTGCCTCCTTCCACTCACAGTTACTTCCAAGGGTGAATACTATACTGATTTCTATTAGGTTTGTCCAAAAATAATTGCAGTATTTACCATTAAAGTAATGTGCAGTTTTCTTTCATACATTACTTTAATGACAAAATCCACAATTATTTTTGCACCAACCTAATAAAAGTCAGTATAGTATTCACTGCCAGGATTCAAACTCTAAAGTAATGGCAAAAACCGTAATTACTTTTGCACCAAAATAACACAACCACAGATTACTTTTGCCTGTTGTAAAACTTTATTAAAAAGGAATCGTGACACACTCTTTTGCAATGGGCTTTTTTTTCACTCAACATTATGTTCGTGAGTCATCCTTTTTTTGCATGTAGCTATAGTTCATTTATTCTCATTCTTGCATATTGTTCTCCTGTATTGTATGAATTTACCATGATTTTTGTATGCATTCTATTGTTGATGGACATTTGGGTTGTGCCCAGTTTGGGAATATTACAAATACTGCTTATGTTAATATTAATGCTGTTAACATTCTTGTTCATGCCCTTTGTTAGATATACATATGTATTTTTGTTGGGCATATTTTTAGGAGTGCGATTGCTGAGTATAAGGTATGGGTATGTTCGGTTTTAGTAGACACTGTCAAACAGCTTTCCAAAGTAGTTGTAACAATTTATACTCTGGTCAGCAGAATAAGAGAGCTCTGGTTGCTTTATATTGTCTGTCTTTTTCATGTTAGTCATTTTGGAGGGTATGTTGTAGTTTTTGCATTATGATTAAAAACATTTTCTTTTTTTGTTTCAGAGACTTGCTCTGTTTTCCAGGCTGGAATGCAGTGGTGTGATCATAGCTCACAGCAGCCTCGAGCTCCTGGGTTCAAGCAATACTGCCACCTCAGCCTCCTGGGTTACTGGGGCTGCAGTCCTCCCAGCTCAACCTCTCGTGAGTCACTGGATTTTTGCATTTTAATTTTAATCTGTGCTTTCCTAATGACTAATGAAGTTGAGTGCCTTTTCATATGTTCATTTTCTGTTTGAACATCTTCTCTCATAGAGTATCTATTCTGACTTTTGCCCATTTTTCTATTGAGTTATTTTCCTATATCTCATTGATTTGAAGGAGTGCTTTAAATATTCCAGATAATAGTCCTTTGTCAAATATATGTATTGAAAATCTCTCTCTTAGTGTATGGCTTTTTACTCTCTTAATGGTTTTGAAGAACTGAAGCTCTTAATTTTAATGCAGTCAAATTGATCAATATTTTTCCCCTTCACAGTTATTGCTTTTTGTGTCTTAAGAAATCTTTGCCTGAGACACTTCTTGTGGAGACAGCTAGTGCAACACTGAGAAATTGTTGTATACTATGTTGCCTAGAGTAATAAACAGTACAGTCAGGATAGCTAAAGGTGACCCCAAGAAACCAAAAGGCAAGATGTCTGTTCATGCCTTCTTTATGAAGACAATGCTGGGAGGAAAATGCAAAGAATAATCCAGAGGCCCCTGTAAACTGCAGTTTCCAAGAAGTGGAAATACAGAGAGAGGTGGAATACAATGTGTGGTGAAAGAGAAATACACATTTGATGAAATGGTGTGGTATACTATGAACAGGAAATAAAGGATTGTAGGCCAACTAAGGGAGGCAAGAAGAAAGATAACACTCCACTCTTATGCCCCACTTTCCTCTTCTACTTAGATCTCTGCCCAATAGTATATTCACAAATGTAGGCATTTCTACTGGAGTTGTGGCCAAAAACCTGGATGACATGTTATGTATGTAGAATTCCTAAAATGCCCCCCAAAAGATATTTCCCCCTAATCCCTGGAACCTGGGAATATGAGGGGACATCACTCACTAGTGTGGTTGTCATATTTCATGGCAGGGTTAGGTAATCTCCTCAAGACAGGAGATTATCTTGGAGGACCTAATTTAATCACATGAGACCTTTTAAGCAGAGAGCTTTCCCCAGCTGGTGGCGGAAGGAGAAGTCGGAGAGATTTGAAGAGTAAAGGGGTTATGGCTTGAAGTTGCAGGAGGCCCACCTGAGAAGGAATTCAGGAAACCTTAAAAGAGCTGAGAGAGGCCCTGGCCAACAGGCATCAAGGAAAGAGGATCCTCAGTCCTACAACCACAAGGGACTGAATTCTTCCAGCAACCTGTATGGACCTGGAGGTGATGTCTACTTAGAGCCTCCAGGTGAGGACCCAGTTTGGCTGATGATTTGGTTCCCGCCTTGTGATTCCCTGAGAGGAGAACCAGGTGACATCGTGCTGGACTTTGTTAAAAGCTGTTAAGTGTGTGGTAATTTGTTATACAGTGACAGAAAAATGAAACATGCAGGACAATTTTAGTGATGGTGAAAAGCTACCTTATAACAAAGTTGAAGGAGATATATGGGAAGTAGGTGGCCAATGATAATCTAAAGCAAAGGGATGGTGATAGAGTTTGGCTATTTGTCCTCACCCAAATCTCATGTGGAATTGTAATCCCCAGTGCTGGAGGAGAGGCATGGTGGGAGGTGTTTGGATCATGGGGACGAATGCCTCATCAATGGCTTGGGCCATCCCCTTGGTGGTGAGCTCTCGCTCTGAGTTCACACAAAATCTGGTTGCTCAAAAGTGTGCAACAGTTTCCCCACAATCCATGCTCTCTTTCTTGCTCCCATTCTGCCATGTGAAGTGTCTGCTTCTCTTTTGCCTTTCACCATGACTGGAAGCTTCCTGAGGACCCCCCAGAAGCAGATGACACTATGCTTCCTTTATAGCCTGCAGAATGGTGAGCTAATTAAACCTCTTCTTATAATTACTCAGTCTCAGGTATGTCTTTATAGCAGTGTGAGAACTGCCTGATACAGGTGGAATAAAGAGATCATCTAGCACACACCAGAAGAAAAGGTGGAAGATAAGGTGAGGAGCATGAGAAAGGGAGAAAGAGGATTTGAAAGAGAATAATGGGGAAAACTGCATGTCTGTCTCCATGTGCGTGTATACAGGACAACTGCAGTAACTGACCACCTCCTATTTGAGAGTCTGTTGTTCTCATTGGGTTTCATTCCACAGTTGAAATATAATCACACTGTAGTTTGTGAAGCACTCCATGAAATGCGAGTGGTTTCCATGTTGTGTTCATGGGTGTCACAAGCACCCAGAAATTCAATCGAAGTTGTCCATATTTCTAAACATTTTTAAAATGAAAAGAAACTCTTTTGTTATTCTCACTCCATGAACTTAGAGATCTGTGAGAGAAGGCAATTAAAAATGTTCCTGGAATTTAAAAAAAAAAACTTATTTGTAAGGTAGTGTTATTGATTAGAAGTCTTGAGTTATCAACTGTACATCAGCTGTCATTTGTAAAAAGAACAAAACAAACTAGATGACTTTTTATGGTCTGTGCTTGGTGGTGTAATGCTGTAGAAGGTGGCACTTTTTGGAGGGGGCTGTAGCTTACAGATGAATCTAAACCTCTTTACACTTCTTCAGGCTGTCTTATTTTTCTAGATAGTGACATAGCATTCTGCTGACATTCTTAGCTATGGAAAAGGGGCGTTGGCTGTCATGGGAAGTGTTCTGATTATTTTTAATTAAATCTAGTAGTTCGAAAACAAACTGTAGAGGTCTTTGTTGTCAGAAAACTGAATAGGTACAGCTTCAAGGAAGGTGCATAAGCCTTCTGACCTTAGGCACACACTTTGCAACATTCTGTTATTTTTTGGCATGATTAGAAGGCTAAGACTCCCTTTCCTATTAATGTTTTTATTGAGGCACAGCATAGCACAGAAGAATGCATAGAGAAGGCATAGAGCACTGTGAGTTTCCACAAAATGAACACACCTGGGTGACAACCACCCAGGATGACAAGCCCCCATGCACGCCCCTCACAGCTCCTGCTGCCCCTTCTCCTCAGAGGCAACCTACACCCTATGCTTAATACATAGATTTGAGTTCTCTCAGAATGTTGAAATGCTTTTGAAGCAAAGTAGAGTATGCTGTTTTTAAAACTGGGAGAAAAAAAAGAAATTGCACTCCAAGATTATGAAGATCTTTTCCTGTTTTCTTTAGGAGTTTTATTGTTTTATCTTTTGCATTTAGGTCATGATCCATCTTGATTTAATTTTCGGTGTGGCAGTGAGGCCAGGTTACTGTCTATCCTTGGCCCAATGGAGAACCTGGTGTCTTCACTGGGATCCCTTCCTTGGCAGGTCCTGAGTTCCTATTTTCATGTCCTGAGACTGCCAGAAACTCTGATGATTTTCAGAGTCTTTCCACTTCTGTTTTTCAACTTCTACTCCTCATATACCCTCAATTCAACACATGCTTTGAAGGGAAGGCCAGCTGTGTGTTTGAAACCCTTCAGGTCTCTTTTAGAAGTTCTCTGGCTTCTCTGTCCTCAGATTCTCAGCTCTGCCATCAGCTCACCTCTCTGCTCTCTCAAGCTCCTCCAGTTCTCTTAGCCTCGACAGCCCGCCACTGCCTTCAAACAGGTGATTTCTGCATTGAATTTGGCCTTTCTTGTTTTGCTGTAGTTCCAGGTGATGTGGATCTAACAGTGCACAGTGACTCCATATCACCTGGAACAATGGAAACATTTTAAATTACAATTATGTAAAGTAATAAAGGAAAAAAACCCATAGTGCCGTTATAAGAGGGAATATTAGGATCTTTGACTCAAGTTCACTGTCTTCTGTAGAAACACTGTAGTTTATCAATATCATACCTGAGCCTTCAGCACATAGACACAGAATTAGTGAAAGAAGTCAGCAGCTAAACATCTAATTCTACTTCCCCCATCGGCCCTTCATTTGTAACAATTTAACCTCTCTAGGCACCAGTTTCCCTGGTTCTGGCATTTATTCTTCATCTTAGTGGCAAGATCCTGTCTTAAGTGCTTTAAACCCTTGGAACAAAAGGCAACCTTTGACTAACTTGGCCAATTTAAAAAGAGGTACCAAAGAGATTTCCTTCACTCATTTAAAGTGGTGTGTAGGGGCTGGGGAAGGGGTAGAAGTGGGGGAAAAAAAGAAAAAAAATGGCGTATGCATGCTTGAAAAATCAAGACAATCGCTTTTTGTTTGTTTGTTTGTTTTGTTTTAAAGATGAGGAGGCAGAAGAAATTCCCACAGGGCCACATACTACCAAAAGCTACTGAGACATAATCCCTTGAGGAAGGATATCTAAGGCAAATGTCACTTTGCTTTCATGCCATTTCTTCTATGGTTCCTTCCACATCTGCTCCAGCAGCCTGGGGTGAATACAGATTTATAAGAAGTCATTTCTACAAAATAAAATAAAAAACCACAAGTTAATGCTACCATAAGATTCAGGCTGAGCTTAACTTGATAATATTTAGTGTCCTAGGAAGGCATAGAGTTCAGCATTACTTTTTTTTTCTCTCATGGTTGAATTTGCAACTGATGATGCCAAGTGATTGAGAAAGGAGTATTTTCAAAGAGAGCCAAGGGAAGGGCAGGCGTGGAGGCAGGCTGGACAGTCATCTCTATCCTTAGATAAGGACAGGGATGGGCGGTGCTTCCTGCCAGCTGTCTTCAAGCTGATGGAATTCTGTAATAGAGTAGGGGAGCAGGGACCTTAGAAAATCTGAGTGATCACCCCTTTGGGAGAAAAAAAAAAGCATAAATAATTAATTAAAATTCCCTTTTAAAGTAGGGTCAGAAGAATATGAATGCTGTCTACACGGGAGTCAACACCCAGCGATAACCTCAGTTAATAGAGGATGTGATGGCTCAGAAGATAAACAAAATAGAGTGTAGGAGAATTCTAAGAAAAACAAATGAAGGGAAATAGGGAGGGGATAAAGCAAAGGATGAGTTGGGAGGAAGCGGCTACTTGGGGACAAGCCAGGGAAAAATGTGGAAAAAAAAAAGGAGCTTAGAAAAAGCTAAACACATGTAATTGCTGGGGTGGGGGTGGGGCCATGGCATTCACTGGAAAAGCATCTTCTGCAAAGGCTTGGATCTTGACTTCTTCTTTTAATGTTTGGGATATTTCTCTTGGGATTTTGGCTCAAGGAAAATAGCAGAAACAGCCACGTGCCGAACAGAGAAAGGCCTCAAATAGGAGTAGAAAACCTACCAGAGACAGTCTCTCAAGAGAGTTCTGTCTTTCTCTTTCCATCCTTTTGAGTTCTCATCCTCTCCCTCAATTTTTGCCATGCTTTTTCCATTCTTTTATGAAGCTTTCCCATCTTGTCCCTTCTGATACTTCTTACTCCCATCCAATTGCCATGAAGACTAGCCATAGAAAGTAGAATTGTAGTAATAAAAACAAAGGTGATAATATATATTATTAGATATTACATGTATTATGATATATGATTTATTGTATAATATATACCATTATTCTATATATATTAATGCACAGTATATTAATATTAGTTTAACAGTTGAGTAGAAGCATATACCATTCTTGAGAGTCTTCTCTGTTTTATTGTAAGATGTGAATGATCCTTGAATTTGAGTTTTAACTTAGCACTTGAAGGTTCACGGTGTTTTTAAAGGCATTCGAACTCTTGCTGGAGATCAGAATACCCATTCCCAAAACTGTACAATTTCTGTTATTACTTTGAAATACATATTTTCTATATTATAGCTCTATGAAACTGTCGAGCAAGTTGTAATCATAAATATAATGATGCTTTGTACTTTGAATTTCTCAAGCATTCTTGCAAGCCAGGCAAGCAATATCCACCAGTGAAAAACTGAAATATAGAAGTTAAGAGCTTGAGCCAGTGCCTTAGAGCAAGTCAGAAAAAAAGCTGGAATTTAAGGGAAATATCTTACACTGGACATTGGACTTCTTGTCCTGGGAAGGATTATAAAATGAGAAAAATTATAAATTAGAATTTAGGAAATATTTTAATCAAGCTCATATAGTTACCAATTAAAAGCTAACATATCATAAGTAATGCCATTTAAGAGTAGTACTAATAAAGAATGTTTTTGTTTTTGTTTTTGATGGAGTCTCACTCTTGTTGCCCAGTTTGGAGTGCAATGGCATGATCTCAGCTCACTGCAACCTCCGTCTCCTAGGTTCAAGCAATTGTCCTGCCTCAGCCTCCCGAGTAGCTGGGATTACAGGCACCCACCACCACGCCTGGCTAATTTTTGTATTTTTAGTAAAGATGGAGTTTCACCACGTTGACCAGGCTGGTCTTGAACCCCTGACCTCAGGTGGTTGTCTTGCCTTGGCTTCCCAAAGTGCTGAGATTACAAGCGTGAGCCACCGTGCCCAGCCTAAGCTGCTATTAAAGATAAAGCAGTGTACTTTATATTTTAAAAGACTTTGTGCAATGGTCAAAGAGAAAATTCAGAGTCCTGGATCTTGTAACATAATAGGGCCAGTGTGGGCTGGAGATTGCTAGGCTGACATTGTACTTATTCAGTCCAGAAACTGCTGGAGAAGTGAGTTCTGTCGCTGTTGCTGGAGGGAGGGTAGTTGGTTAGGTGAGAAGGAATTAGGAATCAGAACCTGGAATTTGGTCTGGTGTTTGCTGTGAAGTTGTGTCACGCCCACAGATGTGAAAACAACCCATAAATGCAAACTGTCAATGCCCATCTGTGTACCTTCCGCCTTTCACTAGTGAATTGCTGGACTGCAGACCTCATGTTCTGTGCCTCTTTGTAACCCACAACTCTTAGCACCAGGCTGTGTTGAGCATGTGGAATGAAAATTTGATTTGAGGTCAGATGACTTGCATTTAGGTCCCATGCTGGCTGAGTGGCCTTCAATGAGACTTGATCTCTTTGGACCCAACTTCACCTTGCATACAAGAGGGGTAACATGAATATCTCATAGAATTGTTGCTTCAGTACATGAGATACTGGATCTGGCAGAAGAGCTTTGTAAACTATAAAGTACAATAGAAATATTAGTTACTGTTAAATAAATAGAGGATTATCTGCGTCACTCAATAACCATACACTGATGCCTTCTGGTCCTACCTGTCCTTTACTTCTAGCACCAACCTCTGGAGAGACCTCTTCAAGAAGCTACAAAATGTATCCTGCCCTCAGGGCCAGCTTCATGGGCATATAACCTGTGCAGTCTCATAGGTTCCCATGTCCAGAGGCCCAGTGCTTAGTTTAATGCTCTAGCTGTCCTCTTAATGTTCTTAATAATTTTTGAACAAGGGGTTTGTGTTTTCATTTTCCACTGGGCCTTACAGATTAGGGAACCAGTGGTGCCTGCCATTTCCTTCTAACTTAGAATAAAATCCCTGATTTTAAATTCCTTGAAATTTGCTTCATTCCTAATCTTTTGCTTTGAGGATCTCTATAGAGCAAATAGTTATAAATTAATCTTTCTGGTTAAAATACTTTATATATATATAAACTATTTTAAAGTATATAATAGTTTCTAGGTAAAGCAGAATGCAAAATAGTGACTTGGTGATTGAGATTACTACTATTTTCCTTCTAAATGATCTTGATTCTGAATTTCTGAAGGAATTATATCTTTATATTGGTAACACAAGTGCCAAGCACATCGTGAATAGTCAAGAGAAGACAGTGGAATGAGTGAACTACATCATGCACATGACATCAATCTATTGTGAGAGACATTCTCTTTGGATGATAGAAGCAATCTTATAGGGTGATGGTTTTATTTCATTTATTGGTTTTATTTCATTTATTGTGGCTTAAACTAAGGGTATTTGACTTTCAAAACACCAGTTGGTGCAGCTTTCTTCAAATTCTTTTACAGCATCCCATTGAAACCTTAAGCTGTCTAGGAAAACAAATATACTTTATGTTTTGTTTCCAATCATAATATAGACAAACCTGATATTCTTGTTAAGGGAAGTCAGGTTGTTTGACTTTGTTGGGTGTATCGTTTGGCAATAAAATGGTACTCAAATACTTTTAAAGTACACATAATTTGTTTTCAATTGTAAGTAAAGTTGTCTCACCTCAGATGGGCTTCAGCTATACCTTTGTAAGTGGTGGACATTTCTGCAGGGGAAGGTCAGTAGTGGCAATTTGGAATAGAGAGTTTGTGTTAGTTATCTACAGTTGCACGAAAACTTGCCAAAAATGTGTCAGTCTGGTATTTGTCTTTCACACTGTTTCTGAGGGTCAGGAATCTGGGAGCAGCTTAACTAACTTGTTCTGGCTCAGGGTCTTCCATGAAGTGGCAGTCGAACTGTTAGATGGTCCACTGGGCTGCCCAACTGTCCATGAGACTGGCCACTGGCTCCCACCAGAGCAAGTGATCCAAGAGAAAGCAAGACAAGGCCAAATGACCTCCATAATCTTGCCTCCAGAGTGGTATCTACCACTCCTCCTGCACTCTACTGGTTACACACCAACCCTGATACAGTGTGGGAGGGAACCATATTAGAGTGTAAGTATTAGAAGTCAGAAATTGCTGGAGACTATTTTAGAGGCTGGCTACCACAGGGTAGGTGGGTACTAGCATATTCCTGAGTTCCGCTGAATCCTCTGCAAAAGAGGGGCAATTTCCAAAGTTTGTCTTCTTAGAAGCCCACACAGCAATTTGAAGGCATGGAAGATCATACTCTGGTCAATTTCCTAACCCGGTCAATGTATCTGTAGTAGATACTGAATTAGGGGTGACAAGCTTGAAAGAACAAGCATCTACATAAATGAGACCATGTGAAGTGACCCTACTTACTACACTCTTATTGCCACGTTAAGTGGCACCAGATTGAGGGTGCAGGTTGTCTTAGAGAAAGATAAGCAGAAAACAGTATGGTGTGATAGAGCACCAAGCAGTGGGGAGTGCATTCCAGACTCTATACTGTGAATTTAGGGCTTCATGCCAGTTTGCAAAGTTTCCTGAAGGTAGAGGGGAAGGCTTGGTGGAGAACTGAATAAAGAGATGACAGGGAGAGGTGAAAGGGCCTGAGGGGAGGGTGGAAGCCCTGAGCAATGCAGGGAAGGGCAAGAGGCTGGTTCAGCAGCCTCACAGGCTAGGGTAAGGCTGGCTTCTACTTTCAGAGAAAGGCATAAAGGCTCCCACTCACATTTTACATCAGGAAGACGAGGGAAAAAGAGTTATCAGTAGAGAAGCCAAAGGCGTGGGCATTTATCAGACACCCACCTTATGCAATGACTTTCCCTGGGTTTTGATTAACTCCCCACGTGACTGGGAGAGGAGAGTGTGGTATTCTCTTCTTTAAGGAAGCAGGTCTTGAACCCAGGATCATTTGCATCCAAATCACACACTATTTTCACAAAACATCATTGCTGTTGGGTGCCTCAGCTGGAACCTGTGAAAAACAGACGGGACTCCCTGGTGACTCAGAATGAGAGAAGGGAAGGAGGACACTGCGTAGTCAGCATATGGCCATGGGTAAACTTCCTCCTTTCTGTTCACAATTCTAGTAGGCAGACTTTGACCCTCATAAAGGCGCAGCTGTCCACATTCTGCCCCGCCTCTAGTTCTCCAGACAAACCCGGTATGTACCAGGTTCAGGGCGTGCCGTGGAAGCCAGGGAGAGGTGCTCCTGTTTCAAAATGGTAGCATTTGCTTTATGTTACCTTAAGTTTAAAAAGTGATTTCTCTTGGAGATGAGATTGGCAGTTTAAAGAAGAGAGAATAATTATGTAGGCAAGAATGTGAAAGGAAGGACCAAATCACAGTGTGGAAAATAAAACCAGAGTGACATTTGCTGCTTAGAGAATGTAGTATAGACAGCATGGACAGATAGGCTCAAATTCAGGCTCTACCTTGAAGTGGATTTGTGACTTAAAACAACAAATGTAAGCTCCAGGTCTTACCTGTGAAATGGGGATGATGATGTCCACCTCCCTAGAACACTGTGTCAAAGGAGGTAACTTTAAATACTGCTATAGGTAGTATGTAGGAGGTGCTATGTAAGTTGTAGTTACTTTTTTTTTTTTTTTTGAGACTCACTCTTGTTGCTCAGGCTGGAGTGTAATGGCATGATCTCTGCTGACTGCAACCTCTACCTCCTGTGTTCAAGCGATTCTCCAGCTTTAGCCTTCTGAGTAGCTGGGATTACAGGTGCCTGCCACCATGCCCGTCTATTTTTTTGTATTTTTAGTAGAGACCGGGTTTCGCCATGTTGGCCAGGCTGGTCTCAAACTCCTGACCTCAAGTGACCTGCCTGCCTCGGAAGATTAATTTAAAATATTATCTTCTGCTTAGACTGATGGCAAGCTGGAGGAATTGGGATAATGATGGTGCATGGGATGGTGTAGGGGAGTGGATGTGGGACAAAATAAAGCTCGGGCAGAGGATGGGATGTCCTTATGGATCTGAAGATGCTTTGTAAAGAATGTGCTATGCACGTTATCAGTGGGACCCGCCTCAGGCTATCTGTGTTTGTGGCAGAAGAAGGGAGGATGGAACACAAGGTTTCTAAAACCCAGCCAAATGCTTGTTCCTGCACCATGCCGTCCTGGGAATGTGGATGCCACATCTCTCTTCTGACATTTCATGGTTATTTAAAGTTTAGCTGTAGCACAGCCTGCATATGTCTAATGCCTGGTGGGAGAAAGTGAATTAATTAAAGTCCCCTCATGCTGTTATTAATCAACTTCTCTACGATTTTTATAGGAAGGCCAAGTCATCAAAAAGAAACCAAGACTTTCCTCAGTGGAGAGCTTGCATGGGGAAAGGAGAGAGACTCAAGCCTCAGGAGAAAAGTTGAGGAGGTAGAGCTTTGGGGAACAGGGCCATCCGAGCCTGAGAGGTGTAAGAAGCCTGCCTCTGGAGAAGGGACCAGGAACATCTTATGGGGTGAGGGAATGCTGGTGGGGAAGGTTCAGTCAGCCAAAAGGAATCTTGCACAGCTTGGCTTTCACTATATATGTGGAATGAAAGCACCTTTAAAAAAATAGATGATAGATGAATAGATAGAAAAGATGATGAGGAAAACAAGATTGTTGGGGAACAAAGATTGGAAATTAGTCTCAAAACTACTTTGTAGTTATGTCTCTGTATTTTAGAACTTTTGGCTTAAACTAAAGGTAGCAAAAATCTATAGTTTATCCTCTAATGTAGATTTCGTTTTTATCAACAAAAATTTGTGTATGACATTACAAAAGACAGGTTAAGATAAACATTAAGCATTTATTTATTAAACTTATCAACTATAATGTAGCAGAATATTTGTGGTTATGATTAAAGTGAGGTACCTAAATCAACTGCTTTTAGCTTTGCAATCACCATTCTAGTATTTAATTATGTAGGTCTGGTAAAGCTAATTTCCTGCAAAATTCCCCCAGTGTAGAGCTATTCCTTACACTACCCAGTGTGCAGACATTTCAGAGGAAAACAGCAAAGAGAAAGCTCAGTGCCAGGAGCAGTGGCTCATGCCTGTAATCCCAACACTTTGGGAGGCCAAGGTGGGCAGATCACTTGAGAGTAGGAGTTCAAGACCAGCCTGGCCAACATAGTGAAACCCCATCTCTACTAAAAATACACATACACACACACACACACACACACACACACACACACACATTAGCCATGCTTGGTGGCACGTGCTTGTAATCCCAGCTACTTGGGAGGCTAAGGCAGGAGAATTGCTTGAACCTGGGAGGTGGAGGTTGCAGTGAGCTGAGATCGCACCACTGCACTCCAGCCTGGATGACAGAGTGAAACACCAACTCAAAAAAAAAAGAAAGAAAGTTCAGTGCTAACCTAGTGTAAAAGTGTGCATTTAAGTCCTCTAGTTTATGTCATTTGTATAGTATATTCTCTGGGACTATAATCTGTGTTTAAACAAAAACATAGCAATGGGGGGACCTCCTCCTTTGGCTTTGGAGACCCCCGCTCCTTCTGTCTCTGTAGGAGGGAGCGTCTTCCTTCTGTCTTCTCCCTTCCTTCTTGCCTATTAAACTCTTCACTCCTTAAAACCACTCCATGTGTGTCCGTGTCATTTTTTTCTAATTTGACCTGAGGACCAAGAACCCTAGTGTTCCTCCACTCATCGGAGTCGTACCATTTTGGTGTGTTGGCCGGGAAAGGAAATTCAATCATCAGACTGGTCTGGAAGCATCGAGCTTATCTTGGGACCTGAAGCGGAGAGGATCACCCAACTCACAGGTATTTGAGGATACAAACCCACAGATGGGCTTGGCTTTAAAGATCTTATCTAAGATTGCTTGTGGAACAGAGTTTCATCAAAGTCAATCCAAAAGGCCTATGTGGAAATAACCATTCTTTCTGCACTTCATGCAAATAATCAGGCCAAGTATAAGATTAAAGTTCATTCATAATTAGTTTTCACCAAAAATGAGGACTGGAGAGAAAAATTTTGCTCCAAAGCTTATCATGCATTTGTCATTAAATCCTAGTCTCATTAATTGTTTTTAAGCTTTTTTGCCTACATTTTAGATTAACCCTGATTATTCCTGTGAATCAAGTGGTAATCTCCTGCAGCTTGGAAGAAAGAAAAAGGGATGGGTAATGTAAAAATCTGGATCAATATACTAGTTCTGGGCAATTATCCTGCAAATTCTGCTGGGTAATAAAAGTAAGTAGGGTACCCATAACCCGGAGGTTTCTTTGTTTGGGAAAATAAAATCAAGGCTTCATAAACCACCAAGGGGAAATTCTGTATCTGGCAAATAAAATTTTACATGGAAATTATCTACTACACCACACTTGTGGGAATTGCTATGCTCACTCTACTATTTGCAATAAGGTTATACACGGTAGCACCTTCTAACTTAAATATTAGACAAAGTTTCCATTGCTATTGTATTTTGCTTAATTATTATCTTTATAGCAGGGATAATAGTTATGGACAAAAAGGAAACGTGAAAGTTTTACTATCACTGAGTCTGCTAGGACTTCTTATTGGGTCTAGTGATGCACTTTTAAATGAAACATGCTGCTTTTGGATTAACATCTCTAGTATAGTAAAGGAAAATCTATGCAGACCCTTAGAAACTGGGTCCACCCAACATGGTGATTCCCGCAGCCTTCTGGCCCTTGCCTCACATGTTCCTGGCAAAATGGCCACCCCCACATATACCCACATGTGTAGAACATCATGGTGCCCTGCATTTGCATATTAAAAGACTAGGGTGGGAGGGTCAGCTCTTTTGAGGGCCATATGAATGACATGACTGGTCAAACCAATCCCCTGAGCCTCATGCAAATCAGACACTGCCTCCTCCAGCCTCTGCATATTAAACCTGGCTGGTGTCCACTGCATTTGTGACCTCCTCTTGTGGCTTTGGAGCCCCCCTCCCTCTGTCTCTGTACTGTGGAGCTTCTTCCTTCTGTTTTCTTCCTTCCCTCTTGCCTATTAAACTCTCTGCTCCTTAAAACCAAAACCAAACCAAAACAAAAACAAACAAAAAACACAGCAATGAAAAACTAGGGAATTAACCTCTTTGTTTACTCATTATAAACAAACCATCAGATAAGCTAAACCACAAGAAGCTTTGTCTGTCTGGCAGGTTTATTTATCTGAGTACACGAACCATCCTCTCACCTCTTCACCCTCCCTTGCCAGAGCAATATGAATTTAATGGTGTCCAGATGTCTTGGAGGTATTTGCTTGTTTCACTGTACCTTACACTCAGATTAAAGATAAGGCCTGATGGTTCATGTTTTATTATTTAAAGCCAAAGCTGATGATTCCATAAGTAAAAAACACTTGCAAAATATATAGTAAGAAAATGAATGGATGTTACATTTAGATCAAACAAGAGATTCTAGAAGAATTTTACAAACATTTTGGAGGTTGGGAAAGTGGAGAAAAGAATGTGTGTTTATTCACAGGACTTATGTAGCTTACCTACAAGAAATTGTAAATATTTCCCTTCAAAACAAGAATATATGCCTACTATATCCCACTGTGATTTATAAGTGGGAGGTTTGAAGGGGAGAGACTCACATGGCATGGGAGTCTTCCTGGGGCTCATGAAGGGGAGAGCATCAAACAATCATCAAATCAGATGAAAATTCCTGAAGGCATTGACCTTTAGTGAATTCTAGGTCTGGTATCAATGGCTGCCTCTTCCTCAAGTTGCTGGAGTCCAGTGGCTGTAATCCTGGGATGCACAGTGTTCTCTCTGGTACCACTGAAGTGCTTCTCTGAAGAAGCAAGTTGAAATGGTTCCCAAGAATGAACCCTAGCTGGTGGGACTCTTGCATTTCCAGCATGGTAGACAGATATACTTTGTCATTCCCTCGAAGACACTCCTTTGTCTGAGAGACTAGGTTTTTCCAACCTCCCTATGGCTAGGTATGATTTTGATCTTGAGACCACATTCTGGCCAAAGAGATGTAAACAGAAATGTTTCGCAGCTTCTCCACACCTTTTCTAAGAGAACACCGTGTTCTTTTTCTTTCCCCACTTTGTGGGCTGGAACATGGACCACTCCAGTGATGGCAAAGAGGTAAGAAAGTGGCTGAGTCTAGACCCTTGAGGACTTTTTGAGACTGTCATAACAGCAATTGTCAGCTTCTTACACCTACTGATTTCATTTAGGAAGATAGAAATGCATGTCTGTCTTGTTTAGGCCACTGTTATTTTGAGTCTTCTGGTCCTTGCAGCTAAACTAGGTAAACAGCAGGATTTCGTTTTTGTTTGTTTTGTTTTGTTCAGGCCAAGATTTTTAATACACCAGTGACAATACGGAGATACTGACACATGATAGGCAAATGGGAGAGTACGGAGTTTGGTCGTAGCCCTGTTCCTGGGATTCTAAAGCAGGTTCCTGATCCACGTCAGTGGGTCTCCTGGGGTCACTCACAAGTCTCTTTTAGGGCCAGGCTGCTCCTTGTAGCAGTAAAAAAAAAAAAAAAAAAAAAAAAATGTAATAAAGGGTAACATGGCAGCAATTCCTTAAATATATTTTGTTTGAAGCCAGTTAAGAGAGCTGGTAGAATTCATAATACGTTCTGCCTTTTAGGATAGTTATTTCTGAGAAGAGAAGAAGAGAGTTGAGAATTAAACAGATATTCCAAGTAGATATCCTTCAAAGAGGTTAGGGAATGCAGGAAAAAAATACAAGACTGTCTCATAAGCAAAGAATTGTTATTCACAATTTATAAAAAGAGAAGACAGGAAGAGTGTATACCCTACTATTCAGATGAAACAAACTCAACAAAGATTGTTGCAAATATGGCAAAACCCCAGCTCACTGCAATTTTTGCTTTTTCTTGTGTCCTAGAACTTCTTTTATGCCAATGATAGTAAGAATGATTCTGCGTTAATTCCTCCCCTGAGCTGTTTGCTTGTCATTGGAACTCTCAGTCACAGGTGACATCCCATCCTTAACTGGGACCCTCCTTTTTCCTTTGCTTCATTTAGCACAGAGGGTGGCAAACTATGGCTCATAGGCCCGATCACAGTCTGTGGGATAAGAATGGTATTTATATTTTAAAATGGTTCAAATCGTTTAAAAATGAATAACATTTTGTGACACAAAAATTATATGAAGCTAACATTTCAGAGTATATAAATAAAGTTTTATTTGAACACAGCCTTGCCTGTTCATTTACACATTGTCTATGGCTGTCTTCACACTCCAACAGCAAAGCTAAATAGTTGCAACACAACCTGCAAGGCCTGAAAAGCCTAAAATAGTTATTATTGGCACTTTACAAAGAAAGTTTGCCAACCTCAGATCTAGCATGATGTGACATCTTAGTTTTGGAATTCAGAAGTTGAATTCTGGAATTTGAGAGCTGAAAGACTATTTAGAATGCCTCTTGTCAACATCCCTGACACATACCTGGCCAAAGTCAGCAGTCTTATTTTTTGTACAGCTGTTCTATTCTTAGAAATATTTACTTAAAAGGGAATCCTCTGATGTTCATTTATTTGTCCTAGTTCTACTCTCAGCATGGCCAGGGGTTGGCAAATAATAGGTGCTTTAAACTATTTAATTATTTGCCGAGCACAGTGGCTCACACCTGTAGTCCCAGCACTGTGAGAGGCCAAGGTGGGAGAATTGCTTAAGGCCAGGAGTTCAAGACTAGCCTGGGCAACACAGTGAGACCCCATCTCTACAGGAAAATAAAAAAATTAGCTAGGCATGGTGGTGCTTGCCTGTAGTCTTAGCTACTTGAGAGGCTAAGGTAGGAGGATCACTGAAACCCAGGAGGTCAAGGCTAAAGTGAACTGTGATTGTACTACTGTACTCTAGCCTGAGTGACAGAGCAAGACCCTGTCTCAGAAAAACTAAAAAAAGAGCCGTGTGCGGTGGCTCACACCTGTAATCCCAGCACTTTGGGAGGCCAAGGCGGGCGGATCACAAGGTCAGGAGATCGAGACCATCCTGGCTAACACAGTGAAACCCCGTCTCTACGAAAAGTACAAAAAAAAAAAAAAAAAAAAATTAGCCAGGCCTGGTGGCGAGTGCCTGTAGTCCCAGCTACTTGGGAGGCTGAGGCAGGAGAATGGCGGAAGTAAACCCAGGAGGCGGAGCTTGCAGTGACCCGAGATCGTGCCACTGCACTCCAGCCTGGGTGGCAGAGTGAAACTCCATCTCAAAAAAAAAAAAAAAAAAAAAAAAAAATTTAATACTAACTTTGCACTTACTATATGACAGAACTACTCTAAGAACTTTCCAAGTAATGCACAGAAGACTATGAGGTAGAAGAACATTTTACAGGGAAGGATACTGAGTCACGGAGAGGTTAATTAAATTTTCCAAGCACACGCATCTTGTAAGAGGCAGAGCTGTGAGTAAAACTCAGTTAGTCTGGCTCTGGAGTCCAGGTTCTCTGCTGCTCTATTTACCAAAGAGTCAACGAATCAACATTTGATTGGTGCATTGTATGTGTCAGTTTTTCAAATATGTGGAGATGCCTACCAAATTCCTGATAAAAGGATTTATAGTTCCTCCAAAAACTCAGGCCATAAAATGCTGCAATATGAGAAGCAAAGGAAAACAGTCTCGCTACACTTTCTGTTTTCTCTAATTATTCTCATTTCTAGGTACTCCCAGGACAGTAAGTGGTTTGAAAACCATTTAGTATAAAGAAAGGTAGAAGAATCTAGGGATGTTTAACTTGGAGAAGACAACTCTTGTTAGGAAAATGACTGGAGCAATTCTAGACTTGCCATGATATTCATAAAATCCAGAGCAAAAATGAGCATTTTCCCAGTGCCTACCTCCTAAGAACAAAGAAACTTATTTCCTCAAAACTTCCAGGAAAGTTTTGGTGTTAGTCAGGGTCTTTCAAGAAGTAGATGTTAAGATGGACTGATACGTGCTCAGATTTTACTAGGGAAAATGAATGTGTAAATGGAAATAGGCAGGGAGCTGGGAAGGCTGCAAGAACGTCAGGCACTGATGGAAATTTGACTTCAATTAAAGGAAAGGGAGAGAAAGGCCGAATGGAAGTGCCTTTACTGTGCAGTCTAAGCAAATCTTAGGGGAATCCCTCACCCCAAATCAGCTGACAAAGGAGTTGTGTCTCCCAGAAATAAGTCTGTCTTAGTATTCCTTAGGATTCACAAACTTAGGGACGGATTCCAAAGTGCAGCAGCTGGGGCCCTTGGTCAAATATGCTGCCATAGAAGGAGGTGTTCTGGGTGCATTCTCATGACTGCTGCTTCCCTCCTCACATATCATTGGTCCATTATTAAATCAGTCCTTGTCTCAGGGGATTAATGACCTCATTGGCTGAGGCCTGAATTCTTGAGCCAATCACCCTGGCAAGGGGGCTGGAATTTCCCACAGGCCCATTAAGTTTACTGTCTGGGCCAGTTCCCCTGAAGCATGTGGGTTGTGGGGAGGAGGGACTGATGGCTAAATAAAAAATCTGGATATCTTTAGGGAGGGAAAAGGGAAGTCACATCTATGATACTGAAATTTGAATCCCTATCTATCTGAGGGCAAAGTCTGTGTTTATTTATCTGCAATGCAACACCTCTTAAAATCTATGGTGGCTACAGCTTTTAAAAGTTGTGGTTTTGGGAGCAGGAGGTTGGGGATCAAATTCTAAGTCACTGAAAATCATCCTGTTACCTACGCCATATGTGTTGCCAAGCCTGGTTTTAAAGGCTTCATAAATTGTCAATGAGCTGGCATGTTGCAGTAGAAATATAACCATCATAATAGCTAATAATTTTAGAGCAATAATGATGTGTCTGATACTGTATTTTATATCCATTCTCACACTTACTGCTCATGGTACCTATTGGATAAGCATCCTTACTAGTTGCAGATTATCTAGGAGGACACTGAAGTCTTAGGAGGTAATGGAACTTCCCTGAGAACACAGTTAAGAAGGTAACTGGCTGATTGTCTGATTGCAAAGTTGTAACAGCTCCTGTCCCTCCTCACAATTCTTACTCTATTGCTTCTCCAGCTTGTTTCAACAACGCTTTTAAACAGTAAGTTTGCTTTTCAGGAGCTGTCCTCTTCCAGGTGAGAGCGGGAGTGCTTTATGTCCTCTCAGGCACCGTATTAGTGGTGCTCTACCAGCATGGGCTTGCGATGGCCACTGAAGGCTCTTGAGACTGGCGCAATGTCAACGGGAAGGGCCGGTTGCCCTCAATGTCCAGGAATTGCAGGTAGCCAAATACAGTGCAGCCCTTTGGAATTAACAGCACTTGGCTGACCTTGGAAAGGGAACTGTTTTCCTTATCCATTTTGGTTGCTTAGCTATGTGTTAGTACACACCAAGATCATGTGGAGTTGGCACTTTAGGAACCGAAAGACAGACAGACAAGGACCAAAATAACAAGGGCCATGCAGAGAATTCCACTGGTCATCTCAGTGACAACTCATATGATTACAGAAATCTTTACTGTGGGTGTGCCCTGCTTTAGGGAACATATATTAACAACAGATAAATGAAGGAGTGATTATTCACTTTAAAAAGGCATAATGAATTTACAGAAGGATTCACTGTAAGAGTCTTTTAAATATCAATGAAATGCAAGTAAAATGCAATTTATTATACACAATATCATGTCATGTGTCTTCAAGGGTACAGTCATTGGGTTAAGGGCTGTTCACATATTTTGAAGAAATATAATTCAGATAGCTTCCACAAGATCAAATTTCAATATATTTTCATTTTTCTATACATCAAGATATATTCATTAGGGTCGTACTATGTGCAAGGCACTATAATATATTGATTTAGTAGGTCTAGGGTGGGGCCCAGATTCTGCCTTCCCAACAAGTCCCCAGACAACACTTTGAGTAGTGAGGGCTTCTAGAGAATCAGGCCCACAGCTTCCACAGCTACTCATGGTCATTGGGTGTTGTAGTCTGTGCAGCTGGAGTGAATACCTATTACCGTAATTGTTCCGGTCTCTAAGACCTGAGTGAGAGCACCTGGTTGGGAGCACAGGCAGCACACCTGCACTTTATTCCTTGGCGAGTAGAAGCTTGATATCTGCTCTCTTCCACTTCTGTAGTGGAAGGTAGGCCCTGCTTCCCACCATGACTCACCATAGAAAAAGATCCCTAAACCTAGGAAGGAAGTGCAGATGCTGAGCACCTAAAAAGATGATAAATGTCCACTGTATGAACTATGTGAATTTATATGTAAAAACTTCATTTAGTTATGTAGCTCACTTTTGCATGATCTGTTATGCAGATGTGGAAGTCCCGGGAGCCTGGTCAGCCACATGGTTCTAGCCTTGGACTCTTCCCCCTCCAACCTCAAATGGGAGCAATGGCTCTCCTTTGTCACCTGCCATGATCACATGGCCCCCTTTCTTATCTGGTATGCAAAATGCTCCACATTCCAATCTTCATTTGCTTTATTTTATTTTCCATTTAACTGCAATTTTTTCTTGTGTCAGGAAGTTTTTTCTCTGTGTTTAGTTTGTGAGAGATGATGAACTCCCCAGGTATTTAGTTCATCCTCATGTTAGGATTTACAGGGCAAGTTCTCCAATATTAAAAAATAAAGGCAAATCTTATGCTGCAGTTAAGAAGATTGAGAAATGTCAAAGTTTACACCTGTTTGTTCCCCGTTTAGGTTCACTATCCCCATCTAAACTGTAAGCTGGCTTTTATTAAAATGTAACATTTACCTTCCCAAAGTGAATTTGTCTTCCTACAATAAGAATAGGAAAATATCACAATTTACTGCAAAAAAAAAAAAAAAAAGCAAATACAGAAAAAAGCTAAGTAATTTTTAATAAAAACCATAATTTTAAAATAATGCCTTTCTTAAGTATACAACGCTCTAACAGGGGCCAAAAAGTTGGCATGAGAATTCAAATAAAATCTAATATCCTATGAGAAGAAGATATTGGACAAAGATGCTTGTCAAAACACTACAATATAGACTTTGATTTCCACATATGGTCATTCATTACCAGTCACTGAAGGGCAGGAATCATAAACAGACATTTCTTGCCTGGGCAGTGAAGACAGTAGGCTTAGATTTTGTTAAGTTAGACAGAAAAAAGGGTATTCAGGACAATCAGTCGCTTGGTTGAATTTCTCCACTTTTTATTCAGGTGTAGATTTAGCCCATCAATAAAAGTGTCCAACTGCTGGAGTGGACATGAATTGTGGGAGGCTGGACACACTGTCCTAGATGAGGCATGACGCCACAGGGCAAGCAGAGAGGCCTTTCTGTCTTTTCTTTTCTTCCCTAGACGAACAGGAAATGGTTAGCTCACCTAACATTTACTTCATAAATACAGCAAATTTGAAACGCTTTGGACTGGAGGTCCCAGGATCTGATTTTAATTTTGGTTCTGGGCCAGGAGTGATGGCTCACATCTGTAATCCTAGAACTTTGGGAGGCTGAGGCAGGTGGAGTACTTGAGCTCAGGAGTTCAAGATCAGCCTGGGCAACATGGTGAAACCCCATCTCTACAAAAAATACAAAAATTAGCCAGGCATGGTGATGCCTGTAGTCCCAGCTACTTGGGAGGCTGAGGTGGGAGGATGACTTGAGCCCGGGAGGCAGAGGTTGCAGTGAGCCATGATCATGCCGCTGCACTTCCAGCCTGGTCAACAGAGCCAGATCCTATCTCAAAAATGAAATAAAATAAAATAAAATAAAATAAATTTTGGTTCTGACACTCTTCATCTGAAAAGGAGAGGGTCAGAATGAATGATTATGATGATTTTTCCTCTAAGATTATGTGCGTCTAATGACTAAAATGATTTATATCTACAACGTGCTCTGTTAAGAGAGACACAGGATTAGGAAAGGATTTGAACTGGAGATAGAAAACTTTAAGATGTCAGAAATACTTGGAGAAACATGGGAAATATGGAAAGGTAGGTAGGTAATAAGAGGAACCTTAGTCAAAAATAACCTCTTATTGCTTCTCTCATTCCTTGGGGCTGTGGAATGAGAGACATATTTTGCCACAGTCATTAGCTGATTCAATGTTGTTTGCAGCTCTAATATCTGTTTCTCAAGAAGCTTTCTTCTGAATGAGACAGTCACAGCAGCAACTCCCTACAAGGAGAAATGATTTTCTGATTATCGGTGGAGGTAGCCAAAGCACCATCACTCCACGGGCAAGATAAAATCACGTCTAAGATTGCAGATTCTCCATCCTTGATTTTTAAGATTCTCTTCTTAAATAAAGGGCATGCAATCACCATACATGGACCTATGAGATGTGATTCAGAACCAGGGCAGATGTAAGAATCAGGAACTAAACATTAGCCACTGCCGTGAAGCATCTAAATGAAGGTGTCTTGTTTTTGGTTTTCTACATAGTATTTTTTATTTTTCAATGTGTTGAAAATAGAAAAAGGAGAGTCTGGCTTTCAAGAAAATAATTGTCTTAAAACTCTCTGCTAGGTGAGAGTTACATGGATCTGGATGGATTTACTTATTATTTTTCTCTTGTGACTTGAACCATTCCGTAGAGCAAGCAGAAAGGAATTTTATTATTCTGCTTTGACACTGAAAACAGTAGCTCTGCACAACACTTCCTACAGGCCCTCAGTGTGTCCAAGTCTTTCATATACATTATTTAGCACTCACAAAAACTCTGTGAGATTGGTGAAATGGCCCCCATTTTGATGTGAATATATTATAGCAACTCTCAGATGTATGTCAAGCTTCCCTGGGGATTCCACTCAGGGAATGGACTTGGCTCAACGGACTTCTCCTCACTTCAAGTCAGATATATTTCGAGCCGCTACTCAGCTTCTGGACTCATCTGGAAAGAGGCATGGCTGTGAAAAGAGAATGGACTTGGCTCAAGAGCAAGTCAAACAACCAACCAGGTAAAGACTAAAAACATTGAGGCTAGCCCAGCCCCAAGGCCTTTGTGTATTTTGGGGCCATTAATTATACAGTGTCTGCTGGGACAATGATGTGTACATCACAGCCCAGTGGGCTGAATAAATGAGTGAATATACTTGCCTCTGTCTCTGGAAGGCAGACTAAATATATGGAAGTTTGTCCAAAAGAATGAATATTTCTAAACATAAATTGAAATGCTAATTTCGAGTAGGTCTCTTTGCCTTCCTTTCTGAAAATGGATTTTGATCTAACTAATCAGATTGATCCTATAACTTAGGTAAATTTCTGAATCTTATTTCAAGTGTTAACTTTTGAGGACTGGAATATAATGGTGAGTGACCACATGCCCTGAGAGATCTTGAGCTTACCAACATAAAAAGGAAACTGCATAAGCTTGTGTAATTTATCAGAATTCCCAAATAAAACTGGCATGCTTGATTTTCCATTAGCTTGAATTGTTTGCTAGATAGGAAAGTCAGTTAAGAACAAATCTTCATATTCTAATAAAGATTTTACTTCATATAGGTAGTTTTACATGTTATCAAGGAATGGCAGACTCCCTTTCTAATAGATTAAAGGCATCCAACAAAGGGTTTAGAATTGAACAGATCCAGCACTATCAGAATTTGCTTTCTCAAGTGTAAAGTATTTCAGACCATAGATAAGAGTCAGGGTAAAGATAAAAGTAGTATCTATACTACTTTTTAATTTAGTTTTAATTTAGGTTAAAAATTTAAAAACTTGGGGGAAATAAGGACCCAACAAACTTTTAATTATAAATTATTGAAAACAAACACCAACCATGAAGGAATAAGGTAAAAAAAAATGTAGCATATCAGTACAGTGGATATATGATATTGTGAATTATGATGCTGGTGTCTCTCTATTTTTATACATGTTTCCATGTCATTCCACTTATGCATCATACTCTTATCTAGAAGAGGAAGAAGGACATAATGAGAATCACAGATGCAGAGCTACATGTACTTGCATAGAAAAATGTCCAAAAGTATTGTTGACTAGAAAAGCCAAGTTCTAGGACATTATGTACAATCACTTTTACATGTACATGTTCATAGAAAGAAGTCTCCAAGGCAAAATGTAAATCTTACCTTCAAGACAAGACTTTGTCTTCAGCAAAATATAAATAAATGGTGGCTATCTTCAGAGAAGGGGAATTCAAGTGATTTCTACTGTCTTCTTTGTGCTTTTCTGCACGATTTGAATTTTTATATGAAGCATATATCACATTTTACACTTGGAAGAAAGAAATAAAGCTAGACAGCATTAAAAAATGCAGAGTAATAATCATTAGCAGTAGTGGCAGCAGTTGGCTTGAAAAAGTAAAACCCTTTCTCAACAGAATATAAAAAATTTTTAAAGGCACTTCAATTTGGTGGTCTTGTGTTAAATTATTTTTTTCTACCACTTGAATGGTATGTATAAATATAGGCTCTAAATGGAATTCCACCAAGATATTAAGATAAAAAGCAGAATATAAAGATGAAATTTCAGCCAAACATCTGAAACCTTAGTCTAAATAATACCAAATGTTTATCTGTTTTCTATCACATACAAAAAGTACATAAATACTGAAGTTTTCATTTGTCATGCAGACATTGTTAGAATTATCGAGCTACAACCCAGAGGGAAGGGAAGGAGGTAAGGACATTTTATTTCACTCCTGTTTTTTTGGAGACATTTGTAAGCAAAAGAAATAACAAGGTCAGTAACATCTCAAACACAAAGGATGTTTAGATGTACAGAACATCATCAGATGTATGTTTCAGACCTAGTGACAAAATTCAAACAGCACTTCATTGTTAGAAATAGAAGATTACGCAGTGCTCAAATCCCAGTTTGATGCTCAAGAGATACAAGGATATAGGAAAAAACCAAACTGTTGCTTACTGCTCTCTACTCTGTACTCTCGCGGTCACTCAATACTTCTGACACCAGGTGTGTGGGTGTTTTTCTCACATACCAACCAAAGCAATTCTGCAAGGAATTCTCCTGTGGACACCGACTGGGTATGTTCTAATTCAATCCAATTATGACATTATCTACCTAGAGATAGCATCAGATACCAGAGGTTAATGGCTCAGTCCCCCAGGATTACCCCTCTCTTCAGATGCCAGTCATGAACAAGTTGTGACCTGTGCTTCTGACCCACGGCACCTCCTTGGGTTTGATTAATTTGTTAGAGCAGCTCACAGAACTAAGGAAAATGCTTTACTTATGTTTAGTGCTTTATTGATATAGAATATAATATAGGACACAGATGAACAGCCAGAAGGAAGAGATGCGTGGGGTAAGGTTTGGGGGAAGAGGTGGGAGCTTCCATGCCTTCCCCATGCACACCACCCTTAGGGAACCTCCAGGTGTTTAGCTATTTGGAAGCTCTCTGAGTCCTGTCCTTTGGGGTTTTTATGGAGACTTTATATGTAGAGATGATTGATTACCATCAGTGGCCACTGCAGATCCACTCAACCTTCAGCACCTTTCTCCTCCCCAAAGGTTGGGGTGTGGGCTGAAAGTCCTAACCCTCTTATTCTGTTTTGATCTTTTCAGTGAGCAGGCCCATCCTGAAGCTACCCAGGGTCTGGCAGCTACTGGTCATGTCATTAGCACACAGGGACACTATTATCACTCTGGAGACCCCAGAGGTTCTAGGAGTCGTGTGCCGGGAAACCGGGAGGAAGACCAGAGATATATATCTTATTAGCAACCACAATATCTCAGGAGGTTTAAGATTTAAATGGTTATATTTCACTATATCTATTCAGAAATTTGGTCTAGCAAGAGTTTAATGTTATAAAGATTAGCAGACAACTAGAGAGAACTAGATTTTGGATTAAGCAGGGACAACTCTCCTCCCTGCCAATTTATTATTCTCTGCCATGAATGAGCACTGGCATTAGAAAGCTAAAGCACAGAACACATACAGAATATTAGTATTCAGTAAATAATCATGATTGCAGTCACCAAGTGCAGACAGTCTGCAGTGGGAGTGTTCCCGGTCTCCTTTAAAATACTGCAGCTGTTACATTAATGGGTGAGGATCCAGGGTAATATCAAGGAACAAAGCTTGTTGAGTTTGATTAGTTCTAGTGGATGTCATCTTCAAAATGCGACTAATTTGATAATACCAGAGCATTTCTGAGGGAAGAAGGAAAACAAGGATAATGTTATGTAAATAGACATTATTATTTTCATCTCTTTGGATGAAACCCTTGACATAAACCATTCTAGAAGCAAAATGAAGCAAGGAAGTGAGAAATGAGTGAAGCAGCCCTTTCTGTCTGTAAATAATTGCATGGTGGGCTGACAGTTCTGGGCCAGAGGCTGTAGAGTGGGCCCAAAGGAGGCTGGCTTCCCCTAGTAATTGTCACAGTAGCTCGCATTTACGGCATATTTAATACATTCCAGGTCCTTCCCTAGCTTTTTCACATGGGTTATATAATTTAATCTTCACTGCCATCCTGCAGAGTAAGTACTATTATCACTGTCATTTTATAGATGTGAAAACTGAAGCTTGGGAAAGTTAGGTAATCTCTCAAGGTCACACAGCAAGGAGTGGAACTGGCATTTGGACTCAGGCCTACGGCATCCTCAGCCACTACATTATATTGTTTCTAAAAGCTTGCTAGGTAAGAAGGGCCTTATTATTTATAATCCACCAGGGGCCTCATTCTCTAGTTTCAGATCGAGCCTTTTTTTCTAATTCGATGCCTTAGAAATAGACACTGTCAAGCCAAGACCATTTTTATGCTGTTGTGTTTGAAATACCCTTCTTTTACCTGTCTCCTTTACCACCTCCCCTAGTTCTTAAAGCTGGTCTACACAAAAATTAAATATCTACCTAATTTGAAAACAAGAGGGAAGGATGGGCCTGGAAATGCTTAGAACTAAAATTTGGGTCTTGAACCTTCTGGCAGTATTCTTGCCTTAGTCTAGTGACTTGAAGATGGCCAGCGGACATTAAATGTTCCTGGAGACTTGAATCATTATTAAAGCCCAAGTCACCCTTGGCTCAAATGCTTTTATAAAATAAGAACAAAGTTTACTCAAGTAGTAAATAGGGAGTAATGCATTTTCAGCACTTAAATCAGGCTTGATTATCTCCACTAACCTAGAGAAAGGTTAATAGGAGAGTGTGGATCCAATTTTCCTGCTCCCATTGAGGGAAATAAGGTGGTTTCATCTAGACATTGATCCTCAACTTTCTGCTTTTTAGTAAAGAATTTATTTATTCTCATTCTTTGGAAGATAACTTTTTTGAAAACATTGACCTCTTTTATCGCTTTTGGTTGTCTATTGTCTTTGTCCATTTTCTGCTGCTGTAACAGAACACATGACACTAGGTAATTGATTTAAAAAAGAAATTTATGTCTTACAGTTCTGGATGCTGGGAAGTCCAAGGTCGAGGGTCTGCCTCTGGTTGCTTCTGGTGAGGGCATTGTGCTGTGTCATAACTGACAGAAAGCACCACAGAGAGACAAACTGACTTTCATACCAGACCTACCCTCTGATAACTAACCCAAGCCTATGATAACCCATTAATCCATTAACCCATTAATCCAGTAATTCATGAATGGATTAGTCCATTCATGAGAGCAGAACCCTCATGACCCAATCACTTCTTAAAGGCCCCATTTATTAATACGATTACACTGGGGATTAAGTTTCAGCTTGAATTTTGGAGGGGAAAAACATTCAAACCACAGTAAATGTCTAAATCAGGACATTACATTTTTCATTAATGGTACCTATTACCGTCAGAATTACTGAACTTTGTTTGTAGAGAAATTTCAGATGTCCTCAAGATATCTTCAAAGTGGTCACAATTCTGTTAAGAAATTATTAATCAAAGTGCTAGATCACCGAGATTGTAGTTAAGAAATCATTCTAAAAGTTCTGCTACTAAATCTGATATAATCATTTTTCAGAGAGAATACAAATTTAATAGTATAGTGTTGAACAGTGGAACTCATAACATTCATGTGTGAGTGCTGGGTTAGACCTAGAAGATGCTGAAAAATCTATAGTTTGAGTGGATAGGCACAATGGTGATTCCTATTATTAAAATAGAGAAAGTGCCGAAAACATCTTTTTGCAATTGGAGAGGTCTTGTTTCCTTTACTGTATTCAGCTTCCATAATGAAATTTGTATTTCTGCTTTAGTTTTTGTATCTTGTCCAGATTTTTACTCAAAATATTAGCCAAGTCATGTATTTTCACTGCTTCTTACTATTTAATTAGGTCCAAAATCTAACCATTTGATTAAGTACAGATGAATTACCAATATGTCTTCATGAACAACTCTTGGGAGATAATGAGCAAGGGGAGATTTCTATTAGGAAGAAGAAATAATTGAACTAGGGAGCTGGATCTATATGTCTATTGCTAAGTTTAAAGGCTGCCTGGTTCTTTTTGCTTGTTAAAAGTCAATTCAGTAACAGGTTTTTATTGAGCATAAAATATTCTGGGCAAGGTAATGTGCTAGATATATTGCAACATAGTGGGAAGGGTAACACTCTAATTTTAAGGATTTAAGTCACGAGATGAGAAATGTGTACATGAAAGTATTATTAAGAATGTAAGGTAATTCAAAGCAGATGGAGAACAAGAAAAAAAGAATATAAGGTAAATGAGAAATATTAGTATGAGCAGTAAGTGCTGAAAAAGTTCAGAGACTAAGAGTTTGCTTCTGGCCAATCTGGAGAGACTTCATGGAGGAGGCAGGATCCAATATGTACTCAGAACGACGGTGTGGTGGCCAAATTAGTTGCCTAACCAGCATCTATTAACTCTTCTTTTCGTATTTTAGAAACTGTCCCACATACAGCACACTCGTTTCAGGGAAAGCAAACTCCCTCTTAAGCCCCAAGGGAGAATCCTAATTAGTCTAATGCCAAGCCAGTGGTTGCAATCATCTCTTCCCTCCCCTCCCTCATGATGCATTCAGGGAACTAGGCTTACGCCAATCAGTAAACGGTAGTTCCTTAGCAATTGGCATTGATCTAGGAATGGGCACAGGAGTGCAGCACACTTGTCTCAGGAAAAGCAAACTCCGTCCAAGTTTGGGTCCAAGCAGTCTAAGAGGAAAGACATTTATTTCATAGTTGGGCATCAGGTTGCTACTCTCTCCCACTGGACACGAAAAATACATCATCAGTTGCCCCACTTGCTTCTGGTGACCCTATTAAGAGCTGGCATGAAGACAAAGCTGACACCTGCAGGAAGGCTGAGGCTGGAGGAGCAAGGGGGTAAGATGTGGAGCCCGTTCCTGCTTGATTATGGGTTTGATCTCGTCGGATGCGCCTATTGTGTGAAACAATACCTCCTCCATGAAGTCTCTCCAGGTTAGCCAGAAGCAAACTCTTAGTCTCTGAATTTTTTCAGCACTTACTGCTCATACTAATATTTCTCATTTACCTTATATTCTTTTCTTGTTGCCATCTCTTCGAATACTATATTCTTAATAACATATGTACTATTTCATCTAGGTGACCATCTAAACAAGATGTTACCCTTCCCCACCCATGTTTCTAATATATCTAGTACATTCTCTCAATGCTCAAGCCAGTGAGAGAGAGGCTTTCTGTAACTTTCAACCCAAATCATTCTGTCTTCAATAGTAGAGTGGACATAAGCCGGTTGCCCTCTTGGCATTTCTTTCCCTTTTTTCTTGGCAACAGAACCCTGGTTTTATTTTGGAGATCCCTCCTCCACCATTTTGCCGCGTGATTTGAACAGGAGAGATGTTCTTTCAGCTCCAGGTGGCAGTTCTCTGGATGCAGTGATTGATTCAGACATGGACACAGGAGAAATAAGGAAAATTTGCTGAGTCTTCTGAAAAGAAGTTTTTGCTCTTTCGCATGGGAGCTGCCAGATACATGGTTCTCTGTTCTCCTGGATGGCCCGTGAGCAACGTGAACCTGTGTTAGTTTCCTAGGGCTTCTGTAAGAAATCACCACAAACTGGCTGTCTGCAAACAACAGACGTTTATTCTCTCATAGTTCTCGGCGCTGGAAGTCCAAAATCAAGGAGCTGACAGCTGATGCACCTTCTGAGGTGCCTCTGAGGCTTTAGGGAAGAACTCTTCCTTCCATCTTCCTAGCTTCCGGAAGGAAGCTAGAGGTTGATGGCAATCCTTGGTGTTCCCTGGCTTGTGGCTGCCTCAGTCAAATATCTGCCACCATCCTCACCTGGCCTTCTCCCTCTGTGTCTCTATATCCTCTCTTATTATTATTATTATTCCTCTCTTCCTATAAGAACACCAGTCACTGGACTAGGACCCATCCTGATCCAATATGACCTCATCTTAATGCAATTACACTGCCAAGACCCTATTTCCAAATAAGGTCACATACTCAGGTCCCAGGTGGACAGGAATCTGGGGGGAAACACAATTCAACTGAGTGCAGGGTCTAGAACTCTTGCAGCCATTTCTGCTATTCTGAAGGAAGCCAACCTGAGAACGAAATCAACACACAGAGCCAAGATCATCTCAAAGTAAACGACATCATGAACCTCTGAATCAAACTGTGCCTGAGTGTGTTTTACTTTGGACTTTTAGTTTACTTGAGCCAATAAATTTCTTTTTGTTTAACCCACTTTGTGTTGGGTTTTCTTTTGCTAGTTACAAAAATATTTTAATGAATAAAAGTGGATATAAATTCGGTGAGAGGAGGAAAAGCTCTTTCTGAATAATAGAAAATGGCATGAGAAAAAAATCAAGAGGATAAAATAAAAGGAGTGTTGAAGAAAAGGTTTGGCTAGAGGAGAGTATTCATTAGTGGAGCAGGGGACATAAAGGTGGATAGGTTAGCTAGTGTAAGTTTTTGGAGGTCTGTAAATGTCAAGTTAAATAATTTGAACATTTTCTATAAAGCAGATGGTGTCTATAAGACAATTTTTGAACAAGGAAGTTGAATCAATTCACGTGCCACTGAAGTGCAGGCTATTTTGGAAGGGGACGGATTAGAAGTATTAATTTCAAGAGGCTAGAATCAGATGAAAATGTGTTGCTCTGATGTTTCTCAATTCAATCAAGCATCCAGCCATAGCTTGTAATGTCCGGACTGGGATTTAGTCTATGCCTATTCCTCTGAACTCATTCCATCCCACTTTCCCACCCTGATCTTCTTCCTGTCCCCAGAAGAGACCACAATCATTCTGCATTTGGGCCTTTGCATTGGCTGTTCCCCCTGCCTGAAATGCTTTTTCTTCTTGATCTTTGTATGTCTGGCTCCTTCTTGTCATTCAATTCTCAGGTCAGCTGTTCACCTCATCAGAGAGGACTTTCCTGACCGGTCAGTCCCGTCCTCTATGATAGAGAGGGACAGTAGCCACCTGTCCCTCTCTATCATACTGCCCTACTTTGATTCTTTGCAGCATTAGCCCCACCTGCTATTTTATTGTTTGTTTGTTTATTTATTTATTTATTTTTAGTTCTTCCTCTCCCCTAACTACAGAGTAACCTTCAGAAGAGTAAGGGACTTGGCAGTCTTTTCATTGCTGTATCCTCAGAACGTAGTAGGACCTCAGTAAGTACATCTGTGTAAATGATTAAGAAATACATTTAGCTATGAAGATTTAAAATTGCTGAAATATTGAATAAATACATAAATTTTAGAAGAGTAGCAAAATTAAATGATTTTGCCAACTGAGAGATAAATAAAATATTTTAAAAATAAATTTTACTCAAAAAGCAGGCAGGTGTGGAAGAACCAAAGTATGTAAGCATTTTTCTCAATGTTCCAAAGAAACAAGGGGAATTTTTAAAACAACACTCTTGTCTCTTAAGGCTGTTTCCACCAGAAATGCCTTGGGCATAAAGAAAAGCCCTGAGGAGCTTTGAGGGAATGTATTTAAGCCTTTCTGTTTCCATTTCTCCCCAGTGGCAGTTTCATTTCAAGACCAGTGTTCTATAACTAGCTCCAGGTTTCTAGAGCAGTCTACGTCTCTGAAACGATTTGGAGTAAGACACATTCTCTGTATTATTGTATCTACAATGGAACCCCTCCTCCCTCTCATTCCTTCTCCAGTAAGTAGAAACTTGTGTGTTATTTGTTTCCACAAAAGGGGTTTTGACCTTAGCATAAAGCTATCCTACCATTAATCATTATCTTCTTTTCCTTGAAATACGCCATGGGGCATTTACCAGCCCATTATGAAAAATCTTTGTCACATAGAATGAAGCCCAAACAAGCCTTAGCAAAGTAATAAAGGGGAGCATTCTATGATGCAGAGAACTTTCTAAGGCTGCCTTTCTTTATTAGTCTCCCAGGCTGCAATTACTTATAATATACCAGTGTGACTTTTTCTGAGATTATAATGAATGAGCTTGTGTATATTACTGATTTGCCTCTTTGGACTGAATTGTCTGGTAAATTACTTGAAGTTGCTTATCCAAGCCATACAAAAAAATATCAGACTGTTGACTTGAAGGAATGGGCCAGCCTAGGTGAACTGGCTACTAAATTCAAATGATAAATATAATAACAGCTCAAAAGAGATACGCATGATAAGCATCTGAATTCACTGCCAATCAAGTTTGGGAATGAAACTCTAAAGGCTTCGTGATTTGGTTTGCTAAAATGTTTGTAGTGAATACTATTTGAAATTACTGGTATGTTGGCTGAGATTTAGAAATCTTTAAGTCACGCAGAAGTTTTTGTTTTCCTTCCTCCCTCCCTCCCTCCCTCCCATCCTTCTTCCTCTTAATAGTTTCATTACTTATAATGGCATTTAATCAGGGATGTCTTTTGAATAAATACCCTTAAGGAAGGCCTCTTTTTAAAAGTAAGAACTTTAAGGCAATTAATGGAGTTATATAATAATGAAATACATTTTATAACCATTTGCATAGTTTAAAATGCTTGACCAGTACCATGCATTATCAGATTAAATAATCTTTCCTTTTTCTTTTTCCTGGAGAATATATAGTTCTGTCATAACTACTGTAATTTGTAAAAGTTGTAATGAACCATTTTAAATTGGCTAAGATGTATATTGGAAAAGTTAATGTACTACAAACTAAGTATGTGTAAGTTTATCATGAGATGTATGTGTATTTTAGAAATCTTAGCAAAATTTTTGCATTTAATTGAGCAGTCACATTGGAAAGCTATTAATTTATCTCAGCAATGTTGCCTTTTCCAAAATATTTTTGGGCTGTGTCTTTGTAATTAAGAACTTATAGCATGTTCTTTTGAATATTGTTAATGGCAGTTTTTCTTCCATCAAAGACTGATTTGAATGTTGGAAATAGTCAAAATTTATTTGTTCTTAAATCAGTTTTATAAAATAAATGATCAACTTGTGTTATAATCTTTGGAACTATAGACAAAGCAATACAAGAACATGGGATTCTAAAGCTATTTCATTAATTTTCTTGAGTGGTTCAGAGTGCATCTGAAGTCACTTTTCGAATTGCAATAAATATTTCTGCTTCATATTTGATTGCTGTTTAATTTACTTCTACGCTATAGAGGGAAATGTTTTAGATTCCCAGTAATCGTCTGACTTAATTACTCTTTTGGAGCTCAGGAATCCCTTTACCACTGCAGTACAGAAAAGAGCATCTGTAGGTATTCAGGTGTATTTTAAAAGCATCTCATTCCCCATCCCTGCATAACTCAGATTTATGCAACAGTGAGATGAAAAATACAAAATAAAATAGAAACACACTGTTGAACTCCATGTTCCTGAGATAAAAATATGCCTTTTAAATAAACATCTCTGAGTGCTCTACAATGAATAAAGACAAGTTTATAGGGGACCAAGACTCATCATTGGTGAAACAAAAATATAGTGGGAAATGTATGGGCTGCAGGTACAGACACAGGGAAGACTGCACTTGAATGATAATAGGTTCACCAACCACCTCATTACTCCTGACTGTATCAGCACTCTTGATTCATTTATTCAACAAACATACACTGAGCATCTCCTAGGTGCCAGGCGCTGTTCTTAAGGGCTGAGGTTCTGCTGTCGAGCCTACCTTTCCCTGTCCTCACGGAGCTGACATTATGGTGGCAAGGACAGACACGATTAATTAATTATATATTTTTAGATATAGTGTAGTTGTATGTGTGTGTGTGTGTGTGTGTGTGTATAGAGAGAGAGAGAGAGAATAATTTTAAGTAGTTGTAAAAGTTATGAGGAAAAGTTCAGTAGAGAAGGAGATGGAAAGTGATGTGGGCATTATTTTAAAGAGGGTTCTTAGAGACAGCCTCTCTGGGTGAGGTTGGGAGGTATTGGAGGTGAAGGCTGTACGACATTACAGAGCCAGCCTTGCCAATACTGGGAGATAAGCATTCCAGGCAGAAGCAACAAACAGGAAGAGGTTCTGAGGTGGGAGGGGCAACTTGGGGTGATTGAGGACAAGCAAGGAGACCAGGGTGAATGGAGTGGACGGAGCAGGTGGGGGTTGGTGGGAGACAAGGTCTGAGATCACCAAGAGCTCAGACCCTAGGGGGTTTGAAGGCCCTATGAGGACTTCGAATTTTTTTGGAGTACAAAAGGAGGCCATTGGAGAGATTTTAGCCAGAGCAGTGACAATCCAATTTTGTGTTTTTAATGACTCTCCTGTTAAATTTTGCATTTTTAAATAAATTCTCTGCATAATAATGATGCTAAAATTCATTGTTTTCCACGTGCCAGGCACTGTGCCAGGCATTTCACATGGGTGCTTAGAATAAAATCCAACTCCTCTCCATATCCTCTGTTAGGAGTTGAATTGGGTCTCTCCAAAAAGATCTGTTGAAGTCCGAATCTCCTCTACCTCTGAATGTTGATCTTATTTGGAAATAGGGTCTTTAAAGAGATAATTAATTCAGACGAGGTTAAAATTAGGGTAGATCCAATCCCATATGACTGGTGTCCTTATAACAAAGGGAAATGTGAACATTTGCAGACATGCTCAGAGGGAAGGCTATGTGAAAAGACACAGGGAGAAGGCCACGTGAGGGTAGAGGATTGGAGTGATCAATCTACAATCTGAGGAACACCAAAGATGACAGGGAAGCCAGCAGAATCTAGGAGAGAGGCTGGGAACACGTTCTCCCTCACTGCCCTTAGAAGGAACCACCTTGGTTCTGACACCTTGGTTTCAGACTTCTAGCCTCCGGCACTGTGAGAATAAATTTCTATTATTTTAAGCCACCCAGTTGGTGGTATTTTCTTATGGCAAAACCCTAAGGCACTACTACAGCCTCTTTCTCCCTAGCCCATTAGGGTCAGTCGCGCTGTTCTCTTCTATACATGCCTTCAAGCCCTCTGCTTGAAGCAAAAGCCCCAGCGTCCACCCATGGCCAGCTCCTTCCTGTCCTTCAGGTCCCAGGTCAAACAGCACCTGGTCTCCTGATCTAAATAAGCACCCCATGCCTACTCCTGGGCACGCTACCCCTCTACTGAAGGACTCCCAACACAGTCCCCATTTTAGTTATTTTTTTCATAATACTCCCACTACCTGAAACAATCCGGTTAGTTTGTTTTTTTATTTGTTTACTGTCTGTCCCTCATCTGCTCCTGTTCTGTTCCCCACCCAGACAGTCAGGTAAAAGAGCAGGAAGTTTACCTTCTTCCACACAGAAATCCCAGCGCCTGTAAAATATCGTGGTACATAGTAGGCATTTAATAAATATTGATTGAACGAATGTGTAATCCAGATTCTAGTTACTCTGAGGTTTAATAGAAATTGGTGGGAGCCCCCCTCTCACATCTTGAGGAAATACCCAGGATCCTCCTTAGATTTCTATGATTTTCTAGGGATTCACATTCCATGGGACCCTTCGACTGAATCTCTGTCTCACCCACACCTTGTTTCCGTGGCTGGTGCCTTCTGTGTACTCTGCACCCACCCAGATGGGGCCATGTGGCCCCTTTCCTTGAGTTCCCTCTCAAGCCACTCTGCATGAATGTGTGTGTGTGTGCACCAGACTTTTCTGAAGCTTTGGAGTAACAGAGGGAGTTTACATCACAGAGAAACAGAACACCTAACATCAGACAGTAGACATTGATATTCTTTGTGAAATTATTTGGCCTCCTCACCCTTCAGAAAGTCTTCTCTGGATGTTTTTCTCCTGAGGCTCCCAAGCCACGCAGCTTTCTTCCCTACTCCCTTTACCCTCTCTCCTCTCCTCCCTTCACTGTTTTCCTCCAAGTCCTGCTTATGTGTGGTGCAGAGAAGTTGATCATTTTTGTTATTTTTCTTACATTATTCCAGCCCTTGACCCCAAGCCCCTTGATGTATATCATTTTCCTACACCAGATAGTTCTGTCTGGTAGTATGACTCTGGTGCCAGCTGGAAAAATTATTTTTAATTTTACTACATTTCAAACAATTATCTCCTTTTATTGCCACAATAACAACCTAATGGAATATATCCTACTAATATCTCCATTACTTATGAAGAGAACGAGAATGGTTAGAAATTTTAACTAATTTGATAAACATCAAACGACAGTGTTAAGACTTGAACCAAAATCCTGGGCTTGTAACATGAATAATGAATATTATATATGTATATAAAAATATAAACTTTATGCAATTATAATTACATACACACACATATGAATATATATATTTTAATAAACTCAAAATATGTATACAATTCATCCAAAATATAATTCAGTTTATCTCAATTGTTACTTCTTTTGTCTTTATAGAGTTATGTTAAAACAACCTCTTCAGGTTTTTTTGTTTGTTTGTTTGTTTTTGAGATGGAGTCTCACTCCGTTGCCCAGGCTGGAGTGCAGTGGTGTGATCTTGGCTCACTGCAACCTCTCCCAGTTCAAGTGTTTAGCCTCTGAGTAGCTGTAATCACAGACATGCACCAATATGCCTGGCTAATTTTTGTCTTTTTAGTAGAGATGAGATTTCACCATATTGTCCAGGCTGGTCTCAAACTGCTGACATCAAGTGATCTGCCCACCTCGGCCTCCCAATGTGCTGGGATTACAGGCATGAACCACCGCACCTGGCTGTCTTCACATATTTTTAAGGGACCTCGGAGACTCTAATTACATTATCCTGGTACCAAGATTGATGGGACCAGAAAGGCCTGAAGAATATAGGCTCTGGAATTAGACATACCTGGCTTGAATACATGTCTGGCCCTGGCACTGCATAGCTATATAAACTTGGGCAAGCCTCTTATCCCTGAGCCTCAGTTTCTGCATCTATAAAATGGGAATAATAGTAGTATCTGTATCATAGTGTTGTTTAGAGGATTAAATAATACTGCATGTAAGGTGCTGGAAGGTGTGTGGTAATATTTGTGAAATGGCACCCTATGCATATAACATACACAACCTTAGCTAGCAACTCTGAAATAAAAAGTGAAAAACCAGGCTGAGCGCGGCGGCTCACACCTGTAATCCCAGCACTTTGGGAGGCCGAGGTGGGGGGATTACGAGATCAGGAGTTCAAGACCAGCCTGACCAATATGGTGAAACCCTGTCTCTCCTAAAACAAATACAAAAATTAGCCAGGTATAGTGGCACACGCCTGTAGTCCCAGTTACTTGGAAGGCTGAGGCGCGAGAATCGCTTGAACACGGGAGGCGGTGAGCCAAGATTGAGCCTGGGTGACAGAGCAAGACTCCATCTCAAAAAAAAAAAAAAAAAAAAAAAAAAAAAAGTGAAAACCCTCCTTTAGTTTTGGCAAGAAAATACCCTTTTTTTTTTTTTTTTTGGAGACGGAGTCTCGCTCTGTGGCCCAGGCTGGCGTGCAGTGGCCGGATCTCAGCTCACTGCAAGCTCCGCCTCCCGGGTTTACGCCATTCTCCTGCCTCAGCCTCCCGAAGAATACATTTTTAAGAGAAGCAAATCAAGATCAAATTCAGAAAAGTTTGCTTTGCAGACTTGTATATAAAAAAAACACCTAGCCTCTCCCAAGTTATCAGTTTCTCTTATGAGCTACAGCTTCACAATGTTACTTAGCAAAAGCCTCAAATTTACTGGCCCTCAGTCACAGGCAGAGCCATCACAAGTGACACTTTGGGAATAGAAATTTCATTTAAAAGGGAGTAGGCTTTCATATTTTGGAATCGAGGTCACCAAGATACTGAAAATTATTTTTAATTTATATGAAATTTACTTATATTTTCATAGGAAAACTGCAATAATGGTATACACAATTCATAGTTTTATGAAGACGTGGGTTAGAAATTCTTATAGAGACTTAATCCTTCTTGCATTAAAAACTTTTTAAATATGTGAATCATGGAATTATTTATATTTTACTTTTTTTTGAGATGGAACCTCACACTGTTGCCTGGGCTGGAATGCAATGGTGCGATCTCAGCTCACTGCAACCTCGGCCTCCCAGGTTTAAGCAAATCTCTTGCCTCAGCCTCCCGAGTAGCTGGGATTACAGGCGCCCACCACCACGCCCGGCTAATTTTTTGTATTTTTAGTAGAGACTGGGTTTCACTATGTTGGCCAGGCTGGTCTCGAACTCCTGACCTTGTGATCCACACGCCTCGGCCTCCCAGAGTGCTGGGATTATAGGCATAAGCCACCACGCCCAGTCTATATTTTACTTTTTAATATCATATCCTGTACTAGAAATACCAATGTAAACATGTTACTTCCTGTGAAATGTAAAAAATACTTGGGAAATGATTTGATAGGAAATAAATGAGATCTGGGAGCTGAAAAATGTTTTAACAAATTCAGATTTTTTCAAGATATAATTGTGTTGAAGTCTGATTACCAACAACTTGTGGTGTTTAAAGTTAGTGGGTGAGAAGTTAAGCAGTCCCTAGGTTATCGACACATCTGAAATTAACCTTTCCTTAAAACCAGGATTTAGCAAAAATGACTGGTAAAGATCTCCTCCTAGTTTTCTGGTTCCCACTGTGGAGAACATGCCAAGAAACAACAGAGGGCAGGAAAATGGATGAGTCTGGGGCAGCCCTGGCACCGCGGGGGCGATGCATTGTTCATTCAGTACATGGGAAAGCAAGCATATGGTAGAAGGTACTTTATAAATCCGAAAGAAGTTTTTGTTATTTGTTACTATTATTTGTATTATAGTACCATGAATGAGTCTCTATTTCTCAGAGCAGATTTTTAAAAAGCAGGCTTAAACTCCAGTGAGTGTAAGTTAGGAGAAAACCAAGCATGGATTTTTTTTTTCTTTAAACATAAATGGTTGTTTAAACAATATGCAAGTTGACGGTAACCTCAGAAATATAATCTTTGAAAGTCTTCAAAAGGTGAGTCAGGGATGTCTGAACTGCATGCCTTGCTGAAGGACAGAGGCCAACTTTGCATGGTGTCAGGATCTTGTTTTGCTTAAAATCATGCAACTCTCTCAGAATCGAGCTATTTGCCTAGAATGCTAAAACGCTAGAAGAAAATGAAGCATCATTTTACATGTTTTATAGAAGAATCGTCATTTTGAAAGACGTGTTCAAAACCTGAATCATCCACTAACAGTGCTCAGGAGACCTTCTGTGGCAGTCAGCTGTACTTTCTGCACCAAGAGATGAAAATGTGCAGATATTGGAAAGCCCTGGCTCCTCATCTGCAATGAAGAAGATATACTGTACACAGACACCCATATACCACTGGAAATGGAGAGGATGTGTCATCCCTCAGCTCTGTATGTTTTCTTTAAAAATTCTTATTGTTTCATTAATTCAACAAGTATGTATTCATCAATGATCATATATAAGACTGAGTTAGGAACTGTAGGAAACACAAGGGAATTGGTTATGGACCCCTTTCTTCAACAGCTTAGAGCAGGGGTCCCCAATCCCTCGGCTGTGGATGGGTGCAGGTCTGTGGCCTGTTAGGAACTGGGGCTCACAGCAGGAGGTGAGCGGTGGGCAAGCGAGCAAAGCTTCATCTGTATTTACAGCTGCTCCCTATGGCTCGCATTACCGCCTGGGCTCTGCCTCCTGTCACATCAGCGGCGGCACCAGATTCTCATAGAAGCACGAACCCTATTGTAAAGTGTGCATACAGGGGTTCTAGATTGCACGCTCCTTACGATAATCGAGCACCCGATGATCTGCCACCGTCTCCCATTACCCCCAGATGGGACCGTCTAGTTGCAGAAAAACAAGCTCAGGAGTCTCACTGAGTCTACATTGTGGTGAGTTGTATAATTATTTCATTACATATTACAATGTAATAATGGAAATAAAATGCACAATAAATGTGATGCACTTGAATCATCCCCAAACCATCTCCCACTTCCTCATCTGTGGAAAGATTGTCTTGATGGAACTGGTCCCTGGGGCCAAAACGTTGGGGACTGCTGACCTAGAGTCTGGTCCAGGGTTTCTCAACCTCATACTGTTGTCATTTCTTTGTTGTGGGGGGTTCTGTGCATTGTAGGATCTTTAGCAGCAACCCTCGCCTCTACCTACCAGATGCCAGTAGTACCCCCGTCTTGAGTTGTAGCAACCAAAACCATCTTCAGACCTTACTAAATATTCCCTGGAGGACAAAAGTGTCTCTCTTTGACAACCACTGGTCTTTTACAAATGATAAAACATATGCACACTTAACACAAAGATAGCAAATGATGACTGACAAGAAAGAAATACAGATAAACAAACGCTATAGACATTCACAGGAGGCAATAATCACTTTCAGCTGAAGGCTTCCTGGACAAGGAAGTATTTACATTAGGGCTTGAGGAATTCCCAGGATTTAGAAATGCAATGAAGAGAAGGGCGTTCCAGGTGGAGGAAACAGCAGATACCAAGGAATTGAGGTACACATGGAGTAGTTAGAAGTTTTGTTGGAAATCGCATCAGATGGGCTCTTGGGGCAGATCCTGGAGGATCAGATCCTCTGATTAAGGAGGGTATATTCTGCAGTGATGGGGACACAGCACAGTGCCTTAGTTCTGACTGGGACAATCCCCTATGGGTAAACTGTGGGTAAGATGTATTGGAGGTGAGCGTAGATACTGAGAGCTTGATGACAGAGTTGTCATGGACAGTGGATTACAGAGAGAGTCTAAGGAGACGCTGTGAGTGTCAAGGCTGGGAGAATATGGACCTTAGAAACATTTCAAAGTAAACTCAAAAAGACTAGGAGTAAAAATGAAAGAGGAATCAAAAACGACCTATCTGTTTGAAGCTTGGAGGTATTATTAATAGAAATGGAAACTGTTGGAGAAAAGCAAAGTTAAGATTAGAGGGAGATAAATTCACCTGGGTCATGCTCAATTTGAGATGCCAGCAGGATATAATGGTGAATATATCCAGGTCATTGGAAAACCCATTTCTGAGGTTTGGGAGGGAGATCAGAGCAAGGGGAGGATTTTGGAACAATAGGCTGTCATGGCTGTTTCCTCCTCTCTCTGTCACTATTTCTTACTTTATTTTTCTAGCTCCTCTTTCTTTTCCTTCCTCTGAATCTGTTGTTGTTAATTGTTACTTCTCTTTCTCTATTATTCTTTGAATAATAGTAATAACAATAATAGCTGTCATTAGGTAAGCAACCATTACATTTCAGGCAAGGAATGGTTGTTTCCTGATGTCTTTTTCCTTCCTCCCACCAATGTGTTCCTTCAGCTCACCTCCAGCCAGCCCATCAGCCTCTTTTATTCCTAGAAAATACCTCACTTGTATTGCTAGTCTCATTTAACCTTTATGTAACTATCAGGTAAGGTCAAACTTATTATTTCCATTTTCAGATAAGAAAATAAAGGCCCAAATATATTAGACTGGTTCCCATGGACCTGACTGGTAGGTGACACAGACAATATTCACACACCGATCACACACAGATTATTCTCTTTTCCCTAGAACAGCTGTGGATAAATTACTGCCTGTGGGTCAAATCAGCCCCCCTCACCTGCTATTCTATAATAAGGGTTTTTACAGAAAAGAATCAAATAATAAATAATAATGTTTTGTGACATGGGAAAATTACATGAAATTCAAATTTGTGTCCATTAAAGAAGTTTTACTGGGATACAGTCACACTCATTTGTTTGCGTATTGGCTGTGGCTGCTCTTGCCCTACAATGGCAGGACTGACTAGATGTGACAGAAATTCTTTCTCACAAAACCAAAAATATGACCGGGTGCGGTGGCTCACGCCTGTAATTCCAGCACTTTGGGAGCCCGAGGCGGGCGGATCACGAGATCAGGAGATCGAGACCATCCTGGCTAACACGGTGAAACCCTGTCTCTACTAAAAATACAAAAAAATTAGCCGGGTGTGGTGGCGGGCGCCTGCAGACCCAGCTACTTGTGAGGCTGAGGCAGGAGAATGGTGTGAACCCGGGAGGCGGAGCTTGCAGTGAGCCGAGATCACGCCACTGCACTCCAACCTGGGTGACACAGCGAGACTCTGTCTCAAAAAAAAAACAAAAAACAAAAACAAACAAACAAAAAAACACCCAAAAATATTTACTCTCTGGTCCTCTGCAGAAAAAGTTCGCCATTCCCTGCTGTGTGCTCCTTCTGGGCACATCATTGAATCTACGGATTCATCTATCGCTTCTGTGCACAAACTCATGCTGGAATAAAACAGAAGAAAGAGGGGAAATGGCACCCTCCCCCACACCAAGTTATTATAGTCCCACCAACAAAATCCCAACAACTCAGACAGGGAACACATTACACCTGTCAAAAAAAGTGGCAGAATCTGAAGCATGGTAGTCAATGGAACCGGCCACAATCATTGTGACACACAATTTATCAGTGTGTCTTTTTCTTTTCCTGAGGTAGTGAAAACACCATAGATATTTTTCAAGATGCAAAATAAAAACCGATAAAATCTATGATGACTGAGAAGAGAAAATAAATCTTATTTCAATAAAGCTGGAGGGATTCGCAGATGCCTTGAGTGCCCCCATACTCAAAGCACAGTGTGCGGTATGAACTCAATAAATATTTGCTGAAAAATGAATGTATGAAAGCAGAAAGGAGGGGATAACCCAATACAAAAATCAGCATAAGGGAAAAGAATATTTAGGGGGTAAAACCCTGTATCAAACCATTCTTGCATTGCTATAAAGATTGAGATTGAGTAACTTATAAAGAAAAGAGGCTTAATTGGCTCACAGTTCTGCAGGCTGCATAGAAAGCATGGTGCCAACATCTGCTTGGCTTCTAGGGGAGCCTCAGGAAGCCTACAGTCATGGGGAAGGTGAAGCAGGAGCAGGCACTTCATATGGCAAAAGCAGGAGAGAGGGGGAGAGAGAGAGAGAGGAGTGTAGGGAGGTAAGTGCCACACCCTTTAAATGACCAGATCTCATGAGAACTCACTATCATAAGACAACACCACACTGTGAGGGATCCACCCCAGTAATCCAAACACCTTCTACAAGGCTCCAACTCCAACACTGAGAATTACATTTTTTTTCTTTTTTTTTTGAGACAGAGTCTCGCCCTGTCGCCCAGGCTGGAGTGCAGTGGCTCAATGTCGGCTCACTGCAAGCTCCGCCTCCCAGGTTCAAGAGGGAATGACATTTTAACATGAGATTTGGGGGTGGTGACAAATACCCAAACTGCATCAAACCCTATACCTGAGACCTTCCTTTTCTAAGAATAAAGAAGGTCAGTGAGCTGGAGATAAACCAAAGGTACATGTTGGTGGAGAGGAGGGAGAAGGACAGGCAGGCAGGGGGCAATGACAAGCTCCAATATTCCAAGAAGAACACTCATGTTTCAGAGTTTTTTAAAGCTTGCCTCCCAGGTGCTGAGCTTGCCTCTGAGTGCAGCTTCTAATTTTCCATTTATTTTTCCTTCTTTCATCTTCCTTCACAGAAGAGAATTTGTTCACATTTTTTTTGCAAATGAGATGACAGAATGCAATGCATATTCCAATGGCATACTTGAAGAGTTTTAGATCCTCTCTAGTTTTAGAATCATGTGTAAGCTGTTTTAGGGCCTATACATATTTGCTTCAGAAATGTATCATAAACATTAATTGATAGTTTTCTACTTCATTATTGCTTTTGGAGAATTTGCTGCCCAGTTTAATAACCGAAATTTTCTAATATAATTACTTAGTTATGGTTAATTTTCTTAAACAAAATTTTAATCTTTTGGCAGGATTCACTTTTAAAAAAAGAGATAATCAATTCATTGCCATGTTCTTAAAGATTGGGTGCCCAGCCAGCCTTTGTGAGGCAGAACAGACTGGAATCTTTTCCACCTGTACATCTTGACAAAGTTTTCCTCAAGTATATCTTCTTTCCTTCTTCTAAATCTATTATCTTTCTTTTCCTATGGCCCTTCTCTGTCTGTTTCTCTTTACAGTGTTTTCTTTATGTCCTTAATGCAGGGACAATGCTACTCATCTCTACATCCTTCACATAGTAGTTGCTCAATAAATGCTTGATATAGTGATGCATGCTTTTGTTCTCCCTTTTTGTCCTCTTTCATCCATCTCCTTCCTCACACTCCTCCTGTTTTGCTCAGAGGGAATAATATACACTTACTAAGTCATAACCTTAGTCCCTTATATGATTCTGCTTTGCAGAAGAACTTTGTGCCCATCTGGTACCCATCTGGTTAGTGTCATCTTTTGGTCACACCAATCTTTACCCTGAGGATATTCAACTTCCCTAGTTTCTAGCCCTAACCCAACACTTCCCAAAGTATGTTCTGTGGAACACATTAATGAATATTAATTTGTCTAATGTAAAAATTAATTCATGATCAAATTAGAGAAATATGTTGTAAAACATTCACATTGTTTGAAGTGAGATTTTTCAAGGCTTTCAATAGGCGAATGAGCAATGAGAATCTTTAAGAGCAGGGATAGAATGCAGTACTTTTTAAATGTCTGACCAAAGAATGTCTCTCCCTCTTCCCCCAACCCAGAACTTCTCAACGGATACAATTTGCAAAATGCAAAATGTTTATCCTCCTCACTTAGGATACAGACATCTGCTGGACTAAGTTTATCCCCTGCCAGGAAAAGGGACTGAAATTGACATTGAAATTCAATAAGGGAATTAATATTTACCGAGAATCTCTTCCATTGCAGACACTATGCTAGGGACTTTGATAATATTAATAAGAATAATTGTAACAACAAAAATATACATTGACATATTTTTCTCATTTAGTATATATCCTTCTATTAATACTATGAGGCTGATATTATTGTCATTTTATAGATAGTGAAACAGTAGCTCAGTTGGTTAACCTAGCCATGGTCAACTAGCAAGTAGGTGGCAGACCCAGCATTCCAGCCTACATTTGTTTGAATCTAAAGTCAGAACACTTTTCTTTCCACTTAGCTGCTTGAACAACTGTGGCAACCATCAGCGAACCTAAAATAGGCACAAACACACTTTTTTTTAAATTAAAATTTATTTATTTTAGAGATAGAGTTTCACTTTGTTGCCCGGGCTAGAGTGCAGTGGCTCGATTATAGTTCACTCTAACCTTGAACTCCTGTGCGCAACTGATCTTCTCACCTCAGCCTTCTGAATAACTGGGACTACAGGTATGTCCCACCATGCCCAGCTAATTTTTAAAAGTTTTTGTAGAGACGGGGGGCATGGGAAGGCAGAGGGTGGAGCTGGCTATGTTACCCAGGCTGGTCTTGAACTCTGGCCTCAAGTGATCCTCCCATCTCCATCTCCCAAAGCACTGAGATTACAGGCATGAGCCACCACATCTGGCAAAAAACATGATATTTAAAAAGTTTTAGATGAATTTTACATAAGGAATTAAGAGAACCAGGCAAGACTACTGGGTATCATTGTGCAGACTGTACACTGCACCATTCAAGGGGAAGCCATGTGACTGGCACCCCCTAAAATAAAGTGCTGTCTTCAACGTCAGCAGCCATATGTGCAGCTCTGGATCAGGAACAGATTGGGAAAGGTAGTCAGGTGCCACAGTACTTTGAGTTTTCAGATGCAAATATAAATTTTGAGCAAGAAATTAGGACAGAATGGTAACCAGTTTTAGGAAAATAATATATGTAAAAACTTACCTCGAAACAGGTAATCAAAACTTGCACATAGTACAGTAATGGCAAGAGAGGACTGATACATCCTGATAAACCAACAGTTTGGAGTAACTTTTTATTACGTTCATAATGATTATGTTCCTAATATCTTTGGGTTCACTCTCTTCCTTTTTTTTCTTTTTCCTTTTTCCTTTTTACCATCTTCTGTCTTTTCTAGATGTTTCATTTGAGCTGCTATGCTCCCCATTGGTGGCTGAGCCAGTCCTGACCAGGGCAGGAAGGGTGATCAGTAGCCTCACACATAGCAGCTGGTAGAGTCTGAAGGTCACATTTTGGCCTTCCACCCAGTGTCCAATGTGCCGGGGATTAGCCTCTGAATCACAGCCTTTCCCTTCTCCTGCCATGTTGGCCCAGCCATACAAGAGGCTTTCTCTGCCCAGCACACAAGTTCCTTGCTGTGACTGGTATTCTGCTGTGAAAACCAGATTACTTATTAGATTTTATCTTCAGTGAACCTTTGCCTAACTTCTGCATAGGACTGGAATATGATCTGCATATCTTTCATTACTGGCCAAGGTTTTCATTGTGCATATTGGAAATCATACAGACTTTGGTGTCAGATACTCAGAGGAACTCAGTCCAGCCTTATCAATTACTATCTATGTCACCTAAGACAAATTGCTCAACTTTGCTGGACTTTACCCTTCTCGTCTATGAAAGGGCATATTAAGGAATGGCTCACGTGAAGGATATCATCTATATAGGTTTTGATTACTCCTTCCTTGTTTTTCTGAGGAAGTCCCATGAAGTAGATATTGGTTAGAATGTTTTCAGTTGCAGGGAAATGATGATTCAATTCAAAGTAATTTAAACAGAGAGGATATTTCTTGGCTCACACAAAACAAAATCCAGAGGTAGGACAGCCACAAATCTTGTTGATCCTCCTGTTTAATTATGTCATCAATAAACAAGGGTCCTTCTGTCTCTCCACACAATAATCCACAAGGAAGACTTTATCCTAAGGTAAATGCTCTACTTAGTAGTATGGTGGCTTTGAGTAACAATCAGTATCATGTGCTTCTCTGTTCACTTCTGGAGGGAAAAATCAATATTTCTCACTGATCTTTGGAGCCCAAGTTGTTCCTGTTCATTTCCTTGGACCAATTTAAGTCATATGTTCTTCTTGAGTCAATAATTTTAGTAGGGAAAGGCTAGATGCTGACTGGTCTAAGTTCCCGAACCACCACTGGTTAATGAATCACCATGATTGACTAAGACCAGTAAAAACCAGTCCTAACTTTATTGCAGGTATCTAATGTGGAAGGGGTGGGGCGAATGTTGAAGAATCAGACTGTACAGGGTGAAATGCTCGAGCTTTGGTTTATATCCCTACTTGGCAAGTACCAATGGGGTTACAATTTCTGAACTGCAATTTATCCATCTAGAAATGGGGGATAAAAATAGTACCTCTCTCACTGGGTAGCTTCACAAGATTTGTGACACCCTTAGCCCAGAGCCTGGCAAATTGTTTACACATTCTAGGTGTTAGTCTTTCTTGATATGCCTAGAAATGTGGTGCCACTTGCTATATTTGGTTGTTACTCGATTCCTGATTTCTACCATGGACTCCTCTGTATCAGGGTTTCTGAATTCTGTCTGAACATTTCATGCCCTCTCTACATTGTACCTCTGACAGTTCGGCTGCTCAGGAAGGATTGACTGGATTAGTCCCTTCTCTCTTTCAGTACTGCCCCATCAAATCTAGACTTAAAACTCTTAAGTCCTCCCCAGTGACACAGGGTATTGAGGTCCCAGCTTGCTTTGTGCCAGAGTGTGATCATTGGTTTTGAGTATCAACTTGGCCAGATTAAGAGGCACCCAGATAGCTGGCAAAACATTATTTATTCTCACTACTTCAGTAGGCACTAAACTTGTTCCTCTTATGGAACAAAGCTTCTTTGCTTTGATAGCAAAGCCAGTTGACTTGGAGTTTGATTAGAATGATTGGGCTACCTCAGGTGTGAGGATGCTTGCAGAGGTTGGCATGTAAGTCAGTGGACTGAGTGGAGAATATCCACCTTCAATGTGTGTAGGCACTCTCCAATTTGCTGAGGGCCTAGATGGAACAAAATAGGAGAGGAAGGATGACTTCTTGCTCTCTCTTCTAGAGCCAGGATGCCCATCTTCTCCTGCCCATGGAGGTTAGACCCCAGATTCTCCCATCTTTGGACCCCAGCACTCACACCAGTGGACCCTTGGGCTCTTGGACCTTTGGCCTTGAACTGAGATTTACACCATTGTCTTCCTTGCTTCTAAAGCCTTCAGACTTGGACTGAGCATGCTGCCGGCTTCCCTCGTTCTTCAGCTCACCGACAGTCTATCGTGGGACTTCTCAGCCTCCATAATCAAGTGAACTAATTCCCCTAATAAATTCATTTTCCTCTCTGTCTCTGTCTCTGTCTCCACACACACACACAGACACACACACACACATATATATATGTATGAATATATATATATATCCTATTGGTTCTGTGTCTGTGGCAAACCCTGACTAAATCACAGAGCAAACTCATATTTTGATAATTTTCTTGGTAAGCAAGAAATGATAAGTAATGATCACGAACAACTAACCTGGCTACCAGGGACCTCTATCTATGCCAGCACTAAATGTCTCCTATTGTTCTCATTGCTAAGATGCCTACTACCCACAAGTGCATATTTGCCTGTGACACCTGCTTTTAGGCTAGACCTACTGTATTCATATCCGAAACAGTATCATTATTGCATTGCTTAGAGTCTTGTTTCTTCTTGGAGATAGTGTTGTCAAATATTACACATCCTCACCTGTTTTTAAATTCCCATGGGTTGTACCACTTCTTAAATAGGGTCTTCCTCTTTTGCTGTGTCACTGTTATATTGAAATATCAAACATATTTGATATTATTTTTTCCATTTACTTTCTTTGATAGCATGCACATTTTTTTAGTCTAGCCAGTTATGTTCTGAAAGATGTAGTGAATTCCACAGGTTTGTTATGTTCTCGTATTTTACTTTCTAATCCTTTGTTTCTCTTTCTTGGTCCTCCCCATGGTCGCTTGGAAGTGACATACAATTGCAGCCCTTTAAAAAAGTAGGCTATGCTTGTGGTGGTGAATAGCTCATGACAATAGCTGTTGGCTGTCCAAACCAATCTAAAAGGATATGGTGTCTAGTCTGTTGTGAAAGTCCAGGGAGACCCAAAGGCTACAGTGGCAGTTTCAAGCTGGCATGTGGATAGGAGTAAAGGTTACTAACAGTTGGTAGCTGGAGTTAGAAGCAAATATTTTCATTTTCAAAACAGCAGACACAGCACCAGGCACCTAACGGCAGTGTATCACATTGCAGTGAGGGAAACCTGAGCTCAGTGCTAGGCTTTGGCATCACACAAGAGGAGTGGCAAGCTGTCCACAAAGGCAGCATTTGGGAGGGCAACCCTCTCCTCGCTGGGCCACGATCACAGATGTGCACTGCTGGTGGAGATCCTGCTGGCTAGGATATAGGTCCGGGCGGGAAGTGGTGTCCTGAGGGCCCAGCCTTAGGACACTTACCCAGCCATAGGGCTGGGCTTTAGCCACAGATTATATACAGAAATGGCACCAGACAAATCTTGAAAAGAGAATGTCCCTCCCCTCGTTCCCAGAATTTTGTCTTAAAGAGTAACACATCCTACTTGTACATATGAAGGAGAGATACCAAAATCTAGGCAACAGTTACTGCTGAATTATCAGAAGACCAAAGAGAGGGGGGGTTTTACTCACCTTAATCTATTGGCGTTACTTTTCCCACTTTATACTGACTTGCGTGCAGCTGCCCCCAGGAAGCATGATGGCCACCTAGAGTCCAGTGTTGTTGAAAAGAATCACAGCTGCGTACTTTGATATAGACAAGAGAGAGTTGAGTACAGTTAGGGCAGCCGTGTGCATGCAGTGCATCTGCACACATGGGAGACACACTTCTCAAAAGGAGACAGTGTAGACAACACAGCCCTCTTGTGATGAGAGCAGCATGGCCTTTTTGCTTGACTTTGAGGCTGTGCCGTAAGGGTGCTTCTCTTTCCAAGCCTATTGGAATCTATAAACTTTCTGGGACCTTGGTCCTTGGCATTTCTGCCTGGGGGTTTTGCTTAGAGGATTCTGCTGCTTATCTTGCTCACTCCTGATGGCTCACAGTCTTTCTTCCGCTTACTTTTGCATCAGGGCTCAGCTTCTGAGACTCCTTCTCCCCTCCAGCCACTGCAGAAGTTATAAGCCCTCAGGAGAGAGCAGAAAGATTAAAGGGATGAGCCTCTGAAATTGTACGAATCTGGGGCTTTGGGGAGCCAAGCTTGATTTACATGGGAGCTTTGCTGGAATCATTTCCCACTGACATTCAGGAGGCTGTGGGAGGCTTCCACTGCCCTCTTCCTTTTCAAGGTAGCTATTTCAGAAAGTTAATGAACCTAGGATAGTTCCCTCCTTTGGAGCTTGAGAGAGGCCCCGAATTTGTCTTTTTAGAATGACCCATATCCTGGAAAATGGGGAAGACACATCCTCATCTTCATTCTCTTTTATCTTAGTAGGCTCATTTTTTTCTTCAACTCACTTGATAATAATTTAACTCCCCTCTTTTAGATTTATTAATGCACATATTAATTGCTTGTTTTGTACAAATTGCTATGTTAGGGACTCTGAAGAATATAAAGAAGTAGAAAACTCAGTCTTTGACCTCAAGGAATTTGCAATCTTAATGTGATTATAAAACTTGAAATGATAACGGACACATGCGAGACTATGCTAAGTCTCAGATGACTGGAATAGGTGGTAAATGCCGTGAGAATTTCGGCACATATTTCCTTTTCTCTCATCTCTGTCTTTAGAGTTAAGTAGCGTGAATCTGAATCTTGAGTTCACCAACACTCCTGTGTGGCCTTGGACAAGTCACTTGTCCTTTCTAAGCCTCAGTTTTTCATCTGCAAAAGGGGAAGAGATAATACAAGCTTCTCAGGAGTTGACTGAGTTAAATAAATTAATGTATAAAAAGCATTTAACACCTTGCCTTGCACATACGAGTGCTCAATAAAAACTGTTGTTATTGTTAGATACCTAGCAGTTTTATTGACTCCTCAATGCTATGAGTAGGCATATGAGAGAAAGGTCACAAACACAGACTGCATGGCTAATATAACATTTTCAGACTTTTCAATCATGTCTGCCTCTATGGAGCTGCGACAATATTTAAACTCTCAGTATCCCTTACTTTTCACTCTCTCCATGGTTTAATCACTAAAATGAATATGCAGTGATTAAATAAGTTGACCCAAGGCTTTACCAAATGAAGTGGCCCAGACCCTGGACAGCTGTCGACAAGGATAGAGTCAGAGGGGAGGGGCAGCATTCCTAATACAGGAAAGATATTTCATGAAGCCAGCACCAATCCCTGCATTCGTGGAGGATGCTGGGAGAGAAGGAACATACAGGAGTTCCTAAGTCTTATTTTAACCTGTCGCCATGTTACATTTCTGTCCCTTAATTTAGTAGAAAATCCTTTTTTTTTTCTTTTTGTGACAGAGTCTTGCTCTGTTGCCCAGGCTGGAGTGCAGTGGCACGATCTTGGCTCACTGCAACCTCTACCTCCCAGGTTCAAGCGATTTTTCTGCCTCAGCCTCCTTAGTAGCTGGGATTACAGGTGTGCACCACCACACTTGGCTAATTTTTGTATTTTTAGTAGAGATGTTGGCCAGGCTGGTCTTGAACTCCTGACCTCAGGTGATCCACCTGTCTCAGCCTCCCAAAGTGCTGGGATTACAGGCATGAGCCACCACGCCTTACTAAAAATCTTTTTATCATAATACTTGTAAGTACTGGTGCCCCAGGAATAGGGCCTGTGAGGACACACATTATGAATGCTAACAGACATAGAAGTAAAACTCTCCCTTCCTAGGCTTTAAAACATCCCTAAAACTCACCACTACTGTCTTGCTCAGTGCGGGCTTGGTAACTAACAGCTTCATGGGAAGATTTCCTTTTGCCTTTGAAAAGTGCTCTCCCAGTGGCTTTGGGAAATAGTCGATTCCTCTCCCACAGGCCAGCGGTTCCCTTTTCCCACAGGAAGCCCGCAGAAGCAGTAGATGGGAAGCCAGGGAGGTTTTGAAAGCTGATTCTGTTTGCGCTTTACCCATCACTCCCTTTGAAGGTACTGTGGAACAGAGAGCCCATAGCAGAGGTTCTAACAACTCTCCAGTTAGTTTTAAAAATGATTCAGCCTGTGAAATTGTTTCCAGGCCACAGGGCTTTTCCGAGCTCTTCCCAAACTGTGAGCTCAAAGCAAGGACAGCAAAGGACAGAGCTCAGATAACGCTCCCAGTCCATTTCTGGGAATGTGCTGTCTCCCCTTAGGCAGAACAGTTTACTCGGAACCTGTACTGCTCTTCAGGGCTGGTTTATTAGCATGTACCCTAAGGCCTTTCATCTGGCAGCCAGAAGGGCATTTAGTATCAATCCAGGATCTCCCAGTTAGTTGTTTAGTTTGATATCCAAATGAACTTCTAGCCAGCCAGAAATATGGGGATCCAAGGATACAACCAAAAGATGTTTCTGTATCATTAAACTGGTGACCCAGTAACAAACCACACCATCCAAAGAAGGTGAGTGTGTGTGTGTGTGTGTGCATACACAGAATTATATAAATTTCACATGAATAGCACAATGACACTGTATTTTGGGGGGCTTCAAGGTATTCAATTATTTAATGCTGATGTATAAATCATCTCACAACTTTTGTAACCTTGATTTGGCATTCTTCATACACACACAACACACACACACACACACACACACACACATATATATGTATAGTATACTTGCAGCCTAGAAACTGAGAGTGACCTAGGACTGCTTTTTATGTTTAAGAGGCCTGGTTATGCAGCAAAAATTGCAGCAAGTCTTAGTTATGCTGACAATAAACTAAGAATACAGGGTACCCGATATGGCAAGTACAAGGGTATTTATGGCAACACGAAGCCAAATTAATCAAAATGGGAACTGTTTTGGAAATCTAGATGGAACATTGTCATAAATATAGATGTTTGGAACTTTCTTCTGGAAAGTGAAGCTCACTCTAACACCAGGGAGAGTTCTCATCATCCCCCTTTCCCTCAGCATTGGCAGGTCATTTTAATCTCTTAAAAATCATGTCATTTTGCATTCATCCATTTCTCATTTCACAGCTCCTACTATGCACCAGATACAGTGGATGTAAAAGCTACTTGTACGTTGTTTGGCTCTATTAAACATTAATGATTATGATTAAGAGTTTAGTACAGACTGCATTCAATGACAGCTACAGTATGGAGTTCTGCAAATCTCAGAGACTAGACCTACTAGTAACTTGAAATCGGGAGTGTCAATATTCTTATGTGAACCTAATCAAACATGGACAGGGAGGACTGCATCCCTGAGTTGAGGACTGCAGTGTTTGCTACTTAAGTGCACGGGGCTGAGCGTTTGGCTCTGAGAGGTGTTTTGGAAATATTTGAATTGGCCTAAATTCTCACCTATGAGGCAAGACTGTGCACTCTTGATGTAGACTGTTTGCTGTGGTTGCAGTTGCCGACCCTGCTCCTCTCACTTTAACAGATATGCTTGGAGAGGCTGTTCTCCCCTTCTGTGTGTGCCAAAGGGACACCTTCAGCAGCAAAGAGTTGGAAAGCAAGTGTGTGTGTCTGGGGTGAAGGGAGAATGAGGTGGGGAAGTGACCCTACTTCTCTGATCGAGATTCCAGGGAGGAGATAAAATGCCCTTTAATAAAACAAGAAATTAGCCATTAGGTCTACAAAGATGCATTTCACCAAAGGAGGAACTTCTCTTTGTTCAGGGGAAATACTTTTTTTTTTTTTTTTTAAAAAAGGTCCTGATTCCAGTTGTTGCTCAAGTCATTTCCTAATTATGACTGACTGTGGTATAGACCTCTGTGAATCCCCTGACGTGCTCAGTGAACCGAAACCCAACTTTTAAGAAGATTTGAGATCAAAAGTATAACTTTATTAAGTCAACTTAAGATTCCATGTTCTGGAAAAAGGCACATTGAGTCTGTGGATAAGAAATAATAATTACATACCTGGAGGACCAAAAGGAGAAGAAAAGGGGACTGGTAGATTTATCCCATTACAGATGCAGTGTCTTCTAGCTAATCTTCATATTTCTTTTCTTATTTGGTCTGCTCTGCCTTCCATGGGGTTATTCACCAAAGAGTGAATTGTGTCATTCTCTGGGTCTTATGAAAACTAGAAATAGAAAACCTAATCCTAAATTCTTCCCTTTGAAGAAAACACCTTGCTGAAAGGCTTCTCAGGAGATGCAGAGAGCTGTGGTTTTGAGTCTGTGTGTCAGAGCCATTTCCCTTCTCCCTCCCACTCTCTAGCCTCCAAGCTTCTATGGTGATATTTCCTCTTCACAGTGATCAACAGGAATAATAATAATGATAATAATAATAATAATAACAATCATGGCAATGTTAACAGAAGAAGCAAACAGTAATAACTCAGGGCTAAAGAAGCCTTCGTACTAAATAATTTTAAATCTACAGAACAACTTCAGCTTTACCTCCTGAGATGCTATCTTGTAGCAGGACATTTTTTTTTTTCTTTTTTAATTTTGCATGGTGTAAAGTTACTAATTATGGAACTTGAGAATTAGATATGTTTCCAGTTTCCATTATCATCCTACAGAGAAACAGAACATTGAATTCTAGTGCCCAATGTATCATTTAGAGTGCGACATCAGTTCTTCAAAGAAAACCATTATTTCTTGGGTTGGGGAAGAAGCAGTGAAAATCACAGTTTACATGAACCATCTGATCACTGTCTAGGTTAACATGGGTCATTCTCTACCTTTGCTGAGTTCACTTAGGAAAAAGAAAAGAAAAAGAAAATGGGTTTTCTCCTGGTTTTGTTATTGCTGTGATGTTCCTTTCTTTGCCATGCTAATGGCTTCCTGCGTGCATGTGTGTGTGTGTGTGTGTGTGTGTGTGTCTATTAATTCACTCATTTGCACTTTGTGTCTGTAGCATGCTTGTCTAATCTGTGTCTACCTCAAGGACCTTAGGGCCAAGGCTATCACCTGTAGCTCTACGGACAGTGCCCTGCACAACCCGACTGTTACAGGCAGTGAATCCTTGAATGAAAGTCTGTACACTGCCAAGTTTAATACAGTCTCTAACATAAAAGAAAAAAAAGCCATCCTCTTTCTCTTGTGCAAGGAAATGGGTTAGGTTATGCAAGAACAAAATTCTTAGATAAGATGGAAGGGGTCGATTGAGGAAGTGGTGTTGTTTTTATCTTTGGTGGTCAGTGGGATTTTAACAAAGAATCAAAGGTAGTGCTGCCTGGCCTTAGGTGGATGAGGTAGTTTTACAGCCTGAGCGCAGGCCAGGGAGTATCCAAAGACCTCAAGGCAGCTAGGGAGTACTGGAGCCTGAGCAGGACGTGATCCTGCCTATCCTGGGTCACCCTAGCTATACTTTTCTCTTTGGTTGGAAACCCTTTGGTTCTAGCAATGCTACCGCCATCTCTCAGAGTGAGTGTAGCCAGGGGAACCAAAGAAACTCAACCTCTTCATCTGCTTTGCATTTTCTGCATTTACGGTTTTCCCACACTTAATATCTTGAATCATGCAACCTTATGCATTCTGCTAGAACTTTCAGGTAGTAGCAGAGCTTCTAATTTGATTTTATTTTAATTGTTTTGGGGGTTGTGCCCAGAGATGGGCATTTTTATAAGGCTCTCAGTTGAGCTTACCATTTCTTGAGAGTTGAGAAAGGCTAGGATGAAGCCAGTCAGTGAGCTAGGGTTTAAATGCAGACTGCCAGGCTGGGGCTCTTGACTATCTACCTGCCCATTCTGCATTCTTGCCCATTCTGTATTACCAGTGCACTCCTTCCAGCCCTTTATTCATCCCAATTCTTTACAAAACTCCATTGGACATCCTTCAGTATGGCCACCCTTAAAGTTGGAGACCCTTCTTGGCAACTAGAACAATATGTATGGGAAGGGGCAGATTGTTTGGCTGGGCTAATTGCCTTCATATGACCTAGTGCTGCTTCTTATGGGACACGCAAGCCAGTCTGTCCCCTCCCCAGGACCTCCATTTCAGTGGGTGCTATCGGACCAATCCTTGCCTTTAAGAGTATTGTGAGGTCTGTACCTATACTTAGGATGATTCAAACATTGTCCGAATGCAATCCAAATGTCTTTATGGAATGCTAGATTCCAACTATGCATCGAAGCTGGCAGAGGAACTGTTGGCAGCTTGTCGCTCAATCTGGACTTATAGGAAAAATTATCAGAGAATGCAGTTTTGCTAGTGAGATGAGCAACAGCAGAAACTGTACTAAGTGCAGCAATTTGAAGGTTGGGGATTAGTAGGTCTGTGTCTTTTGACCAGACTGCTGTAGTTTAATAACTGAGAAGCATACGCTGGGTTATGTATTGAGATTCATGTATGCTTCTCATACGTGAATTCATGTGTGAGAAATCCTGCTATGGTTTGAATGTCCCCTCCAAAACTCATGTTGAAACTTTATCTGCAATGTGGCAGTGTTGAGGGATGGGGCCTTTAAGAGGTGTTTAGGTCATGAGGGCTCTGCCCTCATAAATAGATTAATCTATTCATAGATCCTTGGATGAATGGGTTAAAGGATTAATGAATTATCACAGGTGTGGAACGGCTGGCTTCGTAAGAGGAAGTGAAACCCGAGCCGGCGCGCTGAGCACCCTTGCTCTGTGGTTCCCTGTGCTGCTGGGGATGCTGCAGAGGCCCCACCAGCAAGTCCCCATCTCACCAGACGTGTCCCTGTGACCTTGGACTTCTCAGCCTGCATTACTGTAAGAAGTCAATTTTTTTTTTTTTTTACATAAACTACCCAGTTTTAGGCATTCTGTTATAAGCAATGGAACATGGACTAAGATCCCAACAGATCAGAACATGTATGATCAGTGCCGGGAGGCTCCAGAGGCCTTTGCTTTAGCGCGGTGCCATGAATGGCTGTCTGTGGCCTTCCACTGGCTCCACTCCATCTGCATGCTCTGTCACAGATCATGAAATCAGACAGGCCCAGAGACTGCTTTCCCCTCCTCACAAATGTTTAATAAAACTCTTTGAACAACAGAGCTGGGCATCTCTGAAGCCTGAAATTAAAGCGATGAGATAGAAGATTACTCACTTGTCAGTCTGCACCAAACTCGGTATCACCAATACAAATTCCAGGGGAGTTTCAAAAAATCTGCCGACAATTTGAGGCTCTGCATCTGGAGTCTTTTCTTTTTTCTTCTCATAGGAAGAAAACACAGCACTGAGGAAGAGAAAAGAGACACTTCATTCTCTGCCACGAACAACACGTGAATCAAGCCCTGAAACAGGTTTTCACAAAAAAGTAATTTTTGGAGAGAAATGCCTTTGAATAAGTAAGTGTCCTGGATTCAGACTTCCCGAGACAAAACGTCATCACAGCTGTTTGGTCAACATCATTCATCCACGTGCCTTTCAGGAGAAACCACCACTGCAGGTTTCCAGCCTTGCTGGGTTCCCCTGTTCGCGTGAACCTTGATGCCCACTGTCTATCTGGCGCTGTTGAACAAGCACATGGAACACCTGGCCTCATGGAGCTGGTATTCCAGGTGCAAGAGCAACAATCCACAAACACACAAGCACTGTCAATGTAATGTTAGGTGGTGCCAAGTGCCTGGTGAAAACAGTGAAACACATCATGGGACAGTGGATTATGGTGGAGGACCAAGGATGGGAGAGGGTGAAATATTTTAGATAGAGTTGTTCAGGAAAGGCCTCTCAGTTCCAGGTTATAAATTAAGTATCTATGTATGCTGGCCCTTTCTACAAAGCAAAAATCCTGCCATTAATTCTGCAAATAAAATTATTCAGTTTTCAAAAAAAGAAAATTTACTAGCCCTAGCTGAAATTTAAGAAAGAATTTATAGTTCTCTCTTTTCCTCACCCCCGACCCTTTCTTTCCTTCTTTCCTCTCTCCTCGTCTTCCCGTTTCTCCTCTTCTATCTCTCTTTTGTCTACGTACCAGTCTCTTGTCTTGACTAGCTTCTTAAAGCTGGGGGAAAACAAATGCACAATGCCCCTATTCCTTTATAAATGATTCTTTGGGAAATATTTGTAGAGTCCTAAACTCTTTTAATGAGAAAAGAGAAAGTAAGAAACCCATCAGGCAGGCAGTTAGGGTGAGTCCCTGGTAAAAATTCCTTCAAACAAAGAACAGCCTGAAAATCAAACTGCAGGCCCCAGATAAGAAAGAGCCTGCATCCTTGAATGGAGATGCTTACTCGGTGAACCCAGATGAACAAATTCTACCCTTATTTGGACACATTTCTCTCTCCTTGGCATGCCATAGTCACTTATTTTCACCTATTTGTCTCTTACTTTTCACCTATTTTACATATGCCTACCTTTCTGTAATTGGCTGTGGGCTAAGTCTTCATTTACATAGGTTGAGTCATCACTTCAGCCTCTGATTGGTCCCAGGATAAGGTCCCAAGCCAAGCCTTCACCTCTGCCTCCAACTGGCTCTTTACACTATGATACCTCTTTCTAAGTGGTGCTTTCTCCAAAACAGCCTGCAGACCAGTCAGCACACTCCTCCCCTTCCCAGTCCGTTCATACCCTGGACTCAACCTCATAGTTGGCAGCCCTCTTTTGGGCCCTCTCTCCTTGGTGGAGAGTTTTCTTCTTCTGCTTATTAAACATTCATTCCAGCCTCACCCTTTGTGTCCATGCTCCTTAATTTTCTTGGTCATGAGGCAAAGAACCTTGGTGTACCTCAAACAACAAGAGACTGCTACATTGCGGTGCATTGGCAAGACTATAACATTAACACTACTCAGAAAACTTGCTACAACTAACTTCTGCTGTTTTGTTTTATCTTTCTGGGTTCCTAGTAATGTAAATTTTATAATGGGTATCTGGAGCTCTGGCCCAGACTTCTGTCATGCCTATAGAAAGAACATGGACCCCTGCTGAAAACAACGAAAAAACAACAAACTGCCAATCCAAGTTCTGTACTAATGTCACATTATTTTCCACATGAAGGCATTGCATTTAAGTAAGGTACCAATGGTATACTGTAGCCATTTGCCTTAGAATACAATTGTTGTCTTTTCTTGTGTGTGACAAGGTATTTAGGACTATATAAGTCAGTGTTCTGGCAGAAAAAAACAGTTCAACTCCAGAGGTCTGAGTGAAGCAAACGTTAAGAGGGGCTATTGTGAAAGGTGTGGGTAGGGTGAAGACAGATGGTGAGGCCACCAGAGATTGGCAAGAGCAGAAAACCATTATCAACTGCAGAGCTGAAAGGCAGCAGAATGGTGTTCCCAGAGCCCATTGAGAACTAGAGGCCTGGAGACAGGGGCCTAAGAAGACGCTGCCTTGTCAGAGCTTAGCAGTGAAAGTAGAGGACAGAGCAGAGGAAAATACCCATATCTGTCTTTCCTCCCACTCTCTAGTCTCAATTCCAATCAAAAGCCAATGGTCCAGTAGCCTAGACAGTGTGTAGGAGTCAGCCGTCTTCTACGGTACAGAACAGGACAGAGAAAGGCAGAGAAGGGCATCTGAGGAGAGCAAATGCAAATCCAGACCCCAGCAACCACAGCAAACACTCACAGGCTCATTAAACACTTTGTCTCTGCACATATCCATGAGCTCTTCTTCAACTATTGATCCTACTTTTCTTCTTTCTGTTGTAATAGCCAAATATCGAGCAACGTCACACTTGGTAAATGGTCTCCCTGATCAAAGTGCTAAGGTGACCTAATTAAATCGATGGCTTTTAATTTCATGTATTTCAGCAATTGCCCTGTGAAGGCCTGATCTGACCATGTGTCCTGGCCACGGTCTTTTCCCTCCCCAAGGGCCTCTTTTGTGCTTTAAGATAAAAGATCATTTCAAAGGAGTTTAATTATTTTCTCTCTAAGTAAACTCAAAAGAACTTCCTCTTCTATTCCATTTTTAGGGCCTGTCTATAATTTTCTGATTCTCGCTAATAGTTTCTTTCATAAAGAAATATAGGTCTTGAAAGTCATCATAATGTCATTTTCCTGTAGTAGAGACTGTAAAGATGAAAGCACAGCTGTCTGGGGCCCCTCACAGTCTTACTCTTACTGAAGCTTTTCCAATGACTGCATTTTCTGGCTCTGGCTACAATTATTTCATGAGTTACATTACAAACCATTGCAGTTCCTTTCTTAGCTGAAATAGTTTCCTTGGCCTTTGCTGAGTTTCTTTTTTTTGCCCCATGAAGAAAGAATAGCTCTTGAGAACTTTGCCAAATGCACACATTCACACAAACCCACCCATTAAATCTGTGTTTAAAACACATAATGGTTCTGCTGATGTTTGTTGTGAAAAATGGTCATTGTCTATGTCTTCACCCACTTTTGAAGAGACTGATCTCTCTGCTGTTTCCTAGAAGAATTCTTTCCTTTGTTGTGTTCTATGTGTGAACAGAGAGAAACAACCTTTAAACTGACATTGATCCCCTGGCTTTACCAACTCAAAGCCTTACAAAGGGCATGTCAGCTCGTCTTGGAGCTGAATAGCATTACTAATTAAACTCGAGATTTATGCTTCTGTTCATCAGAGAGTACTTCATAAGCACCTCCACCTAACCCGCTCTGTAGCCTGAGACTAAGGAGGGCATGCATGAAAGAAACCTCATGAATATTAAGTGATGTTTTACTGAGACCCTCGAGGCCTTGCCAATGGCATGGGAAGCATGTCATTCTCCATTTGTAGCTCTTGAACATTTAGGTGGTCAATTCTGCAGAGAAAATATCGACCCACAAAAAATATATCTCAGCCCATTCCAAATTAAATATTGTCAGCCCCCTTTCTCTTTACCCCCAAGTCACCAGAAGTTAAGTCAGACTCAGGAAGGTAAGAATTCAGTATAGATGTTTTCACTAAGTGCTAACGAGCTGTGGTATCAGAATCTATAAAAAAGCCATCAAGATATTAGCCAAAATCGGAAGGAAGAAAGTTCACCCAAAGCACAGCTGCTGAAATCATTATATTCTTCCTGTACCATTTTACAAACAGTCCATTCCCAGGCCTGATGTCTGAAATAGGGAGCTTGCTTGTCTTCACCTGTGTAGCTTCCTAGGCCTGGAATATGGTACCAAGATCAGGGTAACAGGTCTTCTGTATCAGGGGTCCCCAACCCCCTGGGCTACAGACAAATACTGGCCCCTGGCCTGCTAGGAACCGGGTCACCCAACAGGAGGTGAGCAGCAGGCAAGTGGGCATCACCATCTGATCTCCACCTTTTGTCAGATCGGCGGGGGCGTCAGATTCTCATTTGTCAGATCGGCGGGGGCGTCAGATTCTCATTTGTCAGATCGGCGGGGGCGTCAGATTCTCAGGCGCACAAACCCTATCGTGAACTGCACAGGTGAGGGATCTGGGTCGTGTGCTCCTTATGAGAATCTAATGACTGGTATGATCTGAGGTGAAACAGTTCCATCCTGAAACCATCCCTTCCCCCTACTCCCCTTACACCCTCACTTTCCCCCAGCCCCCCAACTATCACCTCCTCCCCCTGACGCAGTCTATGGAAAAATTGTCTTCCATGACACCAGTCCCTCGTGCCAAAAAGTTTGGCGACTGCTTTTCTGTATAACCTGGTGGGTCAGTTCATCTATCTAGGTTGGCCGTGGGGGCTGTTTATTTTCCTGGATATAATCAGAGAGGAAGACACTCACTAGCTCCTGACCCACAGGGAGAAGAAAGGAGCATTTCTACCTGCGATTCTGTGATACAGGTTAACTTCCAAAATGACGCAGTTCCTCATGATTCAGAATTTTCAAACTTTAAGAGGCTAAACTTGGAAAAGCCCCTTGAGTGGCTAGCTCAGATGATACGCAGGCGCGCCACAGTTTTCTGGGTGTCTGCATGGTCATCGCTTTGGTGATAAAGCTGTGGTTATTAATAATTAGAGCACAATTTAGAAACTGTTGACATTAAACCTGGAATTCAAACCACATTCCTTCTCTGCTAAAATCTCTTCCATGCCTTCCCAATGAAATTGGAATTAAAATGTCAACTTTTTTTATGGCCTTTTCTGGTCCCTCCCTACTGACCAACCTTATTTCTCTTCTCCTTCCCCTCGTTTTGTCAAAGACTCAAGCCATGCACTGATGTTGCTTCAGGTCCTCATCCTAAACTGGCTCTTGTATCAGGACTTTTGTACTTCCAGGCCTATCTTAACTCAAAATGTACTATTCTCAGAGAGGTCTTTCTTTTCAGACTGTACTTTCTAAAATAATGCCCCTGTTGCAGGTATTCTCTTACTCATCATATCACCCTATTTATTCCCTTCATAGTAATGATGAAAATCAGTATTTATTTTTACTTTTTATTTATCTGTTTCCTCCACTAAGAGCTCCAATGAGTAGGAACTCTTTAGTTATGACATTGTCTCTACAGGCTAACAGTAAAGAACAACATGGAGCAGAACTCAAAATATAATTGTTGAATGAAGTAAAGAAACCTTATTTGTTAATATTAATTTCTAATATAAACCATTTGCAAATATGAACATGCTAGGCTCATGGTCCACATTTTTTAAACAACCTGGTACTCCTGACACGCAAAGCTCCAAAGCAGTACCAACCTTTGCTATAGATATCTTCCCCAACCCTGTGTGGGGTAGGGAAGGCTGGCTAAAGTTCGGCTGTAGCTTTGAGGTTATGATTTAGTGAGGTTAACTGTCACCAATGAAAGAACTTGAGAGAAGTATCCCTTAACCTCTTTTTAAATTTTTCATTTGAGCTACAAATATGGGTATTGAAACAAGTTCTGACACAGCATTTTTTTTATCTAAGCTTTATTGAAAATAGTCTTTTTTAAAATTTTTTATTTTTGAAGAGACAGGGTCTCACACAGTCACCCAGGCTGGAGTGCGATGGTGCAATCATAGATCACTGGAAACTCAAACTCCTGGCCTCAAGGGATCCTCCTGCCTCGGCCTCCCAAAGTGCTAGGATTATAGGAGTTAGCCACCACACGCAGCCCAAAGTCATGCTTTTAACTTCCTCTTGGTGTTTGTTTTCTGCCAATTGCATGCCATTTATTCCTTTTGTAACAGTGTCTATTAGATAGTACAAGATCTTATCTATTAATTTCTATGCTTTCCTTCCTTCCTCATATTTCCTGATACTTTTTGTAGTTGCTAGAGGCTTCCACATTGATCCAAGAAGAATTAGGATTGCTGTATCTAAAACCATAAGGGAAATAAATGGTTAATTACAGGTTTGTTTCTTATTTATTTGTAGGATTCATTTGGATTAAAAGTAAAGGCTTTGAGAGGAACTCAGTGTCCCACTTGCGGGTTTATGCAACAACAAAGGCGAAGAAGAAAACCATGTGTGTGTTGTGGGGGAGGGGTTGAGAGGGGGAAGTAGGGTAGGAGATCTTGCCCACCCTACCTCTTGGAACACAGAAAGAGTTAGGTGGGAGGTGCCCTTGAAGGGCCAGATCTGGGTTACCAGGAGGGGAGAAAAGACTACTGAGGTGACAGAGCATGGCCAGTGGCCAAGAGCCACATGGAAGCCAAGCCAAAGCTGCAAGTGGCCGTCTTTCTTTTTTCATTACCCAAGCAAAGAGCCTTTGAGGCAGGTCTCACCTGTGCCAGGAGGGAGCCTTTCTTCCACAGCTGCCTGGGGTTCAGTCCTCAGCAGAAGAACACCTGTCTGCAACTTGAGACTCCGCTGAGCTCCCATCTACCTGTCCCACTCAAAAAACCACCCTGGCTTTTGAATGGGACAAAAGGTGGGGTCCTTGGCCACCCAAGAGAGGCAGTAATAAGTGGAACAGACACAAACCTGGGCGGGGCTGGACAGCAGAGAAATTCACTGCATGTGCCCAACCATTTTTCGTTAGGAATAGGATGATATCCAGCAGTTTAGGTCATGCTTTTTGTTACAGATAAGCCCAACCTCTGTCACTTCTAATTTAGAATTACCTCTGATGTGCTTCTTGGGATTCTGGCCTTGATAAAAATGTAGAAAACCATTTTTCTAACATAGGGCTTCAGAAGGCAAATAATCACAGCCTCGTTGGCCTGCAGTGAGGAGCAGGACCAGACCTACCTTCAAGAGCACTCACATTTGAACCCTTGAGGGAATAAATACTTGATGCTCTTTACAAAAATCCTTACCCTTTCCATCTTCCATTCATATAACCCCTCTACCAAATTATGGACACCCGTGAAATGCTGAGAAGTGGCAGCAAAAATCTGTGTGCTGAGCAACAGCCTCTAGAAACTTCACTTCATTTTATTACACATCACTCTCTCTCAGAAAGGAACTCACCAGTTCTAACAGCCCTCTTCTTGGGAAGCCGGCACAGAGATTTCTCTTTTTTCCAGAGGCAGGAAGAGGATTTTAGTATTTCACACTAACACTTGAGCGAGTTATTAGGGGCATTCACTGCCTAACTGCTGGCTGGTGCTTTCTTATTGTTTCTTCCAGAACCTTTGGCCTCTGATCAGCACTCTGAAATATAGACTGGTCCTGAAACTGCCTTTGCAAAAATTATAACTAAGACAATTACTACACAGTGGCACAGATCAGTGACACAGATCTGACCTAACCGACTCCATCTTGCTTCTAACCTCCAAGCTGTCCTTGTTCATTCCTGGGCGTAGGCTGAACTAACTTTGGGAGTAGCTTAGTTTATAGTTGAGCATTGAAACAAAGACAATCACAACCCTTTCTCAAAACCAACCCCCTTCCTGCCTGGGGACTAGACTGCCTTTGTAGGACTAGCAAGTTAGCTACAAGATTAGATGTTATGGTTTAGGAGTCATGCAGCTGGAGGTTGCAAGATTCTAAACCTCCCAAATTGCTCCTCAGGATAACATCACTATTGTAAAACCTAAGAACAGTGCTTGAGATATTTTGCAGACCCTGCACTGGATGGATCAGCTGGCACCACCTAGATCTATAAACTACCTCATCTGGTCTTGTGGACTTCAACCAGGAACTGACTCAGAGCACGAGGACAGCTTCAACTTCCTATGATTTCATCTCTGACCTGACGAATCAGCAATCGCCACTTTCTGACCCCTCGCCTACTAAATTATCCTGATTTGAGGAATAATAAAACTCCTGTCTCCTATACAGCTGGCTCTGCATGAATTAAAGTCTTTCTCTGTTGCAATTCCCTTATCTTGATAAATCAGCTCCATCTAGGCAGCAGGCAAGGATACCCCGCTGGGAAGTTACAGTCCCTGTCCTTGGGGTGGTGGGGTCTCATAAATACTGGGAAGCATATTGAGTGGCCCATGGAACCCATTCTGTGCTCTCTATTGGGATCTGCTGTAAAGTAGGCAGGGACACCTGTTTTCCTCTTTGTCCTGGGCAGCAGCTGCTCCCACAGAACAGTCTCTGGGGAAGGGGTGGCACACACTGGTCAGTCCCTTTGTTTCTATTGCCTTTACCACCCACCTGAGAACGTTTTCTTTCCCGCTTTTATTTTTCTTTACCTGTTTCATATCAATGACCCATGGGGTTCAGGCAGTTCCTTTTGCCCTGCTTCTTCCATCTAATGCTTACCATCCATAAGTATTTGTATTTGGAAAGCAGACTGGATCCTGGTTTCCAGATCATGTCGATTTTTTGCATTATTATTTGTAACCAGAGAATCTGCAGCTCCCAGTGGTCAGTCTTCCATCCTGTCTTCCACGAAAGGGTTAACCTTAGGAAGCCTGTAAAGGCAGCACTGCTTCCCTTCTGTGCTCAAGGGCTGATAGGCTGCAGGGCTAACCATATTAGGAGTGTGTGAAGATTCGGCTCCGGGTGTACACAGCGGGAGCTCTCCTGTCAGTCTGAAAGGCAGGAGCTATATTTAGTAACAGGCACTTGGGAATAGCAGCTTAAACGTGGGAGTGGGTTGCTGGAATGCAGATGTGTAGTGAATCTCTACTCCAAACCACATGGAAGCTTTAAGCTGAAGCCTTAGGAGAGATCTGGGCTCTTCTTCCCCCAACCTTCTCCACGTTGTCTGGATGGCATCGTTTGCAAGTCTAGAAAGCATAATGCGGTCCCTCTCGGCTCCGCTCCTTTTTTAACATGGAGGAAGAGAATTGTGACTGTTGAAGGAACCATCACTCAAAATGTTGTAAACAGTGATTTTTCTCCCTTAAGCACTCACCTCCTTTCCCATGTCTGGTTAACTAACCACTAATAGGATGAATGGAATAATTTTATTGCCCTATGATCTCTCCCCTTAGGAAATCAAAATAACTCCCTTTTGTTTTGCAGGACATGCATTTTTGGTAGTAGAAGTATTTTATTTCAGGTTATAGAGGTCCTTAGGCCTAGAAATGTCTGCTTTATAGAATGTAATTATATAATCAGGACATAATTATTATGTATGAAGTGATTTCTTACAAGTCCATGCAAATTTATACAAAATTCTATGAGAGTAAAAATTAAGGAAAAATAGTCTTACAGATAAGTGGTTAACACATTTGATGGTACGGAAGCAAATGACTATTTAATTGACTTTTGGCAGCTCTATTTTAAGGGTAATTTGTTTATCTAGAAGTCAGTTCCAGGGCAGCTTTTGGGCCCATTTTGCTTTGCTTTGCTTCGCTTCTTTTTCTTTTTTCCTTTCTCTCTTTTTTTTCTTTCTCTCTTTTTCCTTTCTCTCTCTCTTTTTCTGTTTCTCTCTCCTCTGTCTGTCTTAGCTAAATTTGCCATTTCAATTGACTGAGACTTTAGTTTAAATGAATAGACTAAGGCCATTTCTAACTTTGAGGTTTGGGAAACACGTAAACATTTAGAATATGGAGTTCTCCTTGTTTCCACATATTTACATCTGCTGTAAATCTACGTAATTTCCCCAGATTATTTGGTAGTGGAGAGTTCTAGTCTAGGCCTAAAGCTCTGGCTGGGAAGATCATTTGACTAAAAGGCAAAGCCCTTGTTTTTTTTCACTACCATCTACTACAGCCAGAATTCTTTCACTTCTGAGCTCCAGCTGGGAGGAGATGATTGGATTATTTAGATAGCTCTGGTTAAAAGTAACAAAGTGTAGTATAATCTAATATGTGTGATTATCTGGGGATCCTTGTTGGAAAAGAATCTCAAGAAATTTAGCTAGATCAGCACACTCTCTTGGGGGCAGTGATAGGATTCAGCAAAAGTGTTCACAGCAAATATAAGACGTACATAGTGGCCACAAATGGGAAATAGGGTTAACCTTGACACTCAGTACAGACCCAGAGGGAGGTGGAAAAGCTGGGGGTGGGGCAGATATTGGAGAGGGAGTAGATTCAATGGAGGAGGGAAGGAAAAGCAACCGGGAAGGCTAAGGAATACAAATCGCCAGGGAGAGAAGCCCAGGAAAAGTTGGAGTCAGGAGGACACCCTACCAGAGATGATGGTGTCTGCAGAGGCAGGAAGAGAGTATGACATTAGGGAACTTTGGAAGGTAGTGTTGAGAGATCCAGGCCAGCAGTGAAGATGGTGAGGTTGGTTAACCAGGTGCTAGGCTCCTACCCCCATCTTGGGGTGGTAGTTTGAACCGGGGGTTGGGGAGGGAAAGGGGCAATGCAAGGCAGAGATGCATTTATTGAGGAACTAACATAGTGAAGATTTCAAGACAAAGATTCGGAGATAAATCAGTAAGAATCTAGCTTCCAGAGAATTACAGTTCATAATAAGTGATCATGACAACTAGTGTTGATTGCCCATTATATGCTAAGCGCTGCAAACACTGAGAGGGCACATTGCATGCGCTGTCTCCATGAATTTATACAGCAAGCTTATGAAATCCATTCTCTTATGTTCATTGTTAAACATGTGAGGAAACTGAGGCTTCAAGTGGTACTTGACTCGTAAGTGGTAGAGTTGGGATGTAAGCTCAGGTCTCTGAGTAAAACCCCAAAACTTAATTGCTTCACTATAGTAACTGCCAAACTGCTATAGATCTTAAAATCAGTTGGGGGTTTTATTTTAAGAAAAAGGTAGAAGCTGTTTTTCTAGAGTTGTTGTTTTTCTCACAGCAAATTGGATCTGATGCTGTTAGTTATCAAACGTAAGTGCTCATTATATGCAAGGCATTGTGCTAAGTGCTGGGCCTGCAGAGATATGTTTGACATAGTCGCTGAAGAAACATTGTGTAGACAAATACATGAATCACAACGTGATGTGATAAGTACTTGGAGAGCCAGATATTAAGTGCTGATGGGAAAACTAAGGAGGAATAGAATCAGAGAAAGCTTGAAGAGTGAATATTTGAGGAGCCTGGAGGGAACAATAATAGCTCCCTGGGTGGACAAGGCCATGAAGGATGTCACAGGTGGAGAGGGGGGATTGCTGAAGGTAGAAGTCATCAAGGATCTACAACCAGCCTGTCGTGGTGGGAAATGAACCTGAGAACGCAGGTTGAAGCTGTGTTATGTAAAAGGCTCGTATGCCAGAGTAAGGAGATTAGAATCCACTGAGTTCTGAACAAGAGCTCCTAAAATCTCCTTGTCCTAAGGTCTGGACTGAACTCAGAGCTACTGGGATGATTCTGCAGGCCAGTCTAAGAAATGATAGCTCATGGGAAGAAAAGATCCCAAGACAAGAAACTAGCAGACCCTAATAAGAGCCAGGTAAACGGGGTCCAGGGCAAAGAATTTGTCCTGCAGGGTCATAATTGCTTTTTCAATAAATAGATAAGTCATCCTCCTTTGCCCTATAACACTCTTAGCTCATTAGTCTGACCTTCTGATGAAAACTTGTCTCAGTACTCACTAAGATTTTCAATTTCCTTCTTAACCTGTAAGAAGCTGATTAAATTAAGCACTATTAACATCCAGGCTCTTAAAATAGAAACTCATTTAAAGGGATCAGCAGTCTGAATACCACATAGTGTCACTCTCTGGTTCTCCTTTCTGCCACCCCTCCTTGGTTCTAAAGATAGGATATTGTAAATGGATGAAGCCCTGTAGGCTTGTAGGTTTCCCTGGTGAACTCAACTCTCCACCTGCTCAGTAGCTACTTGTTGAAGAAAATCACAGAACCAGACTGATTAATTTTAAATTGATGTTTTAACCTTAAATTCTGGATAATAAACCTCAAATGAACACTTGACAATGACCAGGAATTGTGCTGTGCTTCCATAGTGAGTGTACTTGCCTATTCTTTCAGATAGTTATTTCATACCATCTGCTCTCTCTTCCAACTGGCCACATCTCCCCTCTTCTTCTCAATGAATGACTTTGTCTTATTATTAAGAAAATAGGATCCAGTAATCCCAGTCTGGGTATATATCTAAAGAAAATGAAATCAGCATGTCAAAGATATATCTGCACTCCCATGTCCATTGTAGCATTATTCACAATAGCTAAGATATGGAATCCACCTAAATGTCCATCAGTAGATGAATGGCTAAGGAAAATGTGATATATCTACATAATGGAATACGATTCAGCCTTTAAAAAGAAGGAAATTTGGTCATTTGGGACAACATGGCTAAACCTGGAGGACATTATGTTAAGTGAAATAAGCCAAGCACAGAAAGACAAATACAACCTGATGGCGCTTAGATGTGGAGTGTAAAAAAGTTGAACTCATAGAAGCAGAGAATGGAATGGTGATCACTGGGTGATGGGGGTATGGGGGATTGCTGGGGGAAATGTTGGTCAAAGGACAAAAAAATGTAGTTAGGAGAAATAAGTTTAAGAGATCTGTTATACAACACGGTGACTACAGTTAATAACAATGTGTTGAATTCTTAAAAATTGCTAAATTGCTAAGAGAATAGATTTTAAGTGTTCTCACCATAAATATGGGAGGTAATGCATATAATTAGCTTCATTTAGACATTTCATGATGTAAACATATTTCAAAACAACATGTTGCACACAATAAATACATGTGATTTTTTTATTTGTCAGTGAAAAACAAATCATAAAAAAGAAAGAAAAGAAAAGCTCTCAGCTGGGTGTGGTGGCTCCTTCTGTAATCCCAGCACTTTGGGAGGCCAAGGCGGGCAGATCACTTGAGGTCAGGAGTTTGAGACCAGCCTGGCCAACATAGCGAAACCCCGTCTCTACTAAAAACAAAAAAATTAGTTAGGCCTGGTGGCGTGCTCCTGCAGTCCCAGCTACTTGGGAGGCTGAGGCGGCAGAATCACTTGAACCTGGGCAGTGGAGGCTGCAGTGAGCCTAAATGGTGCCATTGAACTCCAGCCTGAACAACAAGAATGAAACTCCGTCTCAAAAAAACAAAAACAAACAAACAAACAAAAAAAGTCCTCTCAGAGCAGATAACCTGATCTTCCTGCCAATCTTCCCTATAAATCTACTCCACCTATGCACGTCAGAGGCCAGTTCCTGTACGTCTGTGTTCTATATCCTGTCCCCTCCTGAGGGACTTTATCCCTTCCATGAGTCTTTCTGGCTTCTATGTTGTCAATTTCTTTTTTTCTCTGGATCAGTCTATCAGTGTACAAACAGGCTTCAGTGTCTTCCACCTTTAACAAAAATACCTTACATTTCCCAATCCCACATTTCCTTCCAAATACTGTGTCATTTCTTAGCTCTGATTTTTTTTTTTTTTTTTTTTTTAAGACGGAGTCTCACTTTGTCATCCCGGCAGGAGTGCAGTGGCACGGTCTTGGCTTACTTCACCCTCTGCCTCCCAGATCAAGCGATTCTGCCTCAGCCTGCCGAGTAGCTGGGACTACAGGCATGCACCACCACACCTGGCTAATTTTTGTATTTTTAGTAGAGACAGGGTTTCACCATATTGACCAGGTCTCGATCTCCTGACCTCAAGTAGTCCGCCCGCCTTGGCCTCCCAAAGTGCTGGGATTACAGGTGTAATCATGCCCAAGCTTCTTAGCTGTGATTTATAGTGACTTATGGAACCAGTTGTTTAAATCTGGCCTGTCTACTTCCTCACCTCCTATTTCCTCTTAAAGTCATCCCAATTTGACTTCTTTTGCTACTACTCTACTGAAAACTGTTCTTAGACCTATTTGGCACCTGTATAGGTAGAGCTCAAGGGGTTTGGAGAAAAACACACATGTTGATTGACTTCACTTTAAATTTGTGTTCATTAACTACTAGCAAGTCCTTAATGCTGCCCGGGACTTAGACTCCATTTCTCTTATTTATTCACCCTCCAAGCCTCTGAGCATTTCATACTTTCTCTTTTCTCCTTGGACCTTCAGCACCTTCCCATTCTTACTGTAGCTGATGACCTCGCTTCCTATTTTACTTTCCCGTTTTACAGAAGACCAAAATAATCTAAGAGACATCCACATGTGCACACAGGCGAATAGACTCATTACTTGAATCTGTGTCCAATGTTCTGTCCTGTTAACTCAGGTGTCCATGGGCCTGGCTAAGGTCAGCTGCTTTATTTGTGCACTAAATTCCATCTTCTCTTGCCTAGTCGATCACATGGCCCTGGCAATTCTGCCCTTTCATCTCTTATCATCAATGTTTTCCCCTCTGTGTGATTATTCCCAGCAGCTTTCAAATATGCATCACTTCTTCCATTAAAGATAACGACAACAAAACTCTTGAATTGCTTGAACCAGGGAGGCGGAGGTTGCAGTGAGCTGAGATCATGCCACTGCACTCCAGCCTGGGCAACAGAGTGAGACCCTGTCTCAAAAAAAAAAAAGAAAAGAAAAGAAAACTTGTCTTGGCCTCATTTCTCCTCCAGTTGCCACTCCATTTCTGTTCTTCCTTTATACCAAATTGCTTTGAAAGAGTAAGCTACACTCGATGTCTCCAGTTGTGCTCTCCTCATTCTCTTTTGAATCCTTTTCAATCAGGCTTTCTCCTCACCACTCCAAAACTGGTTTTTATGAGGTTGACAACTGGCCTCTAAGTGTTCCATCCAAACAGTGTTCTTACTTGACATTACCTGAGTATTTATTTTATCATGCTCTTCTCCCTGAAACATTTGCTTCACCTGCCAAGCAAAACCTCGTGATTGCCTAGCATTCCACCCACCTCTCTGGGAGCTCCTGTGGGACTCCCTTTCTGATTCTTCTTTATTGCCCCAACCTCAGATACTGGAGAAGTCCTGGGGTCAGCACAGGAAACTTGTCCTTTTGCATTCCACTCTTGCTGTCTTGGTGGTCTCATCCAGCTTCATGGCTTTAAATTCCATATTATGTGCTCTGATTACTTCCAATTTCATATCATATCCTGGACCTCTTCCCTGAACTCCAGATTCATTTATGTGTCCAAATGCCTATTTAACTTATCCACAGGGACATTTAATAAGCATTTCAAACTTAGTATGTCCAAAACGACTCTCTTTATTTTCTCCCCTAAAACCTGTTTCTCCTGCAATCTTCCTTGTCTCAAGAAATGAGTTTCATTGAGTTTCACAGACAAAAACTCTTAAAGTCATTCTTTTTCTCTCTCACGCCCTCTATCTAATTCATTGGCTAGTCCTGTGGCTCTACCTTCAAAATATTTCCAGAGTTCAACCACTCTTTTTTTTTTTTTGAGACGGAGTCTCATTCTGTTGCCCAGGCTGGAGCGCAATGGCATGATCTTGGCTCACTGCAACCTCTGCCTCCTGGGTTCAAGCGATTCTCCTGCCTCAGCCTCCCTTGCGAGTAGCTGGGATTACAGGTGCCTACCACCACACCCAGCTAATTTTTGTATTTTTAGTAGAGGGGTTTCGCTATGTTGGCTGGCTGGCCTTGAACTCCTGACTTCAAGTGATCCGCCCACCTCGGCCTTGCAAAGTGCTGGGATTACAGGCATGAGTCGTTGGGCCCAGCCAAGTTTAACTACTCTTATCAACTCACCTTTTAATATCCTGGCCAAACCATCATCATGTATTACCTAGATTATGAGGAACAGCTTCCTAACTGGTCTCTCTACTTCTGTTCTTGCTTCCTGTATAGTCTGTTGTTAACACAGTAGCCAGAGCGACCCACTTAAAACCTGTCAGATCATGTAAATCTTCTGTTTGCAACTTTCCAATGTCTTTCCCATATCATTCAGAATAAAAGTCATAAAGTTCACATGGCGCTTATGAAACCCTAGCCATGCTGAACCTGTTCCCCACCTTTCCTCTAGATAGTCTCTCCTCACTTCCTCCACTTCTACCACTGTGGCCTCCATGCTATTCTTTCATGTGCCAAGCACATACTTGCCTCAGGGCCTTTTCAATTATTTTTCCTTCTGTCTGGAATGCTTTTCGCCAGATATCTGTGTGGCTCATCCTCGCTTGAAGGTTTTACTGAAATGTCATTTCTCTTTAGGCATTTTCCAACCAGCCTGTCTAAAATGACCCCCCATCCCCCAGACACACTTCCTTTCCCCTCTCTCAGCTTTTCCTTTCATGACAGCACTTACCATTATTTTGCATACTTTATCTTTTATTTATTTCTCTTATGATCTGCCGCTCCCATAGGAAGGCAAGCGCCATAGGATGAACCGGATTTTTTTTTTTATTTGTTTTTTTGAGACAGAGTCTCGCTGTGTTGCCCAGGCTGGAGTGCAGTGGCACAATCTTGGCTCAGTGCAACCTACGCCTCCCAGGTTCCAGTGATTCTCCTGCCTCAGCCTCCCAAATAGCTGGGGCTACAGACACATGAATGCCACCATGTCCAGCTAATGTTTTGTATTTTTAGTAGAGACAGGGTTTCACTGTGTTAGCCAGGATGGTCTTGATTTCCTGACCTCGTAATCCACCCACCTCAGCTTCCCAAAGTGCTGAGATTACAGGCCTGAGCCACCATGACTGGCCAGGATGGGAATTTTAAAATATTTCATTCACCACAATATTTTCAGTCCCTAGAACAGTGCTTGGTGCCAAATAAATATTTGTTTGATGCATAAATGAACTCTGCTAAATGCTGTTAAGAACTGAGTAAGAGAAGGACATAGAAGGTCTAAAAACTTTTAGCTGCATAGGCATAGGTACTGAATAGGCAGATAGTCAGATTTAATCATGGTTTATTTTAGTCCAGCAACAACTTCATTTCCCCAGTTCATCCCTTATTACAGGTAAGACTGTGGAAAAGTTAACACCTTTGTGTCTCAATTTCCAACTATGAACAGAGAATCATAAAGTGTCTATCCTCCATTAAATAGGAGGGTAGATGTTAATATATGTGAAGTACTTAGAACAATGGGACCATAAAGAGTGCTCAATACATGCTATTGATCATGAGTCTTGTTGTACTAGTGATTATTGGTAAAGCACTCTTCCCTCTGCTTCCATGATACCACATGTTTCTAGTTTCCTCCTACCTGATTGGCTATTCCTTCTCCCTCTTCTCTGCTGGTTCTTCCTCCCTTATCAGACCACTAAACATTAAAATGGGCCCCAGGGCTCAGTGCTGGGTGCACTTCTTTCCTTTAAAGCTCTCTTTCCTAGATGATTGTGATGGTTAATACTGAGTGTCAACTTGATTGGATTGAAGGCTGCAAAGTATTGATCCTGGGTTTGTCTGTGAGGGTGTTGCCAAAGGAGATTAACATTTGAGTCAGTGGGCTGGGGAAGGCAGACCCACCCTTCATCTGGGTGGGTACCATCTAATCAGCTGCCAGTGAATATAAAGAAGGTAGAAAAATGTGAAAGGGCTAGACTGGCCTAGCTTCCCAGCCTACATCTTCCTCTTGTGATGGATGCTTCCTGCCCTCGAACATCAGACTCTAAGTTCTTCATTTTTGGAACTCAGACTGGTTCTTCTTGCTACTCAGCTTGCAGATGGCCTATTGTGGGACCTTGTATTTGTGTGAGTTAATATTTAATAAGCTCATATGTGTATATATGTGTATATACGGAGATATATAATAGGAGATATATAATAGGATATGTGTGTGTGTGTGTGTGTATATATATATATATATATATCTCCTATTGGTTCTGTCCCTCTAGAGAACTCCTATTGGTTCTGTCCCTCTACAGAACCCTGACTAATACAATGATTTCATCCAATCTCCCAATCTTTAACACCATTCATGCTGGTGACATTCAAATTTGTATCTCCATTCTAGGCCTCTTTCCCTTCACTTCAGTATTTCCTAGTGCTTTCTTGGTCTTACCATGAGGGCGTTTCACAACCATGTGTTTAAATCAACTTGTTTGGGGTGGTTTTTAAAACTGGCCACACATTCTTTGATATTCTTTTCCTCCCTTTGCGTGTGGGCTGGACCTAGTCACTTGCTCCTAAAGAATAGGCTATGATGGAAGTGACAGTGGAAGGCTAGGTAGAAGCAGCATTTTGGCTTCCTCTGTCTTTTAGGTCCTTCACTTTGAGGGACCAATTGCCCTGTCTTAAAGACACTCAGGCAGCCCTAAAGAGAAGTCCATGTGTAACCATCTTGCTTATAGCCTGTGAGGAATTGAGGCTATGAGGGAGCAAGTGACCCTCCTACCCCAGTCAAGCCTTTAGATGACAGCAGGTCTAGCTGATACCCTGATGGCAACCTATTCAGAGCCCTTGAGCCAAAACCACCAGGCTAAACTGCTTCAGAATATCTGCCTTGCAGAAACTGTGATCAAATACATGCTAGCAATTTTAAGTGGTTACGTTTAGTGGTACTTTGCTATGTGCTAAAATCTCCATCTATGATTGTGGATTTGCCTATTTCTCCTTTTAATTCTGTTGATTTTTTTGCTTTAAGTGTTTTGAAGTCTTTACTATTTCTTTCCTCCCCGCAATATCCAAAGCATGCCATCGTGCATCCTGTCTCAGGACCTTTGCACTGGCCAGTCCCAGACCAGAATGCTCCACCTCTGACTTTTCCTGTGGCTGGCTTTTTCTTCTCCATCAGGGTCAGTTTGTTTGTTATCTTCCCAGCAATGTCTTCCTGACTAATATTCCTAAAATAAACATCTGCCTCCCCCCAACCCCTCTCTATCCCATTACTCTGCCTATGTTCTTCACAGCAGTGATTAGAATCTGTAACTGTATTGTTAATTCATTTACTTGTTTTCCTTGTTGTCTGACTCCCTCACTAAAATGTAAGCTCCATAAGAGCAGGGGACCTAATTATTCTTACTCCCATCTCCAAGGCCTGGAAAAGTCCCTGCCACAGAAAAGAAGCTTAATAAATTTTGGTTGAGTGAGAGAATGATACAGAACAAAGTAGGTGAGATAAAATTGTCTCTTCTTTGACCAAGTCACCATTGGATTCCCATAGCCATTTGACAGTGGAGTGCAGCAAAGAACAGAGTTGAGTCCCGGCAGCCGGTATGCCTCCACCTGGATGGCTGAGCACTGCAGTCTTTGCTTTCTGACATGCTTTCTATAGTGTTTAGAGGAATTCTGCAGAAATCTTCTAGGTTTAGTGTGGATATGTATATGCTTCATAAGTGGATAATGACATTTCACCCAATGAGATTTTCACCCAATGACAGAACAAGCTTCAGCAAAGGCAATGCATAACCATAACTTCTACTCAAAGGCATACAGAGAGAGATGAGTCTCCACTTAGAAGAAAATCAACTAATTTTGTATAACCGGCTTTTATTGAGCAATCTCTGAACTCCTTACTTAAGAAACCAGATTTCAAACACGATATCTTATTTCCTAGTTCCCTGGATCCACACACATATACGCTTCCTGGAAAGAAAGGTACAAGTAGAGAATGCCAGACACACTACAGATTGCCAAAATACACTCATTTGATTTTCCAGTGGCATCAATGTGGCAGCTGGGTCCAAGATCCCAGGACTTATTCAACAGAAAAAACAGAGACTGGCCTTTGGCAATTCATTAGACATAAATCAGCCAGGGGAATGGAGCCTTTTATTCCCCCTAAAATATTGATCAATTGTCCTTCACTAAGATATATTGATCTAATAAAAGAGACATAGAAATTGATACTGAACCCAACTTTACTGTGCATGAGTCTCTTGACAGCCATGAAAAAATCAATTTATGTGTAATTAAAAAGAATGATAAAAAATTAACATAAACGAAAATTGAAAAACAGAATCCTACCTACCTAGTTGCATTCTGGGATATTTCCTCCCATATATGTCTGGTTTAACAAAGTTTTAAAGCTTCTTTGCCTAGAGGTAAAATAAATTTTCAGCTTCCTGTCGGTGTTATACAAAAGGATGTCTTAGAGCCTCTGATCTTCCTGAAGTGATGACCCCACCTAAATCTCCAGGGAAAGTCCCTTTGTCTTAGGTTCCAGGCCTTCCCTTTTGCAATTTCCCTCTGACCTTACCTTGAGACAACTTCTTCCTCTCTCTCAAACTTTCTGTGCTCTTTCACTTCCTTCCTCTCCCTTCCTTGGCTCCCTCCCTAGTCAGACCTGCCCTTGAATAAACACACTTATCTTGAAGTGTTATTGATCAATTATACTAATTGTGTTATTTTTAGGTATTTTACATTTTATCAGTAGATAAGTCTCTTTTGTGGTTAAAGTCATCAAAATATAATTTGACTTGTGAAATTTTATTCACCAGCCCTCTTGAGGAAATTATGGCATGTAGGAATTATATAAGCTTTAGAGCAAGCAGACTTGGATTGATCGTCTGTTCTGCCAATTAACAACTAAGTGACCTTATGTAGATTATGGAACCTCGCTGAACCTCTTTAAAATGGAAATTGTAATGTCTATTCCACAGGGTTTCTGAGAGGATTAGGTCAAATAACATATGCAGACATTCTAGCACAAATCCTGACACATAGTTGCATTCAGATAAGTCTCCCTCCCCTACTTTTCCTTATATCATCTGACATGGATTCATGACATTTCTTAGGACCTATGTCAAGCCATTCCCCATTACATAGACCTCACTAGGAAAAAGCTGGGTTGAAACTAGACTGACAACTGCAGTAGGCAAGAAACTGGGTAAAGTTCTGGAGCAATGCTTGCTGAAGGACTTAATTTGAGGGGCACAGGTGATCCTGGGGCAACTAACAGCAATTGGGACCTTCCTCCAGTCTGTGAATGATAGAGTTGTGGAAGGTCCCATGGGGTGGCTAAGACACAGTGATGAGTAATCAAATAGACAGTTCAGAGATTCCATCAAGCGCAGGTATTGAAAAATCTTCGTGTCAAACCTTCATTGGACAAAGATGAATAAAACATACTCTTCAAGAAGCTAAATAGAAGGACAGTATGGCATGGCCATTAAGAAAAAGGCCAACTGTTCAGTGTGGCTGCCCTTCCATAGCTGGCTGGTAGAGTGTTAGAACAAAGGTCTAGCGAGTATGGCCAGGCCAGATCAAGAGTGACTTCTCAGGCCTTACTTCTCAGGCCTTGCTGAGGAGTTTGTACATTGCTTTGTAGATAATAGTCACTGGAGAATTTTGAATTTCAGAGTATTCTAGAAATGCTATGATAGTAATACAAAGAAAAGTTATTTAAGAAGGCTGGCCTGGATGAATAAAAACCATTTAAGACACCTTTGAAATAATTAAAGAAAAAAGGGAGAAGGAACTAAGAGAAGGGAGAAGAAGTAAAGCATTGGCAGTGAGAATTGATAGGGACAGCTTCAATAATTATTAGGAGGTAGAATTAAGAGGGCAAAGTGACTTCTGAACTGTATTCCAGGAAGTGGAAGGAGCTAGAATGGTTTCTGTTTTAACTGCTAGTGTGGATAGTAATGCTATTCGAAGAAAATGAGGATATCAGAAATGGAATAGTTTTGTGGAAGAGGCAAGTTCAGTTTTTGATGCTTTCAGTTTGAGGCACTTAATGGGCCACCCAGTGGACGATGTCCAACAGACAGTTGGATTTGTGAATGAAGAGCTCAAGAAAGAACTGGCTTGGAAAAACACGATCGGGAGTCATCAGCCTGTTGTTGGTGGTTGATGTCATAAGATTCAATTAAATCATCTAGGAAGAATATTTAGAGGAAAAGAGGGAATACGTAGACTCTCCTAAATCACTAATGTTTTGGCAGCAGACAAAAGTAGAGGTGGTATGAGAACACACTGAGAAGTACTTACAAAAGTAGGATGAGAATGGGAATAAATTAATGTCATAGAAGTAAAGACAAGAAAGAATATCTGGGCAGCAGTGTTAATGCTGCACAGAGGGCAAGTACAATAAGGACCAAGAAGCATCCTTTGCAGGTAACAAGGCCACATCTACAGCTGAAGGAGTCAGTCTTGTGGATGGATAAAATCAAGGAGGGACCCTAACCTAGGAGGGACCTGTGATAGGTACAACTTACCAAAACAGAGACTTAGGAACAAGGACCAAGAAAGATGCCCAACAACACAAGTTGGTGGCAAAGATGAGGCTGGTCTCAGACCAGGAGAGAGCACATTTATCAAACAGATGTTCAAGGTTGGTGGTCAGTGAAAAGCATAGGTGAATTGGCACCATATCCCAGACTTACTTAAATATATTACTAGAATAGGGCCAAACTTACACGTGACAGTCAAATGACGGAAGCTTTTTGGGAGCCACTTTTTCTACTTAAATCATTTATTTGCATCTTGGGTTAGTCAGTGCAATTTGGATTGAAAGTACCATAAACCCAACTCAAACTAGCTAAAGTAAAAAGGGAGCAATATTGGAAGAATATGAGATATCTCATATAATTAAAAGATTGAATAATGAAATCACAGAAACGATGGTATGCAGGTAAGCATCAGGAAAATGGAAACTAGAGTCAAGTCCTGCCAGGATCCTCTTTCTCAATTTCTCCTTACCTCTTCTTTTCTTCATGTTAACTTCATTCTCTCTACATAAACCACTTCCTCAGTACCCAAGTTTATATCTTACCATTAGGGAGAGCCAGTTCTAAAAATACCTCAGGGACAGACTTGATTGGGTCTGGTACCACCTGTGGTGGCTGAAGAGGACCAGGAATCACATTTCTGGAATGGGCAAAGTAGGGAGGAGCACTCTACAGAGAAAAGGGGGTGGAAAGAGCTGGGTTGACAAAGCAATTGATGCCCAGTCTGCACACTCAACTTCAAAGAGGATTGAGGGTGTATTAATAGTGTGACCAGATGTCCTCATTTGTCTGGAAAGTCCCTTTTTACACCTGTTGTCCTGGTACAATTATTAAGAGCACCCTTATCACTTTCAAAACATGTCCTGATTTGGAAGATAAATTATGCAGTTGTCTTTTTCACTGGGACTCCAAACTGACCAAAATAGTGGAGAGAATGAGGCTTGAAAGGGAGGTGAAGATGACAGATAGTGACCTCCTTTAGGGTAGGTTATTTTTCACGGGGGTGCCTTAGTACCCAGAACATAACACGCACTCAGAAAATATTGCATTAAGAATCCAATGTTAAAAAAAGGAATCTAATGTAAGAAAAAGGTTTTCCCCCCAAAGTGTTTTGTGAAGTCATATATGACACATTTTCCCAACTCTGTATAATATTATAGAGGACATTTAGACTAACAGTATCAAAGAATCTCAAAGCTACCAGGAAATTTTAAAGATTCTTAGTTCAACCCCTTTCTAATTAGACCGTAAACCTGTGAGCACCGCACTCATGTCTGTTCTGTTCAGTAAATCCTGGACACCTAGGAGCTGGTAAGTATAGGCATTCAATAAACATTTGATTCTGTTTTTAGTGCTTGATTTTCTTCAATCATGTTTCTATCATAAGGACATCCAATAGAGGACCACTAATATTGGAGGTTTCATGCTTGATAAAACAGCCTTCCTGTCTCTGTCTGAGAAAGTCCTCTCTTGTAGTGAGCTGAAATCTGACTCCCTGTAATTTTCACGTGTCCTTGTTTCTCTGCTTCTGAGGCTAACTCTTCTTCCATAGCACAATCTTTAGTCTTCCTTAACCACAGTTTCCTTTTCTTTTCTGACGTGGTTTTCAGATCCTTTGCTATCCTGATCACTTTTAGACATATTCAGTTTGTCCAAAGACCTTGCTATGTCTTGAATGTCTCCTCCAAAACTCACGTTGAAACTTAATCTCCAACATGGCAGTATTGAGAGGTAGGGCCTTTAAGAAGTGATTGGGTCTTCAGGGCTCTGACCTCATGAATGGATTTACTCATTCATGGATTAATGGGTTGATAGATTGATGGGATATCATGGGAAGGGATCTGGTAGCTTTATAAGAAGAGAAAGAGAGACCTGAGCTAGCATGTTAGCACACTCAGCCTCCTCACCAGGCGCTGCCTCAGGATGCTAGAGTCCCCTCCAGCAAGAAGGTTCTCACCACAAGCACCCCCGTAAACTTGGATTTCTGAGGCTCCATAACTGTAAGAAACACATTTATTTCCTTTATAAATAACCCAGTTTCAAGTATTCTGTTACAAGCAACAGAAAACGGACTAAGACAGACCTCTAGGCAGAGTTCAAAGACGTGTTTTGGCCATGATGAAAAAAAAAAAGAAAAGAAAGAAAGAAAAGCAATCTCACATCGTTCCTTCAAGAAAATTATGTTTCTATTAACATTAAGCTAAGATTATTCAGACTTTTTTAGCCATGTCTCACTACTGACTCACATGTAGTTTCTCATTAATTATTTTTAATTAGGTATAGCCTCAGTATTTGAAATTTGAGTAGAAAGAGAAGCAGAGTTTTACATATGTTTCTGCCAAGTCAGATCTGCTCTATCACTTCTTATGCAATCAGTGTATTGAATTGTGTTACAGCCTTGAATTTGTCCCTGTTAAATGTCACAGCAACATACTTTACAAGAGTTTCAAATGTTTTTGCACCATAACTTTGATATCAGAATCTTTTTTGACTCTCCCATTTTGTTGTTGTCCTCATAATCTAATGGGTAAAGTACACTTGAAAGAAAGTGGCAATCACTATGATTTTATGAGCCAGGGTCTCTTCAAAAACATTTTCACAGATTTGGTACCCTGATAGGTAACCAACAAGTTACAAAGCAGCACATCTCACTAAAAAGAAAATTTTGCAAAAATTGAAACTGTTCTGCCCTGAATGAGTTGCCTTCTAAGATATTTCCTGACTACTGGTAGGTGTAGACAGACAGGATAGCCATCTGTCCAGGATGTTTTACTGGGAATTCCTGCACTGGGTGGGACTTTAGACTAGATTATCTCCACAGATATTTTCAGCTCGTGGATTCCACGTACAGTACACATTTACTATTAATAGCCTACATTGGATATTTTTTTATCATCCCATAGCTGAAAGGACATTACATTTTCCCGTGAACTAGTTATAATATAATTCCCCACACGATGGTGTTTAAGGGATATATTTTTGGAAATTTTAAACCACTCTGTGTTTCTGATATGTTCCATTTAAGTGGGGGTTAAGTTTTATCTTAACAAGAAAAAATGAAACTGAGGGATTCTTTGTTGTTAAATACACATTATTAACAATTACAATCATTGGTATGTACACAATGAGTTTGTGGGTGTTCATCTGCTGGTTAAGAGCACGACCTGTCTTGCTTCTCATCAGATTTACTCATCCATCTCTCCTCTCATCTATCAATTCATCTGTTCCTCCATCCTAGTTAATATAAATTATGGCTCTTCTGAAATAGCGAGTAATTGTGCAACTAGCTTAGAAAGATGCAGCCTGCAAACCTAGATTGTCATCCTATTGTCTAAGAAACTGCTTTGAGGCTAGAAGGAAAAAGGAATTTACAGTATGAAAACTTCACTAAGAAAAATGCCAAATTCTAGCCTGTTATTTATTCTGTGCTCTAATGCAGAACTCAGAACTTTTCCAGAGGAGCATACATTTGACTAAATATAACTTTTGAGTCCTCTAGTGGATTATTAGGGTGGTCTGCCTCTCTTCGAGAAGCAGTAATGGATTCCTACGTTATCACTTAGCGAAAGACATTCAAGAAATTTCAGACAGGTGATAAATGAAGCAAAAGTGATATTTAAATTGAGGGAAAGAATGACTCTTTCCAGATCTTATTTCTGGGGTCAATATGGTAAGAACATTTAGAGATGTATGTATTTTTTCCTTAGTTTTTTAAAATTTAAGTATATAGCTTTCCTGTCTAGAGAATGCTAACTAGCTAAATTTGAAAGATGATTCACGTTGTTTAATTTGCATTAAATAACCCTTCTAGCTGTATGTTTTTTCTAATTATGGGGTCCCATTTTACATAACCAATTTGAAGCATCTCTGATTCAGCTCTGAACGCTAGTTTGTGCTATTCTCCACTTTCTCCATTGTGGTTTTGCTAGTTCACTCTAGTTTGACATTGAGAAATGGAATTAGTCCACTGGAACAATTTCCATTCTTACAGGAAACTCTGATGATGCTCAGAGTGCTTTTCATTGGGTGCAATGGTGAAGAGTCTTAGCAGAACTCTCAGACTCATGTGTGGAAAAGTTTTAGCCATGTTCCAGTGATGGCCAGAGATTTATTAGCATTTCACTGATTTTGGGATATACTGTCCTTTCACGGAAGACCATGGAAATTCAAAGGGTCTTTCTAGAATAATTTGAAGTTTTCTCTTTCTGTTGGCATTTTGCTTACTGAGGTCACAGCTGATTAGCAGCCTACCTCTCTTAGAAGAGGAATTTCTTTTCTTCTCTAGCAGCCAATAGAATCTCATTGGATAGTAGCTGATAAAACAATCTTTAGTGATAGTCTGTATTCTAATTGTACTTATGAGCTTGTAGGTTATGGTTAAAATTAAAACACAATAAATAGAATAAATTTAATACATTAGCAACTATGCAAAACAGCAGCCACAAGTGACATGGATTTGTTTCTGTGTCCTAAAATTCAGTAGTATATGAGTGCAACATAATTACAGTAATCCTATGATGTTCTGCCATACAATGGCATCTCCAACTATATGAACTCCTTCTGTCACTAGGGTTTATTTCTAGTGCTTCTCATATTCCAGAGTAACAAAATAAAGGTATTTAACAGTGTTTCCTCTGGGCTTGGATGCAGTGTTTTTTAAATTGATTTTCATTCGCATTCACATCAGGGCTAAAGCAGAGAAACAAGGAACTTGACTTTCTACTGGAGAAGAGCTAAATTGAATATAAAGATTGAGCATTAATGTGTCTGTAGTCTTTTCTCTGACAAGTTAAGGGGACTTTGGTAGACAGCAGGAATGATTTAACCTTGGCAGTATCTTCTGTTCAGAGTGTAGCTTGTTTGGAAGTAACAGGCTGCAGGACTTCAGCCTTACGGATTTCTTAATGGAAGTCTTCTTTCTTGAATAGAAAATATTACAGTTCGTGGATATAAGCTTCAAAAGGATATGAATAATGAAGGTTTAGCTTACTGTAACAAGTGGGACTCTTATACCTAGTTTAGAATCAGAGAACTTGTAAAAAAAAAAAATATCGGCCTTCTATAGGCTAATTATCTAGCTACAATTTCTACAGCATTTTTGAATGAGGTATGACTCCTCTACAGATGACAATTTATCTTTGCACTGTCAGAAAGGCAGCCCGGTTTAGTAGTTGCATATAATCTATAAGACCTGTAGGCTTTTGTGCGATTAAGCTACTCATGACCTTCTAAATGTAGTCCCAGTCTCTGACCTATATCCATTGCTCTCCATCACTTCTTCCTCGCCCTCTCCTCCAGTACGCTGTGGATGTTCCCCCATGACAGGAGTCTGGTTCTCAGAGGATTTGTTTACACTACCAGTGTGGCATGTGTAACATGACAGCAGGGACCCAGTCCTGACATGACCTGGACATCCAGTCCATGACAGTAGTTTCTGGTCTTGCCCTATTATCAGCAAATATTTCTGAGCACTCATCACTAAAATATGTATTGTTATTTTTAAAGTATGTAAGCATATTACTATACTACTGCATTTTATACATAAAACATATATACATTTAAAATGATAAAAATTAAAAAACAATGTAACTGGAAAATCTATTATTTTCTTCTGTACACCAAAAGATCATCTTCCACATTTCCTGGAAAGTCTGCCCCTCACTTTGGAGAACCTGTACTGTAGTACTGGTAGTTATAACTGTGTCCTCTAACTAGATGCGCACTCTATAAAGGTACAGAGTATGGTTAATTCAATTTTGTGTCCATGAAAGTTATCATAGCATCTTGGACATCATAATAACTTAATGATCCCTATTTTGAATGCATTAACAATTTCTACCTTTGCATCTTTTTTTTTCATTAGTGCTCCTCTCAAAAATATTTCTCCTTCCCTTCCTTTTCACCTGACCAAAGTCTACCTGTCACCCAAGTCAAGGCTAAGTTTTTTATTTCCTATGAATTTTTTCCTGTTGCTCTAAATCTCATGTAATCTTTCTTCTCACCTATAGACATTACTGACTCTGCCGTTCACTAAACATATCACATTCATTTTCTGGTGATACATCTCAGATGACATTTTCTTCTTCACTTATGAAGCTTAGTTTGGCTGGATATGAAATTCTTGGTTGAAAATTCTTCTTTTAAAGAATGTTGAATATTGGTCCCCACTCTCTTCTGGCTTGTAGGGTTTCTGCCGAGAGAGCTGCTGTTAGTCTGATGGGCTTCCCTTTGTGGGTAACCCGACCTTTCTCTCTGGATCCCCTTAAGATTTTTTCCTTCACTTCAACTTTGGTGAATCTGACAATTATGTGTCTTGGGGTTGTTCTTTTTGAGGAGTACCTTTGTGGTGCTCTCTGTATTTCCTGAATTTGAATGTTGGCCTGCCTTGCTAGGTTGGGGAAGTTCTACAGGATGATACCTTGAAGAGTGTTTCCTAACTTGGTTCCATTCTCCCTGTCAATTTCAGGTACACCAATCAAACGTAGATTTGGTCTTTTCACATACTCCCACATGTCTTGGAGGCTTTGTTCATTTCTTTTCACTCTGTTTTCTCTAGTCTTGTCTCTAGGAGGTGTCTCCCAGTCAGGCTACAGGGGGGTCAGAGACCCACTTGAGGGGGCAGTCTGTCTGTTATTAGAGCTTGAATGCTGTGCTGGGAGAACCACTGCTCTCTTCACAGCTGTCAAACAGGGACGTTTAAGTCTGTAGAAGTTGTCTGCTGCCTTTTGTTCAGCTATGCCCTGCCCACAGAAGTGGAGTCTAGTGAAGCAGTAGGCCTTACTGAGCTGCAGTGGGCTCTGCCCAGTTTGAGCTTTCTGGCCGCTTTCTTTACCTATTTAAGCCCCAGCAATGGCAGATGCCCCTCCACCTGCCAGGCTGCAGCCTCGCAGGTTGATCTCAGACTGCTGTGATAGTAGTGAGCAAGGCTCCGTAAGCATGGGACCCGCTGAGCCAGGCACGGGAGGGAGTCCCCTGGTCTGCCAGTTGCTAAGACTGTGGGAAAAGTACAGTATTTGGGCAGGAGTGTACTGTTCCTCCAAGTACAGTTTGTCACAGCCTCCCTTAGCTAGGAAAGGGAAATCCCCCAACCTCTGTGCTTCCCCAGTGAGGGGCGACACCCCACTCTGCTTTGGCTCACCCTCCATGGGCTGTACCCACTGTCCAACCAGTCCCAGTGAGATGAACCAGATACTTCAGTTGGAAATGCAGAAATCACCCATCTTCTGGGTCAATCACGCTGGGAGCTGCAGACCAGAGCTGTTCCTATTTGGCCATCTTGGAAGCCACTCAGATGACATTTTCATGCATGTATGTATCTTCCCAGATACATCACAAGCTCTTCTTTATTTCCTTCCCTGTAACTCACTAGCTTCCTTTTGCTATATTTATATAAAAGTCATTCTATGAATACTCATTGGACAGATGACAAAGCTATCAATTCACTCAGCTACCCTTTTGACTCAAAATTGTCATAAGTGTGTTTGGCATTTTGTTGTCTCATAGATGTTTAAAAACAGCTGTTCTTCCTCCAGAGCTCGCCACTGGCTATTGTTTTCAATACTCAATTTGCAAAAAAAAAATTGCCATAAATTGAGAAAAAAAACTGGAGAACACAATGTAAAAAATAAGTCTCTTAAGCATGCACATACAATTATGGTTCTGCCATAGCAGAATTAGTGAGTTTTAGATTTCTTGAGACACAATAATATGTATTTTAGATCATCCAGACATATCAAATCAATGCTTTGGAAACTGAATAAAGAATTAATGTACCTGGTTTGTCTTAAAACAATTGTTCATAGATGCAGATCAAAACCACAATGAGATACCATCCCACACCAGTCCAAATTGCTATTACTAAAAAGTCAAAAAATAACAGATGCTGGGGAGGTTGTGGAGAAAAAGGAATGCTTATACATTGTTGGTGGTAGTGTAAATTAGTTCAGCCATTGTAGAAAACAGTCCAACAATTCCTCAAAGACCTAAAAATAAAAATACCATTTCACCCAGCAATCCCATTACTGGGTATACACCCAAAGGAATATAAATTGTTCTATTATAAAGACGCATGAACATGTATGTTTGCTGCAGCACTATTCACAATAGCAAAGACATGAAATCAACCTAAATGCCCATCAATGGTAGAATGAATAAAGAAAATCTGGTACATATGCACCATGGAATACTATACAATCATGAAAGGAATGAAGTCATGTCCTTTGTAGGAACACGGATGGAGTTGGAGGCCATTATCCTTAGCAAACTAACTTAGAAAACCAAGTACTGCATGTTCTCATTTATAATGGGAGCTAAATGATGAGAACACACGGACACATACAGGGCAACAGTACATACAGGGGCCCATTAGAGGGTGGAGAGTGGGAGGAGGAAGAGGATCAGGAACAATAACTGTAGGTACTAGGCTTAATACCTGGGTAACAAAATAATCTGCACAACGAACCACCATGACAGAAGTTTACCTATGTAACAAACATGCACATGTACCCTTGAACTTAAAATAAAAGTTAAATAGAAAAAAAAAAAGACATAAACAAGAGTTCTAGAGAAGGACGGTAGAGATGATTGCACAACAATGTGAATGTACTTAATGTCACTGAACAACAAACCCTCATGATACAAGTTTACCTATCAACAGACCTGGACATGTATCCCTGAACTTAAAACTTAAAAACAAAAACAAAAAAGCAAACAAACAATTGCTTATGCCTTTCTATGTTCAAACACTCTGTATAAGGTCTAAATTCCTAAGTTCTGAGAAGCCCCTTCATTCAGAAGACTCTGGTGTTGTCTTTGGGCAGCTCCTTGGATGTGAGCTCTCAACATATGTGATGTATAGATTAGGAATTCAAGAGCCTTAGATATTGGCAGCCAAACCAAAGGAAGCAGAGTTCATATAAATAAGACTTCAGCAAAGTCTTCAACAAAAGTGATTTCTGTCCGATTACATAAGTATGATAATGAGTTCTGGCTTTAATTCAGGTATACTTTCTGCAACCCTGGTTCATGCTCATATAGAGAAATAAGGAAAGCATTTTTCAGCTTAATGAAAACATTTCTAGTTGCCTGGAGCCCAGAAATAATTACAATTTCACCTTCATGTTCTAAAACTCTATGATTTCTTTCCATCAAAAGTCTAGTAGCATTTTTTTATTCTGTATGGATGGTGCTTAATAACTGCTTGTTGGATGACTCAGAGTAGAAAATAAACGTGTTTATTGATGAGGGAATGATATTCATGTTCTACTAAATATCCCATTTCCCCCTCAGTATGTATCTTGGCAGAGTTTATTAATATATTCCATCTGTTTCTAAAAGGATTTGAAGATTTATTCTTCTATTTTATCCTCACAATCGCCCTCAAAGGTAGGTGGGGCAGGACTTATCTATCAGTAAATAGACGACAAAATTGGGCCCAGATAGATTTGAACACTTCTAGTCTTAGTCCTGGAGATTCTTTCTCTAAAAGCTATGTATGTGTGTGACGGGGCAGGAAAAGAGAAGAAAAAAACACTCGTGTGATGTGCTGATGGCATTTAGATGTACAGCAGGAGGGAAAGCAGGGTTTCTCAACCTCAGCACGACTGACGTTTTGGGCTAGATTCCTGCTATGGGAGGATGCCCTGTGCATTGTGGCATGTTCAGCATCATCCATGGTCTTTATCCAGCAGCAGTTGGATGCCAGTAGTAGTTTTCTCACTCCCCAGTCATGACTTTCAAAAAACATCTCAAGACATCGCCAGGTGTTCCCCGGGCAGTCAAGCTGGCCCCCCATTGAGAACTCCTGAGTAAAAGGGAAACAGAAATGGCTTAGAATTGCCCAGTAAACATAGAAGAAGCCAGAATCAGACCTCTGAATTTGATCACTTGTTTTGTTAACCATTTATTGAGTTCTGATTGCATATGTAAGCTATCATAAGTTACTAGAGGAGGTAGAAAGACTGGGAGGACACGACTTATCCAGGGAGAAATTGACAGTCTGGTAAAGAAGGAAAAGGTCATGTGGACAATTGTGATAGGTGCTTTTTGAATGCCTACTGCATGCAAGGTACTGTACTAATTATGTTCCCTATTATGGCAAGACTCAAATGGGGATAAAGTACACAGAAAAAAAACAGTGCTATAAGGATATTTTCTATGTACAAAGAGTTTTCAAACTAGAAGGGGGCAAAAGGGAAATAACTAGAAAAGAACAACATTGAGTGGAAAATAAAATGTGGCTGCTTTTAAAAAGTTATAATAAAATGTTTAAAGTGATTCTGAAAATTACAGGAATTTTCAAAAGCAGAGCTAGAGAAGTAGGAGGAAGCTTTAAGCATATGGGAGTAGAGGTGGGTTATGGGGAAGAAATTCTAGATCAGAGGAGCAAAGGCATGGGGTACCCAGATTAAATGCTCTTGGATTTTCTCAAACCTACTACATATTTCCACCACATGTTACTCTATTTCGTTTGCAATTTTGATGACCCTAAGTCTACCTGTTCTTCAGCATCATTATTTTCCCTCCTCTACTGATCTTGATGTTTATTTTTTAAATTCATTTTTAACTTAGATGACGGGTGCAGCAAACCACCATGGCACATGTATACCTATGTAACAAACCTGCACATTCTGCACATGTATCCCGGAACTTAAAGTAAAACTTTAAAAAATTTCCTTACTACAAAAGTAACATAGAAGATTTAGAAATTATAATAAAATGAAAATGATAAAATACACACAACCCTACTACCTAGACAAAAACACTCATTAAATTGCTTCATAATCTGTTATTTTTTGCTTAGCACAATATTTTGAACATGTTTTCCCATTTGAATAAATTAGCATTTGCAGCACCTTTTAGTGATTAATATGTCTGTTATTTAGGTACATCCTCATTTATCAACAGCCCTGCTATTACTAGTCTTTCTTATTGCTTTAAGCTTCTCTTTATCACAGGCAAAGCTAGAATAATTTTTATTATAGCTACATTTTCCTTAATTACTTTCTTAGAATAATTTCTCAGTAGTTTCCAGTATTTTCACCCTCAAGGACTCCTTTTATTGGGTCACATGTTTTGAAAGATACAATCTACCAAACTACATTTGGAATGGAGAAATTTAGTTTACTATTTTTTAATTAACCAAAGACTTTGATAACTACTTATCAAAACTTTGGATCAGCTGAGATTTTAAAAAGAATATTTACAGCATTAAGATGATATAATTCCAGCCTAAAGCAAAGACCCTTGATACGAAAGTTAGCCTCTGCAGCCTTATCTTAAGGAACCAGATTCTTTCTGTGAGGTTTTCTGTAATATTAAAATTCACTTGCAGACACCCTTTTCCCACATTTGCAGCTACTCAAAGTTAGGGCTGAAATACTTGAAGTTGGTGAGTTGCTTTAAACTACAAAAGAAAAATACAGACATGCTTGTCTAATTACATTACTCTATTTTCTGTGGCCTGATGGTAGATTTCACATAATTGCTTTTTATTTGAAAACACCTTGTGCTTGGAGTAAATTATTGGAGAACAAGGTTTTAATCTGATGTGGGTTCTTTTTTTTTTTTTTTTAAGTGGCCCAAGTAGATTATTTCTGACAGTCTGTGAACAAGAGTAGCCAAACGCAGGGAGTCCTGAAGTTACCCTTCAAATGTGTGTTCATGTGTACAACCTATTCTGTCCCTTGCCAGAGAGTGGCAGCTGCAGGGCTCATCTATAGAGTAGCTGAGAACCTCACTCATTTCCAAAACTGAGTTCACTTTGGCCATTGCTGCTCGTCAGTTACATTGCTTCGTTTAATGGTATGATGTCCAGAATAGCTCTTTGGAACCAAACGCGAAGGAAAGAACTTCGGTGCTTACTTGGACATTCTAAATTTAGATCATTTTCTGTTTACTGCCAGTGGGTTAAATGGTTTGGCTCCTGGACTGAGGTTCGGGTTACAGAATTCTTAGGCGGGTCCCTTCTTGCAGCATTCTGAATTCCGATTAGGCTTTGCAGCAGCTGTGCATATGCATGATGGTGCTGGTGGAATCGTTCCCAGGACTGTTCCAGCATTCATTTCAGGACAGATTTTTCAGTGTGGGTCTTCTATATGATGGTGAGTCAGGCTGTGCAGTGGTAGAGAGCATCAGTATGGAGCAGTCTCAGCTGAAGCCGTGATGGGCGGCTTGCTATGATGTCTGATGACAAAGTATCTGCCACACTGGGGGCATTTTACACTCAGCATCTAGATATTAATTTGTTAACATTTTGGGAAACATTTGAAATTGCACTGTAATCTTGCTGTTTCTTAGACAGTAAATTCCAGCATAGAGTGGGCTGCTGGTTTCCTGTTGAAGGGATCTTAAGCCTTGAAGCATCCAAAGAAATTCATTTAGGCAGCCCAGTCACCTAGAAAGCAGGCTTACTACGTGGGCTCTGTGAATGGCATAAGAATGAGACTTCCTGTTATAGAATTGTTAAAGGACCATAACAAAGGTAGAGTCATTTGGAGAGGGCTTAGACACATCCAGATGTCTGCCAATGCCCTCTGGGGTCCCTCGGGGCTGTAGCTGCCTGGGGCAGTAGCTCCCTAGGGCGGTAAGCCTCTGGGCTTTGTCTTCATCTGAATTCCATAATGAATATCCAAAACCTTTTGTTTAGTAAAAAGAATTTTGTTGCAAAAAGTTGAAATAAAAGAACAACAAAAAATAAACAAAAGCAAAGCCTTCAAAATTCGGATATGAGATAGCCAGTAGGTATACACAGACAGAAACTGAGGCCAAGAAGTGTCAAAAATTCACACTTATGTTCAAAGACCATAAGTTCAAGGATAACAATTGGATCTAGACCTCACCTGATTTTTGTCCACAACTCTTTTTGCCACCTTTTTCCCACCCTCCTCCCTCCCTCCTCTGCCCTCCTCTTGCTCTTCTCCTTCTTCCTTTTCATCACCTTCCTCCTCTTATTCTTTTTCTTATTTCTCTTCCTCTCTATTCTTACTCTTACCTTCTTCCTCCTTTGGTTCATCTTCTTCCCTCTCCCTCTTCCATTTTTCCTCTGCCTTCTTTTTTTTTTTTTTTTTGAGACGGAGTCTCGCTCTGTTGCCCAGGCTGTAGTGCAGTGGCCTAATCTCAGCTCACTGCAAGCTCCGCCTCCCGGGTTCACGCCATTCTCCTGCCTCAGCCTCCCAAGTAGCTGGGACTACAGGCGCCCGCCACCTCGCCCGGCTAATTTTTTGTATTTTTTTAGTAGAGATGGGGTTTCACCGAGTTAGCCAGGATGGTCTCGACCTCCTGACCTCGTGATCCACCCGTCTCGGCCTCCCAAAGTGCTGGGATTACAGGCTTGAGCCACCGCGCCCGGCCCCTCCTCTGCCTTCTTTGTCTTCTCTCTCTCTATATTTTTATTGTTGGTTAAGGCAGAAACAGCTAAATTGTTGTGTGATATTTATGTAAACAAAGATTTAGCCATTTGTCCCATCTTAATGCCAGTTCATCTTAGCTCTAGCTAGGGTTTGAATCTAAGGATATTTTGAACTCAGATTTTTCATATCAGCTTTCCTACTGACCCATTCTAAGTAAGGTGTTTGGTTTGAGGATTTTCTTATAATAAAACTTGACTGCTTTTCAAGACACATGTAGACTCACACACTCTGGCCTGGTTTTGTAAGAGTTGGCAGGTTGCTGGCTGAGAGTCACTCTCTCCTCCCTATTGTCATTTCAAACCAAGGACATTACCTAGAGATTTTTACAAATGAAATTTGAAAAAAAATAGTGCCCTACCTAATGACAAATGGTCAAGAGAAAATGACAAGGTGGGACTGTTTGAGGATATATTGAATACTTTACTGATCCTAAGCCAAGCAGAGCCATTAAAAAATAGTTCCCATGGCATTTCTGGCCTGACCAGAAACAGTTATATAAGTCATGGGAAAATGCCTCTTCTCATGAAATGCCCCAGCTGAGTTCACATTATCTGAAGCTGTGATTCTCAAATCTGGGATCACCAGGACATTTTCAGCAAAGCCTGTGTAAGTGTCAACTGGCAGCCCTGTCTCCCTTTGAATTGTTTGTTCTCATAGACAAGGGTCTCCCCTAGGTGACCCCATTTCCCCCCCTTTCTCCTCCCCTTTCCACCCTGCAAAAATCTCACTCTCTGGTTGTTTGTGCTTTTTTCTCTCTTTCCTTTCTACCAATGACTACTGTTATGGATTCAATGACAGTCCCGCAAAATTCATATGTTGAAGCCCTAACCCCCAATGTGGCTATATTTGGAGATGGGTCCTTAAGGGAAGTAATTAAGGTTAAATGAGGTCCTAACGGTGAGGCCCTAATCAATAGGACTGGAGTCTTTCCAAGAAGAGAAGGAGGCACCAGAGATCTCTCTCTGAGCTCATACAGAGGGGAGGCCATGTGAGAATACAGGGAGCAGGCAGCCATCCGCAAACCAAGAATCGGCCTCAGCAGACACCAACCCTACTGGTACCTAGGTCTTGGACTTGTAGCTTCCAGAACTCTGAGAAAATAGATATATGTTGTTTCTGTTGTTTAATACCATCTGCGGTATTCTATTATGGCAGCCTAAGGTGACTAATACAGCTACTTAACAAAAATGTCATGTGAACCTTCCTAAGCCACTAGGATGTCACAAAAATACTATTTCTTTGGTAGATTCAGATCGATAAAGAGGTGTTAGTTGGGCATGGTGGCACACACCTGTAGCCTCGGCTACTTGTAAGGCTGAGGTGGAAGGATCACTTGAGGCCAGGAGTTCAAGTTCACTCTGGGCAACATGGTGAGACCCCCTCTCTCTAAAAATAAACACATAAATAAATAACATTTCCTGTCTATTTCAAAAAAATTGTCTCTGATTCAGGAGTCTGAAAAACAACAAAAGAGTTGTTAATGCTTCTTCCGACTGCATGCCTGCCTAGATGAGGGATGTTTTGTGTGTTTGTGTGTGTGTACATGTCTATGTGTGTTTTCATGTAACAGTCACATACAAGCTCACGTATATTTGTTTTTACTATAACATTAGTTGAGCACTTACTACATGTGACAAACTGTGAGTACTTCACATGCATTACCTCACAATCCTCACGCTAACCCTCTGAGGAAGATGCTCTTATTTCCTTTATTTATTTATTTTAGTTTTATTTTAAAATTTCAGTTCTTTTCATTTTGTTTGTTTTCTTCATTGGTTTATACCATCTTTTGACTAACATCTCACAATTATTTCCTTTATTTAACTGGAGAGGAAACCCATATTTAAAGAGGTCAGGGAACATGCCCTCTTTCAAGTTCCCACTAGTGAGAGAAAGAGTCAAGACTTGAACTCAGGCAGCCTAATTGTAGAGCTCATGTTCTTACTACCTGATTGCAATGCTTCCCATTTTTGTTTATAGCCCTCGTTTTTTTATATCTTCTAATGTTCTAGATTAGAAAAAAGTCTGAGGCAACTTCCAAAGACATATAAAATATAAATGGCATATAGGCAGAGATGAAGAAAAAATAAGGATGAGAATGGAACTTAGATCTAGAAATGAAGGGAATGTATATACTTGTGTTTAACTTGAAGGTCTGTGGCAGGCAACAAGAAGATGGAAACCTGGTCATTCTCGCAAGGTAATGTGTTCTTAAATTTAAAAAAAATTTGCAGTTGCTCGACAGAAGCACAACTCCTCTTGTAATTAAGCCCAGGCAAGAATTTCTCCTAAATGTGCATGTGTGATACAGTGAACAAAACCATCAGCCTCCTTAGTGCTGATGAAGTGACAAGTTCACTGTGCCTGCAACAAGTGCACAGATATACGTACATGCACACATAACTGCATCCTCATCAAGTTGCTTGTGTCACCAACTATTCTTCTTTATTCTCTCATCTTGTGTCTGTGGGTCAAAAATTAGCAAAAAATCAATGACAATACCTACATCATTGTGAGAGTCCAAGGATGCATTAATAGGGAAACCAAAAACTATGAAATTGGTGGGGGGAACCAGGATTAAGAGAATGTTTTTTCAATCTGGGGGTTGTGACCTAGGAGTAAATTATGAAATCAAGATGGTGGGCCCCAATCAGTGCTTTTAAGATGAAGGAGAATAGAATAGAAAAGTTCAGAGTGAATTGCAAATGGCAAAGGTGAACTGTGTATTATGAGGTGTTTCAGTACCTGTATGCAGGCATATGTACATGTATGTACATTTATAACTAAAATGATATTTCTTGTTGTACCAAAAGGTAACCCTATTTGGTTATATTTATAAAACTGAATATTTCTGTTTTACATATATTCAGATTTAGCCATTTTAATTATAGGATGAGTAGTAATGAGATCCTATAGCATTGGTCAGATTCAGTGTATATTCTTAGAGGATATAAGAATAAGAAGCTAGAAAAGTGTCTCTGGCAATTTCTGAAGAAAGGACTATGGATCAAGAAGAACTTGTTTTTGGCTTGGATATGGATGAAATGGATCAAAACCTAGGCCATACTGCTAGAACATGGAATAGCACAAATAATGACAGCAACCCTCTATAGTTAGTTAGGATGACAGCTTCACTTAAATTTGTGCATTATAAAGTCCTTACACTTCGGGGTGAAAAAAAATGTTCTTTGAGAACATAAGTATGTCACTCTGTTCACTTACCATGAGCCTTCTTTAAGGCATTAAGAAATTTTGCATCAGACTTGGGTAATAAAAACTGATATAACATGTAATTAATGAAAGATAGTTCTTTTTATCATTTTGTGTTTTTAATGTTTGTATTAAGATGTTTGCATCTGATCTAGGCAACAAAAAACCAACTGGCAGGTTCAACTTCACATATTTGCTCATATTTCTTCTTTTTTATAGTCCCTAAAGAGTCTCCATAAAATTTCTATCTAGGACATTGAAAGCACTTCTCATTCCCAGGGGTGATAACTCACAGGGTCAATTAACACGTATACACAGACAACTCTCAAGTGCCTGTCTCCAGTGTAGACCTCGATTCTAAGTAATTAGACTTGTGTATTTATTTGCCTACTTAGATATCTTAAAGACAACTCAAAATCAATGTCTTAAATCAAAATGATGAAATCTAGTCTTCCAATGCTGTATTTCTTATCCTAGGGCATGATCGAAAGTCACAAAACAAGGAGTTACTTTTGACACCTCAATCTCTCACTTACTTCATCTCTCCATATTGAATCCATCAACAAGTCCTGTTCATTTTTCATTCAAACATCTTTTGAATCCTCTGTCTTCAACTTTATCAACACTTTAGTCAAGCTACCAGGATTTCTTCTCTGGATCACTGTAATAATCTCCTGACCTACCTATATCTACTCTCTTTTTTAAACCTATTCCCCAACTACATGGCCAGAATTATATTTTTGAAATTCAAGCTTAAAACATTTCAATGGCTTCATGATATACTTGGGATAAAAATAAAACTGTTTAACATTCTGTATCAGTCAGAAGGTACACTCAAAAGAGTTTAACTGAACACAATTTATTAAAGATGCTATTGTAGAGGTGGGAGAAGATTTAAGGGAATCAACAAGGAATGTTGGAACTGCCAGTAACAATCAGCTGTGGGATTCCACTCCTACCCCTAGGCAGAGAGAGAAGGGGAGGGAACTGGAACTGAGGAAGAAGTTGTAGTCACAGTAGCCTGCCGTCACTACCAGAACCATGGTACAGCAGGAAGAGCAGGAACGAATACCCTGACTGCCTTCCTATCTCACCTTTTGTTCTACTGCTGTTGCCTCTCATTCGCTAACCCAGACTTAAGACTAGAAGGCTGCAGAGCCCAGGTGGTGCATCACAGGGGTGAGCTTCTCAGAGCACAGAACAGGGAAGAGAAGAGCAGAACATTGATTTGGATACTTATAGGGCAGAACTGTTTCATGGGCAGCACCAAAAATAAAATTAGATTTAGTCTAAGTCATTTGGAATACATTTAAAATTTTAAAAATAATCTAATTGGTAAGAGATCACTGTCCCCTACCCAAATCCCTGGTTGCTTAGACAACAGAGTCATTAAGTTGCTTTGGGCTACTGTCTTAGTCCATTTGTGCTGCTATAGCAAAATAAATAAGAGTCTGAATAATTTATTAAGAACAGAAAGTTATTTTCTCACAGTCCTGGAGGCTGAAAAGTCTAAGATCAAGGTGTCAGCATGTTCCGTTGTCTGGTGAGAAATGCTCTGTGCTTCCAAGGGGGTGCCTTGTCACAGCCTTCTCCAGAGGGAGGAACACTGTGTCCTTGTATGGTGGAAGGCAGAAGGCAAGCAAACCGACCGCTGTGTGAAGCCTCTTTTATAAGGCCTTAATTCTATTCATGAGAGGAGGGACCCTTATGACCTAATCATCTCTTAAAGACCTCACCTCTTTGTTTCAACACCTGAATTTTAGAGGCGACACATTCAAATCACAGTAGTTCCTAAAAATGATTGCCCTTCTTATGTTTACCTTCTTATGTTTTACCTTAGGCAGAACCCTAGAGAATGGGCCTTGCTTAAGGAAGCAGGAAGCAAGGATAATAAATTTGCATGACAATATATTTTTTAATGCATGGAAAAAATTCAGGCTGGTAGTTGATTAATCAGTGGAATGTCAAGACACTTTGTTTAGCAATCTCCACCCTCATCTATGTGGCCTTTCCCCTTACTTGGTCCTGCTGATCCAACAGTAGACTAACAAAGTTGGAAGCAGTGATCTGCTCAGTCTTCCCTCTGTTGTCTGGAAGTCAGGACTAGTTCTTATTTTCAGATGCCTTTGCAAGATAGCTGGTTTATAGCCTGACTTTATGTACCTCTAGAAAATCTTTTAATCTGACACAGTTTACAGAAATTCATTCATCACATATTTTAGAGCACTTGCTGTGTTCTATGTAACTACAATAGACGCTGGATGACATAATAGATGCCAGACAGTATGAAGGTGCAAACTCCTTGACTTCCCATTTTATATGAAGTTTGAGATTGATGTTGAAATTTTTCATTATTAAATTGGAAAGCATCACATGTTTATTTTTGGCTTGCTTCCTTAGGCTGCTTTTTCCTGCAATAATAAAGTCACCCTGTCTGTGGGTCGATCTGTAGAGAGTAACTACACAGGCGGCTGGCATGACTGTGACGTTTTCAGGGCAAACTTGTGGTTTGGGAGGCATCTGTGTTTTACGTGGGCTGGAGATAGGCTGTTTATTTCCTTTCTCTAGAAACAGGCAGTGACAAACAATTGAAATTATTGCCTCTAGGAGTCTTGACTACTTATTAAGTCACTTACAGACTACTGAATGCATCTAGTCCAGTTGGGTAGGTCCCTACGTCTGGTGGGACTGTGTTTTTTGTTTCCTTTTTACCTTCCCACAAAAGGAGGCAAAACACTTTCCACATAACTGAATCAGAGAAAATATATATTTGTACATTCCTTATAACCTTTCCCCACCTCCACTTTTGATGTCATGAAAATTATGTCAATATTATGGCACCAGAATAGACTATTCTTTCATCACCCACTTTTAAGCCCCTGCAGTGATCTCTGCACTATAATAAATGATGAGGAATAGAGACTTGAGTGACCCCAGACCCTAATTTTAAGTGATCCACAGTCTGGTGAGAGATTCAGAAAATAAACAGTAATAATAGACAGGAGAAATACTGTGAAAGAGGAAAATACAAGATCCATGAGGGGCCAGAGGAGAGATTGATTAATTTTCCCAGAGGGGAGTTTTCAGAGAGGAAGTAGCCTTGCATTAATACTTGTAGGATGGCCTTACAGAAATTGTAGAAGTTCTTCAGTCATCAAGAGAGGGGTGGGCCTTCTAGACACAGGAACTGGGAAAGTAAAGTCTGGAGGAATGAGAGAGCCTGGGTGTTCAGGGAACTGTAAGTAGCCTTATAGAGTGGTAGTTCTCAAACTGTGTTCCATGAGGTCCAGCTCAGAGTTGTTCCTTGGAAAAAGGGGCCCATGGACAAAAAAGTTTGAGAAACCTAGATGAAACAAATGGAAGCAGATTTCCTTTTTAAACATGTTATTGGTTTTTCTTATTATGTGATTTTCTTAATGACCATGTGCTTTGTGATTCTTTAAAATGGGGGTAGAGTCTGATGACATGATCAGATTTCTTTGTCCATAGCATCATTTGTTTGTGGCACATCTATTTGGGAAATGCTGGGTAGAGTATAGAATGCTTATGGGAGAGTGTTCAGAAATGAGGCTAGTAAGGACAGTAAGGGTAGAATGTAAAACCTATATCCGTGCTAAGTATTTATGGGTACAGGAGGGATTTAGAATATATTGAATATTATGACCCACATGACCAAATATATTAGTCTGTTCTCATGCTGCTGATAAAGTCATACATGAGACTTGGGTAATTTATAAAGACAAAGAGGTTTGATGGACTCACAGTTTCACGTGGCCAGGGAGGCCTCACAGTCACAGTGGAAGGCAAAACGCACATCTTACATGGCAGCAGGCAAAGAGAGAATGAGAGCCAAGCAGAAGGGGTTTCCCCTTATAAAACCATCAGATCTCATAAGGCTTATTCACTACCACGAGAACAGTATGGGAGAAACCATCCCATGATGCAATTATCTCCCACTGGGTCCCTCCCACAACATGTGGGAATTATGGGAGCTATAATCCAAGATGAGATTTGGGTGGGGACACAGCCCCACCATATCACCAAATGTTCATTTTAGGTAGTTGTGTTAGAAGCAGAGTGACTAAGGCCTGAAGAGACTGAGATGGGAGTAAGGAGATGGTTTGTTTACCCTCCCTCCCTCCTTCCTCCCCTCCTTCCCTTCTTTTCCTTTCCTTTCCCTTCTCTTCTCTTCCCTCCTTTCCCTCCCTTTTAATCTGACACAATTTACCGAAATTCACACATTTTAGAGCACGTGCTATGTTCTATACAACTACAATAGACGCTCCCTTTCTCCCTTCCTTTCCTTCCTTCCTTTCTTCTCTTTTCTTCCTGGCTTCCTCTTCTCCCCCTTCTAACATGCATTAAGTGCCCAAGATGCTGAGGATACAATGTCGAACAGAATAGACAAAAGAGTCTGCACTGATAGAACTTACATTCTAGTGCAGGGGACAGATACAGACAAAGTGAGGGGGAGGGGCCCTACTAATTTAAGGAGGATGGTTAGGGAAGGCTCTAGAACAAGATCTTTGAGCTATCTGGTGGAAGTTCAGTCTGGGCAGAGAAACTGCTAATGCCATGCTCTGAGGTGCTGTATTTGCAGTGACTTTGGGGCATCCAAGTAGAGACTTCCAAAAGGCAGTTGAGTATATAGAAAAGGAATTCAGGGAAGAGGTGAAAACCCAAGACCCATGTTTGAGAAACATGTTTCCATCTGAAGGAATGGGCATGGCCAGAGTGGGGAAGAGAGCCAGAACAGACCAAGTGTGGAATCCAGGACAGAAGATAAAATTGCAGAGTTCAAAGACTGCCTCTCTGAACAAAACCAGAAGAGAGAGGCCACCTAAACTAAAGAAAATGTGCATGTTATCAGTGGCTGCACACACTGACTTTGAACATTACCTGCCAAGGAAGAATGGTCAAGAAGGGGTTTAAAGGCTTAAACCAAGTTCACTGGAATACAGGTGAGGCAGTTTCCTTCTTTTGTAATAGGGAAGAGTCATTTACCTTCTTCAAATAGAGAGGGCAGAGCTAAAAAACAAACAAAATGAAGCAAGAGAAAGACAATAAAAACACAACCTAGTAATTTCAGAGTTCTGAGCAGAATAGTTCACATTTCACAAGAGCTGGGGACTTCAATCTTGGGGCAGACCATCCCTGTGGGTTTCTATAGATATCCAAAGGAAGAGTAGACTCTTTCTGGAATGGAGGAATTTGAGCACCAAGGAGTAAAAGGTTTAAAAAGGTAATGCAGAATGTTGTTTTAACAGTGGACAAACGTGTACCTTTGCAAGTTGTTTAATTAGGAGGTAGAGAGTGGTGAAGAGGCCATGCGTTTAAAACCAGGCTGCCTGGACCCCATCCAAGCTCCACCTCTTAGTAACTGTTGTGACTTTTTGACAATTTCCTCAACCTCTCTCTGTTTCTGTTTGTTTCTTTAAGTTTGTGTTAGTAAGAATGTATGACTTACAGAGTTATAGTAAGGAAATTAAATAAACTAAACAAATTAAATAACGTAGAGCATGGGGCTCATAAGAAGAACCCTAAACATTAGCTCATTTGTCAACTATGTATACATAAAGCTTAATCTCAATCTAGATTTACACTTCCCTTTAAATGGATTATAAATTATTGCTTGTCTTTGGAATAGTGGACAGAGACCCTGGAGCCCACCAGGCAGGAAGAGGTGAGCTGTTGAAGAAGCAGGCACCCAGAGTTTACACTGTCAGAGTAAGTGTAAACCAGGCTCAATTTGGAGAACACAGAAACATTCCCTGGAGATTGCCAGAATTCACTGGAAGGAGAACCAGGTAGAAGTTTTGCCTTCCCATAATCAAGCAGGAGTGGAGCAGAGCCTTCATAATTTGATTATTATCTGTCAATACAATGTAATTTTAGGTATCATAGTAGAGCCCTGGGCTGACATACTAGCTACACATAGACCAGAGGGGTCCTCATCTTGCTGCAGCTCCTCTGTAGAGGAAAATATGTCACTGGGCCCTTGACAAAAAGGTATGCTTTGGTTTCTGCTGAGAGTCTGCAGGAAGGAATGTTCTACAGTATGATTGTCCTCCTTCCTCTGCTTCTAGAAAAGATTAAGGCAGAAGTCAAGCCAGAAATAAAACTGCTCTTTACTTCTGTCATTGGAGATTAAGCAGATGATGACTAATCACCTGTCCTTCTCTCTGTTTCCAAGTCGAATGAAAAATTTTCAGTATAACTCAGGACAGCTTTGGGGCTCCGTCCTCGTGTTGTAATGAGGTATAGATCTGGACTGAGCCTCTCAGACACAGGGACCACGAGCTTGTCTGGAGTTTGAAAACATATTTGTAAACTCCTGAGGGAGCTTTGGAGGCTGAATAGATTCTCAGCCTCCAGCCTAGTTCTTTTGATTGAAAATCTAGACCACATCTTTTTATTTGACAAAGCGTCTGTGTCTCTGTGTATATTATGCTTATTACTTCTTTCGCTTTTTCTTCATTAAGTTTAGTCAAAGGACTGGTATTCCACTTATAGAAAAAGGGATTTCTGAAGCATTTAAAAACAATCCTTAAAAGTACTGCCATCTGTTTCTGAATCATTCAGAAAACCAAGTGAAGAAATGCAAACCTTTTTCATAAAACTGGTGACATATCAGCAGCTCTACTCTTAGGGGGTGTGTGACTTGTTTTTCACGTGGATCTCTCAGTTTCTTGACTCTGGGGTTCCAATCCTGATTCTGATTCCCACTAAACAACAAACAAGTGCTATGCTATAGCACTATTGTATCATTTGCACTTTGAGAAGTCCAGTCTTCATAGGTGTGTGTGCCTCGGGGCATTTAGAAATGCACTAACATAGCTGGCAAAGAGCAGTGGGTAGGTGCAAAGGGTTTTCAACAAAGATAAACTGTAAGACATTTTCTTCTCCTTTTGCTTCATTTTGTGTCTTCTTGCGGTATTTGTATTTTCCCCCCCTCTAATATCAAAGACGTCTTCTATTTGATTTGTGATTCAACATCCAATGTGGAAAGTCTCCTCTCTGAGATCCAGATAGAACCTAATATACTGCTTTAGGTAATCTTACTCTATGACCTTCCTCACTAGATGCCTAATATAGGACAAGATTCTCCTTTTAAAGTTTCTGAGTGACTTCTTTTTATGTGGGAGATTTAGCAAATGATGCTTGACAAATCCTTTCTCATAACTTCTAACTATTAACATGTCCTTTTCGTGAGTCATATTTTTTTTTTACCTTTACTTTGGGAGTTTTAGATTTATGTTCCATACCCTGCAAAAAATAAAGATTTTTCACAATTTAAAAATAAAGGCTACTTCATGTAGAGAGCAAAACTCAATACCACAGAGATGCCACCAGAGGCCTGATATATAAATGTGTTAAGAAAGGATCTGGATAAAGTTTGCAGGGTCACAAAAGACATAGGTAAACTCTGGGCTATGCCTCACTGTAGTAGATCAGATTTGCCTAGTTGTAAGTAATGGAAATTGACTCTGGCTAGCTTACACACAAGGAGAAAAAAGGGGAATTCAGCAGAAGGCAATTGGAGAATCACAAATATATAAAAAAACAGTTAAAAACAAAACTATAGGAGGAGAAGGTATGAAAGCAGCTTCAGGGACCTCAACATTCAAAGCCCATGGACTTTTTCTTCAAGGAGCTCTTGAATATAACTGAGCTCCATGGACCCCAGTCCTTGTGTCTCTGTCATTCACACCTCAGATTCCTGGGACTCAGTATCCAATGGTTCCATTTTGGTCAGCTGTATATTTCTGTGACAATTATGGCAGGATCCTAGAACACAGACTCAATTCTTAGAACCACACCTATAGAAGTAAGCAGGTATTAGTTTGAGCCCTCTAAGAAGCAGATGCCAAGACAGCATTAGACATGCAAATGATTTACTGGGGAAAACACCTATGAAAAATAAAAGAATGGAACAGAAGATACCATGATGCAGGTCTCACTCCTATGAGGGAGAGAGAAAAGGAAACAGATTTGAATTGCTTCCTGAGAACCTAAAACTGCAGCAGTAAGGACATTCTGGCCAAGCCAATCTGAATTCTTGAGCCAAAGTCACCTATCAGAAAATTCTTACAACCTCATTAGAATGAGCCTGCTTTAGTACCTCTACCATTCTCAGTCATTGGCCAAGAGCAACTCAGGGAAAAGATGGCCTTGGATGTGAGTATTGTGGTGGATTCAGAGTGCAGCAGCTGAGGCCATCAATCAATGATATCCCTCATAGCAGGAGATGTGAGTAGTAGATTTCCATGGCTGCCACAGAGCTGTTCCTCAATAAGAGAGAGTCACAGACAAGCAGGAGGTCACCCCAAGAGATGTCCTCTGCATTTGCCTTTTCAGTTGAACTCTTGAGAATTGAGTGATGCCTCTGTTTGAGGCTCTATTGGTATCAAGCCATGGGTCTTATCAGACTCAGTAATTTCTAATATCCATTCGGCTTTGGCTTTGCATTATCCTGTTTTGTTACATTCTATTTTAAGATCCTACCAAATGAAATAGAGTTGAATCAAATGTCCTCTACAGTATTATAGGAAAGTCATCCCTTGGGTAATGATATCTAAGATGTCTGACCCTAGGTTGTTTTGCTAATATAAGTAGACTCACTCATTGGTTTGCTCTGTTTTCTCGTTTGCTAGGAACCATATCTTTAGAGCTACACTTTGGCTGCTACTTTAACAACAAACAGAGCATGATTTTAGTGGCAGAAACATGACTGCTTTCATGGAGGAAAACAGGAGCTAAAAATAGAAAAAGATCAGAAATGGCATGTTGATGGGGAGAAGAGGTGCCCAATATGCCAAGGAGAATCCCCCTCCCCTGTGACATATAATTGATTCTGGCTTTCCCATCTACAGAAGTCTCAGGGTTCACTTAAATTACAGTCTTTGTTTTCTTCTTAGCTGCTCACTAAAAGATCCAAGTGAGTTCAAAACTTCCACTGACTATATAGATATGCAGGCCCTAAGAGAAAAGTAAAGACTTGCTTAAAACCACTCCATAGGTATACCTCTGATACAGCACACATACTATATCCTAGGTCTCCTGTGAGACCTGGTGCATGTCTTCTGTTCTTTTCTGAAATGTCTTCCTTTGCGACTTTCAGTTACTCTTGCAAACACATTATAATTAGAGTTACTAAGCACTACTTAATGGCATAAATTCTACCGTAAGGCCTTAAAAGCTTTATTTTCAGATGTCTGTAAAATCTTGTTTAAGAACAACATGGGTCCAAATAAAATTCTTATTTGACTACCTTAGTCATGACATAAGCTCCTATAAAAAGTAACTTCCAAATCTCAGCTACTTAACACCCAGTGTAGATGTTTCTAATTGGATGACTCTGCAGTAGCTTTCTTCCAAGCAGTGACTCATGACCCAGGCTACTCCCATCTCGTGGCTCCATTATATTGAGATTTCAGTCACCCTAGCATTACCCAACACCAGACAGGAGAAAGACAATGAGAATGGAGGGTTACATATGGAAATTTTTTCTCAGCCGTGCTGTAAAGTGGCTTATATCATTTCTCTATGTAGTCCATTCACTATAACCCATCAAATGGTCCAAAAAAACTTCAAGTAATGACTTACTGGGGAAAACATCTGTGAAAGATAAAGTAAGTAAGGCTGGAAAATGTCATTTCATCATTGTGTGAGCATCACAGAGTGCACTTACACAAAGCGAGATGGTACAGCCTACTACACACCCAGATTATATGATCTAGCCTATTGCTCCTCGGCTGCAAACCTGTACAGCATGTTACTGTACTGAATACTGTAGGTGATTGTAATACAATGGTAAGTATTTGTGTATCTAAATACAGGAAGGACACCGTGAAATTACAGTATAAAAGATAAAAATGGCACACCTATACAGGGCAGTTACCATGAATGGAGCTTACAGATCTGGAAATTGCTCTGGGTGAGTCAGTGAGTGGGTGGTGAGTGAATGTGAAGACCTACGGCATGACTGTACGCTACTGCAGACTTTAGAAACACTGCACATTTAGGCTACACTACATTTATTTTAAAAACCCTTTTCTTTTTCAATAATAATTTTAGCTATTATATGTAGCTTTTTTACTTCATAAACTTTAAAAAATCGTTTTGGTTAAAAACTAAGACACAAACACACACACATTAGCCTAGGTCTATACAAGGTCAGGATCATCAAGACCTGAATGCGATAGGAATTTTTCAGCTTCATTATAATCTTATGGGACTACTGGCATATACGCACTTCATCATTAGCCAAAACGTTGTTATGAAGTGCATGACTCTATGTCCTATATTTATTTTTCATAAGTATTAAAAGCTATAATTTCCCCTTAAACACAGTTGTAGCTGCCTCCCACAAATTTTACTACGTTGTCTTTTCATTGTCATTCAGTTCAAAATATTTTCCTTGTAGTTTATTCTTTGACTTACAGACTATTTAGAAGTGTGTTGTTTAATTTTTACATATTTAAACTTTTCTTATATATTCAACTAATTTCTAATTTAGTTGCAGTTTCATCAGAGAACATACTCTCTATGATTTCAATTGAGACTTATATTATGACTCAGAATATAGTCTGCCCTCAAGAACTCACCACGCACTCTTGAAAAAGGTTTATTTTGTAGTTGTTTGGTATAGTGTTCCATATATAATAATTAGGCCAAGACTTCCGTAAGTATTATTCAGAACTTCTTTGATTTTTGTTTGAGTGTTCTATTAATTGCCGTGGGGGAGATAGAAAAATCTTCAACTATAATTGTGGTATTATCTATTTTTCTGTTTAAGTCTGTCAATTTTTGCTTCTTGTATTTTGAAGTTTTTTATTAAGCACATATGCATTGGTGATTGCTAGGTTTTCTAGATGCTTTGCCTTTTATCAGTATGAAATGTCCATCTAATTTTTTATAAAGGAATTGTAAAATATAAAATCTATTTCATCTGTTGTTAATAAAACCATTCCATCCTTTAAAAAAATTAATTGTAAAATACACATAAAATTTTAAGTGTACAGTTAAGTATATTCACATTGTTGTGTAACCAACATCTATAACTTTTTCATCTTTCAAAACTGAAACTATACCCATTAAACAACACCTCCTCATTTTCCCCTCCTGCCAGTCCCTGGCAACCACCGTTGTACTTCTGTTTCTATCCGTTTGACTACACTAGATCCCTCATGTAAGTGAAATTGTTCAGTATTTGGCTGTCTTTAGGACTGGATTATTTCACTTAGCATAATGTCTTCAAGTTCCATTCATTTTGTAGCATGTGTCAGCATTTCCTTTCTTTTAAAGGCTGGATAATATTTCGTTGTGTATATATACTGCATTTTGTTTGTTCATTCATCTGTGAATGGGCATTTGGATGGCCTCCACCTTTTGGCCATTGTGAATAATGCTATGAATATGAATGTATAAATATCTCTTCAAGACTCTGTGATACACCTAGAAGTATGAGTATTGCTGGATCATATGGTAACTCTATTTTTAGTTTTTTTAGGAACTGCCATACTGTTTTCCATAACAGTTGCACCATTTTACATTCCTACTGTATTAGTTCATTCTCATGCTGCTATGAAGAAATACCTGAGACTGCATAATTAATAAAGAAAAGAGGCTTAATTGACTCACATTTCCCCATGGCTGGAGAGGCCTCAGGAAACTTACAAGCGTGGTGGAAGGCTCTTCACAGGGTAGCAGGAGAGAGAATGAGTGCTGAACAAAGGGGGAAACCCCTTATAAAACCATCAGATCTCGTGAGAACTCACTATAATGAGAACAGTGTGGAGAGAAACCACCCCCATGATTCAATTATCTCCACCTGGTCCTACCCTTGATTATTACAATTCAAGGTGAGATTTGGGTGGGGACACAAGCCAAACCATATAACCTACTGATGGTGCACAAGGGATCCAGTTTCTGCACATCCTCACCAACACTTATTTTCTGCCTTTTAAAAAGTTTTTATTTTATTTTATTTTTTGAGACTGAGTCTTGCTCCGTAGCCCAGTTTGGAGTGCAGTGGCACAATCTTGGCTCACTGCAAACTCCACCTCCCGGGTCCAAGCAAGTCTCCTACCTCAGCCTCCTGAGTAGCTGGAATTACAGGCGCCCACTACCATGCCCGGCTAAGTTTTGTATTTTAGTAGAGATGGGGTTTCACCATGTTGGCCAGGCTGGTCTCGAACTCCTGACCTCAAGTAATCCACCCACCTTGGCTTCCCAAAGCACTGGGATTACAGGCATGAGCCACCGTGCCTGGCCTCTGCTTTTTTTATACCAGCCATCCTAATGGGTGTAAAGAGCCACCATGCCTGGCCTCTGCTTTTTTTTTTTAATACTAGCCATCCCATTGTGGGCTTTCCATTCTTCTTATCTATACTGTTTGCATGCTATATTTTTTCCACCTAGTTACGTTCAAACTTTGTCTTTATATTTAAAGTGTATCTCTTAAAAACAGCCTACACTGGAGTCTTGTTTTTTTTTCTCACATTCTGATAACCTCTGCATTTCACTGCATGTATTAAGTCTAGTAATGGTTGGGTGTGGTTTTTACCCACCCAACCAATAAAAACATTTATTCTTTATTTTATATTTGTTTCCTCTTTTAAAATTAGTTTAGCACTCTTTATCTCTATTTTTAAATTATTTGAATATTTTTAGAAACTTTAAAAATGTTTCCATTGGCTTTTTAGGTATACTTTGCCTTTTTGGCTGTTCTATGGATTAAAATATGTATCTTAACATTTTCACAGACCAAATAACAATTAATATTATAGCATGTCACATAAAATATAGAATCCTGCCAGCCCATAGATACATATCCCATCCTCATTCTTTATGCTACATCTACCTTCATTATCAACATTGTCATTATTCATTCTCAACAATTCATTGTCAACATTGTCACAAGGCACTGTTATAATTTTGGCTTTAAACACCGTATGGTAAAGAATTAATCTTGCTCAAAGGGAGGTCTGGCCGGTGCCCTTGACTTCTGGAAGGTAGTCTTGAAGCCCTTGGAATGTCCTGCCTGATAAGAGTGTCTGTTTACCTGAGGGCTTTAAGCCACATCAAATATAGCAATGTAATCTATATAGTGGAAATTTTGGGTCCTATGGTGTCAGCTCAACTACTGGAGGGGCTGGAAATTAAAGTCAGCTATGTGGATGGTCCATCATGTCTATGTGACACAGCCATGATAAAATCTTGAACATCAAGATTCAGGTGAGATTCCTCAGTTGGCACTACTCCATATGTCCTATTATACATCATTTCCATGAACACTGAGAAAGGACAACTGGAAGCTCCATCCATGGAATTCTCTTGGACTCTACCCATGTGTCTCTGTCTCTTTCCTCAGCTGATTGTAATCTGTAATAAATCGTAACCATGAGTATAGCTGCTTTCAGTAAGTTCTGTGACTCTTTCTAGTGAATTATTGAATCTGAGGGTGGTCTTGGAGACCTCAGACTCCTAGTTGGTATCAGAAGTGAGGGTGGTCTTGTTGACTACCCTTTAAACTCCTACATGCTCATATGTATGGTAAAGAAATTAAGGGGATAAAGAATAGTACAGCCTTTGAATTTACCCAAATATTTTCATTTCTGATACTCTTCTTTTTGAAAATTTCTGTGTCCATTTGGAATTATTTCCCTTCCACTAAATAACTTCTTTTAGCATTTTCTTTAAGTGCAGACCTGTTGATGATACATTCTTTTAGTTTTCCTTTATGTGAGAATCTTCATTTCACCTTCATTCTTGAAGAATTTTTTTCACTAGATACAGAATTCTGGGTTGATAATTTTTTGTTTGTTTGTTTGTTTTTTTTCTTTCAGCAGTTAAAAAATGTTTTTACACTCCTTTCTGGTCTCCATAATTTGTGATGAGAAGCAATTTGTAAATCAAATGATTGTTCCCTTATATGTAATCTATCGTTTTTCTCTTGCTTTCTCAAGTTTTGCTTTTTATATTCAGCTTTCAAAAGTTTATGATGTTCCCAAGCAAAGCCTTCTTTATGTTTGTCCTGCTTAGTGTTTCTTGATCATATTTAATATTTTATGCTTCATCAAATTTGGAAAATTTTGGTTGTTATATTTTACATTTTTTTTTCCTTGCCCAATTCTCTCTCCTCTTTTCTTGTGGGATTCCAATTATATGTATGTTGGACTATTTTATATAATCTACAAGATCCTTGAGGTTCTGTTCATTTTCTTGTTTTTTTCTCTGATATTCACTTTAAATAATTTTATTGGTCTATCCTCATGTTCACTTACCCTTTTCTGTGTCATTGCTACTTTGTTTTTGTAGGGGAAGAAAAAAAAATATATTTTTCTCAACCCTCATAAATTCTCAGTTGGAACAGGCTTCTGTAAAAAAAAAAGACACTTTAACAAGAGAAAAACAAACAAGTTTATTAACATGTATATTTCATATATACATGAGAGAGACCCAGAGAATGAGTAATTCTCAAAGAGGTGGCTTTGAATTTCAGCTTATATAGCATCTTGAACAAAGAAGAGTAAATTTTTAGAGGAATGACAAGAAAATGAAAAGAGTTTTGAATCTCTAGGGGCATTAAATAGTGAGAAGGCAAATAACTGATAGATAAAGACTAGTTAGTAAAGCTGGTTATGTAGATTTCTCTGGTGTTATCTCTAGGTCTACAAGGGTCTAAAGTTAACTTTTGTTCTCCCTGGTAGAGAAGGCAGGTGGGATATCTTTTGGTTTTACTAATTTGTGTTCCGCCTTTAGGCAAATAAGGGGTGAACACAAGAGTTTTCCTGCATCTGCTTCTTCTTAATTGCCATCAGCGCAACAGTCCCTATGCCAAAGAGGTATATTTTGGGGTGACATACTCTGGTTTCTCACCCTCTTAAATCTATCTGATAGTTTTAAAATTTCAGTTATATTTTTCAATTTTAGAATTTACATTTGTTTTCTTTTTACTCACTCAATTTCCCTGCTGAAGTTTCCTATCCTTTCACTCATTATAAGCATTTTTTTTTTTTTTTTAACTTTATTGCAGGGTCATAATAATGGCTTTAAAATCCTTGTCTGATCAGTCCAATATTTGGATTATTTTATAGATGTATTTAAATTTTTCTTATGAGTATGTCCCATTTTTCATGTTCTTTATTTGTCAAGTAATGTTGATGTACCCAGAGTATTATGAATGTTAAGTTGTGGAACTTGGATTCTGATGCTTTTCTCTGATAACTGTTAGTTAGTTTTAGCAAGCAATTTTACTTGGTTTGAAATGAAAACTCAATTTCTTATGTAGCATCTCCAAATGCAGTTCATATCTTTTGTCTTTAGCAGAGCTATTTTGAGCCTACTTTGCCCATGTGTGGTTCAAGAGTTATTGAAAATAAAAGCAGATAGAATTTGGAGATCTTCTCTCTGATCCTTGTCCATACAGGCTATTCCTCTATAGTGACTGTGGTCTCCTCAGATTCAGTCTTCTGGGTCCCTGGGACAAAAAGACTGTATTTTTTACCCCACCAGTGTCCCAATGTTACTCAGTCCCCACTGACTGCACCTTGTCCCAGGCTAAAAGGACAAACATAGAAACTCACTCTATCAGCTCCTTTCCCAGGAGGATGAGCTACTTACAAGAATTTGCTTGTATCACTTCACTCTATAGTGACTTCAGCTACTTTTTACATCATGTCCAGAGTTTATAGCTATTATCTGCATACAGATCAATATCTTATACAACAGTTACTCCATATTTTCTTTATAACCATCTTTTAACTAGTAGATTGGAATTTTGCCTGTGTGGGAGGCATCCCATGACTATTTGCAGGAATCTCAGTTTCACAGATATTGATTACTATAAGCTAAGTGACAATGATGATTCACATTTAAATTCTCATTAAATTTAATGCAAATTGATACAAATTACATACCCACATATAAGATAATACTAGCTATGACTTACAACTAGAATAGAACTAAAATTAAGTTACAGCTTTTGAAATGAAATTAATTGAGCCTAAGGAATAATTCTATTAGGCATTGATATTTATTTAATTGTAAGAGAATGATACTTATATTTAAGTAGTACCTGAAAAGTTACTTCATTTCCACAAGATTCTAAGAGTATAACATTGTGATTTGGTACATCAGTGCCTTGGGCCTATCTTGCCCTATTATTTTTAACAAGAATTGGGGTAGAAACTGTGAGATGATTATCTATTGCAATTACTAGCTATGCTGTTTTGGAGAGGAATTCTAATGGTAGAGAAATCTAGTTAATGCAGACACTAATTCAAAAAGCTGGCTGCAAGTGTCATGGTTTATGAATAAACTTCATAAATCTGACCTTGGCCAAGTTATTCAAGACAGGGTTCTTTTCCTCAGTTTCTTCACCTATGACAAATGGATAGGCTTGTGGGGCTGTGGTTAAAATAGATGAAATAAGGAATAAAAAGCAGTTGGCATAGTGTTCAGTTTAAACATCTGTGGCAGTAACTATTTGGTGGCTTTGCAATGTGTCAGCAATCACCTAGACTGAAATACATTTCCCAGAATTCCCTTTCCTGCACACTTCCAGTTGGGGCAGGCCACAGAGAGATCTGAGTGGCATATCAGGAGAGCAGAGTGAGGCAGCAGCCATCTCTGTAGTTCACATTCATTGCCATCCATTTGCTAGCTCACCCCACTGGCACGAGGCAGCTGGTGGGCTTATAACTGACCACCATTTCCTGGAAATTTCTGCAGCTTGCCTGACTCCTGGGCCATTTCAGTGTGTTCTGTTCCATGACGAAAGGCCACCACTTCTGCAGGACAGCGATATCACAGAGGTCAGAGGAAACAAGAGATGATGTAGGTCTCAGGTTGCCCTTTTGGGCTCAAGCTTCTATTGTGGGTTCCAGTCTATCCTTGCTCTCCTAACTTTCCATCCATCTTCCCTTCCTGCCAGCCTGTTCTGTGGCTTCAAGATCCAGTGTCAGATGGAAAGGCAACAGCCTTGCAGAGACTGTTGAGCCAGATCCCACAATCGCATAAAGTCAAGTACCTGGGACCAATTGCTGTTTTCCAACACACACACACACACACACACACACACACACACACACACACACACACACAGTTTCTGCTTCTCTGATGGAATGCTGATACAAACAATAATTGAGAGTAATTCAATTGGTAATACTCTAATTAAGCATGAAAAACCCTCCTTTAATGGCTGGTAAACACAAATGACTCAATATGGCACCTTGGTGTTGCTAAAAACATCTGAAGAATATCAGCACTTCTAATAATAACAATAAGAAGTTTAACAAACGCAGCCGGGCGTGGTGGCTCACGCCTGTAATCCCAGCCCTTTGGGAGGCTGAGGTGGGTGGATCACCAGAGGTCAGGAGTTCAAAATCAGCTTGGCCAACATGGTGAAACCCTACTAAAAACACAAAAATTAGCCGGGCGTGCTGGCGAGCGCCTGTAGTCCCAGCTATGTGGGAGGCTGAGATGAGAGAATCTCTTGAACCTGGGAGGTGGAGATTGCAGTGAGCCAAAATCGCGCTGCTGTACTCCAGCCTGGGCCACAGAGTGAGACTCCATCTTGGAATAATTAAAAAAAAAGAAGTTTAACAAAAACTTCTTGAATAGCATATATTATAGTAAGTCAAATACTATTTCAAATATTTCTTCTTCATACGAACAATATGATAGAATTTATTAGTAGATATCATCATCCACATTTTACAGTTGAGGAAACAGATGGAGTAGATAAGTAACTTCCTGAAATCACGCAATTAACTCATAATGCAGGCAGGACTCACACACACACAGCACTGACTCCAGAGCCTGTACCTGTAATCATTACACCATACCGCTTTCTGATGCCAGGGGTTACTATGAAAGTCCTCAGTGAGTGAGAGCAAACGAACATCTCTGAAAATGAACTGGATAACTGCTTAATTAGAAAAGCTGCAGGCATGGCTGGGTGTGCATTCCTTGAAATTAAAATTGACTGGGACGTGTTGATGACTTTTACCCTTCTCACTGAAAAGATCATGTTTTCTTTCAACAATTTTTGTTTTTATTTTATTTATTTACTTATTTATTTGGCCTTCCTTTTCCATTATTCCTTTTCTTTTTCCACTGTCACTCTCAACTTCCAGCTTTCTTCTTTTTTGATCTTTTTCTTGCCAGCACTCTGGGCTGGAAATATTTTAGGAGCAGCTTGTTACATGATATTTCACTAAAAATAATACAAGTCAAGTTATTGGCAAAAGAGTTAGCCTTGGAGAAACAGTTGTTGAGAACCTGGAAAGCGGTGTGGTAGATCTGTCCCGGCTTTTCAAACAGGATAAATCTCTGAGACTGTGTGTCTGGTTGTGAGAGGGTGTCCAGACTAACAGAGATGAATGCTCGTGTGACTCCTCTATGGGCTCAGCTGCCTTGAAAGGGTGAGGCCTTGCTGGACAAACATTTTGGGACAAATGGGTCTTATCGATTTGTGGAAGTGATATGGCCCCTTTACCAATTTACTCTCCTCTGCAGATTTAAAAGTTTGGCCTCCTCAAGCCTCTGTTCTCTCCTCCTGTTATTCTATGTCTCTCTCACCCACACCCATTGGATTCCTGTGTACTGTCTAGAAGCCTAGTGGTTCAGCGTGTGGACTCCGAAGCCAGACTGTCTGGGTTTGAATCCTGGCTCTGAACTCCTACCTGGGTGATGTTAATAATTTTGGGCCTCAGCGTTCTTGTAGGTAAGTCAGTCTAACAACTGTACTTGCTTCAAAGGGTTGTTAGGAAGATTAAATGATTTCGTACTGATAAAAGGGCTTAGTGACTGGTAAAAGTGAGTGTTTCCAAGTCAGTTTGCTAAACCAACTTGCAAATCTATCTAGCTTAGACTTTTCCTCTGTATTCCAGACCCGCATGTCAACTCCTTACCTCTGCTTGGACATGAGACTAACAACATTTCCAGAACTCAGTCTTTAAAAGACATCCTTTGCTTTTGATGTGCCCCATGTTGGGGATCCCCTCCCCTCTATCCATCCTGTCTAGAAACATAGGGGTCACTTTCACCTCACTCTACCTCACTCTATCCATTGTATTCTTGACTCTGCCTCCTAAATATCTTCCAAATCCTTCTATTGCTGTCCATTATTCAACAACCAGGAGAACGCCATCATCCAGGAGATCGCCAAGTACGACTGCGAGCTGGTGCAGCAGGCCGAGCTGGGTCAGCGCGTGGGCCTCTTCCCGCCGCGGCCGCCCGCCGCCGCAGGTCACCTCAGCCATTGCCACGCTGCAGCGGGCCTTGGCCATGAGCTTCTGCCCGCAGGTGGCGCGGCCGCTCGATCCCTAGTGGGCCAAGCCACCACCATCTGGTTTTGGAACGTAGCAATGAACACCCAAATGGTCTCCATGTACCTGTGCTTACACCTCTCCAGTTGATTCCTCTCACTGTGGAAAAGGAGATCTTTCAAAATGAAATGCAGTGGCATGCATTTTAAAAGCTCTCCCACTAGTGTGCATTGTTCTTGGTTTATAAAGCTTCAGATTCCTATGCTTCAAGTAGTGTTCTGCCTCTGCTTCCCTCTCCACTTCCATTCCTCACTCTCACTCCACCTAGGACCTTCAGCGAGGTAGTTCCCTATGCTTAGAATATCACTCCTTCCCCTTCTTGCCATTAGTCCTGCTCCTCACTCGCCCCACCCATTGATTTCACTCTCCCTTCAAGATGCAATCCGGTGTCCCTCCTTTCACCCCAGTTTGGTATCCTAGTTGGACATTTCAATCACACTCTTGCTTATCCTTTGTGTCACTTATTACAATCATAATTTAATATTTTACATTTAATTTCTGTCTTCCTACTAGACTCCCCACTGGGCAAAGACTTTATGTCATCCAGCGTTGTATTTCCACACAGAATAAGCCCAATGAATAGCTGTTCAATGAATGAGCAAGTATGTGTATGGCTTTACTCATGTTGTTATACGTTTGATCACTGTTAATGAGCTCAGAAAAAAAAAAATTAACCACCTTCCCCCACACTGACCCCACATCCATTAAGAAAAGAAAAAGGATCCTGGGTTCATGGATCCCAAATTTCTACAAATGTAATGTCCATATTTTTTAAAGAGGATTTTATTTCAAATTAACTTCCACAGTTTGGAACCACACTTGATATCCCTAAAAACATTTATTTACTTTAAATGCACATTCTCAATGCATTTTGCATAACTTACAAAGAAAAGTTCTGTTTCTATACAATTTCTTTCCCAAGGTGTGCCTCTATTCCTATGACGAGCCTGAAGAACAATTAAATCTCATTATGACCTTTTATTTCAACTTTGTCCCTCAGTGCCTATAATGAGCCACAAATCATTGAAATAGATCATTCTTTTCATCATTCCTCAGTGGCCCAATTAACAGGAAAGCACAATAATACCCCAAGAAAAAAGAAAGGAGAATGAAAGCCTGCTCAAAGGACGCATTTACATTCTTAAGGATTTCTAGCTTTTTTGATGAAACAAATTACAATGAATGAATCAGAAACTTTATCAGACCTTTATTTCAGGAGAGCCACATGAAAAGGAAGCTGAAGCTCCTTTACTTATCCAATAGTCAGTTATGAGGCTATGAATATTATATAATATTTTATGTCTTCTAATTTAAACGGTAATATAATTGAAGGACAATTATATTAACTATATGTAAGTTATAAATTGGGCAAATTATAAAAACAGAAAATAAAAATCTGAATATAATTGTTTAGCGCTAATACACAATTATTCGGTTTTTTTTGGATCTCAAGCAAAATGTCCTTGAATTTTAAAACATGTTTGTGTTACCCTCTTGATTCTCTTATGCAGATTACAGCTGCATTTTCTTCTGTCTGTTGGCTGTAGAAATGATACAACAGAAAGCACTTTTTCGTTGTAGACTGGTTGCATGTCTCTGCTTTGCTTAATCCCTAAAACTCTTTAAGGGATTTAAACCGCGTGTAAAAATGTTTCCATCATGTTGGTTGAGTTGAACCTGGTTAATGAGGTTGGGGGACTTTCCAGGAGAGTACATGGATTGCTCAAGAGGGTCATTTAACTTTGTTTTCAGAGGAGGTCATGGGAGTCTTGGATGTTCTGAAGTTAAACATGCATTTTAGGTGTTTTATTCCTTTTCTTCGTTACTAATTTAGGTTTTATTTCTCCTGAATCTTTTGAATTAATATTTTTTAGAGGTATAGCCTCTTGATGGTATTCTATAAAAATATTGCTTTTTACATGAAATAGCAATCTCACTACTAAAATACCTTTCAGAATTTTAAAGGTGGTATTCTCATGTTATATCTAAGGATTTGATTTTCATTCATATAAAATTGTGTATAGTTCTCAGCACTTTGGGAGGCCGAGGCGGGCGGATCACAAGGTCAGGAGATCGAGACCTGAGTGAAACTCGATCTCCATTAAAAATACAAAAAATTAGCGGGCGGTGGCCTGTAGTCGCCTTCTCAGGAGGCTGAGGCGAAGATGGCGTGAACCGGGGCGAGGAGCTTGCAGTGAGCGAGATCGCCACTGCACTCAGCCTGGGGCGACAGAGTGAGACTCCATCTCAAAAAAAAAATAATAAAATAAAATAAAATAAAATAAAATTGTGTCTAGTTTTAAAGATTTCCATTAGGTGCTCTCTCAGCCTTCATCTTTCCTAACTAAAGATTTCTAGTCTTGTCATCCTGACAATTCATGGCTCGGAAACCTTCCCTAGAATAGTGGATATTCATTAGTTTTTGGTTTATCAAAATCTAATTCATTCCCAATTCCCAGTTGTTTGATGGGGATCTACCACTTGCCACTCTCACTATATATACACACACTATACACCAGGAAATCTATTTTTTATATATATAGTAGATATATAAATAGTATATATACTATATACAAATAGTATATATACTATATATAGTATATACTACATATATAAAATATATAATAGATTTAGTGTATAGTATATAGTGTGTATATCACACTATGTATAGTGTGTATATAGTATATACATATATACATATACAGATGACAGAACTATACATTATATATAATGTATATACTATATATTATATATTATGTATTATATAGTGTGTGTATATATACTATATAGTACATACTATATACACTTATATAGATGGCAGCTATACTGTATATATCATATATAGTGTATTACATAATGTGTATATATACACTATATAATACACTATATATGATATATACAGTGTAGCTGTCTATATATGTGTATATATAGTGTATATACTGTATATATACAAAATATAGATATTTGAGTGGCATATCAGGATAGTGTATATATATTTATATATATTTATATATATATATATATATATATATATATATATATATATATAGTGTAGCTGTCATCAACCCTGACCTAGGGATGGTATCTGAGTCATGTGTGGCCATACAAGGTCTCATATTTCCCTGTCTATAGTGATTTGTTTAGAGGCAGACTTGTGACCAAATCAGTTCATTGAGATGCCATTAAATATTTCTTAGGACTCTTGGATAAGAGACTGGGATGCTTTGGGGGTTATAATTAAACACGACGCAATGCATGTTCTGAGGCTGTTGTAGATATCTATCACAAGGGGACATTTTTTTTGAGGATGAAACTCATTGTAATTAAACAGTAGCCTTTCACAACCCCAGGAGAAAGTGAAGCCTGGGACCTTAATATGTTATTAATGTTCTGTAATAATCAATTCTCAGTCTCTGAAGGATGATGTTAATGATTTGAAATATCTGAGGGCCCGAAAGATAAAATAAATACACAATGGGAAAACCCCAAGTTTTGAGGGCTGTGAAGCCAAGTCCCATCGTTGGTTATACAAATGAATTATAGTTAGGGGAAGAAAAGCTGACGCATGTGTTAGCTGAGGTTTCATGGGGCAACAGGGCACAATGGTTCATTCCATAATTAAACTAATTTTCTCCACATTCAATTCACAAAACAATACATGGTTGTAACATATTACATACCAAAGATGAACAGTAGTCAAGTAAAACATGATAGGATTTTCATAGATCAAAGGATCCACTAGTGAATTACAGCAAAATATTCTAATTTTTCTAGCTGATACAGACTCAGGCTTGGTCAATGAGCCCATTATCTTTCCTTTTTGCTGAGTTGTAACAGAGTAGTTTAGTAAAGAAGGAATGAAGCCTAGCCTGAGTTCCATAGCTACTGAGCTGTATGCCAAGGCAATCTTTATCTCAGTGCCCTCATCTTTAAAATGGAAGGGTAGATAAATAGCCTTCAAAATCCTTTTAATGTTTTGTTTTTGGTCTATTTCTTTTCAAACATTTTATACTTAGTCCAAATCCTTACCAATTCATTTTAATTATTAATCTTATAAATAAATGAATGATCCTCAGAATGCAAGGGAGAACATAACATAGACCAAAAGTGGGTATTTATCAAACTCTTATGCCTACTTATGCTGCCTGTCTAGGATGTCTCAGTTTTAGGAGACAGAGGAATATTATCTTGAGAAAGCTCCAAGTGGTCCCCAATATACACATACCTACTTCCGTTTACAATTACTATACTAAGTCAGCAATTTCTTTCCGTTCGAGGCTTGAGATTCATTTGAATCTCAAATTGAATCACCAAATACATCATAATTGCATAAGAATTATCATTCATACTACCATTAATTAATTAATTTTGCCTTTACTGAAATATTCTGAGGCAGGATGTTTGGAAGTGTTTTATTGACTACTTTTTCTTGAGATCTAATTCATTCAACATTTTCCTATGGAGTAAACTACAGGCAAAACTAATTAATTATTATTATTAATAATGATATGATAATAATAATAGACATTTATTGAGTACATACCAAGCAACATTCATTTTACTAAGTTTTTAAAATGGATTATCTCATTCAGTCCTCTCAAAAATGCTTTGAGGTAGGTGCTAACATGTCCACGTTTTAAAATGGAAAAGCTGAGATATAGATTTAAAAGCTTGCCCAAAGTTATACAGATGTAAAGTGGCTGAGCTGGGATTTGAATTCAGGTCTGCCTGACAGCTAAATCTGTTGTCACTATTACTATTGCTTCTATAATCACTATTTACATTAATTTAGTGTCTACTATCTTCTATGTGCCAGGCAAGTATTAAGTGACTTATATTCATTATCTCACATTGCACCACAATCCCATAAGGGAGTTTATTATTCTTACAGAGTTGCAAGGCAGAAGAATTTGAAGTATTTGGATTATTGTATGCTATAAGTAGGTTTCTTTCATACATTTATGAAATTGGTGCCTTGCTACATGTATATATATGAATGTCAGCCATCACAGAAAATGGCAGCTCAGGATTAATGCTGTAGAATGGCCCTGTCTACTGAAGGCCAAATGTATGAGAATGAATCTATTCCATGTAGACAAATGAAATGTTTGTATAAACCTTCTAACTGATTATTTGTAATCAGAGCCAGGAAAGAGAGAGTGGTTTATGACCCAGAACTAATGAGGCTTGAAATATTTTTTCAACAGTTAAAAAAAATATAGTGATATTCTTTACTTTAAAAAGTTAATATTCTTGTTAAGGAAACAGTAGGATCACTTTTAAAATAATTATAATATTAATATTATTAGGTTTTAACTTTTATATTTTCTGATTTTCTACATAAAAGTACTCCTATATAATCTTTTTTTTTTTTTTTTTTTTTGAGACGGAGTCTGGCTCTGTCGCCCAGGCTGGAGTGCAGTGGCCGGATCGCAACTCACTGCAAGCTCCGCCTCCCGGGTTTACGCCATTCTCCTGCCTCAGCCTCCCAAGTAGCTGAGACTACAGGCACCTGCCACATCACCCGGCTAGTTTTTTTTGTATTTTTTTTTAGTAGAGACGGGGTTTCACCGTGTTAGCCAGGATGGTCTCGATATCCTGACCTCGTGATCCGCCCATCTCGGCCTCCCAAAGTGCTGGGATTACAGGCTTGAGCCACCGTGCCCGGCCAAAAGTACTCCTATATAATCTTATTATTTTTATAGAGGTAACAACTATTTCAATTCTGCTTAACAGATTTCTAGCCAATACAGGGTGATAGACGAGAGTCTGGTCTCAGAGAATCACTGTGGATTAAGACTCAGTCTCTGGTCTGGAGGAGTTTACCCCAGAACCCTCTGTCCATTTCTAAACACTTCCCGTCTGGGGCCAAGATTCCTCTATCTCCAGTCACCTTGCATGCCGACTGGCTGCATAACAACTATTTTAAACTTTGTCTTTGGAAGGAGTTTCACCTTCATTTAGTGGAAAGAGATAATATATACTTTGTTTTCCTCTGGCTTTGATATGTATCTTCCATAGTTAGAATTCCTATTAATGTTTTAGGTTCTGCTTCGCCAGAGTGAAAACAAGGGCCTGTTTTCAAGCAGGTTAAGACCTAAAGATACACTAAGCATTGAAAAGAATTCTTTTCTTTAAAACCTCTCAAAAATGAAGCAAAGTGAGGGCTGGGAAACAACAGGCACACAAGGGACTTGATAATGATCTTGAAATTTGTGAAGGGTTATTGTACAAATGAGGATTTGGAAGCAGTGATATTTTTCAACTGATTGTCCAACCAATAGTAAGCAAAACATTCAAAACAAAAAGTAAAAGGCCTTTTATTTCAGAATTCCAGAATTTGTAAAATTATCAGGCTCAGGAAATTTGAAAGATGCTGATACCTAAAGGAAGCTGAGACACAACTTTGAAAAACATTTCACTATGTACATACGGCTTTTTGGAGAAATGGAACCAACCCATTTCTGAGGTCCTTCTATGGCCAGTCTGTGCAAGGCACACAAACACTCCAAGATGTTTTCTTATGGCCTGTATTTTATAAAAGAGAAAACAGAGACTCAAAGATGTGAACTTGTCCAAGGTCATGCAACTAGTGAGTGGCAGAATAGGAATTCAAACCCAGCTCTGACTCCAAAGCCTGCACTCTTTCCATTAGATCATCCTACATCCTTTTTTGGGATGGTTTAGCTGCCAACTGGGGATAAAATAAATGGTCTTTTGAAATTCTTTCCGTTGCCTTGGTTCTGTTCTCCCTTATTTGATCCCAATATTGGCCTTAACACTGTTTAGCAATTTGTTATACTGAGAACATGGGTTAGGAAACAATACAATTTGATGAGTTTAATGTAAAGTTTTTCAAATTTAAGTTCTCACTCTTACTGGGTCATAAAATCTCAGTGAGAAGCACCTCAGAGTTCATCCAGTACAAGTCAAGTCCAGCGTGTAATTCAATCTGTCTCTCTCTCTCTTTCTTCTGTCTTTCAGCAAATATTTATTTAGTAGCACTATGCGTTAAGTAGTGTAGATACAGCAGTGAGCAACACAGACCAGCCCCTGCTATCATGAAGCCTTTTCCTTGTAGCCGCTGCTCTCTTCTGCATTTTATAGCTGCTCATTCAGTGGAGTAGGATAGACTCCGGGTTAAAAAGGAAAGAGAAAAGGCCAAACCATTTCAAAGACTCTCTTTAACAGAACGTATTAAGAACCCCCTGCTGAACGGTTGACATCTAAGGCAGTAATTGGGTACATAAAATTCGATCTTAGTGCTTTGCCCTTAGTCTGTGGTCTTATTAGCGAGTTTAAATGCATTTTCCCCATGTGGCTTAAAGATTGTTAAAGATCTAGAAATACTTTTGGACTCGTCTGAGCAGACAGGAAGACAGATGGACTTAGAGAGTAATGGTTGGCAAGAACATGCTGTTAGTAGCTTGATTTGAAGGTGGTTCTGAGAAGGATCTTAGAGATTTCAGTGGGTGTCTGAGACAGGATTTACTTAGAAAGGGATAAAGTAAGTGACTGTAGAGAGAGCCCAGGGAGTATGACATCACTGCAGGAGCAGAGTGGGAAGGCGGGGAAGAAAAGTGTGAAATAACACCTACCAAAACATACACCAGAAGACAGGCGAAGCCCCCATGCAAGAATGCCACTTGTTGACTAAAGCACCCTGTGCATTTTGTTACTTTGCCTCTGTGTAGATCTGTCTTATTTTGCCTTGTGTGTGGTTAGTGATACACTGATCTCTCTCCCTCCGCAAGAATGAAAGTGAGTCAGAGCGGGGAACCATGGCTTAGTCATTTTGGAATACCCCCGTACCTTGCTAAGTGTCTCTTATACAGAGTAGGTGGCCCAATAGGATAGAGGATCTAGAACTTTTTCATTGGGTAAAAGGCCTATGCTTGCAATAGTTTTTGAATAATAAATGAAGTTAGGGAGAAAAAAGAAGCAGAAACATGTCCTGTTCCAAGCAAGCTCGGAGGGAAGAAAATAGAGCAGTTCAGAGGTGTTTATATTCTTGCAGAAGTCACTAGCTAAAATTAAAGAGCATCAAAAGATGAAAGCAAGGGGCCATTTGCCTTGTTTTATTATAAGCAAAATCCTGATTTGTGGGGTTCTTTGCATAACCTGCTTCCCGAGGCTTAACCAGCCTGGAGTTATAAACAGTAACAAAACAGACTTTGCTTTAGTTTGCCCCCAGTTTCCCCTACAAGAATTTCAGTTGCCTTTGAATGTCTCCCTAATTGTTCTGGGAAGCCCAGGAGTTATTTCACTTGTATTCTCATCTTGGCTACCATCTGCCAGGAGCCAATTTCTTATCTTGCTCAGCGGCTGAGAGGTTGCCAAGAAGCCAACAAGAGGCTTCTGATAAGTGCACGCAGGCATTGGGCATCCATTTTCAGTGTGCATTAATGCCCATTGTTCTCCCTTCCTCCATTGCAGAAGTAGGCGCATATGATGACTTCTCAGTCTACCATTTCTTTCTGTACTACAGTGTGCTCCAGCGCTTCTTGGTGAAAGACAGTATTGTTATATGGTCAAGAGTGTGGATTTTAACTTCAGAGAGATGTGCATAGAAGCCTGGATCTGTCACGTTTGAGCTATATGTCCACAGGCAAGTCGCACATCCCTTTTAAGCCTTAATTGGAGAAAATAATGACCATATCATTGGGTCACTGTGATGATTGGATTAGATAATGTATGCAAAATGTTTACTAATTAGAAGAGCTCAGTAAATGTTAATTATTTGTATTACTGCCATGAGTTACCTAGGTTACACAAAAGCACTTCTTTGTGCTCTCAATATCTAAAGATTTTTTGTAAAAGCAGCTCTTAAAATTTTTTTAAAACGTTTTTTTTTGACTGGGCACAGTGGCTCACGCCTGTAATCCCAGCACTTTGGGAGGCCGAGGCGGGTGGATCCCGAGGTCAGGAGATAGAGACCATTCTGGCTAACATGGTGAAAGCCGTCTCTACTAAAAATGCAAAAAATTAGCCAGAAGTGGTGGTGGGAGCCTGTAGTCCCCAGCTACTCAGGGCTGAGGCAGGAGAATGGCATGAACCGGGGAGGCAGAGCTTGCAGTGAGGCAGAGATAGGCCACTGCACTCCAGCCTGGGTGACAGAGTGAGACTCGTCTCAAAAGAAAAAAACTTTTTTTTAATAAAATGAGGTCTTCTTATGTTGCTCAGGCTGGTCTTAAAGTCTTGGCCTCACGTGATCCTCCTGCCTTGACCTCCCAAAGTGCTAGGATTACAGGTGTGAGCCCTCCTCCAAGGAACTAAATGGGTTTCTGAGTGATAATGTTATTGTCCAAATGATCCTCTCCTCCAACCCTATCCCACTGTCTTCAAATGTACTACCCTCAACTCTGTTCTTATAATGAGCTATTTCCTAGAGAGATCTTGAGTACTTCATGCCAACAGAGCTCAGAAGGGTCCCCTACAATGACTCTCCAGATGGGGCCAGGCGTGTTTGAATCATAGTATGAACACAGCTAAGACCTTTAATGTCTAGGGAAAGATTTGGCAATGGCTAGATGTTAGGTGAAACTGTTGAGAAGTTAATGTAAAATAACGAAAAAGGAAGAGAACATTCAAGTCTCCCAGAAAAGCAAGCCAAGACTTCATCATAGAGCATACTTTCTGGAAGTCAAAGGTTATATTTTAATTTACATTTTCCTGCAGAAAATTAGTACATACAAGCAAAAAACCAAACGAATATGGTTTTTTTGCATTCTGAGTAATATTCTTCAAAAAAATGCTGGCAGAAAAGCTGGGACGTGTTTTATGCCTTGGTCGGAAATGCACATCATGATTCACCAGACACAATTCAATTCAATTTGAAATTATCCCCTCTTTTATGCCCTTCAATGGGAGAAAAAAATGAATCTACTCAGTAATGAATGCATAGTCCATTATAGTTATTGTGTTCTTGAAAAAAGAAATAACATGACAGCTTTATTCACTCCATGTGGCAAACCAAATTGCATCAAGTAAAGCGCAAATAAGACAAACACTAAAATTGAATTTTTCCTTCCTCTTGTACCTAGAGGCATATGCTATGGCGGGAATGCATAAGTTAAAATGGCAATAATAATAATAACAGTGGAAAACCAAATGCAAATATTAAACTCAGTTAGAAAACCGATTCCAAGGGGCACCAATTTTCATGCTCCATCTGCTTGGAGAAAATTTCTTGTTAATCAAGTCTATAAAAGAGTGTGGGTGTTGGATTCTGTTCTCTGTTAAAGCCATACAAATTTTCGTACAGTAATGCACCTTATCTGTTGAATCTGCTTTATTTTATTTTATTTTATTTTATTTTATTTATTTATTTTTTCTTTGAGATGGAGTCTCGCTCTATCGCCCAGGCTGGAGTGCTGTGGCCGGATCTCAGCTCACTGCAAGCTCCGCCTCCCGGGTTCACGCCATTCTCCTGCCTCAGCCTCCCGAGTAGCTGGGACTACAGGCGCCCGCCACCTCGCCCGGCTAGTTTTTGATATATTTTTTTAGGAGAGACGGGGTTTCACCGTGTTAGCCAGGATGGTCTCGGTCTCCTGACCTCGTGATCCGCCCGTCTCGGCCTCCCAAAGTGCTGGGATTACAGGCTTGAGCCACCGCGCCTGGCCGAATCTGCTTTATTTATTTAAGTTCCAAAGACCCCCAGGAAGTTTGCTAACTAATGCCCCCGGGAAACTGGTCAGATGAATGCATGCTACTAGGTACTATGGCAAACACTAATGGAGAAATGAATCAACTATTTCTTTCATTATTTTCTAATAAATTAGAAAATTTGACTTTTTAATTTAGATGTCAACTGAGGACTATTCCTTATCACTATGCTGGCGAGGCCCAGTGAATATATTCATGGTAGAAAACCAGCTCACCAAATTCCAGTAATTTGCTTTAAGTATCCTTTCTGAAAGATCCTGTGCATGCTTAGATAATAAAAAATTCTCATGGGACTTTCTTTTCCTTGGTCTTGAAAACACGTCTATTAAGACTAGTTCTGTTTTATTTCTGTTGCTTTTATGTTGCCAGGCTTAATGGAACATGTGACTTAGATTAATATGCAATTTGTTAGAAAGCAAAAGGAGTATAGAAGCTAAGATTTTTCCTATGTTTTATTGTTGTTACTATTTGTTTTTAAATCATGATGGAGAGCACAGGCTTTGGATTCAGATGGACGCCCTTCTGTTTAAAATCCAGCTCTGCCAAGAGCTAGTTCTGTAACCTTGGACAAGTTATTTAACCTCTTTAAACCTCGACAACCTATTCTGTAAAATAGGTGCAAGAGTTTCTTTCTCACGAGACTGTAAAGATAAAATTCACCTTAGTAAAGTAGCTGGCTCATAGTGAGTACTATACGAATGATAGCTATTAGCATTATTATTAAGCACATTAATTTATGATTATGTATTCAATATTTTGTGGGGGGGAATTGATTAATTCTAGGTATAACCAAATAGATAAATCTAAACAGAACAGTCATTGTTAAGGAAAAAAGCTCTTGCTAAGAGTGACTATTTTAGTACAATGCTTGGGACATGCACATAATCAGGCAATGAACTGCCTCTATAACAAAGGACCTCAAGAAGCTGGTTTCACACAGAGCAATCTAACTTTATGCCACCGAAGGTTAGAATGCACCTACGTGCTCATCACAAACTTACATGAAATAACAAACCAAATAAATATCTACTTTGTGCCTTTTATGTGTCAGGCATTGTGCTAAGCACGTCACATATCTAATGACCCTATGATGTCTTCTCCCCATTTTACAGATAAAATCACTAAGCCTCAGAGATAATAAACAACTTGACTAAAGTTTCATAGCTATAATAGTGGAGTGGGAATAGTGATTTAAGCTGGGCTTGTATTTTCCATTAGACAATATTTTGCTTCTCTTTATTTTATTTTTGAGATGGAGTCTCGCTCTGTTGCCCAGGCTGGAGTGCAGTGGCGCGATCTCAGCTCACTGCAAGCTCCGCCTCCCGGGTTCAGGCATTCTCCTGCCTCAGCCTCCCGAGTAGCTGGGACTACGGGTGCCCGCCACCTTGTCTGGCTAATTTTTTGTATTTTTAGTAGATACGGGGTTTCACCGTGTTAGCCAGGATGGTCTCTATCTCCTGACCTCCTGATCCACCCTTCGGCCTCCAAAAGTGCTGGGATTACAGGCGTGAGCCACCGCGCGCAGCCCATATTTTGCTTTTCTTAATGGGCAAGGTAAATTACTCCACCTAAAGCAAAAGAGAGGTGCAGGAGGTGAATTTTCTTTAAGAACAAGGAGCGTGCGTGGGGGCAGGAGGTGGGCGCTGATTCTGAGTATGCCTGCGGCTCCAAGTGTTCCCTGACCCACACCCATAGACTCAGGCCGCGGGCCACAATATGAGACTGAGGGAACTCCAGGAGTTTTTTGGGTCACAGTGCAGGAGAGGCAGATGGAAGGTGGTTGGAGACCTAGACCCTAGAACCACTCTGCCTAGGTTTGTCTTCCCAGCTTTCCTGTGGACATATTCGCTGACCTTGCATAGGTTACTTTAACTTGTCCTAGCCTCCAATGTTTTCATCTGGAAAGTGGGAGTAAAATTCTACCTGCCTCTCAGACTGTTATGATTATTAACTGAGTTAATACATACAAAGTGCTTAAAGGAGAGCCTGGCATCTAATAAGTTCTCAAAAAATGTTATCTGGCACTGTTCTATGATGTATCAAGATTATGACAGATAACAATTTGACCTTACTAAGTTTTGTCTGGTATCCTTGAATTTCCTTGCCTTTCTCTGCATTGTCATTGGCATTTTCTGCCCTCAGGGATGTCACAGCTAAGGAGCCAATAGCAGTAGGGCCTCCAGGGCCTCTGGAGCACAAGCCTCCTCCTTTCCCCTCCTTCTCCAAAGCAAGATCATGTTCCTCTTGGAGTAGGGCAAGGAGAAGAACGGGAAGGAAGCAGGAGAGGCAGATGCCAGTGTGTGTCACTCAAGGGAGCAGCCTCTTTCCCTTAACTCTTAGCCAGATCCCCCAGGAGGAGAGAAGAGTGGACAAAACAATCTAGATCAGTCTGGGGAATCTGGGAATAGAGGGCTTCTGTGCTCATTCAGAGATGGAGAAACAAGCAGGAGTCAAGAGACTTGCCTGAATGGCCAGGTCATCCATAGTAGGATTTCCCCCACACTCACCATGGGGCCAGAGATGAGGAAGAGCAGGAACCATCCTCAGATCTCTGAGGCTCTAGAGTGGTGTGCAGGTATATGCAGAGAGCTAGGTCTGAAAGGTCTTTAGGGTGGGAGTCAGGGGAGATGCATCTGCTGACTTCGTTGATGACTGAGGACCCCAGAGGGGCCAAAGTACATTATTGTTGAGGAGACAAGGACTTAGCACCGCCTCCTCCCACCACCAGACAATGTAGTGTGCAATCCCTTGGAAACGTATATGTAACTTGGGAAGTGGGAAGGGGGCTCTAAATTCACCGAGTTTCTATCACCACTCAAAGTAGGTGCGTAAAGTAGAACTTAAGTGAACTTGTAAGTCAAGAGAATTACATTGACTGCTTACTTGAGCGAAGTGTTACCCAAGGAAACTGCAGCTATGGTGCTGATAGAAGATGCTGTCATGAGCAGGCACCAGCATTTTGAGTGTGTACACTGGCAGGTATCAGTGGCACGACACATGAGATTTTGTTTTGTGTTTGCTTATAGGATATACTGAAACTTTATCGAATGGGAACTCTGTGCTAGGCACTGTGCTAACTTTTCAAATGGGATTATCTCATTTCATTATCACAATCACACTGTGGGATAAATACTATTATTATCCTCAATTTACTGAAGCTAAAATCAAGGCCTAGATAGATCAAGGTTAAGCTTCTAGTATGTGGTGGGACTGGGATTTGAGTCCAGCCATTCTGTTGCCAGAGCCTGTGCAGTTAAGTGCTGTGACATCCCACCTGGCTCAGACAATTCTCAAAGGCAGACTCTCTGGCAGACATTGGCATTGGCAGTAACAGGAGAACTCACCAAGGGGCATGTGCAGCAGAGGTGGAATGCGAGGCTACCTCTTGGAGCCAAGATGACAAAGTTGCAGGTTGCACCAATTAAGTATTTAGGAGGAATTCAAAAGATAGCTGGAGTTCCGCTGAAGAGGGCCAAAGCAGAAAAACAGTTATTTTGTCACTGCCATTGTAGTCTTATTTTTGTGTCTGAGCTGGTGTGGGTTAGAAAACAGAGGGTATACAATCAGCATCTCCACTTATTACAAAGAAGGTGAATGGATGGCCCTTGGAAGAAGGTTCTGCTAAATGATCTTTCAGCATCTAGTGTTGCTGATGAGATGTCTGATTCCAATCTGGTTCTCATTAGTTTCTTGTTAACATAATTATTCTCACTGGGTTTTTATTTTAGGATCTTTTCTTACTTCCTTCTATTCTAAAATTCCCTAATGATGTCAGCAATGTGAACTTCTTTCTCTCTAGAGACCATTTCAATCAGATTCATTAAATCTGTTTTCAGGCATGGGACATCTTTTTTCATCTAATCCTTGGCAACACATATGCCATCCATTCTGACTTCTTTCTTTTTAGAACCCATTAGTTGCACATGGAATCCTTATGAATTAGCCTTCTAAGGATTTTGATTTTTTTCCTTTCTTAATTTTCCTCTTGTTGTCATTATGCTTTATATCCTGGGAAATCTTGATTTTAACTTTTAGCATATTTTTATTATTGGTACATAAAAAGTATTCATATTTGTTAAAGTCTGTATGATATTTTGACACATGCATACAATGTGTAATGATAAAATCAATGTATTTAGGATATCCATCACCTCAAACATTTATCATTTCTTTGTGTTGGGAATATTTCAAATGTTCTCTTCTAGCTAGTTTGAAATACAAAATAAATTATTGCTAACAAGCCACCCTACTTTGCTATTGAACCCTAGAATTTATTCCTTCTCTCTAACTGTATGTTTCTATTCATTAACCAGCCTCTCCTCATCTTCCTCACTGCCACCCTTCTCAACCTCTGGTAACCAGTATTTTAATTTCTACCTTCATGAGATACACTTTTTAACCTCCCACATCTGAGACAGAACATGCAATATCCGCCTTTCTGTTCCTGGCTTATTTCACTTAACATTATAACTTCCAGTTCCATACATGTAATAAGATTTCATTCTTTTTTGTGGCTGAATAGTATTCAAGTGGGTATTTACATCACATTTTCTGTGTCCATTCATCCATCAATGAACACTTAGATTGATTCTGTATCTTTTCTACTATGAATAGCACTGCAGTAAACATGGGGATACAGATATCCCTTTGCTATGCTGCTATCCTTTCCTTTAGATAAATACTGAGTAGTGGGATTGTTGGATTGTATGGCATTCTATGTTTAGGTTTTTGAGAAATCTCCATATTGATTTTTATAATGGCTGTACTAATTTACATTCCCACCAACAGTGTAAAAGAGTTACCTTTTCTCCATATTCTCACCAGCATTTGTTATTTTTTGTCTTTTTGGTAATAGCCATTCAAACTGGGGTGAAGTGACATCACACTGTGATTTTGAATTGCATTTTTCTGATGATTAGTGATGTTGAGCATTTTTTCATATACCTGTTGACCATTTATGTGTCATCTTTTGAAAAATGTCTATTCAGATCCTTTTCCCACTTGTAATGGGATTATTGGGCTCTTTGCTATTGAGTTGAGTTCCTTGTATATTCTAGATATTAATCCCTTGTTGGATGCAGTGTTTGCAAGCATTTTCTCCTATTTAACAGGTTGTCTCTTCAATCTATTGATTCTTTTCCTTTCCTGTGCAGAAGCTTTTTAAGTTTAAGATAGTCCAATTTGTCTATTTTTGCTTTTGTTGCCTATGCTTTTGAGGTCTCGGCCATAACATCTTTGCCCTGAACGATGTTCTAAAGCATTTCCCCTTTGTTTTCTTCTAGTAGTTTTATAGTTTTGGGTCTTATAAATCTTCAATCCATTTCTAGTTGATTTTTGTTTATAGTGAGAGATATTGGTCTAGTTTCATTCTTCTGCATATGGATATTCAGTTTTTTCATCACCATTTATTGAAGGGAGTGTCCCGTTCCAATGTTTGTTCTTGGCACCTTTGTCAAAAATCAGTTGACTCTAAATATATACATTTATTTCTGGATTGTCTATTCTGTTTCATTGGTCTATGTCTCTGTTTTTATGCCAACACTATGCTCCTTTGGATACTATAGCTTTGTAGTATATTTTGAAACCAAGTAATGTGATTACCAGCTTTGCTCTTTCTGCTCGGTATTGCTTTGGCTATTCAGCGTCTTTTGTGGTTCAGTACAAATTTTAGAATTATTTTTTTCTCTCCATTTCTGTGAAAAATGTCATTGGTATTTTGATAGGGATTGCATTAAATCTGCATATTGTTTTGGGCAGTATGGTCATTATAACAATATTAATTCTTCCAATACATGAACATCAGATATCTTTCAACTTGTCTGTGTCCCCTTCAATTTCTTTCATCAGTGTTTTGTGGTTTTCACTGTAGAGGTCTTTCATATTCCTGATTAAATTTATTCCTACGTATTTTTATTTAGAGCTATTTTAAGTTGGGTTGCCTTTTTGATTTCCTTTTCCAGCTAGTTCATTATTGGTGTATACAAAGGAGAAATGCTACTGATTTCTGTGTGTTGATTTTGTATCCTGCAACTTTACTGAATTTCTTTATCAGTTCTAAGAGTATTTTTGGTGGAGTCTTTAGGTTATTTGATACATAAGATCATGCCATCTGCAAAGAGTGACCATTTGACTTCCCCTTTTCCAATTCGAATCCCCTTTATTTCATTCTCTCGCCTAATTGCCCTGGCTAGGACTTCTAGTACTATGTTGAATAAGAGTTGTGAAAGCAGCATCTGTGTTTTGTTCCAGTTCTTAGAGGAAAGGCTTTCAGCTTTTACCCATTCAGTATAGTGTTAGCTGTGGGTTTGTCATATATGGCCTTTATTATAGTGAGGTATGTTTTCTCTATGTCTAATTGGTTGGAAGTTTTTATCATCAAAAGATGTCGAATCTTATCAATTGCTTTTCACATCTGTTGACATAATCATCTGGATTTTGTCCTTCATTCTGTTGATGTGATGTATTACATTTATTGATTTGTGATGTGGAACTATCCTTGCATCCCTGGGATAAATCTCACTGGATTATGTTGTATTACCTTTTTGATGTGTTGTTGGATTTGATCTGCTGGTATTTTGTTCTGGATTTTGCTTCTGTGTTTGTCAGGAATCTTACTCTGTAGTTTTTCCTTTTGGTGTGTTCTTGTCTGGTTTTGATATCAGGGTTATGCTGGCCTCATATAATGAGTTGGGAAGAATTTTATCCTCTTCAATTTTCAAAAGATTTTGAGAATAATTGATGTTAATTCTTCTTTGTAAGTCTGATAGAATTTAGCAGTCAAACCATCCAGTCCTGGGCTTTTTTGTTGTTGTTGTTGTTTTCATTTTTTATTACTGATTCAATATCTCTACTCATTATGAGTCTGTTTAGGTTTACTGTATCTTCCTGATTCAATCTGGGCAAATTGTATGTGTACAGGAATTTATTCATTTCTAGGTTTTCCAATTTGTTAGCACGTATTCGTAATAGTCTCTAATGATCCTTTATATTTCTGTGGTGTCAGTAGTAACATCTCCTTTTTGTTTCTGATTATATTTATATGGGTCTTCTCTCTTTTATTCTTGGTTAATCTAGCAGTTTATCAGCTTTGTTTATCCTTTCAAAGAATCAACTTTTCATTTTGTTAATCCTTTGCATTTTCTAAGTCTCTATTTCATTTAGTTCTGCTCTGATCTTATTTCTTTCCTTCTATTAATTTTGAATTTGGTTTCTTTTTGCTCTTTTTAGTTCCTCAAGGTTAGCCATTAGGTTGTTTATTTGAAATCTTTCCAATTTTTTTATGTAGGCATTTATTCCTATAAACTTCCCTCTTAGCACTGCTTTTGCTGTATCCCACAAGTTTTCGTATGTTATATTTAGATTTTCATTTGTTTCTAGAAATTTTTCATTCTTCTTAATTGACACAGTGATTGTTCAGGAGCATGTTGCTTTATTTTCATGTATTTATACAGTTTCTAAAGTTCCTCTTGCTGTTGATTTCTAGTTTTATTCCACTGTGGTCTGAAAAGATACTTGACATAATTTCAATTTTTAAAAAATTTTGAGACTTGTTTTGTGGCCAAATATATGATCTAACCTGGAGAATGTTCCAAATGCTGATGAGAAGAATGTGTATTCTGCAGTTGTTTGATAAAATGTTCTATAAACGTCTGTTAGGTCAATTTGGTCTATAATGCAGATTAAGCCTGATATTTCCATGTTGATTTTCTGTCTAGATGATCTAATGCTGAAGGTGGAGGATTAAATACCTCAACTATTATTGTATTGAGATTGATCTCTGCCTTTAGTTTTTACAATATTTGATATATATGTCTGTGTACTCTGGCACTGGTGCATATTGTTATTAATATATTCTCTTGATGAATTGATCCCTTCATCATTGTATAATGGCATTGTCTCTTTTTATGTTTTATTGACTTGAAGTCTATTTTGTCTAAGTATCACTACTTCAACATGCTTTTGGTTTCTATTTTCATGGAAATTTTTTTCTACCCCTTTACTTTTAATATATGTGTGTCTTTACAGGTAAAATGAGTTTTCTGTAGGCAGTTGCGTCCTGGGTTTTCAAATTATTATTATTTCAGCCAGTCTGTATCTTTTAATTGGAGAATTTAAACCATTTACATTCACATTTGTTATTAATAGCTGAGGATGTACTCTTGTCATTTTGTTAATTGTTTTCTGATCATTTTATATATCTTTTAATATATCATCCCATTCTCTCCTGGCCTATATGGTTTCTTCTGAGAAATCTGCTGAATAGCCTTATAGAGATTCCCTAATATATGACTTGACACTTTTCTTTCACTGGTTTTAAATATTCATTTTGTCTCTGCCTTTCGACAGTTTGACTATAATGTTATTAGAGATCTTTTTGAGTTTAATCTTTGTTGGGACTTTTGAGCTTCCTATACGTGGATGTCTACATCTTTTGCAAGACTCGAGAAGTTTTTAGCTATTATTTCATTAAATAGATTTTCTCTGCCTTTCCTCATCTCTTCTCCTACTAGAACTCCCAAAATTCAAACATTTGGTCTCTTTATGGTGTCACATATATCATGTAAGCTTCTTTTTTAGTCTTTTTTGTCTGATTGAATTATTTCAAAAGCCCTATCTTCAGAAATTCAGAAAATATTTCTTCTGCTTAATCTAGTCTATTGTTAAAACTCTTCATTATATTTTTTATTTCACTAATTCTTCAGTTGCAGAACTTATGTTTGGCTCATTTTTATCATATCTATCTTTTTGTTGAATTTCTTATTCAGATCATAAATTGTTTTTCTGATATTTTTTGTATTTTTTATCTGTGTTCTCCTGTATCTCACTGATTTTTTTTTTTTTTTTTTTTTTTGAGATGGAGTCTTGCTCTGTTGCCCAGGCTGGAGTGTAGTGGCGCATCTTGGCTCACTGCAAGCTCCACTTCCTGGGTTCACGCCATTCTCCTGCCTCAGCCTCCCGAGTAGCTGGGACTACAGGCGCCCACCACCATGCCCAGCTAATTTTTTCTTTTTTTTTTCTTTTTTTTTTCAGTAGAGATGGGGCTTCACCATGTTAGCCAGGATGGTCTTGATCTCCTGACCTTATGATCCGCCCGCCTCGGCCTCCCAAAGTGCTGGGATTACAGGTGTGAGCCACGGTGCCTGGCCTGAATTTCTTAAATGTTGTCACTTTGAATTCTTTTGCAAGAAATTCATAGATTTTCTTTTCTTTGGGATCTATTGCTGAAGAATTATTGTGTTCCTTTGGTGATGTCATTTACTTGCTTTTTTAATGTTTCTTTTGTCCTTACATTCATATCTGCACATCTAGTGTAACAGTTGCTTTTTCCAATTGTATGGATTGGCTTCTGTAGAGAAAGACTTTTTTTCACAGTAGATATATCTATAGTGTTGGTTGAGTAGGGTGCTTTGGCTTTGATTCTGGGTGGCCGCAGTTATGGAGTCTCCATATGATATCTTCAGCAGTAATCAGTGTTAGTGGAGTCTCTGATTTCCTCAGTGGCTTAGGTTGTGGTTATTAGTGGAGGCTGTGGTGAGGCTATGCTGAGGACGGGGATGCCAGGTGTGTTTGTTTTGGGGAAGCAGTGGTGGTGGCAGTGGGCTGGGCCTGCTAAATCCATGTGCCCTCAGCCTGTGTATGCAGGTGCCAGTGATGTTGGGTCTGGGCCTCAGGGGTCCAGGTGGCGTGCCCAGTTACCAATGATGGCAGCAGCAGGCCAGGTGAGTGGGTCCTTAGGTCCCTGAGTGGTGTGTTTTGCATCAGCAGTGGCAGTAGAGGTGGTAGATCAACTCTGGGGTTTCTGAGCAGCATATGCAGGCACCAGTCACGGTGATGGCAGGCTGGGTCCCTGGATGTTGTGTGAATTCACTGGTGGTGGTGGGCAGGGCTGGCCTATCCTCAGATCCCTAAACAGCACATGCGGACAGTGGTTATGGGTGGGGTGGACCCATCTTCAGGCTCCCAAAAGGCATTGGCAGCTTCCAGTGGTCATGGGCAAGGTGGGTCAAACCCTCCACCCTCAGACAATGCAAGCAGGTGCTGGTAGCGGTGGTGGTGCATGGGGCAGGCCTGTTCTCACAACCCTGCAGTGTGTGTGGGGGCCCTGGTTGTGATGGATGGAGCGGGTTAATCCCTAGGCCCCTGGACAGCGTCCATAGGCACTAGCAGTAGTGGACAGAGTAGATCTGTCATCAGACCCCCCAATGCTGCATGTGGGCACTGGTAGCGGTGGACAGGGAAGATCAATCCCCAGGCCCTTGGACTGAGCTCTTAGGCGTCGGTGGTGGTGAGTGGGGTAGGCCTGTTCTCAGGCCCCACAGTGGTGTGCAAGAGTGTTGGCTGCAGTGGGTGGCATACACCCCAGGACCCTGGATTGCACTCCTGGGTGCCAGCAGCAGGCATGGCAGGCCTGTCTTCAGGCCTGAGGATGGTACACGTGGGCACCAGCAGCAGTGGGTGGAGTGGACTTGTCCTTGGGTCCTGGGACGGTACACAGGCAGACTGGCCCCCAGGCTCCTTAAAGGCACATGGTGTGTGGCAACCCTCCTATTGGAGAAGTCGGGGTTGCTGTCAGTGGCAGCAATGCTAGATAGGCAGCCCTTGGGCCCTAGGGAGAGCGTGCTTTGGCTCCCTTTGTCCCAGGTTCAGCCTCCCTGTTGTATTGCACCACCCATTTCCCAGGGTAAGACACTGTGTGGCTAGATTGCTGGGAACCTGGCTGCACTGCTGGGTCCAGCTGGCATCGCAACACCGCAATCCTCTGGGTAGATGTAAGGGGATCTCAGCAGGACTTCAAGGATGTGAAGATGCAAGGGCTGTTGCGCTCCAGAGCAGGATGCAGTCTGGTGGGGGCTGGACTCTCAAAATAGCACTGTGCTACAGCTGGTTGGGTCTCGGGGTGTGTGTGGAACCCAGCATAAACCCCCTCTCTGGACCCATGCTGTCTCATGCACTCAGGGTATCTTTCTTTAGCACTCTCAGGATGCATGAGGGCCGAGGAGTGTCCTGTGGCCCGGATTGTAGGCATCCTCGATGTGAATATAGACTTTTAGGGATCTCTGACTTAATTTTTTCCTACCATGGGAAGTTCCCTCTCACTCTGAGCCCATCCTGGCCAGGTCAGCTGCTTTGCCTTTCCTTCTGTGTCTCAGTCTTAGAGATTCTGTCTTGTCCCTGCTGGGTTCCAATGTTCTATTTTAGACATGTGGTTATCTACTCCCTGTCTTCATCCTTCTTTGTGGAAGAGGCAAGTGCTAGGTACCCCTAATCAGCCACCCAGAAGCCCACCTCTAAGATTCTTTTGATGGTTTTGAATTTTCAGGTTTTTAATCTCAAAGAGCTCTTTTTTGTTATTGGTTTATTTTTGTAATAGCAGATGTATATAGGTATATTTTGTGGTGGATGCAGTATCGGTTGATATCTCTGAAAATTCTAAGTGGATTTTTAAATTCTTGATGTTGTTTTTTAGCTTCTCTTCTTCTCCCTGAATTATCTCCATTACCTCTGGGATCAGTTTTTGCTATTTGCTTGTCTTGAATTTTCTTTTACACATGCTGGTAAATTCTGCTTAATGATCCTTGGTTTCCTCTTTGCATTTACAACAATTGACTGCATAGTTGGGATGGGTTTACTTTTATATTAGTAGGTCTATTTCCTGATATACTTTCTCATTCCTTTAGTGGGAAGTCTGACTGCAAACCCCATGTAGTTGACGGGAGAGGTTCACGGACAGGACTGTTTTAGGATAAGTGAGCAGGGAGCCAGCAGTCAGGTACTAATCTCCCAAATTCCAGATTGAGGAAGCCTTTACTTTGAGATCCAATTTCCATACCATAATCCATAGATGTCCTCCCATGGTTTATTCAAGAGGTTTGTTCAGGAAATATTGATAACAATGATAAAAACTATTGCTATTGCTACTACTTATATAGTATCATGTGCTAGACCCTGTCTTAAGCACATCACATATGTAAATCATTTACTACTTACAAAAATCTTATGAGTTAGGTACTATTATTATCCTGCTTTCATGCACAGGGAAATGGAGACACAGAGAGGTTAAATAATCTGCCCAAAGTTACGCAGCTAGTAAATGGCAGAAGCAGACTTTGAACCGAGATAGCCTTGCTTCACTGTCCATTCTTTTAACCTCTAGGTTATGTTGCTGGGCTGATTGCCGTCTGTGAACAGATGTGGGGACAGAGGGTAAGTAAGACAAGTTTTCATATGCAGACCTTAGCTTCCACATACAGAACTGCTATCTGCTCCAGGTTTCTCTATTTTCTACTCACTCTGAGCTTGTGGTTGTTCCAGCTTTGCTACTGGTAAAGCTCCCACTTCATCACAGCCCCTCTTGTAGAAATTCTGTGCTACTTATCTTCCTAGAACCTTCCATCTGCTTCCTGTCATCCAGAAATTTGTTGACATTTCTCATTCACTAATGACCAATGGTCATCACACCCTTTACCAAATAACTTTTATTCTTTACTCTTTTTTTTGCTTCTATATTTCTATTTCGGTGGACTCTCAGGAAGCCCGGATCATAAATGTGTGCTCAGGCTACCATCTTGAAATAACTTTGAAAGGAAATATATTTCTATGGATATTTTTGCTCTGTTGAAGTGATGTTGTGCAAAGAAGTATAGATTCAGTTGGTACCATTAATTTCCACTTATTTATTTTACACTTATATATAATTAAGGAAGATATACATTATGACCCTGGGTGAAGAATTTAATAAGCATGGGTTCCAAACAGATTATTCTGCATAATTTTCACTAGAATTTCAACTAGATATGTAATGGGCTGGAGAAAAAGTGTATTTAAGCTGAAATAACTTTCAATGTTCTGGGTGCTTTGGTGAAGCAATTCTTTAGGAAAATACGAGGGATGGTAGTCTGTACTTCAGAATTCAGTGACTTCCTAAGAAATCATCTGAAGTGCTTTATGGGATGCTTATTCTACGTTTGCAAAACGCTCAATATCAAAGCAAAAGGGTTTATTTTTAGTTTTTCTTACAAAATGTTCAGTACTTTTCTTCTATGGCTACTGTAAGGATTAAATCACCTAATAAACATGTATAAAAGCGTAAGGACTGGCACACTGTACGTACTTGGTAAATACGTGGTTGGCCCTTTGTGATATTTTAACTAGGATAAAACTCCATTGTGGAGTTATGGAATCAACCCAATCTGAAGCATGAATGTTAGAATCTGAAAATTTAATTTGATATGCAGAAGAGAATGCAATGTAGAGATGTAGTTAAACTCACAGACTATGGAGTCATATGAACCGAGGTTCGAGTCATAACTCTACCTCTTAGTTGTGTGTCTTATGACTCAGTTTCCTCATCTGTAAAATGGAGATTACAATAGTATCTACTTTGTGCAGTTGTTAAAAGGATTAAATGGGACAATGTGTAAAGACTTCAATGCATTATAAAATGGATACAAAGTACTTAGCACATTATGCAACACAAAGTAAATGCTCAATAAATAGTATCTGCTATTATAATGATTGCAACACTCATACATTATGAGTACCTTTTACACCTACAAAATTGTTTCAAAAGCATGGAGCAGGAAGCTACTGGGTGGTAATGTTGTCTTTCCAGCACATTATGCTTTAGAGACTCATTTTCTCATCCAGTATTTGGTGGAACTGTAGTCTCTGGGGATGTTCTGAGACCAAAAAAAAAAAAAAAAAATTATGTTCAAATAAGAAAACAAACAAGGCTGGTCATGGTGGTCCACGCCTGTAATCTCAGCACTTTTGGAGGCCCAGGTGGGTAGATTGCTTGAGCCCAGGAGTTTGAGACAAGCCTGGGCAACATGGCGAAACTCTGCCTCTACTTAAAAAAAAAAAAAAAAAAAGGCAAAAATTAGCCAGGTGTCATAGCATGCGCCTGTAGTCCCAGCTAATCAGGAGGCTGAGGGGGCAGGAGGTTGTAGTGACCTGAGATGGCACCACTGCACTCTAGCCTGGGCAGAAAACAAAATGAAACAAAACAAAACAAAGTTGTATCTCAGTTTGCATAATAAAGGTCTAAGAAATTTTATCTTAAAAAAAAATCTCCTTAACTTTATTTAACCCAGAGTTTCCTTCAAACTCCATGTTCACATACTAGAATTTACAACCTCCAGCACTAATGTTATGGAACATATTTTGGGAAACGCTGCTTTCTGTCTTTAGATCTAAGAATGTTCAGTTTTCTTTTATTGGGATAATACTCTTAGTGATTGTTAGTTAGGCTTTAACTTCACACCTCTAACTGTCTAAATCACCTAAAATTGTGTGTATCAGTATTTCTAAAGGAAAATATACACAATTTTAATTATTTCAGGAAAAAAGCCAATAACCACTGTAAAACAAGACTGTTGGATACTATGAGAAAATTTTCAACTGAAAAACAGATCAGATTAAATCAGTTATCTAGACAGAAGAAAATACTTACTATTAAAGAGCACATTACCTTTTGTAATTGTGTGTGGCGGGGGTGGGGTAATGTGGTAGCTCATCTCCAAAGATGGCTTCCAACAAATCACATTTTCTAGCATTTACTCCCTTCCACATTAAATCTGGGTTGGCCCCATGTATTATTTTAACTAGGAGTATATGGAAGGTCTGTGTCCAAGTCTTTGTGCTTTGTGGGTCCCTGAGCCACCATGCAAGTTCTAGTGGAGAAGCCACATGGAGAGTAGGAGAGATCCTATGACTATGTAGGAAGAGAAATTAAAAAAAAACAAAAACAAAACCAAAAAGGCCCAGCTGTCTGAGCATCCCAGCTGAGACAGACAGGAAGAAGGTAGACAGAAGGCATCAGCCTTCTAAGCTTTCATCCCAAAAGCCTAGACATGTGTCTGAGCCGCCTTAGACACTGTAGATGAGTTGAATCATTAGATGACTGTAGCTGCAAACAGAATCACATGGAGCAGAAAAACTACCCAGCTGATCCCAGCCAACCCACAGAGTCATGAAAGGGAAATAGTTGTTTTTAAGCCACTCAATTTTGCAGTGATTTGTTACACAGCAAAGATGACCAAAGCAAGCAGCTAGTGTGGAGGAGTATGCAGAAAAGTATTCAGATGGCTTGCTCTTCATTTTGTTTTCCTAAACACTAGTTGAATGCATTTAAAATTTGTTCTCAGGTTCCCTCTGATAACTCTATGCTGATTGAATTTATAAGATGTTAAAAGGGTAAAAAGATCAAAAATACCTTGTTGAAATACTGCAGAAAAATGTTTTGTAGCCACACTCATGCTTTGTGTCAGAACTTTTCTCCTTCAGAGAAAATTGCTAACATTATCTAAAAAGAGGTTTTTTCAGTTCCGACTTTGCTTTTAAGTTTTAAAAACAATAAACATTAAAAAGATGAACATAAAAAATAAAAACAAGCTGTATGTTTAATGAGGAAAAATTATTACTGTATCATTATCACAGACATTTCCAGGTCAGCTTCTGGATTTTTTTTTCTCTGATGATGATTCTCATTTTAAAAGTGATGAAAATGAGACATGAAACTATAGTTCACAAGTGGCTTTTTCAGACTGAGAAACTGAAGGAACGCGGGGCAGAGAATAAAGTTTCAAAAGATGGGAGTGTGGTGCCCAAGGGCTAGGTGGCATAAAAAGAGAACAAGAGATTTTGTTTGTTTGCTTGGTTTTTGTAATTGCTATGCATATGAGACTTTGATAAGAATGATACCAAGACATCTAGGAAGTTTCTGGATAGTGAATACATGATACAAAATGCCAATATCTTGCCAATAGAAAAAATATATAAGTTTTTTCTCAAGTTATGCAGGCAAACTGGTGTTTCCTTTGACTGTGACTCTATAAAGACATTGGGTCATATCCCTTAAAATTTCTAGGATTACACAGGAAAAGTCATCATCAATTAAAAATGATTTATAAGACACTATTTTTAAGTATTGTGTGGGGACAGAGAGAGTATAAAATTGAAACATTCCTAACGGTAATCTAGTAGAAAACTAATAAATATATTCTGTTATGTTCATAGATCATAGCAGAATGTCATAGCTAAATCAAGACTAGGATTGAGAGCTTAGCTATTTGTAAAACCGGAAGGTTTATAACCTCTCTGACAATCAGTTTGCATGAATAAATGTGCACTGATTTGCATTTTCTAGGCAAAGAATAAGGATTTCTTTCCCCTTGTTGATCTGCCTGGAAGGGCTCCTGATAGAGAAGAAAGGGATGAGGCCAGTGGAGGAGTGGAATGCTTTTCTCTTCTGCCTTGGCTATTGGACTGGTTTGGAGTCTCTGCTCAGTGAGTTATAAGTCAAAATTTAAAAAGCTGATTCATAAAACCTTTCCAAAATACTCATCCCAAGTAATGCCAGGTAAGGGCCCAGTAGCAAAGTATAGAGCAGTGATGGGGAGGGTGCCACGGTGTCCACACTGTGGGCACTTACTAAATACCTAGTGAACAAACACAGCTCTGGGACATCTGGACTGTTGGCTTGGGAGCTGCAGGAATGCATGCCCTTGGCCTGGATGTTGCTGGATATAGTGGGCACCATTAATATCGGCAGCAAAGCAAAGTTCTTAAGTGGCTTAACAGGAAGAGGACAAGAGGGATGTGAAAAAGAAAAGAAAATCACATCACACAGGGACCAGAGAGATCAAGTTGTTCACAGCACATATGAGAGACTTGGGAACTCAAAAGATACATACTGGCAGATGGGAGGAAGAACAGTGGAGGGGGGAGTGGATTTGCATGTACCAGCAGCTGTGGGCAGGAACAGGACATTTATTTCATGAGGATTAAAATGACTTCATTTGTATCTACTGTTTGGTGGAGCCTAAGGATGTTTGGTTACATAAGTACAATGTAATAAGAAAAAACTGAAAGATTTGCTGTGCTGTAGAAGCAAAGAACAAGGGTAGACAAATCCAGACAGGAAGAAACTTTACATCTGGTTGTAGTATGGTCCTGTTTTATAATACCATACAGGTTGGGATGTTGGGAAGTTAGTGCCAAAGCGAATGGGCCAGTCTTCGTATTATTGACTTCGAGTGTCAATAAAGTGACCTCTTCTAACAGCAAACATCACGTGTTTGGAGAAAATGTTCTCGCTGGGGTGGGGTAGAAGGGACTGTCTTCATTGTGCTGAATAGCTTCTGTAGTGATATAAGCTTCTGATTTATCATCTAGCCTTAAACACTTGTCAGTGCATCCGCATGAAAATCTAGGCCAATTTAGTTTGAAGCAGAGCCCAGAAAACTTCTTGCACAATATACATTTAAGAGGTTTTCTTTGGGCAAAAATAGTTACACCGTGAATTCTGTTCTCAAAGACATCCTTTTCTTCCAAGGTTATGTGGCAGTGACTTCACTTGGCAGTTCTGTACTCTGGAACAAAACCTGAAGCAATATAAAAGCCCAAACAAAAGGAAAAAAAAAAAAAAAAAGCCAAATCACCTTCTCAGGGAAATTAAATGCATAAATATCCTCAAGGCACCAATTAGAGAGGAATGACACTCCCTACAGTGAGATCTAAACCAAAGTTCTTGTGGCAGCATAAATTTTTTCTATGTGTATTGTCATATTAAAATGTATACAATGAATTTAATTTTGATAGCCATAAAATAAAATGATGTGATATACTATTGGTAACTGTCTAGGATCGTGATGCTTCAAATGTTTTAGTATGTGGATATGTGAATGAGAACCTTGTTTGGCTGGTTGTTCCTTTTACAAAACTATCCATTTCATTTGGCATTTCACTTTCTTCCTTTTCGCTTCATTTTCCTCTTCATATTTCCCCTGGATCTATCTGAGTTACCTGACATGTGGTCCTTTGTCTTACAGAACCACATAACTGAAAAGCAACTGTAAATGCCTTCCACATTTGGACACAGGTGTCCCTTCGGCTGTTGAACGCCTCCACATGTCCTGTTCCTTCAAAGACCTCTCTTCCCCCTGCTACCTTTGTTTCTGTGCCACCATACTTTTTGACATAGGTTTCCAAGCTGCCTTTATTTTTCCATTTTGGTAGTGCAAGCTCCCAGCCTGACAAACACAACTTCACTATTAGAATCCTTAGGATTTGATGTGATTTATTCGTAGTTTCAACCTACACGGCAAACAGTCCTTTTCTTAACTCATGCCCCTCAAGTGTTTATATGACTGTCTTCAAAAAGGATTAGGTAGAAAAAGAACTGGACTATACCTCAATATATTGCTTTTGTGCTTTTGCATATATGTGCTTTATCCAAAGCTACACTTTCTTTTCATAATACATCCTCCTGGCTGAGAGGGAAGAAAATATATCATGGATTAAGATGCAATTTCTGGAAACTCATTTCAGACTGGCATTAAGCAAGCCAAGAAGACGGCATCTTAAAAGATTGTTAATGAGTAATAGACTCAGTATTTATTTATGTTGCCAGGAATGTATAGCAACCAGTCTTCATTAATCACTGATAAGCACATTAGTGAATTATGTTGATGAATTGTTTGGAAGAAGACTGGCTCTTAATGATCATTTTAAATACCATATAGAGTGAACATTTTATTTCAGTATTGACCCTAATGTCTCACTAGTATACAGGAAAGGACCCTACACCTAAACCTGACACAGGAGAGGAGGCAGGAGGGGACAAGACAGTGTTGTAGAGTGGTTAGGCATGGGCTCTGTGGTCAGAAATATCTGTTTTAAAAACTCAACTGTGGAACATACTGCCTATGGGACCATGGGAAACTTATTTCACCTCTCTACGCCTCCGTTTCCCCATCTGCAAAATGAGAATAAATTTGTTATAAAGATGATAAGCACATTAGTGAATATGTTGATGAATTGTTTGGAAGAAGACTTTCTGAATTCCAAAATGATGCATCTGGAGTACTAAGCAGAGCACCTGGTGGAGAATCTGCCTTAAAAATGGCTGGAGGCTGACATTTGTCAATCTTTTTGACTGTCCATTAACTTCACTGCTTTACTATGTTTAGGAAATTCCTTATGTTATGGGCTTAATTGGGATGCAAAACCAGGGTTTCACTCACAGAACCTTCCAGAAAATACCATATTTTTCCTTTCCCAGCCTCCTATGTGGCTAGAGCAGCCATGTGACCTAGCCTCAGTCAATCCGACACTCATATGCAGATTGGGTCAGGAGTTAAGAATCACAAAGGGGCAGGATAGGGGAATGTGCCCTGGTGAGAGAGGGTGGTAGCCTAATAGCTCATGCAGTGTGTGGGGAAGCAGAGCTGCAGTGCTGTGGAAGCTTCCGGAGTTCTATCTCTGGCAGAAGTGCTGCAAGTGCTGATATCCAGGGTACAGCAATAGGGGCAGCAGGTCCTCTCTAGACTGGATTTGTGACATGAAATGTGGTCCTACCTGCTGCCTTGCCATTTGTGTTTCTGCCCATTCTGAGTCTGGTTCCCCAGCCTTTCCAGTGATTCTGTGAGCTCATGAATTTCATTTCAATAAATTCTGTTTTTCCTTAAGTCAGGAAGAATTTATTTCCATTGCTCAGCTTTAAGTATTCTGACTAGAGTGGCCATTATTGTCCATTTTGAAGCTATGCACTTTTACTGAATTCATCTGGAAACATATTCTGGAAGGACTGTTATTTTATCTTAGTTCACAAACATCGTGAGGACAGCTAGTGCATTTGCCTTGTTTACCCTGTTTCCTCAGTACCTAGAAAAATATCTGGTTATGTAGTACATGCTTAATGAATATCCACTGACTAAATGAGTGAATTATGGGTGCAGAAAGAGCAATTACTATGACATATTCTAGTCTCCTCCCCAATGAGGTCACAAATCACATATAAAGCAATTATAGTCTGGTATTCCTCCTATAAGAAAAGATACAAGGTGGGAGAATGTACTACTTGACAGTTTTTGATTCACAATTCATGAGCATTTTCTAGAGCGGAAGGGAGGAATATTCTAGATAGGAATTTCTGTACTTATAATTTGGGCTATACAGAAATAGGGAAATCAAAATATTCCCTTCTCATGACAACTGGCTGAATGATCTTTATGAAAGACAAAATTTTTAAGCATGAAAATACAGATAAAACAGTGAGAAATTTCCAGGCTGATATCCAGAAGGTAAGGATGAGCACCTCACTTGGGGCTGTTTTTGCCCTGGTGACATTTGCTGAGCCAGTAGAAGCAGCTAAGAAACCCAATGGTGGTAGTGGCCTCTCAGTGCTAAGGGGGAAATATAAAGTCTAAGGCCCATCAAAGGCAGGATCCCTGAAATTCACCACTTGACTTTGGACGGGGACCTAGCGAGCACTGCCTTCTGAGTCAAAGTAAATTGGAAGGAAATCCTCACAGTGATTATATCCCAACTATGCATCACTGAGCAGCCGAGGAAACCTCACACTTTGAAATTGGATTAAAGTTGTATTGGACAGCTAGCACTCCCTCATGCCTGACTGAAGAAAATTAAAATCCTCTCCAGAAGGTGACTTTACTTTATGCCTCAAATTATTTCTACAAATAATTTTTCAAATATATACAAGTGAAAATATTGGTAAAAAGACAACGTGAGTGAGCACCAATAAAACATATCAAATAACAAAACCCTCAGGGACCACAATACTGGAATTATCAGAAACAGAATATGAAACATGCTTAGTATGTTCAGGGAGATAAAGAATGGGCATAAAATGTGTGAGAACAAAAACTATAACATTCAATAAAACAAAAATAGAAATTCCAACTAAAATTTACAATAAAAATTTGAAACTTAGTAGATGGGTTTAGAAGCAAATTAAACACAGTGGAAGAGAAGGTAGATTAGGAGAAATTATCCAGAAAGAAGCATGAAAACACAAAAAGATGGAAAATGTAGACAAGTAAGTAAAAGACAGAGGAGAGGTGAGAAGGTTTAACATATTTTTTACTAAAAGAGATAAATAGAAATGTGGCAGAAGCAATTTAGAGATAATGACTTAGAATTGCCCAGGACTGATGAAAGACATCAATTCACAGTCAGAAGCCTAACAAATCCCAAGTACGATTTTTTTTTTAAAGAAAGAAACCCAAATTCACATAGTGATTGCAGAAAACCAAAGCTGAAAAGCAGAGACATATTTTCTTCAGAGGAGCGACATTTACACTAAAAACTCACTTTTCAACAGCAATGATGGAAGCTAGAAGATGGTAAAATAGCACAGCATGCTGAAAGAAAATAACTAATGACTTGGAACTTTTTTTTTGAGATGGAGTCTTGCTCTGTCGCCCAGGCTGGAGTGCGGTGGTGCAATCTTGGCTCACTGCAAGCTCTGCCTCCCGGGTTCACACCATTCTCCGGGTTCACACCATTCTCTGGGTTCACACCATTCTCCGGCCTCAACCTCCCGAGTAGCTGGGACTACAGGTGCCTGCCACCATGCCTGGCTAATTTTTTGTATTTTCAGTAGAGATGGGGGTTCACCATGTTAGCCACGATGGTCTAGATCTCCTGACCTCGTGATCTGCCCACCTCGGTCTCCCAAAGTGCTGGGATTACAGGCGTGAGCCACTGCACCCAGCCACGACTTAGAACTTTTATCCCTTGAAAATATTCTACAAGAAAGAAAGTGAAATGAAACATACTTTCAGACAAACAGAAACAGAGATTTTATGATAAACTAATATACCCTAAAGGACATTTTAAAGGTATATTTTGAGCAGAAGGAAAATTATGCCAAATAAAAGGTTAGAGATACAAGAAGGACTGAAGGACAAAAAAGTTATAAATATGTGGGTAAATCAAAATGAAAGTTGACTATATACAACAAAAATAATAATGTCTTACAGCATTTGTAAAATAATATGTAAAGAGAATATTATATATTGCATATAAGTGGAAGCAAAAATGAAATCCTAAAAACTAATCAATCCATAAGAAGGCAAAAAAGAGGAAGGAAAATAATATGGAATAGTTGGCAAAACTAGAAATTGCATAATCTGAAATCAAATAATTAGTAATTATATTAAATGTAAATAGACTAAATATTCCAGTTAAAGGAAAAAATAGATTCTCAGAATATATTAAAAATAACCTAATACTCAACTGTAGGTAACTTGCAAGAGATTGACCTAAAACATGAGGATATCAAAAAACTGAAAGTAACAGAAGGAAAAAGATCTACCATGCAAGCATTAGTTAAAAGAAAGCTGGTGTAACAATAATGTGTAAGGCACATTACTAGAGAAAAGTTGGTTACTTCATAATGGTAAAATGTTCAATTCACCAGAAAGATACGAGAATTTTCTATTGCTATACACTTAATAACATGTCACAAATGCACACAAGGGAACGGTGGCTCACGCCTATAATCCCAGCACTTTGGGAAGCTGAGGCAGGCAGATTGCTTAAGTCCAGGAGTTCAAGACCAGTTTGGGCAACATGGCAAAACCCCATCTCTACTAAAAATACACAAAATTAGCCAGGTGTGGTGATGCACACCTGTGGTCCCAGATACTTGGGAGGCTAAGAGCTAAGGTGGGAGCCCCGGGAGGTCAAGGCTACAGTGAGCTAAGATGGTACCACTGCCCTCCAGCCTGGTCAACAGAGTGAGACCCTGTCTCAAAAAAAAAAAAAGGAAAAAAAAAAATTCACAAAGTACACAAGTATCAGGAAAACTTGGCAAACTCCCAATCACAGTAAGAAATTTTTAAATACATTTTCCCATAATATATATAACAAGCAGATGAAAGCTAGTGAAAGACAGTCACTTTGGAAGCACCATTAGCAAACAATCTATTGGTTGTATTTAAAACACTGCTCTTAACAACTGCGGAACACATTATTTTTACAAACATATAGATGATTGACAAAATTTATTACATATTTGACATCAGAAGACTGAAATTATATAAAGTTAGTTCTCTGACTGCAATGCAATTATGCTGAAAAATTAATAACAAAAGAAGTATAAAATCTGCGGTGGCGGGCACCTGTAGTCCCAGCTACTCAAGAGGCTGAGGCAGGAGAATGACGTGAACCCGGGAGGCGGAGCTTGCAGTGAGCCGAGATCTCGTCATTGCCCTCCAGCCTGGGCGACAGAGAGAGACTCTGTCACAAAAAAAAAAAAAAAAAAAAAAAAAAAAAAGTATAAAATCTGTATGTGTTTAGAAATTAAGTTTATCAATAGTCTATTGGTTAAATAATAAGTTATAATAAAAATTAGAAGATATTTTCAACCAAATGACAAAATTACATAGTAAATTTATTTGTTTGTTTATTTTGGAGGTGGAGTCTTGCTGTGTCACCCAAGCTGGAGTGCAGTAGCATGATCATAACTTACTGCAGCCTCAAATTCCTGGGCTCAAGCAATCCTCCCACTTCAGCCTCTTTACTCCAGAGGAGTAGCTGAGATTACAGGTGCATGCCATCATGCCTGGCTACATACTAAAATTTGTGGAATGCAGTTAAAGCAGTAATTCATGAAAACTACATAGCCTAAAATGCACTTATTTTTTTAAAAAGCCCCACAAGAAGTGGGCTAACCATCCATCTTAAGTAATTACAAAAAAGAATAGCAATATAAATTTGAAGAAAGTAGGATAAGGGCAAATTAAATAAATTGAAAATAAATGTATACTAGAAATGACAGTAAGGCAAGAAGTTTCTTCTTTGGTAAGAAAAATGAGCAATAGTACAAGTATTGACACCAAAAAGGAAAAATCAAATGTTGCTGTAAAACTGGCAGTTGATTAAAAGGTAATAAGGATATTATAAAATTATTATGCAAAAAAGTTGAAAATTTAGATGAAATGGACATATTTGTATAAACATACAACTTACCAAAATTGAAACAACACAAAAATAAATAGAAAACCTGAGAACTTCTATTACTATTTGTCTTAATTCTTTTGTTCTCCTTTAATGAAATACTACAGACTGGATAATTTATAGATAATAGACATTTCCCACAGTTCAAGAGGCTGGGAAGTCCAAGATCAAAGCACCAGCAAGTTGAATGTCTGGTTAGAATTGCTCTCTGCTTCCAAGATAGCACCTTGTTGCTGCATCCTATGGAGGGAGGAATGCTGTGTTTTCATGTGGCAGAAGGGCAAGAGAGCAAACCCACTCCCTCAAGCCCTTTTCATAGGGCCCTAATCCCATTCATGAGGGCTCTACCCTCATGACTTAATCACCTCTTAAAGGCCTCACCTCTTAATACTATCACTTTGGCGATTACATTTCAACATATTAATTTCAGGGACACATTCAAACCACAACACTATTAAGATAAATACATGTTTAATTCTAAAACTTCCCACAAAGATAACTACAGGTGTAGTTAGATTAAAACCAATTAAAATAAACAAACAAATGAACAGAAATATTTTCTTCAAGGTCATCTCCAAAAGTCTTCAAGGAATGCAATTTGTGTACTCCTAAAAGATTGCTGTCACAGGGGAAAGATACAGTAAAGATGACAGACTTTGGCCACTAGGCATCTACTCTAAATATCATTCCTTTAAAAGACATCAGATATATCTTTTTACCTGATGACAATTGAGTATCTTTGAGTATGTATGGGAGGGGGAGGAAGACCAAAAAGGAACTGCTGCTCTGCACTTAGTTATATCAGAGAAACACTATTCTGTGAAATGGACATGAAGGCACCCTTGTCCTTGAGAACAGAACCTGGATCCTGATGGAGGAGACAGGCAGAGAAGCCATTTACTGGGGCCTCACAGTCATGAATGACCTCAGGTTTAGACCTTGGTGTTGCCTTCAAATGAGGTTATACACAGCCACCGCAATGTTTGTGCACACATGTGCACTCCGAAAGTTTAAAATTTTTTTTTTTTTTTTTTTGACATGGAGTTTTGTTCTTGTTGCCCAGGCTGGAGTGCAATGGCATGATCTCGGCTCACTGCAACTTCCGCCTCCTGAGTTCAAGCAATTCTTCTGCCTCAGCCTCCCAAATAGCTGGGATTACAGGCATGCGCCACCACACCCAGCTACTTTTGTATTTTTAGTAGAGATGGGGTTTCTCCATGTTGGTCAGGCTATTCTTGAACTCCCAACCTCAGGTGATCCGCCTGCCTCAGCCTCCCAAAGTGCTGAGATTACAGGTGTGAGCCACCGCACCTGGCCAGTTTTAATTCGTTAAATGGTAACATCTAAAAAGTACCAACAACATTTTCATAGCCCCGTTTTGGCATTAACTCACTTTTAAATATACTTTAAAACATGAAAGTTATCAGGACTTTGCAAATCTCTGAGGCTCTAATTGAAGAAATAAACTATACAGGAATAGGTAGGAGAGACGGGTCTCCAGCTATTTTACTTCACCTAGGTGGACCATCATCAATAGGGCTTGGAAACCCCTGATTTTCCTATGCAATGCAGGAATTTTTCCTGTTTTGCTCTTTTGGTGATGACTTTGTCATCCATTAGCTGCCTAAGAGAGAAATCTGGGACTCATCCGGACTCCTCCCTCTAGCTAAGTCTCATACTTTCTCACATTTCTTACACTCTGCACCTTGCAACACCTGATTCTGTGTCCTGAATGAAACTACTTTTTCACCTTTGTCTGTAAGCACTTCCCATCCTAGACCCCACATGGCCATGTTAACTTCTACTCAGACCAGAAATTATTCACCACTAGGAAGCCCTGGCTGACCTCCCCTGCACTCTCATCTCCCCAGCTAGGCTCATCCCATAGCCTATACTCTTAGCTTTTAATTTTACTGATTAAAAAAAAAAAAACAACTCAAAATGCATTCATTTTAGGGTTTGGACATATCTTGTCATAGAGCCCTCCATGAAAGTAAAACCAACATGCACTTCCTCCCAGAGTCTGTGAGAAAGCCCAGTTTCCTTGGAAAACATTGACTCTTATTGCCAAAAACAACAACAGCAATTTAAAGAGATTAATTAAGAAGTTGTGTTCTAATCTTCAGATCTTAAATAACTAGTGATATTTAACCCATATTTTTTCTCTTAGAGTTTTATTGCAAACAGATTTTCTGGGATGTTCAATTTTTTTCTTACTGATGTAGATATAGCTCATCATAGAGTAACATCATTTAAATGATGTTTATAATTTGTAATTGTTTCAAGTTTGACACATTATTTATCTCTTTCTCTGTGATGGTATCTTGTTCATTTACTGGGTTACTTGTTTATTGTCTGTCTTCCCCTCCTCGAATGTAAGTTCCATGATATTGAGAACTTACATCTATCTTGGTCACAACTACATCTCTAGCATCTAGTACAAGGCATGACACATGATCAATAAATGTTGAATGAATGAAATACACAAACACTCACTATAGGCCAGGCCCTGTGGTGGTGCTGAGGATGTAGAGGTAAAAAACAAACAACAAACAAATAAAAACCCCCTGACTTCATCACACTCACAGCACAGTCCAGGGGCTGGCTTGAAGTATATTCTTAGAACCATCAAATTATGGGCTTCAAAGCCAGTAGGATTCTTACATAAAGGAGATCGAAACCAAAGGGACCAACTTCTAACATGTGCCACCACCCCCATCATCCTTGCCTCCTGGTATTCATACTTTTGTAAAATTTCTTCCCCTTGAGTGTAAGCTAGATGTAGTGACTGCCTTATAACAAATAAAACATGACAAATATGATGGATACTATATCCAAGATTAAATTACAGATAGATTGTGATTTATTTTGGTCACTCTGGCTGTTTCTTGCAGTGCCTTTGTTCTAGGGGAAGCAAGCACCCATATTGTGAGTGGCTCCATGGAGAGGGCCACCAGGCAGGGAACTGAGTGAGGGGAGCCAACAAAGAACTGAGACCCTCAGACCAACATATCACAAGGAACTGAATTTTGTATCAACAACATTAGGGAGTTTGGAAGCAGATCTTCCCTTAGTCAAGTCTTCAGATGAGACCACATCCCTGGATAATAACCTGTCTGTAACTTACAGAAAGACCTTGAGCCAGAGACACCCAGCAAAGTTTCACTCTGATTCTTGACCCACAGAAACTGTGAGATAACACGTTTGTTGTTTTAAACCACTAAGTTTTGGGGTATTTGTGTTAGGCAATGATAGATAATTAGTACACAGACCTAGGAATTTTCTGTGTGATTTTACTAAGTTTATGCCCACAGTAATGCAGTGGTGAGTTATATCGAGAATTCACATTACTTCCATGATTCCCCATGCTCTTATCTCCCTTTGTTGTAAAGGGAATGGAAAAAGAAGCAAGGCAGTAAAGGCAGAGACACCGTTGACAAAAAGGGTCAAAATCTGTAAAATATTTGAAGAGATTTATTCTGAGCCAAATATGAGGGACCATGGCCCCATGACACAAGCCTCTCAGGAGGTCCTGAGAACATGTGCCCAAGGCAGCTGGGGTGCAGCTTGGTTTTATACATTTTAGGGAGGCATGAAACATCAACTATATTTAAGAAATATGTTGGTTTGATCCAGGAAGGTGGGACAACTCAAAGTATGGTGGTGGGGGAGTAGGGGTGGGGCTTCCAGGCAATAGGGAAATTTAAACAATTTTGGGTTTACAACTGGATGAGTTTGTCTAAAGACCTGGGATTGATAGAAAGGAAATGTTCAAGTTAAGATAAAAAATTGTGGAGACTAAGGTTCTTTTGAAGTCTAATAGTCTTATACATGACCAGTGTTTCCTATTCAGACCTTTAAAATGTACTAGACTCTTAATCTCTTCAGGATTCGGAGAGCCTGGAAGAAAAAATCTAGCTATGTTAATAGAGATTCTTTTCTTTTCTTGTATTGCATATTTTATTATTTACACATTAGGTACTACATATCTGTCTTCTCCATTCAGGCTTCTATAACAATATCCCTTGGACTGAATACTTTATAAATAGTAGAAACTTATTCCTCACAATTCTGAAGGCTGGGAAGTCCAAGACCCAGATGCCAGCAGATTTAGTGTCTGGTGAAAGTTGGCTGTCTGATTCCAAGATGGTGCCTTCTTGCTGCATCCTCATATGGCAGAGGGAAAAAGGGACAGACTTGCTCCCTCCATCCCTTTTAATTTTTTATTATACTTTAAGTTCTGGGATACATGTGCAGAACGTGCAGGTTTGTTACATAGGTATACACGTGCCATGGTGGTTTGCTGCACCCATCAACCTGTCATCTACATTAGGTATTTCTCCTAATGATATCCCTCCCCCAGCCCCCGACCCCCCAACAGTCCTCATTGTATGATGCCCCCAACCCCTGTGTCCATGTGTTCTCATTGTTCAACTCCCACTTATGAGTGAGAACATGTGGTGTTTGGTTTTCTGTTCCCGTGTTAGTTTACTGAGAATGATGGTTTCCAGTTTCATCCATGTCCCTGCAAAGGACATAAACTCATCCTTTTTTATGGCTGCGTAGTATTCCATGGTATATATGTGCCACATTTCCTTTCTGCAGTCTATCAATGATGGGCATTTAAGTTGATTCTAAGACTTTGCTATTGTGAACAGTGCTGCCGAAATAAACATACGTGTGCATGTGTCTTTATAGTAGAATGATTTATAATCATTTGTGTATATACCCAGTAATGGGATTGCTGGGTCAAATGGTATTTCTCTGGTTCTAGATCCTTGAGGAATAGCCACACTGTCTTCCACAATGAACTAATTTACACTCCCACCAACAATGTAAAAGTATTCCTGTTTCTCCACTTCCTCTCTGGCATCTGTTATTTCCTGATGTTTTAATAATCACCATTCTAACTGGCATGAGATGGCATCTCATTGTGGCTTTGAGTTGCATTTCTCTAATGACCAGTGCTGATGAGCTTTTTTCCCTATGTTTCTTGGCCATATAAATGTCTTCTTTTGAGATGTGTCTGTTCATATCCTTCACCCACTTTTTGATGGGGTTGTTTTTTTCTTGTACATTTGTTTAAGTCCTTTGTAGATTCTGGATATTAGCCCTTTGTCAGATGGATAAATTGCAAAAATTTTCTCCCATTCTGTAGGTTGCCTGTTCACTCTGATGATAGTTTCTTTTACTGTGCAGAAGCTCTTTAGCTTAATTAGATCCCATTTGCCAATTTTGGCTTTTGTTGCCATTGCTTTTGGTGTTTTAGTCATGAAGTCTTTGCCCATGCCTATGTCTTGAATAGTATTGCCTAAGTTTTCTTCTAGGGTTTTTATGGTTTTAGGTCTTATGTTTAAGTCTTTCATCCATCTTCAGTTAATTTTTGTATAAGGTGTAAGGAAGGGGTCCAGTTTCAGCTTTCTGCATATGGCTAGCCAGTTTTCCCAACACCATTTATTAGATAGGGAATCCTTTCCCCATTGCTTGTTTTTGTCAGATTTGTCAAAGATCAGATGGTTGTAGATGTGTGGTGTTATTTCTGAGGCCTCTTCTCTGTTCCATTGGTCTATATATCTGTTTTGGTGCCAGTACCATACTGTTTTTGTTAGTATAGCCTTGTAGTATAGTTGGAAATCAGGTAGCGTGATGTCTCCAGCTTTGTTCTTTTTGCTTAGGATTGTCTTGGCTCTTTTTTGGTTCCATATGAAACTTAAAGTAGTTTTTCCAATTCTGCGAAGAAAGTCAGTGGTAGCTTGATGGAGATAGCATTGAATCTATAAATTACTTTGGGCAGCATGGCCATTTTCACAATATTGATTCTTCCGATCCATGAGCACAGAATGTTTTTCCATTTGTTTGTGTCCTCTCTTATTTCCTTGAGCAGTGGTTTGTAGTTCTCCTTGAAGAAGTCCTTCACGTCCCTTGCAAGTTGTATTCCTAGGTATTTTATTCTCTTTGTAGCAATTGTGAAAGGGAGTTCACTCATGATTTGGCTTTCTGTTTGTCTGTTATTGGTGTATAGGAATGCTTGTGATTTTCCCACATTGATTTTATATCCTGAGACTTTGCTGAAGTTGCTTATCAGCTTAGGGAGATTTGGGGCTGAGACTATAGGGTTTTCTAAATATACAATCATGTCATCTGCAAACAGAGACAATTTGGCTTCCTCTTTTCTTAATTGAGTACCCTTTATTTCTTTCTCTTGTTTGTTTGCCCTGGCCAGAACTTCCATAGTATGTTGAATAGGAGTGGTGAGAGAGGGCATCCTTGTCTTGTGCCAGTTTTCAAAGGGAATCCTTCCCATTTTTGCCCATACAGCATGATATTGGCTGTGGGTTTGTCATAGTTCTTATTATTTTGAGATACATTCCATCTATATCTAGTTGATTGAAAGTTTTTAGCATGAAGTGCTGTTGAATTTTGTCAAAGGTCTTTTCTGCATCTATTGAGAAAATCATGTGGTTTTTGTCATTAGTTCTGTTTATGTGATGGATTATGTTTGCTGATGTGCGTATGTTGAACCAGTCTTGCATCCCAGGGATGAAGCTGACTTGATTGTGGTAGATAAGCTTTTTGATGTGCTGCTGGATTCAGTTTGCCAGTATTTTATTGAGGATTTTTGCATCAATGTTCAACAGGGATATTGGCCTGAAATTTTCTTTTTTTGTTGTTTCTCTGCCAGGTTTTGGTATCAGGGTAATGTTGGCCTTGTAAAATGAGTTAGGGAGGATTCCCTCATTTTCTATTGTTTGGAATAGTTTCAGAAGGAATGGTACCAGCTCCTCTTTATACCTCTGGTAGAATTCGGCTGTGAATCTGTCTGGTTCTGGACTTTTTTTGGTTGGTAGGCTATTAATTGCTGCCTCAATTTCAGAACTTGTTATTGATCTAGTCTGGGATTCGACTTCTTCCTGGTTTAGTCTTGGGAGGGTGTATGTGTCCAGGAATTTATCCAATTCTTGTGGATTTTCTTGTTTATTTGCATAGAGGTGTTTATAGTATTCTCTGATAGTAGTTTGCATTTCTGTAGGATCAGTGGTGATATCCCCTTTATCATTTCTTATTGCATCTATTTGATTCTTCTCTCTTTTCTTCTTTATTAGTCTGGCTAGCAGTCTATCTATTTTGTTGATCTTTTCAAAAAACTAGCTCCTGGATTCATTGATTTTTGAAGGGTTTTTCGTGTCTCTATCTCCTTCAGTTCTGCTCTGATCTTAGTTATTTCTTGTTTTCTGCTAGCTTTTGAATTTCTTTGCTCTTGTTTCTCTAGTTCTTTTAATTATGATGTTAGGGTGCTGATATTAGATCTTTCGTGCTTTCTCTTGTGGGCAATTTTTTTTTTTTTTTTTTTTTTTTTTTGAGACGGAGTCTCGCTCTGTTGCCCAGGCTGGAGTGCAGTGGCCGGATCTCAGCTCACTGCAAGCTCCGCCTACCGGGTTTACGCCATTCTCCTGCCTCAGCCTCCCAAGTAGCTGGGACTACAGGCGCCCACCACCTCGCCCGGCTAGTTTTTTGTATTTTTTAGTAGAGACGGGGTTTCACCGTGTTAGCCAGGATGGTCTCGATCTCCTGACCTCGTGATCCGCCCGTCTCAGCCTCCCAAAGTGCTGGGATTACAGGCTTGAGCCACCGCGCCCGGCCCCTTGTGGGCATTTAGTGCTACAAATTTCCCTCTACACACTGCTTTAAATGTGTCCCAGAAATTCTGGTACATTGCGTCTTTGTTCTCATTGGTTTCAAAGAACATTTTATTTCTGCCTTAATTTCGTTATTTACCCAGTAGTCATTCAGGAACAGATTGTTCAGTTTCCGTGCAGTTTTGTGGTTTTGAGTGAGTTTCTTAATTCTGAGTTCTAATTTGATTGCAGTGTGGTCTGAGAGACTGTTATGATTTCCGTTCTTTTGCTTTTGCTGAGGAGTGTTTTACTTCCAATTATGTTGTCAATTTTAGAATAAGTTTGATGTGGTGCTGAGAAGAATGTATATTCTGTTGATTTGGGGTGGAGAGTTCTGTAGATGTTTATTAGGTCCACTTGGTCCAGAGCTGAAGTCAAGTCCTGGATATCCTTGTTAATTTCCTGACTTGTTGATATGTATAATATTGACAGTGGGGTGTTAAAGTCTCCCACTATCATTGTGTGGAGGTCTTAGTCTCTTTGTAGGTCTCTAAGAACTTGCTTTATGAATCTGGGTGCTTCTGTATTGGGTGCATATATGTTTAGGATAGTTACCTCTTCTTGTTGCATTGATCCCTTTACCATTATGTAATGCCCTTCTTTGCCTCTTTTGATCTTTGTTCATGTAAAGTCTGTTTTATCAGAGACTAGGATTGCAACCTCTGCTTTTTTATTGTTTTCCATTTGCTTGGTAAATATTCCTCCATCCCTTTATTTTGAGCCTATGTGCCTCTCTGCACATGAGATGGGTTTCCTGAATACGGCACACCGATGGGCCTTGACTCTTTGTCCAATTTGCCAGTCTGTGTCTTTTAATTGGGGGCATTTAGCCCATTCACATTTAAGGTTAATATTGTTATGTGTGAATTTGATCCTGTCATTATGATGCTAGCTGGTTATTTTGCCCATTAGTTGATGCAGTTTCTTCATGGTGTCAATGTTCTTTTCAATTTGGTATGTTTTTGCAGTGGTGGTTATCGGTTGTTCCTTTCCATGTTTAGTGCTTCCTTCAGGAGCTCTTGTAAGTCAGGCCTGGTGGTGACATAATCTCTCAGCATTTGCTTATCTATAAAGGATTTTATTTCTCCTTTACTTATGAAACTGTTTGGCTGGATATGAAATTCTGGATTGAAAATTATTTTCTTTAAGAAGGTTGAATATTGGCCCCCACTCTGTTCTGGCTTGTAGGGTTTCTGCTGAGAGGTCCATTGTTGGTCTGATGGGCTTCTCTTTGTGGGTAACCCGACCTTCCTCTCTGGCTCCTCTTAATGTTTTTTCCTTCATTACAACCTTGGTGAATCTGATGATTATGTGTCTTGGGGTTGCTCTTCTAGAGGCATATCTTTGTGGTGTTCTCTGTATTTCCTGAATTTGAATGTTGGCCTGTCTTGCTAGGTTGGGGAAGTTCTCCTGGATATTATCTGGAAGAGTGTTTTCCAAGTTGGTTCCATTCTTCCCGTCACTTTCAGGCATACTAATCAAATGTAGATTTGGTCTTTTTGCATAGTCCCATATTTCTTGGAGGCTTTGATCATTTCTTTTCACTCTTTTTTCTCTAATCTTGTCTTCTCACTTTATTTCACTGAGTTGAAATTCAATCTCTGATATCCTTTTTTTCGCTTGATCAATTTGGCTATTGACACTTGTGTATGCTTCACAAAGTTCTCATGCTGTGTTTTTCAGCTCCATCAGGTCATTTATGTTCTTTTCTAAACTGGTTATTCTAGTTAGCAATTCATCTAACTTTTTTAAGGTTCTTAGCTTCCTTGCATTGGGTTAGAAGATGCTCCTTTAGCTTGGAGGAGTTTGTTATTACCCACCTTCTGAAGCCTACTTATGTTAATTTCTCAAACTCATTCTCCATCCAGTTTCATTCTCTTGCTGGTGAGGAGTTGTGATCCTTCAGAGGAGAAGAGTTATTCTGGTTTTTGGAATTTTCAGCCTTTTTGCTATGGTTTCTCCCCATCTTCATGGATTTATCTACCTTTGATCTTTGATGTTGGTGACCTTTGGATGAGGTCTCTGAGCAGACGTCCTTTTTGTTGATGTTGATACTGTTCTTTTTTGTTTATTAGTTTTCCTTATAACAGTCAAGCCCCCCTGCTGCAGGTCTGCTGGAGTTTGCTGGAGGTCCACTCCAGACCCTGTTTTCCTGGGTATCACCAGCGGAGGCTGCAGAACAGCAAAGATTGCTGCCTGTTCCTTCCTCAGGAAGGTTAGTCCCAAAGGGGCACCTGCCAGATGCCAGCCAGAGCTCTCCTGCATGAGGTATCTGTTGGCCTCTACTGAGAGGTTTCTCCAAGTCAAGATACATGGGGGTCAGGGACCTACTTGAGGAGGCAGTCTCTCCCTTATCAGAGCTCAAATGCTGTGCTGGGAGATCTGTTGCTCTCTTCAGAGCTGTCAGGCAGGGTCGTTTAAGTCTCCTGAAGCTGCGCTCACAGCTGCCCCTTCCCCCAGGTACTCTGTCCCAGGGAGATGGAGGTTTTATCTATAAGTCCCCGAATGGGGCTGCTGCCTGTTTTTTTAGAGATGTCCTTCCCAGAGAGGAAGAATCTAGAGAACAGTCTGGCTGCAGTGGCCTTGCTGAGCTGTGGTAGGCTCCTCCCAGTTAGAACTTCCTGGTGACTTTGTTTATACTGTGAGGATAAAACTGCCTACTCAAGCCTCAGCAATGGTGGACACCCCTCCTTCCACCAATCCTGAGCATCCTAAGTTGACCTCAGACTGCTATGCTAGCAGCAAGAGTTTCAAGCCAGTGGATCTTAGCCTGCTGGGCTCTGTGGGAATGGGATCCGCTGAGCCAAACCACTTGGCTCCCTGGCTTCAGTCCCCTTCCCAGGGCAGTGAAGGATTCTGTCTCACTGGCGTTCCAGGTGCCACTGGGGTATGAAAAAAAAAAAACCTCCTGCAGCTAGTTCTGTGTCTGCCCAAATGGCTACCCAGTTTTGTGCTTGAAACCCAGGGCCCTGGTGGCATAGGAACCAGAGGGAATCTCCTGAACTGCTGGCTGCGAAGACCGTGGGAAAAGCACAGTATCTGGGCCAGAGTGTACCATTCCTCCCAGTACAGTCTCTCGTGGCTTCCCTTGGCTCGGGGAGGGGAATCCCTCTACCACTTGTGCTTCCCAGGTGAGGCAATGCCCCATCCTGCTTTGGCTCACCCTCTGTGGGCTGCACCCACTGTCCAACCAGTCCCAGTGAGATAAACAGGGTATCTCAGTTGGAAATGCAAAAATCACCCACCTTCTGCATCAATCTCGCTGGGAGCTGCAGACCAAAGCCGTTCCTATTTGGCCATCTTGCCATCAGAACCCCCGAGATTATTTACAGATGTAATTTTTCCCCCACCAAGGACAGCTTTGCAGGGTCCTTTCAAAATATGGCAAAGAAACATGTTTTGGGGGTAAAATATTTTTATTTTCTTGTCATATAATGTTATGTCAGGGTCAGATTGGAAAGTAAGTCACAATATATAAGGTTAAGTAAAACCCATTGGAAGAGAATTTATGGTTTCTAGGACATGACACCTCAGACCTTTAGATAGGAATTTGGGCAAGATAAAATAATCAGAGCTTAGTCCTCACATCCATGAGTGGTGAAGTGACAATAGAAGAATGAGGCGGGGGGGGCGGTGGTGGTGGTCAGAAATGCTGTCTTTTATTCCTTTTCTTTTCAAGATCTCAGTATGGTCCCTAGCATAGCACCAACTAGTGGGGCACCTTGTAAATAATTGCAAGCTAATCATTTGAACTCATGGAAGCACTAGAAAGATGTCCTAAAAATCTACTTCAGAATTACCAGGGAACCACAGTGAAAACTGCATCTTTGTAAGTATAGAAACACACATTATTAGAAAGGCTCTGATCAATGACACGACAAAAAATGTAGACTCAAGTGAGAATATCTAATTAGGATCAGGTGAGAGGATGTGGATGGAGGTGCTTTGCAAACTCTCAAGTGTCTCATGGATATAGTGTACACATGAGAGTTGCTGTGAATATCGAAGAAAGGTCTGAACAGTCACAATCTTCCATCAGACTAGAATGAAACTCTACTGCATACCAATATTTTTGGCGGCAGCAATGTACCCAGGTTTTTTTAAAAATGATTTTTTAAAGTACTTTTAGACAGCAGTGGTTATATGATAAAATACTCACCAATGAGATGAAAGATGAAATCTATGATAGGGCTTTTAAGAAAAATACTGATTTCCTGATTTAAACAGAAATAAATTTCAACAGCATATGCCTTTACTGTTCACTCCTCACTCTTTTTTCTTTTACCTGCTTGGAATGCAATTACAATCTGAGATGCAGTAGCTATCATGTGACTATAGGGAAAATCTACTTCTCAAGGGTATTGGAGATAGACAAGAGAAGAAATCAGATTCCCTGGCAGAATCCTTAAGCTACTACACTGGCACTGAGCTGTTATCTCCAAACTTCTTGTTATGTGAACAAAAAATAATCATTTACTTAACTAATCCATGGTTATAAAGGTTTTCTGCTACTTACTGCTGAATGCAATCAGAATAGCTGATTTATCTATCCTTATAAAATGCCTAACATCCATATGTAAAATTAATAATACTAAAAAGTCTGTTGAGTTGCAGGTACCTGACGTTTGAGTAGGCTCCCCCTCTAGTTAAGTGATCTGTCCATGCCCATAGCCTCACAGTCTTTGAAGTTCAAATTTGTGGTAGGTTTCTACATGCAGAACTTTGTGGTCACTTTTGAATGTTAAATCTTTTATTGCTAAAAGTTCGGCCGTTCTGGACGTCGACAAAAAGAATTGAACTCTAAAATACTGGAGATTTATTCTGAGTCAAATATAAGTGAGCGTGGCCTGTGACACAGCCCTTAGGAGGTCCTGAGAACATGTGCCCAACGTGGTCAGGGCCCAGCTTTATTTTATACATTTTAGAGAGGCATGAGACACCAATCAAATACTCTTAAGAAATACATTGGTTTGGTCTAGAAAAGTGGAACAACTCAAACCCGGGGGGCTTCCAGGCTATAGGTGAATTTAAACATTTTCTGGTTGACAATTGGTTGAGTTTGTCTAAAGACCTGGGATGATAGAAGAGAAATGTTCAGGTTAAGATAAAGATTGTGGAGATCAAAGTTCTTTTGAAGTCTTATAGTACTTGCCCTTAGAGACAATAGGATGACGAATGTTTCCTATTCAGATTTTAGGTAATCTCTTTAGGATTGGGAGGGTCTGAAAGAAAAATATCTAGCTATGTTAATAGAGATTCTTTACAGATGAACATTTTCCCCACAAAGAACAGCTTTGCAGGGCCATTTCAAAATATGACAAACATATTTTGGGGTAAAATATGTTGATTTTCTTCTTTGTCTCATAATGTTATGTGAGAGTCAGGTTGGAAAGTAAATCACAATATGTAGGCGTAAATAAAACCCATCTGATGAGAATGTATTATTTTTAGGGCATGACTCCCCAGATCCCTTAGATAGGAATTTGGGCGAGATAAAAAAAAAAAATCAAAGTTTAGTCCTCATGGATTTTGAGTACAGGTAATATACTCTACAACTCAGAAAATGCAGGAGGAATTTTAACTCCATGGCCAGAATTTCTCTAAATGGCTTCTAAACAATTCTACAATGACTACAACACTAAACTCTAGAATACATATATTTACAAAAATAACTTTCATCTAATTCAAGATACATTGTGTCCTTTAACATATTGAATAGACTATCCCATTTGTTATATGTAAAAGGAAAAAGAGTAAAATATCATTTGAAAGGGATGTGGACTAAGGGCTGCTTGAGCAACCTTTTTGGACCCTGTGAGTTTCTCTCACAGCTCTTGGTCTGTATTTTGGCTGTAGCACTCCCCTAAAACTAAGATCTTGATATGTGATAGCTTTCTGGGGGTGAGATTGCAGTATTTCTCAGAACAATTTCTGTAGTATATCAGACCTGAGAAATGGTTTTGAACAAAAGGGTCTGATTGAGAAATACCTCATTGACTAGCCTCCTTTAAATAGTCACAGTAAATGTTAGCTTATTAAAGGCACTGAGCAGTTTCATAGTAAAAACACCTGTTAATATTTTTTTAACTCAGCATAGTTCATAGAACCGTTTTCTTACATAATGCTTACTTCTATAGAGCAGTTTTGAGATGGTGGCTTAGAATACCACCTTGATCTAGCTGAAAGAAATCTAGTTGAAGAAAATTTGACAGTTTTCAATTTTCTTTCTCAATTTTATTTTTTTTTTGAGACAGGATCTCACTCTGTTGCCCAGGCTGGAGTGCACTGGCATGATCATAGCTTACTGCAGCCTCGACCTCCTGGCCTCAAGTGGTCCTCCCACCTTGACCTCCCAAAGCACTGGGATTACATGCATGAACCACCACACCCAGCCTTTCCTTGATATTTTTCAAGTTTTTTTTTTTTTTTGCCCTAAGTTGTGCTCATTAGAAGAACTTGCAGACAACATTAAACAGAATAGCACTAACCTGCTATGCAAATTCAGTTACATAAATAACTTCATTTCCTCTTCCTTAACTAAGATTGTTTGCTGAGAATCTCCAAGACTCTTCTGGTGCAAAAAAAATGAATAAATAAATAAATAAATAAATCCAGTGATTCGACTCTGTTTTACTTAAAGATGTATCTTTGAGTGCTTTCTTCCAACTAGTTGGATAAACACCATTGCTGTCTATCTCTATCTGAAAATGGAACTGCCCTGGGGTGATAAGTCACTTTTCTATCTCTGTAGAAGTATTTGACTCTCCTTATTTCCAGAGCTGATGAAAGCTACAATTAACACATGTGAGCTGTCTATTAGCATGGTCTGTGAGACTTTGGAACACGTTTCGAGATGTGGGGCAGTCTTAAGGATAGAGATAAGCTTATTCTCAACATCTACAACAAATAGAGCAAGCAGAAAAGGACACAGTCTCCTACACAAATAATGCAAATGACATTATTGAGAGCCAGCCTAGAGAGACAATTGTTAATAGGCAGATCACAATTAGTGACATATTTCTCCTAATGTTTTTAAAATTGCATGAGTACCTGTTTTATAGAGTAGGAGATAGACCAGAGACTATAGTAAAGTCTTTCAAAACTACTATTACTTTTTAACTACTTTTGAAATTTGTTGGGTTGGTCTTTCTACTTATACAACATTTTTAGGCAAATTGCTTTTATTGTATTCATTTGACAAACATTTACTGAGCACCTGCCTTTTGCAAAGCATCATGTCAAAAAGTCTGATGGTGTGGTAGATGGTATTTTCCAGACTGACTCCCATCCCACATGTACTTCTTAAAATGTACCTTTAACACTACCATCGAGAGGTGTGATCTATATTCCCTCCTTTTTGAAATTGGGTGGGCTTTTGTGACTTTTGTGACCAACAGAGTATGGTGAAAGTAATACAGTAATATTTTTGAGGCTAGGTTATCATAGGCCATACAGCTTCTACCTTGCTCACTGGAATTCTCTCTTGAAACTTTGAGCTACTGTATAAGCAGTTTTACTGACCTAAGGCTTCCATGCTGAAAGAAGCCCAAACTAACCCATGTGGAGAGACTATTCAAGAGCAGCCCTGAGACCACACGAAAATTGTTGATAGATACCAAGCCAGACCTCAGCTACTCCAGTCCTCATTCCCATTGTCCCAGCTGCAGCCACCATCTGACTACAGCCACATCCTAGACTGTAAGCCAGAGCTGCTCCACCAAGCCCTTCCCAAATTCCTGACTTACAGACACAAATGATTTTTGTCTGAAGCCACTAAATTTGGGGATAAAATTGTTACACAGCGATAGATAACTGAAACAGAGGAATACAATGATGACAGTTCATAGACTTTGGGCCCGAAGAATCATGAAATCCAGGTGGGAAGGCCAGATATGCACAAAGGAGAACAAAAGAATGAATGAAGGGAAGAAACAGACCAAAATGGCTTGCAATGGGCTTGCTGTAGCACTAGGTGACTCAGGTTTTCAAACTGGTATGGAGAAGCCCTATCAAATCTCAGACCCATGGCATATTGTTGTTGAGAGTCTCAACAGGTCCTGAAGGCAATCTTAAGTTTGAAGTAACCTGAATTTATGCATGTTTATGGGATTAATAATCAGCAGTAGCATTTATATGCATTATATTGTTTGACCATCATAAAAGCTTAATAGGTATCCATCTTGCTGAGCTTTATAATTCTACTGGATTTATTTTAAAAAATTAAGAAGGGCCTCACTCAAATTATTCGATTAAATATATTTATTGCATGCTTACTCTGGGCAAAAAGGCAATGCAATAAACGTAATAGCAGAGAAATAACACAGTTCATGTCATCAAGTAGTTTACAAACTAGTTGGACACTTGTAGCATAGAATGACACACACACACAAATAATTTGCAGCAGTGAGGAAGAAATGTTAAGTGTACAATGTTAAGTACAAATTAAATATAGAGTTTAATATATTTGTCTATCCTAAAGTAGTTTTTTGCTTCAGATTACCCTTGCTCTACATGCTTTTCATGGTTCTGACCCAATACTAATAATAAAAATCTAAGTTCAGCTGGGCATGGTGGCTCACACCTGTAATCCCAGCACTCTGGGAGGCCGAGGTGGGCAGATCATGAGGTCAGGAGATCGAGACCATCTTGGCCAACATGGTGAAACCCTGTCTCTGCTAAAAATACAAAAATTAGTTGGGTGTGGTGGTGCGTGCCTGTAATCCCAGCTACTTGGGAGGCTGAGGCAGGAGAATCACTTGAACCCAGGAGGCAGAGGTTGCAGTGAGTCAAGATTACACCACTGCACTCCAGCCTGAGTAACAGATCTAGACTCCAGCTCAAAAAGGGAGAGAGAGGGAAGGGGAAGGAGAAGGGGAGGGGGAAGGGGAGGGGAAATCTAAGCTCAAGTTGGTTGAATCTCTCATTCTGTGTGTCCTGGTCTTTGTACTGAAGATCGTAATGACTGGTATAGTTTGGATGTCCCCTCCAAATCTCGTTGAGATGTAATCCCCAGTGTTGGAGGTGGGGCCTAATGGGAGGTGTTTGTCAACATGGTGGATCCCTCATGAATGGCTTGGGCCATCTCCTTGGTGATAAATGAGCTCTTGCCCTGAGTTCACATGAGATCTCGTCGTTTACAATTGTGTGGCACCACTCTCCACCCTTTCTCTCTCTCTTGCTCCTGCTTTCATCATATGAAGTGCCTGCTCACCCTTTGCCTTGTGTCATGATTGGAAGCTTCCTGAGGCCTCCCCAGAAGCAGATGCCACTATGCTTCCTGCGCAGCCTGCTGAAGTGTGAGCCAATTAAACCTCTTTTCTTGTGAGCTACCCAGTCTCAGGTATTCCTGAGATGGTGGAAGAATGATCTAATACAATGCCATAGAAGCAGTTCTGGACCACACAAAGCCTTGTGGCTTTATGACGATCAAGATAGTCACCTGCTCTTTATGCCCATTACCCAGGTCATGGTAAATGTTGTGGTTGGTCAGAGGTGCCCCTTTTGCATAAACACCTCATGAAATGATACTGCTGCAAAATTGAGCTGTGGTCAGAGAAGCCTTGTCAAATTTGCTATCTCCCTTCCCACATGAGTCTTACAGATGCTGATACAAACAGTCGGTTAATTAACAAGAGAATGGAGAAAGGCAGAGGGGAAAGTCAAAGAGTTCATCTCAGGAAGGTGGAAATTTTAAAATGGTTAAGAAATGAGATGAACAAAGAACAAAAGGAAAGGGGAGAGTCATGAGACTTGTTCCAGGGTGGAAATCTTTAGATGGTTATTAAGAAATAGGATGAATAAAATGGAAATTGATATGGTTAAATCAAAGGTCTTAACACAACATATTGAAGGTTGGGTGGACCTAAGGGAGCCTCCGCTGGTCCCCCAAAAGTAAGGGGTTCCAAACAGGTTTGCTGTATTTACCCCAGTTTGGGGAAATTTTAAAAGTCAGAAGGCAAAGATTACAATGAGAAAGCTGACCAACAATTGGTTGGGGCAATGTTGAGACAGGTTAATCCAGATAAAGATTGACAAAAAGGCCAGGGACCATTGGCTCAACCTGCTGCTAAGGACCCAAAGCCTTTTGCCCAAGAGAAGGTAAAACAGTCTAGGCGTGGAGAAGAGAATGTCATGGGACTTGAACATAACAATGTAAGGGTTGGCCAGGCGTGGTGGCTCACGCCTGTAATCCCAGCACTTTGGGAGGCCAAGGTGGGCGGATCATGAGGTTAAGAGATCAAGACCATCCTGGCTAACACGGTGAAACCCTGTCTCTACTAAAAATACAAAAAATTAGCCAGGTGTGGTGGCAGGTGCCTGTAGTACCAGCTACTTGGGAGGCTGAGACAGAAAAATGGCATGAACCCGGGAGGTGGAGCCTGCAGTGAGCCAAGATCATGCCACTGCACTCCAGCCTGAGTGACAGAGTGAGACTCCATCTCAAAAAAAAAAAAAAAAAAAGGTAAAGGCTGATAACATAGTGAAAGTTGGAATGTTTAAACAGGCTGTACATAAAGTAATTTGCATCTCCTTTTTAATAGCAATGGGATATTTTATCTGACTGGGGGATGTCCCCTCTACCTAATATTGTAAAAGAGAAGGCATAAAAATCTAACCTCCAAGCAATATTAATTAAACATGTTAAATGGGAACCAGTAAGACTTGCGAATCCCACACAGTATAGAATAGAAGCTGAAGTGCTTGTGGGGACAAATTCTCCATTTGATAGTTCTTTGTGGAGCAGTTACTAGGACTTATGGCAAAAGCCTTTGAGGGCCTCCCAGTGCTAACTACAGGGACTCTGGACTTTGATAATTTCCACTTGAGGGGCATTTACTGCCTTGCAATAGAACTTTAGCTGAAGCTATCCCTGTGAATGAAAGACATAAAATGATCTTGAAATCGGAATATGCATGCTGTCTTGGTGATGTCAGGGAAACACTCTACTGAGGATAGCGGTACCCAGAAGAGTTCCATAGAAAATGGAGATGATTTATACAGGGCCATGCTACCTAGGGAATGCAAAGAAAAGACACTCAAGAGCAGGGAACCTCTTTTCCCCTAGGACTGACTCTGGAACCATGTGAGGAGCTGCTGGATTCTATGGACACTTGGATAGTGCCCTATAGCTCTTGACAGACCACCAAAGAGTTGCTTGGTGTGTGGATGGCAGTTCTAAAGGGAATGGACAACATTCTAATTAAAAGGATGGCACTCTGATTGAACAAGGTAAAAACGAATCAGCTCAGTGAGCTAAACTGCATGCTGCCTTCCTAACACTGAAGTAATTGGACGTGGTGAAAGCCCCTGTGTTTGGGTTTTTACTGGTTTGTAAGCAGTGGCCAATGGCCTGGCCACACATGGTCACACAGAAGAGCAGTAGAAACCTGGCCTTTTAAAGGGATGCTCATATGGAGCATGGCCCTCTGGAAATATGAAAGGTGCATTAAGGTGGGCTGTGTAGATGCACATTGGAAGAGCCTCCTTCCAGGGTGGGAAGGTGACTGGAATCAACAAGCAGATATCTGTGTGTGCTCCCTTGAGGTGGCCACCTGAATCCATGAAATGAGTGGCTATGGGGGACCTGCAGCAGTATAGGAAGGGGCTGGATCTAGGCATGTTCCTTTCGTGTCCTCTCTGGCACATGATGCCAGTAAGAATGGTCTGTTGCTCAGCAAGCAAGACAGAGACTGCAGATGGCTATGGGACAGAATCCCTGATGGGAAGGCCCTGGACACAGCTGGTGAGTGAGACTGACACTGTTAGCCCTGGGAGGCTACAAACGGTTCTTGACAGGAGTAGACACTGATTCTGGAGTGGGTTTTCCTGACCTGGTGGAAGATGCAAATACTCAGAGTGCCATAAAGAACAACATCAACAAAAATAGAACAGAAGATATTGCTCAGATTTGGTCAGCCACCTGTTATTTCTTCAGACCAAGGAGTACACTATGCAGCCAACAATGTTCAACAATAGACAAAAAGATCTCCTCAGAGTAATAATTTTTTGATAGGAGAAGTGGAATGGGCAATTAAAACATCAGTTGTCTAAAATGGGGAAGGGTAAAAGCACAAGAGGCTGGCTTACACTCCTTCATGAGTTTGTGCTCACACCCAACATGAGGGGGACTAAAGCAGTGTCCCCACTAGTGTTTCCTATCTTTTTCTGGTTGATCTGGGGAAGAGGGTATGTGGAAGCATGCTGGAAAAACTATGTAATTTCTGTGAAGGGAGGAGTACACTGGCATAGTGATCATAATGTTTTCTTTCTTCTCCACAACCCCTCTTTCTCTCTTTCCTCCTGTATTTGATGCAGCAGTCCTGGGACCAGGGCTGCAACAAGTGCTGGAAGCAGGGATGATTCCTAAGCCAGAAACTGTCACTATGTTTTTAAACCTATGTCAGAATTTCTAAAGGCCTAATGGGATTAAGCGGGTTGGATTGTTCCTTCACCCCATTTGGCAAAACTGAGGTTACCAGTGGATACAGCTATGTTGCCTGGTGGTCCACTACTGCTGCACCTATGTAACCCACTATGTATGTATGTATGTATGTATGTATGTATGTATGTATGTATCCTTACTCCATCTGAATGGGAGTGGACTGAGGGGAGGCATTCACTAGACTGCTATTGCTGCCATCTAAACAGCACAGCGACAGTGCTAATGTTCCTTGCAAAGGTTTTTAACGAAGGATGGAAAAACAGTAGCTGAGGGTAAAGGAATAAATAAATGGGTTATGAAGTCAGGGAAATCCAATATTACATTAACACCTCAAAAGAGGCTCAGAGCAAGAGATGACATTGTCTCTTAGCTCAGTGGTAACAGACACCTGAAAGGGTGAAGCTTCAGTTGCTGAGATCACTCCCGTTTTTGGAACATGGCAAGATTGAAGCCTGCAAACCTGAGTGGCCTTGCCCTGAGAGACACATTCTTATGACATAATGATGGACTGGACTAATGACTAATGTGACTGAATGGGAGTCTGATCATGTACCCGTATCTTTTGAGTTGTGTGTTCTTTTGATGGAAGGGATCCAGGGTTAGACAAAGAATGATAAAGTGAAGTGCCTTTTACCCCATTTTGTGTCTTCTTAACTATGTGGCCTTAGGTAACTTAGTTTACTCTTCTGAGTTGTTTATCTGTAAAAGAAGAATAGCTCTAATAATTTCTACTTCATAGGGCTTTGGGGAAGTGATCCCTCCTTTCCTCGGGGAATTAATCTGACCCCTTCAAAGGTGGGTGTAAAACAGACCTCTCAGACTTCCCACAGCACAGATATCGGACCATTCACAAACTGTGCCCCTACTTAGGGAAACTGGGCCTAAAAGGAAGTACAATTTGGCCAAGGTTTTCTCCTTGCTGGAGTCCTCTGTCTTAGGGACAGGCACTCATGGACTAGGCTGGAAAGGCAGAAGCACCTTGTGTTTAAGCCCTTCACATCTGAAGTCAGACTGCCTGAGTTCAAATCCCATTTCTGTGACCTGTTAGCTGCATGGCCTGGGACAGTTACTTAACTCTGTGTCTCATTTTTCATCTGGAGAACGGGGACAATAGTATCTACATCCTAGAATTGGTATACTTTTTAAATAGTTAACAGATTGAACAGTGTTTAGAACATACATAATTAGTGATTATTACAAGTTTATAAATATTAAAGAAGATACAAAATTGAAGTAATGCCCAGTCCCACTCTGGATCTAAAATGGCCAAGTAGTTGAGGCAAAATTATTTTGGTGTTATACTCTTTTTATTCAGAATGATATCAATTTTCTACTTTGCTAGTTTGAACCTGACCTCAGAAATGATGCTGCCACCATGATCTTGTTGAATCACTAACTTCCTCGTCATGCCCTTGCAGGTTCTCTGAGTCTTGAGAGGTCCAATAAATCAGATAAAGTTTTCCATATCACTTCACCAGACTCTGTTAACCCTAAGACAGCAAGGCACTGTCTAATGTATAATTATTTGGTTTAATAAAAGGAAATTTGGCTGAAAGCAGTTATCACCATGGATATACAGTCATAAAATGTTGGTAGGGGACAGAACGGGCACCATGAAAATTTCACAAGGTTGAAATCAGGGCAAAGCTCAGCATGTGGGGTGAGCTGGAAGAATGCTCTCAGCAAAGTGGTTATTAATATCTACTAAAGAACCTGACCTTTGTTGCTGTAAACAAGACCAGATAATTACATGTTTCTTCGAAGAGCAACCTTGAGATGAAAATTGAGGCATTTGTCAAAGGGAACAGGAAAGTAATTTGTACTGAAATGAAACATGGAGTTTAGGTATTAATATCTAACAGCTTTGGCCCTTGTCATGAAAGATTTGTTACGTTAGGTAATAATTATAATTAGCATTCTTGTCCATGAGGCTTCTTATTCTCATTTTCTAGAGAAAGAGGCCTAAAGGAATGTGATAGTCTATGGGAAGGACTATGTTTCCCTCTTTTTTTCCAGTGGGTTCATTCTTTTCCCTGTCTCAATGATTTATCCAAGATGAAAGATGCTTTCAGGTCATAGAGTCATGATTAAAGACAGGCCCAGACAAGTAAGGTGAGCATCCTCCAGCTCTGGAAACAGTTTTTCTACCACTGACTCACAAGCAGGTGAGAAACAAACCTTAAAGCCCAGTTTGTTTATCCTTACTATCTTGCTGTGGTGCCCTGTCACTCCGTTCTGCTCCTGAAGGTAAGATATTTTTTCAAGGGAAAGAATTCATCAGAATTACCAAAGTTTAAAGCAGTCACTTTAATTTCACATTCTTTTTCCTGACCCTTTTAGTTACACACTGAAAAATACATAGACCGATGTGAAAATGACACGATATAAACAAATGAAATGCATGAAAGGATCACTCATTTCCAAGTCAAATTTCATTTTCATTCTTCAGGGTTACATCTTGTCTCTCTTCATTTTTTGCATTCTCATTCTTTCAGGTTAAATGAAAGCACTTTCATTAGTAAATGAAATAACTGGCTTTTATCCAGGTCAGATGGTCAACAGGGGGTTATCCTTGTTAATACTGTCACGTTATTCCAGAAACATACCTTGGTGCCTCGTGCCATGTTACAGTGTGTTGTTAAAGAAACCAGGACAAGGATCTTCAGTGCCTGCTCTATGCCACGCAACATATTTTGCATTGCACAGGTGACACGAAGCATATAGGAGTAGATTCCTCTCGGACTAATCAAATTTTAAAAGTTAGAGAGCATTCTAAGATTTAAGTAGTGTATCAAGGTGTTGAAGTAGACATGTCTTTAAGTCGTATACATCAGTTGGCAAATGGACCAACAATTACTGTTGAATTAACAACAAATACTGTTAAAGTAGAGGGTAAATGCAAGTATTTTAGTCTGGATGTTCCAGATCATTTGGGAAGTGAAATTTGAGCTGGGTTCAATAGGAAGGTAAGCAGCAGATTTTAAGACAGGTGGAATGAACTTGGTAAAAACAGGGCAGTGAGCAAGCACCTGGTATATTTCATAAAGAAAGCGAACCCATTCCGTCGGAACAGAGGTTTAGTAAAATGGTGATGAAGAACAGGCTGGAAAGCAGGCTAAGGTCAGACTGTGGAGGCCTGTTACATTTCCAAAAAAGTATTTGTAATCTATTTTCTGGGGAATGGGAAACCATTGAAAGTTTATTAATATTAAGCAAGGAGGACAAGATAGCTTGTAATCAAACCTCGTGTGAGAATGAAACAGGGATTAAATTATTCAATTCAATCACGGATGGGAATGTGATTGCTTGAAGGCATACATACTCAAGGCAGATTTGCCAGGCTTCCCTCCAACCTGGCCAGCACAGAGAAGGAGCAGCTGTGATTGAGTGGAAAATGTGTGGTCTGGGTGCACACGGACATGATTTCCAATCACTTCTCAGCTACTTTCTTGTTGTTTAACTTTGGGCATTTCCTTAATTCCCCTGATACTCTATCTTCTCGTCTGTAAAGTGGAGATACGGTATCTACTTCACCATGTTGTTAGGAGTAATTAGAAATGATATTTGAGTTTCTGGATCATAGTTTATACTCAATGAATGGTAGCTGTTTTAATTTTAATTGGAATTATATTTATTGTAATTGTGTATCAGTCATCTCATATATTAAATAGAAGCTTGAAAATTGTAGCAGGATCAATTCTGATTTATTAACCATATTTCCATGCCCCCCCCCCCCACCAAAAAAAAAAAATGCTTGTTAAAACTGTCTGGTTGGCAGTGAGTAACCAAGTCATCTTTATAGATGGATGTCAATACCCTCTAGGTAGAGTGATGGTACCCAGTTTTGGAGGACAAGTGCTTTGTCTGCCCTGAGGAAAGTAGCAGCTGAGAACCCAGTGATTTCACTGATACCTTGACTGGGGACACAGGAAGTCTCAATCACTGAGACTCCATGGTGAGGAAGGCGATGAGTGGGGGCACCCCAGGATCTTGATCTGCCCTCCCTCTTGCCTCTGTGGGGGCTCCATACATAGAAGGAGGGGAAGCAGATCAAGCATTGGGTGACACAGATCTGGTTTCAAATTCTGGCTCTGCAATTTACCAACTGGGAATCCAGTACAAGTTGCTTAGACTCTTTGAGCCTCACAAGTTCCATCATTTAAAAAAGGATGATAATCCTTTGCAGGGTTGTTGTGGGAATTAAATGAGCTAATGTGAAGGAAGATCCCGATTTCAAATAGGTCCTCAGTACATGGTGGCAATGACGACTCTCCTCATTCTCTCACTTTTTCTTCCTTCCAGCCTCCCTTCACCCCCTGAGTCTGTTTTTCAGGAAGGACATGAGCCAATGCAGTCCATGAGAGCTGGCTACAGAAAGAGACATCCTTGCTCCTTCTTACCCCTGCTTATCCTCAGCTGTAATCTGGTGACTAAATGGCTTCTCCTTCCATCAGCAGGGGGACAATGAAACCAGGCACTATGTTGGTCACTCTGGATAAAACCCTTAACTGATGACTCCATTGGTAAGGACAAAGCAGAGTGAAATACCTGATAATGAGGTAAATCTCTTTTGGAACCTGAAGAAGGGTAAGAAGTGAATGGGTGCTAGTAAGGCAATAAGAGAAGAAAAATTCTCAAAGATGGAAGGAGGAGAAAGTAAAAAGAACCAATTGTAGGGCAGTATTTTAAACAAGCGTTTTTTTCATTTATCAATTAGAGAATCTGACTTTTTTTGTTTCTTAAGCCAGTTGCTCTTAGAAAATTGCCATCTTATGAGAAACAGACCAGCCACATTTCTTATTCAGATACCTTCACAAAAAGAGAAATTTGGCAGGTTTATATTCTGGGGGTTTGTGAGAAAAATTCATTTTGTCACCCAGAGTCAGCTGCTGAGAAAAAAAAATAGCAACAGGACCTTTTCCTCCCATTGTTATTCAAATACAACCCAGTTCTCCAGGCTGACTGAGGAATAAGTTAGAAGCAGGCAGTGAGCAGAGACTAATGCCTTAACTGGCTATTAATAAATGGTCACTGCTATTCGTAGAAATAACTGGTGTTTCAATAACTACCTCAAAAATGGCATTCAGATTTCATGGCTGTATTCTATCACACATAAAACCAGGGAGAGTTGATGGGTAATAGGTTGGACCACAGTGTCATTTCTGGAAAGCTCCAGTTACATTTGCTATTGCTTTAAAAAGTCATGTGTGGAAAGTTGCCTGGTAACCTGATTTATCTTGAATATTAATAATTCACCCATCAGGAAACTACCTTGTCTGTAACTCAGTGTCAAAATTGAACACCTCTTTGACTATGTGGTCTGCAAGGTAATGGTGGCGGGGTTGGAAGTAAATTGTTAAATTTGGTTAGAGAGTGAATCTGATAATGTGTTTATTCAACTAGTGAAGAATTTAGGTGTTGTTAAAGGATATACAGTATATAATCTTAAATAATTGAAATGAGGATTTCTTTTTAAATTCTACATATTTGTTAACTGATAAACTCAGATGACATCTCACACTGAAAGTTCACTAATCACATAATTAATAGGGATATGTATTATTGATGTACTAAGACTACTTAATAGCACTTCAGTTCTGTTTACAGAAGGATAAAATAGTCACCAGGCATCAGATCAATAAATGACAAGCTTTAAGTGTTATATTTACAACCTGAGAGTCAAGTAACTCTTCATCATTGAACAGTCTCCCACTCAGAACTATGAGTGACCTGTTTCAGGTTTGTTGGGTGCCCATGTGAAAAAATTCTAAGCTATGGAAACCATTTCTTTCCCCCTGTGGAATTTCCCCCTTGTACTTAGTTGGGCCTCCTTCCCTACGTGGATGCTTTGAGACGTCACAGAGGCAAGCAGTATCAAAGATCATGAAAGATCTGGTAGTTACAAACAAACACCTTGGTTCATATCCAGCAACCATAACCATCTCCCAAATTCAGCTGGGTCTGACATAGCAGCTGAGCTTCCTGCTCAATTTGGCCCCAACTCTGCCCAGACGGAGGACTCCTCTGTTTCCACTAGAACGAGCCAGGAACAAAAACTCCATCCATCTAAAAATGCTTGAAATAATTTTAGTGTTGGGGAAGACAAAGAGAAAATAACCGTATGGTTTCACTATAAGGATATAGGTATAAGGATGGGAACTGGTATCAGTCAGGGATTACATCCTCATGTGCCACTTGAGGAACCAAATACCTGCTAAGAAACAACCCACATCCGACCCTAAACCCTCAGGTGCCAGAAATCATTAAGAGCATTCACCACAGGAGAAAATTTCTCTGTGAAACTAAAGATAAACCACTGTGCCCCAATTCCCAGATGATGGAAATGGGACTTTAAATGATAGAATGAGTCACATTTGCATTTCTTTAGAAGATAAACAGCCAATTTATTTTTTGTCATGAATGGCATGTCTTTTAGTAATATGACTGAGGAGATAAAATAACCAGTGGTAACTGATTAACTATTTTTTTAAGTCATTATGTTCAGAATGTATGATATATTAGTTCACTTATCCAGAAGTGATCTCAATGATTGGGAGATGAGCCAAGGAAATAAGCAAAGCAGCTAAGTGAAGTGCAAGCAACTGCAATACTCACAAATTGCACCCTCTCTCTTATGCTCTGCACTCCCAGAAGAGGGCCTTAGAGCACTCCCCAGTATCTATCTATTTTATTTAAGATACAGTTCCAATAGCAAAATGGAGATAGCTGTTGCAAAGAGATACAAAGGATGCTGTCCAAGTCAGGCAACTGAAAGCAGCAAGAAATGACAGAGAGCCGACAATAATAAAAGAAATGGATAAATCAAAATGGCAGGAAAAAAATTCATGAACATTTTCTCAGTGTGGGACCATTCTGGGTAGAGTAAAATAAAAATAATTAAGCAAAACACAGATTTGGCGTTCACATTTCATAACCCTCTAATATCAGAAAATGTGTGATCTGTGTTAGGAAGACAATTGATGTATCTTAGAAATAGTTCCAACATAAAAGGTTATTTTAAATTCAGTCATCTTGAAAATAACTGTAATGCTAAATTCTCATGTTGTTCTTCATGGATTACAAAGAAGCAGTGGAGTATCACAGTTAAAAGGGTACATATGTTTGCCAACTGCCCAGATTTCAAATCCCAGCCATGCCACGTGTGACCTTGGACAACTCACTTAATATCTCCGAAGCTCAGTTCCTCCACTGCAAAATGGGTAGAGGTAAGGATTTAATGAGTTAATGTGTATAAAGCATTGGAAGAGTACCTGGCACATAGTGTTAGATAAGCATTCTCTACAAAGAAATTTGCATTTACCAAGTACCTAATGTGTGCCAGGTCCTGGGAAAGGTGCTGTGATCTTTATCATTACATTTTATAAGCTGTTACTACATGAAGTGAAAAACACCAGAATCTCGCCTTCAATATTCCTCAAGCCCAACATAACTGGCAATAAAGAATTATCAACTCTGGGACAAGGCAGTGTAATCCATTATACCTAAAGTTCTTTTAACCTGATTTCTGCCATTATAATAACATAATTATATTATAACATAATTAACTTTTGTGTCTTGAAACTTTATGTCCATTTTGGTTAGCTGCTATTCTATCTCTCTGTGAAATGTTCCCGTCTCTTCATTTTGCATGTATATTCATCACCTTTTCTGTTCAGTTACTATTTTAGACATCAAGGATCCAATGATCTGGGAATACAGTTCATCTGAGGATAAAACAGTGTTGATAAAAGTTCTGTGTCCCTAATGGTGTCAAGAAGAAATGTGCAATCATTTTCAGGTAAAAACAGCAAACGAAACAAAAACAACCAGGAAATCTGCATCTGCTTCCTGAAATATATCCACAAAAATCAAACAGGTATAAATATACTTTTGCCTTAAACAGATAAATGAAATTTTTGAGTATCAAAAAAGTATTTCCAACATCCACAAAATACTGAAACAGTACTCTTTAAAACAGCCAAGGTAATGACAAACAAGGAAAGACTGAGAAAATGTTACAGACCAGAGGAGACAAGGCATGATGACTGAATGTAAGGGAGTGTCCTGAATTGGATCCTAGAACAGATAAAGATTATTAGTAAAAAGCAGTTGAAATTTGCACAAGGACTGGAGTTTAGTTAATAGTAATGTATAAATGTTAACCTCATAATTTTGATGACTGTAATGTGGTTATGTACAATGTTAGCATTGAGGAAACTAGGTTAGGGGTATTCAAGAACTCTCTGTACTATCTTCGCAACTTTTCCAGAAATCTAAAGAGATTCCAAAATAAAAAGTTTATTTAAAAAAGTATTTTCAGATCTTTGAGAGGCTGGAGAGTGCGAACAACATGCACCTTAATGTCAGAAGGTTGAGTTTGTATCTTCCTTTCACCACTATCCAACAAGATGACTTAAGGCAAGTTCGTTGAGCCTCAGGATTCACATTCATAAAAGGGGGATAAAATTTCTACCTCACACAGTGTTATTGAAAATAAAAAATAAAAAAATTTATGAACCCATACAAAAAGTATCATAGGCACAACTATTTTTCCAAACCCTGCTTGATTTACAGCTTCAGTCCAACCTTAAAACTATTTACTCAATTGCATATATTTTTCTTATTTTACTTTGAAAAAGATCAATAAATGATCTGTGATGCCTTCAATACAGAAAAATTAAGAGTTGGATATCAGTCTCAGAGGGTTTATATTTTCAAGATGTTTTTCTTTCTAAAGTAACTTGAGCTTATTGAACTTGACAAATTAGTGGTTTTTTGTCGGAAAAACTCCTGCACTGATCTGGGGTAAGTATCCCTGGGTGTGTATGAAGACTTGGGCAAGAAAGAGCTCAAGAAAAATTCATGGATTTGGTGTATTACTTTAGGGTTGCATGATTCTGACTGATTTTAAGCCAAAACTAGGTAGAGGCAAAACGTCGCTGCGGAAGTTGTGAGAAAGTCCTTGGCAGAAGGGGCAGGCAGTAAGGGGAACAGCGGTGAAATTAGCCTTTCATTCTCTAGGAGGTACCGCCAATGAAGTGGTTAAGAGTATAGGCTTTTGATCAGACCTTCTGGATTTGAAGCCAAACTCTGACTCTTCCTTTTTAGAGCTTGGGCAGGTGACTTAAGCTCTGTATCTTGTTTAAAGATAATTAATAAGGACATGATCCTATTTGTATTTTGGAAAACTCCTCTGGAAGCAGTGTGGTGGATCAACTAGAGCAACGTCAGACCCAACAAGGGCCATGGTAGAGAAACCAGCACAATAATAGAGAGGTGATGAGGGCCTGAGCTGCACAGGGAGCCCTGAGCATGGGGAGAGGGAGTCTAGAAAACCATTAAGGAGATGGGTATCAGGAGAAAGTGGGGGAATCAGGGAAAGAAAGGACTCTAGATGGATTCTTAGGCTCCTGGAGACTGGGATTTTGTCCATTAATCAAGACAGAGAATCATGGAAGAGTAGGGAAACATCACGTTTGTGATTAGGGACATATTACATGTTTGTGTTTGGGGACATTAAGAAGGAAATGCCTATCTGGGACAGGAGCTTGTGTTTTATCTCATATACTGCTCTGAGTAAATGGGAGCTTAAAGAGAGTTAAGTACAAGATAGGGGTTAAGGATGCCGTTTCTTCGATTTACTAGCTGTGTGTTTAAAAAGGTCAATTGCTTAACCTCTCTCTGCCTTTTTTTTTTTTTTTTTTTTTTTTTTTTGAGACAGAATTTGCTGCTAGGGAGGCTGAGGCACAAGAATCACTTGAACCCAGGAGGCGAAGGTTACAGTGAGCCAAGATCGTGCCACTGTACTCCAGATTGGGCAACATAGCAAGACTCTGTCTCAAAAAAAAAAAAAAAAAAAAATGGAACAAGAACAATAGCCATCTTTTAGAATTAGAGCTGTAAGAATTAAAGGAGATAATGCATACAAAGAACTAGCCCTTTCCAACTCATTGCAAATCCTCAATCCATGTTAGCTTTTTGTAACATGAATAACATGGCAATAATAATTTGTAGCTTGAACAATAGTAAGTTGCCTAAAGAGATATAGGTAAGGAAGTCTGAGTTAGCCTTTGGACTCTGAACTGCCTCTGCATTTAGCACACTGATATGCAGAGCAAGTTGTACCCACACTGATCTCAGTGTGCTGCAGTTTCAAAAGCTGTTCAGCTGGGATCAAGGAAAGCAATAACCGCCTACTCCCCAAATCCTTTCCATTTGGAAATTCCTAGGTCAATGACGACCGTTGCCCGAGGGTCTCAGGAAGGTGGAATCCACATGGAGAGTTTGAAAAGGGAGGCCGAGGTGGGTGGATCACCTGAGGTCAGGAGTTCAAGACCAGCCTGGCCACCATGGCGAAACCTCGTCTCTACTAAAAAAAAATACAAAAAATAGCCAAGAGTTGCAGTGGGAGCCTGTAATCCCAGCTACTTAGGAGGCTGAGGCAGGGAGAATTACTTGAACCCAGAAAGCGGAGGTTGCAGCGAGCTGAGATTGTGCCACTGCACTCCAGTCTGTAAGACTCTGTCTCAAAAAATAAATAAATAAATAAATAAAAAGAAAGAAAGAAAAAAAGAAAAATGAATGGGAACTGAGGAAGTCCAAATAAAAGTTTAAACAGCAAGTGTAAACCTTTGTTTTTTTTCAGTGAAGAGGAATCACTGGAGTGGACACAGGAGGATGATGGAAATTGAAGACAGGCAAGAATAGAACACATTTATTGACCGAGAGGAGGGAGCTAGCAGAAAGTATGGTTAACAGAGGGAGAAAATAAGTGAAGGCCCCAGTCCTTAAGGAAGGACAGTGAGGATGGGGCAAGAGGAGGGAAGGAAAAGCGTCACCTCTTCCACTGAGGGCTGGAAAGGAGATGGAGACAAGTGCATAGGCATTTGCATGTCTGAGCAGGGCTTTGAAGAGGGTAAATGTCTAAAAGCCTCTAGCATCTCAGAAAAGTTGAAGATGAGGTTATATGCTACACTGGAGAGGAGTAGAGACAAGACTAGAAAATTTGAGTGCATGGCTACAAGTCTGAAATAAACATTGGGAGGCGACAGAGAGGAAGTTGAACCAGTCTGTGTAGAAGGATGTGAGCACGGAGATTTCAGAGACAAGGTTTGTAGAAGCCTCAGACTGCATCTTTATATGATTTCCTCCAGCACTGTAACATTACATTGCATTTTGTAACATTGCTGAGCTCCTCTTTGACTAGTTGGCAGAAAAGACTGAGTCCTCATAGAATTGGGCGCTATTTCTAAAATACATCCATGGTTTAAAAAGCTTTAAGATCTATAAACTAAAATCCACCCATTTTGCAGGATGATTCACAGTGTCGACAGTTTGGAGCTGTTTCCTGAAGAAAGGACAAAACTGGAAACTATTATTTATGTAAGTGAAATCTAGAAGATTCTCTATCATTTTTCTTTGGGCTGAAACAGTCATCCCTCATCTTCTAAATTAAAATGCAGCTGAATTTATAATTTGATCCCTGTCTAAAACTTGTATTCCCTTATTAAGATAATTAATTGAGTTATCTCAGAAGAGAATATTGATTACATTGAGATTTGACTAATAAAAACTTCTCTCCAGAACTTATCTAAAGTGAGGTCTGGAACTAGGTCACCGTCACTCATGAGAAAGCCCTCGGAAACCAAGATAAGACAGAGAAGAAAGGGAATTCAGCGCAAGGGTCAAGAAGCCAGGGCTGGGGGCATCCTTCAGTGGAGGAGAATAGCATTTGACAGCTGCCTCTAGAGAAAGTGGAGGACGTGCAGGGCTCGCAATGTTGGGCATGTTAACGGGGGGGCGGGCAGGGGGGAGAAATCTGTGAAAAAGCTGTGAAAGGAAGTCTGTGCAACTGAATGAAGTGCTAAAACAGATGACTGATTTTAAAATTTAGTGGCTTGAGGGCAGAGTGTGCCTGTGGCTTTTTCTCTCTGTGCTGCTAAGTGGTTTCCTGAGTGGACCCTGCCACAACTCACCATCACATCACGTTGAGGCTTTTCCTTTGTTTCTCCTTTCGTGTCAGTTTCTCATTTCTACTGCACTGTAGCCCAAATAACAGACATCTCCATGCCTGCTCATTAATCCACAGGGCAAAGAAAAGAAGCATCTTTGAGGTGTTTGCATTTCAGTGGGCTGTACACAGGCAGGGTTCCCCTGCTTCTGATCCTGGAGGACTGAAGGAAGAGGAGGCTGGATCATATATTCCCTTTCTTTTTTAATTTAACAAACCTGCTTGGCTACCAGCAAGAAGTTGACAGATTGCATACTGTCATCATTTAATCTTAAGACTAAAATTCAATTTTCCTTTCTCAGGATCAAAATTGGGAGCAGGGGGTAATAAAACACCCCAAAAACACAAGGTGACCTGTCTCAGTGGGGTGACCTAGTGCACCAGCCAGCTAATGATGCCTGTCTGTCAGCTGGGCCCCGGGAGCCAGAGCCCAAGGGAGAGGAGACCAACCCTGACAGATGGTGGCGGCTTTGCTGATTATAGAGCTCAGTTGGACCAAGGCTCTATTTTATTCCCTGCACCAAGGTCCCTTCTGAACATAGGCTGTTTACTTAAAACATACCCATTCCTGTTTCTGTTCATCAGATTCTCAGGATAAAAATGAACATAGGCAGCTGTTGCATTTTTTGGTATAAATATTCAATTCTGCTTTGTGTTAAGGAAATTTATAATCCATTTTACCCCGTAATTATTCTTTATAAGTGAGAAATCAAATCCAAAGTGGCAACAGAGAGTGGACTCCAGGAAAAGAAATTCAAATAGGCATTGCCTTTGGTTAATGCTATTTCTCTGCATGCGACATTCAGACTTTTATATTATCCCACTAAAAAAGGAAACAGCAACCAAATTTAGCAAGCTGGTGTTTTCAAGCACAAAAGAATGTCAACCCAGGAGTTTGGTTCTTGCTTTGCCTTCTGCTTGAGAAATCTCAGCTCTCCTTCTCAGAGTAATTAAAAAGTGACTTCAGGATGTTATGCCCCCAAAGTCATTGAACTTCACATCCAGCCACACATAAACATTTAAGACTAGGGGGAACAAAAGCCCAGTAGTGCATGGACAGAAGAGTCATAAGGAATAAAAGCAACACTGGAAAATGATCCCAACCCTCTGCCACCCGAAACCTCAGGGAGGAAAAATGTCATTCCAGGCAGCAGCTGTGAATTACAACATGCCCAGGAACTTACTCGGGCCCCTTCAGGCTGAGTCTCACGCTGTTTGGAAAAGTGGCAGGGGGTTATATTTTCACACCCAGCTGTTGCTTTATGACTTAGTAGGCAAGAAGTTGTGGAGGCTTCCCCAGCTACACAACACTGACTCGCTTAGAGCTCCTGCCTGCAGTGGCAAAGGAAGGAAGGGCAATGGGGCAGGTGTCTCAGCAGACAGATTCTGAAACAAGTTAAGTGGGTGAGGTAAGGTATAAGCCATAGCCCCATTATAAAGGCGAGGCTCTGTAACCTCATTGGCCAGCTATCTTGGTAGCTTCATATGGCTGCTGCTTTTTGGCATCTAGAAAACAGCCCTTCCATTTTTAAAGATTGCAGAAGGAAAGGCTTGAGCAGAGAAAGGAAGAGGCTATCCTCCAACTTCCTAATCTAATTCTTATCCAGCATAGGCTCTGGTAGGTTACATATGCTCAATAAAATAGCATGGTTTAGAGAAGAGAACACTGAACAAGGAATCTAGAAATTAGTATTTTATTCTTAGCTCTGCCACTAACTAGGTGACTTTGGAAGAGTTACTTTTCATCTCTGCATTTCCATTTCTGCAACTGTAAAATAAGGGAATGATCTGCTATGCCCTGGTGTTAGCAAACATTTTCTGATTCTTTAAGGATAATGGAGGCCCCAATGAGCAGATCGGCAGTTAGAACTCTATCTCTAAGCACTATTGATTCATTGGAGCATTAATGGGTCAGGAATCTGTAATTCTGGTGATCTTTCCATGTTGGGAAACACTGAACTACATGTCTGCTAAGATGACATGGTTTTGTATCTCCTGGGAGATCCTTCCTAAAGGAACTGCAGATAAAAACCAAGATAGTGGAAATTCTTATCTCTCGGCATCAAAAGGACAACAGCGATCTAGCTAGCACTGTCCAGTTGAACTTTCTGTGATGGTGGAAATGTCTCATATCTGCACTGTCCAATACTGCAGCCACTTTCTACATGTGATTATTGGTCACTTAAATTGTAACTAATGGGACTGAATTTTAATACTGTTTAATGTTAATTTATTTAAATGTAAAAGCACATACTTTCCCATTTTGGACAGCACAGATGCTACCATGTTTTGCTGCAAGAAGGTAACAAGTGTTTTGCTGTGGCCAAATGAAAAACAGGTCTTTATTTCCATTTTTACCTTTCTGGGCCGTATGGGGGAAAGGGCAAGGCTTTGTGACTCAGTTTCCTTTTCTCTCAAATTCAGATGGCAATATCTACTTCACAGTATTGTTCAGAAGATTTAGTTAAACTAGATATGTGAACACCCTTGAGAACCATAATATGCTCAATACATGCAAGATATTGTAAGGGGCTGAAAGTTGATTTTGTCTCAATACAAAACACAGTGATGTCTGAGAACGTATAACTAAATGTGGGTGGACATTGGTAATGTCAGATGTGAGAGGTCGAAAATAAAGAGGGAAAACTACAAAGTAAATGCCAAAGGCAGAGTGGATGAAAATGGAGAATGATAAAATAAAAAAGTCAAGACATGTGGCATAAGGTAGTGAGGAAGAGGGTGCAGTGGAGGTATCTGGTGGGAAGACATTTCAGGGTTGAGAATTACTCATGATGAGACGTGCATGGACAGGTGTCAATTTTGAGCGACAGTAAATGGGAAAACCATCACGTTGAATTAGGACACATAGTTTTCCACTTACCTGACTGCCTTAGAGAAAGGCATCTGGAGGGATTTGGACAGGAGCCAGATAGACCAGAAGAATTTAGGCTGTTCAACAGTAATGTGAATGGCTCAGTTTAGAAAGGTGAGGACAACACTGGATTATTTGGGGTAAGTCCATAAGCCTTCTTACATATAAAGGGCTCTGGAAAGAAAGCATATACTGTAGCAGAGATGAAGAAAGCCTTGTTTGACAAAGATGTCCTGGGAGCCTATCATAGTCATAGAAAGTAGAACGTCACTGTGAAGGCAGTCAGTTGGAAAAGGGTGATCTTGAACCTGGCTTGGCATAGCGTCCTACCCCTTAGAGTAGAGGGAATGAAAGATGCAAGAAGAGACAAAATGAGTTAAATAATATCCTGGGAGCCTTCTAGCACTTACAAAAATGGCAAATTGCCATCTACCTCATTGTCCTTTTCCTGTCCTACTACAAACTGAGAAGGATTAATGCTGGCGTCTGCCTGGGTTCAAATCCAAGCCCCACGATTTAATAGCTGTGACCTTGGGCTAGAAACAAACTCTCTAAGTCACATGTTCTTCGTTATGAGGATATAATAGCACCTGCTCCAGAGAGTAAGCAAAATAATTTATGTACAAATTAGCACAGCCCCAGTCCATAGAAAACACTAAAAATGTAATGTTTATTAAATATAATATCTCAAACTTCCCAACATACCATTGAAATTGAATGTTTAACAGATATGAAACATTACAACTAGAAACACTTTCTATAGATCAATAGTTTTGAAAAATTTATTTTAGTCACATCAAACTAAGTAGTGCTTTAATTCCTTCATTCACTAAATTCATTTATTTCCCTCCATTTTTAAAATTAGGGGACTGTTCCTTTAAAGGTTTATTGAGGTGTAAGTTTTAAGTAGATTTAGGGCATACAAATGTAGTTTTGTTACATGAATATATTGCATAGTGGTGTAGTCTGGGTTTTTAGGGTGATCATCTCCTGAATAGTCTACATTGTACCCATCAGGTGATTTCTCATCCCTCAGTCCCCTTCCACCCTCCCACATTTCTAAGTCTTCACTGTCTATTATCCCACTCTCTATGTGTACACATTATTTAGCTCTCACTTATAAGTGAGAACAAATAGTATTTGACTTTGTTTCTGAGTTATTTCACTTAAGATAATGGCCTCCAGTTCCATCCACGTTGCTGCAAAAGAAAAGATTTCATTCTTTTTTATGGCTGAGTAGTATTCCATGGTATATGTGTACCACATTTTCTCCATCCAGTCAACCACTGATGGGCCCTTAGGTTGATTCCATATCTTTGCCAGTGTGAATCATGCTGTAATAAGCATACAAGCACAGGTATATTTTTGATATAATAATTTCTGTTCCTTTGGGTAGCTACTAAGCAGTGGAGTTTATTGAAATATAATTTATATACCATAATCATACCCGTTTAAACTGTATAATTCATTTAAGTAATATTATTAAGTGCTTCCAAGTGTCAGGCCCTATCCTAGGCACTGGAAATATGGCAAATAAGACAGATGAGGTCCCTGCTTTCAAAGAGCTTCTGGTCTAGGGAGGAAGAGAGATCATAGACAGTATATAACCTAAGGGCTAAGAAGCAGTGATATAGTAGGTAAAACAATCACGTCAGGCTGTCCCATTTTAGATAGGATGTCCCGGAACATTCTCTTGGAGAAGGTGGCATTGAATAATATGTGGATGTGAGCCATGTGAGTGTCTGGGGGAAGAGTATTTCAGGCAGGGAATGGCAAGCGTAAAGGCCCTGGGGCAGAAGCATGCCTGCTATACTCCTGTTTGAGGAAAATCCGGGAGGGCAGTGTCACCAAAGCTGAACAGATAAGTAAAAATAAGAGGAAGAAATCAAGATAGAGAGGAGACAGGAGCAAGATCATAAAGTCTAGGTTTCCGAAGTGAGGCTTATGGATTTTGTTCTAGGTATGATGGAAAACCATTGGAGGGATTTGAGGAGGGAAAGGAAGCAATCAGTATATATATAATGTACATAAGATATAAATAAAATTTATATAAAATATATATAAATTTATATAAATATGTCTTATATATGTGTGTAAATATATACTTTTTTCTTGAGACAGTATTGCTCTGTCACTCAGGCTGGAGTGCAGTGGTGTGATCTCGGCTCATTGCAACCTCTGCCTCCCAGGTTCAAGTGATTCTCCTGCCTCACCCTCCTGAGTTGCTGGAATTATAGGCACACACCACCACACCCAGCTAACTTTTTTTTGTGTTTTTAGTAGAGACGAGGTCCTACCATTTGGGCCAGGCTGGTCTTAAACCCCTGATCTCAAGTGATTCACCCACCTTGGCCTCCCAAAGTGCTGGAGTTACAGGCATGAGTCACTGCACCTGGCCAGATTTATATTTTAAAGAATCTCTCTAGCAGTTGTTTGGAAAACAGATTCCAAGAGGCAAAAAGCAGGAAGAGGGAGACCAGTAACAGGCCAGGCAGTGGCCCAGGTAACAGACAGCAGAGGCTCGGACTGGCAGTGGAGTTGATGAGAAGGGGTGAGATCATGGGTGTATTTTCATGACAAGATTTTCTGGAAACTCAGTGTGAGGTTTAAGAGAAGGGGTTCAAGGATGACTCCTAGGATACTGGCCTTAATCCTTGACTGGTGGGGCCCTCTGCTAAGATGTGGGACGCTAGAGGAACAGGCTTGGGGTGGAGTGTGAATCAAATGCTCTCTTCTGACCTTTTTATTTTATATGCTTATTAAAAGTTCAAGTGGAAATTACACAAGTGGTTTCTTGTACGTATTATGTTAGAAAACAAAGGCTTTGTGGAGGAGGATTTAAAAAAGAGCAAGAAAACTTCCTAGAAGCCTAGATGAGCAGCGCTATAAGCTGTACCCCAAGTGTGTCCTATAGGCTCCTATATAACAAAAGAGCCACAAAACCTCACACATATGTGCTGAAAAACAGACTAGCCAATAAGTAAGGCAGAAAATACACGTGGAAAAAATTAAGTTGTCCTATCTTTTTAATATGAAATTTGGGGAGGGTTGCATTAGAGTTCTAATGACCTGATTAATTGCTGAGGAAATAAACCTAGGTATCAGGTAGCTTGAAGGTAAGAATGGAGAAAGATCTGTTTATAAACAAATGTCTCCATTTGTGTTATTGCAAGAAAACAAACTAGTCAATTCACAGAATGCGAGCTGCAGGATTATTTTTCATTTATCACTGGGAAGCACTTCTTGAATTTTTATAGCCGTCTTGTTACAGGATCCTAAGCAGGTTGGTAAAACCGGCTGTCTTTTGAGAAGGATTAGGTATATTTCCATATTTGTTCACTTCTCAATTTAGTAGTTAAGTCTTCAAGACATTTATATTTCAGAGTATAATTTCAGTGGTTTTCAAATTCTAGGAGTTTCTTTTTCTGAAGTGTTGGAGCTACAGTTTTCTTGTCCCTTATCCATTTGATGCTTCCATGAACCTAAACTGGAAGATCTGAGAAATACCTCCACTGAGCGACTGAGGTGTGAAATACACAATAGGACCTCAGAAGTTCTTAACTGTGTTTATTATCATGGTGTGATGCAAGCCATATTAAACAAGTAAGGGAACTCTATAGGATGTAGAATTACTTAACTGCATCTCATGGAAGAGTAGGGCGGGGTTAAGCTCCTGCTTTTTCATAATCATCTAACTGGGGAAATAACCATTGAGACTTCTACTTTATAAGTTAACCTAAAGACATTGTTCCAATCAATCCACAAGTATGTCCTGACCATAGGCATTGGGTGAAGCATTAGTTGACACTGTTAAGAACAAAAGAGAATTTGTTGTATAACCACTCTGTACACTCCTATGATCATAGAAGCTGGTGTTCAAACTAGCTTTAGAATAACATACATATAACATTTATATGTCCTAATGAAAATAGGATAGCGGATTGTAAATGATTATGCAGAGCAATCTATGGTTTTTACAGGAATAAAATAATTAGGCTTTCCTTTTTCCTTCTTACCCATTATATTTATCTGTCCAAAATATTTAACAAAGTAATAAAAATGTTCCATAACTCATTTCATTCATTAGGCCTCAATATCTTGATCTTTAATTTCCAGAGAGTCTTCTGAGCTAGGTAAGATCCACTCTTCTCAGTACTCTGCCTAGGAAACGTAATAGCATTATAGCATATTTGTGTAATACTTGAAGCATAAAGTAATTTTCTGCCATGTAGCCTGAAAATCCTGATCAGTCTGCTCAGAGGAAAACACTGTAGTCAATATATATACATATATGTATAACATTTATATATATATAACATTTGCCCTTGTTTTTATATATATACACATATATATGTAAAAATATAAATATATATGTAAAATATATATATAAATTCATATATATATGAATAGCTATGGAATATATATACACACAATCAGTTTTGTATAGATGTGTATATATCTATGTAAATATAAACAGAATTATGTGTAGATATATATATACACACAAACATACATAATCAGTAGAGTTTTGTGTGGAATATGTCTTTAAATTGATTTATATAAATAGGACCAGTTTTATAACTTGCATTTTACTCAACAATGAGTTTTTTTATGTGATTACATATGAATGCTCTTCATCCTTTTATTGCATAGCATTCCGTGTTTACATATGCCATAATTTGTTTCACAATTCTAGCCATAATGAACATTGTTTGATATTTTATGATTAAAATGATCATTAAATGGATCTCTTTGTACAAGATCTCTCTGCACATGCACAAATAATTCTTTGGATAAATGTGCATAACTCATGTAAAAACATGTTCATGCACACACTCCGGTCCTTAATCCATCAAGAATTTGTGTGTGTGAGTGGGTAATCCATTATCTCACCACCATTCCAGAGCTGTTCATCTCTTCCTCACTGGTTGAAACTATTGTTCTTATGTACTAAAATCATGCAAGTTGATATTCATATGTACATCTACCTGGACCCTCTAGTCTGTTCTGCAGTCTTTTTATCTATGTTTAAGCTAAAATCACATTGTTTTTATTACAATATTTTGTAATATAATTGGAAAATTGTCTTGGCTGTTTTGTATATATACTCTTCTATGAGAAATTTTTATTGAAAATGCATTGTATCTGAAGATAAATTTGGGAAAAACTTTCACTTTTCTAATACTGAGTCACTACATTTGTAATTATTTCTCCGTCTATTCAAACTTTTTTTAAACTTTCTTCAGTATAGTTTTATAGTTTCCTCTATAAAGGTCCTGTATATTTATCATTAAATGTATACTTGGTTACTTTTTGGTTGCTGTAGCCATTGTGAATTGGAATTCTTTTTTTTTTTTAATGCATTTTTTAAAAAATTTATTTTACTTTCAAATTTTAAATTGACAAGTAAAAATTGTATATATTTATAGTGTACAACTTGATGTTTGGTTATATGTATACATTGTGGAATGGCTAAATCAAACTAATATATACATGATTTTACATACTTATTATTTGTGTGTGTGTGTGGTGAGAACACTTAGAATCTACTCTTAGTAATTTTCAATTATACATATTGTTATTAATTGTAGTCATTAATATTGTTATTAATTGTAGTCATCATCACGAACAACAGATTTCTTTTTTTGAGAGATCTCTTAAACTTATTCCTCCTGCCTAACTGAAATGTTTTGTCCTTTGTCCAACATCACCCCAAACTCCCAGCCCCCAGTCTTTGGAAACCACCATTTGACTCTCTATTTTCTATGAGTTTTACTTTTTTACACCCCACATATGAGATCATGTGGTATTTGTCTTTCTGTACCTGTGCTTATTTAACATAATGTCCCCTAGTTTCACCCATGTTGTCACTAATGACAGGATTTTCCTCTTTTTTAAGGCTGAATAGTATTCTACTGTGTGTGTATATGCCACATTTTCTCAATCAAGAGAGTGAAGAGACAACCTACAGCATGAGTAAATATACTATATTTGCAAACCATAAATCCAATAAGGGGTTAATATCCAAAATATATAAAGAACTCAACTCAATAGAAAACAAATAACCCAATTTAAAAATCGGCAAAGGACCTGAATAGACATCTTTCAAAAGAAGACATGCAAATGGCCAACAGGTGTATTAAAAATATATATTCTAATGATTATCACTGGCACATGGAAAAGCTATTTTTTTTGTATATTGATTGTGGATGCTGGCTATTTGATGAACTTTTTAAAGCTGTAATAGAATATAAGTTAGTTGTCTTAGATTTTCAAGGTAGATGATCATATCATCTGCCAGTTCTCCCTTTTTCTTTCCATGAATTAAACCTAATTTCTGTTGCCCTATTTTGTTGGTGAGGGCCATTGGGATGATGTTGAATAATATCATGAGAGTTAATATTGCTGTTTTAAATAAAACCGAGTCTAATATTTCCTCCATAAGTATGATGGTTTCTAAAGATGTTTGCTATAGTCACCCTATATTAAACCAAGGAATTTTTCTTATATTTCTAGTTCTTAAAAGGCTTTTATTTTCCTCTCTCCTATAAATGGGTTTTATATTTGTTTGAATTCTTTTTTTTTTCAGCTTTCTTGGTATAATTACCTGGTTTTCTTCATTTAATTCATTGAATTGCCTTCATAGATTGGATAATGTTGGAGCATCTTTGCTAGAATTAATGTTGATTTATTTTAAATGTCCTGCTGAATTCAACTTACTGAGTTTTTTAAAATAGAATTTTTGCACTTATCTTTGTGTTTTAAAACAAATGAAATTATTTTCCATGTCATGGCCTGTAGCCTGGTTAGTTCCTCAGCTAAAATTTTTTCCCTCTGTTCTTTGAATGCCTCACTCCTATTTAGTTCTCAGATTGAAGGTCAACATTTTTGCTATCACTTCTTGATTTTACTGTTTAATATTTCCCCCACTGCAGTGTTCCTTTAAATATTACTCTGTTTCATTTTCTTCAGGGCACACATCACTGTTTAAGCCATTTTATTTATTTGTTCACTCATTTATTGTCTGTCTTCTCCAAAAGAATGTAAGTTCCATGAGGGTAGCAAGTGTTCATTTAGTCTACCACCTTGACGTCAGTGTCTCCGCATTGAAAACACTAGTATACTAGGTGGCAGAAGTTCAGAGGCATGGACTTTGGTGGTGAACTGTGTGGACTTATGCAAGTTATTTAAACTCACTAAGCTCCAACTCTATAATATATAAAAGGGGAATAATAGTAGTCACATGACACATCTCTAGAGAGATTAAAGGAGACAACATATTTTAACAAATTTCAAGAACTAGGATACATTAGCTAATCTAATCACTAAGTGTTAGTTTTTTTAACTCCCCCTTTTCCCTTAAGATTGTAATAAGATATCAGGAAAAAGGAAATAGCGCCTAGGAAAATGCTGTGTGCAATCAGGTATATATTCTGGCAGAGGATCTTTGCATGCAATTAGGCACAGCACTCTGCCGCTATTATTACAACTCAACATATTGGTTTGAAACAGCTTCGCTTTTTACTGAGATAACATTTTTACATGGAAATTTCAGTGAATGTCAGCCTTCAATATCTGAGTTTCTAATTCTTTTGGCAGAGTTTATAATTTTCCAGAATGCACCTTCTTTTAAGGTATTAGTTACAATGTAGGCTATTTATGAGCATTTTCTAACTCCAGCCTTTAAGACAGAATTGTAAAGCAAGAGATAGAATTCTGCAATAATTTACTTGTTGATTTCCAAATTTCAAACTTTAACATATGTGTCAGAATAATAAGATGATTTATGGTTATGACTGACAACACAGGTTGCTCTTATGCATGTATCTATTCAGGAGCCAGTTATGTTTTGCTAGCTGAAGAATCATCTTTAAAGTTGTCTTGAGGGGTCTGAGTATCCCCTGATTGCCATGAGGCAGTAGCTGTTTTGCTCTCAGTTTCCTTGTTTCATTTTTTCCATCCATTTATTGAGCTCCAGGTGGTATACCTGGTGCACACCCGCATCCAGGCAACTTACCGTGTAATTACTAGCCAATTACCTAAAAGTAAATAAAGAGAGCCTGGAGTATTGAGTTTAAAAATGTAGCTCCACAAAGTGATATTACCATGACCCCTTTCTGGATTTGGCTCTTGATATCGCTGACAACTTTTTCTTGAAATTCTCCAAAGTGTGTTTCCCAGTTGACCAAATGGACAGCAGAATGCCATAGGGGTTTTCATACTTTCCAGTGTCACAGCTAGGCCTCATCCGATGGGAGTGAATACTCGCCGAAGTGTCAGCCTTCACCAAAATGTGCAAAAACATAATAAAAATAAAATTATGTAATCTCATTGGAATTTGTGAGGCTAAAAACAACTGTGACTGTGCTAAATCACCTATATAAATCATATTTCAAAGCATAAACTGCACATTCTCTCAATTTAGAAGAGCTGAATCTGCATTAAAACCTCAAAAGGTCCTGAATTGAGACCCCATTAAATAGAAAATTCACCAACTAATGCAAGTCAAGAAACCAGTTTGCTTAGGCAACAAAACATTTATGGCATTTCTCTCCTGTATGAATTTGTGCATGCTGGAAAAGGCAATGATTCTGGTTGAAGGCTTTCCCACATTCATTACTTTTATAAGGTTTCTCTCCGGTATGCATCTGAATTACATCATGGGAAAGCTAGTTTCATGACTCCTTTGGAATAGTTGTGGTCTTGAATATGGAAAATCAATTAATCTATAGCTTAAAGCACAATAGTTAACAAATAGATGTGAAAATTCTTTGTGAACTTTAAAGTCTTACTTAAATGTAAGGTATTATTATAGATAGCATTATGTTAGACTGCGAGCTTGTTAAAGAAAGAACTATGCCTTCTTTTTCTTTCTACCAGTTTCAGTGCCTGGTACAACATAGAAACCATAAGTGTTTTTGAACAAGCAAATGAATATTGGAAGGAGTAAGGTGATAGCTAAAGCTAAAAGAATGTTAAGAGAGAACAATCGAAACAAAGGAGGCATTTGTGTCTTAAAATCATGGCCTCTGAAACAGCCTTGGCAGATAGTAGAGAGGGTCAGATAGAGAAAGCCTGACTCAGAGATTGGGATGCCCTATGTGGTTGGAATAGAAAGTAAGAGGAGACCCAAAATATTAGACTACAGAAGGAAGTTCTAATCTCTAATCTGTCAAGAGATTCAGCAGGAGGTTGTGTATCAGGATTTGGGTTTGGGAGTGGTGTGGAGCTTACCTATCTCTAAAATGAGCAGGAGGGCAAAAATGAATCCCAATCGCAAAGAATTAACTAATGGCCAGCAAACCAACGCAGGAACCCAAGCACAGACACACAAGATAGGAAACCAGTTGTTGAAACTACAACATAATGGGGCTGATTTAATAAAAGCCTGTTACATGAGTTACAGGTTTTTTTTTTTTTTATGAATGTGACCTACCTTAGGAAAACCACAAATAATGTCAACCAAGAAATATTCATTCACAGTGAGAAAGCCATTAGAACGTTGCCTGGAACCCAGGGGCATATCGAGGGCCCACGTGGGAAGGGCGATGACAACTTGTTTAGTCCTCACTGGTTTCCTGGTCTGTGGCTCTTATTTGAATTATCCAAGTCATCCAGACAATGGGAAATAGAGAATGTGAATCTTCATATTGTGGTATTATTAAAGAGCATTCAGTAACGAGCTGGTAGGTTCTTTACCTCTTATTCATGTATTACTCGGAAATGCCTCACTTTTCTGGAATTCCAAATCTCTCAGCAATCATATTAAAATGCCATCCCTTTTACTAACACACATATAAAGTGGTGATGGTTTTTTTTTTTTTTTTTTAATGAAACCTACACTTGGCCTTTGGAGACAACTGAATTTATTTATAACAGTGCAAGGATTCATTTTTAAAATGACTTTCCCATGTCATCTATGACACATAAAAAAGAAAGGCGTGCTCTGAGCCAATTGGGATAGGGATTATGTATGGCATATGTAGCAACTGCTCCTCTCTTCCTGTTTTGAACATGTGTCTAACAGAGGAAGAGCAGCTGCATCATTTGTCATTAAGTATCAGGCAAGTAAGGGCTTTGTCTGGGGAGAATGACACAGAATAAACATTTCCCACCTTGGAAATAAATGTCTTATATTGGCTTTAATGTGTGTGTTGATAAATGATTTTCGATTGCCTAAGGATTTCCCTGCTAATGGGAGGCTATTATTTTCTACAATGTTCAATAACACTGATATTATCCCTCGATGACAATGCATTTGTGCTCCGTGGCAGTCGTGGAGGCTGAAAGTGCCTGCCAAACCAATGCGTGACAGGTCGTATTTGCAATGCCAGTGCACAGTTACCCTCTGCAGAGCCTTGCTCTCCTGGGATACTTCTATTCTTAACTATTCATCAGAATTTAATTACTAGCAGACCTTTCATCCTGAAAGTTGCCACCACCAACTAATTTCAACAATACAAGAAGCCCCAGCATCATCCAAGAAGGCCACCTTATACAAAGTACCTAAAATAGCTGCAAGGTTCTCAAGTGAGTATTCATAGTAAGAGAAAAGAGTGCATGCTGGCCAAGTTAGAAGTGGGATCCTGGAGCCAGCCTCTCATTTTTGGCAAACAACGCAAATGCAGCAGGCCTCCCTGTGACAGCAGCGTGGCAGTGAATGAACAGCTCCTTCTCTCCCTTTAGAAAATGTTTAGGGCCATCGTTACAGAACTGTTTTCAGGCTTCAACTTTTAATGTTCTGGTGGGAGAAACGAAAGTATCATTTCCCAACACATTAGAAAATGGCTAAGGTACACAGATGGGATGGGCTACCTGTTTGCCTTACTTCGTATATCCAGCCAGATTGTCTATGTATTGCCTTCTGAACATACCTTCTACTCTCTCATTTCCAAATATCTGCTTCCTTTGATTTCTGCCAAATGAAATGCTTGCCCTTCACCCTGCCCCACAACCATCACCCTTCTAAATTTTACCAATCCTTTGGTTTGAGTCACCATCATCCCTTACTCCCTCTGAATACTGCAGCACAAAATCTTCTCCTTCCTTTCATGAATACCACAAGCCCTTATCATCCGGTATCTCTCATATAGTGGCTTGGTGACCATTTGTTCACATATTCGACTGGTTACTGAGAGAACTAGGATGGGGAAGTAAATAGTGTATTGGGTTAAGAATCAAGTGACTTGAGCTTTTGTTCCAGTTCAGCCACATATATGACCTTAGAAAATTCATTTAATGTCACCTCGTTTCAGTTAGCTCATTTTGAAAATGAGCTGATTGGACAAGACAATCTCTTCTTTCCCTTCTAACTTTAGGACACCAAGTATTAGGTTTCTTATTAGCAAAGGATGCATGTTTTCTTTTTATACTGCTGTTGTTATAATTTATAATATCTAGTATTTGTCCTTCATAAAGAAATTGCTGAAGAAAACAGCACCTACTATGTGCCAGGCACTATTCTCATTCGGTTATAGTTTCTAATATTCCCTCACTTTCTTCCCTAGTAATACATAAGGGTTGGTGTGTGAAAGAGATAAAATTGAGTTTTGTTCATATAGAAAAAGATTGTGGAGAGGAGTTTTGAAATGGACCTTAAGGGAGGCAAGACAAAATTTGTCAGAGAGGAGTGTGACATATAATATCTGCAAAGGAAGACATGAGCCAATCATGCGCTGGGGAGACAACATGAAAACTGGATTGACAGAGGTGAGACAGCCAAAAAGTATTGGACGTCAGGCTGTGGTAGGTAGATGTAATGGGTCAGGTAACAGAAAGCCTCTTGAATAAGGAAAGTACTCAAATAAACTATATCTTAAGAAATAGTTACCCCGGTAGCATGATGGACTTTCAAATGGAGAGCAGAGACCAAAGAAGGAAAATGAGATTTCAGGAATCATGCATGACATAATGGACCAAAAGAAGACAATGGCAGAGAAGTGAAGGGACGGATGCCAGAGGGCATCACTCAACAATACTCCTACTGTTCTTGGGACATTGATAGATGGACCACATAATGTACAACATAAGGCAATGAAAAGGTTATGTGGATAAATTCTATAGTAAAATACACTTAAGAAACAGTAGTTTGAATAATTAAAATACATTTATTTTCTGCAAGATTTCCCAGAGCCTGATGTGTGTTGTTATTCTCCAAGAAGTAGATACATTTGACCCAGGATTCCCCTCTCTCTTTTTTGTGATAGCCTCTCTTAGAACTAATATTCCACGGCACATGGGTTTTAAAAGAGTTTCTCAGAAAAAAAAAGGAGAATTAAACATATACTAGAAATGAAAAGGGAGAACTTTAAATCTCAGGATGACTGAAAAATATGTACATTCTACCCAGATAAATATATATATAATATATATAAAATATATATTTATATATATCATATATATAAATATATATGATATATATGAATCAAAAGTTGGGTAAAAGATAAATTAAGTAGGATAATATATGAATAAAGAGATAGATTCTGTGTGGCATTTCTGTCTTGACCTAAGGACAATGACGTTGTTGCTAGTTTATAGGGTTTTAGAGGGTGGTAGGGCACGCAACTGAAGGTATTGCGCTCTTGCTTTTGAAAATACATCAGTGAACTTTGTACACTATAACACGACTTATAAGTGCTTTATGATCTGTATCCCATCTCATGCTGCTTTCCCTTCTTATTCCCTTTGTTCTAGTCACCTTGACTACCTGCAGGTTTTGAATAACGCTCTCATTTTGGTGCCAATGTGTTGCTGCATCCCTGTCTAGAACACAACTCCCACCCTCTTTTCCTGGGTAACTCTCAGCCATCATTCAAGTTTCAATGTAGATGTTTCTTTCTCCAGGAAGCTTCCCTACTCCCTCTGCCAATGAATCATCAAGTCCCACCAGACCCCCACCAGGTGCTCCCATTGTCCCTGAATGCCCATCACATTCAATTGCAGTTGCTGCTGTGCCTGTCCATATTCCCCACTAGATGGTAAGTTCAGGGAGGGGACTGATCTCAGTCATAATCTCAACCCCCAACCTCATGGCACAATGAAGTCACCCCAAAACTGTTAATTATCAATTAATCATCCAGTGCAACATCTCTGGCAAGTTACTCCAATAAGATAGTGTGATGGAATGGGGCCCTAGCACCTGCCCCCAATACACACACAGCAACAAGGAACTTAGCCCTGACAAGCTTATGCTAGCTTCTATCAAAGGACCTGAGGACTTTTCCTCTTTACTCTACTTATTGAGGATCAAAGTCCTCCAACTGATTACAATTCAAAAGTGGGACTCTTAGGGTAAGAAGAAAGTTGTGATATAGGCAATGTATGTAGAGGTTGACAGACTGACCAATTTGTTCATCTACTAGCATGTAAGCTCCATGAGACCAAGAATTTTTGTTCCTTTAGTTCACTGCTGTATTATCAGAATCTAGAACAATTTTTTGGCATACAGTAGGTGTTGAACTGTAGTGGATGATGTGGTGTGCAGCCCAGATTCCCCCATCTATCTTTGAGATGAGGCTGAGAGTGTTGGTAGCCAACCACTCACAGCTGAGTCTTAGCCTAGAAATTGGCTTGATTAGAGAGAGCTGAGTGACCCAAGATCACAGCCCCTTTTAGGGGCAGCCTGCATATAATGACTTGTTGATGTAGAAGGTATAAAGGACATACCCCTTGCCCCATGGTGGGACTCTGAAGGGACATCCTCGCTCCAGAGCTTCCTGTGGGATTGGCCAAAGCTTTGTTGGAACTGCATCTTGTTGGAAGTGCATCATGGATTAATTCCTCCCTCTGTTCAATTCTACATCCTTCCCTGCCCACAGATGTTTATCCCAAAGGCTCTTGTCAATGAATGACCCATCTGAAAGTCTGTTTTCTGGGGAATCTGACCTAAAATATGGATGAATGAGTCAATGAATGGATTAATAATTTGTTGAGAACCTTCTATATGCTTGGCACTATCCTAGGTGTTGAGGATAGAGATGTGAACAAGACAAACAATACTCTAATTTCAGGAAGCTTTCATTCTAAAGAGGGGTGCACAAATATAATTTCAGATAGTTATAAAGGCTATGAATAAACAGTGATATAATAGGGACTGAAACTACAAGGGATTCTTCAAATGGGTTTGTCAGAAAAGGTCTCTCTGATCGTTATTTGAGCTGAAACTTGAATGAAAATAAGGAGCTGGATATACAAAGATTGGTGATAGTGGGTGTTTTTGCTTTTCTGTCTTTTTTCTTTTTTGAGACAGAGTCTCACTCTGTCACCCAGACTGGACTGTTGTGGGGCGATCTTGGCTCACTGCAGCTTTGACCTCCCGGGATCCAGCAGTCCTCCTGCCTCAGTCTCCCAAATAGCTGGGACCACAGGCATGCACCATCATGCCTGGCTAATTTTTGTATTTTTTGTAGAGATGAGGTTTCAACATATTGGCCATGCTGGTCTCAAAACTCCTGAGCTCAAGTTATCTGATTGCCTCAGCCTCCCTAAGTGCTGGAATTACAGGCATGAGCCACTGTGCCCTGCCTGTGATAGTGTTTAAAGAAAAGGCACAGCTGGCTACGGCCCTGAGACAGGAGTGAGGTTGGTACTGCTGAGGAACATGAAGGTCAGTCCATCTGCAGCAGTGTGTGAGCAGAGGAGTGGCAGGACAATGCTGGCGAAGGCAGGAGGAAACTGATCACACGGTCTTTTAGACTAGTAAGGATTTTTTTATAAAGTATTAGGACACAAGTTAATTAAACAGGGCTTTTAATGTTAAAGTTTTATAATGATCACTTTTCTCATTCTGTAATTCTTCCTTCTTTTTATCACCAGTCCAAAAAGAGACACAGTTCTTTCTTCTTTTAGTGCTTGTGTTCATTACAGAAGCAAAAATATTCAGGCTAATTTTTTTCTTTCCCTTGAATTAAGGCTGGAATATATGCAGGCACCTCTTAATATGTTATATCTCTATTCAGTCTCATTTCTGATACCCCCAACATACTCCATCAGAAAAATCTATACATGACTGAGCTTCAGCTGAGGACAGAGTTAAAGCTTTCCCTAGGATCATGTGTGGTTGGATCGGGGGTTGAAGGTAGGTGGGGGTTATTCCACATGTCAGGGCAAATGAACATGAGACCCAGCCCACTAAGAACTACCTCTATCATTATGTATCCAGGGTATTTCGAATAAAAAGAGTGAGGAGAAGCTAGAGAAAGATAATTTTATCAAAAACCAGAAATTAGATAATTACCACAATTAAGCACTAAATTAATTCTGAGCTTGTGATTACCCAAGGCAAAGGACAGTGTCATGGGATCTTTCCGTCTAGCAGAAGGAAAGATATTAGTTTTTAAGGAGAGGATAACTTTTTTTTACAGGTTATAAAATCAAGGACAAATTATTCCTATGGAGTTTAATCATGGAGACTTAGAGAAATCCAATGGAAAACATGTTTTCTAAAACACTTCATATGTATTTCTCATGGTCATTTCTTATGCCAATTCTTGATTAAAAATAATTGAGATCATGGCATATAATTGTGGTTACATTAGAACATTTGGATGAGGCACTGGACTTATATAATCCAAATATATTACAGTTATTACTGAGAATATTATCTGATAGATGGTATTTGCTTTGGCTATCCACAAATATGTCATTCGTCTTAATCAATGTTTTGACAGAAAGCTAAGATTAGGATTTCTGAAAAGTATCTCAAGTACAAATGATCCATTTTGCTTGAAAAGAGATCTGTAGGATTTTTAGATACCAAATGATTAATCATACCTAAAAATACAATACTCCATTGCACCAACACACAATAATCTTCCTGAACAACAATCCCTCCCTAATGGCCATATATTCAGAGGTTCATGACAGTTCATATATTCTATGGTCTCTGCTTCCATGGGCTCACTGCCTTCCAGTCAGTTTATCTAAATAACTCTTACTTTTAGTCCCTGAACTTCAAACCTATCCTATGTTCTGCAATCCATATATCTGGCTTTGCTTTCATACTGCTACCTGATCTTATTATCTTCTTCCTGTCAAATAATCATTACATTACCAGGAGAAGAAATGAGGATTTACAGTGTAACTTACTTACAGCAGAAGGATGAGGAAGGAAATTTTCAGCACTACGATAAGGTCAAGTTAAAACTATGTGTTAGAACCCTCCCATCAAAAATGTTTATGCTATAATAGCACTATCCAATTGGAAAATAGTACAAACCATGTATGCAACTTAAAGTTTTCTCATAACCATAATTTTAAAAGTAAAAAAAAAGTAAAATTCATTTTAATAAGACTAACTCAATGCAATATATCCAAAGTACTATTATTTCAACATGTAATAAAAAATTTTAGGAATATATTGAGATGATTCAAAATTCAGTGTGTGTTGTACATCCACAGTACATCTTAATGCATTCTACCTACATTTGAAGTCCTCAGTAGCCATGTTACCATACTGAACAGCATAACTCTATAATATAGTATATGCCTCTCAGAAAGCTTTTGGGTAAACCTGTCTACAGTCCTGAAAAATATTACGAGTGGCAGAACTAATGCTGAATCAATATTTACATTTTATGTAATACTTAGCATGCAATTAGAGAATTAATGCATTGACTAATTATATTATTTATTCAACAAATATTTATCGAGTCCTTAAAATATGCTATGCCAGGTAAGATGTCTGTAGATCCTTTGAAGGGTACTGTCAACACTTACTTTCTGATTGTTTTACAAAAGAGTGATTAGGCTTGCCCTTTGAAGTATACAGACATGATACAATTTAGTCTCCTTTGTTCTTCCTCTGTGTAGAAAGAAGGACCAGGAAACCAGGCAGGGTGACTCATGCCTGTAATCCCAGCACTTTGGGAAGCCCAGGCGGGTGGATCATGAGGTTGGGAGTTCAAGACCAGCCTGGCCAACATGGCAAAACCCCTTCCCTACTAAAAATAAAAAAAAATTAGCCAGGCGTGGTGGCATGTGTCTATAATCCCAGCTACTCAGGAGGCTGAAGCAGGAGAATCGCTTGAGCCTGGGAGTCGGAGGTTGCAGTGAGCCAAGATCATGCTACTGCACTCCAGCCTGAGTGATAAAGCAAGATTCTGTCTCCAAATAAAATAAAATATAATAAAATCTAAAAAAAGAAAAAGAAAGAAGGACCTGGGGCCAACAGGGTGTCACGTTAGAGGCAGGCACCTGAGAGCAGCCAAAGGAATAATTCCACCTGCTGAAATACTGGGAGAGGTTGCAAGAACACTTTGAACAGTGTCTCAGGGCTGAGACTAAACACAAAGCAATAACATGTATAACATGCTGACATTTTTACTGTGAAAGAAACTGTATATGACTTGGAAATTATAGAAAACAAAGAAATCACTAATAATTCAACAATTTCTATCTATTTCCATTGCACATTTTGATGCATTTCCTTCCATCCAGTCTTTTTGCCTAGTCCTCACCATTTATGTCCCAGGCCTGACAAGTCTGAGCCATGAGAGAATGTTACACTTGCTTTATATATCTAACTTGTCATGATGTGAGCCCCCACCCCCACTCCCACCAGCTTGGTTCCCAGGAACTAGTTGGCCCCCAGGGGTCTCCTGGCTGCAGTCTCCCAGGCGGGACTCCTGCTGTCTCAGGAATGTCCCATAACCCCCTTTTCTCCAAGCTGGCTGGCTTCTCACCTTGCACCTCACTGTGCCTCTGTGCCTACCATCCTTACATCATCACCGCTCTTCAGGGACATCAGTCTGCAGCTCATCTAACCTCACCTAGCCCAGTGAGGGGCTTCTGCAGGTTCCACTCTTAAGCTCTTACTAAGTGTCTACAGACCCAAACTCACAGCATTCTGCCAGTGGCTGGGGCTAACTCAGCTCACACTCATCAGAACTCTCTAGGTATTTCTATGCCTTAGAGTACAGGCCCGACTCAACCCCCAAATGGAGGCCGCTTCATTTTCAGAGCCAGAATTAGCCTCTTCCCAGGATGACTGGAGAGTGGAAGCACATGTTCCTTTATGGAAACATCTCTTGCAAACAAGGCTGTAGTCTGGTTCTGTGGCCTTAGCATGATCGTGACAGCAACCTAACTATGAACTTCTCACTGCCTGGGCTAGAGTCTTGTCTTGTTTTCTGTTTATCTTCTTTCTTTTTCTGCTTTTTTTCTTTTTTTTCTCTCTACTCACCTTTCTTCTGTCTTCCCTGCTTCCTTTTTCCTTTTTTAAATTTTACTTATATAAAATGGTATCTTAGAAACATTCTTCTGTCATGAAAGTACAATATATTCTCATCACGAAAAATGGGAAAATTCAAATAAACAAAAAAAGCAGAAGAAAAATAAACCTCATGAATGCAGTATTTCAGAGCTAACTACCCTGTAAATCTAACACCTTGATTCTTCACCATGAGATAATGTTACGCTTGTTTTTTATATCTAACTTGTCATGATGTGAGCCCCCACCCCCACTCCAAACAGCTTGATTCCCAGGAACTAGCTATGCCCCAGGGGTCTCCTGGCTGCAGTCTCCCAGGCAGGACTTAAGAATCTGAAAGCTAAGGCAACCTCAAGTATCAGAACCCTGGGATAACCCAGAAATCTGAAAAGTCGGATGCTAAACTAAGCTTTGATTGATAATAAACTAGTGTTATCTTAGCAAGTTCCCAAGTATAGGTAGGTATTTGTGTAAAAGTTTGTCATAATAATTTCATCTGCTCCTTTATTAAAGGAATTGTTAAAAGTTATTTATCATTATATAACACCAAAACTTTGGCCAGAAAACTGGAGAAAAAAATCTGAACTTGAACTCCTAAGTTATACAGATGGTCCCGACTTATGAGGGTTTGACTTATGAATTTCTTACTCAATTGTGCTGTGAAAATGATACACATTCAGTAGAAACCATGCTTTGAATTTTGATCTTTTCCTGGGCTAGCAATATGTGGTACAAAACTCTTACATGAGATATTTGACATTTTATTATAAAATAGGCTTTGTGTTCAATAATTTTGCCCAACTGTGGGCTAATGTAAGTCTTCTGAACACACTTAAGCTAAAATGTTCTACAATGTAAGCTAAAATGTAGGTAGGTTGGATGTATTAAAAGCATTTTCATCAAACTATGGCAGGTTGAAGGGCATCTGTAAACTACTACCAATAACCATCATATCCACACACTTAGGAAATGTTGACCTCTGCTAGGACTGTCTCAGTCATTAGTGTTTCTTTTCTCTTTCTTTTGTGAACTACTAAAAATAATACAAAATGGGAATCAAAAAAATCTGGATTCTAGCTGTTTCTTTATTACACAGTATCTGTTTCCCAGATGTCAAACAAGGATAAGAAAATTTATCTTAGAAGTTTTGTGAGGACAAAAATAAGACATTTGCTGTGAAATAACTTCAAAACAGTAAATCAATTGCATGATACATGGCATTGTTATTTTTAGAAAAAATTATTTCTCAGCGGCTTTTTTTTTTTTTTTACATGGTTGTTACCATCATTAGAATTGTTTTGGTGAAAAATGATACCAAACAGGAAATAATTTCTTTGCATTTCTCTACTATTTTAGAATTTGGAGATCCAGGTGCTTGAGACTGAAGACATGCCAGTGACAAGCTCAGTTTTTCCTGCAGGCATCTTGAATTCCAGCCTTCCAATTTGAACCTAACACCATTAACTTAGTTTTAGCTACCATGTTTTTAAAGGCACAAAACTCTGTTTTTGTAAATAACCTGAACAGAATGCCACACTCACACTCACACCTCCATCATTGCCACTCATTGGTCTTAGAGACATTTCTCAGGACTTGAATTATAAAACCTCATGAAAAAAGTAGCGAACAAAAAATTTGCTCCATACCATTTAAAATGAAATAAAGTTAGTATTTATCATTTGTAAAGTTTTACAGGGAACTTTGCTAAGGAGCCAGTGACTTCCACATAGAAGGCAGTGGTATATTCAAAATTTAGATGAACGTATATGATGAAATCTTGTGCAACTCTGCTAAAGTTTGGAGAACAATTCTTTCACATGATGTACAGGACACGTGTGCTACTGGCTAGCCAGGAAACAAGTGTTTAGCAGATTTACAAATATCATTTCTGCTACTGTCCTAGCTCCAAGGGCCACAGCACCAGCAGGTATATGGCTGGAGGCAACTGATGTGGGACGAGGCAGTGGGGTCCTCACACTGCCTGTCAGCTACAAGCATCTCCCACCGTTTCTCATTGTGCCATGATTTTCACTTCTTGGGGCTCTGTACTTACCAGGTAAAAATAACATACACCTAGTTCCTTCCCATGATAAGATTCTAAAGTTAAGTGGCATGATGGTGAACACGGTGCAATTTAAAGTATGCAAAAGCCCCTGTTTTCACTCTTTCTTCCTGATTCTGTGTGTGTGTCTATCTTTGTCTCTCTGTCTCTGTATCTCTCACACACATGTGTGCACACACACACAATTTGTTCAGATAGAATATATCATACTACTCCATTCTTCTTAGAGTTAACCAAGTGATGAGCCCTATTTTAAATACATATTTAAGGTGAAAGAGAAGTCCTTGAACTATTAATGGTCATTAGAACAAGATTTTGAACGAGTTGACCAGACTACCTATTCAGTCAGCTTAAAGGGGATGGAACTATATTCAAGAACATTGTGATTGTGAGAAAATAGGTATAATGTATGGGGCATTCCCAGGATGAAGTCTTGGGTGACGCTACCAGGAGGTCATGCCATGCCATGAGGCCTGAGGCAGTCTTAGGACACTGGGTGTCTTGAGGTGGGAGAATGGCAGAGAGAGAGCATTCAAATCCAGGTACGTAACAACCACCAGCAGACAAACCAGGAGTTTAAGCAGCCTTGTTGCAAAGGGAAAAATCAGAAGGCCTGGGGGCTCCAGACCTAGATTTTACTCAACTTGCATTTTCTCTACGAAAGAAACTTCTGAACACTGTAATAAGATTGTGAATAAACAATGACTCATTAATTCAGTACTTTCAAAGAGATTCTCAGACAGGCAAAAATAATACATGGAGCCTGAACCCAAGAGAACATCTTGAACTTCCTCCAGGCAGAACAGTCCTGAACATTGGGAGGTAGGTAGAAAGAGAATAAGGAGAGGAGAGAAAATAATACATAAATCATATTGTATATCTTCCTTCTTCTTCCTCCAAGACCATTAATTCAAGTGACAGAAGGTAATAAGGAACAGAAAAGGCTAAAATAAACATTAAAAGGGAAGGAAGTCACTAAGTCAAATATGTAGTCTGGGGATGTTGTGGCTGAAGGTTATGCTTCACTCGCTTTGACTGTAGGATTAATTTTTGTGAGTTTATTGAAGCTATCTTGATCCCAGACCGTTCCTTTGGTATCAGTAGACAGTGCTTTTTCCTTTCCCACTCATATTGATTAAATTAGCAACCAGTATCTTGCTCACCCTTGACTGGTACTTCTTTCATCCATTCCACATCTCTACATTCATGCATGCACACCTGTGCACACACAAACACACACATACACAGACACATAACACCACAGTCAGCTTGCTTCAGTTTGCTGCTCTTCATAGCTAGCTCCAGCCCTGGAAACCTGGTTGGTCACAGCAGGGAATACAAACTGAACTGAGCCCTCCTGCCTTCCATGGGAAAAACCACAGGGGCCCAAGTAAGGATAGATTTCTGGGGCCTAGAACACCAAGAGCTATGCGCCACTTTTATATGCACTTCGGCAGAGCTTCCAGGAAACAAGATAGCTGACAAGCAACTCAGTTTATCAAAACCAAGACAAAAATGCAAGTAATCAACTTGAAGCAACAGCAGGACAAGTCAGACAGAAAAACATAACTCACCTCCTTTTCTCCACCCAACATAGTCTTTCTTTCAGAGCAAGGGACTATTACCATGGGGACTGTGCTAAGAATACATGAGAAAAAGTATAAGAGAGCTGTCTTGGGTGGGTACATTTACCTGGCAGATCTGCATGAAGTGTTGCTTATAAAAACATGGTTGAAGGTTGTACCTGGGCCGATGATGCACAGTGAAGATTTTTGAGGTTTTCCCTTCATCCATTAGCCTGGCATTCCACCACTCTCAAAACATGTATTCAGTGCTTGCTGTGTGCATAAGACACTTTGCCAGATACTCTGGGGGTGTGAATCAGATACATCTCTGTACTCAAGGAGTTCGCAATCCAGGAGGGAGCTGAGCAGATACACACATAAATAAGATATAAAGTAGAAAGTGATAGGAGCCCCAGGAAAGGAATTTAATGAATAGAGGTGTCAGCAAAGGTTTCTCAGAAGGGTGAAGCTGAGCCCTGAGTGAGATGGGGTCCTGACTTCCTCAGAGAGGGCAGAGAATGATCAAAGCACACACTGTGGTACCAATGCTTGTGAGGAAACAGCTGCACCAGGCTAGAGCTAATGGCATATGGAAGGATCTCAAGGAACAAGAGCTTGGGGGTGTAGTTTAGGCATATATTTGAAGGTCTTTGAATGACATGTGAGGATGTTTAAACTTTATTCTGGAGGTAGAACAATGAAAATCCAAAAGCCCAAGGTCAAGGCGGGTTGTGAAAGTTTAAGTCAACAAAGATATTGACATGAAGAAGGGAAGCCCATTCAGAAGCTATTGCAGGAATCCAGGTAAGTGGGAGAAGGGCCTGACCTAAGGACGAGTGGGGCTAGGAAAACAGCAAGAGATGGAAGCAACGAACATTGATTGATGCATGTCCCATCACTCAGAAAAAGCTTACAGCTGAAGAAGCCAGAACAGAGGGTTTTCTACATGCTTCTTGGTTTTCTCCAGCACATTAAAGCTAGCAGCAGGGATGTGAGTAACCGGGGATGATTGGCAGTGCCTGGGAATTTGCCCTTTGTTCCAAACAGACTGCTTACATAGCTCCAACTACAGCTTGGAGTAGTTGAGGTTAAGCAAAGCAAAAGGGTGATTAGAATCTCACAGGAAACAATTAGGATTGACAGAAAATATAGTAAAGCTGCTTTGAAAGCAAAACAAAAAAATTGAGATTGGGTACTCGATCTCACAAATGTTTAGACAATGGTCATGTTTCAGAATATTAGTGTCTTTCACAAATATTACTGAAATGGATTTTATCTGAGGGAAGAGGGCATTTTGAAAAAATTATTATTATTATTATTTTTTTTTTTTTGGGGCGGAGTCACAAACTCTGCCCTTAGGCTGGAGTGCAGTGGCGGATCTCAGCTCACTGCAAGCTCCGCCTCCCGGGTTCCAGCCATTCCTCCTGCCTCAGCCTCCGAGTAGCTGGGACTACAGAAGCCCGCCACCTCGCCCGGCTAGTTTTTGTATTTTTAGTAGGAAATGGGGTTTCACCATGTTGCTTAGGATGGTCTCGATCTCCTGACCTGTGATCCGCCCGTCTGGCCTCCCAAAAGTGCTGGGATTACAGGCTTGAGCCACATGGCCGGCCAGAAAAATTATTTTTTGATACAGGGTCTCATTCTGTCCCGCCCAGGCTGGAGTGCAGTGGTGTAGTCATGGCTCACGTGCAGCCCAGGCTCCTGGGCTCAGGTGATCTCACTTTTATGTGTCTGAGTAGCTGGGACTACAGGTGTGTACTAGACACTGTTTGTTTGTTTTTTAAATTTTTTATAGAGACAAGGTCTGGCTATGTTGTCCAGGCTGGTCTCAAACTCCTAAGCTCAAGTGATACTCCCACCTTAGTGTCCCAAAATGTTGGGATTACAGGCATGATCCACTGTGTCCACCCCCAGGGTTTCTTCACTGCACCAGCAAAATGTCAGCAGTGAAAGGGCCTGGAAGCTGGGAAAGCTTAAAAGATACAGACTGGACCTGAGGCACTGAGTTGATTTAATAATGTGAGCCGCAAGGTGCGTGCTCATTTTAAGCCTCACTTGAGCGTGCCATGAATATGAAAATGCATTTCCAAGGAGCTTGGGAGGCATCTAAACTACTCTTACCTGCCTCTGTGAGAAAATCAGTCACTATGCTGTAGGAAGGATCTTGACATTTCTTCTACAGTAGGAATGGTTGAGGGGTAGGAACTTGCCTCCTGGATGTCCTACCAGCAAGATGTGCAGGGAAAGGCAAGCTTTTGTTTTGCTCTCATGGGCAGATCAGTTACCACATTAAAACCAAATCAAACAACCTGGAGAAAAAGACTCATGAGGTGTCAGACACTTAATTTCCAAAAGTACAAGAGGGGAATGTTTTGAAATCCTGTTTCACAGCCATATTTCACATACTTCGTACTTGTATATTTCTGTAGGTTTTTGGTCACATGAAGCAAATATGGAATTTCACAAGTTCTAAACATGGTGGGAGGCAAGATCAGGCTCCCAAGGTGTCAGCTTTTAATGATGTTGTATATTTAAGGATCAATTGGTGCCAGTCTGCACCCCTTTTGGCATGTGCATGTGAAAGATATTATTGGTGTGTGACCATCCAGTTTTTATGCTACTGTGCTTTGCATGCCTACTATGTGCTAAGGTCTATATACATAATCACATTTAATCTTCACAGCCACCCCATAGGAAGTCTTACTACCCCTATCTCGCAAACAAGGGAAAAATGAGGCACAGAGAGAGAAGTGCAAGAGGCAGAGGCGGAATTAGTGCATCCACTTATCAAGCCTTAAGATGCAATCAGCATTGTTGACCAGCCCCTGGTCCCACTTGTCTCAGACACTGCATTCCCTACCTATTTTTCTGGTTGAATCTTCTTTTGTTCTTCTTCTTTAGCTTTCCTTTAAATGCTGGTCATTATGGATTGAGTTGCAGCTCAACAAAATGTCTCTGTTGGAGTCCTAACCTCTGGTACCTCAGAATGTGACCTTATCTGGAGACAGGGTCTTTATAGGGGTCATCAAGTTAAACTAAGATCATTAATCGGGGCTGTAATCCAGTATGGCTGGTGTCCTCACAAAAAAGGGAAAATCTGGACACAGACATGCGCACAGAGAGAATAGAAGATGAAGATTAAGGTAGAGACTGGGGTGATGCTTCTACAAACCAAGGAATGCCAAAGGTTGCCAGCAAACCACCAAAGCTAAGGAAAGGCATTGGACAGAGTCTCCCCTCACAGCCCTCAGAAGGAACCTACCCTGCTAACACCTTGACCTTGGATTTTTAGCCTCTGGAGCTGTGGGACTACAAATTCCGTTAAGCCACCCAACTTGTGGTACACCTTGTTACAACAGCCCTAGCAAACTAATACACAGCTATGCTTCAGTAAAGGGCACCTCATGGAGAAAGACCTCTGCCTACCTCCCCAGGCTTGCCCAACTTCATCCTCACATGCAAGGCACCTGCACCCCACCAAGTAATTAACTTCTGCTTGTTTCCTGGACACCTCAAGCCATTGTATGCCTTGTTCCCTTGCTATGATATTCTCCCTTTCTGGAACATCTCCATCAGTAGTCCAGCTCAATTATCACCTCCTACAGGAAGCCTTCCCTCATTTCCTCCTATGTCTATCACTCAAGAAGTATTAACCACACTTTTCTCTGTGCTGTAGCTTTTTTTTTTTTTTTTTTTTTTTTTTGTACCTGGTTCTATGGTTACGTTTTCACTGTGTTGTAACCTGGTATTCATGTGCTTATCTGTGTCCCCTATGGAGCTGTCAGTCTCTGAAAGGCAAGTGCCTACTTCATTTTCTTTCTAGATTCCAGCACTAAGATGGTGCCAGGTGTCAGCCCTCCTTGGAAGCCTTAGAAAGATTTCTCCAGCCAGGTGCAGTGGTTCACACCTGTAATCCCAGCACTTTGGGAGGCCAAGGCGGGCAGATCACAAGGTCAGGAGATTGAGACCATCCTGGCTAACACGGTGAAACACCGTCTCTGCTAAAAATCCAAAAATATTAGCCGGGTGTGGTGGTGGGAGCCTGTAGTCCCCAGCTACTCGGGAGGCTGAGGCAGGAGAATGGCGCAAATCCAGGAGGCGGAGCTTGCAGTGAGCCAGGATGGCCCCACTGCACTCCAGCCTGGGTGACAGAGTAAGACTCTACCTCAAAAAAAAAAAAAAAAAAAAAAACGGAAAAAAAAAGATCTCTCCAGTTGCCCTACCCCAATCACAATATAGGGGACTACAAAATGAGCGCATAGTGGGAGGAGACAGAATGGTTCCCTGATTACCTGTATGAACACAGCTAGTGAGAGAATGTGTCCTTCCAATGTGGGTGAAGGTAGAAAAGCAGCATCTATGAAAGCATGCAAAGAAGGAAATAGGAGTTGCTGGACCTATCGAGGAATTGTCTGATAGGGAACCTAAGTTATCAGGCATCCAATCTTTTTAGTCACATTGGAAAGTAATCTCAAGAGACAGATGATTCAGAGTCTCCTAGCTCTTGGTCCTTAATCTCTGGTTTTATATAACTCCCCTTATCCTGCTTCCATGTTTCTCAGACAACCTCTCATTCCCATCTGGATCTCCCACTGACCAAGAATAGGATAAGCCCATGGACTCCACGTGTTTCCAGTCCTTGAGCAGTGATTGTTCATGGCCGGTGGACAAAGTGGCTTTGGATTGCTTGGCTCCCAAGCAGTCTGACAACAACCAGAGAAGGCTTGGAGCATGTCAGTATGAGAATTTCTGGTCTGAATGACAGATACATTTGTCAAATTGAATTAATAAGCTGTCATTCTGGTAGCCACCCCAGTCTCCTTTGGGTTTTACTGAGTGTGAGCCAGTGAGTTAAATCGATCTTGGTTTGTATTTATTAGGTAAATAGTAATACTAGCCCCTGAGCAGGACACAGGGGCTCACGCCTGTAATCCCAGCACTTTGGGAGGCCAGGGTGGGCAGACCACTTGAGGTCAGGAGTTTGAGGGCAGCCTGGCCAACATGGTGAAACCCTGTGTCTACTAAAAATACAAAAATGAGCTGGGTGTGGTGGTAGGCACCTGTAATCCCAGCTGCTTGGGAGGCTGAGGCAGGAGAATCGCTTGAACCCAGGAGGCAGAGGTTGCAGTGAGCTGAGATCACACCACTGCAGTCCAGCCTGGGCAACAGAGACTGACCCTGTCACAAAACAAAACCAAAAACAAAAACAAACTAGAATCTAAAACAGAAACAGCCTACATCCTAGTGATTTAACAATAAAGGTATGATTCTCACTCGTGTCCTTACATTCCAGTCCTTGCAGGGTAAGTGAGGACTTGTAGTAATTCAGTGCTACCTCCTCATTGTGTCTTCTTTAAGCTTGAAATCATGTGGAAATAAAAGCAATTTTGCTTTCATGTGGAAGATAAAAGGGAATGGATATGGGAAGTGGCCCACATTGCAGACACCCTTGTGCTCCTGGACAGAATTTCGTCCGATGGTCACTTCAAGCTGAGGGAAACTGGAAAATGCGGTTGAGCCAGATGCTTGGGAAAAAGAGAACTTGGAAATTGACCATCCCAAGTGGTCTCTGCCACATAAGGACACAATAAACTAACACTCTAGATCCTTCTTTGGGCGATACCATGGCCACTTCCAGACTCTTCCTTCCTGACACTGATTGCTATACCTGAACCAAGAAGGGGTTGGTGCATGTTCATCAAATAAGTGAATAGAACTTTTGACTCTTCTCAACTACTGGGCAAGCTTTAGCCGTTACCTCTAAGTGGATGTCCTCTTGAATAACTTCCTCTGTTTTCTCTCCTCCTGAGCTCCAACCTTACATTCCCAATTCTTTCCTGGGTACCTTCATATGAGGTTCAACCATCCTTTCAATTCAATGTGACAAACCTAAGCTCAGCAAGCTCTTCCTGTGCTGAGCTTTGTTTTTCTTACACAAGGCCTAAGGCAAGAGCCTTATCTAACTCCGGTTTCTATTCCTCCAAGCATCTAGTACAACTTCGCATGCTAATAGTCATCTTTTGAATAAATGTTTCTGTTGTGGAATTATGTATTTAAACTATGCTAACCTTAGATTAACAGAAAAAAGTGTAATTTTTCTGTTTTTCTGTAGCTTACCTGATATTCCTCACACCTACCCCTCTGTGTCTGATAATCCAATCTGTTGTAAACTGTTGCATAAAATAATTGAAAGTCTCTTTAGGTAACTCAGTCTATCTTTTTTTTGTTTTGGACATTCCATCCTCAGATGACCCTTTCCTCTGCTCTCTTCAAGAGGCCTCTGTGGCTATGGCTGTACCCACTGAATCCAGGCTCAGGTAGTCTGGCCTGTAGCCCTCAGCCACAGGGTCTGCCTGTTTAATTTCACCACAGCAACATCCCTAGTAAACTTCCCCCAGCACTGTTATCTAATCTCTGCATGTCCTCCCCAGGGGCCCAGAATGTCAGGACACCCAAGGAGAGTGGAGGAAAAATTGGGAGAACTAAATGTAGGCCTCCTCTGGCCTAACTGCAAAGGTCACTCTGATGGAGCCCATCAACGTGGGTGTGAGGGAAAGAGGGGCATCTGTGAGGCTCTCCCCACAGTCCCCAACTGGAAATGAGAAGGAACCTACTCTCCTCTCTGCTTTGCTTGTAACCAGCCACCCCTACCACCCTTCCAGGAATTCTCCTATTGAAAGGAGGGTCCACCTGTAGCACCAATCCATGCCAGCTTTCTCCTAGTTCTCCTGAAGTCCACCACGGGCCTACTTCTTCTCTCACTGTGGCCAACACTTTCCTGGCCCCATAGCTACTGCTTTTCCCAGGTGGCAGTGACTTGCCAGCTTTCCCTGGAGTGTCCAGTGAAATAACTTCTGAGTGTTATGAAATGCAAGAGAGAAAATGAAAACCATATTTATTTTTTCAGACGGAGTCTCGCTCTGTCGCCCAGACTGGAATGCAGTGGCTCAGTCTCGGCTCACTGCAAGCTCCGCCTCCCAGGTTCAAGAGATTCTCCAGCCTCAGCCTCCTGAGTAGCTGGGACTACAGGTGCACACCACCACACCCAACTAATTTTTTTTTTTTTTTAAGACGGAGTCTTGCTCAGTCACCCAGGCTGGAGGGCAGTGGCACAATCTCGCCTCACTGCAAGCTCCACCTCCCGGATTCACGCCATTCTCCTGCCTCAGCCTCCTGAGCAGCTGGAACTACAGGTGCCTGCCACCATGCCTGGCTAATTTTTTGTGTTTTTAGTAGAGACGGGGTTTCACCATGTTAGCCAGGATGGTCTCGATGCCCTGACCTTGTGATCCGCCTGCCTTGGCCTCTCAAAGGGCTGGGATTAACGCCCAGCTGATTTTTGTATTTTTGGTTGAGATGGGGTTTTGCCATGTTGGCCAGGCTGGTCTTGAACTCCTGACCTTAGGTGATCCACCCACTTTGGCCTCCCAAAGTGCTTGGATTACAGGTACGAGCCACCGTGCCTGGCTGAAAACCGTATTTAAAAATATTTTAAAATGTAATAAACATTAAGTATCAGGCACTATTCTAAGAGCTTTCCAGATATGAACTCACTTAACCCTATGACAATCTGAGGGGTGTTCTGTAATCAGACCCATTTTACTGACAAGGAAGCTGAGGCATAGCACGGCTAAATGATTTGCCCAAGGGCACAGAATTTTGGTTCAAACTTAGGCAAGATGGTTCTAGAATCTCTATTCTTAACCACTATGCTAAGCTGCCTCTACATTTTCTTTATATTTTTAAAACATTACTCCTACTTCAGCTGATAACTAAAAGGACATTATAATTGCCCATCATATTTTCCCACAGGCAGTAAACCAAGATGCCAAGTGAAGACTTCTCTATAGCATAGGGCAAACATCCATGAAGCTAAATCCTGGTGTTCATGGTCTATGTTAATTTGAAAACCAAAAACCCGTAAAATGCCATGTGGGGAGCTTCAAAAGAACTGCTGTCTTGGGAATTCTTACCAGCTTTGAAGACTTCGGGGACGTGTGGTCTGTTTTTCCTTCTCTGAATTCTCCTCCCAGCCTCTAATGCAGAGCCTGTACATGTGGGTGAATTTGCACACACACACACCCACCAATGGCAAAAGCCTCTCTGGGATCCTTCCAGGATCCTTGGAGTCAGGGCTCTACAGGGCTATTTTAAAGTGTGATGGTCCACTGAAAATGTTGTCAAACAGCAAAGTACCAACCTTTTTGAATCACTAGGTCATATTTTAGAGACTATGAGTTCTAGCCCTGCAGGAACGTGACTTTTTCACACTGTATTTTCTCAAACAGGAGAAGAGAATTCCAACCAGTGAGATGAGAATTGCACAAATCCTGCAGCCCATCTCTGCCACAGCTCAAAGTAAGCAACTTTTACTGCTGTATTCTTAAATAGTCCCAAGGATCAAATTATGTCTCTGCTAAAACATTGTTAGGCCTAACTTTCTCACCAAGAATGTGGGCTTTGGTCTGACTGCCAGGTTGAGAGGGCGTTTCTTGAAAACTTTGGTTTCTTTGTAGGCACAGTATGTGCTCATTAGATATAAAAGCTGATGTATTAACTAATTCCTTTAGCCTTTCCAAAATAGAGGTTTCATGGAACTATCTAGGCCCATAACAAATGTTTCTGTGATGAAACAAACTCAGGAAACTGTATATTTTCTTTTTTCCTTAAAGCTTCACAGAATGCATCATCTCATTAAAAGCTCCAGAAACCCTACAAAGAAGAAACCTTACCTGGTATTCCCCAAACTGAGATTTGATAGATTTCTACTGATTTGTAAGAGAGACTCTTATTCTGAGAATTTCTCATGGCTCTTAAAAAGAAGTCACCTTCCCATTGTATAGACTTAGAGACACAATTTGTACTTTTTTTCGGATTGTTGGGTAAGTAATGACCCAGGCCATTGAAGAAAATGAGGAAACTGTGCACACAAACCGATGTCTTATGTGACCAACATGCAAAGAATAAATGGAAGCTTTCCCCTATCTTTCCAGTGTTCAAAAATCCTATTGCTGAATTCACCTCCAATTCCATGAGATGATATAGAAAACCTCCATAAAGACCCCAGGTTATAATGTTTACAATTTATTCTGTACTCCTTTTCTCTGGCAATTGATGACTGCTATTATTAATGAAGACATTACAAGGAATAAAAGGGCTTGCCTGCCACTTCTCACCACAAAACTGTGTGGCATCAAACAGAATGAAATCCTTCTGACACTGACAGCTGGAGAAAACCTTGTCACCACAGTGAGTGTCAAGTGTGGTGTGACATCTTTGTGTGTGTTTCCTTTGCACCTAATAACTTCGTTGCCAATACAGACCAAAATAATGAAAGAAAACCTGCTTTTGCCGGCCCAAAGGATTAACTGTACTGTTGAGAAAACTGCAGGAATATTTGACATGAGATCACAATTTTTAATTCTTTTCCCCCCAGGATTCTTGTATGAAGTATTTTTCTATCAAGGATTTAAATAGAATTACTTTTCCTCACATTGGTCATGGAGAGAATTAAGACATTAACTGTTGATCCAATTTATACTGCCATTTGATCCCATAAGTGCTATACAGGACTCGGTTACTCATGGAAAATAGCTCCTGCCAGATCAAACACTCTCAGGGCCAAAGTCACAAGATTCTGACTTTACATGCTCTGTTCTGCCTCCTTTCATTTTGCCTCTTGGATTGTCATGAACTTCCCGAGCAAGGAGGCCATCCACCATGCAGCGTAATGTCTTGCTAAGAGAAATTAGTATTCAGTCTGCTCAGGTTCCAGCAAAGACTTTCTTCATGAAGATCTTCAAGTGGAATCGAGGTAGGAACTGTTATCCTTTTCAACCCTTGTCCTATTCATTCACACCTTGGAACAAAAACAGAAAGCTGAACTCTGTGGAGGGGAAAATTGATACCACATGGTTTCTGGTGTATCTGCAACTTTTGGCTCTCCTTTGGAAAAGGATGTGTGTGTCATGCACACGTGTCTATTTCATCCTCATATCTGACAAATACCTTTGTGAATTGCTTTGTGGACTATTTGGATGTTAGTGCAGGTTACAAATTTCTAGAGGGCTGGGAGATGTCTTTAAATCTCATAGGTCATGAGCACTAAAAGTTTGAGATAAAAGGTCTCATTTTCAGATGAGTATGAGGAATACTTTATTTCCAGCCCTCTCTTTTAAGAGGCGTAAAATCCTTTAGTGCTGAAAACAATTGTACTACCGATAATGAAGAATTATATTTAACTTTAACTCAGTGTGTTCCTAATTTGACTATGGAATTCAAAGTTCTTGTAAGATACCACAGACCAGGTAAGACAAAGATTTGCCAACATTCAAAACCTCTGAAAAATAACCCATTACTGGGCAGCTAGGTAATCTCCCTCCTAACTTATCTGGCTCTATTTTCTTTTCTCTACCATCACCAACAGCATCTTTCTAATCCCTCACTCAGATCTTCTCATTCCTCCATTCATTAGAACACCGGTTCATTTCTTCGATAAACATGCCAAATAGGAGTGGCTCAAACAAGATGGGAAGTTTTTTCTGATGTGACAGTCTGTATATTTGCAGTCCAGCACCTGAATGGTAACAGCAAGAGGACAGAGGCTCCAGGTCCCTCTTTAGTGCCCTGCCATATGTAGGGTGTTTCCCATCCAAATGTTCCAAGATGTCTTACCACTATGCCTGTATTCCAGGCAATGGGAAGGAGGGAAGGGGAAGGAGAGAGAAGTTTCCTTCCTTGCAAGAGCATCATCTGCAAGTTGTGTTTCTGCTCACACCCCATTGACCAAAGCTTTATTGCTTGACCAGAGCTAGCTGCAAGGGAGGCTAGGAAATGTTGTTTTTGTCAATCTGGTAGCCTTTATCACACTACAATTTTTATGTTAGAGGAAAGAGAAAGAACATTTATTAGGGAATAGCTAACCATCTCTGCTACACCTATGACCTTCCATTTGGCTCTTACAATGATTTTGTGAAGTGAGAATTTTTATCCCAAGTTTTCCACTGAAAAAAGTAAAGCTCATAAAGCTGAAATAATTTTAATATTGTCGTCATGTTAAGAATGATGAAGGGTATTAAATTTTATCTGCTTCCAAGCTAACAAGGGAGCCGCCACAATTGCGTGGATTCTTACAGAAGACACAGACTCCTGACTCAGACACAGAGGACCTTATGACTCATGGCACAGGAAGCAGCAACAGTTCCAATATTCATGTTGGTTCTTCTTGTCCTCCAAATCCTGTGGGGCATTAGGAGGTGGCCAAGGTAGATGCTGCACATGCAGTCGGTTTGCACCAAGCTTAGGAAACTACAAGCTTTTAGAGAGGCTATCAGGAAACCTGCCCTACTTTTTCCTTAGGAGGAAAACTTTTTTTGGTATCCTAGTAAAGAAACAAATCTCTCTGCTCAAGAGAGGCACATTGCCTCTAAGCTCCAAGAAGTTCACCATACAAATATTCTTGGAAGGCAGTCCCAAATAAAAGTCTCTTTGTTGACAAGACTTGCAGAAACATGAGAGACCCATGGATATTTTTTCCCCAACACACAGATAGTCTTGCTATTTTCATTACAATAAATGCACTTCTACAAGAAGTCTCCCACGTACACTCACCATGACTCCATCAGGGCAGTTCTCACTTGTTATTGTAATTGCTTACACCTCTGGATCTCCATATTGGAATATCAGTTCCTTGAAGGCAGGGGCTATGGCTTTTGCTTTTATATCCCTAGCACCTAACACATTACTTGGAATATGGAGCATGTTCAACAAGTATTTTGAAGTATATTAGAATAAGATTTACTTAAGGGATAGAACAAATCAGCAAGCATTACATGTTATTGAATCCACTTGAGATTCTCTTTGCATGGATCCTAGGGTAGGTGGCTAATTTTTATGATTCTGGCCTCAAATACCACTCCCCTGACCACTGTATTTAAAATATTCTAGATAAGTCTAATGATAAGCACTTGTCACTACCTGATACTATTCTGCTTGTTTATTTAGGTATCTGACTCCCCTTCTAGAATAGATACTCATGACTTCAAGGACTTGCCTATCAAGTTCATGACTATATTGCTATACTCTAAAATAGTGTCAGGCCTAAAATAGAAGTTTCGTAAGTATTTTTGAATGAATAAGTGAATGAGTAAATTCAGCAAACATTCACTAAGTTTATACCATCTGCTAGGAACAAAATGTTTTACCGTGTCACAGTGGCCCACAAAGAATATTGTTACTTTGGGCAACTGAAATAATTCCGTATCTGGGTTGAGTTGAGTGGCAGCATCACTTTTGTTGGGGTAATGAGATTCCATTCCTCACTACAGGTATTCCACTGCTGGCTTGAACTGGGTCCTGAACACTGCCCTTTCCTGGTCTTGCTGGCAAAGGCATCCTGTGCCAGCAGGCAGCTTCATTGCCTTCCTCTCCTCTCTGAGTCCCTAGGTAGCCATCCTGCTTATCAGGTATCCACAGTTCTGGTAAGGTAGCCTCAGGGAGCCATCTGATTGGCTCTGTGGGTCCCACACCTCCAAGGACCCCATGCCCTTCATATGATGCTTAACCCTTTGTTTATCCTCATTCTCACCTGGGCAGCAGGTAGCTATCAGACCCTCTCTCACCTTTCCTTTACTCTTCTTCCACCTCTGTTTGATCTCCTGTAGCAGCCTTGCCCATAAAGTCTTTCCTGTGGCTCCACTGAGAAATTCGATTAAGTGTTCCAATACTGCTCTGAAACAAAGTGGTCCAATTCAGGTGAGGTAATTTGTCTTGCAAGGTGTATCAATACTCATTTTATTCATTATTTACCCATTTCCAAAAATGATGTGAAGTGGGAAAATGTCAATGTTGAACAACAAAAGTAGTAAACTCCCTCTGTGGGGAAGATCATTATAATTTGTTTAAATGCTGACAAATATTGATATCAATGGTGAATGTGGAGTTGGGGCATGAGGGAAATTAACAGAGGGAAATTACTAGGATATTTTTCAAGCCATCATTGACTCAAAATGAATGAGAGTAGAGTTTTGCATGGAAAGTTAAAGGCCTAATACTAAAAATAATTATTAAGCATTTTCTCACTTTCATAGATGAAGAAATTACCTCAGAGAAGTCAAATAATTTACTCAGAGTCACAAAATAAGCAAATGACGGAATATTCAAATCCAGGTCTTCTGACTCTACCTCCATTACACTGTCTGCCTTAGAGGTTTCCAAAGTATTGGTAAGAAGGAGGCTGGAAGGGCTCGAAACAGACCATATAAAGCCAGATCTGAGTTGGAAAAGCAAAAAGGCCCAAGGAATAGCACAGACCCTGACCAGTGGGGTATCTCTGTATTTTAAATAACAAATACAACAAAGATTCAAGTTGCACATGTACCCAGATGTTTCCATTATTTATATATATATATATATATGCCAATTTAAAATATTTAAATGGAAAACAATTTGTGTCCACTTTATTGTATAACTATGCTAGTTACAGGAATCATCTCAGTATCAGTTATGTATCACTCATGTCAAAGAACCAGGGTCAGAAAAAAAAATCTCCAGTAAAGATCCTTGCAACTCAGAAACACTCTTTCTTCTGGATATTGCTATGAGTTAGAGTTCAAAGAAAGCATTTTTAAAAGAAATATGATTTATTTGCTCCTCATGATAAACAATCAAAACATCACATTGTACCCCATAAATATATGCAATTATTTGGTTAACTGAAAATAAAATTTAAAAAGAAATAGAATGAACCTAAGTTAAACCCTGAGTTAAATGACTTTTTAATAAGATTCAATGGATTTAATTTAAGTTCGTGTTTGCCTATGTAATGAATAGAGTATTATTTATGATAACATCCAGAAGAACAGTTCTCAGGGGTTGGCATCATTACAGTATGTTAATTTAAATTAATTCACCACTATTCCCTACAGTTATTCGTTAGTCTTCCCCTGAAGATTTTCTCACAGACACACACACCCACACACACACACCCACACACACCCACACCACCTTCCAGAAATGTAAGAAATATCTTTACCCTCATCCTATCCTATCTTTAAGATGCCAACTTCTAGCTTTGCAGGTAGGAAGGATTAAAACATGAGAAAGAAAAGTAGGCCTAACTTGTCATGAAAGTAAAATATATGGTCAAAGCCGATACCAAATGATAATGCCTGTATTTTTCCAGATATGAAGTTCCTCTTTTTTGCTCTTAAATGGGTTGAGAAATCGTGATAGGTAGTTGGGTGAAAAAGCATTTGGGGCCCTGAGGTTTTCATTACAGCGTTTTTGCTACTAGAAAATACATGTCTCAATGGTGAATATTTTTAAAAAGGTACCATTTCAATTTAAGTAGACCCTTAAAAATAATAGAGGCTCATCAACAGGTGGCATAAAGAGAGGAACAACAAACACTGGGGCCTACTTGAGAATGAAGGATGCTCGGAGGAGAGGATCAGAAAGAATAACTATTGGGTACCAGGCTTAGTACCTGGGTGAAAAAATAATCTGTATAACAAGCCCCCATGACACAAGTTTACCCATATAATAAACCTGCACATTTACCCTTGAACCTAAAATAAAAGTTAAAAACAAACAAAAAAAACCCTAGAGGCTCACCTGCTTCCATTCCAAGTGAAATGTAGAAATTTGTATTCTTTTCTCTCACTTTAATGAAAGTCTGGCATAAAAAATCCAGAGTCCACTCTAGCATTTTTGTCATGTGTTCTAATAATGCATTTTTCACACCAGCAAAATCATAGAAAGTGTGGTGAAATACTGTTTTAAGTGAGAGCCATCTTTCACCTGGTATAAAATCACCATGCTAGATTCTGTTTCACAGCCAAAAATTATGATTATTGCACCGTGTGTATGGGGTTAACCTTGATTATTCTTATTCACCACACCAAGAAATTACTCCAAACTTAAACTGATCCAATTAATAAGACTGCAATTAAAACCAAGAAAAAAATATAAACTTATTTTCTAGTTCTCAGAAAATATATGAGAAGGAAAATTGACTCCAGAGACACAAATGGCCTAATGGAATAATTAAAATTATAATTAAATAATACCAAGTCATCCCAGGCCTACTTAGCTCTGTAACTCCCTCCAGGATTATTGTGTCATTAGGGGAGGGAGGATGAAGAAATCACTTTTCAGGATTTCTCAGTGTAAGAGAGTTCTCCAGACTTTCAGAGCCTGAGAAGAGACCAAGAAATAAATAAATATCAGGACAGATGAAGCTGACATTACACCCCTGCCCAGTCATTTCTACTTTACCATTGATAGCTCTGTGGCCAAGGAAATTGACCTTGCATCTTTTATCTTTAATTTCCTCATCTCTAAAATTTCTGGGACAATAGCAACATGAATCACAGAGTTGCTATGAAGATTAAGTATAACCATGTATAGTAAGTGCTATGGGCACTTATTCGGTATTAGATATCACTATTAATATGAGGAAGAGGAAGACATCAAATGGTGTAAAGAGTATTCCAGAACAGCTAAAGACGGTGACAAAATAGTGAATGCACTGAGTCAGGTGTTAATGGTAGGAGAGTTTCTGGAGAGAGTTGGAATTGCAAATTGGAAAAGCCTCCCTGTAAACTGAATGTGGGACTCTGGGAATGGAGGGAGGAGGTGAAGCCTCAAGCAGCTTTCTCTGTCTCCCATTAAGTGCAGACCCCAGAAAGTCTATCACTGATAAGGAGTGGGGCAATGAAAATGGGGAGAAGCCTAGTGAGGAAAAGGGTTCCCTTTCCATAGGCCACATAATCTGTTCTCCCAGCTTAGCAAGTGACCCAAGGTTGGCCAGGTGTGGTGGCTCATGCCTGTAATCCCAGTACTTTGGGAGGCTGAGGTTGGCAGGTTACCTGAGGTCAGGAGTTCAAGACCAGCCTGGCCAACATGGTGAAATCCCATCTCTACTTAAAATACAAAAATTAACCAGATGTGGTGGCGTGTACCTGTAATCCCAGCTACTTGGGAGACTGAGGCAGGAGAATTGCTTGAACCTAGGAGGTGAAGGTTTCAGTGAGTTGAGACCGTACCACTCCAGCCTAGGCAACAAGAGTGAGACTATGTCTCACACACACACAAAGAGTGACCCAAGGTCTCTAGCGTTCTATTTCTTTAAATTATTGTTTAAAAATCATTAGTGAAAAACTACCGAGGCGGGCACGGTGGCTCACGCCTGTAATCCCAGCATTCTGGGAGGCCGAGGTGGGTGGATCACGAGGTCAGGAGATCGAGACTATTCTGGTTAACATGGTGAAACCTCTTCTGTATTAAAAATACAAAAAAAAATTTGGCCAGGCAAGGTGGCGGGCACCTGTAGTCCCAGCTAATCGAGAGGCTGAGACAGGAGAATGGCGTGAACCCGGGAGGCGGACGTTGCAGTGTGCCGAGATCGCACCACTGCACTCTAGCCTGGGCGACAGAGCGAGACTCCCACTCAAAGAAAAAAAAAAAGAAAGAAAAAAAAACTACCTGTTGGGTACAATATATACTACTTGGGTAAAAGGTGCAATAAAATCCTATACTTTACCACTGTATAATTCATTCATATAACCAAAACCTCTTGTACCACTAAAGCTATTGAAATATAAATTTTTTAAAATAAAAAATATAACAAATAAAAATCATTAGCTACCACACTGATCAGGACAGCTAACCACAATGATAGAAAATAACAAGTGCTGGCAAGGATGTGGAGAAACAGGACCCCTACCCTGCTGGTGGGAATGTAAAATTGGCAGCCTCTTTGTAGCACAGGTTGGCAATTCTTCAAAAGGTTAAACATGGAGTTACCATATAACTCAACAAATCTACTCCTAGGCATCAACCCAAGGTCACTGAAAACAGATTTCCACACAAAACCTTGTACAAGCATGTCCACAGAAGCATTACACATAACAGCCCCAAAGTAAAAACAACTCAAATGTCTATCATTGATGAGTAGATAAACAAAACCTAGTATATCCATACAATAGAATAGTATTTAGCCATAAAAGGGAATGAAGTACTCACCTTAAAAACCTTATGCTAAATGAAAAAAGCTAGTTATAAAAGGCCACATATTGTATGATTCAGTTACATGAAATGTCCAGAAAAGGCAAATCCATAGAGCTAGAAAGTAGATTAATGGTTGCCAGGGGCTGGGGAAGGAAGGGTTGGGGATTGTGTGCTAATGTGTATGTGATTTCTTTTTGAAGCGATTAAAATGTTCTGAAATTAGATAGTGATTATGGTTGTACAACTGTGAATATATTAAAAATCATGGTGTGTGCCTTAAAAAGGCAAATTGTGAATTAGATGTCAAAAAAGTATGAGGAAAAAAATCAGTATCCCATTTAACAAATTATATTAAACTAAATTGAAGGCAAATAAAAGCCAAGGTTTTACAAATGCTTTAGTGAGCCTACACAAGTCATTCATTCCTGTTTCCTAATTTTCCTCAGCGGGAGGAAGAACAGAACCACCCTTGCCACCTACATTTGTGATAAGACCTGAGTACATTTTTTAAATGTCTGCATTTTTCAACCAAAGGTTATATACAAATACTAGGTGTTATTATGAAACTGGCAACACTGAACACTGGGTAACTTTAAATAGAGTCACCATGTGGCAGTTGAGTCTTAAACATATGCACTGGTGTTCATTTCTCACAGCAACTGAGTGGCCCATTGGATGTACCGTGGCTCTGAGTGGGTCATCCGTGGGGGCAAAGCTTGGGATACACACACACACAGTTTTCAGATTCAAGCCCTAGTTGATTCCTCTAGTTATCATGGTGTCCAGAATATTAAGTTCTGTTTTCAAAATAGCCCACAAAATTGTCAACTCTGATGATCCTTTTAGAAAATAACCTAGGGCACTCATCATCGCACCTGGAAGAAGGATGGTCCTTAAGAGGTGCGTTCACATCCCTTTTCGTGCAATCAAAAGATCTTGGTTCTCTTCCTTCAGATTTCTTTTAAGGAAGTAGATAGAAAGAATAAGATTCTGGAATGTGGAAAAGGTAACTACCCCCTTTTCTTGATGGCAAATGTTGTTAGTTTAACCTTCTATGGAAAGGAAGGGCAATGTAGGAAGTGCAGTGAATCCTTAGTTCCAGTCATTGCAAACTGACTGTCTATCCTTAACTCACTGTAAACAAGTGCGTTTCTAACAAAATAATCTGTCTGCACCTCACTTGTGATTTACACAAATGAGTTTGGGATCCACACATTGTAGAAGCCAAAGCAGGGAGACAAAGCCACTGTCTACTCTCCCCACATTCTTTCTTTGTCCCAACCGCATCCCTTGCTGCTGGGCAGGTGCACAGGGGAGAGGGTATGTGCACCTTTATACGGTGGAGAAGCACACACCTGCTTCCTGCACCCCCTGGTGTCTCTCAGAGCCACCAGCCAGAGAAGAAGTAAAGCTGAATTGCATGTTGCACTGAAAGGGCCAGGATCTAGTGACCCATCTCTCCACTCCAGTCATTCACTCCCTTCAACACAGCTAAAGAAGTGGAAATGAAAAAGAAGCAAAGACTGGTATGGAAATTTAAACATAAGCAATGAATGATTTGTATCTTTATGGAAACTTTTGCCCTTCCCACATTTTCCTCTTATCTCATAGAAGAAGGAATCTCCATCATGACTCTCTCAGAAACACTGTACAGGAAAGATCCACCATCTCAAATCCTCTTTATTTGCTCTTTTTTCTGGAAATGGGAATAATAATCTGATTGGTTAATTTGCCTCAAATCAGGAGACTGGATTCTGCTGCTATCTAGGGTACCTGGAAGCAAATGGGGGCTAGGTTTGACAAACGCTGGATGCCTGTGTTCAGTGATGGTGGACATCATTGGTGGAAGGCTTCCAACCTTCATGAGACAAGCAGACCAAGCACTGGGTTTACGGGTTGGAGATGAGAAGCTACAAGGCAAGCAAAAACTAGCAGCCAAGGGTGGGAGTAGAGAGAAGGGGGAAAGAGGCAGCGTGGAGCTATTCTCGATTACATGACTTGTATACAGTTTATAAGACTAGCTTCAGCTGGATTGAACAAAAAAACTACATAACTATTTTAAAAACAGTTCTTTCTCTCTCCAAAAAATGTATGAAGATAGATGAGCCAGGACGTGTAATGTTCTCCACAATCATCAGGGAATGAGAATCTTTCTGTTTTCCACTCTACCTACTTGGCCTGTAGCTTTTGTTTTCAAGGTCACTTCAAGGTTGAAAGATGGCCACTAGAGCTTTAGACATGGCACTGTGTCCCAGGGCAATGGGAAAATAGAAGGAGCCAGAGGAAGGACATGCCTCCCGGCTGAATGAAAGTTACCCTGGGAACCCCACCCACCAACTTCTGCTTGCATTTCATTGGCCACTTCCAGCTGCCATGTAGATTGGGATGTGGAGTCTTATCTGGACACAGTGGTGGCCTAAATAACATCATCTGGGGTCACAGTGCATTAGTAAGGAAGAAATGGATGCCTGATGAGTTCCAGGGAGCAATCAGATTAACCACATCTGCTCCTATGGGGAGGAGAAAGCAGAAGATAGAGAGGTTAAGACTCACTCCATAGTACATTCATGAGAGATCAAAAGAATTAACAAAATTTTCTTTCTCTGTAATCTAAAGGTAAGCAGAGAATTAAGGGAGTTCTCTGAATAAATTAAGACCATTACCTCATTGCAAATACGCATACACACTTGCAAAAGTAGACCCACTTTTCAGGGACAAATGCCAAGAAAAGAACAAGGTTAGAGAGGAAAAGGCTTCCTTCTACAGCTATATCTTCCCATAAAACATTGTGGGGTGTGTGTGTGTGTGAGAGAGAGAGAGAGAGAGAAAGAGGGAGAGACAGTAATGGAGTAGTGGTACTATTTTATTCAGAGCAAGTTCCCAACTTTCTATGTATTTTTACATATATCAACACACTCTAACCCTACTGAGCTCCCATTATAAAAATCGATCACCCAGGTTAGGGCACGGTTTGTTCCTGTGCAAGGACATTCCCAAAGAACAGATACGGGGAGGGCAGCACTTCCTCTGGGTCTTATCACTAAGTTAATGGTCAGAATTCACGCTGTGGAGTGAACAGCCCATCACAGTCTGAGGCACTACCGTGGAGGATGAGCTTTAGGGAACAATGGGGTAAAGACAGACCAGACAGTACAGGCCGTCCGGAACACTGCCCAGAAAAATTCCCACCACCTCTGCCAGCTCCTGAACTGCCCGTGTAGGGAGATTTCTGCTGTTACACAATCAGCTGGCTTATCTCGTCTGCATGGCATGTTGAGAGAAGGCTGTTTAGGGGCCAGCTAAGTCAGTTTCTCTGGCTGCTGAAATAGCAGCTTTCATAAAAATACAGTTACAAAACTCATGTTAAAGCTTGGGCTGCATACTGTCTTTTTAAGAAAAATAATGGATATTATAAAAAAGGAACAGTAAAGGTTTCAGGGAGAAAATATAATAGAAAAGTTGTCCTAGCACCCTTTGGAGAAGGTAATGGGACCCTCTCATGACCTTTATTTCAGAATTGCTTTGTAATTCTGGTAAGATAGACACTATATTGTCATTTCTGGACTGTATAGACATGCTAAATTGTCATTATTGGAAGTATACACACACATGCAAAAATGGACCCATTTTAAAATGAGCAAATACAAGGGCCAAAATGTTTGATTACAGGTTCATGATGGACTTTTTTTTTAATTACACAAATGCTTATATTTTTCTAACAATAATTTCATTTGAAGAAAAGTCAGTTGATAAATTTTAAGGTTGTCTTTATTACTCCCATTGGTTTTTGAAAAGTGTTCATTCAGCCTAGGTGTTTTTAGGGTATCAGCTTTTGAACTCAGGGTTCTCAATCTTGAGAGCATAATGGTAAAAGTCCTGCTTTCATGTATTTAAGTGTTCTCAGAGACTGCAATTGCCAATATAAATTTGAAAAGCAAAATTTACAGTACCATCAGTTTTTGCTAACAAATACTGTATGCAAATCCACTGTAAAACTGTCTTACAAATATTTTCTTAACAATGTTCTACAACTAGTAGTTATCTTTTGAGGTGCCCGGCAAAGAAAACGAAATCCATCCACTTTGTGCCAGTCAGTAACAACCACAACAGACCAGCTGATGTTGTTAACAATGCCCCTATTAGCCAAGGATCAGAAATTTTGTGATATTAGTTTCTGGGATCATTTCAGGATGGAATTAGACTGACTCATCTCAGGTCCTGGTGCTCTCTTAATTCTTTGGTCACTAGGAATTAGTCCTATCAAGCTTTATCTTGGTCATACCCAACACTGTCCTCAAGCATAAGTTAAGTAGCCCTAGTATAGGATCCTAATTGTCAGAAGTTTTCTTCTCTGTGCTTGGCTAAACTCCCATTTGCAAAAGGAGCTGTTTATGCAATTTGATTGCTTTTAAGAGCTGTCCCACCTCCAAATGCCGCCTCAAGGGGACTCTGACACCAACTGAGGCATGTGAGTGCTAAGGTTTAGAGTTGCCCGTGTTTGCTTTCTGATACAGGAATGCCGAAAGAAGCTGAGTGCTGGATGAAAGTGAAAGAGATTATCAGTACAGAAAGCCAGCTCTTTCCTTCTTCCCTGGAAATGGAGTTGTCAGCAGCCAGTTCAAAGCAGACATGTGAGAAAATCACCATGTCTATTTTAATGGAAATGACTTAAATAATTGTCTTGCAGTAAACATGTTTTAAAAATTGATATTTCTGGGGTTGAGGGAAGCTGGCTATACTAAATGGGCCATGAGCAGGGAGTCAGCTGACTTATTACTGGTTTTACCACTTACTAGACGGGTAACCCTGATCAAATTTTTAGACTGTCTAAACCCTAAGTTTTCTCATCTCTAAAGTGGGAGTCTTGCTGGATTACAGTGTTTGAAAAAAATGATCTATAGGCAGCTCTAAAACTCAGAGTAGAGTGCTTAATAACTTTTCCTTATCTCCCCTCAAGAGGAATATTCATTAGTAAATCAGAAGATGATGTTATTAACTTATAGCATGCCCATAATCCATAGCATACATAGAGGCCAAATTGTACCTGTTTTATCCAATTGCTTAGACAATGGTTTTAAACCAGATTCACATGGAACCCTTTATAAAAGCACATTGCCTCTCCATCCCAGGAGGTTGAGATTCTTTAAGTTTGGCGAGGAATCTGTACTTTAACAACTGTATTGATAATTTCAAAGTATGCCAAAGTCTGAAACCCTCTTAGGTTAGGAACAGGTCAATATGAGAGAAAATAGTCATTTTGATTTACTCTAATAACTTTACCATTTAGATTAAAAGATACACCCAATCCATTAATAAAAATGTTAAAACTAGGTTTTTTAAACTCTAGGTAAACATTGCCTGAATCCTTTAGTGCTTCAATTTAGCTAAACCATAAAGTAAGCAGAAACTATAAAGCTTCCTGACTGTAAAAATGGTAAAATTCTAGTTCAAATGTCATGCCTCTCTGGGAAACCTCCCTGTAAATCTCATCGTCCTCTGTGGAACTCAGCAAGTCCTCTTTTTGGTTCCTGGATAGTAGCAAATTATATTTAGATGTTTTATCCATGGCCACACCAATTGTGAACTTCTTGGGGGATAGACATGTTTCTCTCTCCTCCTTCAACAAAGCATCAAGCACACAGTAAACCTGAACAATGTGTGCTGATTTTCACTCTGTTACAGGTTTCCTAAAGTGATTTGCCACTTAGTTTAGAAAATTATGGACACACAGAAGATTTAGATGGAATTACTGGTAACATTTTAAATACTTGTTTGAATTTGGAAGTAAATTAAACTCTTTAAGAAAAGATGTTTCCTAATCTCAAGTTATTTCTCTCAGGAAAGAAAAACGCAGTAATTTGCCTAAAAGCTTATCCTTAATTTCGGTGTTGATTTAGCGTCTCCTCTAAATACAATCCCCCTTCTCTGCTGCGTAACTGTTTTTAAAAGGACTGGCAATGGATGAATGAATAATAAACAACCCCTTTTACAAACCTTTGAAGACCCCATCCAAACACATACACACACACAACATAAAATCTTTCCACGTCAATTTAGTAAGCCCTTAATTTTGCTTTCTAAGCACACAATATTATAAACCACAAAACACACAACCAGTTTAACTCCTGCTGAAATGACATAAGAAGATTCTACTGAAATGCTTAGGGAACTGGTAATTGTGTGCTGAATTTGCTATAGGCTGCACCATTAGAAGAGCTATAAGTAGCAACGGCAGCAAATGTTGAGCAGTCACTTTCCTCAACTTGTCCCTGTCCTTAGGGAGCTCACAGTATGTGATGAAGACAGATACATGAACCATTAATTACCATGTAAGGCAAAAAATGGCACATGGAAGAATATGCAGCTGTGTTCTGGGAACGAGGCAAAAAGAACTGCCTGGGGTCACGTTTGACAGACTGGAAAACATTTGATCTGCCTTGAAGGATGCATAGAAGTTCACTCAAAGATATTCCACTAAGAAAGGTATTATGTTTATCCAGCTTGCTTTTCAGGTCGTTCAGGTTAAAACAGGCTCTAAAAATAGTTTAACAATAAAATATATGAACTAAGGAAGGATTAGATGCAAACAGCCCAGCCAGTACGTTTAGACCACATAAAATCCAGGTATGCTCATGAAAATGCAGGCAGCAGGATGTCCAATTTAATAGGAGAGGAAGAAAAGCAAGGGCACATAAAATAGAAAGGATTTATTCATTTTCCCCAATAAAGACTAAGCACCTTTGCAGGTTCTTGTTAATTCATGAACTTTCCAATTCTTATTCCAGGTACTCATCCTGCTATTCTAAAATAGCTGTTGCAGATAACGGGATTTTATGTAGGCCACATGACCTTAATTTTTATTTCTGCCTCACTCAGCTCAATGTCTACTCAAATTTGTTGGTCATAAACCAGGTATTTAATTAGATTACTTAGCGACACCTAGTGACAGAGATCGGAATCAAGTGCTATTTTAATACAGTGTGTGCCTCTGTTATTGTCATGCTTTAGCCCAAGACAGCCCTCATTATTCCAAGTTCTCTTTTCAACCTATTTCATTGCAAAGATACTAAAGCAAACCCATGCCCAGTATGGCCTGAAAAACAACTAATTAGAGAGAGGAAGTGAGAAAGAGAACAAAAAGGGAGAGAGGGAAGGAGGTGATTGAGGGACTGGGTTGGAATCGCAGAAGACACAAGATCAGCAATGAGGGCTTCTATTTTTATGTATTTATTTGGCTGTGTTCATATCAAGAAAGGTAAGACTACCTTGAAGCGGAGGAAGCAATGAGAACCAGGGGCAGTCTAAAGAAAGGCTCAATTAATATTTTGTTTCTGTCTTTTCCACTTGTATTTGAAAGGGCAGAATAAACACATTTATGATGATTTTGAAATTCAAGATACATCCAAATTTAAATGTTTTTAAACAAAAGACAGTTCTTATTGTCATAAATTATAAAATGCCTTCCTCACTTTGCAATTCCTGTTCTTGCATCCCTGTCTATTCATCTTTTCATATCAAATTTTTTCCCCACTAAATGGATCTATTCGGATGGAGTCATTACTGAGTTGGCATTGCTCTAAAAATAAGCTGATGATTTGCTATCAGCAGTATGTGCTATCAAAAACAACCATCAACCAAAGTAACAGAAAAGCAAAATAAACATAGTAATTAACATGTTAAAAATCAAAACATAACAAAAATACTAGAAGACAATGTGAGTCATGTGACAGTTTTAAATGGGTTGAAGGTGCTGATTCTAGGCAAATTCCATCCAAGGGTTCAGCAGGAATCACACAAGAAAGCACTGCTACACATTTTTGAGAAAATACAGAGAACATGAACAATGCTAAAGGACTGAATTCTGAAATAGATTTTTAAGAATGCAGACAAGTGAGCCCTCAGCTGTAAGCATGACACTGGCACAGCCAATTAAGCAGTGGTCTTTCCTTGCTGTGGTCCAGCCCCTTTGCCAACAATGGGTTCACACCCTACAAGTTGAGACCCTTTAGGGCTCTGGGTCCACTGAAACATAAGGAGTGACTTGCTCCTTGGAGGTGGAATCCACAGATTATGTTATACAGAATAGCCCTAATTCTGAGGCCAGAGGTCCCAGTGGGCTCCACTGTTTCATTATGTTATTTTGTACTTGTACAGACATTTATATAGATTTCTACCATCCCATTGCATTATAATAATTTATTGTCATGTCTGTTTTTCTTCTGTTAAACTATGACTTTCATGGGTGGAGTCATGCTGTGTAGTCTTTGACTACTAGCCCAGCCTATTTAATTGTTAATTAAATGTTAACTGAACATCTAGTATGTGCTGTGGACAGAACTGGGCTTTGGGGATACAATGAAGATATATGTCCAGGCCTCAAACTACTTAAAATCTGGTGGAAAATACAAGGAAGATATTACTTCATTTTGGTATGTTTTAGTAAGTGCTAACATGCGGGTAAGCACAGAGTTCTGGGAGCACACAGTAATGCCACTGGATTTACAGTTTGTAAAAGTGTGGGAAGGCTTCCTGGAGGAGGAGGGGCTGAGGAAAGAGCATGGGAAGGTCATTCTGGGCAGTACAAAGCCTCAAAGACATAAACTAGCACAACATACACTCTCACATGAGATCTAGTGGTCTGCCTGACGCTGGTCTCTTCCCCTACAAACCCATTCTCCATATTGTCCCCAGAGTGGTCTTATCAACATGCAGATATGCAACGTGAAGATCTTTCCATGATCAAGTTTCTTTGATGCCTCCTCATTACCTGCAGAAAAAAAATCAAGCTTCTTTTTTTTCTTTTATTTTTTTGAGATGGAGTCTTGCTCTGTCACCAGGCTGGAGTGCAGTGGCACGATCTGAGCTCACTGCAACCTCCACCTCCTGGGTTCAAGTGATTCTCCTGCCTCAGTCTCCCGAGTAGCTGGGACTACAGGCATGTGCCACCATGCCCAGCTCATTGTTTGTATTTTTAGTAGAGATGGGATTTCACCATGTTGGTCAGGATGGTCTCAAACTCCAGACCTCATGATCCACCTGCCTCGGCCGTCTGAAGTGCTAGGATTACAGGCATGAGCCACCTTGCCCGGCCAAAAATCCAGCTTAACATAACCTATAAATCCCATCTCACCTCACTGAGCCTAGGTGCCCACTGTGGTGCAGTGCAGTACATTGTACAAAATAGTTTTGGATGAACAAATGAATAAAAGTTGAATGGCTCATGAATTGTAAACAGGAAGAAAATAGCAAGAATACAAGAAGATTATTCTATTTCTATAGGCCATAATCCTCCCACACCATCCTCACAGGGCTTTATCAGGTGGCCAAAAAACATTAGAGCAGTAAAGGGTCAAAACATTATTAATGATAAAAGTACACTTTAGGTTATTTCTTTCTTTGCAACTCACTTTAGTTGGAAATGGCTTTGAGTATCTAAAATGTTATTTGTACTTTATACTTTTGTTTAAGATTTCTTCGGTACCTACTGTACACCATAATATCCTAGGCATTTTCCATGTATTTATCTCAGTAAAAATCCATAAACTAGAAATGAAGGAGATGCTATGGAAACCTCATTTTTCCAGAGAAAGAGATGAACATTTAGAGGTTAAGGGACTGACAGAATGTCACAGTTGATAACTGGTAGAGCAGAAATTTGAACCCAGGACTGTCTAACTGTAGCACCCATGTTCTTAAATATTCAGTGTGCTGAACGGATCAACCTGATGTAAGCCCAACATGGATCAGGAGAAGGGGGCACTAAGGCTGTATGTTATGACATGAGGACTTGCTCCCAAAGGAACAGCAACCAGAATTCTAATCTCTACTGTTGCAAGTCCAGGCTCCATGCCAACCAGCCTCAGTATCTATATGCTGGGATATAGATCCAATCCAGCAGCTGGGATGCAGAATTGGAGGCAATTCAAATATAAGCGGTGTTCAAGGTCACATTAGTACTTGGGTCATGGTTTCAAGGGACATAGCTATGAGAAGTTGTATCTCCATAGTGAACTGGGACTATGAAACCCAAGGTTTGAGACACAGAGGAAGGGGCTAGGAATAGACAGGGAACCAGCACCACCCTCCCCACACATCATCAAGCCAACTTGAAATTCAAGGAACTGCAATAGACAGAAAGTCAGTAGGAGAGTCCAGTTCATGTAGGCACCAAGTACACAGGGGCTGGTAGAAGGTTGATTTAGTGGGGACCTTGGTGTTGTCATTTGAATGTATCCCCGAAAATTCATATGGTAAAACTTAATAATTAATGTGATCAAATGAAAAGGTACGGGGGTGAATTAGTCTTGAAAATGGAGCCGACATGAATGGAATTGAGGGCCTTATTAAAAAAGATTTGAGGGAGCTATCTCTTCCATTTTGCCTTCCACTTTCCATCATGTAAAGACTCAGTGTTCAAGGTGCCATCTTAGAAGCCTTCAACAGACAACAAGCTTGCCAACACCTCTATTTTAGACTTTCCAGCCTCCAGAACTGTGAGAAATAAATGCCTACTATTTATAAATTATCCAGTTTCTGGTATTCTCTTATAGTGGCACAAGCAGACTAAGACATGAGGTGAACCAAAGTGGTTGCAAGACACCAAAAATACCAAGTTTATGGCAGCAAAAGTAATACTAACTTCCACCTGTTGAAATGTGACATCTACTGGTTTCCCTATCCTGGTAACATAGTCCAGAAAGATGGGATAGGGCTGAGTCAGGTTACAGTGAAGGATTCAGCATCTATGGCTGAGAAGGGCTGAGAAAGGCAGAGAATGACAGTGAACATTGTTGGTGGTTAGCCAGGATTTCCCCAACAAAAAATCCCATGAAACATGACAGTGAGGTTTCAGGTGGGTGTGGGAGATATTTTGGGGAGAAAAGAACTATTCTATGGTGTCCTTAAATAATATTTGTGTAAAAGGTCCTTATTTTTGGAAGACCCACTGTTACTTGTATTTTCAACAAATGGGTCCAAAACCCCGCCATATTAACACCATATTGCACCATAGCCAAATGCTACAAACTATGAACTTTTTTTCAGTTTTATGAGTGAACATCACAAATACTTTTTTTAAAAAAAAGAATAATTTTAATTCCTTGGAAAAATTCGTAAAAACGTTATCAATAAGATGAAAAGATTCAGAACACATTTACTTGTATGCAGCACACACTGAGGACCGAAGCATTGGCTAAAATGAAATTCACCTGTAAACAAATGTCTTAGGGAGAGTTTATAGGCGGTCAACTCCACTGTGCAAGGTATACAGCTCACACCCTCTTTCTGAATAGATTTTTGTGATAACTAAAAAGGTCTGATTTTATCTCAAAACATGTTAATACATTTTTAAAAGGCTTGAAATAGGCCAAATTATAATTACATATATTAAAATAGCACAATAATTTGCTTCACAAAAATACTAATGAAAAAATATATTAGGTCTATCTATTAAGAGAAGAAATGTTTGACACATGACTTGAAATGGGGGACATAGATATTTTGGTATAAGCTTTAAAAGATAACATATTAATTTCTGGTTCTACAAAAAGACTGACATCAACACTCATCCTATTCTATTCCACAGAATGCTTTGGTACAACTTCAATAAATCCTTATATACTTTAATTTGAGCCATAAATCTATGTTGCTGCATGTTGCTTTTTAAAAGAGTGAAGTCCAGGGTTAACGCCAACCCCTCAACTCTTACACCATGTATTCACAACTACGTCTTCTGAAACCATGCAAGTTACCAGCATCAATGATTGACATTAAAATTATTCTTATATTTGAGCAGCAAATTATAAAAAAAAGATGCTATGCAATTTATGATTAGTACAATTGCTAAAATTTAAAGTAGCTCAATTGCTTTAAGATATAACATTCGATATCTCCCTGTATTTATATAACATCTAACGAATACTTTATCTTCTGAAAGAGATAATCCTGTCAAAGAACATATTGCAGTTTTCCTTATGAAAAATTAGTTTGAATATAAGTTCTCAGCCTAAAAATCATTAAATTTTAATAAATCATGGAATTTTAAATTCAGAAAGGACCTTGGAGATCACTTAGTCCAACTTATTCTTTTCAGACAGGACAAATGAGGCCAATAAAGGGGAAATGACTTGTCCAAGGTCACACAGTAGCAGAGGCTAGACCCTAGCAATCTCAACAGCAAGATATCTTGGCAAGCTATCTTTCCAAACTTCTGGTTTTGTTTGGTCTCATTGATTAAATTTAAAAACATCAGGCACACAGCAATATGATAAACATAGACTTTTACTCCAATTTTAAAGTCAGAACATTAAAATGATTCCTGAGAGTTTAACTACCTGCATTTTATTGAGAATGCAGTCAAGAGTAAATTATGACTAGCTATTGTGATTATCCTCAAATACACACATAAATTACCTTAATGTATTATATGGGGTGGAATAAATTTTGCATTTCAGGTATGTATACTGTGGCAGCTTTTATTTATATTATGCTTGCCTGTAAAGTATTATAAGCATAACACAAATTTGACCTTTAATTCAATATCTCATGTATTAATTAAAAATAATCAGGTAATTAGATACCAAGTAAATAAAACTTTAACTCAAAATCAATTTGCATCCTTTACTTTTCTGAATACTCCAGAACAGAGAGATCATTCATTTGTTCTTGTTTCTTCCAGATATGCATACTATCTGCACCTAGGACATATTATAAACTTGTAAACCGCATTTGAGGACAAAATGTGCATGTTCATACTTAACATCCTACCTTCAACTGGTGCCTTTTCTTAAATAATACTGGACAAATAGTAACATTTTATTAATTAGTTTTTGGTCAAGAGGTTAATATTTTCAAATTGCATAATACAATTAAATATTAAAATAAAAACATACATTACATTACATAGAGATTTAATACCAACCTTTAAATCCTCTTACTAGCAGAAGATAATATGTTTTATTCCTCAGAATGGAATCTGACCTGTACTGTCTTTTACCATGGAGTTATTTTGAATGAAAACTTGCTTGGTTGAATGACAATATACAGTTGAAGTATTTTGTCACCATTAATGTTAGAAACAGCCATCCATATATAAATATATTTATATAAAAATCCATGTATAAATATACTTTTTGAGACATTCCTGCTCTGTCACTTAGGCTGAAGTACAGTGGCACAATCTCGGCTCACTGCAATCTCCGCCTCCCAGATTCAAGTGACTCTCCCACCTCAGCCTCTGGAGTACCTGGGATTACAGGTATGCACCACCAGGCCCAGCTAATTTTTGTATTTTTAGTACAGATGGGATTTCACCATATTGGCCAGGCTGGTCTCAAACTCCTGATCTCAAGTGATCTGCCCACGTCAACCTCCCAAAGTGCTGGGATTACAGAGGTGAGCCACCATGCCCAGCCATAAATATACTATGAAATGCATCAAATAGGATGGATTATAGATTGATGGGGGAATGACGGATGCATAGGTATGTGGTAGTGCAAGTAAAGTAAAATGTTCATAGCAGGATTGAGATGGTGGGTACTTTAATGTTTACTCTAAAATTCTTTCCACTATGCTGTATGTTTTAAAACTTTCATAATGTGTTGGAAAAAAGAATCAGTTGGAAATAAGATAGAAGCTTAAAAAATCATGGGATTTCTTCAAAATTATTTATCAGATATTTATTGTCTACCGTTTAAACAAAAATCAAGGATGGCTAAGAAGTCTCATAGTCCTCTGAAAATAAGTCAACACAGAACAACCTTTTTATGAAAAAGGGGAGATTTTAAAATATCAAAACAATTCTGATGAACTATATCTTGAGGTAATTTGGATAATATGCATATTACCTGATATTTTGAGGTTATACATATTTACCTAAATTGCAATTATATATAATTTTTACCTGAATTATTTTGAAACTTGATATAGATGTGTATGTGTGTTTGTATGTATGTACAAATGTACTAGAAGCTGCAGGGAAAGAAGAGGAGTTAGAGAAAAAGTAAAAGAAACCATGAAAGAGATTGTAAATATTTAAATAGGTCTGAGGGATAAGGTTTGATCATTTTAGATTAGAAAAACAACCAAAAAAGTTCCTGAAATATGTTGAAGAAAACCCAGGATGGATTGTTTGACTATGATACATGCAAGATATTGGTATCAATATCGTGTCCATGCATGGTATCAAGATCAATATACACGTCCTTATTGCTACAAGAACAGCCTGTTAGGGTCATGGGGATTTAATATGGATTCATTCTCCCTGGCAATGAATTAGAACCACTGGGATGAGGCTCTAAAAAGAAACCCTGAAGGGTTTACCCTTCTAAGATTCTGATACCATAAGTCTGAAATGATACTCGGGCATATGAATTGTTCTTAAAGCTAGAGGAGATTGCCATGCACAGCTGGTTTCAAGTACAATTTCCTTACCCCTTAAGATGCAGACAGCAAATTATTTCTTAGTCATTAGATCAGTAGACCTATAAATTTCTCTTTAAATTATTAGTCCTTGCTGTGGTCTCCTCCCATTTTGTTCAACTCTGCTCTTAGATGAAAGGATGTTATTTCCTCGAAGGTTCCAATAAACCATTGTTTCGCACTCAAGGAATATACATTTATAAGATTTAATTGTAGTCTTTTTTTTCCCAAAAGACTTGAAATAGACAAGAAGTTAGTCCATTGGGGTTTGCAAAGGGGCATAGGATATAAATAGAAGAAAGGAGAAGGGTAATGCCAATTCAATAAACCCTGGTGGAACACTTTTATCTTTTATCATGTGAAGAACTTTCCACAGATTTGAGGTAGAATGTCATCAGCTAGCCAGGTCCAGTATAGTGAAGGGTGGTCATGAATTCTAGCATGCCTGGGGGAGTGCTGGTTCGTGACTACTCTCCCAGTATCATTAATAATGTCTCTTTCACTCTTTAAAGTACCCTGGACTTTAGACAATAGTTATATGGTCACTGTAAGGTTAAGAGTGTTTTGAACCGGGTGCAGTGGCTCATGCCTGTAACCCCAGAACTTTGGGAGGCTGAGGCAGGCGGATCACCTGAGGTCAGGAGTTCAACATCAGCCTGGACAACATAGTGAAACCCCATCTCTACTAAAAATACAAAAATTCGCTGGGGTTGGTGGTGTGTGCCTGTAGTCCCAGCTACTCGGGAGACTGAGGCAGGAGAATCACTTGAACCTGGGGGGTGGAGGTTGCGGGGAGATGAGATCCCACCACTTCACTCTAGTCTGGGCAACAAAATGAGACTATCTCAAAAACAACAAAAAAGGTTGTTTTGGAGATCAGATTATAAATATAGATTTGGCAAGTTTCTTAATCTTACTGAGCCTTTGTACCTTCAATTGTGAATTGTCAATATTATCTTGAAGGTTGTTGTAAGGGTTAAATTAAATGATCAAGGTGAAGTGCCTGGTCATGAGCCTAGATCCCTGTGAAGGCTCAGCCATCAGTAGTAGTTAATACCAGGATAGATAGTGCAGACTTGCAGTCTGCCCGGATATAAATTAAGGTACTATCTATCACTTCTTAGCAGTGTGACTTGGAACAATTTTCTTATCTTCTCTAGGCTATTCCTCAGCTTCTTCTCTGTGAAATGGATATAAGGGGAGTCCTTGCATACAGTGTGTGTTGTAAGGAATAAATAAAGTAGAGTATACATAGGGCTTTGAATAATACCTGGCACATAATACTCAATAATATATTATGATTAATCCAATAAACTTAGGTTTTTAAAATAGTTTTATTAGTGGACAAAAGACTGGTGGGCAATCTACTGCATACAAAATGACATCTGACTTCATATGAAGGTGTTTCTGTGGTATAAACATACTGACAGTAAAACACTCACAAAATGTTGGCTCCTATTTTGACCTTTGCCATTCTATTATTTCACTTTCATGAATTATAGTTATTTTTGCTCTCTTTTTTGTTTTGGCATGAGTGGTCAGAACCTGTTCTAGTTTGTTCTCTTGCTGTCATTGTCTTAACTTCCATTCTGAGCAGGTGAGACCACGGAATTAGACTGAGGCATGACCTTGGGACTGCCTTCTGGATGAGATGAAGGGTTGGGGAAGAACCAAAAGAGCATGGACCATGTGTTAAGACAGCTTGCTCAGAAGCTAACTAATGGAAAAACACTTGTTTCAACCGCAGATTCCAGTCTAAAGGAGCTAGAAGGTAGCAAAGTGTAAGTACCAGGCTTGGGGTGGTAGGGAGGCGGGAGAAGGAGGCTGGCAAGTTTTTATGAAAACCTCCAAACTAAGTTTATATTTAATGTTTCCATCCCTTGATATAATAAAATAAGATGGTAGGCTAATAGCACAGAATGAAGTAGTGCTAATTTATTCATATAGGTGTATCTTCGCAGGGTCAGGTGGAAAACTAATAAAATTAAACACGATACTCTAATCTGAATGTTTGTGTCCTCCCCCAAATTTATATGTGGAAAACTAATCACCAATGTGATTGTGTTCAGAAGTCGGTAGTCATTGGGAAGTGATTAGATCATGAAGGTGGGGACTTTGTGAATGGGATTAGTGCCCTTATAACAGAGGTCCCAGAGAACTACCCTGTCTACCCATGTGAGGACAAAGGGAGAAGGCACCATCAATGAACCGGGAAATGAGCCCTCCCCTGACACCAAATCTGCTGGTGCCTTGACTTTGGACTTCCCAGTCTTTAGAACTATGAGAAATACATGTTTGTTGTTCATAAGCCACCCAGTTTATGGTATTTTGTAATTCAGCCCAAATGGACTAAGACACATGGCATTCTTTAATTTGTCTAGCAAAAAAAATTTTGTTAGCTCACACTGAACTATCAATATAGCTACTTCTACTGAATCGAAGAAACATATATAAACTGTAACTAGTTTACTGAAATTGCTGAAGTTGGTAAGATGCAAACAGAAAGCAACTTTATATTTCTTAAGTAATCTCTCAACTTGGTCTTCCCCACCCCTTGGTTGCTCTCAGATAAGAAATCTCATTTCTTTTTCAACACACACATATACATCCAATCAGCGTAATATGAAAATTTCAAACTCTCACCCAATTTAAACCTTTTCTCTTTCCCTGGGCTGGGTCTGCTTCATGCTTAGGAACCTGCCAAGGGGAAGGGGTGCATATAAAGCTCGTTAGTTAAGGTTCTGGAACAGATAAATCCTGAAATACAGTGGCTTGGCACAATGAAAATTTAGTTTGTCTTATAAAAAGTGGAACTAGCTATAGTGGGATAAGGGCAACTCCACCAACTGTCTGCTGCTGGAATTCTTGTGAAAGGAGAAAAATAACCCCCTATTATTTTAGGTTATTAAAATAACCAGAAAGACGAGATCACACTGTATTAACAAATAATGTGCTGGAGACAAAAGGACTGGACGGTGCTTTTGTTTTGATGTATTTTATCATTTTGTTTTTTCTGTTTTGTTCAGAAGGATGATTACTCAACTGAAAAATTATCGTAAAAGCATTTTTTGGAGCAAATCAAAAATCAGAATAAGTGGCAAGATTGTAAAGAACACTCAGTTGCCATAGATGCGTTAAAAGTTCCTAAGTCTAGGGGAATTACCCAAAACACACACGTGTGTTCAGATAGAGCCACTGAACCGCCCTTTGTTGAGAGCTCAGCCGGAAGCTGACCCATTACAGGGCCTTTGTGTCTGGTTTGCCCCCTCTGCTGGAAGCATCTATGCCCCACAATATCCTCATTGTGCTGGGTAGTTAGTAACTTACACCTAGGGCTCCGCTGAAGGTGCATCTTCTCCAGGAAGCCTTTCCTGGCTCCCGAGGCTGGTGCAGAGACTACTGCTGCACATTCCCTGAGCACTGACTGCACTGTCCTCAAAAGACTCATCAGGAAACCCTGCCTGTAAATTAACTGTAAGAGGACTGTACCTCAGTCCCTGTTGCATCCCCTGGATTTGGTATAGTGCCAGGCACTACTGGAACTTAAGTGTTCAGCAAACATTTCTTAAATCAATGAATTAAACACATTATTGTATCCTTCTCCATCCTTGCTCATAGGAGAGTTTTCCTGCTCTAAGGCCAAAGCTAAATAAATCATTTTGTCTGAGCATGGAGTCATAGTCTGAATGGTAGTATACAGAGATACCTGGAGGAGGGAGTATAAAAATACACTGTCCTGAAAAAAAAAAACAAACAAACCCCACTTCATTAGGTCCAAAGCTGCAGCAGTGATATCTGGACAAATATTCAATTCTTATGCCACTCAATACTCAAACATGCAATACACTATAATAGTTTCCCTTAATCAAGCACTTAGTTTGTCAAGACTTGTGCTAAAAAGTTACAAGTTTTAAATCCTAACAGTCCCAAAAGATAAAATTATTCTCTCCCATTTTACAGTTGAAGAAACAGGCTGAGAGATAAAACGACCCACCCAGGACCTCACAGATGGCAGCTTCCAGAGGTGATCCTCAACCCAAGATCTGCTTAATCCTCAACTCTTACACCTTGTGTTGGCTTATTAGGGCTGCAGTGATAAAGTACTGCAAATGGGTGGCTTATAAAAATAGAAATTTATTCTTTCACAGTCTGGAGGCTAGAAATTTATAATCAAACTGTTTTTCCCTGAGACTCTAAGTAGAAGCCTTCTTTGCCTCTTCCTAGCTTCTGGAGGTGGTCATCGAGGATGGACATTTTTTGGCTTGCAGCTGTGTCTTTCAAACCACTGCCTGTCATCACATGGCCTTTTTCCCGTGTATCTGTCTTCACATTATCTTCCCCATAAGGACACCAGTCACATTGGATCAGAGCCTACTTTAATGACCTCATCTTAACTGATTACATCTGAAACGATTCTATTTCCAAATAAGGTGACATTCTGAGGTACTGGGGGTAGGACTTCAACTGTGTGGACACAGTTCAACCTGTGACATACCTACCCACTATTACACTTCCTCTCTGAGAAATGTGGGAGTGGCATGCTTTTCTTGATATTGAGAGCACAGAAAACAAATTGTTCTGAAGAGGCACAACAGAATAACAATAAAGTAGAGGGAATCCTGAAAAGCACATCTAAACACCAATTGCATTAATCCTAGTTTCCATCATGAAATTTCAGTCAATAAAATATACTCCTTAAACTGTTTCCATATTAATAAGGATGCTACTGCCATGAGGAAGTTGAACAGAAGCAAAGTCTTACACTTAAAAAAATGTTAATTTTTACATTGGGGATTTGACTTCATTATACAGAAAAAAATGTTAATTTGATCAATGTAAGGAACAAAAGCAGACGTGTGAGTAGGGTTTCGTGCAGCTAATTGTCTAATTTTAATCAAAAGATTGTGTAGTATTTGTTGTCAGCAGTGGGAGATGAAGCCAGCTATTCCCATACAATTTGTGCTTCCTCTTCCAGAGTGTGGAGCTGCCACTCAGAGGTTACATTACGACTCACCACTGGGATGTGAGTTGAAGTGATGTGTCACTTAAAAGTTTCATACTCTCATTTCCCATCCATTGGTTAGAGGTGAGAAGATCAAAGATGTAGAGGCTTAAGACAAAGGAGTGCCCTAAATTAGCGTGTAAATGAAAACTGCCTAGCAACCGGGACATATATTGGTTAGGTAGAAATAACACGTTAGGGTTTATGTGTTACAGCAGTTAGCACTATCCTAATTAACACAAAAATATATACCTTATAGAGCATCATTACAATTAAAAATATTATATTGGATTAAAGGTCAAGTGTATGCAATGAGAAAATGGATAACACAAGCTGGAAAAAATGGAAACCAGTATTATACAGAGACAAAATATTTGGTAAAATTGCCATGTGTCATAATTCAGGCAGACCATATGTCTACTGAGCATGTGGCTTTAAGAAAAGTGGTTGAAAAGAATATTAATGTAGGGTATTTTTCTTGCTACTTTTAGCAAGATATTATAAAACAAACAAACAAAAAAGACCTTTAGCAAGTCAGCAAAAATTGGCTCATTTGAAATCACAGTTGGACATATGTGACTTCACAGGGAAGGAAAAGCTAACTCCTAGAATCTGAGGAAAGAAAGACTGAAAAATAAAATCTTAAGAGGCCTATTATGATTTCTCAGTTGAATCAAGTGATTCAGTCCCATGGCAAAAACCACCATAAGGCTATTTCAGTCCCACCCAAGCCTGTTCTTTCAAACACTCCAAAGCAATTACTATAAAGTTGAAAGACAGGGACACAGGGAGAGGAAACAGAAAAAGCAGACGTATGAATCTACCTTTAGGAGATAATGTGGGATATGATTATTGGTACATGGGACTGACTGAAAACAAAGAGATTAGAAGCCTACTGTATTTCTGAAGAATCTCTACTGCCAAAGACATCAGTAAAATAATATGTATTAATCTGTACTCACTGCTAATAAAGACATACTGAGACTGGGTAATTTATAAAGAAAAAGATTTAATGGACCCACAGTTCCACATAGCTGTGCCACAGTGCCACAATCATGGCAGAAGGTGAAGGAGTAGCAAAAGCACATCTTACATGGCAGCAGGCAAGAGAGTTTGTGCAGGAGAACTGCTCTTTATAAAACTGTCAGATCTCATGATACTTATTCACTGTCATGAGAACAGCATAGGAAAACCTGCTTCCATGATTCAATTACTTCCCACAGGGTCCCTTCCAATGACATGAGAATTATGGGAACTACAGTTCAAGATGATATTTGGGTGGGGACACAGCCAAACCATATCATATGTTGATTATTCAATCTTAAAATCCATGGGACCTCAAACTTCCATAGGGAAAATATAGACAGTGAAAGCACTGCTGATCCTGTGGAGAGTATCCTTCTCAATGCCCACTTCAGATAGGCCAGGGAAAATACTCGAAAAGAGATTTTTCATAAAACAGAGCCAGGCTCCACAGAGAACAAATGAGAGGAATTTTCTTCCTGAGAGAGATTCAGGATCTGACCTAGGAAATTCTCTCCCCTTTAGGCTGCCTCCTATATTCTTTGACATGTCTCTTTTTTGGGGAAAACTCATGTTCAGCTTTTTCTGGTTCATCTTGTACTTTTTCTGTTCCATTTTAAAATCAGCCCTGAAATCACATATTGTTTCAAGGAGTCCAGCTTTCTCTTAATGGGGAATACCTTTCAGTAATCAAGATTTAGTGTGGTGTGCTTGTTGTAATTGGAATGATTTCACTTCTAGACCCTTTTGCAGACACCAAGGGTTGAGGAGGATGAGACACACACACACACCACACACACACATCCCTATTTTTCTACATCTATTACTTCCCTGGATGGTGCCATCTCAAGAGTTTGTATTTGTAGTGATGGTTTTTGCTGCAGCTCTGGGGACTGTAGAGCCCCTCGATATCTACAGCCAGTTCCAAATGTTCTTCAGTAAGCTCATGTTTGATCTGTGATCTGAGGGACTCTGTGATCTCAGGGACTGTGGAAAGCTTGTGGGGGTAGGCTCCCTCACCTAGGCTATGATGGAGACCTCTGGTTCCTCTCTTTTATGTCGTCCTTTAGGATGAGGAAGATGCAATTTTCAAAATTCCTCAGATGGGGTATGTGGGTGATATGCTTCCTGAATCCAACCCTTACATAGCCACAGATACCTGTCACCAGATCAGAGGAGCCATATCGCATGGCTGAGTTTAGTTAGATCCCCGAGTTTAGTTCTTTTTGATGTAGATGATTTACTTCTGTCTTCTGACTTGCAGCTTTGAGATATACATATATAGCCACCACATATATTGATACTATGTACCAGGCACTGTTCTAAGCCATGTATCAATTAACTACTAGTTAATTTAATCCTCACAAAACATTATGGATTGATATAATGATCACTATTTTACTACAAGTAAACTGAAATAGAGTTAAGTAACTTACTCAAGACACACAGGCATTAAATAGAGAAATGTGAAATCAAAACTAGACTATGTCACCCAAGCCATTATTCTAAACTTGTATGATACGCTATCTCACAGGTAACTTTAATCCTTTTCTTTTAGGGGGGTATCTTGTTTTTTCTCTCTGCTAGCATACAAATTTTTCTTTTCCTTCTTGTGGCTCAAGAATTTTGCTATAATATACCCAGGTATGCTGTTTAGTTTTGTTTTTCTTACCAAACTTGCTTGGAATGTAGTATCTCCTTTCAAACTACAAATTCAGGTTTATGTTTAGTCTAGAAAATTTTCATCTATTACCTGTAAAATCATTGTGTCTTGCTTATCTTTTACTTTTGTCTCTTTGTGGGAAACCTATTATTCTCACTCTAAGTCTTTGCACCCATCCATGTGTTTCCTTCGTCGCATCTGTCTCTACAATTTTGTTCATTCATTGAGGGATTTCTTTTACTTGTCATTTATGGTCACTAATGCAGATATCAACAGACTCCATTCTTTTCTTCAATACACCTATTGGCTGTTTCTTTGTTTGAAAATCATGCTTTTTTTTTTTAGGTCCAGAAAACCTTTGGGGTGGACTCTCCACTCCGATTCCCCCAGGGATCTGCAGTAGTGCTCTTTATCTGGGCACCTACCTCTGTGGTTTGGTCTTTCTCTGAATGATGGGACCACAACACTATATTCTTGCCATTTCTTTTCTTGGCTCATTTAGGCACATGACTGATATTTCTGGTACCGTAAGTGATTGTGGTTCACTTTGTGGAAGGCAAAGCATTTTCTAACTTTAGGGACAGAGAGGGGAGCCAGGAGGAAGCCTCCCTGCCCTCTGTGTCCTCACACAGTAAATGCCAAGCCCACCTGCTTAGTTTCCCTTGCGCCTCTTGGGGATCAGCAAGAAGAAACGTACTCATAGTATCAGTGCCAGTTTTACCTCTGGGATACATAAATTCCTTAGGGCCCTCTGGTTCTAATTCTTGTCCTAGGGCTCCCCAGTAAAGGTTTAGAGACTCCTCTGATGCTCAGGGAGAAAGATCCACACTTGCTTCATGAAGGGCATCACCTAAGCCTAAGACCTGCCACCCCGATCCTGTAGACAGATGGAACTAGGAATAGAGGGAAAGTACAAAGCGCTTAGATTGTCTGCCATGTTTCCAGAATCTGTCCTTATATTCAAAACAACTGAAAGAAGAGAAAATTCAATACAGTTTCCCCAATATCAAATTTTCATGCTTCTATTATTCAAACATCAAGAAATTTCATTTTTATGTTTTAAAAAATATTAACCAATTGGAATATTCTAATTATGCATTTGATATACATACCAAAACATGTATAATTTAGCTAAAGATAATTGTGAGGGCCAAGGTCAAAGAAAAATGTGCAGGAGGAAGAGAATGCTTTCAGGGGGTGTTTTGCTTCATTCAGTTCCTCAATAACCATAAACCATTGATGTAGGTATCCCTTAATATGCAAAAGTGGTAAAAAGTTTACAGTTACTAGTAGATCCAGGCAGGGCTTAATAGCAAATTGAGCCGGGACAGAGTTGAGACTCTTGAAAATAAAGTGCATCAGGACAACCACTTGGACAGATGGTCTCTTAACTGTGTTTGGAGATGAATTCAGTTAGGGTATGTTAGGCCAAAGTTCTCCTTAGAAAACATTTACTGAGTCTACTGTAAGCTAGAGATAAATGAGAAGTCAAAGCCATAAAGTTCTATATCATGTTCATAATTTTAACCTAGAAAAATGTTGAGAAATATAAGCAGACAACCACTTTGGCTACATAAAATCTCAATGAAGCACCCACAGAATTCTTAACTTTAAACAATGATACTTCCTGATATAGTCTCTAAGATGAATTGTTCACAAAATGTGCATCATAGAAACCAAATGAAATTGTTTTCTCTTTGTCACCTTATCAGAAATGTCTTTTCTAACCACGCTACTCCTTTCTTGGCTGTTCTTTGTTCCTTGTACTTACCACCATCTGACACATATGTTTACTTGTTTATATGTCACGAACAGTCTCCTCCCCAGTAGATTGTAAACTGAGAGTGGGGACTTTGTTTCCCTCATTGCTGCCTACCTAGTCCCTAAAAGAGTACCCAAGATATGATAGATAATAAGTATCTACTGAATCAACAACTCATGGATGGACTGACTGAATTATTATTTCTATACTAGGCAAAAGCTACATTGTATCTTCACAAATAGTGATTTCACTTTTGGAATATTAGATTGGTAGCATTATCTTCTTGAACTTACTAAATGGCAAGATCATTCACCTATGAAATCCACTGCTGGATTTCAATATTAGACCCTGTCTTCTGTTTATAAGGAAATTTGTATTTTTACTCTTATTGAGGTGGGTTGGACCCAAAGATTGGGAAAGTACACATCAGGTTATCAAAAAAGAACTTTATTTCTTTTATTAAGAAATAATTTTTATAAGGGCAGGCCAGAATTCATATTTTCCCTTGCTTGAAAGTATTAAATTAGCCATCCAGAATTCTTCCTGTTTCTCTTCCTATTCCTCTTCCTCCATCTCCTTTTTGAGATCTCAGACTAACGGACATTACTCAATTGATACATCTTAATTTCACCTTGGTAAGAGGTGAAGATAAGGTCCGATTTTTAGTATAATTTACTTCTAGCATAAACTTTTACCGTGTACCATAAATCTATATCAAAATTGCACATTATTCCAAAATTTTAAAGAAAAACAATCTTTTTAATGTAATCAAATATCTCCAACACAAAACAGCAGTTAATGTCAAAGTCTTATGAAACTGGATGATAAGACCGTGTTCCTCAGAACAGTTGTAAGATCTGAGAGCTACAGAATAGTAAACAATAAAAAAATGTGAACAGAACATGAGCATCTGCAGGGCTTGGTTTATCACTGTCATTTTCATTAAAGTCTCAGAAATTTCAGAGATATAAGCAGTAAGAAATACAGAGAGAAGATTTGATTTCATAAAATTTGCAGATTTATTGCATCTGCCATAACACAATTACCATTATGCTCAGTAAATAACAGTGTTTCTTTAAAAAACAGTAATTTTATGCCAAGTTAATATCTTGAAAGATCTCAATTCTTGATGTGTTTGTGGGTTAATGACATACCAACTCAGTTAATACACTTAGGACACTTATCTGATAATTTCTAAGGCAGTGAAAGTAGTTGAAAATGTTGCCTTCAGAATTAGAAGGCGGGGGAACTGAATCCTGTTTCTGCCACCCATTTGCTATGCAATCTTGGGCGTGTGGTTGAACGTTGTCCCCGCTGTTTCCCATCTGTACAATGGGGGTGGTAAGAAGAGCACTCACAGTATTGGATTGGATTGTTCTGAAGATTAAGAATTAATCCATCTGAAGCACCTGAGAAAATGCCTGGCACATAACGGAGCACAGGATTTTTCTGGATTCCTTTGACTTTCCAAGAGGAGTCAAAAGGATCTCTGAACTACAAAATACTGGATTGTCAGAATTAACTGTATCTGCTTCATAAAGTTTCATGGGGCATAATAGATTCTAGTTTAGGTTAACTGGCTTTGGTTGCGTTTCTATTTCCACTTAATTTCTTAAATTGCCCTACATGGCTCTCTGGAAAGCAGGAGTAACACTTCCATTCTACCATATGATTGGCAAAAGTCTTCTGGCCCTTGACCGAGTAGATTCTACTTAGAACAAGGATGTTTTGTTCCTATTTAAAAAATATGTATTGTACAGCTCAAGACTAGAGCTCTAACAGAATCACTGATTTATTAATTTCTCCTTTGGCCAACCAAAGGAAAGAAAAGCAAAGTTTGAGGCTCTTGTCTCACCTCAAAGAAGTACATTTTATAGTTCTTCAGAGCTTTCAGATGCCAATTTCAATACATTCTTCTCTGACAACAAATTAACATGCAGTGTTTTAAGATTAAAGCTTAACATTCCACAGGAGACAGAGTTTAACTCTAGAAGGCCAGCTTTCTCCCAGGGGACCCTCTTACCAATATCTTTGCAAGGACATATTCATGGTAACTAGAGACCTAGATTTTGTTCTCGTGAAGGTTATTGACCTTCAATTTCACTAAGCAAGTATCCTCTAAATAGCTTTATGTTTAGAATTCTGTTCTCTTTTTACACCTGCAAAAACAGTGCTCTTCTCTGAGCAGAGCCCCCTTTACAAACAGTAGTTAACTAGTATGCCTTGTAGTTTTTAGGCTACAGAAATAATTTTATTTGCCTAGATTTATTCGGAAGTACAGTTTCTAAAGATATCTAAGACCCAATAAGAAAGACTTTAAAGAAGGCACATTAAAGCTACTCCTCTCTGCTTCTGTATTTTCCTTGTCTTAGAGTATGCATCTGCTGGTGTGCCATTGGTCTGAAATAGGTCATGTGGAGACAGGAAACTGAAATATTGACCATGGAGCTGCCAATGATATACTTTTTAGAGGTGATGCATGAGATGTTGTCTGTTGCTGACCCAAGTCATTTCTGCCTCTTTCCAGCTAATAGAATCCCAATTTGTTCAGATAGGGACCTTCGCCAGGGATGAACCATGATTGAGCTAAGTAAACCAGGCTTTCTACTGTCATCTCTCTTGGATATAATTGGTCGGATGATGAGCAGGTGACCTAGTTCAACTGCAGGTGGAGACACCTGGGGAGGACTTCTTTTCCCGACTAAAAAGACAAAGCTGTGCAAAAAGGAAAGCTTTAACTTTCTCCCCTTCTTTCTTCCTGGAATATGGCTCTGGTTCCTGAGATGCAACAGATGTTTTGTGACATGAGCAAAAAGTCCAAGGATGAAAGGTAAAGATGAAGATGGTAAAACAGAAAGACAGAAAAGCCCTGATTCCTTGGTGGGATCATGGAGCAGTTGAACCTCCTCTAGCAACTGTAGGCCACTGGAATTCTCCTTATAGAAGAAAAATAATCCCCTATTCTATTAGGTTACTGAAGTTTGGGTTGCCGTTTCTTGCAACTGAATGCCTGACATAGATGGGTTCTCCTGAGGGTTGTTGTGAGACTCTATTGCTAACATAGTAAGTAATTTGGGTGTTTTCATTTGGGTTCCCTCAATAATAGACCTCATGACAAGGATTAGGGTGCAAGTGGTTCACTTGAGAGGCGAAGGAAATATCAATAAGCAGTTAGGGAAGTGAAACAGACAAAAAGCAGCCAACAAAGGGTGCATTATCAAGTCAGCTACCACTGTGAAGAAACTCTACAAACCAATGGAAAAGACATGCCTCAGGGGTAAAGTGGCTAGGGTATTTACATACCAACTCATTTATCAGTTGAGGAATGCTTCCAGGGAACATTAATTCCCTGGCATATCTGTCTACCATGTAGGAGGCAAACTGGGCTTTAACAGTCAGAGAAACCCTCAGGAGAAGAAATGCAGGGACTGATCATTGTAAGTCCAGCTAGCATGCATTGAAAAACTAGGAGATATGGAAGGACAATCAAGAGCATCTGCTGCAACTAATGAGCTGCTGTTACAGGCAAACACAGGTATTAACAGCTATAATCGCTGCATTCATCTCTAATAAGAGACATTTTAAAAGTACCTTACAGACACATGTGTCTCCCTGCTAACTCCAAGTCTAAGTATAATCAGACTCCTCCTTCCCTGATAAATCCCCATAAACGTGCCTTAAAAGTCATTGACTATTTCTTCCTGAAGTCAAAATTGATTGTTAAAAAAAAAGGTATGCATTCAATATGCCCTTTGGCTCTGACTTATGTTGCCCAAGGAAGGAAAGAGGATTGGGATTTAAGTGAAAGGTAAACAAACAGCATTCATCTTCCATCTGTATTTAGTCTCATATTTCCTCCCTACCCTTCCCATTCTGGTTTCGAGAAGTAACACCTGCCGGGCGCGGAGGCTCATGACTGTAATCCCAGAACTTTGGGAGGCCGAAGCGGGTGGATCACCTGAGTTTAGGAGTTTGAGACCAGCATGACCAATATGGTGAAACCCGGCCTCTACTAAAAATCCAAAAATGAGCCAGGCATGGTGGTGTACGCCTATAGTCCCAGCTACTTAGGAGGCTAGGCAGGAGAACTGCTTGAACCCAGGAGGCGGAGGTTGCAGTGAGCTGAGATAGCACTCCAGCCTGGGGACAGAGAGAGACTCCGTCTCAAAAGAAAAAAAAAAAAAAAAGTTACACCCTACTCTGTTTTAAAAGTTTACTCATTTCTCTTCTCTTTCTCCACCTTCCTGCAATAAATCCATAAGACCTGACTCACCTGTTTCATAATTCCTACTCCACGTTAAAAATAAAACATTATGATATGCTCCATGTATTAGTTCATTTTCATGCTGCTATAAAGAACTGCCTGCGACTGGGTAACTTATAAAGGAAATAGGTTTAATTGACTCACAGTTCAGCACGGCTGGGGAAGGTCTCAAGAAAGGTACAACCATGGTGGCAGGTGAAGGGGAAGCAACAAACCCTCTTCATAAAGCGGCCGGAAGGAGCAGTGCCGAGCGAAGGTGGCGGGGGCCGGGGGGGGGGGGGGAAGAGCTCCTTATAAAACCATCAGATCTCGTGAGAACTCACTCACTATCATGAGAACAGTGTAGGGGGAAGGGCCCCCATGATTCAATTACCTCCACCTGGTCTCTCCCTTGACAGGTGGGGATTATGGGGATTACAATTCAAGATGAGATTTGGGTGGGGAGGCAAAGCCTAACCGTATCGTTCCACTTATGTTTTATTGGATTTACATATTTGTTGGAGGTGGGTTAATATGGTTGATAAAAGTAGCACTGGACTAGAAATTTTACGAGACCCGAATTCTTGTACCAAATGTATAAATAGACTAGCTGAAAGAACATGTGCAATGCACTTACTTTTCCATGGCTCAGTTTCCAGATGAAGAAAATTCAGGGTTTGACAAAACCAGCTCTAATGACCCTTCTTACTCTGAAGGTCTAATTCTTCAGTTGACTTGGAGGCTGGCTGCCTCTGTCTATGTTGTGTTTGTTTTATGACTCAGATTATTTCCTCCTAGAAGGCTTTCTATGGAGCTAGTCTAACTAGGCAGTGAAATAGGAAGCTAGCCCCATGGTCCTATTGAGATGAAACTAAGGGAAGGAATCCTTTCCCAAGTTCAAACCCTACTGCCTGTTATTCTACCAGTATAGTTTTATTTTATCATGTAAAGCCTTTGCCAGTTTTACTAAGTATCATTCTGGAGAATGGGGATTACTCTTTAATGAACAGATATCATATCAATTAACACTATAGCAGAAAATAATGGGGGTGGGAAGGGTAATGGCAGATAGAGTAATAAAGATGAGAAAAATAAAGAATGAGGCTAAGAGGGAAGATGGAGGATGTGGAAACACCAACTTTGCTTACTTTGTCATTTTATTCTGCCTGACACCTCCTTTATACAATGTCCAGCATAGCCCCAAGTCATGTGCGGGTGAGTGATTTTGATGGGATAATGACATGACACTTTTAGTTAATGGTATTTATGGAGGACAGAATTACTTGGGAAGAAGAATGAAATTAAATCAAAACAAAAATGAGTTCCTTTTTTCAAAAATAGAATCTTATTTTCAGCATCCATACTTTGAACTTTTAATAAATACATGAGAATGTAAAAAACATAACTTACAGCAAAATTCTACATTTGTTAGCTTTAAAGTTATTACCGAGTTCTCACCTTCACTTATATAACACCTGTCATTTTTCAATCTAAATCAGCCATATGTGCTTCAAAGGAGAATAGCCTGCTATTTAGAGCTTCCCAGCCATTATCACAAAATCAGACCACCACTCAGCACGCTGTCACTCAGACAGAAAAGAAATGCCGTCTTATCTGTGCAATTTGTCACCCGAATGCTCTGAAGCTCCTTTGCTTCACAGCTAGGGTGCAAGTTAATTCATCCAACAAGTCAGACATCATTTTCCTAAAAAGGTCAGCTTGATACACTCAGAGACCACAAGCATGTATGCAGCAAGCTTCCAACAGCCACCTTGATATCTTTTCAGCACTGTCACATTTGCACGTGATATAAGGAACTAGCTCAAGAATTGGTGGTGAGTCTATGGGCTGCCAGATTCTCCTATCTGTGCTGAAAGAAACAATGGAATGCCTCTTGGATCCAAATTCTGTTCATGCAGTTGGTGTGAATTTTCATTTGGCCTCTGTTCCCCAACTATAGCCTGAAATCTTAGAAACATTGTATCTTAGAAACATAGAAACTATGATCATGAACATGACATTTCTTTTGCTCTTTAGCATAGCCCATCTGTATTCTTTACACTAAGGCAAGAGGCAAGCAGAAGACAGAGAGAAAGAAAGAGGCCTTCTGGGAAAGGAAGCCCCCTTTTCAGTCTGCCCAGGCAAAAGTAGATTTACTCTGAGGATTCACTTCAAGGGTGAAGCTTTAGGAGTCCTTCACTTGCTCTGGTTTCATAAATATTCACCTTCTTACATACATTTGGATTAAATTTTCATGTTTTTTCTAAAAGAAATTGTATAAACCTGAGGACCCATGAACTTAGTTTCACTCCTCCTACTAGGGAATCCTAGCAACTCCAAATGGCCTTTGTCACCATCTGATTCTTCAATTCCAATTTCCACATTGTTGTGTAAAAACAAGAAGCTATAGACAACAGTTGAGTTGTAAAGTTATCTGGTGTACTTTATTAATAGCAGTGATTGATGTGGATAATTGACAATCTGGAAAATCCTGAATACTTAACAAACAGTATTATTTATATCTATCCACTTTACTTTACTTACATAGATGGAGGCTTTTTAAAAGAGTGTTACTTGTGAAACATGTTTTTAAAATTATTTTATCCTATTTTATGTTATTAGACCCCTGAGAACTCAAGTTAATAGAGATTAGCAGTATGATTTTTATAAATATTTTTAAGTATTTACCTTCCAGACCATTGTAAATGGGATGGGCAATAATTATAAATTTATCATTACAATAAAAAGAATGTTAAGAAGAATATAAAATTTACAAAATCCCAATCCATCTTTTCACAAATTGACTGTCAAATGCATTCTAATCGGAAAATGATTAGTAAAAAAAGACATAATATACTGACATTGAGCATATTTTATACTGAACAAGACTGTTTAAAATTCTTCACATAGCATGTTCAGGCTGCATTTTAATTAAATGCCATGCGGAAGTGCTCAGCTTTTGAACCTGCAATATTCCCAGGACAATAGTAAATTTCCAGGGAAAATTTGAGCTACTAAAAAGTTATTTCTGAAAATGTCCTCTGTTCCTTATGATTTCAATGTAATGACCTTGCCACTCAAAAAAATCCATTAAAATATTTTCTCTCATAAATGATAACTTTATTTGATAGCAAATGTCTTGGAAGCATAATAAAAACTAATACTCACATCACATCATGTTATTTAAAATTATTTTCATGTACTTTGTCTCATTTAAACAACATATCAACCTTATCAGTTTTATTTTTTATTTTTGTATTTTACTTTAAGTTCCAGGATACATGTACAGAACGTGCAGGTTTGTTACATAGGTATACATGTGCCATGGTGGTTTGCTGCACCTGTCAACCCATTATCTAGGTTTTAAGTCCTGCATGCACTAGGTATTTGTCCTAATGCTCTCCTTCCCCTTGCCACCCAACACCTGACAGGCCCTGGTATTGTTGTTCCCCTCCCTGTGCCCACGTGTTCTCATTGCTCAACTCCCACTTATGAGTCAGAACATGCAGTGTTCGGTTTTCTGTTCATGTGTTAGTTTGCTGAGGATGATGGCTTCCAACTTCATCCATGTCCCTGCAAAGGACATGATCTCACTCTTTTTTATGGCTGCATTGTATTTGTACCACATTCTCTTCATCCAGTCTATCATTGATGGGCATTTGGCTTGGTTCCATGCCTCTGCTATTGCAAATAGTGCTGCAATAAACATATGTGTGCATGTGTCTTTATAGTAGAATGATCTATATTCCTTTGGGTATATACTCGGTAATGGGATTGCTGGGTCAAATGGTATTTCTGGTTCTAGATCCTTGAGGAATCGCCACACCGTCTTCCACAATTCCACAATTTACATTGCCACCAACAGTGTAAAAGTGTTCATATTTCTTCATAGCTTCGCCAGCATCTACTGTTTCTTGACTTTCCATTCTGACTGATGTGAGATGGTATCTCATTGCGGTTTTGATTTGTGTTTCTCTAATGATCAGTGATGTTGAGCTTTTTTCCATATGTTGGTTAGCTGCATAAATGTCTTCTTTTGAGAAGTGTCTGTTCATGTCCTGTGCCCACTTGTTGATGGGGTCATTTGTTTTTCTTGTAAATTTGTTTAAGTTCCTTATAGATTCTAGATATTAGATATTGTCAGATGGGTAGATTACAAAAATTTTCTACCATTCTGTAGGTTGCCTGTTCACTATGATGCTAGTTTATTTTGTGGTGGAGAAGCTCTTTAGTTTAATTAGATCCCATTTGTCAATTTTGGCTTTTGTTGCAATTGCTTTTGGCGTTTTTGTCATGAAGTCTTTGCCTATGCCTATGCCTATGTCCTGAATGGTATTGCCTAGGTTTTCTTATAGGGTTTTTATGGTTTGGAGTTTTACATTTAAGTCTTTAATGCATCTTAAAGTTAATTTTTGTATAAGGTGTAAGAAAGGGGTCCAGTTTCAGTTTTCTGTATGTGGCTAGTCAGTTTTCCCAACAGCATTTATTAAATAGATACTACTTTCTCCATTGCTTGTTTTTGTGAGGTTTGTCAAACATCAGATGATTGTAGATGCATGGTGTTATTTCTGAGACATCTGTTCTGTTCCATTGGTCTACATGTCTGTTTTGGTACCAGTACCATGTTGTTTTGGTTACTGTAGCCTTGTAGTATAGTTTGAAGTCATGTAGCGTGATGCTTCCAGCTTTGTTCTTTTTGCTTAGGATTGTCTTGGCTATCCAGGCTCTTTTTTGGTTACATATGAAATTTAAAGTATTTTTTTCTAATTCTGTGAAGAATGTCAATGGAAGTTTGATGGGAATAACATTGAATCTATAAATTACTTTGGGCAGTACGGCCATTTTCATAATATTGATTCTTCCTATCCATGAGGATGGAATGTTTTTCCATTTGTTTGTGTCCTCTCTTATTTCCTTGAGCAGTGGTTAGTAGTTCTCCTTGAAGAGGTCTTTCACATCCCTTGTTAGCTGTATTCCTGGGTATTTCATTCTCTTTTTAGCGATTGTGAATGGGAGTTCATTCATAAATTGGCTCTCTGCTTGTCTATTGTTGGTGTTTAGGAATGCTTGTGATTTTTGCACATTGATTTTGTATCCTGAGATTTTGCTGAAGTTGCTTATCAGTTTGAGGAGTTTTTGGACTGAGATAATGGGATTTTCTAAATGTACAATCATGTCATCTCCAAACAGAGACAATTTAACTTCCTCTCTTCCTATTTGAATATCCTTTATGTCTTTCTCTTGCCTGATTGCCCTGGCCAGAACTTCCAATACTATGTTGAATCGGAGTAGTGAGAGAGGGCATCCTTGTCTTGTAGGGGTTTTCAAAAAGAATACTTTCAGCTTTTGCCCATTCAGTATGATACTGGCTACGGATTTCTCATAAATAGTTCTTATTATTTTGAGATACATTGCATCAATGCCTAGTTTATTGAAAGTTTTTAGCATGAAGGGATGTTGAATTTTATTGAAGGCCTTTTCTGCATATATTGAGATAATCATGTGGTTTTTGTCATTGGTTCTGTTTATGTGATGGATTATGTTTATTGATTTGCTTATGTTGAACCAGTCTTGCATCCCAGGGATGAAGTCCACTTAATCATAGTAGATAAGCTTTTTGATGTGCTGCTGGATTCAGTTTGCCAGTATTTTATTGAGGATTTTCATGTCAATGTTCATCAGAAATATTGGCCTACAGTTTTCTTCTTCTGTTGGGTCTCTACCAGGTTGGTATCAGGATAATGCTGGCCTCATAAAATGAGTGAGGGAGGAGTCCCTCCTTTTCAATTGTTTGGAATAGTTTCAGAAGGAATGGTGCCAGCTCCTCTTTCAACCTCTGGCAGAATTGGGCTGTGAATTCATCTGGTCCTGGGCTATTTTGGTTGGTAGGCTATTAATCACTGCCTCCATATCAGAACTTTTTATTGGTCTATCAGGAATTTGACTTCTTCCTGGTTTAGTCTTGGTAGGGTGTATGTGTCCAGGAATTTATCCAATTCTTGTGGATTTTCTCATTTATTTGCACGGAGGTGTTTATAGTATTCTCTGATGGTAGTTTGTATTTCTGTGGGATTGGTGGTGATATCCCATATATCATTTTTTATTGTGTCTATTTGATTCTTCTCTCTTTTCTTCTTTATTAGTCTAGCTAACAGTCTATCTATTGGTTAATTTTTTTAAAAACCAGCTCCTGGATTCCTTGATTTTTTGAAGGGTTTTTGTGTCTCTATATCTCCTTCAGTTCTGCTCTGATCTTTGTTATTTCTTGTCTTCTACTAGCTTTGGATTTGTTTGCTCTTGCTTCTCTAGTTCTTTTAATTGTGATGTTAGGGTGTCAATTTGAAATCTTTTCAGCTTTCTGATGTGGGCATTTAGTGCTACAAATTTCCCTCTTAACACCACTTAAGCCATGTCCCAGAGATTCAGGTACGTTGTCTCTTTGTTCTCATTGGTATCAATGGACTTCTTGATTTCTGCCTTAATTTCATTATTTACCCAGGAATCATTCAGGAACAGGCTGTTCAATTTCCATGTAGTTGTGTGGTTTTGAGTGAGTTTCTTAATCCTGGGTTCTAATTTGATTGCACTGTCATCTGAGAAACTGTTTGTTATGATTTCAGGATTTTTTTTGCATTTTCTGAAATTATGTGGTGATTTTAGAATAAGTGCCATGTGGCACTGAGAAGAATGTATATTCTATTGATTTGAGTTGGAGAGTTCTGCAGATGTCTATTAGGTCCACTTAATTCAGAGCTGAGTTAAAGTCCTGAATATCCTTGTAAATATTCTGTCTTGTTGATCTAATATTGATGGTGGGGTGTTAAAGTCTCCCACTGTCATTATGTGAGAGTCTAAGTCTCTTTGTAGGTCTCTAAGAACTTGTTTTATGAATCTGGGTGCTCCTGTATTGGGTGCATTTATATTTAGGATTGTTAGCTCTTCCTGTTGCATTGATCCCTTTACCATTATGTAATGCCCTTCTTTGTCTTTTTTGATCTTTGTTGGTTTAAAATCTGTTTTATCAGAGACTGGAATTGCAACCCCTGCATTTTTATTTATTTATTTATTTATTTATTTATTTATTTATTTTGCTTTCCATTTGCTTGGTAAATTTTCCTCCATCCATTTATTTTGAGCCTATGTGTGTCTTTGCACACGAGATGGGTCTCCTGAATACAGCACACCAATGGGTCTTGACTCTTTGTACAATATGCCAGTCTGTGTCTTTTAATTGGGGTGTTTAGCCCATTTACATTTAAGATTAATATTGTTATGTGTGAATTTGATTCTGTCATCATGATGCTAGCTGGTTAGTTTGCACACTAGTTGATGCAGTGTCTTCATAGTGTCATTGGTCTTAAAATTTTGGTGTGTTTTTGCAGTGGCTGGTGCTGGCTTTTTCTTTCCATATTTAGTGCTTCCTTCAGGTGCTCTTTCAAGGTAGGCCTGGTGGTAACAAAATCCCTTATCATTTTCTTGTCTGGAAAGGATTTTATTTCTCCTTCCCTTTGGAAGCTTAGTTTGACTGGATATGAAATTCTGGGTTGAAAATTTTTTTCTTTATGAATGTGAAAATTGGCCCCACTCTCTTCTGGTTTGTAGGGTTTCTGCTGAGAGATCCGCTGTTATTCTGATGGGCTTCCCTTTGTAGGTGACCTCATCTTTCTCTTGGCTGCCCTTAACATTTTTTCCTTCATTTCGACCTTGCAGAATCTGATGATAATGTGTCTTGGGGTTGATCTTCTTGTGGAGTATCTTAGTGATGTTCTCTGTATTTCCTGAATTTGAATGTTGGCCTGTCTTTCTAGGTTGGGGAAGTTCTCCTGGATAATATCTTGAAGTCTCTTTTCCAACTTGGTTCCATTCTCCCATCTCTTTCAGGTACTCCAATCAATCATAGGTTTGATGTTTTTACATAGTCCCATATTTGTTGGAGGTTTTATTCATTCCTTTTCATTCTTTTTTTTTCTAATCTTGTCTGCATGCCTTTTTTCAGCAAGATGGTCTTCAAACTCTGATATCCTTTCTTCCACTTGATCGATTCTGCTGCTGCTATTTGTGTATGCTTCATGAAGTTCTCATGTTGTGTTTTTCAGCTCCATCAGGTCATTTATGTTCCTCTCTAAACTGGTTATTCTAGTTAGCAACTCCTGTAACCTTTTATCAAGGTTCTCAGCTTCTTTGCATTGGGTTGGAACATGCTCCTTTAACTAAGTGGAGTTTGTTATTACCCACCTTCTGAAGCCTACTTCTGTCAATTCACCCATCTCATTCCCATCCAGTTCTGTGCCCTTGCTGGAGAGCTGTTGCGATCATTTGGAAGAGAAGAGGCATTCTGGCTTTTAGAATTTTCAGCATTTTTGCAATGGTTTTTCCTCATCTTCATGGATTTATCTACTTTTCATCTTTGAGGCTGATGACCTTTTTTTTGGGAGGGTGTCTTTTTGTTGATGTTGTTGTTGTTGCTTTCTGTTTGTTAGTTTTTCTTTTAACCGTCAGGCCCCTCTACTGCGCGTCTGCTGCAGTTTTCTGGGTGTCTACTCCAGACCCTGTTCACCTGGGTATCACCAGTGGAGGCTTCAGAACAGCAAAGATTACTGCCTGCTCCTTCTCCTGGAAGCTTTGTTCCAGAGGGGCACCAGCCTGATACTACCCAGAGCTCTCCTGTATGAGGTGTCTATCGACCCCTGTTGGGCGTTCTCTCCCAGTCAGGAGGCACAGGGTCAGGGACCCACTTGGGGAGGCAGAGCTGTCCATTAGCAGAGCTGGTGCACTGTGCTGTGAGAATTACCCTTGTCAGGATCAGCTGCTCTCTTCAGAGCTGGCAGGCAGGAAAGATTAAGTCTGCTGAAGCTGTTACTGCAACCTCCCTTTTCCCAGGTTCTCTGTCCTACGGAGATAAGAGTTCTGTCTGTAAGTCCCTGACTAGAGTTGCTAGATTTCCTACAGAGATGCCCTGCCCAGTGAGGAGGAATCTAGAGAAGCAGTCTGACCACAGCTGCCCAGTCCAAACCTCCCAGTCTCCTTAGCACCATCAGGGAAAAACTGCCTACTAAAGCCACAGTAATGGCAGTCACCCCTTCCCCACCAAACTTGATTGTCCCAGGCTGACTCCAGACTGCTGTGCTGACAGTGGGAATTTCCAGCCAGTGGTTCTTAGCTTGCTGGGCTCCATGGAAGTGGGACCCATTGAGTGAGACCACATGGTTCCCTGGCTTCAGCCCCCTTTCCAGAGGAGTGGACAGTTCTCCCGTCTCACTGGAGTTCCAGGCACCACTGGAGTATGAAAAAACTCTTACAGCTCAGTGCATGCCCGAACAGCTGCCCAGTTTTGTGCTTGAAATCCAGGGCCCTGGTGGTGGTGGCTCATGAGGGAATCTCCTAATCCATGGATTGCCAAAATCTGTAGGAAAAGTAGTACTCTGGGCAGGTAGCACAGTCCCTCACTGCTTCCCTTAGCTGGGGGAGGGAGGTCCCCTGGCTCCTTGCACTTCCTGGGTAAAGCAATGCCCCACCTTGCTTCTGCTTGTTCTCCATGGGTTGCACCCAGTGCCTAACCAGTCCCAGTGAAATGAACTGGACACCTCAGATAGAAATGCAGAAATCACCTGCCTTCTGCATTGGTCTTGTTGGGAGCTGCAGACGGGAGCTGTTTCTATTTGGTCATCTTGGCCTTTCCCGCCCATCAGTTTTATTACCCTTGGTTTTCAGATAAGAACATTGAGACACAGAGTGGTTAACTAGTCCTAATTTTTAAGTCACGGGATCAGAATTACACAATTCCAAAACTTTCTTTTTCTTTCTTTTTATGAAATAATGTTAAAATTTATTAGTTAAAACACTTGATCTCTAACACATTCTGAATAAGAGTAACAAATTGTTATGCTAACAGTTAAAATGTGAATCCTACTCAAGAACATGCCGTTCTAGTCTTTGAAATTGAACTCTCCACTCTGATAACTGTTCTTTCTTCAATTTCAAAAATGAGACCAATTTTTCATCAACCTTTGCTATACAACTATTATTGCCCTTCCGTGGAGAATGTGGTCATTTTTTCCTGCATTATTTCTACCACATAATCAGTACCTAATAACTTGTTACTCTACCCCCATAAAAATCCCAGAGTCCTAAGAGTTTGGCCTGTTCAATATCATGGTCAGCTGGTAGATAATTTCTTTCCTTTAACCCACAGTGCCCTCCTGTGAGAAGAAAGGCACCCTGAACACAATGAGCACGATGAGTGGCATCATCAATTTTGTTCTCAGCCTCTGCCAAGTGCTCTCTCATTCAGACAATATTTAATTTTCAAAGGTAGAGTCTTTCTTCTTCCAGGAACTTGGATAGAAACAATGCTCACCTGATGAAATGGGTCATCTCATACAATTGGTTCTTTCCCAGAGACCAGAAGGAAAGGCCTGTGATCACACATTTGATCCATTCTCACCCATTTCAGTTTCTTGCTATTTGCACTTGGCTCTCTACAGTCCAAGGCTCTTCCCCTTGCTCCAACATGGAGATACTACCCAGGTCAAAAAGAGAGATTCCCAGGAAGATAAAGTTCCTGTAGTTCTCCAACATCACATCTCTGCATAAAGCTCTCTGAGGAGAGGCTCCAGGCATGACCACTTCTCCCAAGAGGATTCCATGGCCACATCCCTAAGCGTCAGCAGTCCCGGAGTAGGAGTCATCCCTGACTCCTTTTGCTTTCTCTTCCTCCTCTTCTAGGCTTCTTTCTGGTGTGGAGGGGGTGGTGTGGGGATTTTCAGATCCATAGCAATGCCTGGGTGCTGGGTATGGAAACAGGGGTTGGTGAAGCACAGGTTTGATCTAGACAGAGGGACACTCAAGCTCCCTGGTGTCACCCTCACTCCATGCAATTCGTTTCCCAGACTATCCTGAAACTTTCTATCAAACCTCAAACCACCTTTTAGTTACATTACGTACGATCTCAAAGTAAAAATATAAATTTTCAAAACTTGCCACCATAACCACCCTTGACAGTTCTTCTATAAGACTTTTTTTACTGTCCCTTCATTACTCCAAATAGCAGGACTCAAAAAATAACTTTTATTTCTAATATCGATAGAAAAGCACCAAATGAAAAGAGCCAGGAAATGTAAAACCAAAATAAATACTATGTAACTGATATGGTTTGGCTCTGTGACCCCACCCAAATCTCACCTTGAATTGTAATCCTCATAATCCCCACATGTCAAGGGCAGGACCAGGTGAAGGCAATTGGATTATGAGGTGGTTTCCCTCATGCTATTCTCATGATAGTGAGTGAGTTCTCATGAGATCTGATGGGTTTATAAGGGGCTCTTCCCCTTCACTTTGCACTTCCTCTTGCTGCCTTGTGAAGAAGGTGCCTACTTCTCCTTTGCCCTCTGCCATGATTGTAAGTTACCTTAGGCCTCCCCAGCAATGCAGAACTCTGAGTCCATTAAACTTCTTTCATTTATAAATTACCCAGTCTTGGGCAGTTCTTTATAGCAGCGTGAGAATGGACTAATACAATGACGATTCAAAATTATGCTTTTAGTAGAAAGGGTAGAATGGGGAGTTATTGTTTGATGGGTACAAAGTTTCATTTTTTTTTTCAAGATAAAAAGAGTTCTACATGGATGGAGCTGGAGGTCATCATCCTTAGCAAACTAACATAGGAACGAAAACCAAATACTGCATGTACTCATTTATAAGCGGGAGCTAAATGATGAGAACACATGGACACATAGAAGGAAACAATACACATTGGGGCCTATCAGAGGGTAGAGGATGAGAGGAGGGAGAGGATCAGGAAACATAACCATGGGTGCTAGGCTTAGTACCTGAGTAACGAAATAATCTGTACAATAAACCCCCATGACACAAGTTTACCTATATAACAACTCTGCACATGTACCCTTGAACTTAAAATAAAAGTTAAACAGAAAAAAAAAAGAAAAAAAGAAGAGTTCTAGAGAAGAATGGTGGAGGTGGAGATGACTGCACAACAATGTGAATGTGAATGTACTTAACTTCACTGCACACTTAAAAATGCCTAAAGTGGTATATTTTGTTATGTGTATTTTAACACAATTAAAAATAATTTTTAAAAGATAAACAGATTAAAATATTAAACTCATGGGGAAATAGGACTAACTACTAAGGGCACTGTCCCATAAATGTAGTTGTTTACATTTGGCTTGTACAAATGTAAATGGACTTTCTTTTTTTTTTTTAATTTAATGACTTGAGAAAATATTCATGATGTAATATTAAAGTGGAAAAAACCACAAGATACAAAACTATATAGAACAATGTTGGTTGGAATGTAAACCAGTACAGCCACCATGGAAAACATTACAGAGAGATTTCTCAAAGAACTAAAAATAGAACTACCATACAATCCAGCAATCCCACTGCTGTCTATTCACACCCCCAATAAAAGGAAATCAGTATATCAAAGAGACACCTGCATCCCTATGCTTATTGCAGCAGTATACAGAATAGCAAAGATATGGAATCAACTAAATTGTCCATCAAGAGATGAATGGATAAAGAAAAGAAAATGTGCTATTATATATACGATAGAATAGTATTCAGCCATAAAAAAGAATGAAATCATGTCACTTGCAGCAACATGGATGGTAGTGCAGGACAGTATGTTCAGTGAAATAAGCCAGGCACAGAAAGACAAATATTATAGGTTCTCATTCATATATGGTAGCTAAAAAAAGGTTATCTCAGGGAGGTAGAGAGTAGAATGATAGATACCAGAGGTTGGGAAGTGTGTATGTGGAAGTGGAGGAAAGAAGAGAGGCTGGTTAATGGCACAAACACAGTTAGATAGAAGGAATGAGTTCTAACGTTCAATAGCAGAGTAGGGTGACTGTAGTTAACAATCATGTATGGTATATTTCAAAATAGCTACAAGAGAAGACTTGAAAGGTTTCCAGCACATAGAAATGATAAAGAAGGTGGTGGATATTCTAAGTATCCTGACTTAATCATTATATATTCCATACATTTAACAAAATATCACATTTTTATAAATATGCACAAATATTATATGTCAATAAATACTATAAACAGCAGTATCACAGACTTTGTTTTCTTAAACATTTGCACTAGTGCTCAATAGAGATTGGAAAGAAGAGGCACCAAAATAATGGTGGTTATTTCTGGATTAAGGATCAACCAAATTTTTCTGTAAAAGTTCAGATAGCAAATATTTTAGGATTTGTGAGCTGCATAAGGTCTGCAGAGAGGGGCATCCCTCTAATTCTGGCTATCTCTTATAGATCAAAGTTCATGTTCCCTCTGCCCTCATAGAAGGTATAGACAACTCAGTTTATTTTTTAGTTTACATTAGTTCATTTTTGTCTTCTTGAACCTTCCAATAAAACTCTGATTCTCTTCAACAACTTTCTTGCTTTTTTACATTTTTTTTGTTATCAGTCCTCATTTTCTACTTCTTCTGTTGATCCCAGTACAAGTGATCAGAAATTCTTGTGCCCCAGAACTGAAATGTCTGTGCCTGCCAATCAAGTTTTACAAAGGCATTTTCCTGAATATCTGAATTCCATGAAACAAAAATGTGACAGGAATGGAATACCGCCTTTGAGACCTTTTGGGAACATGAGAGTGATCATGGTGGTTTTGTGGTGATGCTAACCAAGCAGTGGCAGAGCTTTCCCAAGTCGCCACTGCAGCAGCACGGGGTTTAATCACAGCTCCGAGTAAGTCAGGAGTCATCTGACTTGGACAATGACTAGGCCTTTTACTCACAGGTTCCACAGATATTTTAAAATATTAATCAAAATAATACAGAAGATACTTATCTAGACTACTATTTTTACCAAGTCATGGCTTCTTGATTATTGAATTCTTGTTCTTCAGAGGAGACAGGGAGAGCTGCCTGAATTAGCTCCTAAGTATCACCTTCTCATACGCTTTGGTTGTGTAGAATCTGCCCCAATTAAAAATGATTCTTGGAAATGTTTCTAGGATCAGAGACTTTGAAGGGGATTGCATTAGTAGGAAATAAATTAAAGCAGCTGCCAGACAAAGATATGTTCCCATTTGTCTTTCTCCTTGACCATTCCATTCCCATTAAAATTAACTCTCAATGCTTTTAAAAGGGTTTGTTCCTGGCCTTGCTTTTAGAGAACATGCCCTTTGTTGTTGCACTCTGAAAAGATAGCGAGGGGGTATTCAAGGATAACTCAAACAAATGAATCAGCCTTGTATTCGAGCAGGCATGGGGGCAGGAAAGCTCCAAAGTACACGGAGAACACTCTAAGCATAGTCAGATGGGCTGCGCTCGGGGTTTTACAGACTCATTCACAATTTGGAAGTCATTATCTCAAGCACATCTCTGTTGTCATCTCATTAAATAGCAGTCTAAGCACATCTCTGTTGTCATCTCATTAAATAGCAGTCTCATGCTCTCTATTTTTCTTTTTTCCTTTTTTAAACTTTGCATTGCAGCTTTGAAAGGGAAGTCAGCTTTATCACCAACAGATATACCTATAGAACTCAATGCTTTACTGCCTTTCTTTTCAATTAATCTTGACTGTGCTGGCCTAGTCGGGCCGTGTTCTCTGGCGATGCTCCAGGGGATCCCAGGACTGACCCTATCTACCTGTCGTTGCTTCCTTGGTGGTTTGATGATTTCCCTCTGGTTTTTCCTGGCAGCAGCTGCTCTCCTAATTGAAGCCACCTGTTTGGTTGCACATCCTCCATTCCCCAAGAGGAGCTAAAACTCCACATGCTGCTCTATTGTCAGTTCACCGCTGTCTATATTTGAATTAGATTGCAGAAGAGGAGCACAGTGTCAGCCTGAATCCAAATTGATCCTGCTGTGAGCAAGTGTATATGCGTATTGCCCTGTATTACAAGCGTGCCTTGATTTCAACAAATTGAAGTACTCAAAAGTATAATTTTAAAAACTGAAATATCCAAGGTGATAGTTCTTAGGAACATACTCTTTGAGGCTGAAGGAAACTTAAAAGCCACATAATTCAACCTTTTATCTAATATATAAATTCCTCTTACAACACCCCCTATAAGTGGCTCTCAAGATATTACTTTGGCACATCCACTAATAAGGTACATATTCTCTGAAGAAGTAGTCCTTGCCATTTTCAGAGAGAGAATGGGATTTCCTCTGTATGTCAAACCAAAATCAATCCCACTCTATTTAGCTCATTTCCTTAAATGCTGACGCCTGCAACCAGATAGAAAAAAATTTCTGCCCCAAACTTGAACCATTTAAAGACAACTATAATGCTCTACAAATATTCTTTTCTCCAGGATATTTGTGGAGTGTTATAGTTTTCAATGTTTTCTGATAATATCACGATTTGCAGATCTTTCCTTCCTTCATCATACTGTTTTTTTTCTTCTTCAACAAAATTGTCTCTCTTAAAGTGTGGAGCTTAGAAGCAAACCAGCAATCTAAATGCTTAGTGTAGAAGGGAGTTACCATTTCCCTTCACCAGAGACCGTCTTCCGTGTTTGTGGTCTAAGATCTTGTACTGGTTAGAGAAAGCCATGTGTGTTGCCTGCTATAGTTTGGATATTTGACTCTTCAAGCCTCATGTGGAAATTTGATCTCTAATGTTGGAGGTGGGGCCTAATGAGAGGTGTTTGGGCCATGGGGACAGATCTCTCCTGAATGGCTTTGTGCCTTCCTCCTGTTAATGAGTGAGTTCTTGTTCTATTAGTTCCCAAGAGAGTTCTCCGAGAGCTGGTTTTTAAAAAGAGCCTGACACCTTCCTACCTCTCTCTTGTTCTCTCACCATGTGACCTCTGCACACTCTGGCTCCCCTTCACTTTCTGCCATAAGTGGAAGCAGCCTGAAACCCTCACCAGAAAGCAGATGCTGGTACCATGCGTCTTGTACAACCTGCAGAACTGTGAGCCAAACAAACCTCTTTTCTTTATAAGTTACCCAGCCTCAGGTATTCCTTTATAGCAAGACAAAGAGACTAAAACATTGCCCCAACAAACAAACTATCAAAACTCAACCATAGTAAAAGTTTATTTGCTCACCCCACAGTTGGATGAGAGTCTGAAGACCATTCTCCATCTCATAGCCAAGCCAGTAGGTCCCCATGGCTCCAAGGGTCACTTGGAGCTTTGGAAGTGAGGACTGGAGGGTCGCTCTGATTTTAAAGGCCAATTCGGGGAGTGGCTTACATATTTCATTAGCTAAAACAGTAGATTTCCATGAATTTCCAGAAAGAGGAAATGCTATGGGAGACACATAACTTTGTCTCCACCACCGATCTTGTTAGCTTTCTTGCCATTACAGCCTGAAGACATCTTTGAAAACCGAACCCAGCTTATCTACTGTCATTCTCACTTAACATGATAATAAATTTTATGCCCACAGGAATCCTTATAAGTCAATATTATTATTTTCATATTATAAATGAGGAAACTGAGGTTTAGGAAAGTTAAATAACACAATTGAGTTCACATTTGGGAATTTTACAAAAAGTTTTAAATAACCAACTTTCTTTCCATACTGAAAATTTAAGATACTAAAGCTCTTATTGCATTAAACATTTAAGAGCCCAAGATATATAGATATTGCAGAAACTCTAAGAGATCATTCAGTACATTAGTTCTTATCTCTATCTGATGCAATGCCCTCTTTTAATAATTAATACTTTGTAATGCCTTCTTGGTAAACATGAAATAAAATTAATAATAAAATATAATATTCAATAGGCAAAACTAGACTAGAAGAAAATAAGAAAATGAAAGTAGCTGAATTAGTCAATGATTGTTGCATTACAAACCTCAAAATCTCAATGGTTTTTAAAAGTAAGTATTTATTTTTCATAAACTTGAGAGTTAATGGCGACACCTTTGCTGAGGTGACTCCTCTCTAGGAGATCCTCATGCTTTTCCTGAGACCAATAGACAAAATGGAGCACTGTCTTCTGTTGACTATGGAAATAGGAAAAGTAAGAACAAACAAGGCCTCTCAAGGTGGCATGTGCCACCATACTTGGCTAATATTTAAATTGTTTTGTAGAGACAATGCCTCACTATATTGCCTTTGTTGGTCTTGAACTCATGGGCTCAAGCAATCTTCCTGCCTTGGCCTCCCAAAGTGTTGGGATTACAGGAATGAGCTACCATGGCCCAGGCTTGGCATTCTTTGGCTTGTAGATACATCACTCCAATCACTGCCTTTATCACTAGGCTCAGGACCAATGCCATGTCATGTCTGCTCACATTTCATGGTCCAAAGCAAGTCACTAAGTCAAGGGGCAGAGAAAGTTACTACCTCGAGTTGGCGGAGTGGCACAGTTATGTGGCAAAAAATATGGATATAGGGAGGGATGGAGAATTGGGTCCCCTAATTGATCTAACTCAATACCTGGAGTATTACTAGTTTTTCAAGACCCTGATCCCCATGCGTCCAGCTTCTGTTGGAGCCCTGTATTAGTTGCTAGGGCTGCCATCACTAAGTACCACAAACTTGGCGGCACAAACAACAGAAATGTACCCTCTCACAGTTCTGGAATCCAGATATCTGAAATCAAAGTGTCAACAGGTTTCATTCCTTCTAAGGACTGTAAGAATCTGTTCCATGCCTTGCTCCTAGCTTCTGATGATTTGCTGACCATCTTGTCATTCTTTTTTTTTTCTTTTCTTTTGAGACAGGATCTCTCTCTGTCACCCAGGGAGGAGTGCAGTGGCATGATCTTAGTTCACTGCAACTCCTGCCTTCTGGGTTCAAGCGATCCTCCCACGTCAGCCTCCTGAGTAGCTGGAACTACAGGTGTGCACCACCATGCTTGGCTGATTTTTAAATTTTTTTGTACAGATTATATCTCACTATATTCCTTTTACGGGTTTTAAACTCATGGGCTGAAGCAATCCTCCTGCCTCAGCCTCCCAAAGTGCTGGGATTACAGGCCATGAGCTACCTTGGCCTGGCCCAGCTTGACATTCTTTGGCTTATGGACACATCGCTCCAGTCACTGCCTTTATCTTTCCATGGAATTCTTCCTGCATGTGTGTCTGCATCCTCATTACCCCTTTATGTAAGGACATCAGTCATATTAGATTAGGAGTCCTCCATACTCCAGTATGACCTTAATATAATTACATAGCCAATGATCCTATTTCCAAATAAGGTCACATTCAGAGGTACGAGTGTTAAAAACTTGTGATGGCTAATTTTTTGTGTCAACTGGGCTGAGCTAAGGGATGCCCAGATAGCTGGAAGATTTATTTCTGGTTGTGTTCATGATGGTATTCTTGGAAGAGATTAACATTTGAATTCATAAACTGAGCAAAGAAGAACCACTCTCCCCAGTGTGGCTGGGCATCCAATCCACTGAGGGCCCAAGTGGGACAAAAAGGCAAAGGAAGAGTGAATTCACTGTCTCTTCCTGAGCTGGGATGTCCATCTTCTGCCCTTGGACATCAGTTCTCCTAGTTTTCGGGCCTTCAAACTCAGATTGGGACTTACACCATTGGCTGTCCTGGTTCTATGGGCTGTGGGCTTGAACTGGAACTATATCATTAGCTTTCTGGGCCTCCAGCTTGCAGATGGCAGATGGTGGGATTTCTTATCCTTCATAATCACACAAGCCAAGCCCTCATAATAAAGCTGTTTTTATATATCTATATTTTAATCTATATCTTATTGTTTCTGTTTCTCTGGAGAACCCTGACCAACACAGACTTTAGCATATAAATTTGCAGGGCAGGAGGTGGGACACAATTCAGCTCCTAATAACCCCCAACTAATTTTGAAGTGTGAAGGGAATGAGATGGTGGAGGGGAAGTAAAGGCAGGATCACTGTGCTAGTACATACTAGTCATAAGCCTGGTCAAAAATAAAATAAAGGAAATGTTTGCATAGTACAGTCCAGAGGAGATAAGAGGAGGTGAAATCACATGCATTGGTGAAAGATTTGTCTTTACAAGCAAAACAAATTTTAAAAACCTAATCAAACACAAATTTTAAAAACTCTTTTATATTCTCTGACAGGACAACTTTTATCTTACAGATGAAATATTCATTAACACATACTGGGTGCCTACTGTGTGTCAGGCATATTATCTCATATCCCACAATAACCTGAAAGGCTGGCACCACTATCTCCACTTTATATGTGAGAAACCTGAAACCAAGAGAAATTAGAAACATAGTTTGACTCATAGTTTATAAAGCACCAGGTTGTCCAACCCCAAGCATGCCTGTTTCATCTCAACCACTTGTCTGTTGTTGAGTTACTGCTGCTTTTACACAACTTGAGAAAATCCCAGATGTCATTGATTAGGAAATGATGTACTGAAATCCCTCCTGTTTGGTCAGTGTTTCCTATGGGATAAGAAATAAGAGGACAGCTTGATTACCCCCATTTTTTTTTTTTTTTTTTTTTGGCCTCTGAGGTCCACCTTTAGGAACACCTTTAATCATAAATTCTTAACACTTTACCTCATCCAGGTAGAATAGTAAAATTTCTCCTCTTGTTCTTGAGACCTTTTCCAGGCTTTCCTTATAACATTCGTCATGTACTAATCAATTTGCTTATTTGTGCTTTCCTTTCTAATTCAACTGAAGTCCAGAATTTCCTTTTGTCTTTGTATCTCCAGTGCCTAATATAGTGACTGACACATGTTGGGGGAGGGACTTAGTGGGAGATGATTGGATCATAGAGGCGGTTTCCCTATGCTGCTCTCCTGATAGTGAGTTCTCACAAGATCTGATGGCTTTCTAAGGGACTCTTCCCCCTTCACTCTTTCTCTTTCCTGCTGCCTTGTGAAGAAAGTGCTTGCTTCCCCTTCTCCTTCCACCATGATTGTAGATTTACCCAGCCATGTGGAACTGTGAGTCAATTAAACCTCTTTCTTTTTAAATTACCCAGTCTTGGGTGTTTATAGCAGTGGGAAAATAGACTAATGTTTCAACATATGCAAACAGAATTTGCATATGTTGGAGACAGAAAATCTCTCTCTCTCTCTCTCTCTCTTTCTCTCCTATTAATTCAATTAATTTTCTCAAGAACCCTGTCAGGAACATGCTCCTATTGTCCACATTTTGCAAAAAACACAGATTTAGCAAAACAAAGTATCTTGCCCAAAGTCACCCACGTAATAAGTGGAAGAGCCACTCAAGGCCCTTGGTCTGCCCGTGCCTGCCAGTGCTCTTGATAACACAACATAGAAAGTGCCCTTTAACAATGATTGGCAGTCAATTAATTACTTTAGAATTTCATTCTAACCTTAGAAAATCTTCCCTTCCCTTTTCCAATAACGGATATAAGATAGAGGAACCTTATTTGTGTTGAGGACAGGAACCCGACACTTCTGTCTGTGTCAATAGTCTCTGGCTCGGTGACTCCCATATATGGGTGCTCAGTAAATGTGTATGAGCCCAATACAGGATATGTTCAGTCTTTATGCTAGAGGTGTCTTGGGCACAGAGGGCCAGGGTGACCTTTCCAAGATCAATCCCATACCTCTTGGCTCAAACGCTAATCCATCTCTAGAACCTGGGGATATATATTATATAATGTTCTATATACTTCATATAATTTGTTCTCATGATATTTGCTTGGGTAAGTATCAGAATTATTTCCATTCACATGAAAAAAGGTGGTCTTGGAGAAAGGCTAAATGACTTGCCCAAGTTCACACAGCTAGTAAGTGGCAGAGCTAAACTTTAGACCCAGTCTTCTTTCTCCCCAGCCCCTCTGCATTTTCTCCAGCATAGCCTACCAACAAATCAGAACTGTTTACTTGGAGATTTTCAAACTGGCTGTGACGTGACTTGTTGAGGCCACACACATATAAAAGAGGGAAGGAGCTGTATTCTTTACTCTGTTCCAGATTTTGCTCAGATATGAAAATAAAGCTACTGAAAAACTAGAACAGAAGCTGTTGAAACTTTTTCCTCAAAGACGGGTAATAGGTCTTTAATAATCCAGACACATGCTGCAGTCCAGTTGATCTACAGCCAAGAGTATATTTGCAGGATAGCAGCTAGCTGTGGTCTCTCCAGTCAAGGAACAGGATTAACCTAATTAGCCACTAATGTCACCAAATGCATGACCTGAAAAGGCAGGCAGGGGCTGCCCAAGCTGGAATAGCCAGCCACCAACAGTCATTTAGAGTACCTCATACAGAGGAGGGGACTTATTTCAGTGGCATTTCAATTAAACACATCTCTAAATCATACAGACACATGCAAATATAAAAATGCAAATTTGAAATACAACATTTTCTTGTAGGTGATTTTGGGACTGAAACAGGGGAACGAAACTTCACACAACCACTGTTTTGTCCCCGGTGGATTCCTAGGGAGTATCTCAGTGCCTTGCACTCAATACTGTTTACTGAGTAAAGGAATCAATGAGTACAAACATGTTCTTACGAAAGCAACCACCCATAAAGCTACACACATCTCTAATTCTCATTTGGTTTTAACTTCCCCATTGCAATTAAAAGTCTACCTTCATTTACACGCATATCAACCAACATCCCCCAACAAAAAAAAGAAAGTTGCATGAAAAAAAATAGAAAAGCTATGAATTTCCACCATGTCCCAGATTTTCCAAATAATTCTGCCATTTGGAAGCCTGTTCATAGCCCCCAAAGTACTAAAAGGCCTTGCAAAATGCTCATAGGTGAAACAGCTGGAAGCATCTAGAGCCATCTCAGAGGGAGCCGTCTGCTTCCAGAAATAAAGTCACACATTCACAGGTGCTTCCTGTTTTTTCAAACACCTTGCCCACCTTCTGCACACCAAGCGTGGATTCTGCAAAACGTGAGCCCAACAGGAAGCTGCCTGCAATTTCAGGTAGCTTTTCTGACTCTTAAAGAGATCTCAAGTATACTTTCAGAGAAATGCCAGCAAAAACTGTAGTCATTCGGGAAGGAGTAAGTCTGGAAGAAAAAGATACAGTGAACTAGCACAACGAGGGTGAGAACATTTTTCATGAAACTGCTGTCTGTAAATTACATTTTAAAACAAATAAATTGTGTTTTCTTTAGGTTTTTAGCTCCTGTGGGTGGAATTAGGAGAACCGACTGTAAGCGGGTGGTGTTTGTCGTATCTCTGCTGTGAGGGAGGAAGAAGAAGGAGGAAGGCTGGGGTGGAGAGGAGGAAGGAGACCCGCATGGCTGGAACGTCTCCACTGAGCTCAGGGGGATGAATTCCTCTGAGACTTCTTGCATTTGAGGAAGCTCACAAACCCTTCCTGAGATCTCAGAATAACCTTGAAATGAACATGTAGAACACTGATTAAGTTGTGTGTTCACAGTAAGCTTTGATTGAACTATTCTAGGGAATTTCTTCTTTTTTTTTTTTTGAGACTGAGTCTGGCTCTGTCGCCCAGGCTGGAGTGCGGTGGCCGGATCTCAGCTCACTGCAAGCTCCGCCTCCCGGAATTTCTTCTTAACATGGTCACAGGTGGATGAGTTAGGAAGAAAATGCCACGGGCGCTGTACTGTTTTAAAATGAATTCAGAGAAGTTGTTGAAGGTGATAAGTGCCATGTCACATATCATAGGTCTTGGATAATTTAGGGTGATTTTTAAAATGTAATTATAACTGCTAATTGCATAATTACTGCTAACAGTACTGGTTCAGTTCCAAGTATGTATTCTTATATTTGCTTTTGTTTTCTTCTATATTTTCCCATCCGTCTTGCCAAATTAAGCTAAATCATGTAAATAATTTTGCTTATTAAATTGACTTCTTAATGTTCTTTTTTTCTGAAATGAAATTAAAAACAGTATCTACAAAGTTAAGTTTCTTCAACTTAACTGGTAAAAGGGCTGCATGGGAGAATGTTTCTCTGCTGAAATTCAAAGAAATGTCTTTAATCTACAATGGTCAGAACTGGTCCATATAAATCCTCCCTGAGCTTACCCTTAGCAGGGAATTAAGGGAACAAAGAGCAATTAACTTTGTTTTGCTTGTAGTAACAAAAATAGAAACACCTGAACATCTTATATGACCAATAGAAGTTTTATAATCCTTTTTTAAAGGAAACTTTATACACCTAAGGGTTTGAAATACATTAATACTTTTTTTTTTTTTTTTTTTTTTGAGACAGAGTCTCGCACCGTTGCCAGGGCTGGAGTGCAGTGGCGCGATCTCGGCTCACTGCAACCTCCACCTCCCGGCTTCAAGCAATTCTCCTGCCTCAGACTCCCAAGTAGCTGGGATTACAGGTGCCCGTCACCACGCCCAGCTCATTTTTTGTATTTTTAGTAGAGACGGGGTTTCACTATGTTGGCCAAGCTGGTCTCAAACTCCTGACCTCATGATCTGCTGCCTCGGCCTCCCAAAGTGCTGGGATTACAGACACGAGCCACCGCTACACTAATAATTTTTTAAAAACTTTAAACTCTGTTCTACACAGGAAACTATTTCTCTTCCACCTGTCCCATGTGGTTTGGTGAAGCACCATGTCACCATGTGCATATAGCTATTGAAGATCCATTATGCACATGCTATAGATTCAAACAAGTTGCTGTCCAGAAAGAACCTGATATCCTCTCAGGACACACACATGTCACAGTGAAATGATACCAGATACTGGCAAAGGAGGGGTAGAGTCTAGTCTTGGTTCTATTATTAACCAAGTATCTCTAGGTTTCCATTTTCTCATTAGCAAAAAGAGGAAATTGGACTATGTGTTCTGTAAAACCGCTCCTAGCTTTAAAGTGTATTGATTCTTGGGTTTTAAGAAGACCTGAAATAAAAGACAGCACATACTAAATGGCAGGTAAGCTGCTATAATGGTTCTGAAAAGGAAGCGACTGCATAGGGTTGGAGCATCTGGGAAAGCCTCCGTGGGGCTGAGAGGTGTGACTGGCTCTAGAGAATGGGTGGAACCTAAGAAGGTAGAGATAAGGGGGAGCAGTTCACAGGGCATACTCAGGAGACCGGGGGATGCTCAACTGTGGCTAGATCCAAACAGACCCCCGATGCACATGTGAGTGCTAGAGAAAATCTTGTTCTTTGCCACCTTAATGAATGAGGATAATAAGATCACTTGTGGGAAAGTTTTAGTAGCTGAGACTGCTGATCCAATGGGCACAGCATCTTCAAAGGAAAGCCAGCAAGATGGGCCGTGTTAAACCCAAAACTTTCGCCAAGGCTCTTTGGCTGTTCCGCACCGGGGAGGCCTCAGTCAGTACTTTGTACTGCAACTATGCCCTCACATGAATCCTCTCTTTTAAATAGCTGGAAGACCCTTAAATAGGTTCAAAAAACAAGACTTCCTAAAAGAAAACTAGGCAAATTCTGCCACCTCTGAGCTCTGTGACCTTGAAAAGTTTGTTTTAAATGAAATAGCTCTAGGATAGAGAGAATTATCTAGAATGAAAGAATAAGTGTCCATGTGCTTGTCATCCAGCTTTGTTACATGTTATTGCTCGTATTTTCTCATAGTTATTTCAGATTTTTCACAAGGAATGAAAGGTTAAAGTTGACGCTAATTATGTACTACCTTTCAAGCCAATTCTCTTCTTCTCTCTCTCTTTCTCTTTCTCTCTGTCTCTGTATCCAGGAGCAAACACGTTTTGAATTTGATGTTTATCTTCCCGTGATGTTTCTGTATTTATGCTACATAGACATCTACAAATAATACTGAGTATTGTTTTGTGTTCCTAGATGTTATATGAATGGTATCATACTTTGCATATCTTTTAATATCTTGCTTTGGTAATTCACCATTGAATTTTTGAGGTTTATCCATGCTGATACACATTATTTTCACTGCTACATAGAATTCCATTGAATCATTATTCCAAAATTTATCAATCTGTTGTCTTGTTAGTGGCATCTTGGGTTGTTTAAAAGATCTTTCTATCTCAAATAATGTTGCAACATTGCCCTCACGAGTGTTTCCTCCACATAGGTCAAAGCTTCCCTAGGAGCCACTGGAGGACACATTTACTGTTGGTTTTAGAAAGTATTACATAACTTCTGTGTGCTTTTCTAACAGTGAGGACTTCCAATTCTCTATATCCTTGCCCACGTGCAACATTTTAATCCTTTTCAATTTGATAGGTATACTGTTTTAATGTTCATTTACATGCCATAAAAGCCTTTTATGCCCCATTGTACAGAATACTAAAGTGAAATCTTTATTTCTCATGCTACATACCCCAGTCTAGTTTCTTTTAGGACTAATCTACTTCCTTTCAGTTTATGGTATTTTGGTTACCAAACTAGACACTGTTTTTCTTTGAATAAATATAACTCAAAGCAGGTGTTGACTTTGCACAGTAATAAAGAAAGGTAAATTGTTTACAAAAGTAGAAATAATATAACTGTGCCAACTTTAAGGTTCAGAAAACATCCCTTGATTTCGTATCCAATTTTCTTTCCCTTTGGTCCTCCCACCAGTTGGTAACCACCATGAACAGCCAAAATACGGCATGCAAAATTATATTGGTGATATTTGCAGCTTGACTTAAGAAACTGAAGTAGCTGAAAATCTGACAAATATGTCCTCTTGTCACTTTCCAGTCCTTGTGCAGTGGTGAGGAATTTCAGACACAGACAGGTCCCCATTAGGCTTGAATCACTCTGATAAAGCTCTGATAAGCATCAAGGTTCTGGGGCTTTTTACAGAAAAGAATTTCTTTTTCTTTATTTTTTAATTTCTGAATTTCAATGGGCAGATTAAAGTTCCTCCGTTTCTTTAGAAAATCACTCTCTGTTTTTTATGCAGTTCATGATGTACTTTCTTCTTTCACTCAGACAGGATTTAGAAGAGCAATCTGGCATTCATCTCAGTGAAAGCATCAAAATATCTAACACTGTCAGATCATTAAATAGAACACTATATAGTTATAAAATATACATCCTAAACCATTTCTAAAAGGTCATTGAGGAATCTTAAGTGATCAGAAAAATGTTCATGAGATAAGGCTCAATCTGTGGAAATAAACTATATGTATATGGGCATATCAACAACAGTTCCATCTCTATCTTTCAATCTATTTATCATCAATCTATCTAGATAAAGGGAATATACCAAAATATTAACAGTGAATATCTTCCAGTGAAGAGACCATGAATTATTAAACACTTCAAAACATATTTCTGATTTTCCAATAGTTCTGCCATGAGCATATCTTATTTTTATAACCTAAAATGATTAGAACAAAAGGCATTTATTAATAAAAAATATAATGTAACAAAGTTCTAAGAAGACACAGTCTTATAGTATGGAGGCTTGATAAAGAAATTTAATATAGTCGTTATTTTTCTTTTGACTTTCCTTTTATTTTTCTTTTTGCAAACTCTTTCTGAGTTGAACACAGGTTTGGGAAAATAACAGAATTTTAACTTTCCACATATATTTTTTAAACATACGTTTAGTAAATATAGACATGTACAAGCATATCTAAATGGTAGCCTGTTGGGGTTTATTTGCATAAAGGGCAGAGGGTCTCAGTAATAACAAGTTATTATTTTCTTAAGGTTGATGGTTAGTACCACCATGTTCCCCCCAAAACCCCACTCACTGTGGCATGGGAGAATAATTTAACCTTCCAAGCCTTGGGAGGCATGTCAGTAGAGGAAGGCAGTCATCATCACAGGAGAGTTGTTGTACACAGGTTGAATTGGGGTTATCCTTGGGCTAAAGAAGAACTCAGTTGTACCTTCATACAGCGACAACAAGCTTCCCACCCCTCCTTCAGAGAAGAGCCATGGCCCTCAGTAGAGGGAGCTATAACAGAGAATGAGTTAAATGAATGCTTTATTAACCAGTGTTTGTGCAAATCAGTAAGTCACAGAGCACCCAGTTTCGTTTGTATCCATCAATGCATCATTATATCCACAGGGAAGCACAGCAAGGAAGGACAGTAGGTGGATGATGTTGTGGGGATCTCCTACCCCTTCTGAGTTCCTATTACATCTAGTATAATCACAATTGTACATTTATTTCTTGAGTAAACAAATTTGGAGATTTTAAAATATGCTGCTTTATCCTAACTTGGTAAAACCCCTATATACAATTACCTAAAACTAGGGGGAGAATTTAAATACAGTTTTCAAACCAATTTAGCAAGTGTGTATGAAATGGCCACACAGTATGTCTGGCACTATTCGAAACATTGTAAGGCTGAAGAAATAAGACACTCTTCCAAAAAGAACATCTTAGGATCTTATCTGGATGATGAAATAGACGTACATGAAGCACACAAACAACATTACATGTTCTAGGAGGTACAGTAAAATGAAGCATCATAAGTGATGAAAGTGATCTACTACAGATTTAAAGTATGAACTCTGGAATTGGCTCCCCTGAATTCCAATCTCAGTTCATTTTATTATTGGCTGGGTTGAAAGAAACTTAGGCAAGTTACCTAACCTCTTTATGTCTCAGTTTCCTCATCCATAAAGTGGTGAAACTAATATCTGTTTCATAAAGTAAATTACATATAATATGCTTACAAGAGGGTCTAATACACAGATGAAGCTCAAGAAACAATTACTTTTATTACTATCAAATGTCAAGAAAACTAGTTTAGAGACTACGTATGATACTTATAAAATATTTATTGCCAGGGTTGGACCAGACTTTTGAGAGAAAGTGCCTTTTAGAAATGGCAGAATGGGCCGAGTGCTGGCTCACGCCTGTCATCCCAGCACTTTGGGAGGCCGAGGTGGGTGGATCACGAGGTCAAGAGATCGAGACCATCTTGGTCAACATGGTCTCTAGTAAAAATACAAAACCTATTTGGGCGTGGTGGTGCACACCTGTAGTCCCAGCTACTCGGGAGGCTGAGGCAGGAGAATTGCTTGAACCCAGGAGGCGGAAGCTGCAGTGAGCTGAGATTGTGCCACTGCACTCCAGCCTGGCAGCAGAGCGAGACTCCATTTAAAAAAAAAAAAAAAAAAAAAGGCTGCGCGCTGTGGCTCACGCCTGTAATACCAGCACTTTGGGAGGCCAAGGCGGGCAGATCACAAGCTCAGGAGATTGAGACCATCCTAGATAACATGGTGAAATCCTGTCTCTACTAAAAATACAAAAAATTAGAGAGGCATGGTGGCACGTGCCTGTATTCCCAGCTACTCGGGAGGCTGAGTCAGGAGAATCGCTTGAACCCGGGAGGCGGAGCTTGCAGTGAGCCGAGGTGGCGCCACTGCACTCCAGGCTGGGCGACAGAGCGAGACTCCATCTCCAAAAAAAAAAAAAAAAAAACAAAGAAAAGAAATGGCAGGGTGAGATATTCAAATAAAACTTTCAGGTTGCATTTTATAAAAGACTGAGGATTATTTATCACAACAAATGCAAAATCATTTCCATAAAGAGTAGAAAATATAAGTGGTAGGAAAAAGTATATCAGTTGATTATTTTCTTTAAAAAAAGAATCTCAGATCACTCATTTGATGTTTCTCTTCAGAGTTTGAAAAGTTCATGACAGCTCACAGCTCACGATGGTGGCAATCTTAAGGATACAGAAAGCTCATTCCTCATGCAGGGAAGAAGAAAATATTCTAAAGAAGAGATAAGCATATTCCGCGAAATCAAAAAAGGTAGGAAAACAATATTTATTCATTCACTCCTTCACTCACTCAACAAACATGTATTTAATGCCTACTATGCGTTAGGCATGGTACCAGAATCTGGAATCCAAAATTAAATGAGTCTCAGTCCTCAAGAGTTTACAAGACAGGGCAGTAAATAAGTGATCAAAATACTGTATGATAACAATTAGTACAAGGCATGGAGCTGAGCCTGGATAGTAAAGCAGAGGTCATGTGAGTGAGTTCTGTCTTTACTCTGATACAAATGGGAATCCATTGAAAGATTTAAACAAGGAGAATGCTATCTAACTATTTTCATTCTTAAAAGGTCACACTTGTTGTATAGTGAGAACAAATTGAATGGTGAATCAGAGCTGAGATTTTGTAATTTTTATAACTGTAAAATCTTGTATAGTTTTCTATGTCTATAAAGTACAATGAGTTCACACCCTCTTAAATCTAAGTAGCTGTGGGTCCCCTCCAATGCTATTATTCATCTAGCAGTTTCCCTTCTGCTCCCACTCATTTCTCTACAATGAATAACAGAACTGCAAGTAAACAAAGAAGGATGGAGAATGAACCTTTGGTTTCTCTCTTTCAAATGGAAGCTAACAGAAAAGCTCAGGAACTCATACCTTGAGGAGAGGGTAATATGCAGTGGTTAATAACATAGGATATTGATTTAAAAACTAGTGTTGTCCATTGCTCATTCTGCGACCTGAGGCAAACTTGTCAATATTTCTGGTCTTAATATCTTTACTTTAAGATGGTAATAAAATTATTTCTATCTTTTATTTGTCAGACTTGGCTAACTGCTATAACAAATAAATCAAATCTCAGAGGCTTAACACAATAAAAATATATTTCTGGTTCAAGTTAAGAAAAGGCATTAGCTAAAACAATAAGATAAGTTATTATAATATAAAATTGCAGGATAAAAACATTACATAGATAACTTATTATTTTATATACATAAACAATGTTTATTTAGATGTTATAACAGAAAAATCCTCATTTATAATAACAACAAAGAACATGAAACACTTTTAAATAAACTTAAAAGGAAATGTGCAAAAACTGTATGAGGAAAGCATTTGTGAAAGATATAAAAACACTGAAGAAGAGCCAGGAAAACATTTAAAAAGAAAAACTAGGAGGAAGAACTAGCCCTATCCCACATTAAAACATACTATAAAGTCTTCATAATTAAGATTGTGGTATGTAGGTGCATGACTAGAAAAATAAACTGAGAGAATAAATTAGAAAGCCTAGAAATCAACTCAAGTACATATGGAAATTTAGTATATGATAAGTGACATCACAAAATTACTGGGGCAAGCAAATTTTAATAGATGGTTCTGGGACAACTGGATAGCTATTGGGAATGAAATAAGTTTAGATCTGTATCTCACACCATATATAAGCATAAAGACCCAATGAAAAAGAGATATAATAAATATAAATGTAAAACAAAAAAAATTTTTTTAAAGATACTGGAAGAAAACATGGGTGAATATTTCTATTTAACGTTGGTATAGGGAAAGATTTTCTAACCATGACTCAAAATCCAGAGGCAATTAAAAAAAAAAGGTTGACAAGTGGCCAAATAAAAATAAAAATTTTTATGCATGACAAAAACACCATAAACAAAGTCAAACAACAAACAAACTTTTAAAAAATGCTTGCAACATTAATCTTTCTATAATAAAGCACATATACTGCTAATATATTAAAAACTTCTAAAATTGAAAGAAAAGGGATTTTAAAAAAACATTGAACTAGGTAAAGAAACAAGAGTAGACAATTCACAAAAAGATATATTAAAAAACCTTGTAAGATAGCAAAAAATGTTTAATATCATTCATAACTAGTGAAATGCAAATTAAAACTTTATAGGAATATTATTTTCCACCTATCAGATTAGCAAAAAATTTAAAACATGGCAATTGTCTGTAGGGAAAGAGATACTCTCACACATTGCTGGTGAGAATGTCAAGTGGTACAAGCCTTTCAGAGGGAAATTTGGTAATGCCTAAGAAACTACATATACACTTATTTTTTAATTCAGCAATTCCACTTCTAGGAATTTACCCAGAAGATACACCTCCCATAAGGCAAAAATAAATTTGCACAGGGTTATTAATTGTGACATTGTTGTTACTGCAAAATATTGGAAACAATGTACATATCTGAATATAAGGGAGTAAACAAATTGTGTACCTCTACAGGCTCTAAGAGAAAAGAAAATAGAAGAGGATTCCTGTGAAACAATTTGGATTGTTTTTCACAACACATTAAGTAAAAAAGAAAAAGGACAAAGTGCAAAAGAGTATCTATTATGTGTCAACTTTTATGAAAGAGAGATTGAAAAAAAAAAAAACGCAAAAAGGTTAACCCAGGAACTAAGATTGCTTATATATAGGGATAAGAGGAAGGAGTAGAGGTACAAGGGATGATGGGGGTGGGAAAGGAACACCTCTCTGAGTATAACTCTTTGTACAGTTCTGACTTTTAGAAACCATGGTAATATTTCGTATACCAAAAATATAAATAAATGACAAAAATCAAGCAGGATGAAGGGAGAACCCAAAATTCAATACGAACAATAACAAATAAGCCTAACTCAATTACAAACCACACTGAAGGGGATGAGGAAGAAAAGAATGAACTGAAGGCAACTTTGAAACCCAATGTATTATTACATACATGTATTATTAATACAATGTGTATATTATATAGTCTAAGACCAAAGACCAACAGGCATGTACACAAACAATGTACACTAGTTTGCAAGTTTCCCAGACCCAAAGAGGCAACGGTTAGTAATTATAAAACAGTTCATGTATATTTTAGGATTGTGCAAATAAGTAAATAATATTTGCATAACAAAAAGGAGAAATGGCTTGATACTGAAAAACTTGCGAGCAGACATGGTGAGGAATGGAGTCAACCGCATACACCACATTGGCAGAGAAAGGGAGAGAGCCATCTTATTTTATTTTAATGAAATATTTTGCTTTGGAGAATTCAAAGAAAAATATAGGAGGTCACCTGATTTTACCACCAGAGGGCATAAGACATTAAAAAACAGGGCAAACAATGCCCACTTGCTTGTGAGATTCTCTGATTTCATGGTTTGAAATCTCTAGGTGGCCACTTCAAAAAATGAACTCAAACCCTAACCTGAACCAGAACACAGACCTAAAAACAAAGGTTTAATATTCTGCTACTGAAACATACCAGGAGGGAAAGCAGTTGACAGCATGCACTGAGGGCCAAAAACAAACAAGCTACCTGCAAACGAGGATAGGAAAAGGTTAGGAGGGGGAAACTATCTTTTTAAAATCCTCAACCATGTTCTCAAAAATGTAACTTATTTACATTTTTTAATTCCATTATTGATTTAGGTTAAACATTGAAATGAGTTGGCAGTGTTAAATTTCATGTTTCCTCTCCTGTCGATGTTTGAGAAAAATATTACCTGGTTAATGCAATCTTACCTAGCAAAACGGGGATGAGCTGGTCTAGAATCAATGAGACCAAGGTCTTGAGTTCAAATTGTGTGTGAGTCAGTGAACCTCTCTCTAAAACAGGGCCAAGCCCTTCTCCTAAACCAGCAAATGCACCTGGTGGGTCACAGGGGGAGTGGTGACAGAGCACGCATGTGCATAGCACAGACCCAGCACTGCCCTGGAGAACTGAAAATCAAACTGCACATTCTGTGGATGTTGTGTCAATGGACTCTCCCCATAAATAGTATTTTGATCTCAGAGTCAGGTAATTTAAATTTATCCTATTCCTCTCACCACCCTCCCCTCAACTCCCACCTTTTACATTTCTATGTTCTTCCCCACCTAAGCCCTTACCCTTTTAAAAATCTTTGCTAGGGTGCATACATGGAAAAGGGGGTGAATTACTTATTTTCATGATTTAAAAATTATTTTAATTCTGCCAATAGTTTTCCAAAGTAGAAGCAACTTGGATGGGCAGGAGATTTTATCTTAGACATAGACCCAATTGGTCTATCTCTATTCTCTGCATGAGATGGCACCTTATCCATTATAAGGATATCATTTCCTACCTGCCCCACCCCCCTTGCTTAAAAATCTCTGGAGCTCATTTCATAGATGAGGATTTTTGAGGGAAACTGCATCTTATTTGGAATTAACATGATATTACTATATCCAAAGGAGCCCTCCTGGGTTTGAGGATAATCATGACTGATGCTGCATTTGTGCAGCAGAAAGTATCAGTGAGCCACGTGTTGTCATGTGCTGCGTTCAAGTCTCTCTAAGTAGGTAAAAGTAAACTGGGGAACTGAGATAATCATCTTGACAAGTTTGTCAAAATACTCCATATTTATTCTAGATATAAGGACTGAGGGTGTGTGTTATTTAGTATGTTGCTTTACACTTCTAAAATACTTGAGATAATTGCAATGTTTCTTTTTCACTTTTTAATAATAGTACTAGATATAATTGCATTACATAAATGTTCTGTTATCTGAAAATTACTAGAGTCCATTCCTGACTAAAATATCTCATTGTTTCATTTCTACTTCCTCACCTCCAGCTTTTTAATCAGTCTTTTATCGTCAGATTTCATTTTCCTCTTTAGAAATGGGTGAAGTGGAGCCCCAGTTGTGCTTAATGGGTATATGAAAACAATCTTTTGAATCTTCCAATCCAGGCTGTTCTTATTGTTGTGATACCTTGGGGAACACAAATGGAGTTGAGTGGGTCCCAGAGGAAAAGCCTACCCAGAACCTGCTCAATGTGAGTTCATAGTTTACAGATTCACAGAAGCTGATCATATTCCTTTTTTTTTTTTTTTTTTTTTTTTTTTTTTTTGCATTGGGCACCTGATTAACCTCCATGAGTCCACACTAGAAGTGACACCGAGAAAGAGTTCAACTTCTCATTTCCCATGTGTCCCTCAAGGGTCCCTCATCACCTTCCCTTCCTGAATTCGAGTCAGATGGATTTCCTCCTTTCCCAAACTTGAATGCCTCCATTGTGCTAATGCTTACAGAATCCACATTAATTTGGTCATTATCTGAGGCTGTGTTTGTTTATGTGGCAACAGTTTGTAAGTTTTGCTGACATTCAAAAACAGGACTCTTGGGTATACTGGAAAAAGCCTTGCCCTAGGGATCTGGATTGAGGTTGAAGCCATGCCCCCTCACACCTGGGTGGGCTTGGGTAAGCCCCTGGGGTAGTAGGGATAAAAACTTTAAATATTTGAAGAAAATGCAGCTTCTCTATTTTCTATAATAGATCTAGTCTTCCTCATAAACATCTACCTCATTGGGTACCAGTGCATGGACAGCACCCTTTTATACTTGTCAATATTCAGTATTAAAGTCTCTTCTCTTTTAAATGGGCTCCCCCATGATGCATTTACTTTTGCATCTGCTCAGCTTCCTCTCTCTCCCCAGAGGGTCTTCCCAGCTTCCTCTGGATCTTCCCAGATTCCTCTCTTCCCAATGCTGGGTCTTCCCAGCTTCCTCTCTCTTCTCAGAGGCTGGGGCTGATATAATCATGTGGCAGCAAGGGAAAGGCATGCCAGAGCCCTCTGGATCCTCAGTGCATGGAATAGTCCCCTCCCAGCTGATATGTCACTCAGTCTACATGGGTCTTTGGAGCATTTTTCTGGCATGCCCTCTGGTCCTGACCATTTGCCTCTGATTGTGCCTTCCTTCTCTACAGCCTCTGTGCATCTTCAGACCTCTGCCAATTCCCTGGTCTTCTTAGCACCAATACATCTGCTTGTTAAGGCTCAAGGAACTTTTCAGAACCCATAGGATCAAGACTGTCACTACTATCTCACCTCACATATTAACAAAGAGTCTTCCAATATGGTCTTTTTTTCCCCCAGTGCTCCAAACAGCGATGGGGAAAAATTGGACTCTTCTTTGGACTTTTCTTAGCAGGATGCATATACTAAAAACCTGCCTCTCCAATTTTCTTTTCTGTCTCCTTTTTTGCAGTCCACTGGCATGGAAGGATAAACATCCTACTTCTTTTTAACACCTATAAGGGACTTCTTTATATATATATCCTCTTTACATATCCTCTTTTCATATCCTTTCTGAGGTGACATTTGTAGTCTCCTAAAGAAATCATGGTGGACAAGTTGCAGAGACAGAAATCTAGTTCACCCACAAAGCAAGATGTATCTGGAGAAATTCCAAAAATATTATCCCTCTTGCACCTAATTTTTCTAATTCTCAGTTTCCTCAGAAAAGTTAAAGGAAGGGGGGCAGGTAATAATGCCTGCACCTACTCTCTAGAGGGAAGATCTCTGTGTGCTTCTTGAAATCAATTTGGGTTAAAACTGCAGGAACTAGAATTTCTCCAAATGCATTTATTCCTTTGAGGGTTTATACCCTCAGAAGGCCTATACTGACAGACAATCCTGTCTTCTGACTTAGCCACAATACAGTATGTAAAAACATGCACACGCATGCATGCACACATGCATGTGTACACACACACACACACACACACACACACAGAGCCATTCTCCCCTTGCACCCTCCTTCTCTTTGGAAATGTCCTCCAATCTGTGTTAGGCTCAAACAGGAAAAAATCCCAAAAACCAAACCAAACCAAAACAATGATCTTTAAAGTCTCAGTGTAATTACAAATCCAATATGTTAACTTTTCTTAAATGATTCAAAAATCCTAAGAACAGACCACAGTTATTTATGTATTCATTCAATAACTTGTCCTGGATGCTTGAATACCTCAGTAATCAAAATAGACCATGACCCTTGCCCTTACACTTGACAGGATGGGAAAGAGTGGGAAGAAGGGAGGCAGATAATAAGCAATATGCTAAATAAATAAGTAAATAATATTGTACATTAGAAGCAGAGGAATGGACTAACATAAACAGTAGAATACACAGGATGGAAATATTTATTATTATACCTTTGCTTCTCATATTTAAAGTAATTCATTTATTCATGTTTCTCTAGTTAGTTTATACCTTCCCAGGGTTAAAATAACCTTTAACCTCCAAGAAAAGGAATATTATCTCAGATCAGCTAAGACTGTAGGTTATGGGTTGCTGATCAATGAATTCTTAGGGCCTGGGGTCTGCCTGAAACTTCTTGAGGGATTCAAATTTAATCCAGTAACCATTTCTCTACCTTTTCCCCCTCCTTCCCTTCTTCCTTTCCACTTTTTAGAGTAAAATGTTGGAGGAGAAGTCAGTAGCAAGCAGCTAAGACAACATGGTATATTTGCTGAGTGCATAAGATACTTGGTTTGTCACACACTAAGAAATTTGATTTTTACCCAACAGGTCATCAAAGGACAAAAGTAACAAGGTGGTTTTAAGAAATGTCTCAGGAAACTAATCAGCAGAGTAAATTTACAAGATAATTTTCAAAAAATTTCCTAATTTATTTATGCCATCAACCTTGTATAAAGAGTTCTAGAAAAAAGTTAAAGAAGGAAATTTTTTATGTATAAAACATCGAAAAACAAATTCCAGATTTTTTTATAAGCTAAAATTAATGAGTCAAATTCTAATGAAACCATCAGTATTTAGCCATCTCCCTCACTCATGGAGGAAGGGATCAGATATACCCATTGTGCTATTGTCTGGGAAGAATTCTAAGACAGCCCCATGATCTCTGCCCAGGTGTTTCATCCATATTGGGTTACATTACAGGGGAAAGTAAAGAGATTTGGAAAATATCATTAAGGCCCCAAATCAATTGAAAAGTTCATCAAAAAGGAATATTATACTTGCTGGGTCTGACTTAATTAGCTGGAAGCCTTTTTAAAGAGGGTTTGGACTTCAATGAGTCAGAAAGAGATTCTCCTGCTGGCACTGAAGGAACAAGCTGCCATTGGTTCTGCAGCTGCAAGGAAGTGAATTTTGCCATTAAGCATGTGTGCTTGAAAGAAGACTTTGAAACTCGGATGAGACCCTAGACCCAGCTGATTCCTTGACTGCAGCTTTGTGAGACCCTGTCCTGACGACCCAGTCAGGCCAAGCCTGGACTCCTGACCCATGGAAACCGTGAAATAATAAGAGCATGTTGTTTCAAGATTCTAAAATAGTGATAACTTGTTACAAAGCAATAGAAAACGAATATACCCTTAGAATGATTTTTAAAAATCACATAGAACAGTGCTTATCTATAAAAGCAGTTAGTGTGTGTAGTAAAGGCACAGAGCCTAAAGCCAGACTACATGGGTTCATGTTCCAACACCACCCCTCCTTGTTGTGTGACCTTGGGCATGTTCCTGTGTGCTTCCATGCCTCAATTTCCACATTATAAAATGAAGATAAACACAGGACTCCACTCAGGATTATTTTGAGAATTAAAGGACTTAAGTCTGTATAAACAAAGTCCCTAGAAGGGCAACTGGCACACAGTAAGTACTCTGTGAATCATTAACTATCCTTATATGATGCAGCTCTACTAATTATTGGTGGATCTAGATACATCAAAGACTTTCTTCACATACTCCCTTGACAAATAAGAATGTCATCCTATTATAAACACTCAAGGCATTTGAAGAGATCAAATTTATCCCTGTGTTGAGTTTCAATAATCTATTTTAGTCAGGAAAAATAAATAATGGATGAAACGATGCAAGAAATACAATCTCAATTTTAAACTGAAAAAATAGCCGGTGGAGACCTAATCATTCCTGAGAGTCTCTTAATGCCCTCTCTCCTCTAAGATTTAAATAGCAGACACAGTTTCAAATTAATCACTATAAAACATGAACAGCTGATGAAATCTCATGGTGTAATTGCCACATGTTATTTTCAAGGAATTGCACAATGCAAAACCTCTGTATTTATACAATAAAATAGAAGGAAAATACTTTAGGGAAGGCTACTTAGCCATGATAGATAGATAGATAGACAGAAGAATAGGAAGGCAGAGATAAAGAGAGAGAGGAAGGGAGAGATGGAAGAAAGAAGGAAATAGATGACTTGGTGCGCTCATCATGAGATAATACATCTTGAATCCCCTGGGTCAAATGGGTTGAATCTTAAAGAAATAAGTGAAGCTTCTTCTGAAGCAATAGAAATTGTTGAGCTATAGCTTTAAAAAAAAAAAAAAAGTCAGGCAAACTAAAAATGGAAAACCATTTTCTTACGATATCCAACTAGAAGAATTTAGCTAGGAAAAGGAAAAAGTCAGTTGTGATATGAAGTGCAATACTGCTAAAGACTAGCCACCTCAGAATTGCATGGGGGATCTTTTAAAAATTAGAGATACATAGTCTTTATCCCAGAGATTCTGACCTAGGAGGTCTGGAGTTCACACCAGTAAACTATATTTTTAGAAAGCTCTTTATTCGTTAAGGTAAGTTTTAGAAACAATCAAATTCCCAGGTGTCAGTAGATTAGCACAATAGAAATTAATTTCTTGCTCATGGGATGGCTCATGGTGAGGTTGGTAGGAGTCTTCTCCACATGCAATCACTCAGTGATCCAGACTCTTTCCATCAGTGGCTCTCCCATATGCTAGGGTTTCATAGTCATCTGCATCCACCAAGTAGAAGGGGAAATAGCATGGAGGAACACTGTGGGAACTTGTAATGGACCAGACTGAAAGTAGCATGAATTTTCCTTTTTCCTCTCATTCTGTTAAGGAGATCTCAGTCACAGGGTGACAGCTACCTACAAGGGAGGAAGGGAAATACCATCCAGATGGTATTTCAATAAGAAGAGGCAGTAGGTTTCGGTGAACTGGATGCAGTCTCTGCTACAAGCACTCCATGTGATTTTATGTACAACTGGTGCATGATTAAAAGTTCACAGTCGCAAATACAACTTTTGAGTCCAAGTAATCTAAATTCCAAACGTGGCCATTTGACAGCTATGTGATCTTAGGGAAAATATCTCCCCTCCTTGTGCCTCGGTTTCTTCAGTTATTCATCTTTTAAGTAAAGATTAAAAACATCGTACATCATAAGGATCTTGTGAGACTGAAATAAGACAATATGTTTAAAATAATTAGAACCATAACTGGCACTTAATAGTAACACATATTTTATTTTAACTGTATTGTTTAGGAATCAAGGTGTTCTGCTATTTGAGATAAGAACTCAGATGCATCAGTATCAGAATATATATTTTGTCCCAGCTGAATTATCAGATTGGAACAGTTTTTTGTGTTTTTGTTTTGTTTTGTTTTTTGAGTCAGTCTTGCCCAGGCTGGAGTGCAGTGGCCCAATCTCAGCTCACTGCAACCTCTGCCTCCTGGGTTCACTGCCATCTGACTTTCCTGATTCCATCCAAGTTTACCTTTAAGGTCTTGTTCTTGGTTAATGAACTCTTGATGACCATAAAGCTGATCAGAGCCTGGCTCCTCATGTGCTCAATTTACAATATGGTAGTCAATGTTCTGAACATAAGAATATAACCTCCTTCTGTGTTCTTACCTTGGGCTGAACCATTCTCCTGCCTCAGCCTCCCAAGTAGCTGGGACTACAGGTGCCTGCCACCACGCTTGGCTAATTTTTTGTGTTTTTAGTAGAGACAGGGTTTCACCATGTTCGCCAGGATGGTCTCGATCTCTTGACCTCGTGATCCACCCACCTCGGCCTCCCAAAATTCTGGGATTACAGGAGTGAGCCACCGTGCCTGGCCTGGAACAGTTTTTAAAGGTAGAATTTTAACACACTAGAAGTTGGTTTCTTGCTCTCATAAAAGTTCCTGGGCAAGTGGGCAGCTCTCCTCCATGCAGTCATTCCAAGATCTTGTCTTTTTCCGTCTGGTGGCTCCCCCATCCCTAGGCTTTATCATCATCTCCTCCAGTGTGTAGAGATACACTAGGGAAGCAGTACTCACTGTGGTCAGAGCTAAGAATTTGGTGCTGCAGTATTAAAATATTTGAAGCCCACTGAAAGAAGAATTGCTGTGTTTTTAAAATAAAATAAAAGCAACTTCCAGAATTAAGAAATTGAAAGTGTTGATAGTTGATATCTCAAGCTGATCTTTATAATAATCTGATTATTTTAATTCAGAGTGTTTCAGATATTTTTAGATTTAACTTTGCCACATATGAATATTTACCACTACACCCAAGGGACTCTATGAACACCTATGGAATAGGACCTAAGCTTTATGGTGCTAATCATTTGAAGCAAGCGAAACAAACCATCATTGATGAGCTTGATGCTGTGTCATTGAAAGGATTAATTTACAGAGTGGTTCTGAAGGCTGGACCACTATGAAGGCACTGTCCAATCAGTGAAGTTATCTATTTGAAGTAGAGATGACCTTTGTTCAGCATTTTCAAAGCTGAGTTATGTATAGGCCTCTTTAAAGAAAAATAATTTTCACTAAGCCACATGAATATATCCATGGTTTTCTGGTCTTCAGATGCCAATTTGAGGAATACATCCCTACTCAAAATAATTCAGCACAAAATAAGTCTCTGCATGCCTCATCTTCTTACCTCCCCCACCCCTTGCCATAATCACACACTTTTTGTGCTGCCCTCCCCAGTAAGCATCTCAGAACATGCTGCCTTCATCTGACTTTCCTGATTCCATCCAAGTTTACCTTTAAGATCTTGTTCTTGGTTAATGAACTCTTGCTGACCATAAAGCTGACCAGAGCCTGGCTCCCCATGTGCTCAGTTTACAATATGGTAGTCAATGTTCTGAACATAAGAATACAACCTCCTTCTGTGTTCTTGCCTTGGGCTGAACCACATGTTAGGGAAGTGATAGAAAAAAAATGTTTCGGATACCCTTCATGTGCCAGGCCTCATAGAGTCATTTCATTTTTTTACCCTTGTGCCCTTGGGAAATCATTCCAGCATTTCAGCTTCCTTTTACTCCTATGCAAAAGGAGGATGGTGACAATGTCCTAGGTTCAAATAATAGTTACTCTTTCTTTAGTTCCTTACTGTGTTCCTGGTTCTTTGTCAGGGGTTAGATGTATTATCTCATTGAATCTTCAGACACTGCTATGTGGTAGGTTTTTAGATGAGAAAACAGGCCAGAAAAGGTTTTGTAAATGGATTAGTCCATTTGGGCACAGTCCTCGGAGCTTTGGAGTTTTTCAGGTGATATTGGCTCAGCTGATACACTTGCTTCCTAAGGCACAGTAATAACAGGAAACTGTCATGACTAGAGGCATATATACAATAAATAACCATCTCATCATCCTCTCAGTTTAGCAGCACTTGTTTGGTGGTTCTTTGCCACATCAGCCCACTTTACAAGTAGTCAAGTAAGGTAAACTTAAATTTGACCTAGTTTAATCAAACTGTGGGTTGTGGTTCAATTATTGAACAATTGACTACTAAGAATTTAAACAGTTTTAACAACCGCTATAAGTGCAGTCTTTCTTTTGTGGTCTCTCTCAGAAGCTAATGTTGCTATTTCTGACCACCATGTATATACTGTAACTCCTCCAAAATAACCTGAAAATGCAAAACGAGTTACATTTTCACAGACACCATATTTCAAAGAGCATGAATAGAAAGAAGGACCACGGAACTGATCTTGAGATAACGTTCCAGCGAATTCATGCTCCAAATATCATCCTCGATTTTGCTCAATAATAACCTATATTGTTTGCTTCCCACTTAATGAGAAAACTCAAGTACGGACTGAACTTGGGAGTGCTGGTGTCAAGAGAACCATCAGACCGCAGCATGCTGAGACCAGTTGGTCTCCACTACTAGTACCATGCAGCCAAAGTGAGAGGATTGGCAAGGGCCAAAATCAGTGGTGTTGGGGACTCACCAAGGCAGCCCAACCTTATGAGAGCCAAAAGTCACCCCTGCTCAGCCTACGAGGCAAGAGACACTTCTCGTAGGTAAGGATTAGAGAGAATAGAGAAGCTTCTCCAGCAGATTCCAATGCTGTTGCCTTCCAGTTTCCTGTTTGGATTTTGCAAGCCTCCTTTAGTTACCCTGGAATGTCAGAACAAGCAATCTGCTTTGAGTTGGGGAAGGTTTGATGGGTTTTTTTGCACGTGGGGGTGTTAAGTTCATCAGAAAGAAAAATGAAAAAAGCCCGCCTCCTGCACTCAGTAGTGTGGCATGGAAATGTAGCACATCCTACTCTGATGTTTCTTTCCTGCCTCCCTTAGCCCTAGTTACTAGATTGCGGTTTACAGGTTGTTTTGTTTTTTCTTTCCTTTTAATTGGTTTTACTCTTCATGCCAAGTTGCTTTAAGGATCTAAACTTTTTTAAGTATAGGGAAAGCTTTGATCCACCACCTGCCAGGACTGGAGAGACAAGTTTGCAAATGTTCCACCTTCATGCTTTGCCCCACATGAGGCTCTCTTCTATCCCATTTGCATTCAGGGGAGTTACTCTAAGTTTGGTCCATGACAGCCACTGGCCAGGAAAGGAAACGAGGACATGCAGCTATGTTAGCCTCAACAGAGAAGTTGTTCTGGAAGGCAGGAATAGACTATGCTCAGCCAGAGAAATGCTGCCTTCACTTCTCCCTAAAATGAGGAGAGGAAAGGAGAGTAAAGGAATGAGAGGAGCACATGCAACCAGCTTCCTTCTCCCAAACACTTTTCACAAGAAGTCATGTCAAAGCCACAGACACAACCTGGGCCAGTGGTTTTAGGCGGTGAAGAATCTGGATTCCCTCTGTTGGTTTGACTTGTATGAATTCAATTCAATTCAACAAGCTTAAGTTTATATATCACTAATTATATCTATTATCATCACTTCACAGGCATACCATAGTTCCAGCCTTTAATTAAGGAAAGACGATTAGCAATGCATAGAGTACAGGATGAGGAGGTCTTTGCCATCAAGTGCAGAAACAGAACAGCAAGCATTCTATAAAAACAACAACAGCTTTGCTCTTTCTGTGGTTTACCTCCTTTTGGTTTTGTTTAGAGCTCCCTTGGGGATAGAGAGGATGCACGAAGTGGCAAAAGAGGGAGGTTAAATGGCATGAAGCAGATAAATCAAAACAAAAGCGGAAAGAACTATCAAGAGAGCAAAGTGATAGAGCTGGAAAGATGAAGCCTTGTCCAGGGCATCTCAGCTCACTGCAATACAGAAGCTTTAACCATTTTGCCTGGGATTTATTCAAAAACCCGTGAACCACTGAATATATCATTATCCGATTTTATTGAATTAGCTCGCAGCACATATTTTCAGCACTTAGACAAACATTTCTGTGCAATTTAGATCTAAGTCAGGGTTTAGGATTTGGGATTTATAGGAAAACAACCCTAGCCCCACTTTCTCTCAATGCACTGGTGGAGGTTGGGGCTGCAAGGTGAAGGACCACTGAATACAAGCTGCCCTGCCTTCCTCTGGCAGCAGTTACACAAAGCCAAGCAGTTGTCTTGACCTCAGAAATTCTCAGTCTTTAGCAGATGAATGTGCAATATGGCACTCCAAGAGGGAGATACAGTAGGTTACATGTCACAAATACATTTAACCTTTGAATTCTTCCCCCTTAATTTCACCTACTAACCTCTTAATACCTTCTACAGGGTCCAATTTGAAAAACACTAGGTGGGATGGTTAATTTTATGTGTCCCCTTGGTTGGACCATGATGGCAGCTATTTGGTCAAACATTATTCTGGATGTTTCTGTAAAGGAGTTTTTGGGTAAGATTTGCAATTAAATTGGTGGACTTTGAGTAAAGTAGATTGCCCTCCATTTCATAGGTGGGCCTCATTCAATCAGTTGATGCCTTGATCAGAACCAAAGGTTGACTGTCCCCAAGTAAAAAGGAATTCTGCCAGCAGATGGCTTTCTTTTTCCCATAGGACATTGGGGTACAGGTGGTGTTTGGTTACATGATTAAGTTCTTTAGTGGTGATTTGTGAGATTTTGGTGCACCCATCACCTGAGCAGTATACACTGCACCATATTTGTAGTCTTTTACCCCTCGCTCCCCTCCCACTCTTCCTCTCAAGTCCCCAACGTCCATTGTATCATTCTTATGCCTTTGCACCCTCATAGTTTAGCTTCCACGTATCAGTGAGAATATACGATGTTTGGTTTTCCATTCCTCAGTTACCTCACTTAGAATAATAGTCTCCAATCTCATCCAGGTCTCTGAGAATGTCATTAATTCATTCCGTTTTATGACTGAGTAGTATTCCATCATAATGTTTACCATAGTTTCTTTATCCATTTGTTGATTGATGGGCATTTGGGTTGGTTCCGTGATTTTGCAATTGCGAGTTGTCCTGCTATAAACATGTGTGCAAGTATGTTTTTGTATAATGACATCTTGTCCTCTGGGTTAGATACCCACTACTGGGATTGCTGGATCAAATGGTAGCTCTCCTTTTAGTTCTTTAAGGAACCTCCACACTGTTTTCCATAGTGGCTGTACAAGTTTACATTCCCACCAGTAGTGTAGAAGTGTTCCCTGATCACTGCATCCACACCAACATCTACTGGTTTTGTTTTGTTTTGTTATTATCATGGCTATTCTTGCAAGGGTAAGGTGGTATCATATTGTGGTTTTGATATTGCATTTCCCTGATCATTGGTGATGTTGAGCATTTTTTCATATGTTTGTTGACCATTTGTATATCTTCTTTTGAGAATTGAGCAGACAGCTTTTAAACTTCATTTACAACATTAGCTCTTCCTGGTTTGCCAGCAGACTGCTTTTGGACTTGAACTGCAACTCTTTCCTGAGTCTTCAGTCTGCCAACCGTCTCCATCAGATTTTGAATTGGCCAAACCTCCACAATCACATACACCAGTTCCTTAAAATAAATGTATTACACACACACACACACACACACACACACACAGAGACACATACATACACCCTATTTCTTTGGAGAACCCTAATACATTACATTAATGTAAATTTGGAAAATAGAATGGAGTCTATTTTCAGATGGTCAGATTAATTGTAATTCTTGGTGAAAAGAGCAATGCACATTTCTAATGTACTATACAAACAGATTTTGAGATAAAGGGCAACTAAAAACCCAGGCACCAAGATCGAACGAATATAAAACATGTTAGAACAAACACAATTTTTGAGAAAAGCATTTTCCTAGCCCAGGGCATGGCCCAGGGCAGAGCAAAAGCACCTGGAGAAGAAGAAAGGGCTCAAAATACCAATCAAAAACAGAGTAAGACCTCTTACTGAGGTCTTATCTAAGGCAAGCCAGATGGACACAAAGCTTTTAGCTGAAAATGCAGGCAGGGGCTTCAACTCAGGGCTGGATTATGCGTTCACATTCTAAAAGTAAGGCCACAGAAGGAGGGATGTGGGGTCACATGCTTCTCCATGATAAAGACATACGCAGAGGAAAGCTGCAAACAAGCCACCCCTAAAGGGTAGAGTACATGTAAGGTTTGGAAGGGAAGGACCAAGACAAGATCTCAGGACACTTGCTGATCTTTTCACCCAGGGTGAGATAAGGTGTCAGGAGCAAGCAATCTCACCCCTCTGGCAGAGGCTTCACCTTCTCATCACCTCATATGTGCTACTTTGAAGCCTCTAAAGTTCTTGAAGCTTCTACTAGAGATTTCCCATTTCCAAGTATCCCAAACAGTGCAATTTTTCCTTAACTGTGCTTGTGATCTACCCACTACCTCACATATTGACTACATTTATTTGATTTTAATACTATGTAGTCTCCCAAAAAGACTTGATGTTTATAGTAAAAATAAAAGGACATATATTAAAGAAGAGTCAAAAACCAAAGTCAACAAATAAAGGGGAAAGAAAAGGTCGTAAGAACAAAGCAATAGAAAGATCAGCCAAGTTTGAAATTCAGTTCAACAAGTGTTGACTACAGATGTCTTTCCAAATCTAACTTACCCACCAGCATAGCATGGAGGTTAAGAGGGCTACCACTTACTAGCTGTGACCCGAGGCCAAGTTACTTCACTGTTTAGTGCCTCCATTTTCCTATCTGAAAACTAGAGATAGGAATAAAATAAAATAAAATAACCTTTCCCAGAAATTGACGCAACTTCAAATTATTGTCTACCTCTCTCATTCCTAATCTAGTAAAAGTTCTTGAAAGAGAAGTCTAGGAGAGGGGAAAGAAACCAACATTTATTGTGTACCTACTGTATATTAACTCTATAAATTATGCATTTAGTTATCATAGACTTGCGAGAAAACATTTTTATCAATTATATAGACAAAATGGAGTCATGGAGGCTCCAAGGCTTAGATCAGAAGCTACAGGAGACCTCAGATTTCCTCTCTTGTGATGCACACCATGGAGTGATGCTTCACACAGTGGGACTCCTGGGCTCCCTGCCTCAGAATCACTCAAAACCAATCACTTGTTAAAACCAATGATTCCCAGGCCCTCACCCAGACCTATATAATTACAGTTGCTTGATGGTAGTGGTTTTAATAAGTCACCCACCACCATGATTCCCCTGTACACTCAAGAGCCATTGACTCAGTGGTTAGGAGCATGGACTCTGAAGTTGGGCCTGGTCCTGGTGTCGCTATGTTCGAGGTATGTGACGTCGCTATGTTCGAGGTATGTGACATTGGGCACATTACTCAACCTCTCTGAGACTCTTTACTTCATTCCAAACGTGGAGATTACAGAACATCCTTCATGTGGTTGCTGCAGTGACGAAATAATGAATGTCAGGTGCCAGGTTCAGAGTCTGGCACTTAGTAACTATGTTTATTTCTTTCACATGAGAATAACTTAATTTCCTCTTTGCTTTCTCATTCAACCTCACAGTTCACTGTATTTGCTTTTTTCTCCACCATTCAAGTGAAATCAGCTGAACAAATATGACCTCCTTGCTAAATCCAATTGCCTCTTTTCTGTTCTCATGCAGGTGAGAGATCATTTGGTTTGCGCAGGCTTGGATTTGAGGCCTGGAAGCTGAGATAGGAACTAGTGAAAGGATTGGAGACAAATTTTTGGTGGAGAATTGAGAAAATTTGGAGATAAACTGGATGTAGAAGATAAAGAAAGAAGAGGTGCCAGGAATTACTCTCAGGGCTCAGTTTTGAATAATGAAACATTTACCATTTTTGGTGGAGCCATTCACCAAGGGGAGGCACTAAATCCCTCTCTGGGGAATATAATATAATCTTTACATTTCTAGAAATCTTCCAAATGACTCCGATGGCTAACCCTAGTTAAGAAGGATCAATCTAGAGAAGTGGCATAGAGAATAATGGTTACATTTAATGGCTAGTCATTATATCTTTCTTTGGAGGTAGCTTGTCTTATTCCAACCTAGTCATGAACTGGCCATATCACTGGAAAAGTTAGTTTAATCATCTATGAAATGGAAATAACTGGTTCATATGGCTGTTGTAATCTTATAAAACATGTGGAGTACTTCCAAGCTACCATTTTAGATTATTCACTTGAATAAGCCAGGTGTTTTCACATCTGTAAGCTTTAGCTCATTCCCTGCCTTTTGCTTGATATGTTCATCTCCCCTTGTGATAATTTTCTATTTCTTATCCAGAGATAGCTTTCCTCTGACTGGTACCTCAAACCACCACCCGCCCAAGCCAGTCATCTGGGCCATTTCTCCGAACAAGACTTAGAACTTTTGGACCTTGCTGATCTTGTCTTATACGAATTTATATCCACAGAACCTAGTCTGTTGTAGCTTGAGGCACACAATGAATTAGATGGATTTAATTGAATTTAACTAAATTAAAAGCATGATACCCTCAGGGAACTCATCGCACAATCTAAGCCTCTTGCTTAATTAAAGTAGCCTATGAATGCAGTCACAGAGAGCTGCAGCCAGCAGCCAGCGTATAGAAAACCTTCACCCTACATGGCTATTTAGGGTGCCCAAACTTAAGCCTAGACCAGTCATGCCAGACATAACACCTTTCTTATCTGTCTCTCACCTCTGCTGTGCTCTTCCTGAGCAATGTGGGGCCCATGCCTTTCTGAGGAACAGAGGAAGGAGGAAGGTGGGGTGGAGAGGAAGAAATACTCCTACAACTTTGCAAAACCTTCCTTCACCCCTCAATGAGGGACAGAAGATAGAGAGAGTGGCTGTATGTGCTGTATTAACAGGCATGCTCAGGCTGGTTTGAGTCTTTTCTAACCACCTGACTTTGTGTAGAAGGTCCGAACACCATTAGGCAAACCCCAATAATGTTACAAGCACAGTGAACTATCCCAGAGCAAGTTTTCTAAGAGGATCCATGGTTTTTACCATGCCTTTGAATGGAAGCAGAATTTGAACTCTCTCATACTAATTCTTGTGGAGCCTTCAAGAATTGAGGTACCCATAAAGTGTGAGGGAAGTACTGATCATACATTTTAAACTAAAATAATTTGATTAAGGGTTTGGGTCTCTGAGAGAAAAGTTGAAGAGGACTCTTCATTCTATAATCTCGAGGCAAATGGACACAGCAGGAGGTAATCTGACATTTAAAAATAGAAACCTTTACAGCCAAGCAGATCTGGATCTAAATCCTGACTCATTTACTCTTTAGTTCTGTGCTCATTGAAGTTAATAATGATGACAATGATGATAATCGCTAACACTTACATGTGCTTACTACATTCCAGGCTCTGTTGTAAGTGCCTTGCATGTATCAACTTATTGAAGATACCAGCATCAGATTTTATAGTGAAGGAATCTGAGGCACAGAAAGGTTTTATAATGGATACAAGTTACTAAAGAGCTGAGCCAGAATTCAAACCCAGGCAGCTGGGCTGCAGATGTCCATGCTAATAGCCACTCTGCTTCCCTGCCTCCCACGTGCTTCTGGAGCACAGCGTCTGGCTTTCAGAATCTGAGTTTCCTTCCCTGTAAAGTGCATATGATGACGCCAACCTTGGTGAGGTCTGAAGGAGCTAGTGTACCTCGAACCCTAGACACCAGAGGGGCACCCACACTAGAGTAGGTGCCTCTAATTTCAACATGTACACTCACAATGTCCTCTCAGATTTCTAAGTAAACTCTAATAAAATTCTGAGATATCTAGAGTCCCCAAGAACAGCAAATGTGTGGGTGGACTGAACAAATTGGAGGCTTTAAAATTTACTGTTTAGAATCTTCCATTGATCCAGAAGGCAGTCATAGTCTGTGATGCCCGCTATCTCAATATTTCTAAATTAACTATGGCTTTTGTTACAGGCTAGAAGCTCGGCAACTGCTAACAACCAGCTGGAGGGGTACGTCAAAAGCTATGAGAGCCCAGAAGTAGAACAATTATTTAGAACTGGAGGGGCCAGTTGGGAAAGTCTTTGAAGGGTCTTCAGAAAATGGCCCAAAAGAAAAGAGGATAAGTCATTCTACTGAGAGGTGTTTGTGTAACCAAAGCAACCGAGGTCTAAGAACTCACACAAGATTTGAAAAGGGTGAAGGATGCCTGGAAAGCTGGACTAGGAAAAGGTTGTGAAGGGCCCTGAATGTTGCTTGTCACAGGTTGCCTACAGCATGCAGAATCAAAACATGATAAATCATATCTTGAATCATGACATATGAAGCATGACACATGAATCATGGCATGTGACATGTTGAATGTCACATGTCACATGCCATAGGCAGCCATCAAAAGTATTTGAAAGGAAAGTGTATAATCATGCCTGTTCTTTAGTAAGACAATTCGTATAGTGTTCAGTGTGGATTAAAATGGAGAACACAGGTATCAGTTTGACATCGACAGCACAGGAAACCATTTGGATTTCTTGTACACCAAAATATTAAAACATACGTGCAAACACACCAACACATTAAAATCTTGAGAGAGAAGGGCCAAAAGTTCTTTGTCACTGGACTAAAAGTGGAAATAAATGTTTACAACCTCTAAGGTGGATTAAGCTAAGAATTTGGAGTTGTTGGCAAAACTGCCACATAAAATTTCAGACATGCAAAGAAATGCAATTGTAGACTTATGCACATACTTCCACCAGAGAAGGGAATCTGGGCAGAGTGGGTGAAGCAAAAAACATGTTCAAAGGTTAAGAAATGCCTTGCTCTTACCAAGAAGAGCTAACAGCATTTTCTTTGAATCAGCTCTCATATTCCCTTAAAAAGAAATTGATAGTGTTGTAGAAAACTCACCTATTGAAGAGAAAACAAAATCAGCAACCCAGTATGAGTTAATTGGTATTATGTTAAAGGGACAAGTAACTGTACTTTTGACACACACCCTCTAAAAGGTAGGGTGGCAGTGTTTCAAAGAATCAAGTCTGAGTAATAGAAAAGCATATACCACTTCCCCATATACACGTTTGAGCATGGGGGACCGGGAGGCTGGGTAATTGAATGCAGTTGTGCACATTGGCCATTCTCCCATCATGTACCATTTATTCGATGTCTCTACCAAAATTCTCCTTCTAAGTGACACATCCCTTTATTGATCATCTTTCCCCATGCTGATCATCCTCAGGAATCATGTGAGTTATTAGTCTAAGTATTTGTTTTTCTCAAATATGGTCTTTTAACTACTCCTTAAATATATTATGTATACATAGTTTGTTTTCCCAATGTAACTACAAGCATTTAAAAAATGGGAATATTTGTCTATATTTCTGTAATTTTTCATCATGTCTTGTGTGATATATAAAAATCAACAGCAATAAAACAACAGTAATAATAGCTAAGACATTTTGAATGCTAACTATATGTTCAGCATTATTTCAATAGCTTTACAGGTATTAACTGATTTAATTATTACAACAACTGCATGAAGTAGATACTATTGTTGTCATCAATTTGTACTTGAGGAAACTGAGTCATGGGAAGTTTAATTATCTTTTCCATAGTCACAAAGCCATTAAGTGTATGATCTCAGACAGTCTGACACCTGAGCTGTGCTTCAATGTACCTGTTAAGATATTCTTTTTCTTGAATTCAAATTCTGAAAGGAAAACAGAGTTGAAAATCAGAGGCCCTAGCTAATCAAGTAAAGTTTTGCTTTAAAAACATCAAGAAGCAATCTTCCTAAGGTCTCTGCATGATTTCGTGGCCCATCACAGAACAGGGTCATCTTTGACTTCTACACCAAGGAAAATGTGGCTTTTGGATTCTTGGATAGAACCTACTGCATGGCCTCTATCTTCATACGCCCTTGCTGGGATTTGAAGATAATATGAATAAAGTAGATTTAGTGGAAGTGAGGAGAAGAAACATCCTGAACAAAAAACACTTGTTCCACTTGGCCAGCTACCTATATTCTCATCAAGGGAGAGTTGACCACAGTTAATATCACATCAAAGTGCAAACTCTGTACCAGCTTGCACCTTTACTTATTCCTACCTTTAACACACACATCGCATAACATGTATAATTCTTATTCTGGGTATAGTTGGTGGTAGGAAGGTTTTCATACATTTGAGATTCTATTTGGTGAGTATATAGTAACAACACAAGAAATGTGCCATCAGACTACTGTTCAGCAGTTTGCAAAGATGGCTACAACAATTCTTGTGATTCTTATGCACATGTTTTTGCTATGTAACTTTGTCACCCTTTCCCATCAAGATATACAGTCTATTTCTTTTTCCATTTAATTTGGCCCTGTGACTTGCCTAAAACCAACAGAAGGCTGCAGAAGGGACATCATATGACTTCAGAGTCTCAGCAGCAAAAGGCCTTTCAGCTTCTGCTTTCAGGCTGTCATTGCTGTGAGATAGGAAGCCTGGGCTAGCCTCTATGAGAATGAGAGACCACACCTGGTCAGCAAGGAGAGCCAACCTGCAGCCATGTGAGTGAGACCATCCAGCCTCAGTTAAGCTGCCAGATGACTGCAGCCAGGTAAGTGGCTACAGGCAAGACCAGTAAAAGAACAAACTGGCTGAGCCCAGCCCAAATTGCTAAGGCATAGCAATTTAGGACAAGATAAATTCTTGTGTTTTAAATCAGGATGTGTTATGGAGAAATTGATAACTGATAAAGCTCCAAATCCTAACTGAGACGAGAAATTCAACATCTTTTATATTACCATGATACAAACATTATTTTCTTAGTAGTCATCATTAAAGCTTTGTATGTTTAACTGCCCTTCCACTACTGCAACAGCTACAGTGCTGGTGCATTCACATGCATGCATACACATAAAGACACAGTCTCCAGTTTCCCAACTAGTTACTCATATACTCTTACGGGCTTTCATTTCTCAATATTGCTATACTTCCAGCTCAGTCCATTTAACTAGCTTCATTCCCATATCTAACTCTTCCTGTCTATGAAGAGTAGCTTACCGTTACTTACTATGTGCCAGGAACTATTTCTGACTATCACTTTATCAGGCAGATAGTTCTCTATCAATAACTACTGAATAGGTGACTTCATCTAGTCAACCATGACATTAGAATCAATTGCAAGACAGAGATAGGAATCAGAGAGAAGAGATAAATATGTTACCCTTATTACTTATTTTTAAAACGTTTATATTGGAAAATATGATTGAGACACCTACTAACCCACACAAACACAGGAACATTTGGGCAGCCACAGGCCTTCTCCAGTGCTGATTGGTGTGTGAAAAACTCACAGCATGGAGGATTAAAAAATGTATATTCTCTGAAGGCAGATATGCCCTTCCAGATACAAGAAAACGAATGAACCATTAATACTGAGTTCTTTCTCCCAAGCTGACCAATCAGTTATGACAATTCTTCTCCCGTAGGAAGAGTCACTCTTGAGAAGTCACAATTGTAACATTGATGGAGGTTTCCTATACAAACATAAAGACTGGGGAATATGTGTTTCCCCTATAACAAATGGTGACTTTCCATTATGTCTCCAGCCTCAACATCTTTCCTGAGCCTCAGAATTATATGTACACCTGTCTATTCAGTCTTTGCTTGGAAGCCTAACGGGTATTTCAAACTCAACATGTCAAAGAGGATACTCTTCATTTTTTTTAAACTGTCTCTTCACTCCTGTTTTTTTTGCTAGGGTTGCCATAACAAAATAAGTCTGGGAAACTTAAACAGCAGAATTTTGTCCTCTCACAGTTCTAGAGACTGGAAGTCCAAGATCAAGCAGTAGTTTCTCCTGGTATCTCTCTCCTTAGATACCTTCTCACTATGTCCTCACATGGCCTTTTCTTTGCACACACACATCTCTGGTGTCTATCCTTTCTTATAAGGAATCAGTCATATTGAATTACAGACCCACTCTTATGATCTCATTTAACCTTAATTACCTCCTTAAAGGCCCTCTCTCAAAATATAGTCACATTAGAGGTTAGAGCTTCAGTACAGGAATTTTAGGGATAGGGCACAATTCAGCTCCTAACCACCCCTCTCACAATCTTTCCTATTTTAGGAAATGGCACCACCACTGATTAATTTCTTAGGCTAAATTTTAGGAATCATCTAAGATTCCTCTTCCCCTCATACCCCACATCCAGTGCATTAGGAAGTTATGTGTGTTTTACCAATTCCATATCCCACCACCTCCACTATGGACTCCAGGTTTTGCTGTCTTGTTCTGCCTGCTCTACGGTAATAGTCTCCTAAATGGTTATACTGGTTCCTTTCCTGTCCTGCTACAGTCTATTTCTCATACATCCATCAGAGTCAGTCAGCTACTGTTGAAAGTAAATCAGATACCATTGCTTCCCTAGTTTGCATTCTCTAGTGACTTCTCATTACACTTAGAATAAAACTCAACTCCAGTTTACAACCCACCTTCATCTACCCTTGACCACCTCACCTTCCTTACTACATATCACTCTTCCCCTTCATTCACTCAACTCCAGTCACTTTGGCTGCCTTGACTTTCTTCAAGCATCCAAAGCTGTTTTCGGTGTCACAACCATTGCTTGTGTTCATCCTTGTCCGTCTACCTGGAACTCTCTGGATGTGTCTCCCCACTTTTCATTTCACTGATACCTCTGCTCAAATGTAACTTTCTTAATAGAGCTTGCCTAACTCTATTTTAAACACACCTCATGACTTTCAACTCCTTTACCCTCCTTTATTTACTTTCAAAACATTTACAACTGCTTGAAATTGCATTGTATTTTTATTTGATTGTTTATTGTCTAGTCTTCTCCACTAGGTTGTAAACTTCCCAAGGCTTTTTGTTTCTTGCTGTACCTGTAGCACTGAGAAAGGTCCTCGAAACAAAATAAACCCTCAACACATATGCATTGAATGAAAATAATTTATGCAATCTAAATCATTCTGATTTGGAAATTTGATCATGCCATTTCCTGTCTTAAGCTCTCCAATGGCGTCTCATTGCTCTGTGGATAGACTCGAAGCATCTAACATGGTATAGAAGACCTTCCTACTTTTCAGTTTTACCTCTAGCTACACCCACCATGCAGCTTGAGCTCCAGCCCTCCCTAACCTTTATGACGACTAGAACCGTGCCGCTTCATTTTGTAATCCTTGGATTCCAGCACAATATCTGGCACAAAATGGTCACAAAGCAGCTGGTATTAAGTGACAGGAATTATGCTATAAAACAGAGAGTGTACAGAGTCTTCATTTTAGATTTCACTAGACGGTTACTATATTGACAAAATGTTGATAATAAAATCAGCCCTAGCTATTTGTCACAGGTACTTTAAAAATCAAATTTATATAAAAAATATTTATAGAGCACCTACTATGTGCTGGGCACTGTCCTATTTGTTGAGGGCACATTAATGATTGAAATAGACAATGATTTCTGCCTTCATGGAATTTATATTCTAGTAGGTAAAAGACTACACACACACACACACACACACACACACACATACACACACACACACAGGTAATAAGTTCAATAGAACTAATTCAGAGAAGGAGAGTAAGGAGGCCCTGGTGCAATGCATATGCACATTTTACACTTGGTGGTCAGGAAAGGCCTCATAAAGATGATGACATTTGAATAGAGACTAAAGGGGTTGAGGGAATGAACCATGTAGACATTTGGGGAAAGAATATTCCAGTCAGAGGGAACAATAAATGCAAAAACCCTGAGGCAAGAACATGTCTATAGTGTTCAAGACCGTATATTCTGGGCCATAAAATAAATCTCAATAAATTTAAAAGAATTCACACTATATAAAGTGTGCCCTCAGATCACAACAGAATTAAATGAAGCTCAATTTAATAAATAAAAGTAAATAACAGAAAGCATCCCTGGATAATCCTCAAATATTTGGAAACTAAATAACACATCTCTGAATACCTCATGAATCACAGGATAAATCAAAGGCAATGAATTGAATGAAATTGAAAACAGAAATTACTGAAATTTGTAAGATACATCTAAATTTATGAAACTCAAACACCCATATCAGAAAAGAAGAAAGGTTTGAAATTAACAAGCTCAGCTTCTGCTTTAAGAAATTAGAAAAAGAAGAGAAAATAAAACCTGACCTAAGGAGAAGAAAGAAAATGATAAAGATTAGAGCGGAAAACAATGAAATAGAAAATAGAAAATGATAGAGAAAATCAATAAAATTAAAAACTTGTTCTTGAGAAAATCAAAACTGATAAACCTTTCACAAGACAGATCAGAAAAAGAGAAAGAGAAAACATCAACTACCCATATTAGGAATGTGAGAAGTGACAGTCCAGATTTGACCTGGAAAATAAAATGAAAATAAAGAAATATGATGAACAACGTTATACCAATAAACTTGACAACTTTGATGAAAATGTACACATATCTTGAGTAGTATGAGCTATCAACATGGTTTTGACCCACGTCCCCATCCAAATCTCAAGTTCAACTGTAATCTCCAATGTTGGAGGGAGGACCTGGTGGGAGGTGATTGGATCATGGAGGTGGGTCCTGCATGAGTGGTTTAGCACCATCCTTTTAGTGCTGTTCTTGTGACAGTGAGTGAGTTTTCATGAGATCTGGTTGTTTAAAAATGTGTAGCACCTCATACTTCATCCTTTCTTGCTGCTCTGGCCATGTGATCTGCCTGCTCCCTCTTCCACCATGATTCTGTTTCCTGAGGCCTCCCCAGAAGCTGAACAGATGCCAGCACCATAATTCCAGTACGGCCCGTCGAACCGTGAGCTAATTAAACCTCTTATTTTACTTATTTTAAAAAATGTTTAATTTATTTATAAATTACCCAGTCTCAGGTATTTGTTTACAGCAATGGGAGAACTGACTAATACAGCTATCATAATGCATTCAAGAAGGAACATAAGACACTAAATAGCCCTGCACCTATTAAGGAAATTAAGTGTTTTTTTTTTTAATTCAATTTATAAAGAAATATATGAATGAAAATGCTTTCCACGAAGTAAATCCTAGGCCTGAATTATTTCATCTGTGAATGCTAAAAAACACTTAAGCATGATAGAATACCCATTCTATGCGAACTCTTGTAGGAAGTTGAAGAGGAGTAAATAGTTCCCAACTCATTCCACAAGGTTAGCATTACTCTGATACCAAAATCAAAGGCATAACTAATGAAAACCATGAACCAATTTCCCTTGTGAGCGCAGATGAAAAATTCTTAGCAAATTTTAGCAAGTTGAATGTGACAATATCTAAAAGAAGACCAAGTGGAGTTTATCCCAAGAGTGCAGCGTTGGAGGAAAAACAGGGGACACTGTGGCTAGGCTGGAATGAGCCAGGGAAGTGAGATGAGATTTGAGAACTAATGAGAACTAGGTCATGTGGGCCAGAGGATTTGTTCCAGATCATCATGACCCTGAACTCAAACAATTAATACTAGTAGTGTGAATTTTAGGCCTGTCTACAGGAGAACAGGGAAAATTGAGGGGCAGGGGGGACTGGTAAATACCACAGAGAGAATTGTCAGCCTCATTGCAAGGACTTGATTTTTAATCTGAGTGAAATATAGGAAAACCATTAAAGAGTTTTGAGTAGAGGAGTGATATCATCATTTTACTGCATTTTAATGATCTATTTTATTGACAACATATTTTAGTGGAGTGAGACTGGAATCAGGAAGACCAAATAATAATATGTAAGTCAAAGTATTCAGTAAATTATAAACAATTCACATACCAATAGTTACTCAAATATTGCAATAACTTCATCATTCTTTGTCATAGTTTAGTGCACCATTTCTGACAAGCTGCTTTATGTATACTTACTTTTTTACAGATAACAGTCTTTTGATAAAATACATTTTGCTAGAGAGGACTCTCAGAAGAATGTGGGGAACTCTGCTTGGTTATAGGATGATCACTGAAGCCCAGTGGAATTTTACCCAACCCTTTTATTACACATCCCTCAGTTTTATTGTCAGAAATAAAACATTATGCTGAATGGTAAGAGCCTAAAATAATACAACATTCCTTTATGCGAGGTACTTGGTCCCGACTTGATTGTGATGCCAGAAATACACAATATTTAACCTTTTTCCAAGGAGCTGGTCTCCCTTGAACCAGCCCCCTGCAGTCATTGTTCTCCTGACTGATGTTATTAGAGATCCTATGCAGGATCTAATTCCTACTCATGCCAGAGCAAGCCAGAAGAAGCTCTACAAATTCCTGGGAGCTACAAAGAAATAGGTACCCAGAGCCTAAAACTATTGGAAATGATGTTTGTCTAAAATGGCCAGAGACAACTTTTATAAGCTTCCAGGAAGTGGAGAACCATAAAAACTGACAGAAAAAAAAAGCAAGCCAAAGCACACAAGGTCAAGGGAGCTGAGAATCAAAGACTGTGATCACAGGCAAGGCTGTGGATATGGAGTGCACATGAGAGTTCTCTTTCATAAGGGATTGATGATGTGCTTGGGGGGCGGGGTGGCCATTTGCACTGAGTGGTTCAAAAAACGTACAAAGTCCAACCCATGCTTAAGTGAGTGTTGTAGCTCATAGCAATTTAATTTGTTTTGCCACACTTGAAAGTGCAGTATGATAGTGAGAGTATTAGGTGCCTTTGAAGGCAGGCAGGGAAGATTATTTTGGAGGAAGTGAACACCATGTAAAGAATTGTCGACCTCATCCACACTTCAAGTCAATTCTGCTGACATGAAAATGTTTTTCACAGGTCGAGTGTGCGGTTTCCATTTAGCACACAGGCCTTCCACCTGGGAAAGTCCAGCTTGGCAGCAGCATTTCCATCCATCTCACCAAGTTACCTATCCACGGCTGAGTGCTTTTAGCGTGATGTTTCTACAGCTGAGAATTATTCAGAAAACTATGTATGTTCATCTGTACTGAAGCAATAGTGATAGATCAACTACCTCATACACGTCATCTTGAAATCTCAGGAGGAAATTACTGCCTACAATACACACACACACGACTAGCTTTTAGAGTTTTGAGGTTTCAAAAAGTTCTATTAAATGGCTTCGGAATGTTTGAAATGTACAAAACATTTCCTAGGAATTTTTGTATCAATGTTTTTCCTACAGAAATGTCTGTGAACTAGAATTGTTTTCTTCTATTCTCTGTATATTCATTTGGTAAACGTGTATTCAAGTCTATCCTTGATACTCAGCATTCAGATATTTATAACAATGAAAAACTGAACTCCCTGTGCTCAAGGACTTTGATTTAGTGAGGGATAGAAGAACATGCAAGTAGTTACAATTCAAAAAGGCAAGCTGATCAGAGAAGTACAAATAAAGCACTAGGAGTTAAAGAGAAGGAGGTCACTAACTGCCAGGGTCATTAGAGACCAACAGAGAAAATTATATATGATCTGGATCTTGATGGACTAAAATGAATTTATGATGGGGAGAAGCAGAAAGAGTAACATTTTAGGCAGAAAGAATAAAGCCTGGAAGTATATAATAATGCTAAGACTTATATGCTGTATTAGTCCGTTTTCATGCTGCTGATAAAGTCATACCAGAGACTGGGAAGAAAAGGAGGTTTAATTGGACTTATAGTTCCACATGGCTGGGAAGGCTTCAGAATCATGGCGGGAAGTGAAAGGCACTTCTTACATGGTGGCAGCAAGAGAAGATGAGGAAGCAGCAAAAGCAGAAACCCCTGATAAACTCATCAGATCTCATGAGACTTATTCACTCTGACGAGAATAGCACAAGAAAGACCAGCTCCCATGATTTAATTACTTCCCGCTGGGTCCACAACACATGAGAATTCTGGGAGATATGATTCAAGTTTAGATTTGGGTGGGGACACAGCCAAACCATATCATAGGCCATACTGAGGAAGTCTGCTTTTGATAGTCTCAATATCAAGCACCTCGTGAGTGCTTAATTTTGACCTGTTCTTTGTGGGTGAAAATGATGAGATCAGTTTATGTTCATGAAATTGATGGTGATAATAATGATTAAAAATAGGATCTTTCTATGGATCTTGGCCAACATGTCCATGTGGCTGTGCTAACCAATTATTTACTATTTTATCAACCTGCTTGCATTTTCCTATTTCTAAACCCCTTAGTATTCTTTGAGAAAGGACTATCATACATCATGACTGTTAGTAGAACCTAGAAGATTAAAGATTTTCTCCTTTGATGGTCTTAAATATAACAGTTCTTCTGAAATAAATTCATATATTCAACTTAATTCCTGCCAAAATTTCAGACACACACACACACACACACACACACACACACACACGGCAAAATTGTTATAAAATAAATTTGGAAAATAATAGAGATGAGAAAATTATGAAAACTAGTACAAATACTAAAATCAAATTAATACTAACAGATATAACATATTGCAACATGTTATATAGACTCTGAAATAAAAACGATTTGTTACTAGGCTAAAAATAAAACTTGCAGCCCAGAAGTAGAATGTATTACATATAGCACTATAGTTTCATAAAGGAGATACCACTGGTCAATCAGAAACCTGAAGGTTTAGTCAGTAAGTGTTCTATAAGGGATCAGTTAGCAATTTGCAAAGAAAAATTAATTTAGAGTCTCATCTCATTTCATAGGCCAAAATACATTTTAGATAAAGAAGTAAACATTAAAAATGAAACAACAGAAACTAGTAAAAAAAAGTGAAATAAATATTTATCAAATGTCTAGATTCAAAAGGACTTAGCTTAGAAATGATAAAAGACTTAAGAGAGAAAAATAAAGATTGAGCCATATACAAATTTAAAACTTTAATATCTAAACTCTAAAAACCATAAGACAAGTATCAAATTTGGAAATGGCTACAGAAAATACTAAAAACATTAATAACTTTATTGTATTATGAACTTGTATTAACTGACAAAAAAACATAAGAAAAACAGGGGAAAATACAAATAAATACAAAATTAACTAACTACAAAGAGAAATTAAAAATAATTATGGTTTTTTATTATATAACTAATCAACAAACATACAAAACCTATATTCATTCTCAGTTGTGATGGAAATCCAAAATAAAACAACATTAAGATATAATTGTTTTACTGGTATAAATAGTATTTTTCTCATTGATAATATTCAACGTAAATGCAAAGACAGTACAGTGTAGAGTTTGTGTTTGGATAATTGGCTGGTCATTACTTTTATATTCTTGATTTTATTTTTTTAAATGTCTTTAATGGTTTTTTTTTACTTTTATAATTGAAAAAAATTAAAAGTGACAAAATATATGTATAGTAATTAAGAAAAATATCTTCTCGAATTGGAGTGAATTTGTAATCCTACACACTGGGCCAACTGGCATCAGAACTTCCACTGACTATTGTTAAAGAATCTGCTCAAAAACAATAAGATTTTTCAGTGAAGAAGGGTTATTTCACTTATCAGGATCTGCTGAGGCAGCACAACAGAGAAATATCTGTTGTCAATCAGCTCAAAATAGTTAATAACAAAATATGTGTTATTCCGCCATCACGAGTCAAAGGCAGAATTTTTTATAGAAAAGAACAACTAATGATTGAAACCTGCATATTCAGCAGACATTTACTCCACAGAATTCTAGGCAGCAAGATAAAAAACAAACAAACAAACAAACAAAAAACAGCGTTGCTAAATTACTAAAAGCCTAGAGGTGAATCGTGTGTGTGATAAGTGCTTCAGAAAATGTTATCATCTATTTTTCTTGTCTTTGCAGAGAAAGTCCCTGACTTACAATGGTTTGACTTGTGATTTTTCAGCTTTGCTATGAGTTTAATGGGACATAACCCCATTGTAGATTGAGGAACATCTGTAGTTATAAAACACCTCCACCTCTACACAATTTGTTGTTGGTGGTAGTAGTAGTGGGGGCGTGTTATGGGGGTGATTCTTGACAGCTCACTGATATCTATATGAAGGGGTGGATAGAATGATAAATGGTAGGTGTGATGTGTTGATGGGACAAAGGGCCAAAAAGTTCAGCAGAGAGGTTGGGAAGAGAAGTGTCATGAAAGGTGACAGAAAGCTCCACATGCCAGCTTATTCCCTGGGCTAAAAACCATTAATGATTTTCCCTCTGTCCTCTCAGCTTGTGTAAAACACCTAAGAAATAAAATCAAGGTTCCTCTTTTGAAATTATTTCGCTAAACTCTTGAGTCAGCAATGCTGTATGAATTTGCATCTCTACTTTTGCAAGAACTATTTATTTAGAGAGCACTATCTTGTGAAGATGTTTTGTGGGATGTATGGCCATCAAGATCAAGTCACTGTAATCCTGATGATAACCAGTCAGGAGTATGAAAGTGGGAAGGTTGGCTCCTAGGTGTATTCTGACTGCTCAAATCAGTCCTGGTAAAATTGAAACTAACCTACCTGAGCCAGCTCCTATCCACCTGATAGGATACAAAGAAGACTCATGGGCTTGTGGGTTCTTACGTACAAGCTGCTGTTTTTCCCCTCTACTGATCGTGGGAATTTCCAGCTCAGGAGTTGTGTTGGCATGCTGTCCTGGACAGAGTGAAAGCAGGAGGACCTGGCCACACATGTGCTTAGATACTGCTTTCCTTTGTCCAGTGAGAGGTTGGAAAGGTGCTTACAGAATCACAAAAATAAAGAATAAGAATGAAACTAATTTGAACTTGGTTGTAAGAGGGTTTGTCATTTACTATATCCTTCCTGTGTCTAACTCAGAGTTAAAAGAAACCACAACATTTTCCCCCAAACCTGATGAAGACTAAATAAAACACTAAACAAGAAAATAATCGGAACAAATAAGAGTTCATTAAGTGACTTCATACAAAACAAATAAAAATTGATGGTTTTCCTCTGTACTAGCAATAACCAGTTAGAAAACGAATACAGAAATAGCGCATTCCCCCCAAAATAGGCGTGGGAGTATTGAAAACCTGTAAGAAGAAGATTATACTGAGAGAAAGTAAGTAGAAAGATATTTTTATAAAATGGTCACTCCTCCCCCAAATTAATCAATATTTAATTCAATTTAAATCCGATACAAATGTTTTTGGTTTTTTCAAACAAACTGAAGTTGTAACATTGATGTAAAAATTGGTATGGGAGATTGCCTGGAAACTTTTACAAAAAATAAAATTGAGCAAGGTAGAGTTGGGTACTTGCTATGAAGCTCTTAAAACTGTAAAGGTACCATGTTTAGATAATTTTGATGTCACTAAAAGAAGAGTCAAATCAATAGCATTCAGAAAAAGATTCATTTATCTATGGCGACTGGATATATAGCAAAATTAACATGTTCAATTTAGTGGAGTAAATTCAGACTATTTCATAAATGATGTTAAGATTGTTGATCCATCTAGAAGAAAGCGATTTTTTTAAATTTCACTTTAAGTTCTAGGGTACATGTGCATAGCGTGCAGGTTTGTTACATATGTACACATGTGCCATGTTGGTGTGCTGCACCCATTAACTCCTCATTTACACTAGGTATATCTCCTAATGCTATCCCTCCCCTCCCCCCACCCCACAACATGCCCTGGTGTATGATGTTCCCCACCCTGTGTCCATGTGTTATTGTTCAATCCACACCTGAGTGAGAAAATGCAGTGTTTGGTTTTCTGTCCTAGTGATAGTTTGCTCAGAATGATGGTTTCCAGCTTCATCCATGTCCCTATAAAGGACACAAACTCATCCTTTTTTATGGCTGCATAGTATTCCATGGTATATATGTGCCACATTTTCTTAATCCAATCTGTCACTGATGGACATTTGAGTTAGTTCCAAGTCTTTGCTATTGTGAATAGTGCCACAATAAACATACGTGTGCATGTGTCTTTATAGCAGCATGATTTATAATCCTTTGGGTATATGCCCAGTAATGGGATGGCTGGGTCAAATGGCATTTCTAGTTCTAGATCTTTAAGGAACTGCCACACTGTCTTCCACAATGGTGGAACTAGTTTACAGTCCCACCAACAGTGTAAAAGCATTCCTATTTCGCCACATCCTCTCCAGCACCTGTTGGAGTCTTTAATCCATCTTGAATTGATTTTTGTATAAGGTATAAGGAAGGGATCCAGTTTCAGCTTTCTACATATGGCTAGCCAGTTTTCCCAGCACCATTTATTGAAGAGGGAATCCTTTCCCCATTTCTTCTTTTTGTCAGGTTTGTCAAAGATCAGATGGTTGTAGATATGTGGTATTATTTCCGAGGCCTCTATTCTATTCCATTGGTCTATATCTCTGATTCGTACCAGTACCATGCTGTTTTGGTTACTGTAGCCTTGTAGTATAGTTTGAAGTCAGGTAGTGTGATGCCTCCAGCTTTGTTCTTTTTGCTTAGGATTGTCTTGGCAATGCTGGCTCTTTTTTGGTTCCATATGAACTTTAAAGTATCTTTTTCCAATTCTGTGAAGAAGGTCATTGGTAGCTTGATGGGGATGGCATTGAATCTATAAATTACCTTGGGCAGTATGGCCATTTTCACAATATTGATTATTCCTATCCATGAGCATGGAATGTTTTTCCATTTCTTTGTGTCCTCTTTTATTTCTCTGAGCAGTGGTTTGTAGTTCTCCTTGAAGAGGTCCTTCACATCCCTTGTAAGTTGGATTCCTAGGTATTTTATTCTCTTCGAAGCAATTGTGAATGGGAGTTCACTCATGATTTGGCTCTCTGTTTGTCTGTTATTGGTGTATAGGAATGCTTGTGACTTTTGCACATTGATTTTGTATCCTGAGACTTCGCTGAAGTTGCTTATCAACTTAAGGAGATTTTGGGCTGAGACGATGGGGTTTTCTAAATATACAATCATGTCATCTGCAAACAGAGACAATTTGACTTCCTCTTTTCCTAATTGAATACCCTTTATTTCTTTCTCTTGCCTGATTGCCCTAGCCAGAACTTCCAACAGTATGTTGAATATGAGTGGTGAGAGAGGGCATCCCTGTGTTGTGCCAGTTTTCAAAGGGAATGCTTCCAGTTTTTGCCCATTCAATATGATATTGGCTGTGGGTTTGTCATAAATAGCTCTTATTATTTTGAGATACGTCCCATCAATACCTAGTTTTTTGAGAGTTTTTAGCATGAAGGGCTGTTGAATTTTGTCGAAGGCCTTTTCTGCATCTATTGAGATAATCATGTGGTTTTTGTCTTTGGTTCTGTTTATATGATGGTTTACATTTATTGATTTGCATATGTTGAACCAGCCTTGCATCCGAGGGATGAAGCCAACTTGATCGTGGTGGATAAGCTTTTTGATGTGCTGCTGGATTTGGTTTGCCAGTATTTTATCGAGGAGTTTTGCATCGATGGTCATCAAGGTTCTTGGTCTAAAATTCTCTTTTTTTGTTGTGTCTCTGCTAGGCTTTGGTATCAGGATGATGTTGGCCTCATAAAATTAATTAGGGAGGATTCCCTCTTTTTCTATTGATTGAAATAGTTTCAGAAGGAATGGAACCAGTTCCTCTTTGTACCTCAGGTAGAATTTGGCTGAGTCCGTTTGGTCCTAGACTTTTTTTGGTTGGTAGGCTATTAATTATTGCCTCTGTTTCAGAACCTGTTATTGGTCTATTCAGGGATTCAACTTCTTCCTGGTTTAGTCTTGGGAGGCTGTATGTGTCCAGGAATTTATCCATTTCTTCTAGATTTTCTAGTTTATTTGCATAGAGGTGTTTATAGTATTATCTGATGGTAGTTTGTATTTCTGTGGGATCGGTGGTGATATCCCCTTTATCATTTTTTATTGCACCTATTTGAGGAAGAAAGCAAAATTTAATTCCTACATCACAACTAAATAAAAAGTTTCAATTGGGCGTGTGTGTGTGTGTGTGTTATAATTTGTTTTTTCTTGTATATTGGCTTTTTAAGTAAGTCTATATACATCTAACCCCTTGTTTAATGGAATTTGTATATAACAATAAATTTTGAATGCAAGAATTTATTTAACTATTTTCTGATGGACATCTGAAATGGTTCCAGTTTTTTAAGGATGCATTCATAAAAGTACAGTTGCTGAAATAAGAAAATCTGAGCATTTAAAATATTACTAGTTGTTGCTATTATATTTGTGGCACAAAATTCTGGAAGGAATTTCTCATTTATTTATTAAGGGGTTATTCTTAGTTGATTCATGGATGTCATAACTTGCTCACTGCTGTGCTTGATCAGGATAACAAGCATTAACTTGGCACTTTCTTTGCTCCTGACAGTGAGCAAAGATCAGGATCAGGAGGCATAGGAATGGTGGAGGGGTACAATAGAAACTCCTCACCCTTATGCTCTTCCAAAAAAAAAAGTAGGGAAAAGTGCAGATTTATAAGTACTAAATTGGGTGATAGTGCCTATTACATGTGCTTTAAAAGAAGCGGAGATTAAAAAAAAAAGATTTTTACAAGATAAAATTAGGCTATTTTCTACAACTGTATTCCCCCCAAAATGATTATGACTCCAAATCCATCTGGAACATAATATTTATGGTGATTATTGTGAATATTAATGTCCCTAATAATTAACTGGATAAAATAAATCTTCTGCACCATAAGAAAACTCAAATGGTCCTGGGACAAAGCTAATGAACGGAAAGGAAGAAATGTAACCAATACTTATTTATTATGTACGTGTACCATGTGCTAGGTGCTTTGATTACATTCTCTTCTATTTTGTCCACCTCTGGCCTGACTTGGAAGGACAGTGCATTGCCAGGAATTCTCCAAAATGAAGGACAGTTTTAGGGGCAGAAGGTTTTTTTTTAAAAAAGAGCTAGCATCTATAGAGTTCCTGCTATATGCCGAATACTGTGCCAGAATCTTGAAGCACACTGCTTCTGTTTCATACATGCTCAATCCTCTAAAGTGAGCTCAAAGATGCCTTCTAACCACATGCCAAAGTAGGAAGTCCTAAGGAGAGAACAAAGTCTTCAGGCACACAGTCTTAAGGGATGACAGTTTTTAAGTGAAGAGTAGAAGTTACAAGTATGTGAAAATGAACCTTGGCTGACAGAAGTCTCCTCACCCAGATATGCCAAGGAGATTACCCTCCCACCAGCACAACCACCACCTGCCCCACCACTTCCCAACAGCGAATGGCTGACTTATGAACGCAGAAGTCCAGTCTGCTTCAAATCATGATAACTTTGCTATACTATTTATGTTCCAGAGTCCCCTGTTGATCAGGCCAAGGCTAGACTTCATTAGATGATATCCTTGATTGGTAATTTACCCTTTCCTATGTCACCTCTCTTTTTCTGTTATAGGTTTGGCCTGAAGAACGCATCCTCCATAAATCCCTTGTCCTCAGTTTCTGACTCAGGCTCTGCTTCTGGAGAACCCAACATAAAATGAAGAAAATTTGAGTTCCTGACCATACTTCGATTTATCACACCTAATGATTTCTAATCTTCACAATGACTCTTCGAGGTAGGGATTATTAATCCCATTTTGTGAATTATTAAGATAGGTACACTGAGCTAGATTCAGCAAAAAGGTAGGTCCCAGGAAGATAGTTCAGATAGATACTGAACTGCTTCAGTAGTTCCTAAGGAGAAGCTGATCAAGGCTGCCTTTAGTAGGAAGGTACTTGGGGACCCAACTCCAGGGCCCTAGGCTCTAACTTCCCACAAACCGATCCCTTCAGAGGGAAGGCAGAGGTGAGAGGACAGAAACTGTATCTTTTTTCAATCCATGTTATATGGTCACTGTTCTAAATCTCTGAAAATTAATCTTAGTCATTCCCGATACCTGGCAGGTGGAATACGTTAAATATGTTTTCAAATTAACATATACCTAAGGAGTCCAGGGTCTAGATCGCAGTGCAGTTTCTCTCAGTTTGGAGTCTTCATTATGTGTCTGTTTCCCTGGAGCTAGGATTCATCCCTGTAGTGAGCCTTCTGACTGCAGCTGATAGCATTCCTCTATCTCACCTTCCGATGGGGTGGTTCAAGACCAGTGGTAGATTCATAAGTACACAAGCCTGGACATCTGAATGAGTTGGGACTTTCTGGATCAATTGTCCAGGCTTGAGGTAAGCTTTCAAGTGACTAACAAACATGGCAAGCTTGTGCTGCATGGGAACCTACTGACCAGATGGAAGAAAACTTAATTGAACACAGAGTCGATTTTCAAAGTTTAGAATATGGTGTGTTGAGATACATTTGTTAGCCTTCTCCTTTCTGCTAGGGGATGCTGTTGAGGAAGCATTGTCAAAGTCTCTCTTCCCACTGCTGTCGTGTCTCAGTCGGAGTCTCCTAAACAGCCTGAATGGCTGTGGAAGCTCCTCATTGGAGGGTTGAGCTTTGAAACGAATGCTGAGAGCCTGAGGAGCCATTTTGAGCAATGGGGAACACTCCCGAACTGTGTGGAAGTGAGATCCAAACACCAAGCGCTCCAGGGCCTTTGGGGTTGTCACAAATGCCACTGTGGAGGAGGCAGATGCTGCCATGCATACAAGGCCACACATGGAGATGGAAGAATTATACAACCAAAGAGTTGTCTCAGGAGAAGATTCTCAGAGACCAAGTGCCCACTTAGCTGTGAAGAAGATATTTGTTGGTGGCATTAAAGAAGACACTGAAGAACACCACCTAAGAGATTATTTTGAACAGCATGGGAAAATTGAAGTGATTGAAACCATGACTGACCAAGGCAGTGGCAAGTAAAAGGGCTTTGCTTTTGTCACCTTTGATGATCATGACTCCATGGATAAGATTGTCATTTAGAAATACCACATTGGGAATGGCCACAACTGTGAAGTTAGAAAAGCCCTGTCGAAGCCAGAGGTGGCTAGTGCTTCATCCAGCCAAAGAGGCCAAAATGCTTCTGGAAACTTTGGTGGCGGTCATGGAGGCAGTTTTGATGGGATAGACAACTTTGGTCATGGAGGAAACTTCAGGGGTCATGGTGGCTTTGGCGGCAGCTGTGATAGTAGTGGATATGGTGGCAGTGAGGATGACTCTAATGGATTTGGTAATGATGGTGGTTATGGAGGAGGTGGCCCTGGTTACTCTGAAGAAAGCAGAGGCTATGGAAGTGGTGGAGAAGGTTGTAGAAACCAGGGCAGTGGCTTCTGTGACAGCTATAACAACGGAGACAGAGGCGGCTTTGGCAGTGGTAGTAGAAGCAATTGCAGAAGTAGTAGAAGATACAATGATTTTGGCAAGTACAACAGTCAGTCTTCAGATTTTGAACCCATGAAGGCAAGAAACTTTGAAGGCAGAAACTCTGACCCCTATGGTGGTGGAGGCCAATATTTTGCCAAACCACGAAACCAAGGTGGCTATGGTGGTTCTAGTAGCAACAGTAGCTACGGCCATTGCTACTGTTTTGTTTTGTTTTGTTTTGTCTTTGTTTCTGTTTTTGTTTTGTCATTGTTGTTTTGAGATGGAGTCTTGCACTGTTGCCTCCAGGCTGGAGTGCGGTGGTGTGATCTCGGCTCACTGCAACCTCTGCCTCCTGGGTTCACACAATTCTCCTGCCTCAGCCTCCTGAGTAGCTGGGATTACAGGTGCCCACCACCACACCCAGCTAATTTTTTGTATTTTTAGTAGAGATGGGTTTCACTCTGTTGGCCAGACTGATCTCAAACTCCTGACCTCGTGATCCGCCCGCCTTGGCCTCCCAAAGTGCTGGGATTACAGGCATGAGCCACTGTGCCCGGCCAGAAGATTTTAATTACTGCCACGAGACAAAGCTTAGCAGGAGAGGACAGCTGGAAACGTGACAAGGAAACTACAGGTTACAACAGACTTTTGAACTCAGTCAAGCACAGTAGTAGCAGGACCTAGCTGCTACAAAGAAGACATGTTTTTGACAATATTCATGTGTATGGGCAAAAATCTCAAGGACTGTAGTTGTGACCAATTGTACAATAGTTTATTTCAGTTTCTGTTCTGTAGAAAGTATAAAGCTTGCCTATAAAAGGTTTTAATGTCAATTATTTTTTGCACCCATGCTGTTGATTGCTAAATGTAATAGTCTGATCATGATGCTAAATAGATGTGTCCTTTAAAAAACAATATGATGTGTTTGTTGTAGTACATTGGTTGGCTGACATTAATGAAAAGACCCACCTATTAACATTGATAACTCAATCTGGACTTCTCTCTATAAAGCTACCCGATTGAGTCCTACTGGCTGGACTTTATATGCCTCAGTGGCCTCTTAACAAAAGACTGCCTCTAAATTAGACTAAGTGTCTTAGAACCCTGTGGTCTAGAGAAATGAAGTGAAATGTAGTAACTGGGAGAAACGGGACATTATACGTCAAAGAGAAGAACTATCTTTCAAAGTAAACTAGCACCCCATTCTAGCCCAGTGTCATGGCTGACCCTCAGAGCATCATATTTTCCACTGATGGGCTGAAGATTCATAAATGTAGTAAAACACTGAAAAACAATTGCTTTATAAGACTTCTTTAGAAAATTCCTCATGGGACTACATTTACAAGGTAGAGGGCTTGTCTTCAGCTCCCTCAACATCTCAAATTTTTTGACACATTCAGTACATGCCTGTTATGTCTTTAATCCCAGAACACGTGTATTTTCCCCTTCCAAATGATTTCTTTGCAGATGTCACAATGGAGAAGAGCTGTCAGAGGTGGAAGTAATTATGCTGTCACAAAGATATTACTTTTTTCTTCCAGTGCTGGAAGGCAGTCAGGAACAAGCTATGCATTAGTCTAAGAGCCATGAGATGTATAACTCCAGGTTTTTAAAGCTCAGAGTAGAAAATGAAGAGGGGGCAATGGCATAGCAGGTGAATGCATTTGGGGTGTATTACAGACCAAGCAAGAATCAATCACTTATGTCTGTTAGACCAGATGGCTCTGGAAATAGTTCAATCCTCAGGGCCAATGTGATATGTTGTTATATGTGATATGTCACAATAATATGTTTTCCCGCAGGTTTCAAGCCTATGTTTTTCAAAAAAAAAATTTAAAAACTTGAAAGGAAGACAAGTGACCAATATTATAAGATTAATACAGAAAATAATAGTAATCATATTTAATAAACTTCAATTTATCCAATAAACCTGTATGTCAGTCTTTCTTGCTTCAGGCCTGTTTGCATCAGAATTATCCTGGAAGCTTCTTAAAACAACAAAAATGAGCATACAAACATCTATTTAACCATAAGGGAATTTTCACCTAAAATCATCTCCCCCTGTGATGTAGATTCACACTGGAGTTGAGTATAATAATTTTGCTCTCATCAAAAATAATTGGAAAGAGAGGAGCTTTGGGATATGTCATTTTGATCTAAGAAAATTTATTGGCTTTCTTGCTGCTTCTTTGGATTCTTTTTTGCATATCATCTGGCAAGTGAGCAGGTGCACAGCTCTGATAACCAGGAAAGAACCCCCGACCCGCTACCACTGCCTTAGAGCAAACACTCAATAAACAGTCACCGCATTTCCACCCCCGTCCCTACTCCCACCCACCAGGCAAGAAAGCTTAAACATACTAAAGTCTCTGAGTGCTCAACATGAAATGGAAAACCCAGAAGAGCAAGGTTGGAAATCGTGACTGGGAAGTCCCAAGTTCTCTAGTTCCTCCTGGAAGAGGGCATGAAGGTGGCTTTTTGTAAATATGGGCATATTAATTTTTATTTGATGAGCCATAGAAAACTGGACAGTCCAGAGATAAATAAAGGAACTGGGAATGTTGGAATCCAGAAATATTGACCGTCAGTTTGGGATTGGCAGTTTCTCTCCTCCCCATCTTTATTACCAGTTATAGCACTGTTACCTTAGATGCACACATGCTTTACAATAATGTTTTTGAAGCTGAACCCTAGAGATTTCTCAGATACGCTTCCTATGTCTTTCTAGAGGCCCAAGCACATACCTCCCTCATTTATTGCCTCCTATTCAACTTGCACAGCTTTTATGTGGTTTACATATTAGCCTTCTGCTTAAGATTGTGTTTACAGGGTTTCACTGCACATCTCATTCAGGTTTTGAAAAATATTTAGATTTTAGGAGTTGCATTCTACTCTAAGTAACAACTCCAACCCTGCACCATATTTATTTATTGGGTGATTTTTAGGCCACAGTACCATTTTGTACAGTAAGGTATCTTCTTATGAAACAGAGAAGATATGCTTACTTCCTTAGAGGATAAATAATGTGATGCTGAATCAGATAAAGGTAAAGTTACTAAGAGACAAACACTGCATATTAAGTGTTATAACCACACATCAGAAGACCATTTTAGATTGTGGTTTCAGAGTGCTAGAATATTTGAACCCTGTTTGCTTAGGTGACTAATCTAACTTTTTGGTAAGACTGGTTATATTTTTTTTCTGTATAAAGAAGAGGTGACGAGAGAAAGTATTCTTTAGTTTATTGATTCACAATTTTTTAAAAAGATCTCTCTAGTTACTACATAGAGAACAGACCTGGTGGGGGATCTGTTCATGCCTGGGGAGGCCATTTAGGCACCTGCTGCCATCATCAAGGCAAAAGATAAATACCTAAGTTTATAAGTTTGTTTTTTTTTTTTTGAGACGGAGTCTCGCTGTGCTCCCAGGCTGGAGTGCAGTGGCGTGATCTCGGCTCACTGCAAGCTCCGCCTCCCGGGTTCACGCCATTCTCCCGCCTCAGCCTCCCAAGTAGCTGAAACTACAGGCGCCCACCACCACGCCCGGCTAGTATTTTTAGTAGAGACGGGGTTTCACCATGTTAGCCAGGATAGTCTCGATCTCCTGACCTCGTGATCCACCCGCCTCGGCCTCCCAAAGTGCTGGGATTACAGGCTTGAGCCACCGCGCCCGGCCAATACCTAAGTTTAAAAGCAAATTTATTTTTACAAGTTATAGATGTAAACAAGTCTCATATGCATGCATAATAGATCTACTTTATCCTACCAAAGGAGAAGGAGGATAATGCAGACGTAGACACTAGAACAAGACTGCCTTGGTTCAAATTCCAGCTTTGTCATTCATTGTAGGACCTTGCTTGGACAAATTGCTTAATTTTTTTTTTTAATCTCTGTTGTCTTATCTTTAAAAGGAGGCTAATAGTAGTACCTGTCTTATAGGATTGTCAAGAATAAAGGAGTAAGTATATATCAAATGTTTAGAATAGTTCCTTCCAGTCAATCAATGGTAACTTTTTTCTTTTTTCTTTCTTTCTTTCTTTCTTTTTTTTTTTTTTTTTTTTTTTTTGCCCACGCATAAAGAATCTAAATGGTTTAATGTGGCTAATGGCCCCCAGAGGGCAGCAGAGGCATAAGAACAGAGTGGACGAAAGGTTCACAGAAAGATGTCCTGTCTGATGGAAAAACAGGGAGAAGGGCACTGTGAATCATACAAAATGGAGACTGAGCTCAGGGCCATTTATAGCCTGCTTTGGGGACGTTTTCTAATAGTTCACAATGTCTTGTAGACAAAAATCAAGGACTGGAATAAGTGTAGTAATGACAAGGATCCAGGCACGCATCTGAGAGCATATGTCCAGTAAACCTCACTCAAAAGCTAGCAATAAAATAATGGCTGTTGGCAGGAAGCACAGTTGATACTGAGGGCAGGGGCCTGGGTTCCTTTCCACTTGGCCCTCTCCATGCGACCTGGGCTTCCTCATAGCATGGTAGCTGGGTTACAGCATGAGCGTTCCAGTGAAATCAGGCAGAAGTGGGATCACGTTTTAATGACTTCTGCCATATTTTAATGTATCACTTCTGCCATATTTTAATAGTTAAAAGTCTAAGAAAAGCCCTCTTAGTTCCAAGGGGATAGGACACAGACTCCATCTCTTGATGAGGGAGTAGCAAGTTTCTGGAAAACTATATAAACAGGAAATATTGTAGTCATTTGCATAGAATACAATCAGTCACAAAGTGCTTTCCTAGAAGTTCATACTGGATTCTTTCTGCCTCATTTTCACATGCAAAGCATCAGCAAATCCTGACAGACCAGGCTGCAAAATACATTCCAAACCTGATCTGATCTCACCACCTGCACTGCTCCCACCCTCGTCCAACCCGACATGTTTCTCTACCTGGATCACAGCAAAGTCTAGTGAGAGGTTCCTCACCTCCAATTTAAAATCCCATAACCTACTATTTATAGGGCAGCCAGTGAGAACTTCGAAAAAATGTAAGTCTAATCCTATCACTACTGCTCATCTTAGAACTATCCAATGGCTTTCAATTATGCTTAGAATAAAGGCCAAACTCCTAATGGTGACCCACAAGACCCTCCATATTTTGGCCCTATTTATCTGTCTCATTTCATCTTCAGGCTTCTTTCCACCACACTCACTCTCACCGTCTTCCTCTCACTTTAGCTCCTGGGTATGTTTTCATCTCAGGCACCTCTGATCCCAAATCTCTTCATATCACCCTGTTCCATGATTCAAATCTGCTTGAACCTCACCTTCCCAGACCACCCAATATACACGAGCATTTGTCCCATCACCGGCTATTCCTTAACCCTCCTTTATTTTCCTTAATGTACTTATCACTGTCTGAGCTTCCATTGTGTATGCATTTAAGTCCTTGTTCATACTCTGCGTCTCCCTCTAGAATATTAACACTTTATGGGCAGGGTTTTGTTTACTACTTTATTAACAGTGCTTAGATCCATTCAATAGTTAAGTTGAATATTGAATAAAGAACAAAAGAAGAAACAAAACAAACAGTATAGCCTTTCAAATCAGTGGTGGTGTAAACGAAGATCTATTTTCACTGTTGTGAAAACATGTTTGTGTTCTTTACTAGGCTATCCTTTCCTAGTGTCCTGTGGTTTCATGGACTAGTTTAGGAATGGTTGGTTGTTTCCAATGTGTAGCACATAAGAAACTTTCAGCTTGAGCGTAAGTGTTTCCAGTGCTGAGGTTCAGTCATGCCTGGGCATGTTTGGTGAGTTGGTGGTGACAGACCTCAAATAATTGAATTCTAGTGAAATATTTGGCTTTAAGTGGATAAGGAGGAAAGGTACTGTGGCTTTGGCGTGGGTGTAGTTGGGGGTAGGTATAGAGGAGAGGAAGAGAACCCGAGGACAGCGATGTTCAAGTGAACATGTTATCACTCATCTGGGCTTCTCAACACTGTTGAACACACTGCCTATATTTGGAGAATTCCCCACCTCCTCTGCAGCCAGTACACTGGTCTGTGACACAGACCCAGACCATGGCGTGTACCTCAGCAAGTTTGCTAATCACAAGCATGTGTTGCAAAGAAACAAGTGCCACCTAGAGCCCACCCTGGTGAGAATGGCAGCTGGTGAATTCGATTTCCAGAGGGAAGGGTGGCCAAGGTGACACCAGGACCCAGCACCAGCAGGAGTCTGTCCCTGGTGGAGTCAGCAGAGTTATTCCCACCTGGTCAGTTCCTTACTGTGACCCTGAGAATTGATCCTGGCTGGGAAGCCTCCCAGCCTGCTTTCCAGCCTCCTGGGAAATCTTACATTGTTTAATAAATTCCTTTTCTGCCCCTACTAGATTGTAATTGGTGACAACTGAGAACTCTGACAGAAAAAGATGGGGTGCTTAATTCCAGTCTACTTCACCGATTAGGCCTGACACCTAGGGAGAAAAGGTGTAGAAGCCAAAATGTCAGGAATTATTTTAATAAGCAATTTTGTAAGACTTGGAGTTTGAACAGCAGTACTTTGCTTCCCGGGCAACAAAGTTCTGCAACAAGCAGGAAAATGAACACTTGCCCACTTTTGCCTAAAACACAGCAGGGTCCTGGTTCCGTGGAAGCTCTGGTGAAATCATCTTCAAACATCTTTTAGAAGGCTGAATACTTTTGCATTGATATACACAGGACCCTTTATAAAACAGATGGAAGCGGACTGCTTTGATCAACGTGGCACTTGGAGCCCCTGAAGCCAGGATGGCCTCATAAAACTCTCAGTGGTGAGGCTCAGTGGCCATGCCTGGCTGCAGGCTCCCCCAGTCTGTGACACCCAGCAGGAGAGGGACAATCTCCTGAGATGACACCTGAGAGATGCATGCCAGGAAGGTAACAGGTGCCACATGAGCAGATTTATCTCTGAGCATTTGCCCTGATGGCTCCAAAAAGGCTGGCGGGGAGGCAACTTTGCAAGGACTTTGGGCTTTGTTTCAGGAATGAAGACAATTAACCACAGGATTTTGAATATTCTGTAATTAATGTATTCTCTAACATAATCTAGTGAAGCCTGGGGAATTTTTAGTTGCATGCCTCTTTACTCAACTATGTCTTAGCAGTGGTACATTATGCATATTCAAGTCACTGAAGTTGCCTAAACTTTCGTAAACTTGCTCATTAATTCTGTTGCTCATTAATTTCTCCCAGCGTTGTGGGAGAGCAGCTAAAGTTAATCATCACTACCGCTCCACCTGGATCTCCAAGGGTTGTCCATGCCTATCCCCAACCCTTCACTCACCTCTCAACACCTCCCAGAGAGCTCCGGACATCTCTGGCATAATGTTCTGATCCAATCTTTGCCTATTGGACTTCATGTCCTCGCATCATTTTAGCTGCCTTTGTTAACCAAATTCCCGCAGGTATTTTATATACAAAGGACATGAGCTTTGGAAGATGAGTGAGAAGCTAATGATGATCTGTCATTGTCTCCCATCACCCCCAGATGGGACCATCTAGTTGCAGGAAAACAAGCTCTGGAGGCTGGGTGTGGTGGCTCATGCCTGTAATCCCAGCACTTTGGGAGGCCGAGGCTGGCGGATCACTTGAGGTCAGGAGTTCGAGACCAGCCTGGCCAACATGGTGAAACCCCATCTCTACCAAAAATACAAAAATTAGCCAGGCGTGGTGGCAGGCACCTGTAATCCCAGCTACTTGGGAGGCTGAGGCAGGAGAATTGCTTGAATCTGGGAGGCAGAGGTTGCAGTGAGCCGAGAAGGTGCCATTGCACTCTGGCCTGGGTGACAGAGCGAGACTCCATCAAAAACAACAACAACAACAACAACAAAAAAAAAACAAGCTCAGGGCTCCCACTGATTCTATATTATAAGTTGTATAGTTATTTCATTATATATTACAATGTAGTCACAGAATAAAGTACACAATAAATGTAATGCACTTGAATCATCCCAAAACCATCCCTACTACACAGTCTGTGGAAAAATTGTCTTCCAGGAAACCAGTCCCTGGTGCCAAAAACGTTGGGGACCACTGAGTTAAAGAAGGCTGTAACCTAGACAAAGGCTGGAAACTAGACAAAGATGTGAGATCAGGCCAGGATATGCTATACTAAAAGTGCAGACGTTAAAAAATGAAGCAGTTTGTGCCTCGGCCAGGAAGACTTTTATATGATTCCTTTAGCAGTAGAAAGTGGTAAGCTGATGAGCCACATTTCAAAAGCAAATGGTCCAGGAGACACTTAAAGAAGTGAGTGTGAGGACAGAGCTAGAACTCTCACAGCTCCCCACTGCCTTATCACCAAGTCCAAACTCTGTAGCAAGGCATGATCCAGCTCCTGCCTACTGCTTCAACATTCGTTTATGAGTTTGTGTCCTTTGTAGGGACATGGATGCAGCTGGAAACCATCATTCTCAGCAAACTATCGCAAGAACAGAAAACCAAACACCGCATGTTCTCACTCATAGGTGGGAACTGAACAATGAGATCACTTGGACTCGGGAAGGGGAACATCACACACCGGGGCCTATCATGGTCGAGTGGGGGAGAGATTGCATTGGGAGTTATACCTGATGTAAATGACGAGTTGATGGGTGCTGACGAGTTGATGGGTGCAGCACATCAACATGGCACAAGTATACATATGTAACAAACCTGCACGTTGTGCACATGTACCCTAGAACTTAAAGTATAATAATAATAAAAAAATAAAAGAAAATAAAATATCTCAATTATCCTGATTTGATCATTATGCATGATATGAACGTATCAAAATAGCAAATGTACCCTCCAAATATGTACATCTATTATGTATTAATAATAAAATGTTTCTTACACAGAACCACGTACTGGCCACACACACACACACACACACACACACACACACACACAAATTGCAGTTTCTCTACTGCAGCAGGCTCATTACTCATCCTTGTGTTGCCATAATTTGTATTCTTAATTCGGAAAGAGCTTTTCTACCATTTCTTCTCCCGGATAACTCCTGCTTTTCAAAATTGGGATGCTCAGGTATTCCTCTCCTCCCTAAGGTCTCCGTCAGACTGGATTAGGTGCTTCCGGTCTGCACCTCTAAGCACCCTTCCTGATTTCCCCATCATCATGCTGGTGGGACAGTACTATAGCTATCAGTAGCTTGATTGTTTCTCCTTTAATTGTAAGATTCTTTTATTATTATTATTATTATTATTATACTTTAGGTTCTAGGGTACATGTGCACAAAGTGCAGTTTGTTACATAGGTATACATGTGCCATGTTGGTTTGCTGCACCCATGGACTCATCATTTACATTAGGTATTTCTCCTAATGCTATCCCTCCCCCAGGCCCCCACCCCCCAAACAGGCCCTGGTGTGTGACGTTCACTGCCCTGTGTCCAAGTGATCTCATTGTCCAATTCCCAGCTATGAGTGAGAACATGTGGTGTTTGGTTTTCTGTCCTTGTGATAGTTTGCTTAGAATGATGGTTTCCAGCTTCATCCATGTCCCTGCAAAGGACATGAACTCTTCCTTTTGTATGGCTGCATAGTATTCTGTGGTGTATATGTGCCACATTTTCTTAATCCAGTTTATCATTGATGGACATTTGGGTTGGTTCCAAGTTTTTGCTATTGTGAATAGTGCCACAATAAACATATGTGTACATGTGTCTTTATAGTAACATGATTTATAATCCTTTGGGTATATACCCAGTAATGGGATGGCTGGGTTAAATGGTATTTCTAGTTCTAGATCCTTGAGGAATTGTCACACTGTCTTCCACAATGGTTGAACTAATTTACACTCCCACCAACAGTGTAAAAGTGTTCCTATTTCTCCACATCCTCTCCAGCATCTGTAGTTTCCTGACTTTTTAATGATCGCCATTCTAACTGGCGTGAGATGGCATCTCATTGTGGTTTTGATTTGCGTTTCTCTGATGACCAGTGATGATGAACATTTTTTCATATGTCTGTTGGCTGCATAAATGTCATCTTTGAGAAGTGTCTGCTCCTATCCTTTGTGCCCTTTTTGATGGGGTTGTTTTTTCTGTAAATTTGGTAAATTCTGGATATTAGCCCTTTGTCAGATGGATAGATTGCAAAGATTTTCTCCCATTCTGTAGGTTGCCTGTTCACTCTGATGATAGGTTTTGTTTTTTTTTTGGTTTTTTTTTGTTTTTTTTTTTTTTTTCTGTGCAGAAGCTCTTTAGTTTCATTAGATCCCATTTGTCAATTTTGGCTTTTGTTGCCATTGCTTTTGGTGTTTTCGTCATGCAGTTTTTGCCCATGCCTATGTCCTGAATGGTATTGCCTAGATTTTCTTCTAGAATTTTTATGGCATTAGGTCTTACATTTAAGTCTTTAATCCACCTTGAATTGATTTTTGTATAAGGTGTAAGGAAGGGATCCAGTTTCAGCTTTCTACATATGGCTAGCCAGTTTTCCCAGAACCATTTATTGAATAGGGAATCCTTTCCCCATTTCTTGTTTTTGTCAGGTTTGTCAAAGATCAGATGGTTGCAGATGTGTGGTTTTATTTCTGAGGACACTGTTCTGTTCCATTGGTTTATATATCTGTTTTGGTAGCAGTACCATGTTATTTTGGTTACTGTAGCCTTGTAGTATAGTTTGAAGTCAGATAACATGATGCTTCCAGCTTTGTTCTTTTTGCCTAGGATTGTCTTGGCTATGTGGGCTCTTTTTTGTTTCCATATGAACTTTAAAGTATTTTTTTTCAATTTTGTGAAGAAAGTCAATGATAGTTTGATGGGGATAGCATTGAATCTATAAATTACCTTGGGCAGTATGGCCATTTTCATGATATCGATTCTTCCTATCCATGAGCATGGAATGTTCTTCCATTTGTTTGTGTCTTCTTTTATTTCATTGAGCAGTGGTTTGTAGTTCTCCTTGAAGAGATCCTTCACATCCCTTGTAAGTTGGACTCCTAAGTATTTTATTCTCTTTGTAGTAATTGTGAATGGGAGTTCACTCATGATTTGGCTCTCTGTTTGTCTATTATTGGTATATAGGAATGCTTGTGATATTTGCATATTGATTATGTATCCTGAGACTTTGCTGAAATTGCCTATCAGCTTAAGGAGATTTTGGGCTGCGATTCAGTTTGCCAGTATTTTACTGAGGGTTTTCATGTCGATGTTCATCAGGGATATTGGTCTAAAATGATCTTTTGTTGTTGTGTCTCTGCCAGGCTTTGGTATCGGGATAATGCTAGCCTCATAAAATGAGTTAGGGAGGACTCTGTCTTTTTCTATTGATTGAAATAGTTTCGTAGAATTCAACTGTGAATCGATCTGGTCCTGGACTTTTTTTGGTTGGTAGGCTATCAATTATTGCCTCAATTTCAGAACCTGTTATTGGTCTATTCAGAGATTCAACTTTTTCCTGATTTAGTCTTGAGAGGGTGTATGTTTCCTGAAGAAACTTCAGGTCACTGTGTGTTTCATCTTTACATTCTCTTTTCTTAACATATGCTGTGCTTGACATGTAGTCCGTTCTCAATATATTTTTACTATATGAATAAATGATTTTGGCTCAGGCTAAAGATGCTGGAGTGATTTCTAACTTTCCAGCACACTTAATAACCAAATACAATGACCAAAATAATTGATCACCAAGTTCACCCCTTATCATCCAAATTAGGATTTTAATTCAAATCTGAACTACTCTAACAGTCTCCTTATTGAATTTCCCAATATAACTCTCTACTTCAAATCTATCATGCATGTAAATATCATATTTCTATTCCCCAAATGTCATTTTTTTCTCAGCCATTTCACTGCTTACAACTCTTAAAGAAGACTCAAAATCTTAAAAACTGTAGTGAGATAATAAAATTGTAACATTCACTTTGGAAAACTATTTTGCACTATCTCATAAAGGTGAATAGACACATACCCTATTTCCTAGCAATCCCACTCCTAGATGTATAGCTTAGAGAAACTCTTACACAGGGCATGAAGAGGGAAATACAAGAAGGCATATGGGAACATTTTTGCAATGTGAAGAATCTCAACAAATTTGAATGTGCTTCAATAGAACAGAAAATAAAAAGTGGTATAGTCACAAAACAATATATCATACAATGGTAAAAATATACTTCAGTGACACAGACATAAATATGTCTTAGAAAAGTAATACAAAACAAGCAAGTTCCAAAAGCCTACAAACAGTATGACATCATTTTAGTAAAGCTCAAGACAAGCAAAATTTTATGGTTGTATATGCATGTGTGCTAAAATTATCAAGTAAAAGATGGAGGGGAATAACCCCAACTTACAGAATAATAGTTGCCTCTTAGGGAGAGGCAGAATTAGAAAAACACATGATATATTCAATGCATAGGTAATATGTCATTTCCTATCATTCATCATTCATTGATCATGGTGTTTTTTTACCAAGGATTGTCTCATGGTCCTTCTCAAAGCACTCCAGACAGCCATTGTCCATTGGGTTGGCACAGGAACTAAAAGTTATTGCTTGTAATTCTGGATTAACAGGATTATAGTCCTGTCATAAAGGCCTTCTAAAATCTGACCAAAAATTACCCTCACTCCCTCAGCTCCATTTGGAGTAGTCTACTCACTGCTCCTGAAATTTTCCATACTATTCCCACATGCTCATCTCTCTGAGCTCATTAAAGCAGCCCCTATCCATGCACACACACTCACCTACACACACCCACCTGAAATGTCCTTTCTTTGTTTCTCTCTCCTGCTTGTATCCAACCATTTTCATAAAGCTTCCCTGACTCTCCCTGCCAGAACTGCTACTTCCCTCTTCTGAGGGCCTGATATTGACATGTCCTTTGGCATTCACGGTCTTGCATGAGTAGTTCTATTTTTAAGTATGTCTGTGTTATAATCTATGTGTTTTTTAAGCTTCTTGAGGACAGGGCTATACTTCTTTGGAGTCTCTACAAAATTAGCATGGTTTCTCACACTGTAGATGTCCACTGATTTTTTCCTGTACTTAACACTCAGCCTAAAACATAAAAAAAAACTCTTTAACTATAAGAAAGTCCCATGTAGTCCTCTGCTATAAAAAGAACAGAAAGAAGTAAGTGAATAAAGTAGTAGAACAGTTCAGAGAATATATGTTCTAATCACATTTTTAATTGAATTATTCACTGGTAAATTAGTGTTAATGTTGGGAGAGAGCATGGTGGGTACCAGGTATATTAAAGCAAGCAAGAGGATTAATGGGTGAAGTCCCAGAAAATTTTTGCATAATTTCCACATTTTCTCTCCTACCTATAATATATTTTGAGTGAAAACATCAGGATAAATCATATAAGAAGAATCAATGCTTATTCCTTTGCATTTACAAAGATTTATTATCTTTATAATGCTCATAATAGAAAATTTTTAGAAACAGAAAATAATGGGAAAATAAACAGGAGTCCTTGAAAATCGTATTACGCAAAGATGACCACAGTTTGACATATATCCTTCCATTCTTTTCTAAATGCATATATGTATCCGTAATACATGCTATTGACATTTTATATAACAGGGTCATGTTTATTTACAGCTTGCTTTTCTACCCAGGAAATCTGTCATAGAGACTTTTCTAAGTCAATGAATGTTACTATGCAACATCCTCTCTGATACCTAGATTGTACTCTGTTGTATGTGTATTTGGTGTCAAGTGATAGAACCCCAATATGAATGGACTTTAACAAAAAAAAGGAGGCAAATCAGATTGTGAAATCCAAAAAAGGTTGAATAATTGAGGAAAAGATAAGAATGCAGTGGAATTTCAGGAAATACTAGAACCAGGGACCCAGACAACATTAAGACTGTTCTCCTCATCTGTGTTTTTCCCTGGATCCATCTCAAGTTCTTTTACTATGGCGTGGCTCTCTCCACACAGCAGGCAAACTTTCTCTGACTGCACTGACTGTAATTTTGGGGATACAATGTTCATAATTTCAGGACACAGGCTCATTACTTAATTCTCACCCTGTGCTAATTAGCTGTTAAAGTATGGCGACTATTATAGTACATGTGACTGGGCAAAGCAGTTCGTATGAGAACATAGCTACTGGGCAGATAAAACTGTAGATATTCACCATGATTTGCTTAATTAATATCCTATTAATAGACATAAAGGAGGCTTAAAATTTTTATTACTGAGAAGGTTTTTTTCCTACTATTAATGCTTAATAAATATTTTAAGGATGCTATGAACTTTTCATACATCTCATTGTTAGCATGTATCTGATAATATTCTTATTATATATTCCTAAAAGTTGGATTCATTTAATTAATGTATTCATTTAATCAATTTTTTAAGTATCTACTATATACCAGGCTCTACTCTAGGCACTAGGAATACAGCCATGAATAAAATAAGAGAAACCTCTACCTTTTCAGAGTTTACATGCTAGAATGTGAAAACAGACAATAAACTAAAATACATTTGGGAGGGGCAAGGATTGCTACTTTAAATAGATTCTAAGGGAGGGCAGCACTGAAAACAGGCATCTAACCTGTGCACTGAGGGACATAAGGGTGAGCCATGTGACTTTCTGAGGATGATGCATCCCAAGCAGAGGAAACTGCAAGTTCAAAGCTGTGGGGTGAGGAGATAGTTGGCCTATTCAGGGAAGGGGAGAAGCCAGAGAAGAGCTCAACAAGGTGAGGGGAGACCAGGCCATGGAGAGCCTTTCCCCTGCAAGGCCTTTGACTGCTACTGTGCAGGGTGGAAAAGCCACTGGGAAGTTTGAGGATGGAACTGACAAGATCAGATCCAACCTAGCACTGCCCAAAATGTGATGTGTACGTCTATGCCAGTGCATGAGCAGTTTGTTACAGGTTCCAGACAAAACAAGTAGAGAAACTATGAGCAAGCATTTAGAACATAAGAAACTTAGGTTTCTTTTCATCATTTAAACGTAATTTTCTACCTGTTGAACCTGTAATAAAATGTCTTGTATTTTGCATGTCTTTTGAAATTTAATTTTTCTGGTAGTTTGTTTTGTACCATATCTTTAAAAAGCTTCAATCCATGATGGAATGGAAATTATTAAAATCATTCTTTATCACAGATAAGTTTGAGAAGTACTGCCTTAACTTGCATTTCAAAATCATTCTGGCTTGCCCTATTGAGAACAAGCAGGGATGGAAGAAAGGAGAATAACAAGTTGTTGTAAGTTTGGGTGGATGGTGAGGGAAGGTGTTGTGTGGAAAAAAGAAGAAGAAGAAGAAGAAGAAGAAGAAGAAGAAGAAGAAGAAGGAGGAGGAGGAGGAGGAAGAGGAAGAGGAAGAGGAAGAGGAAGAGGAAGAAGGCAGATGCTGTGTATATTTTGAAGGTAGAGCTTTCAGGATTTGTTAAGGAGTTGGACATTATGTAAGAGAGTGAGAAGAGAGTCAGAGTAACTCAAGGGTATTTGGCTTGAGTAATGGGGAAGACCAGGAGAGGAGCAAGTTAGAGGAGTTCTGTTTTGGAGATGTTAAATTTGAGACACATGTTAGACTCCCAAGTGGAACTTGAATTCAGGGGAGAATTCAAATACATGGAGGCTTGGAGATTGGTGCAACACAGAATATCCAGCCACAGAGCCTGAGATGGCCACAGAGGTAAGGAGAAAACCAGGAGAGAGATGCCTTCCAGGAAAGTAAAAAAAAAAATCAAGAAGCAAAGATAGACCAATTATGTTCAATGCTGATGATAAATAGAATGAGTATGGAGAGATGACCGTTGGATTTAGAGAAACTGGCAGTTCTTGGTGAACTTGGGAAGAGCAACTTCTGTGGCATTGGGTGGGAGGAAAACCCCATTAGAATAGATTGAAGAAGGAATGGAAAGAAAAGAATTGGGACAATGAGCATAAACAATTCCACTCGGTTTTTCTTCCAAGGTGAACAAAGAATTGCGGACAGTAGTAAAGGGAGAGAGGTGATTAAGAATTTTTTTTAAGATGGTAAAAATGAAATGCTTGCATGCTAGTGAGATTAATCTACTATTAAGGAAAAATTGATAATGAAGGAGGATGAAACAGTTGCTGGAGCACATCCTTGAGTAGGCAAGAGGGGAAAGGGTTCAGAGCACTAGGTGAGTATTTGGGCACAGAGGTAGATGGGTGGGGGGATAGGTGTGGGAGCAAGTGGAAGTACACTTCTGATTCTTCAGCTTCCACAGTGAAGTAGCAAGCAAGTTCATGGTTGAGCATGGTGTTTGAAGATGACGTGTTGGAGACGGGTGAAGAAAGGAAAATGTGTACATTGGTCATCTAAGAGAGTAGGAGAATTAATGGACTAGACAACATAGTATGTCTGCCAGACAGTACTAAGATACCTTTGAGATTCATGATCATGGACTTCAAGTGAGTATGGACTTCAAGTGAGCCCAGCCAGCCGAGTTGTTTTTCTCCAGCAATGTTCAGCTGTGCTGGTGAAAAAGTGAAGTACAAGAGAGTAGAATTTTACCAGGGCTTTGGTTTTCTTAGGTGACAATAGCGACAGGAGAGAGAGACAAGAGAACTGAATGTGGATACTAGAAGGAGATTCTAGTAATGGCTCATGGACTGCTATCTCAAATACTGCGCCTTTTTAAAGACTTTTAAAAGCCAAAATTTATCAGTTTCCATCACTGCTGTAACAAATTACCACAAACTGAGTGGCTTAAATGCATTAATTTATTACTTTACAGTTTTGTAGGTTAGTAGAAGTTGGACACAGGTCTCACTGGGATAAAAATACTATGTCAGCAATGTTGTGTCCTTCTCAAGAGGCTCTAGGGGAGAATCTGTTTCCATATCTTTTCCAGTTTTTGGAGAACACCCGCACTCCTTGACCCATGATCTCCTTCCCCCATCTTCAAAGCCAGCAACAACAGATCAAGTCCTTCTCATATGTATTCATTCTGGCCTCTCTGTCTGCCTCCCTCTTTCACTTTTGAAAAGTGCTGTGATTACTTGGGTTCACTTGAGTATTCCAAAATAATTCCCCTATCTTTTAAATTTTTTTAACTAATTTTTAAAAATTTCAGCTAATCCCATACTTCTTGGAGGCTTTGTTCATTTCTTTTTACTCTTTTTTCTTTACTCTTCTCGCTTCATTTCATTCATCTGATCTTCAATCGCTGATACTCTTTCCTCCAGTTGATCGAGTCGGTTACTGAAGCTTGTGCATTTGTCATGTAGTTCCTGTATTATGGTTTTCATCTCTATTAGTTCTTTCAAGGTCTTCTCTGCATTGATTATTCTAGTTATCCATTCATCCATTCTTTTTTCAAGGTTTTTAGTTTCTTTGCACTGGTTACATAGTTCCTCCTTTAGCTCTGAGAAGTTTGATCGACTGAAGCCTTCTTCTCTCAACTCGTCAAAGTCATTCTCCATTCGTGTGTCTGTTGGCTGTATGAATGTCTTCTTTTGAGAAGTGTCTGTTCATATCCTTTGCCCACTTTTTGATGGGGTTGTTTTTTTCTTGTAAATTTGATTGAGTTCTTTATAAGTTCTGGATATTAGCCCTTTGCCAGATGAGTAGATTGCAAAAAATTTTCTCCCATTCTGTAGGTTGCCTGTCACTCTGATGGTAGTTTCTTTTGCTGTGCAGAAGCTCTTTAGTTTAATTAGATCCATTTGTCAATTTTGGCTTTTGTTGCCATTGCTTTTGGTGTTTTAGACATGAAGTCCTTGCCCATGCCTATGTCCTGAATGGTATTACCTAGGTTTTCTTCTAGGGTTTTTATGGTATTACATCTAACATTTAAGTCTCTAATCCATCTTGAATTAATTTTCGTATAAGGAGTAAGGAAAGGAAATGGAGCTAGCCAATTTTCCCAGCACCATTTATTAAATAGGGAATCCTTTCCCCATTTCTTGTTTTTGTCTGGTTTGTCAAAGATCAGATGGCTGTAGATGCATGGTATTATTTCTGAGGGCTCTGTTCTGTTCCATTTGTCTATATCTCTGTTTTGGTACCAGTACCATGCTGTTTTGGTTACTGTAGCCTTGTAGTATAGTTTGAAGTCAGGTAGCGTGATGCCTCCAGCTTTGTTCTTTTGGCTTAGGATTGTCTTGGCAATGCGGGGTCTTTTTTGGTTCCATATGAAATTTAAAGCAGTTTTTTCCAATTCTGTGAAGAAAGTCATTGGTAGCTTAATGGGGTATGGCCATTTTCACAATATTGATTCTTCCTATCCATGAGCATGTAATGTTCTTCCGTTTATTTGTGTCCTCTTTTATTTCACTGAGCAGTGGTTTGTAGTTCTCCTTGAAGAGGTCCTTTACATCCCTTGTAAGTTGGATTCCTAGGTATTTTATTCTCTTTGAAGCTATTGTGAATGTGAGTTCATTCATGATTTGGCTCTCTGTTTGTCTGTTACTGATGTATAAGAATGCTTGTGATTTTTGCACATTGATTTTGTATCCTGAGATTTTGTTGAAGTTGCTTATCAGCTTAAGGAGATTTTGGGCTGAGACGATGGGGTTTTCTAAATATACAATCATGTCATCTGCAAACAGGGACAATTTGACTTCTTCTTTTCCTAACTGAATACCCTTTATTTCTTTCTCTTGCCTGATTGCCCTAGCCAGAACTTCCAACACTATGTTGAACATGAGTGGTGAGAGAGGGCATCCCTGTGTTGTGCCAGTTTTCAAAGGGAATGCTTCCAGTTCTTGCCCATTCAATGATATTGGCTGTGGGTTTGTCATAAATAGCTCTTATTATTTTGAGATACATTCCATCAATATCGAATTTATTGAGAGTTTTTAGCATGAAGGGCTGTTGAATTTTGTCAAAGGCCTTTTCTGCATCTATTGAGATAATCATGTGGTTTTTGTCTTTGATTCTGTTTATATGCCAGATTACATTATGTTGCTGCAAAGGACATGATTTCGTTCTTCTTTACAGCTAGTATATACATGATAGTATTCCACAGTGTATATATACCACATTTTCTTTATCCAGTCCACCACTGATGGGCACCTGTGTTGATTCCATGTCTTTACAATTGTGAATAGTGCTGCAATGAATATACAAGTGCAGGTGTCTGTTTTGTAGAAAGATTTATTTTCCTTTGGGTAGATACCCAGTAATAAGATTGCTGGATCAAATGATAAATCTATTTTTAGTTCTTTGAGAAATCTCCTAACTGCTTTCCACAGGGGCTGAACTAATTTGCATTCCCACTAACAGTGTATAGCCATTCCCTTTTCTCTGCAACCTCACCAACATCTGTTCTTTTTTGACTTTTTAATAATAGCCATCTGACTGGTGTGAGATGGTATCACATTGTGGTTTTGATTTGCATCTCTCTGATGATGCACCATGTTGAGCATTTTTCATATGTTTGTTGGCTGTTTGTATGTCTTCTTTTGAGAAGTGTCTGTTCATGCCCTTTGCCCATTTTTTAATGAGATTGTCTTTTTTTCTGGTTGATTTAAGTTCCTTATAGATTCTATGTATTAGTCCTTTGTCAGATGCATAGTTTACAAATATTTTCTCCCATTCTGAAGGCTGTCTGTTTACTCTGTTGATAGTTTCTCTCATTGTGCAGAAGCTCTTTAGTTTAATTAGGTCCCAATTGTCCATTTTTGTTTTTGTTGCATTTGCTTTTAAGGACTTAGCCATAAATTCTTTGCCTAGACCAATGTATAGAAAAGTATTTCCTAGGTTTTCTTTTTGGAATTTTATACTTTGAGGTCTTACATTTAAGTCTTTAATCCATCTTGAGTTAATTTTTGCAAATGGTGAGAGTTAGGGGTCCAGTTTCATTCTCCTGTATAGGGTCAGCCAGTTTTCTCAGAATCATCTATTGAATAGGGCATCCTTAGCCATTATCTATTTTTGTTGACTTTGTTAAAGGTCGGTTGGTTGTAGGTGTGTAGCTTCTTTTAAGGATTCTCTATTCTGTTCCTTTGGTCTATGTGTTTCTTTTTGTCTGACTACCATGCTGTTTTGGTTACTGTAGTCTTGTAGTATAGTTTGAAGTTGGGTAATGTGATGCATCTGACTCTACTCTTTTTGCTTTGGATTGCTTTGGCTATGCAGGCTCTTCTTTTGGTTCCATATGCATTTTAGAATAGTTTTTTCTTATTCTATGAAAAATGACATTGGTAATTTGATAGTAATAGCCTTGATCTATAGATTGCTTTTGGCAGCACGGACATTTTAACAATATTAATTCTTCCAATCCACAAGCATAGAATGCTTTTCCATTTGTTTGTGTCATCTATGATTTCTTTCAGCATTGTTTTGTAGTTCTCCTTGTAGAAATCTTTCACCTCCTTGGTTAGATATATTCTTAGATATCATATTTTTGTGTGGCTATTGCAAATGGAATTGTGTTCTTGATGGGGTTCTCTACTCGCCTGTTATTGGTGTATAGAACTGTTAGTGATTATTTTTATATGTGAATTTTGTATCCTGAAACTTTACTGAAGTCATTTTTTAGGTCTAGAAGTCTTTTGGAGGAATTTTTAGGGCTTTCTAAGTATAGGATTATATCATCAGTAAACAGAGATAATTTCATATCCTCTTTTCCTATTTGGATGCCTTCTATTTCTTTCTCTTGCCTGATTGCTCTGGCTAGGATTTCCAGTACTATATTGTATTAGTCCGTTTTCACGCTGCTGATAATGACATACCTGAGATTGGGCAATTTACAAAAGAAAGAGGTTTATTGGACTTACAATTCTACATGGCTGGGGAGGCATCACAATCATGATGGAAGGCAAGGAGGAGCAAGTCATATCTTACATGGATGGCTGCAGGCAAAGAGAGAACTTGTGCAGAGAAACTTCCATTCTTAAAACCATCAGATCTCCTGAGACCCATTCACTATCATGAGAACAGCACAGGAAAGACCTGCCCCCATGATTCAACCATCTCCCACTGGGTCCCTCCCACAACACGTGGGAATTATGGGTGCTACAAGATGAGTTTTGCGTTGAGACACAGAGTTAACCCATATCATATGTTGAATAGGAGTGGTGACAGTGGACATCCTTGTCTTGTTCTAGTTCTTAAGGGGAATGCTTCCAACTATTGCCTATTCAGTGTGATGTTGGCTGTGGGTTTGTCATAGAATGGTGGTATATTCCTTTGATTCCTAATTTGCTGAAGGTTTTTAGCATGAAGGGATGTTGGATTTTATCAACTGTATTTTCTGCATCTATTCAGATAATCATGTGATTTTTGTTTTGAAATTCTGTTTATGTGGTGAATCATATTTATTGGTTTGAATATATTGAACCATCCTTGCATCCCAGTAATAAAGTTTACTTGATTGTGGTGAATTAACTTTTTTATTTTAAGTTCCTGGATGCATGTGCAGGACATGCAGGTTTGTTACGTAGGTAAACGTGTGCCATGGTGGTTTGCTGCACCTATCAGCCCATCAACTAGGTATTAAGGCCTGCATGCATTAGCTGTTTATCCTAATGCTCTCCCTCTCCCCAGCCCTCCAGCAGGCCCCGCTATGTGTTGTTCCCCTCCCTGGATCCATGTGTTCTCATTGTTCAGCTCCCGCTTATGAGTGAGAACATATGATGTTTGGTTTTCTGTTCCTGTGTTAGTTTGCTGAGGATGATGGCTTCCAGCTTCATCCATGCCTGCAAAGGACATGATCTTGTTCCTTTTTGTGGCTGCATAGTATTCCATGGTGTATATGTATTACATTTTCTCTATCCAGTCTATCATTGATGGGCATTTGAGTTGATTCCATGTCTTTGGTATTGTGAGTAGTGCTGCAATAAACATACACATGCATATATCTTTATAAGAGAATGATTTATATTCCTTTGGTTATATATCCAATAATGGGATTGCTGGGTCAAATGGTATTTCTTGTTCTAGATGCTTAAGGAATCACCACTCTGGTATCCACAATGATTGAACAAATTTACATTCCCACCAACAGTGTAAAAGTGTTCCTATTTCTCCATGGCCTTGCCAGCATCTGTTGTTTCTTCACCTTTTAATAATCGCCTTTTAATAATCGTCATTCTGACTGGTATGAGATGGTATCTCATTGTGGTTTTGATTTGCATTTCTCTAATTATCAGTGATGTTGAGCGTTTTTTCATATGTCTGCTGGCCGCATAAATGTCTTCTTTTGAGAAGTGTCTGTTCATGTCCTTTGCCCACTTTTTCATGAGGTTATCTCTTTTTTTCTTGTAAATTATTTTAAGTTCCTTGAAGGTTCTGGATATTAGACCTTTATCAGATGGGTAGATTGCAAAGATTTTCTCCCATTCTGTAGGTTGCCTATTTGTTCTGATGATAGTTTCTTTTGCCGTGCAGAAGCTCTTTAGTTTAATTAGATTCCATCTGTCAATGTTTGCTTTTGTTGCAATTGCTTTTGGTGATTCCATTATAAAATCTTTGCCTATGATGTTCTGAATGGTATTCGCTAGATTTTTTTTCTGGGGTTTTTATGGCTTGGGGTTTTACATTTAAGTCTTTAATCCATCTTGAGTTAATTTTTGTAGAAGGTGTAAGGAAGGGATCTGGTTTCAGCTTTCTACATATGGCTAGCCAGTTTTTCCAGCACCATTTATTAAATAGGGAATCCTTTTCCCAGTGCTTGTTTTTGTCAGGTTTTTCAAAGATCAGATGGTTATATATCTGAGATCTCTATTCTGTTCCATTGGTCTATGTGTCTGTTTTGGTACCAGTACCATGCTGTTTTGGTTACTATAGCCTTGTAGTATAGTTTGAAGTTGGGTAGTGTGACGTCTCCAACTTTGTTCTTTTTGCTTAGGATTGTTTTGACTATATGAGCTCTTTTTTGGTTCCATATGAATTTTAAAGTAGTTTTTTTTTTTAATTCTGTGAAGAATGTCATTAATAGTTTAATGGGAATAGCATTGAATTTATAAATTACTTGGGGCAGTATGGCCATGTTCATGATATTGATTATTCCTATTCATGAGCATGGAATGTTTTTCCATTTGTTTGTATCCTCTCTTATTTCTTTGAGCAGTGGTTTGCGTTCTCCATGAAGAGGGTCCTTCACATCCCTTGTTAGCTGCATTACTGGGTATTTTATTCTCTTGGTAGCAATTGAGAACGGGAGTTCATTCATGATTTGACTGTCTGCCTGCCTGTTGTTAGTATATAGGAATGCTTGTGATTTTTGCACATTGATTTTGTATCCTGAGACTTTGCTAAAGTTTCTTATCAGCTTAAGGAGCTTTTGGGCCGAGACAGTAGGGTTTTCTAGATATAGGATCATGTCATCTGCAGAGATGATTTGACTTCCTCTCTTCCTATTTGAATACCCTTTATTTCTTTCTCTTGCCTAATTGCCATGGCCAGAACTTCCAATACTATGTCAAATAGGAGTGGTGAGAGAGGGCATTCTTGTCTTGTGCCAGTTTTCAAAGGGAATGCTTCCAGCTTTTGCCCATTTAGTATGATATTGGCTGTGGGTTTGTCATAAATGGCCCTCATTATTTTGAGATATGTTCCATCAATACCTAGTTTATTGAGAGAGTTTAACATGAAGGGATGTTGAATTTTATCGAAGGCCTTTTCTGCATCTATTGAGATAATCATGTAGTTTTTGTCACTAGTTCTGTTTATATGATGAATTATGTTTATTGATTTGTGTATGTTGAACCAGCCTTGTATTCCAGGGATGAAGCCAACTTGATCATGGTGGATAAGCTTTTTGATGTACTGCTGGATTTGGTTTTCCAGAGGACTTTCATATCAAAGTCCATTGGGGTATTGGACTGAAGTTTTCTTTTCTGGTAGTGTCTCTGTCAGATTTTGGTATCAGGATGATGCGAACCTCATAAAATGAGTTAAGGAGAAGGCCTTCATTTTCAATTGTTTGAAATAATTGTAGAAGGAATGGTAACAGATCCTCTTTGTACCTCTTGTAGAATCCAACTGTAATTCTGTCTGGGCTTTTTTTTTTGTTTTTTTTTTGTTTTTTGGTTGGTTAGTTATTAATTACTGCCTCAATTTCAGACCTTGTTATTGGTCTATTCAAGGATTCCACTTCTTCCTGGTTTGGTCTTGGGAGGGTGTATGTGTCCAGGAATTTATCCATTTCTTCTAGATTTTCTACTTTATTTGCATACAGGTGTTTATAGTATTATCTGATGGTTGTATTTCTTTGGGGTCAGTGGTGATATCCCCTTTATCATTTTTTATTGTGTCTATTTGATACTTCTCTCTTTTCTTCTTTATTAGTCTAGCTAGCAGTCTATCTGATTTATTAATTTTTTCAGAAAACCAGCTCCTGGATTCATGGATTTTTTGAAGGGTTTTCATGTCTCTATCTCCTTCAGTTTCACTCTAATCTTAGTTGTTTCTTGTCTTCTGCTAGCTTTTGGATTTGTTTGCTCTTGCTTCTCTAGTTCTTTTAGTTGTGATGTTAGGGTATCAATTTGAGATCCTTCCAACTTTCTGATGTGGGCATTTAGTGCTATAAATTTCCCTCCTAACACTGCTTTAGCTGTGTCCCAGAGATTCTTGTACATTGTCTCTTTGTTCTCATTGGTTTCAAAGAACTTCTTGATTTCCGCCTTAATTTCATTATTTATCCAGAAGCCATTCAGGAGCAGGTTGTTCCATTTTCATGTAGTTGTGTGGTTTTGAGTGAATTTCTTGAGTTTTAATTTGATTTCTCTGTGGTCTGAGCAACTGTTTGTTATGATTTGTTATTTTGCATTTGCTGAGTAGTCTTTTACTTCCAGTTATGTGATTCATTTTAGAGTAAGTGCCATGTGGCACTGAGAAGAATGTATATTCTGTTGTTTTGGGGTACAGAGTTCTGTAGAGGTCTATCAGGTCCACTTGATCCAGAGCTGAGTTAAAGTCCTGAATATCCTTGTTAATTTTCTGTCTCGATGCTCTGTCTAATACTGACAGTGGGGTGTTAAAGTCTCCCACTATTATTGTGTGGGAGTCTAAGTCTCTTTGTAGGTCTCAAAGAACTTGTCTTATGAATCTGGGTGCTCCTGTATTGGGTGCATATATATTTAGGATTGTTAGCTCTTCTTGTTGAATTGATCCCTTTACCATTATATAATGTGCTTCTTTGTCTTTTTTGATCTTGGTTGGTTTAAAGTCTGTTTTGTCAGAGACTAGGATTGCAACCCCTGCTTTTTTTCTACTTCCCATTTGCTTGGTAAGTTTCCCTCTATCCCTTTATTTTGAGCCTATGAGTGTCTTTTTACATGAGATGGTCTCCTGAATACAGCACAACAATGGGTCTTGACTCTATCCAATTTGCCAGTCTGTGTCTTTTAATTGGGGCATTTAACCCATCTACATTTAAGGTTAATATTGTTATGTATGAATTTGATCTTTTCATCATGATGCTAGCTGGTTATTTTGCACACTAGTTGATGCAGTTTCTTCATAGTGTCATTGGCCTTTATATTTTGGTGTGTTTTTGCAGTGGCTCATACCAGTTTTTCCTTTCCCTATTTAGTGCTTCCTTTGGGTGCTCTTGCAAGGCAGGCGTGGTGGAGGTAAATTCCCTCAGCATTTGCTTGTCTGAAAAGGATTTTATTTCTCCTTTGCTTATGAAGCTTAGTTTGGTCAGATATGAAATTCTAAGTTGGAAATTTTTTTTCATTTAAGAATGTTGAACATTGGTTTCCACTCTCTTCTGACTTGTAGGGTTTCTGCTGAGAGGTCCATTTTTAGTCTGATGGGCTTCCCTTTGTAGGCAACCTGGCCTTTCTCTCCGGCTGCCCTTAACATTTTTTCCTTCATTTCAACCTTGGAGAATCTGACGATTATGCATCTTGGAGTTGATTTTCTCATGGAGTGTCTTACTGGGGTTCTGTCTTACTGGGGTTCTCTGTATTTCCTGAATTTGAATGTTGGCCTGTCTTGCTAGGTAGAGGAAGTTCTCCTGGATGATATCCTGAAATGTGTTTTCCAACTTGGTTCCATTCTCCCTATTTTCTTCAGGTACTCCATCAGTCATAGGTTTGTTCTTTTTACATAGTGCCATATTTCTTGGTGGTTTTGTTAGTTCTTTTTCATTATTTTTTTCTCTAATCTTGTCTGCCTGCCTTATTTCAGCAAGATAGTTTTCAAGCTCTGATATTCTTTCTCCTGCTTGATCGATTCAGCTATAGATACTTGTGTTTACATCACAAAGTTCTCATGTTGTGTTTTTCATCTCCATCAGGTCATTTATGTTCCTCTCTAAACGGGTTATTTTAGTTAGCAGCTCCTGTAACCTTTTATCAAGGTTCTTAGCTTCTTTGCATTGAGTTAAAAATGCTCCTTCAGCTCAGTGAAGTTTGTTATTATCCACCTTCTGAAACTTACTTCTGTCAATTTGTCCATCTCAGCCTCTGACCAGTTGTCTGCCCTTGCTGGAGAGGTATTGCCATCATTTGGAGGAGAAGAGGCACTCTGACCTTTCAAGTTTTCAGTGTGTTTTCATTGATTCTTTCTCATCTTCATGAGTTTGTCTAGTTTCAATCTTTGAGGCTGCTGACCTGTGGATGGGGTTTTAGTGGGAACTTTTTGTTGATACTGTTGTTGTTCCTTTCTGTTTGTTTGTTTTTCTTTCAACAGCCAGGTCCCTCTTCTGTAGGACTGCTGCAGCTTGCTGGGGGTTGACTTCAGGCCCTATTCACCCGGGGTTCCTCCTGTACCTCTAGGTGTCACATGAGGAGGCTGAAGAACAGCAAAGATGGGTGCCTACTCCTTCCTCTGGGATCTCTGTCCTCCAGGGGCACCAACCTGTTGCCAGTAAGAACACTCCTGTATAAGGTGTCTGGCGACCCCTGCTGGGGGAGTCTCACCCAGTCAGGGTACATGGGATCCAGGACCCATTTAATGAAGCACTCTGATTGCCCCTTGGTGGAGTGGGTATACTGTGCTGGGGGAAACCCACTCATCTGGGATGTCCAGATTCCTCAGAACTAGCGGGGAAATACTAAATCTGCTGATTCATGGAGATCACATCCAACATCCACCCCTCCCCTTAGGGTCTCAGGCCCAGGGAGATCAGAGTTCTGCCCCTAAGTCCCTGGCTGAGGTTGCTATAGTTCCTTCAGAGGAGGCCCCGCCCAGTGAGGAGGGATGGGTCAGGGTTCAGCCTAAAGAGGCAGTCTGACCACAATCTCCCACAGCTGGTCTGCTGTGCTGTGGGGAATACCTCTTGGGACCAAGTTGTCAAGCATCTTAGGTAGCTAGCAGCCCCAGTGATGGCTGCTGTTCTTCCCCCAGGGAGCTCAGACAGCTTAGGCAGCAGACAGCTGCAGTGATGATGGATGCCCCTGCCCTCAGGAACTCGGTAGTTCACGGCAGACTCCAGCCTAGTGACTGTTGAGAATCTGTGCAGCTCTGTGGTTGGGGCCCAAGGCCCTGGTGGTGTGGGCTGACAAGTGGAATCTCCTGATCTTCAGGTTGAACAAATCTGTGAAAAAAACACGATTTCTCAGGCTGGGTAGCATGCTCACTCACTGCCTCCCTTGGCTGGAGGTGGGGGTGCCCTTGCCCCGTGTGGCTCTCAGGTGGGCCAACGCACCACCCTACTTTTCCTTGCTCTCCATGGGTCACACCTAGTCAGTCCTGATAATAGAACCTTCATACCTCGGTTGCTGGTGCAGGATTCACATGTTGTTTTGGTTCTCAGTGGAAGCCTCCAACTGCAGCTGCTTCTAGTGCTGAATTAATGTGCTGCTGGATTCAATTTGCTAGTATTTAGTTAAGGATTTTTTGTGTCTGTGTTCATCAGGGAAATTAGTCTGTAGTTTTCTTTTTCTGTTGTGACTTTGCCAGATTATTGTATCAGGATGATACTGGTTTTTTAGAATGAGTCAATACCATTGTATCAGATAAAATAGACTTTAAATGAGTTAAGGAGGAGCCCCTCCTCCTTGATTTTTTGAAACAGTTTTGTTGGGATTGGTACCAAATCTTTGTAGATCTGGTAGAATTTGGCTATGAACCCATATAGTCCACAGCTTTTTTTTTTTTTTTTTTTTTTTTTGGTTGGTAAGATTTTTATTACTGATTCAATTATATTACTCATTGTTTCTCAGTTCAGGATTTCTGTTTCTTCCTGATTCAATCTTGGGAGGCTTTGTGTTTCTAGGGAATTTATCCATTTCTTCTAGATTTTCTAGTTTGTGTGCATAGAGTTGTTCATAGTAGTCTCTGAGAATCTTTTGTATTTCTGTAGGGTTAATTACGATATCACCTTTGTCATTTCTGATTGTGCTTATTCGGATGTTTTCTTTTTTTCCTTTGTTAATTTAGCTAGCAGCCTATTGATTTTATTTATTTTTTCAAAAAAATCAACTTTTTGTTTCATTGATCCTTTTGTATGTCTTTTTGAGGTCTTAATTTCATTTAGTTCTGCTCTAATTTTAGTTGTTTATTTTCTTCTGCTAGCTATAGGTTTAGTTTTTTCTTGTTTTTTTAGTTTCTTTAGGTGTGAGATTAGGGATCTTTCTATGTTTGATATCTTTCTTCCTTTTTTTTTTTTCCTAGCCACTGGACAACCAGGGAACTAAATTTAGCACTATAAACTTCCCTCTTAACACTGCTTTTGCCACATCTCAGAGGTTGTGGTATATTGTGTCTGTATTTGCATTTGTTTCAAAAAATTTTTTATTTCTGCCTTTTGTTGTTTACCCAGAGGTATTCAGGAGCTGCTGTTTAGTTTCCATGTGTTTGTGGTTTTGAGAGTTCCTCTTCATATTGATTTCTATTTTTATTCCACTGTGGTCTAAGAAGATGGTTGGTATGACTGAAATTGTTAAAAAAAATTGTGACTTACTTTAGAACTGAGCATGTGGTCAATCTGATAGTATGTTCTGTGTGCAGATAAGAAGAATGTTCATTCTGTGGTTGTTGGGTGGAGTATTCTACAGATGTGTATTAGGTCCAATTGGTCAAGGGCCAAATTTAAGTCCAGAATTTCTTTGTTAGTTTTCTGCCTTGATGATCTGTCTAATCCTGTCAGTTGGGTGCTGAAGTCACCCATTATTATTGGGTGGCTGTCAAAGTCTTTTCTTAGGTGTAGAAGTAATTGTTGGTTGTTTTACCCTCCAAATCTCATGTTAAATAGAAGAATTGTTTTTTAAATCTGGGTACTTCAATATTTAGTGCATATATATTTAGAATAGTTAAGTCTTCCTGTTGAAATGAACCCTTTATCATTATGTAATGCTCTTCTTTGTCCATCTTTACTGTTGTTGGTTTAAAGTCTATTTTATCTGCTAAAAGAAGACTGACTTCTGCTTTTTGTTTGTTTGTTTTCCATTTGCATTATAGATCTTTCTCCATCTCTTTACTTTGAGCCTATGAGTGTCATTAAATGTAAGATGGATCTCTTCAAGACAGCAGAGGATGGGTTTAGTTTTTATCCAATTTGCCACTCTATGTCTTTTAAGTGGAATGCTAAGGCCATCTATGTTCAAGATCAATATTGATATGTGAGGTTTTGTTCCTGTTATAGTGTTGTTAGCTAGCTCCTTTGTAGTCTTAATTATGTACTTGCTTTAGAGAGTCCATGGGCTGTGTGCTTTTGTGCCCTTTTGTGGTAGCAAGTGTCATTACTTTGTTCCCATGTTTTAATCTCTGTTAAGCATCTCTTGTAGGGCTGGTCTGGTGGTGACCATTTATCTTAGCCATTGCTTGTCTGCAAAAGACTTTATTTCTATTTTGTTTGTGGAGCTTAGTTTGGCAGGGTATGGAATTCTTGGCTGGCATTTCTTTACTTTAAGAATGCTAAAAACAGACCCCCAATGTTTTCTGGCTTGTAAGGTTTTTGCTGAGAAGTCTGCTGTTAATCTTAAGGGTTTCCTTTATAGGTAATAATAGCCCTTTTCTCTAGCTGCCTTTAATATTTTTTCTTTCATATTGATCGTGGATAGTGTGATGACTATGTGCCTTGGGGATGATTGCTTTGTGTAGTATCTCACAGGAGTTCTCTGGATTTCTTCTCTCTGTGTGCTGACATCTCTAGCAAGATTGGGAAAAGTTTTCCCTAAAATATGTTTTTCAAGTGCTTGCTTTCTCTTGTTCTCTCTCAGGAAGGCCAATAAGTAATAGATTTGGTTGCTTTACATAATCCCATATTTCTTGAAGGCTTTGTTCATTTTTTAAATTCTTTTTTCTTTATTTTTGTTGGACTGGGTTAATTCAAAGGTCTGGTCTTCAAGCTCTGAAATTATTTCTTTTGCTTGTTCCAGTCTGTTGTCAAAGATTCCAATTGTGTTTTCAAACAACATTAGTGAATTTTTCAATTCCAGGGGTTTATTTGGTTCTTTCTCAATATAGCTATGTTATTTTTCAAATCTTGGGTCATTTTTCTGGCCTCTTTGGGTTGGATTTGAAATTTCTCTTGAACCTTGTTGAGTTTCTTTTCCATCCATATCCTGAATTCTATATCTGTCATTTTAGACACTCATTTTCTGGTTAGAATTCATTGCTTGGGAGCTAGTTGGATCCTTTGGAGATGATGAAACACTCTTGGCTTTTTGTATTGCAGGAGTTCTTATTATGATTCCTTCTCATTTGAGAGCTGACACTTCTTTTTTTCTTGAATTTGCTATAGTTTGGATGGGGATTTTTTATTGTTGTATTCTTTTTCCCCTAGGGGTATGACTGTGGTGTATATTGTGTATGATTGGTAGGCTTCATTTCTGGGTGCTTTCAGGGGCTAAGGCTCTGTATAGGTTTCTTGGCTACAGACAGGTTTGTGCAGCGGCTTTCTCAGGTGTTGCTTGTAGCGATGTAATTTTGTTTAGTGGTGTAATTCAGGCTGCATTCCAGTAGATGGCACTTAAGAGTAAGAGCCCACAGGTAGGGGCAGGAGTGGAGGCAATGGATTAATGAGAAAGTGCCCTTCTTTAGTATGCATTCATCTTCAGTGGGGGTGGAGCCTCTGGAGAAGCCCAAGAAGTGATCTCTTTTGGCCCACACTCCCCAGGCCAGAATGAGAAGAACTTGCTGAATTCATAACAGTGCACTGAGGAAGAGTGTGGGGAGATGAGAGATGATCCCTTTCCACGTTCATTCCTGGCATTGGTGGTATTGCCTTCAGCAGCTGGTTCTGCCCTTATTTTCTTTGACCCTAGTGGGGCTTTGGCAGGCTGCACTCCCCACTCCCTTGGAGTGAACCACACTGAGTGTTATGTTTCTAGGGGAGTGGGGCCCACCTCCCTCCCACTCCTCAGAGCTGATGGGGCACTGTCCCCTAACTGACCAGGGGAGTAGGCTGAGGCACCCAGAAATAACACATGCAGACTGGTTTCAGGTCACAAAGCTGTCCCTGGATGCAAGTCGCACTGCCCAGGAGAAACCTAGGCTTCAGCATCTCTCCTCCTGCTCCAATACTGCAATGGGAGAGAACCTAATTCCAATTCCTACTGCTGGGGCAATCTCCACATTCACTGCTCAATTCTGGCTGTGGGGGGTTCTTGCCCCATTCCAGAGAAAGTACTCTGGTCTGTGGCCTAACACTAAAATAGTTACTGTGGCCACCAAAATTGCCAGGTCACGAAACAATGTCTCTAAACTCTCAAAATGGTGCCAGCTGTGGGCTTGTGACCAAAGAGGGTGGGACCTCTCTCAGGTGAGCAGCATGGGTGAGAAGCTGTGAGGTGTACTCAAATCTCGGTCTCACAGTAGCTCATAGCAAGGCAATGAGTATTAACTGAGGTATATGTAGGAGAGCCTGACTTCCCTGCCCCTCCTTGGCTTGGCAGCAGCTGCAGCTGCATCAGCCCAAATTCAGGCAGAGGGTGGGGCACAGCTCAGCATTAAACTCTCAAAATAGCAAATCTCTTGGGCCTGAGATCAGAGAGAGCAGGGCATCTCCCAGGTGAGTAGCATGAGCAACATACCATGGGGAACGTGGTCCACTTGTGTATCAGTCTCATAGCATCTTAGAGCAGGGCAGCAGGGACCGTCTCAGGGGTGCATGGGCATGCACATCTTCCCCTCTCCCTCCTTGGGGCAATGCAGCAGTGGCTGCAGCCATGTCTGCAGATCCCCAGTGTCTGGGGTCTCAAAATGGCCCAGCTGATGCTGCTCCAGGCTCAGATGCCTGTGGAATTCTGTGTGGGTTTCCTTTCTGGAGCAATATCTCCATGCAATCTTTAGGCAGCTCTCTACGTCAGGCACAATGACCTAGTGGGTCCAAAGTTTCTCCCGTAGCCAAGATCACAAAACCCTATTTCAGAGCTTGGGGGATTTCTCTGACTGTTTCCCTGCATCCAAGGGTCTTTCCCAGCTCTTAGTCACTTCCTGCTAAGTAAGCTGCCTCAAACCCTCTGTTTACTTAATTCTGGTGTTTCCCATCTCTTCTCTGGTGAATCCAAGCATTCTTTCCTAGATGATCTGTTAGAAATATGAGTATCTACTTACGATTCTGGCTCTTCTCCATGGAGCAGTCACACACTACCTGTGTCTAGTCAGCCATCTTGATCTGTTCTTGTCTTCAAGCCAGCTGATTAGCAACCTTAATTCCATCTGCAACCTTAGTTTTCTCCCTTGCTCTGGAGCATAACATATTCACAGGTTTGCAGGAATAGAATGTGGATACCTTTGGGTTCAGGATTCTGTCTACTGCAATACGTGATGGCAAAGTGGCCCAAAGAAGCACCACATTCCCTCTACCACAATATGAAAGGGCCTATCACCACGGCTTTGCTAGCTCTAGGCATTGTTTTCCTTCATTTTGCCAATTTGTCAAGACAATAATATCACAGATGATCTTTATTTGTGCTTATTTGATTACTAATGAGCCTGAGCAACTATCTTATAGGTGAGAACTTTTTGCTTTGTCTTCTTTGGTGAAGAAAATCCACGACTTTTGCACAGTTTTTAAAGGTCTTTTTTGCTTTTTTTTAAGAGTTAAGAGACATTAACTCTGCGTATGGGCTATAAATGTGGTTTTATTTCCAGCTCATCATTTGTCACTCAATTCTTTTTATAGTTTTTTTACTACACCAATTTTTAATTATGATTACACAGTCAAATCTGTCAATGATTTTCTTTAGGTTCCTAGTCTTTTTATTCTGTTTGGAAAAATATTCTGTACTATGAAGAAAGAAAATTTCACCGGACTTTTCAGTGTTCTTGTAAAGAGTTCTAACCTCCTGAAACATAGAAATGTTTATGGTCTAAAGATAGGAAATGTTTGCTTTCACTTCCCCTAGAAGGATTTCATACCATGAAATTAAATCTGTAACTGTTTATCTAGTTAATTGTTCTGCTCCAAGAAAGCCAAATGGTTACAGGCTGCACTAGGTCCCTAAGTTAGGCCTCAAGGTAAGCGGAAGATGGGCACACTGTCTCCCTAAATATTTACACTTAAAAGGGATGAAATCCAGACTTTGGACACATATCTAGGTGAAAACAGCTGGATCTTTGGTCCTTGGAAAAATATATTTACATTCCAAAGTTAGAGCAAGAACCCAGGCTCCTTCCCATGCTTTCTCTAAGGAGCGAAAGGATTTTTTTCTCTCTTTCTCCTTTCCGGAGGGAAGAGAGATGATTCTCTGTCTCTCTCCTATACATAAATGGAGAAAATCTGTTGTTCTTTCTCCCTGGCTAGCTGGAGTATCCAGCTACTCTTGTAGGGTATTCAATCTGTCTTTTATCACATCATCTCAGGGGTAAGGCCTGGGGAAAAGGGAAGTAGCTCACTCATTATTTACTGTGAAGTAATCATAAGACATCTGTCTCAAACCTAGAATACTTCATATGTGCATTTAAGATGACATTAATAAAGACGAATATTGAAAACCCAACAGCCACTCCAAAGTTATATGAATATCCTATCTTTTCCTGGTAATTTATAGTTTCATTTGCTACATTTAAATATTGATCCATCTGTATTTTATTTGGTGTATGGATGGAGTGAAATATAGATTTCGTTTTTCCCTACAAATGGCTCTCCAATGCCATAATGCCATTTCTGAAAATAAGCTTTTCCTCTATGATTTGAAGTCTCAGTGGGGTGGGAGGTATGGCAGAGACATCTTAGTTTCATTTTATAATTAGGAAATCCAAGGGCCAGAATGGTTAAATGACTTGAGTTTATTGAGAAATATTGGTGAGCCAGGACTTAAGTTTTTGTCAAAGTCCTCCTTCTCGACACCCTACCTCCCCCAGAAAGAGTGTTTTTGTAGTTTCTTTCTGGAAATCAATGACTTCTTATACCTAAAAATCATCTATAGGGGAAAATGATCATTAAGGCTATCTATATAAAGTGATGATTAAGGCTATATATCACACTGTATCATCTTGAACAAAACACAGTATCAGTGGCAATTTCTTCTTACTGCAGATTCTCAGAATCAGTTCCGAAGTGACTTTGTGTGTTTTTCCTATCAATAGGCTGTCTCTGCCAATAATCTATGGTAAAAGTTTAAGAAATTTTTAAAGATATGAATAAACCACTATGCTTGCTTAAATACCAAATTAAAGAAGAAAACTGGTGCTTTTGGAGGCCAAGGCAGGAAGATTGCTTGAGCCCAGGAGCTTGAGACCAGCCTAGGTAAAATAGGGAGACCCCTATCTTTACAAAAAAATAAAAAATTAGCTGGGCATACTAGCATGCACCTGTGGTCCCAGCTATTTAGGAGACTGATGTGGGAGAATCACTTGAGCCTGGGAGGTCGAGGCTGCAGTGAACTGTGATTGAGCCACTGCACTCCAGCCTGGGCCACAGAGTGAAACCCTGTTTCTAAAAAAAAATAAAAAAAAAAAAAAAGAAAGAAAGAAAGAAAAGAAAAAAGAAGGAGAAAACTGTTGTAACTCTTGTCAAAAACAAAAACTTTGACTTCTTCCATGTGAAAAACTAAGGAATTTTAAAAATAACTAACCTATGAATGACTTTTCTCCAAGGACCATTATTCAAACTCCCTAAGAAGATGGAATTTTCTCTATGACTAACTTCACACAATCACTAGCACCTTATTTTTTTATTTTTAATCTTTAAAAATGTATTTAATACCTTGGAGTGATTTGTTTGCATCTTTTCCTGATGGACTACCTATGCTTTCAACTGAAATGGAAAAAAAATCTTGAAAATGTTTCTGCCTCAAGCTGAACACAAAATTTGTAAGGGATCACTTACAGAGCGAAAACTGAGATATGCGTGTACTCAAAAATACCAAAGTCTGGGTCACTGGTAATATGAGTTATGGATGTGTGAAGACTACCTACCACCCATTGATACCTCTATTCTGTCTGCTTAACTTTAAGTCACCAGCATAGGCATGCTTGATGAGGGTTTTTTTTTCCTTTTCTGTGTGTTCAGGAAACATAATACATTAAGAAATATTAAAGTAAATGGAAAAAGATACATGCATACCATCTTTATGATGTCATAAGACTTTTTTTGTTTTGTTTTTAACTCATTTAACCAGTGTTATTAAGCATATGTTTTGAGTTTCATATTTGTTATATATTTTATATAGTAGAAATCATAGAATACAAACAAATAAAAATGTTTTACTCATTTCCACTTAACATTACTTTGAACATTACATTTTCCATGTAGTCAGATTTTTTATTTTATCATAAATTCAGTGGTGATAAAATAGTCCATTTAGTTATAACATATAATTGGCTTAACTGTTTTCCATTTATGTTCATTTAAATTTTTGTCAGGTTTTTGCTAGTAAAAAAAAAAATACGTTACAGTATGCATGGAGCATATTGGCCCATATAAGTTCTTATTAAAATAATTAATTTAGAATAAATCTCCAGAACTGATATCAAAGTGTCAAAAGTTCTGCACATTTTTAGGACTCTTACTACCAAATTATTTCCCAAGGATTGCTACCTACTTACACAGCTATCAATAAGGTATAAATATACCCACTTCCCTGGATAATAACTGACCTTGGTTTTTTAATATTAACTCTTGGGCGCGGTGACTCAAGCCTGTAACCCCAGCACTTTGGGAGGCCGAGACGGGCGGATCACGAGGTCAGGAGATCGAGACCATCCTGGCTAACACGGTGAAACCCCGTCTCTACTAAAAAATACAAAAAACTAGCCGGGCGAGGTGGCGGGCACCTGTAGTCCCAGCTACTCCGGAGGCTGAGGCAGGAGAATGGCGTAAACCCGGGAGGCGGAGCTTGCAGTGAGCTGAGATCGCGCCACTGCCCTCCAGCCTGGGCGACAGAGCGAGACTCCGTCTGAAAAAAAAAAAAATTAACTCTCTTGAACTTTTAAAATGATTCTTCATTGTCCAAATTAATTTTTTTTAGTGGCAAATGTGAATGCTTTCTCAAATACTTCTTATCTGAACTTCTTTTTAAATGAATAGTTCGTGTGCCTTTTTTCATGTACCTATTGGGATACTGTTGGAGTTCTTGTAAAGCTGTAAAAACTTTTTACATACCATCGTGTAGAGTTTCTCATCCTTGGCTCTACTGACATTTGGGGCCAGATAATTCTTTATTGTGGTGGGCTGTCCTGTGATTGTGGGATGTTGAGTAGGTCTCTACCTACTCAACTGGCAGCAACCCAAGTAGTGACATCCAAAAATGTCTCCAGACATTGCCAAGTGTTCTCTGGATGCAAAATTGCCCCTGGTAAAGAAGCACTATTATAGATCCCAATAACAATAATAAATAGAAATGCTGCCATTGATAATAATAATAACTATCAATTAATTGAGTGGTTACTATATGTCAGACAATGTTCTAAGTGCTTTATCATGCATCTCATACCTACAGCAATACTACAAGCGAGGTACTATTGGCCTCCCTTCACAAAAGGAGGAACTGAGGTACAGATAAGTAACTTACGCATGTTCACATGTGTGGTGGAGGCAGGATTTGGACTCAGTGGCCTGACTTCAAAGTCCATGCTTCAACCACCATTCCTAGAACCCTGTTGTTCCCAGTATAGGCTGCCATTTTTGCATTCTATCGAATACTATTTTTTGTTAGTGTTTACTTTATAAACAATTTTACCTAACCAAAGCTGTCCATTTTTTTTTATAATTCCTTCTATTGCTTTAAGTCTCTCACAAGCATCCATCTCTGTTATATCTTCGAATTACTCTCTTTCTTTCTGCTTTAAAAATATTTAAGTTAGACATCTATTTCAAAATAAGACATAAGAGTAAACATAAAATAAGACATAAGAGTAAACATAAAATTTTTATTTATTATATAATTATAAGTATATTTTAATGTTACATATTTATTATAATAGTTTTTAAAGTTTCCTATAATCTAATTGTATTATATATGTACTATCATAAATTGATAAGAATCTCTATTATATTGCACTAAACACTTAAATACTTTTAGTGTTTATATTACATTGTTTAAATAATAATAGCATGTGCTATTATCTGTTAGGTCCAGTCTTCTCTTATTCTTCATTTTCTTTAGAATATTCCCTGATGTTTTTCTTCTTTAATTCTCAACACAATTTAAAAACCATTTGGTCTAGTTCTGGAAAGAACGATATTAAAAATTTTTTTGACATTAAAGCCATAAACTAACTTGGTTGAAAATGGTCATCTTTATAAGATTGATTTTTACCGTCCAGAAAGTATGGGGTAATTTTACAAAATAAGAAGAATAAAATAATGGTGTTCACATGAACTGAAAATAAGTATTAATATTATTCCACCTAGAAATTTAATGTGCATAGTGATTCAGTACATATAAACACCCTGACTTAGGCATTTGAATTCTAAACACTCATTTGAGAGCTGATTTTTTAGACATCAAAATTTTTGCTCTAAAGGAAGAGCACTATATAAATGTTAATTTGGTTCCTGAATAGCCCACACAAAAACTCTCTCTTAGCATAAGGAAATACCCAAAGAGGTCCATTACTCTGTGAAAAGGGCACTCAGTAAAATGGGTATAGTTTGCAGGTTTCCAGAAATGAAAGTTTCTTCTTGTGACAAAGGGACACTCTGCTTTTATTGCCCCTGAGAATTCCTACCCACTATCGTAACTGGAGGCAGTTTAGATACCTCCACCCTCCAGCATCAAATCAAAGAGAAAGTACCATAGCCCTGTTAGACTCTTGGGACCTATTAGAGCAGGACACATGACTGAGGGAAGCTTTCCAAGCCTTCATGCGCCTTTTTAATTATCCCACATTATTTTTCTTAGCCTCTGACTTTTCCCTATTGTTATTAGAATAATCTTTAAAATAAGAGATTTTCATCGGAGCAACTCTGTCCTGCTTTACCAGCATGGTGGGAAGGAGCCAAGGGGCAAGTGAAGAAGCTCTGTAGACTCAGTCAGTGATGTCTCTACCGAGGATGAAATATTCGATGTGACCTTTGGGGTTGTGGCAAAGATAACGACGCTACCCACTTCACAGGCAGGAGGCGATAGCTAAATTAGTTCATTTATGTGAACACCACTTAGGACAGAGCTTGGCACGTAATTCGGGCCCTAAAAAGTTAGTTGCAGCTACTTAGGACTAATCGTGATGCTTTGAGAGCAGAAATATCTTCTTGTATTTTCCCCCATAAGGTAATCATTTAATTAATTTATATCACCTTTTCAGCTGCCTCCCTTACCATTTCTTGCATATGGTAACTTTCACTCATTGTTCTCCAAGGTCTCTAGTGCCTCTCTCTCAATGTTTTATCTAACTAATACATATCTGAGGGACACCTAGTTAGAAAATCTTTAGGAGACGATTTAATATAGATTAACACTTCCTTTTTTATTAATGAAGCATTTTCTTCTATAAAATTCTTTGCTGCAATTCTCGAAAGAGTCAAGCAATAGTAAATGTTGCAAAACTTTCCAGAGTGAAATGAAGGCTAGCTTGAAAACTTAACAACAATTTTGTGTTTTTTTGGTAAAATGTATCTTGTTACAAGTGGTAAAAATAAAACGAGGGGGTTGATGAAACATTTCTCCCTAACATTGCTACAGCAGTTGTTAGCTTCACATTGTAACACCTGAAATCCTCCTGTGACGGAGCTACTCTCTGTCCTAACTCTATTTCCCTTCCCAGACTGTCCTACCCACCTCCACTCAGTAATCTTACATACTAAAGTAAAACCAGAAAAGTAAACTGCAGTGCACCTGGACAGGAATGTGCAAACTTGGGGAAGATTCTTCACTGGGGAGACATGCAGGAGATGCCTTCCTTTCCTCCAGGTGGTCCAGGCCAAGTATTCATAATATCAGGGTTACCTGTTCATGGCCGTGTGTGTGCGTGTGTGTGTGTGTGTGTAGTCATGAACATTAAGGGGAAGAACTGGAAGCAAGTCCAGAGATTCTTACTCTTAAACTCTCAGCTGCTACACTCCCCGTAGCTCTACTAGAGTCCCCTGGTATTTGGACATGTAGGCTATTTCCTAATTTTTGCTGTGTAAATAATGGACATTTTGACTGTAAACTTTTTTCAGCATTTAGGAAAGCTTCCAATCATATTTTCTCAGACTGTGTATCAAAAGATATACATTATAAAAATAAGTTGTATCATGTGTATTTAAGGTATGCAACATGAAGTTATGGGATATATATAAGTAGAAAAGTGGTTACCATAGTAAAGAAAGCTAACATATACATCATATCACATAGTTATCCTTATTTTTGCGGTAGCACCAGCTAAAATCTACTCAGTAAACAAAAATCCTGAATACAAAACGATATTATTAACTACAGTCCTTATATTGTACATTAGATCTCTAGACTTTTTTATCCTCTATATCTGCTACTTTGAATACTTTGACCTACATCTGGCCATGGCCCCAAACCCCCAGTCCTTAGTAATCACTGTTTTATTCTCTATCTCTGTGTGTTTGACTTTTTTAAAAATTAAGGTTTCACATATAAGTGAGATTATATAATTTGTTTTTCTTTCTGTGTCTGGCTTCTTTCACCTAGCATAATGTCTTCCAAGTTCATTCGTGTTGTAGCAAATGGCAGGATTTCCTCTTTTAAGGCTGAATAATATTGTACATACACACCCACACATCACAGTTTATTCATTTGTCCCTCAGTGGACAGATATTTATTGTGTATAATGTTGCAGTGACCATGAAAATGCAGATATTTTTACAAGGTGGTGATTTTATTTCCTTTGAGTGCATACCCAGAAGAGAATTGCTGGGTCGTCTGGTAGTTATAATTTTAATTTATTTGGCAACCTATATACTATTTTTCATGACTGCACCAAACTACACACCCATCAACAGTTCCCTTGTCTCCATATCCTCACCAACACTTGTTATCTCTCATCTTTTCATAACGGCCAAAGGGATATACATCTTTAAGGTACTTTTTTTATATTATCAACTTGCTTTCTAAGAGAATTGTACCAATACATGTTAAGACTGCATACTTTGGTTTAAGAAGGAAGCAGTGCCAGGCAAGCAAGAGACAAAGCTTATGAACCAAAGGTATGACAGTGGCTACCCTCGAAGCTAAAGTGATTTTGGATGACATTGAGAATATTCACATTCAAAACAAGGGAGATGGACTGGGTGTGGTGGCTCACGCCTGCAATCCCAGCACTTTGGGAGGCCGAAGCGGGTGGATCACTTCAGGTCAGGAGTTCGAAACTAGCCTGGCCAACATGGTAAAACCCTGTCTCTACTAAAACTTAACCAGGCATGGTGGCAAGCACCTGTAATCCCAGATAGTTGGGAGGCTGAGGCAGGAGAATCACTTGAACCCTGGAGGCAGAGGTTGCAGTGAGCAGAGATCAGGGCACTGCACTCCAGCTTGGGCAACAGAGGGAGACTCCATCAAAACACACACACACACACACACACACACACACACGCACACGAAAAACAAGGGAGATGATGGATTCATATTGAGACTGGTCAGATTATACCCAGGGTGTTAAGTTCAGTATAGATACTACATGGATGTAAACAAATAACGCAAGTAGAGAAAAGAATCCAGATTGAGAGGAAATTTCAAATGATACTTATTGAGAATTGTTAGCAGAATTGTGGCTTCTTAAGCTGAAGAAGAGGGAAGGTAAAATGAACTCAAATGTATCGATATGTCAAGCTCTGTGGTAGTGTTGATATGTGAAGCTCTGCCGTGTCCATTAGCTTATTTCTTTTCTATCACCTTAACTCCTTAAAATATCTGGTCTTTTCTAAACACTGGAGCTAAGCAGGATCAGGACTAGCTGGACCTTGATGGGAACTTTCTTTTATAAAAAGGCTGTCTAGGAAAGTGGTTAAGTGCAACTGTGTGGCCATCAGCAAGTTTCTAAGCCTCTTTGCCTCTGTTTCTTCAACTGAAAAGTGGGGATAACATTGGTATCCACTTTTTGGGGTTCTTGTTAGAAGTATGTGAAACAATGTAGAGACCTGACAAACAGTAATATAGCCAGTAAGGGTTAGCTATTATTTTCATTATCATCGTTATCATCATGAATTCTTAACAATTTCAGGAGTTGGCAGTCATTATTTCCCTTTATAGTACAGGCTTAGAAAAGTTAAATAAATTCACAAAGTCACATAGCTATTGGAAAGATAAAGTTAGTAATTTGTCCCAAACCTGATTCTGAAATCCAAGGTTTGTATTGTATTTTTATTTTGTTTATTTGAAGCTTTGTTCTCAACAGAAGACTTTATAAGGAGAAAAGAAAGATGTTCAAAAGTAGATTGGTCTCTTTAGGGAGTTAGTACGTTCTACATCACTGTTGGTGTACAAGCAGAGATTAGATGGCGACTTGTTGAGGATATTGCAGAAGATTTATGTAATTGCCTCCAGGGTGTCCTGATTTCCTATTCTCAGCAATGTGTTAGGACAAGGGTTCTATCACACAAATGTACCCTCTTTTCCGTTTCAAGGGTAGGTGAACTTCTTGGCCAGCATTGAGGACCAAGGATGAGTGTGGCTTCCCTGTCATCTCCGGGAAAATATAAGTCTTTCTCTTTTGATCACTTCCAGGAGTGTCCAAGAGGGAGAACACAGTCATGGGTTCTTAGTTTCTGTTTCTGGTTGGGCCAGTAAAGCCCCTTCCTCCTCCTTCTTTTTCACTTATCACTAGAGACAGAAACTGAAAACTATGGGTTCAGGCTGCTAAAAGCCTAAAACAAAACAAAACAGAAGAACAATGAAATAAGACAGGTTGGGTAAGCTCGCATCGTTTTTGCATATCATTTATCAAATGAGTGAATTAGTTGTACCCAAATGTCCAAGAAACCCTCTGTGTCATGTATAAAAGTCTTAATGGCTCTGAGTCCCATCAGTGCAGCTTCAAGACCTTCCCCTGTCACTGACTATAGCTCTGACTCTTACTCCAGGAAGCGGCAGAGGAAGGAGTCTCCCAGTTCTCAGGACCAGTCTTCTGATAAACTTCTTCTCTCTCCAGCTCCTGCCAAGTTTCTCCTGGGTGACCTTGTTGTAAGTGCCGAGAATCCTGCCAGGCCAGACAGAGCCATGCTTAGGGAGTGACCATTCTGTGCTCTCAGGAAGCTGTACTATGGCCTGAGGCAGAATGAGGGGAGGGAGGCAATGACCCACTGCACAGCTATGTGCCTGTCATTTTCATTAGCGCCTCCAAGTGACACTACTTGAGCCCAGAATCTCACAAAACCATTACATTAATGTAGCATTTTATTGTTCACAAAGTGTTTCCCAATATGTCCTCTTTTATTTCTCTTCACCCACACAAATATCATTACAGATGACATATCCATCAATTATGATTAGGGTGGATACATATACTCAACCAACAGTAGCTTCATCAAAATAGGGTTGTATTTTATCTCATGTGAGAAGGGAGTGGAAGAGTGCAAGCTATTATGGTAGCTTCACCAATATCAGAGACCCACACTCCTTTTCTCTCCACTTCATCATTTTTCATGGGTGGTTTCCATCCTCAAGCTGACTTCAAGGTCACCTTACAATTGCAGGAGTTCTAGCTACTATAATCTTGTTCTGTGTAGGACGAGGGATAAAAGAGAAAGACTGTATTTCCCAGCTGAGTCATTTTTATTTAGAGATTTCCCATTGGCCACTTCTATGCAAGGAAGGCTGGGGAGTGCACTTCGTTTGTTTGTTTTGTTTGTTTGTTTGTTTGTTTTAATCTGGACACAGATCTATGCCCATCAATATAGGGGCTCAAAGCTAAGGAAGTAGGCAAGAATGATTATTGGGTGGGTAAAAAGTAATCTCTGACCAAGGAAATTGGGGCTAATAGGGATTAAATGACTTGGGCAGTGTAATACAGTGAGTTAGTTTCTACATATGTCCTAAGAAATCTTTATGACTCTACTGTTGCTACACAACCCTCAGGGACATATTGATACCATTCCTTATCAACAGAACCCTTCTACACCTTACAGTGGTACAGAGTACAACTTGTGCAGTCATATATGGCAACCCGTCTCTTCCTTTTGCACTTGGTGGAATTTTGTGTGTAATACCTCTCTCTTCTACCACCAGGAATCCTGCCTTTCACACTGTAACCAGTTGGAGCCTAATATTCATTTCTGCATAACTTACTGGAGGGTTTAGGTCGCTGTCTATTTGTTGGGGGTTCTCTTTCTGCCCAAAGGCAATAAGTCCTCTCTACGTTTCTACATAGTTGGTCAGGGCCTTTCCTGATTAGAAACCATGGGAACAGGCCACCATCCTTTTAATCTGGTAACTAGTTGAATAAATGAAATAGTTTGAACTCCAGGCCTATTTTCTTCAATTTGTGTGAAAGAAAGTATATATTAAATATAACTTTTAAAGGGCCTTAGTTGATACTAGAATCTATCCATCTTAGGGGTTACAGGGATTTTGCTAATATTAATACATCAATATTTTGATTTTCATCTAAATATAAACAAAAGGAGTTATGTTTATAGTCATACTTTTAAAAATTAAATTTTTTGTTTTGTAACACTTTAAGAGTAACTAAATATATTCCTGAGACAGTTGGTACTCTCCTCTTCCCCTAAAAGTTGATGTTAGTGGGAAAAATACTAGTTAATTAAAAATATGGGCCTGGTGGCCTCTATTATTTGGGGTGTTATTATATTAAGTCATGAATCCAATAAACTGAGATACTGCTTTCTTGATAAAAGAGGATATGGGTATATTTTCACATGCAGAAATCTATTTTTTGAAGATGTGATCACTGCAGCGTGGAGTCAGGAAATGAAGAAAACAACAGAGCTTTCCTCAGGTCATCTTGGGGTCTTTCAGTAAACTGAAAGTAACTGAGTTAGAAAGGAATCTCCGGGAGAGGCCAGGGGAGTACCACCAGCCCACCACTACAGAGAAGTTCAAAGCTAAGCTACTCACAGAAAACAATGCTCAACCACAGGGCGGATGTGCTGTTTTTCACACCCCAAGTCATTTATCTGAAAAGCAATAGCAGTAAATTCTTCAAGTGTTTGCTGTGATCGGATTTCTCCAGAAGAAAGAAGATAAAGAATGCTAAACTTCTCCAACCCATGTTTGCCTCACACACCTGTTTCTCCTAGGCAGATTCTTTAAACCTTTTTTTCCTCACTTTTCAACAAGAAACTATAAAATTAAAACAATTATTTTTAATCTTTGGGGATATTCACTTAATTAATATGTTCACTGTTATATCTATTGTGACAATAGGAGAATCTCCCTGGGAAGTGAACACAGTTTCCACATGGGCAAATGACAGGAGTATTAATTAGCTCAACACGCCACTAAGGCTTTAACTCTAATAGTCTATTAAGTAAATGGGTAATAAAAGATTCCAAAAAGAGTTAGTTTTCGAGAAGAATTAAGCTTCAAAAAGTCAAAATAATGTAATCAATTAAGATTGAAAAATAACCCAATTAAGTGAAAAAACAAAAATATTCAAATATCCTTCGGAATATTGGTATCACCAAGTTCTCTCTCCCTGGTCTCTTTACTTACTGTGCCTATAAATTAATGTAAAAAAAAAAAAAAAAAAAAAAAAACCCTTAATGTCATCCTACACATGCATCTTGTTTAGGAAGGACAGAAGTTTGCCCAATTATTCACCAAGTTTGTATAAAACTTAAAACCCACTCAAAATATTTCTGTTGAAAACATACTTGAATGTAAATGTATTGGAAAAAAGTTGTTTGGATGGGCTGTTGAAGCATAAACTATCACCAGACAGTTTTAGAACCATTCAACTCCTCCTGCAACCACATTGTTGGGTATGGAAATTCTATACATTCGGTTAAATGATTTGCATAATGGAGCAGTATGCAAATACTGGAACCTAGGCCCAGAGCTTAGGTCTCTTGCATTTCCCACACACTTCTCTGAACTCCTGTCAATACCACATAGCTTACTGCTTAGTCATACAATGCTCTGTTGTTTAGGCCACCAGGCAGATTGGAAGCTCCATATGTGACAGAGACCATTTTCATATTTATCATGTATCTCCAAAATGCCTTTCACAGAATTGGCCATGCTTGCATGCATTTATTCACCCATTTCTTTAATGTGTATAAAGAGCCTATTATGTGCCAGAATCCGTTATATATATGCTATTCTCATATACTCTCATACACACACACACACACACATAAATTATACAAGGTCCCTGCCTGTGAAAGGTCTCTGCTTTAGTAGCGCTTAAATTTGAATGAGATGAGACAGTAACAAGAAAAATACCAGAGGTGACAAATATGATTTTAAAAAACTAAAATAGGAACAAATGAACAAAATGGCTACATTGAATTGGATGGTCAGAGAATACCTCTCTAAGGTGATATCTAGACAGAGATCTGAAAGACAAAGGGCTTCTTAATGAACTGAGTTAGCACTTACAAAGGAACCAGTAGAAGCCCTGTGTGGCCAGAGCTTAGTGAGAGAGGAGTATATGGGTGGTTTTCTCTCTCGGCTTTGGAGCCCTCCTCTTTCTATCTCTGTATGGGGAAGCTTCTTCCTTCTGCCTTCTCCCTTCTTGCCTATTAAACTCTCCACTTCTTAAAACCAAAAAAAAAAAAAAAAAAAAGACAGAGAGAGAGAGAGAGGAGTATATGAAATGAGATGGGGGAATAGCAGAAAAAAGTTCTTAGGGTCTTTGGAACCCACTATTAGGCATGTAAATTTTATTCTAAATATTCAGAGTTTTAGCCAGGAAAATTAAATATTCTAATTTGCATTATTTTAAATTTGCTAACTATTGTGAATGCAATACAGGGTAAAAAAACAAAGCAGGGAGAGTAATTACTTTATTGCAAAGTGCATGAGAAAGATTTTGTTGTTTGGATGAGGGCAGTGCTAATGGAGACAGAGAAAAATAGATTAAGGAGGTGTTTTGAGTGTATAGTCAAGATTTGCTAATGAATCTGTTGTGGAGTGCATTAGTCCATTTTCATATTGCTATGAAGAAATACCTGAGACATGGTGATTTATAAAGAAAAAGAGGTTTAATGGACTAACAGTTTCACATGGCTGGGGAGGCCTTACAATCATGGTGGGAGGTGAAGGAAGAGCAAAGCCATGTCTTACATAGTGGCAAGCAAGAGAGCATGTGCAGGGAACTGCCCTTTATGAAACCATCAGATCTCATGAGACTTATTCACTATCATGAGAATAGCATGGGAAAAACCTGTCCCCGTGATTCAATTACCTCCCACCAGTTCCTTTCCATGACAAATGGGGATTATGGGAGCTATAATTCAAGATGAGATTTGGGTGGGGAAACAGCCAAACCATATCATTCCACTTCTGGCTCCTCCCAAATCTCTTGTCTTCACATTTCAAAACACAATTATGCCCTTGCAACAGTCCCCCCAAAGTCTTAATTCATTCCAGAATTCTCAAAAGTCCAAGTCCAAAGTCTCATCTGAGACAAGGCAAGTCCCTTCTGCCTCTGAGCCTGCAAAAGTCAAAAGCAAGTTAGCTACTTCCTAGATACTACAGGAGTGCAGTCATTGGGAAAATAGAGCCACTTTAAATGGGAGAAATTGGCCAAAACAAAGGAGCTACAGACCCCATGCAAGTCCAAAATCCAATAGGGCAGTCATTAAACGTTAAAGTTCCAAAATGATCTCCTTTGACTCCATGTCTCACATCCAGGTCATGCTGATGCAAGAGGTAGGTGCTCATGACCTTGGGCAGCTCTGCTTCTGTGGCTTTGCAGGGTATAGCCCCCTCTCCTAACTGCTTTCATGGACTGGCATTGAGTGCCTGCAGCTTTCCCAGGCACAAGGTGCAAGCTGTCAGTGACTCTACCATTCTGGTGTCTGGAGAATTGTGGCCCTCTTCTCACAACTCCACTAGGTACTCTGTGTGGGAGCTCCAACCCTACATTTTCCTTTCACACTGCCCTAGAAGAGGTTCTCCATGAGGGCTCCACCCCTGCAGAAAACTTCTGCCTGGACATCCAGACATTTCCATACATCCTCTGAAATCTAGGCAGATGTTCCAAACTTCAATTCTTGTCTTCTGTGCATCTGCAGGCCCAACAACATAAGAAAGCTGCCAAGGTTTGGGGATTGCACCCTCTGAAACAACAGCCTAAGCTGTAGGTTGGCCCCTTTTAGCCATGGCTGGGACACAGGGCACCAAGTCCCAAGACTACACAAAGTAGCAAGGCCCTGGGCCCAGCCCATGAAACAATTTTTTCCTTCTAGGCCTCCTGGTTTATGATAGGAGGGGCTGCCATGAAGGTCTCTGACATTCCTTGGAGACATTTTTCCCATTGTCTTGGTGATTAACATTTGGCTACTTTTTACTTATGAAAATTTCTGCAGCCAGCTTGAATTTCTCCTCAGAAAATGAATTTTTCTTTTCTATCACATTATCAGGCTGCAAATTTTCTGAACTTTTATGCTCTTCTTCCCTTTTAAACCTAAGTGCCAATTCCAAACTATATATTGTTATGCATAAAACCTAATGATTTTAAAAGCACACATCTTGGATGCTTTGCTGTTTAGAAATGTCTTCTGCCGGATACCCTAAATAACCTCTCTCAAGTTCAAAGTTCCACAGATCTCTAGGGCAAGGCAAAAATGACACGAGTCTCTTCACTAAAGCATAGCAAGAATCCCCTTTGCTCCAGTTCCCAATACATTCCTCATCTCCATCTGAGACCACCTCAGCCTGGACTTCATTGTCCATATCACTATCAGCATTTTGGTCAAAACCATTCAACAAGTCTCTAATAAGCCCCAAACTTTCCCACATATTCCTGTCTTCTTCTGGGCCCTCCAAACTGTTCCCACCTCTGCCTATTATCCAGTTCCAAAGTCACTTCCACATTTTTGGGTATCTTAATAGCAGTATCCTACTCTACTACTACTAATTTACTTATTAATCCATTTTCATAATGCTGTGAAGAAATGCCTGAGACTGAGTAATTTATAAAGAAAAAGAGATTTAAAGGATTCCACAGTTTCACGTGGCTGGGGGGGGGGCTTACAACCATGGCAGAAAGCGAAGGAGTAGAAAAGGCATGTCTTACATGGTGACAGGCAAGAGAACATTTGCAGGGGAACTGCCCTTTATGAAACCATCATATCTCGTGCGACTTATTTACTATCATGAGAATAGCATGGGAAAAACCTGCACCCACGATTCAGTTACCTCCCACTGGCTCCTTCCCCCAACATGTGGGGATTGTGGGAGCTACAATTCAAGATGAGATTTGGGTGAGGACACAGCCAAACCATGTCATGTGGTAATAATGAAAAGAAGGAAAGCAAGAATTGCCTAGATTTTTGGCTTAAGCAATTAATAAATAATGATGACTTTTACTGAGCTGGGGATGAGGAAAGGGTGTGCAGGAGGTGAGAGTGGACAGGTAATCCAGAATTCTCTTTAGTTTGAGATGCTAAATGAAGACATCCAGTTTCAAAGGTCAACTAGGCAGTTGAATATAGAGTCCCTAAAATAGGACTCATTGGTCCCTACATGATATCTGATACCATGGCATTGCATGAGATCATATCTAAGAGTTAGATAGAGAAGCTAACAGGGGCCCTACCTCTTTACATTAGTTATTAGCAGATGAGCAGGCTAAATGAATAAGAGAGCAGAGCAATATATTTTCATGACATACATATCAGAAAGTAGAGAATAAGTATCAGATTCCCTTCCGTGTTTTAGCAGAAGAGGATACTAATTGGCAAGTGTCAATTTGATATTGTCACCAAGTCATTCAAAAGAATAGAAACCTCTGACTGAAGTTACTGAGTACTGGGAGGATGAACATTATATATTCATTGGATTTCTGTTTTAGAAAATATTGTATGTGTTTCACATATTTTACAAACTGAACTGTGAATGGTTACATTATTCTTACATAGAAAATTGAAATTACATCTGCCTAAGACTGCTCTGTAATTCTCCTGACCTATGAAATACAAGAACAAAAAACCCTCACCGGCATTTCACCATGGTTCCCTTTAACAACTTTTATTTGTAATAAATACACAAATAAAACTGGAAGACAATGGGGTGGTATAATGGAGTTTCCTAGGAGGTAAGTAGGCAAGTAATATGCTTTTTCTTAAAAAGTACATTTTTTAATTACTTAAGAACATAACATTGTGATTATTAAACAATCAAATATAAAGCTAAAAACCTACCTTGACAGCAACCCCTCCACTCAATCTCAGGCTTGTCCCTATAGATAACCATTTTACTAGTTTTGTGTGAATCCCTCGAGTCTTTAGCCCCCTCAAGTGTGTGCTTGTGTGCATGTGCAGGTGCACATATGTATGTAAGTGTATGTGTGCATATGTGTGTGCATGTGTGCATGGGAGGAGGGGTGTGTGTGTGTGTGTGTGCAACAGAGGCTGTTGCTGCCCTTTCCGGATTCCTTTTTCTGCTGCTCCTAGACTCTTGGCACTTCTCCTTTCCCTGGAGAATTGTCCCTGACAAAAGGGAGCTGTGACTACTCCCTTGCTCTCCTGGGAGAAGGAAGCAGGACACACTTGGTCAATCATGGGCTGACACAGGGATACAAAATGGCCTCAAGGTGGGACCCATTCTGGTGCAATTTCTGCGTCAGATCACCCCTACAGGATCAGACTGGGCAGGTCTCCAGCTCAGACCACGTTCTTACTTAGCAATCTTCCCGTGTACTGCCCTCTTCTCTTGTGCCCCTTGTCATGAAAGCACTTTCCTAATAAATCACTTCAGCCAGAATCACCATCCCAGACTCAGATTCCTTGGAACCCAGTTAAGTGTTTCTACATATTTACATAATGTGTATAAGAATAAATTTTAAACAGATGTTAACATAATGTGTATGTTATTAGGAAGTTTTCTTAACAGTTTTCTTGGAAAGATTTTGTATCTGCATGCATAGATTTATTACATTGTTTTTGACTGCAGTACAGTATTACTTTGTAGTGAAATAGAGAGAGTTTATCAAACATAAAAAATGTTCCAAGGAGATAAATAAATGTCATTGCTGTTGGTTACACATCCTTGATTACCAGAAGAACTAAAGTCATCTGGTAGGTTTATAGTTCATTTATAACTCCTCTTCTGTAAATTATTTTCATACCTTTTGCTATTTTTCAATTGGACTGTTTGTCTTTTCCTTATTTATTATCATTGGTTCTCTATAAATTCTGAATATTGTTCATTTACCCTTAGTAAAAAAAGTACGCTGCACATACTTTTTCCTAGTTATCGCCATCCTTTATATGTGTTTTGATGGTCTTTTGTTATTCAGAAATTTGATAATACTTTGAATTGTTGTGAACTTTTATATTTTACACTTTATGCATTTCTATATTTACTTTGAGAAAACCATATTCACCACAAAGTCATAAATAAATCCTGCTATATTTTCTTCTAATATATTATAGTTTTGTTTTTTATAGTTATTACTTTTATCCATCTAGATTACTTTTGGGTTAATAGCATTAGCTCTCAATATAACTTTTTTGTTTTTGCCACAGTGTATAGTTAGGGTCTCTTACACATGGTCTCATTCCTGGATTCTCAATTCTGTCCTATTCATCTTATTGGATTTTTCCTACTCTGATATCGTATATTACCATAGATTTATTAATATTTTGATTCCTTGTGGGGCATGATCACCATATTGGTTAATTTTGTTTGTTTATTTTTTAATTTGCTTGGTTGGCTATTGTGGCACATTTAGTCTTTCACATGAACTTTATAATCAGCTGGTAAAATTCCATGAAATTTCCTTTCAAGATTTTGATTGGGATTGTATTGAATTCATAATGTAACCAGAGAGAAGTGACACCTTAAAAATCCTGAGTCTTTCCGTGCTCAAATATTGTATATGTTTACTTATTTTTTGATGTATCAGGTTTTCTTTTATACTCTTCAGGAAATTTTAATTCACTTTTCATAAATACCTTGAATATTCCTTATTGGGTTTATTCCTAGGCATTTCACAATTTTTGCTGTAATAATAAACACAATGTTTTGAACACATTTTTAGTTGATCATTGCTGGTATTTTAATAAGCTGTTTATTTTTATATTTTGGACCCCACCGCTTCCTAATCTCCCTAGGAAGTTCTAATAATTTTTATTGGTTTCCTTGAAAATTCTACGTAGGCTATTATGCATGTTATGTAAATAACAATGTTTTGTGTCTTTCTTGATAATAATTGTATTTAATGTCTATTGTTATTTTGGTATTACACTTTACTGGCCCTCCAGTATACTAGTAAGCAGTAACTCTGTGATACAAGACATCTTGATATTGTTTCTAACAATGAAATGCTTTGAATGTGGCACCACTCAGCATAATTTTTATTGTAGATTTTTACTGTACTCTTAACTTTTTTTCTATTTCTAGTTTGCTAAGAACATTTCTCTTTCAAAAATTGAAGGAATGTTGAAGTTTATTAAATTCTTGTTGGGTATAACCTAAAATAGTTTTTCTTCTTTCATCTGGTTAATATAAGGTATTGCACTAGTAAACTTTTTTCTTTGGTCGAAATAATTAAATTATTTATTAAATTAAATTATTAATCCATCAGCAATTTTTTCAGGAACTTAATGTGGCACTTATGGCCTATTCAAGTGGTTAACCAAAACATTGTATTTCCGGAATGGTAAATAATTATCTAGAAGTTTATGTATGGATGACTACTGGCCTTTTCTTCTTTATTGTCCCATAAATGTTTTCCAAATCTTTGCTTTGGAATAGGTACACAGTTTATTATAGAAAATAATTTTCCTATAGACAAGCAATAGAAAAGATAGCTCATTAGTTAACATTTTACCTTAAAATGTTTATTTTTAGACTACCCATAAATTCATCATAAAAAACTATAAATTATATTAACTTATTTAAATAAAGCTAATGAGTAAAAACACTTAAAAGAAGCATAAACATTTTGCTTATCATATTGAAGACAGCAGGTAACTGTAAGAGAGGATTAATTTCAAGATCAATTATAAGTCTACATTTTCAGCAGCTTAGCTTCTAGAAATTCACAATTCCTATACCTGATAAAAGGTTACCAATCTCACCCAAATAAGTTGGTGTCTGAAGTATTACTGCTGGAATGCCTGCCAGCCAAACTGGGATATTCCTTTATTCCCCAATCAGCCTATTATTCCTTCATTTCAGATTTTCTTTGTGAGAAACAATTCTTCACTTTTTGAAATGCATTCTTCAGACATTTACTTAAGAATGGTCTATTGATGATAAATTCTCTCAGCTTTTCTGAAAATGCCTTTATTTCACCTTAATTCTAAAAAATGTAGTTTTGCTTTCTTTCTTGCAGCACTTGAAAGACATCCCTCCATTTCTTCTGGCTTTCACTGTTGCTCATGTGAAGTCAGCTGTACATCTAATTGTTCATTCTTTATAGGTAATTTGTCTTTTTTTTCTGTGTGCCTTGAAGATGTTTATTTTAAACATTGGAAATTCTGGGCTCAGAATCTAGACCCCTTCTCTTTTCACTCCATATTTTAGATATCTCAGCCAGGGCTATAAATAGCACTTACATAATGATGACTCCCAGAATTATATCTCCAATCCAGACCTCTGTCCCTAGTTCCAGACTGGCATACCCAACTGTCTACTGAGCAGCTCTTCTTAAAATGTTTCAAAAGTAACACATTCAAATCTGATCTCATGATTTTCACCACTTTACCTAAACATGTTCCTCTGGCAGTTTTCCCCAACTCAGTAAATAATATCACTATTTTTCCATTATCTTAGAACAAAAAGTAATCACTTTGCTTAGACATCACATTTAGTTCTCCAGAAAATTCCATCAGTTCTACATTTAAAATTTATATAAAATTCAATCACCTCTTACCACTCCCACTGCTCTAAGCTATCATTATCTTTTGATTGGCTTATTACAATATATTTCTTGTTCTCCCTGCTTTTATACTTGGCTTCCCTCCAATTAGTCTATTCTCAACATAGTAACCAGAAAGATGCTGTTATCTGTGAATCAGATTACAACACTCACCTGCTTAAAAACCTCCAAAGATTGTTGCCCTTTGCTCTGAGTAAAAGCCAAAGTAACTTCAATGGCTTGGGAGGCATTTACATGATCTGGCATCCTCTACTTGCCTGATTTAATCCCTTATTACTTTTACCTTAATCACTTGATCTAGCCACACTGATGTCCTTGCTGTTCATCCAGCACATGAAGCATATTTATGTCTTGGGCTTTTGCATTACATTTGTCCCTCAGATAATCATATGGCTCACTCGCTCATTGGGTCTTCTTGGTTTTCAGATTCTCAAGAAGACTTTCCCTGACAACCATATTTAAAATTACAACTACTCCCAGCATTCCCTACATCTCTTCTCTGCTAAAGATTTTGTATAGCATTTGTCACCATCAGATAACATATATATTTTAATTATTTATTTATTCACTGTCTAATTGCTCCTCCCTCCTTCTGCCCCTTATAATGTAAATTCTGTGAAGGCAGAGAGTTTTTGTTTTGTTTTTTCCTTCTGTCTTTTCATTTTTGTATCCTTAATGCTATAAAGTTGCCTGGCACATAGCAAGTGTTCAGCTCCATACATATTTGTTGAATGAATGAATATAGGATGTTTTGCAGTTTCTCTATAATGTGTCCTATTATGGACTTTAAAAACTTAATCCTTCTTCAGATTACTGAAAGTAAATCTGCATTTTATCAAGATTAGTAAATGATTCATATGCACATTTAAATTTGAAAAGCACTTCTGTAAGATATATTTCTATGAGTGTAATTGCGGGTCATAGAATATACCTACCTTTACAATACAATATGGAATTATTTTTTCAAAGAGATTGTGCCACTTCCTCCAATAATGTGTTAATACTCATTCCCTCTTAGTACCATCATACCTCTTAATTTTTGTCAAATTAGTAGGTATAAAATAATATCCCACTATAGTTGTAATTTGCCTTTTCAGATTATTGATGAGGTTAAACACTCATTTTTTCATAGGTTTATTCATAGGTTTTTCATAGGTATCTTCTTTAGTAAAACATCTACTTTATTCTTGTGCCCATGTACTATCTGGATAGTTGTTTTCTTACCAATTTTAGTAATTTTATATATTTGAGATGTTAATACTTTTTTGGTAATACAGTAGCTAGCAGCTGTTGCCTAGTTATAGTCTCTTCTTTTACTTTCTTTGTGGACTCTTTGAGGAATAGAAGTTCATAATTTTAATATCATCAAACATGTAATTCTATTCTTTAATATTTAATGCTTTGTTTTACAAATATGATATTTAATTTAATAAATTTTCCATACCACAAGGTGATAAAAGTTTCTCCTACATTTTCTTCTGAAAGCTTAAAACATTGTTTTTCACATTTGTCTTTAATTCATCTAAAATAGAATTTTGTATGTGCAGTGTGAGCTAGAAGTCCAATTTCTCATTTAAGCAATTTTTTCAGAACCTTTTATTGAATAGTTCCACTTCTTTCCAATGATCTGAAATGCCAACTTCATACTATATCAAGTTTCTGTAAGTGCTTAGGTTTATTACTGAACTCTCTATTCTCTGCCATGGGCCTTTTTGTTTTGCCATACACAGATACCACACTACCTTAATTACCATATATTTATAAGTCATGATCTGTCATAGGACAAGATCCTCCAGCTAGCTGATGTTCTTCAGCAGCATTTGATTTCTCTTGGCCCTAGATTGTCATATTTATTTTAGAATGTGTCATCAAGATCCATTTTAAAAGAAACAACAATAAAAAAAAACCTGTTGGGATAGTAATTGAAATGTCATTGATTCTATAGACTAATTAGGGAAGGACTGACAACTTTAAAATACTGAGTCTTTTTGTTTATAAACGTTTAAGAACACAGTATATTTCTCCATTTATTTGGCTTCTTTTAAGGTCTTTCAATATGAGGCTTTATGATTCTCTGTGTCTTTTTGTAATAGACTTTCAGATGGTCTCCATCCTCTGGATTTCATGTGCTTGTCTTTCCTACTCATGAATATCCAGTCGATTTTTCTTAAGTGAATTTTACCACATTAACTCCAGGTTCAAAAATCTATGGTAACTTCCTGTTGCATATGGGATCAAATACAAACTTCACAGGCTGAGATTTAAATGGTTCTGTTTTACCAGCCAACTTCATGTCTTGCTAGGGCTCTACTTCATTTGTTTATTTAAGGCAGTGTTACAGCATAGAGGTAAACAGCTCATTTAGGTAACAGAATCTAAATAAAATTAGAGTCAAGCCCTGACTCCATCACTTACTGGCTTATGGCTTAGACTGAGAGACTTAGTCTACTGACTGTTCCTCTATAAAACAAGGAAAACATGCATACTCACAGCATAAGACTCTTGTGAAGAATAAATGAGACAGTGCATGTAAGTCATGTAGCACTTGTGATTTGCTAGCATGAATTGCTATTGTTGTGTTAATATCATTACTAACATATTAAAAATATAATAGAATGTCTTCTTTAGAATGAAAAACCATCATTATACCTACGTTTAACTCTTTTTTGCTTATTAAATGCCCTCCTAAAAGTGAATTTTTGGATGCTAAGCAGGATCTGGATGAGGAAATAGAGATATTCTAGGTGTGCTTGTATCCCATGCTGGACTGAATGTGAAGAGAAGAAACTGAGAAGAGGAGGGCCTAGGGTGTGCAGACTAAGCTAGCTTGTGATTGATCCCTGACATGTAAGCAGCCAGCAGTCCAAAATCATAATTCCAAAGGGGCATGTATAACAAACACAGATGCAGTTTAAGCTGACCTTGTCATACAAGAGAAGCCAAGAGCAATCCATTCGTCAGAAGAGAAGAGAGGTCACCTGGTAGTCACGGTGCTCAGAGCCAGGTGAGTGTCAAGATTGCTGTTACAGGGTCTGTCTGATTTAAAAGTATTCTGACCAGTGTTGAGGGGCTGAGGATGGCCAGACAAGCTGTCAAGCTTCATTCTAAGCTTGATTGGGTTCAGAATAGAGCTCCCAAATAGGAAACTGAAGTACCAATACTATTTTAAAATGGGAATAGCACCACCATTCAGATCTGACAACCCCAGCAGGGGTACATAAGAGACGGTAGCTTCTGTCTGAGCCAAAGCTGGTCATTCTCTTGCTTAGCATTTGGCTTATAATAAAAAGGTCAGTGACGCCTAACACTGTTTTATTTTTAGTTTCACCTTAGGTACATAGTATTTACTCATTATCTTGATGATACAATGCATGTGACACATCACATGGAATGACACTATGTATTAGGTGTAAGAGTTGGTCAGACAATGGTCTGCCCAGGAAATCTGACCACACATAACAAGAATTCCCACCAGAGGTAAACCTGAATCCAGAACTAGGGAAGGAGGGCTCACAAGAACTAATCATGGCCCTAGAGTTCTGGTCTTTTTAGGGATTTATGGTCAGTGGACTGCCAGTCATAGAAAAGGGCCCTGAGCCCACTAGACAGGGAGACAAGCAGACCAGGATCGAGGAAGAAGCTTAGGTCTGCATTCTGGGCCCACTTAAGAGCAGGCTATGTAAACCCCTGACGCAAAGACTAACAGCATCTACGGCTCACATCAGACACAGTGGACACAGTGGTCTGGTTAGTGAAGTAGAAACATTTTCACTCCTTAGATAATGTGATGTCACTGGGCTTGACATTTTAGATGCTATCAGTAACTAAATATTTATAGCTATAAAGGAAAGAAGATAAAAACTTTAAGTAAGTGGTGCTGAGTGGAGGACCATTTATTTGTTTGCCTTTTCTCTGTTTGCATTAAGATAAAGGAGCCTGGAACATGTGTAGAGGGTCGGGAGAATGATCCATGAAAGATCCTGAGGAAGCCAGAGGTGGGGGCTGAGCACAGATAGGATGATGAGCCCTCAACAGAAGGGAAGAAACAGTGCCACAAGGGCGAACTTAGCATCACTTCATAAATCAGAATGGTCACTAGGACTAGGGATATGCAGCAGCTGAGGGAGAATTGCAGTCAGCGTTCTATTAATACAATGGCAGTGTTCTGTCCTGGGCCTAGATGATGACAATTTCTCCTATTTGTCTGAGAATCAGGATACTAAAATTCAACCTGACATGGAATTTTGGTTCTTAGATGGTACTTGAAAAACAGAGGAGTTTCATATTATTTCTGCAAAAATGTCAGAAAATAGAGTCCAGATCAATGGCCTAACCAACAACCGGGGTCAGGGATTTCCCTTCTGCACCTTACCTTGACCATTTATCAGTGATATGATAAACCTCAACCCCCACCAAAAATGCTTTTAATGAGGTTTTAAAAGTCCCACCAGGACTTTGATTTTCTTCTTATTTTACCTGGCCTCATATTATTTCAATGACAGCAACTCAGTGGTGATAGCTGGGGTAGTGGTTGGTAATTTTTCCCTCTTGCAACTTAAGGCCAAAGTGCTGTGGTGGGACCCAGCTGAGAAGTTTGCTTCCTGTCAATGCACAGTTTGCTACAAGCAACTCTTTCTCTGTGCTGCCAGGAGCTGTGGTCTGAATTATGTGACACTAGCATTCAATTACGGTAAAGTGTCTTTTTAATAACTGACATTTCCAGTAAACTTGTTGTGGGTTCAATGTGCTTTGAGGCTAATTAGAAAAGTTTCAGAGGATGCTAACAAATATTTTACTGACAAATAGTTTATACTCCTCCTCTGATTTATTCTGAGCTAAAATATCAAAGGTTCTCCTTAGAGCTGCTGAAGACATCACCAGAGTATGTAAAAATTTAGTGTTCGTAACCTGGGTGTTGAAGGTAGCAATATTTCTGTCAGTGAGAAATGATGTTAGTTGCTGAGTTCAGGTCCAGAGAGACATCTGTAAAGTCTTTTTAGGTTTCTCTGGGTCTGGTAACAAATATGCATCTCTCATGTTTATCCTCATTTTAACCAAACCGCAGTGGTTCCAAGCAACACTCTGCGGTCCAGTCGTCAATGGAGCTCAGCAGCAAACAGAATTCTGAGCATTCTTCACTTGCTGTAATCAATGTGATTTGTGTTTTTGAGAACTAATGTTAAGTTTTTCTACAAACTTATTGGGTTCTAGGTATAGGTATAGAAATACGTATCTTATAAACTGACTTTTCTTGGCTAGAAGTCTGAACCATTTCTATTAAATATTTTGGAGATGGGAAAAGTAATTTCTTCTCCTTCTTCCAGTTTTGGTGGAGTCAGCCAAGGAACAAAGATTAAATCAGAACCACCCACAGGAACCCACGAGCCTGTGTTTCAAAAAGTCAAGGTGTCAAACTGTAAAGATTTGTTGGGGAAATTCAACAAAAGCTCATACATTTTTTTCTATTCTTCAGAGAAGTAGAGCTGATAACATTAAATGAAAAGTCCAATCGATGCATCAACTTTGTAGTTAAATCTGTGGAGTTTTAATATTATTGTAGTCTGATCTGTTGGGAATAGCATATTATATCATATATCACTGTACAGCTCATTGTCAAACTCACTGTTTCATTTAATGCTCAAACATCCCTTTTAGGTAAGATAGGCATGCATTGCTAACCCCATTGCCCTGATAGGAAAAAAATTTTTGGAGAATTTAGTGACTATACCAAGGCCAAACAACTAGTAACTGTCAGAAGTAGCTTGTCCAATCTCATCTGAGTATACCAAAGATGAGAGATGCAGCCTTAGGGCATTTAATACATAAAATTTGCAAAAACTTGAAACGTGTTTTTGGTGAACTATCTTTTGTATACAGAAAGAATCACCTACATCTAATCTCTTATAAGTACAGGCTATACTGGCCTATGCTCCACATAGCTATACAGCTAGACTCGGTCTACTCTAACAGAGCGTCAGCCCTTACACTACATTGAAATGGTCTCCAGAAAAGTTTGTGACAGCCTTCTTGTAGTCCAATCCAATGAAAACTTTTGTGATCTTACCTTACCTTACTTGAACTCTTAGTGCCATCTGCCATTCTTCATTTATGAAATTCTCTTCTTCCTTGGCACCATTTTCTTTGAGTTTTCTCAGGACAGACAACCTGGACCAATTGAAATGTTACTGAATTTAGGATTCCACATGCATCTGGATTACAGTTCCAGCTCTGCTACTTACTAGTCTGGGATCTTGAGACATTAATCTTGACAACTTTCAATAAAAATAATATTACCAACATTACAGGGCAGTTTGGGGATAAGAGATGATGCAAGAAGAGCATCTCATGCTCAGCCCATTCAAAGGCACTCAATGGATGGACACTCCTTCTCTACCTGTTTCATTGGTCTTTTCTTTTTCAATAAACACCCAGATATCAATAACAACAGGGTCCTGATATATGTTGAACCTCTCTCTTTTCACTCTGTACCAAATCTGTCTGATAGGACTTTCTTTGATGATGTTCTATAATCTGTACCATATGATAGCTGCAAGCCATATACAGTTTTTGAGCACTTGAAATGTGGCTTGTGCAGCTGAGGAGCTGAATTTTTTATTTTATTTCAATTTAATTAATTCAAGGTTAAACTGGAATAGCCACATGCAACTATTGGAGAGCACAGCTGAGCTACTACTTGAGTACAGCTACTTTCTCTTGTAGCTTTATCCCAAACCATGGCTTCAGCTGCCACTCATAACCAAAGGGTTCCCAGCTTTATATTCCAGCCTTGGTTTCCACTGCCTATTAGCTAGTACTGAGTATTCCACAGGTGATTGTAATTCATCCTGTTCAGACTTGAACTCAGCATGTTTTCTTTAAACTTGCCCATCTTTCTAGGTCCTTATCCCAATGAATAGAACTATAGTCCACTTACACGTCTTGAGCATGAATCTGGAGTTACCTTAGATAGTCCCTTTCTCTACCCAACCTCCATGTATAACCAACCTACAATCTTTTGTACCTGTTACATACTCTTTTCGCTCAACCTGTGCTGTCATAGGCTTCACACAAGCTCTCATTACCTCTCACCTGAGATAATATGATTGCGCTCTAATTTGTTGACCTGCTTCTAGTCACTCCTCTCACCCTAGCCTCAACCATCTTCCATGTGGCTGCTGGAGAATTTGCTCACTGGTTTGATTTTGTTTCACACCTGCTCAAAATCTTTCAGTGGTTCTCAAAGATCTAAAGAGATTCACAATGGCCTGCCTTCTGCCTAGCTCTCCAGGCTAATGTACCATGATACAGCCTGTGCTCTAGTTATCAAAACCTTTTGCCATTCCTGGAGCACATCAAATTCTCTTACGCCTTTATTCTTTCACACAGGCTTTTTCACCTTCCTACCTACACACACCAAGGCGTGTACACAAACCACAGAGAATGCCTATGCACAAATAACTAAAAGTAGGCTATAAAACTTCCTCGCTATGAGAAAACACACAAAAGAAAATAGAGAAAACGCCAAAAGAGCAAAATATTTCAAAATAAAACATATACAGCAGTCCTTCCTTATTCGTGGCTTTATTTTCCAAGGTTTCAGCTACTGAGTCAACCTAGGTCCAAAAATATTAAATGGAAAATTCCAGAAACAAGCAATTCCTAAGTTTTAAATTGAGCACCATTCTGAGTAGTGTGATGAAATCTTATACCATCCTGCTTCATCCTGCTCTATCCTGCCTGGAATATGGATCATCTCTTTGTCCAGCATAGTCATGTTTGATATGCCACTGACCCTCTACAATGTGGTTGTATAGGAGAAACCATAGTACAGTATATATAGGGTTCAGTATTATCCACTTCAGACATCCACTGGGGATCCCGGAATGTATCCCCTGTGGAAAGGGGTGACTACTGTAATAAAACAATTCAAGATGATATAAGAGAAACCAAACATGTATGTCAGATAAATAAAAATCAGATACATTCACTTTTTAAAAGGACTCTAATTGGATTTTGAAAAGCCTAAACTCAAAAATGTGATGTGATATGTAAGACAAGTTACTCAAAAAAACTGGAAGTATTATTTTCCATCCTTTTAGGATGGGAAAATACAGCAAGCAAATGAAAATAAAAGTAAAGCAGGGGTCAAGATATTAATGTTAGGTACGGTTGAATTCGAGGAATAGAACTTTATGGTAATAATAAGTAAATGCAACCCACAATGAAAATCTGAGCCTAATGCTTCTACATCAAATAGCATAACATCTACATTCTTAAAGCAAAAATTGTAAAAATTAAGGAAAATAGAGAGACAGTAGCCATAAATAAGTTGAATTTAGCTCTCTCAGTCTTTGATAACTCGAATAAACCAAAAATAAGAAAAGACATAGAGGACTTAACATAATTAAGAAGGTAGATCCTCACATGGAAAAATATATACCTTGCTTTCTAGCTCCTTTCATCTACAAAGTTTGGCCATGTCTTATTAGGCTACATATTAGTTGCCTATTAGGGCTGTCATAACAAAGAATCACAAGCTATGTGGCTTCAACCAATAGAAGTTTATTCTCTCACAGTGTCAGCAGGGCCATGCTCTCTCTGAAGGCTCTAGAGGAGGACCCTTCCTTGCCTCTTCCTGGCTTCTGGTGATTGCCAGGAATCCTTAGCCTTCCTCTGTTTGTATATACATCACTAGAATCTCTGTCTCTATTTTCACATAGTGTTTGCTGTGTGTATCTCTGTGTCCAAGTTTCCCTTTTCTTAAAAGAACAGCAGTTATTGGATTAGACTCATTATTAAATCCTATCCAGTATGACAGTATGATATTGTGTTCCAAAAGTAAAATTTTAACTCCCCACACAGACTGAATGGACCCTCGTCTTGGCCAAGGGGATCCAAAGAAACCTGAAGATCATGATGAGATGGTGGAGTGGGGCAGGGGTTGAACATGACTCATTATACTCTCCTCTTTTTGGAATTCAGGCACACAATTGACCAGCATTAACATTCCAATAGAGATCCTAAGCCTGACAGAACAGATTCTTTATAGCCATAAGATACCAAATTCTATCCTGTCTCTAGTACAGCATTACATGACAGATAGCAAAGTCCTGAAAGAAAAACATATTTTGAAATAGCCCTGCAAACCTGTCTCTTATGGAGGAAATTTTACAATCTATAGAGATTCTCCTTCCTTTATTAGGTCTCTCCAGAGAGCCTGACACCTTTGATAAGAGACATTCACATCTATTATCTCTGAAGCCTGCTACCCAGAGGCTTCATCTACATAACAAGAACCTAGGCTTCTCCAGCCCTCCCAACTTGCCTTAACTCAGGCTGGTTTCAACTCTTCAGGCACAGCTTAACCCTTTCAACCAATTGCTAATCAGAAAATCTTTGAATCCACCTATGACCAGTAAGCCCTGCCACTTCAAGTTGTCCTGCCTTTCCTGATTAAACCAATGTATGTTTCACATATATTGATTGATGTCTTATGTCTCCCGAAAACACATAAAACTAAGCTGTAACCCAACCACCTTGGGCTAATATTCCTAGGACCTCCTAAAAGGTCATAATCCTTAACCTTGGCAAAATAAACTTCAAAATTGATTGAGACCTGTCTCAGTAACTTTTTGACTTACAACATCATCTTTACTTGATTATATATGCAAAGACCCTATTTCCAAATAAGGTCACATTCACAGGTACCAAGGGATTAGAACTGTAACATATTTTTGGAAAGGGTACAATTCAATCCACAGCAGGCCACATAGGAAACCTCAGTTTCAAAACAAAGGAATAGTATAGATCATATTCTTTGATCATAGTGCAGTAAAATTAGAAATTAATAACAAAAGTAGGAAAACAAATCTTTGCCACATGAAAATTTTAGAATATCTCTTAACTCATGAGAAATCCAACATGTAAATCAAATCCAACACTGCAGAATCCCTAAAAACTAATGATAAATAAAATTTTAATATAACCACAAGTCAGAGGAAAGTTCATAGTTTAAAACAAAAATTACTAAACAGAAAAAAAAGAAAAATAAGAATTTAGAAAGGAACTTCAAATTACTCTTAGAGAAAGTAGAAGAAAGTAAATTCTGTACATAATATCCAGTTAATGAATCAGACACAGAAGAGTAATGGAGCTAATAAATAATTAAAAGCTGGCTCTTTGAAAAATAAGCATACATTAAAATGTGTAATCCATGTGTTAGTTACCTAGGCAAGTATAGTGAAAGAAAAAAAAATGAGAAATAACCACAGTCACAAAACAGATTTATAAGATAATAATTTAGTCCACTTTGTGCACATAAATTCAATGACAAAGAAGTTTTCCCAAAAAACTAAAAAGTTACCAGATTGATTCTAGAATTAATTTCTAGGTTTAGGTAATTATAGAAGTTAATCCACATGGGGTACACAGGATGAGTAAATGTCATGTGGAACCCAGGACATTTTTGCACTTTTTCATGCACTGTTCTATGCATTGCTCCATGCACATTAGGCTTTCTAGAATTCCTGGCCAGTACCCACCAATTGCTCACCACCACCCCATTACCATGGTCACCACACAACTTTCTAAAACAGCCTAGAGACAGACAAACCAATTAGAAGGCTGTTCTCATAAATCAGAGGCAGGAGATGCTAGGGCAGGAGTGAGATGAAGAGGAAACACAGGATTTTGGACACAATATAGTGATTAGAGATTGGTTTAGGAACCAATTGGAGGGTGACACAGAGAAGGGTAGTGAGAAAATTAGGCTGAGTCTGACTAGGACACATGAAAATTTTAGAATACCTCTTACACAAAATATCTCATATACAAAAAAATGATCATTATTCAGTTGAATATGATCTTACTTTCTTATATCCAAACATATTTATTATGTTAGGTACAAGCATTTGACTACCTCATTGTGTCTAGTATAGTTATTTTTAGCATTTGAAAGCTAAAATGAATATTATGTTACAGGTGGGTCATTATGTTAGATTTTGAAAATTAGGTGCATAGCAGGACTATACTTACCTATGAATTTCATTTCAGGAAAATAACAGAGTTGTAAAATATAGTCCTTTTGATCGTCCCCAAACCCCTCCCCAGTCATCCTCCTGAAGGGCCTGTTGCTGACCCCAAGACACTGCTTCCAGCAGACTCAAGTCTTTGCAGAACCCATGATTGTGATGGTTGTTTCTACTCTCAGTTACCAAATGCCCTGATATTTATAGTCTCTCTACAACTGCAACTGTCCTTCTAAGAGTGGCTACAATAAATCCTAAAGTCCTGTAGCCTCAGGGAGGGCAGGGAAATGGTGGGGGCTGGCTCGGATTCCTAAACAGACACAGACGTGCACACACACGTCCTCTAAGGCAATACTTAGAACACATTTGGGTAGCTTATAGCGCGTGAAGCAGGGAAGTAGTAAGATTTTGTCTCTAATAAGCATTATGCAGCACTAAATGGAAGAAAAAAACATCCAAATCACTCTCCCTCTCCAAAAGAAAACTACTAGCAAATAAAGATATTATTGTCTGCCAGAGTCCACACGGCACCAGATGGAAAAGTTCCCCAAATTGCATTTCATGGGTGAAGTTTGATTTAGAAAAGCACCCCCTCAAGAGCTTTCAACCTAGAGCCGTGCTTCACACAGGCAAAGCTTCTGCTCTCTCCTGTGCTGTTAACATTACATCATCGCCTTCAATTCTCTACAACATAGAATCTTTTTCTCCCCCCACTGGCTTAAGAAAAGCTAGTCTACTAAAGAGGTTTTGTCCACCTGCTCTGGGAAAAATTGGTGAGTCACTAATAAGAAAATTTACTCAGTGTTAGAGAGAGGAATTAGGAAAAGGAGGACTATTGGGTGTGAACTCAAAGAATAGAAGTTTCTAAAGCCTTAAAAAGTCCAATTACAAGTGGAATACATTACATTATTACATTCATTCCTTCATCCATCCACTCTGTCATCTATCCATTCACCCATTAATCAAGTATGAACTGTGCCAGTCAAACGAAAACAGAACAAAACAGTACCCTCTCCCCAACACACACACAACACACACACAAGTGCCATAATACAGGGCAACGGGCGCCATGATAAGAGATGAATGGATGTACCAGGTTGTATGAGACCACTCATGGCAATGCACAACCAGACTTAGAGGGAGAACTTTGGGACTTCCCGAAAATAGCCGTATTTAGGCTGAGATGTAAGGTTCAATGGGAGCTGGCCAGGTGTAGGCGAGATAGTAATGGAGCAGAGGATAAAGGGTCTCAGAGGTATATTTGAAAAGTCCTAGGGCCAAGCCAAGAAAAGAGAAAGTTTCAGCCTTGAAACAAGAATGGGGGCAACAAGACAGAAGGCTGAAGAAACAGAGTGCCAGGATACAGGCAAGGGATTTAGACTTGCTCCTAAAGTCATGGAAATAAATGAAGAATTTAAACAAAGGAGTGGTATGATCCACCTGTCCTGCTGTATTTTACAGCATACAATATAAAGTATTTACAGTATTTTTTTTCTTTCTGCTTCCTATAATTTTGGACGTGTGCTTCATAAGGACAAGGTTCTCAACAGGTTTGTTCACTGCTTAATCCCTAAAGCAAGAAGCAAACAATGTCTGACATGAAGTAGACAATAAATATTTGTTGCATTCATGAAAGGATGGATGCATGAGTGTATTCTCCTGTGTATTCTTAGCACTCAACTGAATCCCCTAGCACGTTTACTCAGAAAGCTGGTCACAGGGATATTTCTGTGCTAAATTTTTCCCATTCCACAGTTTAAAGAGACAACTAGTTTGCATTCAAAGTACAAAATATCCTATATTTGGAAGTTCTGGCAGATCTAATGCTACTGGAAAAATTTAAGGGCTAATAAATTATGAATGAAATTAATAAAAATACACTTTTTAAAGGAATTTTAAAGTACCTGGTGAAAGCTAGATTTCTAAGGTGGTAACTTTGAGCTGTTTCAGTAGCACTGTGACAGAATAAACATCCCTTCCCTAAGAAAGCAGCTTACAGCTAGTATTTCCACAGAGTCAGTGCCTAAAACCCAAGAGGCTCTCATGAATTTCATATGTGGTTTAACCTACAAAGATTTGCATGTTTCCTTTAACGTAAAACCAAGTCAATTGATGAGAAGCTGCTGTGTCCATCATATATCTTCTACCCAATTTCCTAAGGCATGATTTTCTCCTTTCTAAAGAATTTTGTCTTTGGTAACTCTGGGCAACTTTTCCTCATCCAGTTGTTCACAATGAATTGATGATTAAATTGTAAGAGTGCCATGTTAGTTTGGGACTTTATTTTCTGGATTGAAAAAAGAGAACATACAGGCATTTTTAGCAGAATGAAAGGAAACAGTTCATTAACTCTCCCTCTTTTCACTCCCTCTGCTTTTGCTTTCCTTATTTCTTCTTGCTTCTCTCTCATGTGCGTACGCTCTCTCCTGGGTGAGATATATAGATATAGATATGGATGTAGATAGAGATAGAGATAGAAATAGATGTATATATATGCACACATACATACATATATATTAAGGCATTTTGAAAAATTATATACATGTACATTTTTCATTTTATATATAATAAAAGTAAATATATATAATATATATAATTTTTCAAAGTTAATTGATGTAATCAAGTTATTTCTAGAGGCTGGGCATAGTGGCTCATGCCTGTAATCCCAGCACTTTGGGAGGCTGAGGTGGGCAGATTGCTTGAGCTCAGGAGTTCGAGACCAGCTTGGTCAACATGGTGAAACCCTGTCTCTACAAAAAATACAAAAATTGGCCACGCATGGTGGTGTATGCGTGTAGTCCCAGTTACTCAGGAGGCTGAGGCAGAAGAATCTCTTGAACCTGGGAGGTGGAGGCTGCAGTGAGCCAAGATCACACAACTGCACTCCAACCTAGGTGACAGAGTGAGACTCCATCTCAAAAAAAAAAAAATTATAGAAATAAATTAAGCCGTATTTAATGTCTGGACACCAGAGGATCTAAATTGGTGAAAACGCACATTGCATCTGAGGATAGCAAGCCTGCTGCGTGATTAATGGAGACATTTCAGTTAAGACCCTGAGCTCCTTACCATGAGATCACAGATAGCCCTCAGGCTTGAGGATGCCCAAATTTAGAAATGACAGGATGAAGATCGCATACAATGAAATTTATAAAACATCCTCTTAGAGCTGCAGTTATAAATATCATATCAAATTTTCTCCCAGATGTGAATTTAAAACAAGACCTATTATCCTTGGCATCAAAATAAAATAATATGTATGGTCTACATCCTTTAAATAAATTATGCTATAGTTGAAGATCAGATATATCCAAAGGGCACACTTTAAACAACTTTTTATTGGAAGAAGTCTTAAAAAGCTAAATAAATGAATTCAATAAGCACTTTGATTTTTGTGGGGTTTTTTGAGACAGGATCTTGCTCTGTGGCCCAGGCTGGAGAGCAGTGGTTTAGTCACAGCTCACTGCAGCCTCGACTTCCCAGACTCAAGCAATCCTCTCACCTTAGCCTCCCTAGTAGTTGAGCCTACAGATGCACATCACCATACCTGGCTAATTTTTGTGATTTTTTGTAGAGATGGGGTTTTTCCATGTTGCCCAGGTTGGTCTTGAACTCCTGGAGAGGAGTTAAGCAGCCCACTCGAGGTTGCCCAGCTAGGAAGTGGTGGAGCTGGGATCTAAATCTGTGCACATGTACCCCAGACCAAGCTTGTGAGCTCAGATTGCAGCTCCTGAGTGAAGAGATGCTCTTACCACCTACATCACAGAAAACATGGATGCTGTCAAGCTCAAGTTCCCTCATCTTTGCCATATCCCCTTTTAAAGTACCTACCTACATTTTCACTCATCACATATGTGTCTCCTTCTCCACTTCTGTCTACAGAGCTAACCCTTAAACGTGAGATCTTCACTCATCTCCTCTACCACCTGATACTACTCATCTCCTGTCTCCATCAATCTCTTGTTCCCTTATCTTTATTGTCTACCTCGCCAGTGGCTCTTTCCCTTAAATTATAAAATGTGAAATCCACTGACATTACTAGGGGAAACCTGCTTCTCTCTGTATTGACTATCCAATCTTTTGCCCTCTATTTACAACCAGGCTTCTTGAATAATAGCTTGCATTAATTTTCTCTCCCCTCTTACTTCACTGTCACCCTCAATACTTCTATCAGCTCCAGGATTCATGGGCTCTCTAAAATTGTTCTTAATAAGATCCAACATTACCTTCTATGTTTGCATAGTCCAGTAAATCGTCACGCCTGATCTTACTTGGATCCGTAAGATATTTGACATCACAGCCAACTCCTTCCTTCTTGAAAGCCTCTCATCTCTTCACTTCAATGACATCTCTATTTCTTTCCTTCTCCGTCCTGTTACCCAGTCATTCTTCTCAAATGTTGGAGCCTCCAAGATTCTATTTTTGAACTTCTCTTCCTACTCAATGTGTTCTCCCCAGATGATCTCTTTCTTATGGCAGTTTTAGGCCTGAATTTCCAATGACAATTGTTATCACCAACATGATGTTTTGTTGCCACTCAAACTGTGGGGCCCAAACTGAACTAATTGTCCCCCCACCACAAATTCTCATGCTTTCCTTGCAGGTTAATTATATCACAATCAACTAACTGAAATCAAAAATCAGGAGTCAACCTTGATTCTTTCCTCTCCTTTATTTCCTACTGGCTGTGAAATCTTTGCTAATTTAAACTCCTAGATATCTTTGGAATTCATATCCTCCTTTCCCTCCTCATTGTCATATCTTTCTTCAAAGGTGTGCCTGTATTATTGCAACATTTTAAAATTTGTTTTCCTGAACTTCTGTCATACTTCTTAAATCAACTCCGTGTGTAATCCTCAGAGTGATACTTCTAAGACACAAATTTGATCAACCGTGGTAGGCTAAATAATGGCTCCCCCAAAGATATTTACATCCTACCCTGTGAATATGCTACCTTACATAGAAAAGCGAGCTTTAAAGATGTGACTGAGTTGAGAATCTTGAGATGGAAAGGTTATCCAGTATTATCTGAGGGGGCCCAATGTCATCACAAGGGTCCTTATAAAGTGAGAAATAAGAGGATCAAAGTAAGCAGTAGGTGACGTGACAGCAGAAGCAAGAGGTTGGAGTGATTTAAGGAAGTGGGAGATCAGGAAGAGAGTTAAGTACAAAGTTAACTTATACCTTTAAAAAACGGAAAATTGAAGACAACGAGCAGATATATACATTATATAAATAAATACAAGAACTTGTTAAACTTGTTAAACACAGGACTACCCAAGACAAATGTTTACATTTCCATTTCTTCTCTAGGGTATATAAGGAATCTATTTTTCTCTTTTTCTTAGAACTCTTACTCTGCAGGATCAAAATGTCAAGCAGTGACCACATAAGTGAGAAAGTAGATCAAGAAGTGCTTATATTACATTGTTGTGGTTGGCATAAAATTCTGTACCACAGCCATTCCTTAGAAGCCAGCTCATGAGATCAAACAGACAAGCAAGCTCACTTCTCAATTCTGCACCCAGAACCCCACGATGTTACTTATTAGTCCATATTGGTGAGTTAGTGAGTTCCTTTTTGCCCAAACTTAGCTGCCACAAACTATAGTGATAGGAAACTGCCGACAGTTTTTTGTCAAACCCACTACTGTGGATCCCACAATGGGCAGAGACCTGGTCTAGTGTTATCAGGTTTTCCAGGATGTGCAGATGGCCTGGAAACTTGCCCAAGAGGTAGGGATCAGCACTCTTTAGTAAGCTGTATATCCACCAAATGCTGTGACACAAGAAATGGGCCTCAAAATGTTTCAGGCCAGCACAGCTTTGTCTTTGCAAGTCATTTTTCAATGGCAGTCAAATATTGTGGCAAAGTCAATGTACAAACTCACATGTGTTAAAATATGCTTATGAATAATAATACCGTATTTCCATGTGTATTAGGTGTCAAGAACTTCACACACATCATTTCATTCCATTATCACAACACTCAGTGTGGTGGGTATTACTGTATCTGTTTCACAATAGGAAACCCAGTATCTGAGATGTTCAGTGCCTTTCCTAGTTACCTAGTTGGTAAGTGGGAAAGTCAGGCCATGAATTTTCAGCAATTAATTAAAAAGGCAGGATGATACGGCGATTTAAAGGCCGAATTCTAGACCCAGGTTGCTTAGCTTCAAATCCCAGCTCTGCTATACTCTGTTAGTATAACCTTGGCCAAGTCATTATGCCTCAGTTTCCTCATCTGTAAAATGGGGATCATAATAGTATCTACCTTATATTATTATTTTATTTTTTGCTATTGTTAGGATGAAATTTGTTACTATAAATAAAATGCACTGCCTGACATATTCACTACATAAGCATTGCAGCTATTATTATTGATTCCAAACTCACTGTCTTTATTTCAGTCCTCCTCTCCACCAAGTGTGGTGTGTGTGTGTTGAAACTTAACATCTGCAATGGAGGTGGAAGGCAAGCCTGAGAGAGAGGAGTGGACTGGAGGTGGCATCAGAGAGCTCCTAGCAGGTATGCCAAGGCTCTGATCCAATCTCTGGGCTAGAAGAAACCTCCAGCAGCTCTCTGAGGCAGGAGTATAAGGAAACTCTAAGCTCTGCAGTTCTGCTGTAGCACTAAATCAGTACAATGTAGTCTCCCAACTAGGAAATGGATGGAGACTCCAACTCAGATGCTGTAGATCTTTACTAAGGCCATTCAATCCATTCTCAATATAGTCAAAATGAGATCTCTGGAAGTTCTGAAAACTCTTATTGTGAGTCAGGTCACAGAATTAATTTTCTGATCTCCTAAGCTCAATATCTACGTCCTATCTAGAACTCTTTATCCACTTTTATGTATATAAATCTTTGTCTTTATCAGTGTCGATTTTAGAGTATACCCCTAAAAATAGCATTAATTACAAGGATTTAACATTTTAAGGCTCAGGTATACTGCCAAACAGCTTTCCAGAAAAACCGTGTCAATTCACACTGGCTCTGCCACACCCACCGACCACTAAGCATCATGATTGAAAAACAGATATCTTTGCAGCTACACGGACAGATAATGTCTGATTGAATTACCTTGTGTTTCTTTTATTACTACAGAGGTCAACTTTTTCATATCTAGAAGCCATTTGTATTACTTATTTTTAAAGTATTTGTACTTTTAGTGCATTTTTTTCTATTGGGGGATCTTGCTTTATTTAATGATTTCTACAATATCTTTTTATAGTAATAAAATAATTCTTTGGTTATTTTGATGGCAAATAGTTTCCCAGTAAGTTGTTTGCCTATTAATTGATTTACTTTAAAGTATTTTCTAATTGAAGTTTTGAAGTTTTCTCATAAAAATTCAGGAAGTATTATTTTATACCTTCCGATATCAAACTGATATATTTAAGAAACGCATCACTCTTATTTATCATCTTTTGGCTAAAATTATACATTTCTTAAAAGGTACACAGAAATTTAAGTTTTGTCAGAATTTCAGCTCTTTGAGGAAGGAGGTCTGACTATTCACTGTGTCCCAAAACCAAACCTACAGCTGTTCCTAGCATACAGTAGGTATACTATTTATTATACTAATAAGTTCATTATTATTTTGGAATTTGTATGAAAGTAGCAAATCAGACTCCCAAAGACTTTCCAAGAGTAAAAGATAATTACTGCTGACATGCAAGCTCTCCAGTGACATGGCCTGGTTTCCTGGCCAATGTATATTTCATCGTTCTAATTTAAGAGATCGTAAGCTGGTGACTCTTGTTTTCTTTGTATTTCTAATTTTTCACAGCATAGATAAATTAAAATTCCATGTGTTTCCCATGGTCTACCTGATAAACATACTTCAAAGATATGTCTGCCCTTGCTCTTGGTCTCCACTGTCACCACTCCAGTCTAAGCCAGCATCATGCTATCCTGACCTCCTGCAGTGCCCTCCAACCTAGTCCTCTGATTCTTCTTTTGACCTCTTCCAATACCTTTCCCTACACAGCTTGAAGCATGAGCATCTTAAATCATCAGTCTGATCATGTCACTCCCCTACTTAAAACCTTTTGTTGCGTCCCAGTATTTTAAGGATAAAATCCAAAATCCAAAGTCCAACATGTTCTGGATGCATCTACATTGTGAAAAGACCTTCTCCACCTTTCCAATTTACCTTCACTATGCTCAACCACACTGGCTGCATTTCAGATCCCCAAATAAGCCTCCTATTCTATCCGGGACCACCCCACAGTCTGCTGCCCCTGTTCAGACAACTCTGCACACCTCCTGCCTGGCCAGCTCCCTGTCATCTGATCACTTCCTGTGTATCACCTTCCCCTAGAACATGCTCCTTCCCCAGACTACCTTAGGTGCCTATCTTAGTCTTTCCAGCACCCTATGGTCCATCATACTTTTAGAGCATTTTTCAGTTTGTAATTGTATATTTAGTTGTGTAATTCTTTGCTTTACCTTTCCCCCAAAGGACTGTAAGTTCATGGGGGCAGGAATGGGTCTGTTTTGCCCATCACATATCTCCAACACCTAGCAAAGGCCTGGTACATATTTTGCACTCAAAAAATGCAAGCTGAGAAAATGAGTGTATGAGAACAGCTCAAGGCCATCCTCTCCCAGGAAGCCTTCCTCACTTATGCCCAGGCCACTGGGTTACTTCTCTTTTCAAATACTCAGTAACATTCTTGTTTGCAATAGGACAAAATAAGCACCATTTATATTGTTCCAGATGATGTATTGCACTGTAAGAAAAAGTGCTTCTGGTTTTTATTTTTAAAGTCTTCCTTATTTTTCCCCCTACAGTGCTCATCGAGGGCAGGATTTGGCCCCCAGCTCCTTCTGGAACCCAATTTCCTTTCATGCTCCCTATCACAACCCTACAGACACTGGCTGCCTTGCTGTTCCCAAACACTCTCAGCACATCCTTGCTCAGAGACTTGGCTGTTCTCACATTTGGAATTCTCTGCCCTGAGATGTTTGAATGTCTGCCTTCCCGCTCATGCAGCCGCTGCCCAAAGGTCACCTCTTCAGATAGCCTTTGCCTCCACCTTCTCTCCCCCTTATATCAATCCTGCTCAATTGTTCTTCCCAACTGTTGTCACTATCTACCATTACAGCACACATTTACACATGATGTTTATCATCTGTCTCCCTTGCCAGAACACAGGCCCTGTGATGATATGGGAACTTTTCTGTTTGATTCCCACCGTGTGCCTGGCATTAAGTATTTCCCTTTAAATACTTATCAAATGATGGAATTTCAGCTCCAAGGAGAACCTAGAGGTCTAGTGTAGATAAAAATGAACATAGTAGATTTTAGCTGGTTTAAGAAACTAATCCAGCCTTCACTTGAGGATCGTAACTCAGAGAAGGAAGGCAGGCATTCTTTTTTTTTTTTTTTTATTCAGGCTATTGCAATAGGGAGAATGTTTATTATAAGGAATATCTTTTTTTTATTATTATACTTTAAGTTCTAGGGTACATGTGCACGACATGCAGGTTTGTTACATATGTATACATGAGCCATGTTGGTGCTGCACCCATTAACTCGTCAATTACGTTAGGTGTATCTCCTAATGCTATCCCTCCCCCCTCCCCCCTCCCTCCTCCCCACAATAGGACCTGGTGTGTGATGTTCCCCTTACTTAATTGATAGATTGCTTCAGATGCAAAGAGGCAAGTAAAGGAAAGAAGCTGGTTAAAAAATAAAAGAAAGTAGAGAATAGTGGAGAAGAGAAACTAACTGAAGTGGATGAAAGACAGAAATATGAAAATTGCAAGGATCAGAAATCCTTTCAGTGGCTATGTGACAATCAGAAAGTCAAACTCCTGACCGGCTCGTCCCCCGACAAAGGTGGCTCTGAATGAAGTGGAACCTCTCTGTGCTGGCAAATCCGCTCAATGTTCATGCATTCAATGAAGTATGCCACACAAGATAGTAATCAGAGGAAACTCCCAAAAATCAAAATAAAAAGAATTAAAACCGTGAAGAAAGAATTATGGATGATAATAAAAAAGAAATTAGATGATCATGGGGAACCATATAAAAGTCTCACAATGAAAAGAATACTTGCTTTATTAAACATAACTGGTATTACATCATTACATCAAATGGGTCGACCTGTTCAGAGTTCCCAAAAAGAAAAGGGTCTAAGATGTTATCACATTGAAAACCACCCCAAATCTATAACTTGAGATTTGCATATATATATGAAAATATAAACAAGCTGGGGTTAAGGCCTTGTTGTAATAGAGCACTAAGAACTATAATAATTTGGGGTGGGTGGGAGGTTTGCTGCTGTCTGATTGTCTGACTCAGAAAACAAGCCCTTAATCAGTTCTTGACCAGCCCTGTGTTTTTGATTGCCCAATATGAGATTAGAATTCTATTGGCAGTTTAACATTCAATTGTTGAGGAGAAAATAGCTATGTCTATAATATTACATCTGCTCTCAGAATCTGCAACTCTCTGAAACCGTCTGACTTCTACCATTAGCCATTAGTTTGACCTTAGCTGATCAAAATTCTTATATCTCAAAAATTAACTTTTATCAGAAATGAGTTCTTAAAATTCTTATTGACTTCCTTGATAAACTAATAATTCAGACTACACAAATCTGACAATAAAATTGAGAAAAGTCCAGGCACAGTGACTCATGCCTATAATGCCAGCACTTTGGAAGGCAGAGGCAGGAGGATTGCCGGAGGTCAGGAGTTTGAGACCAGCCTGGTCAACACAGCAAGACTCTGTCTCTACAAAAAAAAATAGAAATAAAAATTTAAAATATTTTTAAATGGAGGAAAATATTCGTTTGTTAATTATGGGATTGATATTTACATTGCAAATAAAGATTTAGGAAAAAAATAAGTATATATGTAAAACTCATAACTGAAGAAAATCCAACCTATGAGGGAAAAATGGAGTACGCAGTATGTTAAATATGATTGTTACCTGTGTATTGATCTTTCCATTTTTTTCTTTGAATAAACTCACCATTCGTTAGTAATAAGCAATAGCACACATTATTTTAGTTATTCTTTTCCCAAAATATTCAGTGTAAACTATAAAACTCTTATATACAATGATAAATTCAAAACACATAATTTTACTTCTGGTCTAATTTGAAAAGCCATGCAATTACATGCAAAGTCTCATTCATTGGTCCCTGGAGCTCCAGAAGTTTTATCAGTGAGTCAGCATCTCTCTTCCTATTTCTCCCTTGATAAAATGAAACTTACTGGGTGAAAGAAAGAGAAAACAAGGCAGGAGATCAAAGGATCAATTTCTTCTTCACTGATATTTTTAGAAGAGCTATGAAATTTTGTTTACAGATGAGCTTCATAATTCTCACCGTAATTTGAAGAGGTGGAAAGCAAAACAGTGAAATACACAAGTGTTAGAGCCTAAAAAAAAGACATTGACAATTATGTTATCATTTTATTAATTATATTCTCTGAAGCAGAATTCAGCATTTCCACCCAGGAGGTTTCTGTCACTGTGAATTCTTCAGCTATGAGTTTTATATATATACTTATTTTTTTCTAAATCAAGACACTACAGTAATGTGTTACACTGGCAGACATCCCCAATGCAACGGAAGAGGGCTTTAAGCAAGCTCTTTAAAACCTTTTCCAGACTTGTAGATGCTGCTGGAAGGTTCATGAACTAATTCACTTTGAGCAGAATAGGAAACATATAGTGATCCAAGTTCCAAAGAACCCAGTAGCCATTTTTAATGGAGACAGACACCAGAGGTTCAATGGGGGCTACCACCAGGAGGAGCTCCTGAGAGCCTCTGTCACACAAGCTGATGGTAGCAGCCCAGGTGACAAGAGACTGAGGGCACCTCCCAAAGACTACTGCAGAGGGTACTGTCAGACCCCATGCTGAGGGAGAGGGGCAGTGGCTATGCCTGGCCAGGCTAGTGACCAGAGATTATGTGTGTTGGTTCTTTTCTTTCAGAGCATTTATCTCAATTGCAATTAGTTAATTACATAATTATATGGTTAAAGTCTGTCTTCTGAGCTGGATCATAACCCCCATAGTCCACAACAGTTTCTATTATCTTTGCATTTCCCCACCCCAACACCTTGACTAGTATCCAGCCCACAGTAACTGCTCAATAAGAAGCTGTTTAGTTGAGAAAAGGAATGTCAGCTACCTTTTCTAACATCTTTGGGATGAAGAATGCACAAGGAATGGAGGTTAGAAAGCAGAAATAGAGATTGCTAGTCTTCCATTTCATTCTTCCTTGAGCAATGTGTCTCAAAATATGATGAAGTTGAAAGCTCTAAAATGGGTGGAAATTTGAGTAATAACGACAACAACAATAATACAAAACTCTAATTTGCGTCTTTAATGCATTTTATTCTTCCCAAGTAATAACATATACTCATTTTCATTTGGTTTTCATGATATAATGGTTCCTGTTTATGATAAGAAAACTGTCAGAGAGATTATAACTCCTCCAGTATCACCAAGCTATGAAAGTATGAAACCAGGATTCGAATTCAGGTCTCACAGTTCTGCACCCACTATTTTTTCACTTCAACTACATTAAAACAATAAGAAATATTAGTAAATGTGAATGTCTGAAATAAATGAGGAAAATTGCCATCTTAAAATTAGCAAGCTGCTTCTGTCTTCTAGACTAGAGATTTGGATTTATCTTTGTGGCAGACAGTCCCTTTGTTCTGGGAAAAGGAAAAAGAAAACATGCTTGAGAGGGGCTCTGCTGTTATGCAAGTAGAAAGCAAACATCCGCTCACCTTTTTTGGAAAAGACTAGAATGCAGTGAAACATCCCTCATGTTTATGCGTCCTTCATTCACTCCGTATTTACTGGGTACCATCTGTGTGCAAATCACTTCGGAATGAGACACTGGATGCCATATAATAAAGTCAACTAGGAAAGTCTTGATAAACCTCTATTCTTGTGAATTATGTTTCAGAAAGAGAAATGTTTTGTTCCCAGTGAACATTTTGTCTGCTCTATTTAACCTACAACCTATGTGGACCTCCTTGCAAAGTGGGTGTATCAATGTTTGAGCTCTTTGTAGAAGCTGAGGAGTTGGGAGGAAGAGACTCCCACAAGGAAGTACAGACTTGCACATCCTGAAGGAAAGACCAACACTCTCCCAGGGTCTGATGCCACGTAACCCAAGCTAGTGTAAAGAGTCCCACTGAAAACTTTGTTTGAGAGGAATGGCCAGATGCCAGGAAGCATTAATATCTGACTTGAGTGTTCTGATGACTTGAGGGAGCTAGAGGTTAAACCTACACCCCTGCAAAGAAAGGTAGAGTTTTTCCTGAAGAATGTTTATACTTCCAGTCTGTCATTGCAGAGAGGCAATTCCCGTACAGAGAATACAATTGCGGCAGTGGGCGTTAGAATATGGAGAAGTCTGTTTCCCATCTCTAGGGCCTGGGGAAATTTTACAAGGTTTCCACGTAAGACTTGGTTCTTTCTTATAAGTAGGGTGATTGGGGAGGACCAGACTTTGCCTAGGTTGAGGACCACTGGGAGCCAAGTGATTTTGACGGCTCTAAGAAAAGCCACAGTTAGAACAGGGGTGGTTTCAATTCTACAATGGGCATACCTCAAAGATGCTGTGGGTTTGGTTCCAGATCACCGCAATAAAGCAAATATCACAATAAAGTGAGTTACAGAAATTTTTTGGTTTCCCAGTGCATATAGAAGTTATGTTTACACTATACTATAGTCTATTAAGTATGCAATAATATTATGTCTAAAAAACAATGTACATATCTTAATTTAAATATACTTTACAGGCTAGCCTTGGTGGCTCATGCCTATAATCCTAGCACTTTAAGAGGCAGAGGTTGGAGAATCACTTGAAGCCAGGAGTTCAAGACCAGCCTGGGCAACATAGCAAGACCCAGTCTCTACCAAAAAAATTTAAACATTAGCTGGGCATTATGGCACGCACCTCTTGTCCTAGATGGTCGGGAGAATGAGGCAAGGGGATTGCCTGAGCCCAGGAGTTTGAAATTACAGTGAACTCTGATCATGCCACTGCACTCTAGTCCAGGTGACAGAGTGAGACCCTGTCTCAAAAATATAAAAGATATTTTATTGCTAAAAATCGAAAATGATTATCTGAGTCTTCAGCAAGTTATAATAGTTTTTGCTGCAGGAGGGTCTTGCCTAGATGTTGATGGCTACTAGCTGATCAGGATGGTGGTTGTGGAAGGTTGCGGTGGCTATGGGAATTTGTTAAAATAAGACAACAATGTGCTTTGCTGTATTGACTGACTCCTCCTTTCACAGAAGATTTCTCTGTGGCATGCAGCACTGCTTGATAGCATATTATCCATGGTAGAAATTCTTTCAAAATTGGAGTCAATCCTCTCAAATCCTGCCACTGCTCTATCAACTAAGTTTATGTAATATTCTAAATCCTTTGCCATCATTTCAACAGTGTTCACAGCATCTTTACCAACAGTAGATTTCATCTCAAGAAATCACCTTCTCTGTTCATCTCTAAGAAGCAACTCTTCACATATTCAAATTTTATCAGGAGGTTGCAGCAGTCCCCTCGTAACTTCAGGCTCCACTTCTGCTTCTTTTGTTACTTCCACCACATGTGCAGTTACTTTCTCCACTAAAGTCTTGAATCCCTCAAAGTCATCCATGAGGGTTGGAATTAACTTCTTCCAAACTCCTATTAATGTTTATATTTTAAACTCCTCTCATGAATCACGAAAGTTCTTAATGGCAGCCAGAGTTGTGAATTTTTTCTGGGTGATTTTCAGTTTACTTTTCCCAGATCTATTCATGGAATCACTATCTAAAGCAGCTACAGGCTTTGAAAATTTGTTTCTTAAATAATACAGCCTGAAAGTTGAAATTGCTCCTTGATCCATGGGCTGCAGAATAAAGCCTAACAGAGCAGGCATGAGCTCTTGGGTGACAAGGTGCATTGTCAATGAGAAGTGACATTTTGAAAGAAATATTTTTTTCTGAGCTGTAGGTCTCAACAGTGGGCTTAAAATATTCAGTAAACCATGCTGTAAACAGATGTGCTGTTATCCAGGTTTTGTTGTTCCATTGATAGAGCACAGGCAGAGTAGATTTGACATAATTCTTTTTTTTTTTTTTTTTTTTTTAGACAAGAGACTCACACTGTCCCCAGGCTGGAGTGCAGTGGCGCAAACTCAGCTCACTGCAAGCTCTGCCTCCTGGGTTCATGCCATTCTCCTGCCTCAGCCTCCCAAGTAGCTGGGACTACAGGTGCCCGCCACCACACCCGGCTAATTTTCTGTATTTTTAGTAGAGACGGGGTTTCACCGTGTTAGCCAGGATGGTCTCAATCTCCTAACCTCGTGATCTGCCCGCCTCAGCCTCCCAAAGTGCTGGGATTACAGGCGTGGGCAGACAGGCAACTTAACATATGTCATGGATAACATATGTTTGTGTTGTCACAAACAACACTTCTTTCTCCAGCGGCAAGAGGCAGATCTGGGTGGGACACTCTGGGCTGGGCTGGGCCGGGCCTAGCTTCTGGAAACACCCAGGGATCCGTTAAAGCATAGCCTAAGTCAGGGTCCTGGGGCCATTGAGAACTCTCCATGGTTAAGAAGCGGGAATTCCTAAGGGTAAGCCTGGCCGACTTAACATAATTCTTAAAGACTTTAAGATTTTAGGAAGGATAAATGAGCATGGGTTTCAACTTAAAGCCACAAGCTGCATCAGCCCCCCTAACAAGAGAGTCAATCTGTCCTTTAAAGTTTTGAAACCAGGCCTTGACTTCTCGTCTCTGGCTGTGAAACTCCTGGATGGCATGTTCTTCCAATATAAGGCTATTTCATCTGCATTTAAAATCCCTTGTTTAGTGTAGCCACCTTCAACATTGAACTTAGCTAGATTTTTTGCATAACTTGCTGCAACCTCTCCATCAGTACGTGCAGCTTCACCTTGCACTTTTATGTTGTAGAGACAGCTTCTTTCCTTAAATCTCATGAACCAACTTCTGCTTCCTTCAAACTTTTCTTCTGTAGCTTCTTCACCTCTCTAAGCCTTCATAGAATTGAAGAGAGTTAGAACCTTGCTCTGGTTTAGGCTTTGGCTTAAGGGAATGTTGTGGCTAGTTTGGTCTTCTATCCAAGTTACTAAAACTTTCTTCGTACCAGCAATAAGATTGTTTTACTTTCTTATCATGAAAGTGTTCATTGATGTCACATTTTTAATTTCCCTCAAGAACTTTTCCTTTGCATTCACCGCCTGACTGTTCGGTGCAAGAGGACTGGCTTTCAGACCATCTCAGCTTTGGACATGCCTTTCTCACTAAGCTTAATCATTTCTAGCTTTTGATTTAAAGTGAGAAACTCTTCCTTTCACTTGAACACTTACAGGACATTGTAGGGTGATTAATTGGCCTGATTTTAATATTGTTGTGTCCCAGAGAATAGGGAGGCTCAAGAAGAGGGAGAAAAACAGGGAACAGCTGGTTGGTGGAGCAGTCAGAACACACACAACATTTATCGATTAAGATCTCTGTCTTACACGGGCACGGATCACGGCGCCCCAAAACAATTACAATAGTGACATCAAAGATCACTGATCACAGATCACCACAACAGATATAATACTAATGAAAAGCTTTGAAATATTATGAGAATTATCCAAATGTGGCACAGAGATATAAAGTGAGCGTATGCTGTTGGAAAAACAGAGCCAGTAGACTAGGTGGGTATAAGGCTACCACAAATCTTCAATTAGTAAAAACCACCATGTCTGCAAAACACAGGAAAGCAAAGCACAATAAAACAAAGTATGCCTGTACTTATGTGGTTGGTCTCAGTTGTATTATGGGGAATTATGGAAGGGCCTGTCCTACGGTTCAGACAGGCTGAAAAACAGGAGTGCAGAGGTCTATTTCCTGAGATCAAGCAGAGGGTATGAGAGTGGTCTCTGGAAGGTGGCAGGGATGATCACAGCAGCCCAACCCTGAAGGTTGTGACAGCGCAGAGGAAGACAGAGACCTGGGGAGTGGAGGAGGAAGCAACAGTGAAACCCGGCACTGAGATGTCTCAGAATACTGAGAGAACAGTTGAGGCAGGGGGTGCCAGTTTTTAACATTTGGACAAGCAAAGGAGGAGAGTACACAGTTTCATAACTTAGGCAATTACAAAATAAATAAATAAATGTCTCTATTTTGTAGTCATGCTGATGAGGCCTGAGACATGGGTCAAAGACTTCTGTCTCTAACTGCCCCATCCCTCAGATTGCCAACAGCAATAGGCTTCTGGAAAAAGATTCAAATGACCTTAAGACAGGGTCAACAGAAGTTGTTATAGATGATTAAATGTATGTCTGAAATACTGATGTATGCCATTGTAGTAATTAACTTACCCTCAGGAATCCCCCTTTCTTAACCATGGAGAGTTCTCAATGGCCCCAGGACCCTGACTGAGGCTCTGCCTTAACAGATCCCCAGGTGTTTCCAGAAGCTAGGCCCAGCCCAGCCCAGAGTGTCCCACCCAGACCTGCCTCTTGCCTGCTGGAGAAAGAAGTGTTGTTTGACATATCCACGAGCAGAGATCGGCCACCTGAAAGAATTAAAAAGACTTAAGAATCCATCACATGTAAAAAGATCGTCGCACCATCTTCCTACACCTAATCACAATTGAGTGTACCTTTTCAGGTTAAATGGACAAACTCTCATCTTTTATTTTGTATATATGCATATACAAAAAAATCAGAAAGTGGTATAGAAATTATATTTACTGAACATTAAGCACAACCCATTTATTTCTATTTAAATAGCACCAAAACCTCAGTAACATATAATGGGTTAACAATATAGATTTGAGTCATATTGAGTCTGACACTGAGTCAGACCTGGATTTATATCATGCTCTGCCACAGATACTCTGGTGTCTTTAAGCTAGTTACATATCCCCAAGCCTCAGTTGTCCCCAACTGCAAGATGGCTATGATGACAGATGAGAATAGATGACTCGGAGTGTGGCTGTAAGGACTAAATGATTTAACGCCTGTAAAACATTTAGAAAAATGCCTAGCACGTGGTAAGTGCTCATTAAATACAGCTATATTTAAATATTTCTAAAATATTGCCAAATCCAGATGCTAATGACTAGGGCATCCTAAAAGACAGATTTAGAAAAGAAATTGCTATCTATATTCTGGACAGTACAGTAATTGTGTTTTGACTTCATCATTTGCTACTTCCATCCAGCGCTTTTCTGGTAGCATGCTGGAAAATGAACCACAGCACACTAACACCCACGCCCCAGCAGCTCTCTAAATCAGTTGTTCTTAAATGAGTCAGCACACACCCAAGCATCTTGGTCACTCGTCGGATATACACAGGCTGCAGGTTCCCAAACAGACTTCAGCTGCTGCTCTGAGTAAACATTTTCTGGCAGCACACCAAGGGGGCGGGAGGGGACACAGGTATGCATCTTCTCAGGTTCTAGGTTCAGATTTCGTATTGAACACAAAATGAGCTGATGAGTTCAAGGTCACTGTTTCTGCTAAAATAAGCCTACACAGCAAGGGTGTTGCACTAAACAGTTTGCCCAAGCTGCCTGGAGGAAGCATCTTCTGCCCACATTGCGCCTTGGTGTAACCAACATTCAGAGTCCCACAGTTTCATGACCACCAACTTCACACAATTAGCTGAGCTATATGTAAAACTGTTTCTATCTGTTCCTACCTAGATTTTTCTCCTTGAGACATAACTCTTCTTTTCAAATTGTGAATGAAGATATCTGACGTGAGTGCTGGGAAAGTCATGCCAAAAGGCCTGGGTGGAAAATCAAAAGGTCACCATTATATTCTTTGGGTTCATGACATCTGAGGAAATAGGTACCTTATACCTTGATCTTCTTAGAAGTGAAATAAAAACAGCCCATCTACCTCACAGGGATCACAATTTCATAGTCCTTTGCAAAACTTAGGAAAAAAAGGTGTAAAGTATAAAATTTCAATTAATGGAATACTCAGGCAAGAAAATATCCTGGTTTACACATTTAAGTCTTTTTCTAGCCTTTTGTCAAAAGCTTTTCTAAAAATACAGTCACCCCTTAACTAAGTACATTATGATGACAGTTTTTAGCTTTGAGGATTTGGAATCTTGAAATCAATCAAGCACATTAAATAGTACATGTCTTTTGATTTGTGTTCACTTACTATTTCAAAATGCAATTCTTAAAAAACCTCTGGTCAGTTGCTTTCCAGTTAGAGTTTATATTTCAGCTAAGAAACTTGTTGTTTCCCAGGAATGAAATTGAGCTCAATCTAGTTTTCCACGGGTGAATGTTATAGTAACAGGAATACCGCCATCCCTAGTTTCTAAGCAAGAGAACCAGGCATCTTAAAAAAGTAGGGTCCCAGGCAGGACTATAAAGTAAACAATGATGAAATTAGCTTTAGAATACGTTTGGAAAATTTGGCTTACACTAATAAGGTGCTGTTTGAAAGGGATAAATGTTAAAGGCCTGCATTAAAATTTTTTAAAATAATCAATTATGCACATTTCAGATAGAAAGACCCTGGCTCGCCAAGGTTTAAAAAAATGTCAGAAGATCTTAGTTGACCACAAGCTGAAACTGAGCCACCGGCATATATAATATGCTTGCTAAAAGCAGCACTTTCCTAGCAGTTCCACTGTACTGCAACAGACTACCACATCTTAAAGAACACAGACAGATGAGATCTGTCTCTTCTTTCATTTCTTTACTCAGCCCACTGCTTTCTAAGTTCTGCCCCCACCCGTCACCACCAACAACTCTGAAACTGTGACTGCCAAAGGTCACCAGGTACCACAGACTGGCAAATCAGTGGACTCATTTCTGGTCTAAGAACTTGCCATCTTTCAGCATCTCACATCATTGACTACACACTCTTCCTTTGGCTTCTCTGATGCCACTCTCTTGGTTCCCCTGACACCCTGGCTAGCTCTTTCCAGTCCCCTCTTATCTTCCTGACTCTCCATGTTACTGTAACTGAAGATCCAGTCCTTACCCCTCTTTGCTCACTCTCCGACACTATTTAGTGATCTTAACTGCTCCCATAACTTCAACTGCCACCTGCAGAAGAAACCCCAGATCTTTCAGTCTAGTCTGGACCCATCCCCTGAGCCCCAAACCTATTCTTCCCAACTGTGCTTGGATCTTCTCACTTCTCCTGATCTTGCTTCTCCTCTTCTGCCTGCTTTTATACAGTGCTTTTATATTGCCAGATAACACCACTATCCATCCAGTGGCCTAAGCCAGGAACCTCAGGACCTCTTCAATTCTCTCTATCCGTTAGCTGTTATACTGAATTAGTGACAAAAATTTGGCCTCCTTTGCTTATTTTCTATTCACCTCTTCTTCCCAATAGCTCCCCTCACACTATAATTTGTCTAAGAGCAGGAAGAACCCCTGGTTCTTGTCCTTGGGGGTCTAGAAAGATTATCTGTTAGGCTGTCGGCCTCAAAGCACATCATCCAATGACTCTTCTTCTAAAAAAGTTCAGCTTTCTATATTCTACTATAAAAAAATTAATAAAAAATTCTCTTTAAAGAACGTGAGACTAATGCTGATAGGAAGTGAAAATAACTTCTTTTCCTTGATGTTAAGGCATCTTGTAGGAATGAACCAATATTAAGAACTTTTTCTCAATAACAAAAGAAGAATGACTATTATTTATTCTTCCAACAAATATTCATTGACTCGTCATTGTGTGTTAGGTGTTCTTATAAGTGCAGGCTGCAGGCTGGCCAGGCTGAGGTAGGGTGGATAATGGATGATAAGCAACTAAAGAAATGAGAACAGAAGCAAAGTGTAACAGAGAGTGACTTGGACGCAGCATTAGATTGAGTCATCAGGCAAGGTCTTGCTGAAAGGATGCCATGTAAACTGAGACCTGAATGATTTTAAAAAAAGAGCGAGAGAAAGCCATGGGAAGTCAGGAGGAAGAACATTCCATACCAGGAGAACTGTTTGTGGTAAGGCCCTAAGTCAGCTGTTTTAAAGGGATAAGTGTTAAAGACCTGCATTAAGTTTCTAAAAAATAATCAATTACATACATTTAGGATAGAAAGACCTCAGTTTGCCTAGGTTTAAAAAATAAAAAAAATAAAAAAAACTCAGAAGATCTTAGTTGACCACAAGCTAAAAATAAGTTGTGCCTGTTGAAAAAAATGAAAAATAGTCGTGCATGATTAGTCCAGAGTGAGCAAGGGCTGCCCTTGGGTCACATACGTCCCATCTATTATCGACAAAGTTCAAAATAATCCTACAAGAAACAGTTCATTATTCCCACTTAAAAGCTAAGAAAATGAAAGTTAAGAGAGATTAGCTTCATATGATGAGGAAGAAAAACCAGATTTTTCTTTGGGCTTAGTTTATTCATCTATTTCTAGTTCCTTGCAGTGTAACATTAGGCTGTTTATTTGGGATCTTTCTTCTTTTTTAATGTAGATGTTTAATGCTTTAAACTTCCCTCTTGGAACTGTTTTTGCTGCATCCCATAAGTTTTGATATGTTGTGCTTCCATTTTTATTTGTCTCAAGATTTAAAACAAATGTCTCTTTTAATTTATTTTTTGATCCATTGGTTATTTAGAAACATGTCGTTTAATTTCCACATATTTGTAAATTTTCCAAAATTCCTCCTATTATTGATTTTTAGTTTTATACCATTGTCGTTAGAAAAAATACTTGATAAGATTTCAATCTTCTTAAATTTGTTAAGACTTGTTCTGTGGTCTAACATATGATCTATCCTGGGGAATGTTGAAGAGAATGTGGATTCTGCTGCTGTTGGATAAAATGTCCTGTATATGTCTGTTAGTTCCATTTGGTATGTCCAATGTTTCCTTATGGATATTCTGTCAAGATAACCTGTTCATTGTTGAAATCCCCTACTATTATTGTATTACAGTCAATCTCTTTCTTCAGGTCTATTAATATTTGCTTTATATATCTAGGAGCTCTGATATTAGGTACATACATATTTATAATTATTATATCTTCTTGATGAATTAATCCCCTTATCATTAGATAATGAAGTTCTTTGTCACATTTTACAGTTTTTGATTTAAAGTCTATTTTTTTTTTTTGACATAACTATAGCTCTCCCTGCTCTCTTTTGGTTTCCATTTGCCTGGAATATTTTTGTTCATCCTTTCATTTTCAACATATGTGTGTCCTTTAAGGTGAAGTGAGTCTCTTGAAGGCAGCATATTGTTATATTTTCACCCATTCAGCCATTCTGTGTGTGTCTTTGGTTAGAGAATTTAGTCCATTTATATTCAAGGTAATTATTGATAGGTAAGGACTTACTCCTGTCATTTTGTTGTTTTCTGATTGCTTTGTAGATTCTTTGTTTCTTTCTTTCTCACTGACTGTCTTCCTTTCTGATTAGATAATTCTCTCTAGTATGCTTTCATTCCTTAAGTTTCATCTTTTGTTTATCTACTATACATTTTTGCTTTGTGGTTACCCTGAGGCTAACATAAAACATCTTATAGTTATAACAGGCTATTTTAAGCTAACAACTAAACTTTGACCACATTAAAAAGCTTAACACTATTACTCCACCACACTCCACATGTTTTGTTTTTTATGTCACAATTTACATCTTTTTATTGAGTATCCCTTAACAAATTATTATAGCTATTATTATTTTTAATAGTTTCATCTCATCTTCATAGTATGAATATAAGTGGTCTATGCACCACCATTAGATTATTAAGAGTATTCTGAATTTCATTGTATCTTTATTTTACCAGTGAGTCTTATACTTTGATAAATTTTCATGCTAATAATTAGTCTTCTTCTCTTTCAGCTTGAAGAACTCCCTGTAGCATTTCTTGTAAGACAGGACTAGTGGTGATCAACTTCTTCAGCTGATGTAAGTCTGGGTAAGTCTTTCTTTCTCCTTCATTTCTGAATGACAGCTTTACCAGCAATATATTCTTAATTGACAGGTTTTACTTTTCCCCAGCAGCACATTGAATACATCATCCCATTTTCTCCTGCCCTGTAAGGTTTCTGCTGAGAAATCTGCTTCTAGCCTTATTGAAACTTCCTTATATGTTTCTCTAGCTGCTTACAGGATCCTCTCTTTGTCTTTGATTTTTTGTGGGGTTTTTTTTTTTTTTGGAGGGGGAGGGGGTTGTTAGTTTCTCGGGTTTTTTTGTTTATTTTTCTTTTTGTTTCTTTTTTGTTTATTTGTTTTGTTTTTTGAGACAGGGCTTAGCTCCGTCACCCAGGCTGGGGTGCAGTGGCATGATCTTGGCTCATCACAATCTCAACTTCCCAGGCTTAAGTGATCCTGCCATCTCAACCCCCTGAGTAGCTGGGACTACAGGTGCATGCCACCACACCTGGCTAATTTTTGTATTTTTGTATTTTTATTTTTTGTAGAGACAGGGTCTTGCCATGTTGCCCAGGTTGGTCTCGAACTCCTAGGCTCAAGCGATTTGCCTGCCTTGGCTTCCCAAAGTGCTGGGATTACAGGCATGAGCCACCACACCTGGCCTTCTTTGTCTTTTGATTTTTGACAGTTTGATTACATGTCTTGGTGTAGTCTACTTTAGATTGAATCTGATCAGAAAACTTTGACTTTCCTGTAGTTGGATATTTATCTCTTTCCCTTGATTTGGACACTTTCTCCTATTATTCTTTAAATAAGCTTTCTGCTTTTTTGTCTTTCTGTTCTCCTTCTTGAACTTCTACAACTTGAATATTTGCCATTTTGATGCTTTCCCATAAATCTCATATACTTTCTTCTTCCCTTGTTATTCTTTGTTCTTTTTCTTCTCTGATGGTATATTTTTAAATAACCTGTCTTCAACTTCACACTTTTCTTCTGCTTAAGACTTTTTTTTAATTTTTAATTTTAATTTGTGAGGGTATATAGTAGGTACATATATTTATGTGGTTCATGAGATGTTTTGGTACACGCAGGAAATGCATAATAATCATTTCATGGAAAATGAGGCATCCACCCCTTCAGGTATTTATCCTTTGTGTTACAATCTAATTATACTTTTTTAGTTACTTTTAAATGTACAATTACATTATTTCTCACTATAGTCACCGTGTTATGCTATCACATACTAGGCCTAGTTTATTCTTTCTATTTTTTTGTACCCATTAACCATCCCCACTCCCCCACCCCAAATCCCCTACTGCCCTTCCAGCCTCTGGCAACTATCCTTCTACTCTCTATCTCCATGGGTTTAATTGTTTTGATTTTTAGATCCCACAAATAAGTGACCACATCCAATGTTTGTCTTTCTGTGCTTGACTTACTTCACTTAGCATAATGACCTCCAGTTCCATCCATGTCATTTGCAAATGACAGGATCTCATACCTTTGATGGCTGAATAGTACCCCGTTATTTATATGTACCACATTTTCTTTATCCATTCATGTGTTGATGGACACTTAGGTTGCTTCAAAGTCTTAGATTCTGAACAGTGCTGCAACAAACATAGAAGTGCAGATGTCTCTGATATACTGATTTCCTTTCTTTGGGGTATATACCTAGCAGTGGGATGGCTGAATCATATGGTAGCTCTATTTTTAGTTTTCTGAGGAACCTCCAAACTGTTCTCCATGGTAGTTGTCCTAATTTACATTCCCACCAACAGTGTACAGGGTTCCCTTTTCTCCACATCCTCGCCAGCATTTGTTATTGCCTGTCTTTGGGATATAAGCCATTTTAACTGGAGTGAGATGATATCTTATTGTATTTTTGATTTGCATTTCTCTGATGATCAGTGATGTTGAGCACCTTTTCATGTGCCTGTTTGCCATTCGTATAGCTATTCAAATCTTTTGCCCATTTTTTAATCAGATTATTAGACTTTTTCCTATAGATTTGTTTGAGTTCCTTATGTATTCTGGTTATTAATCCCTTATCAGATGGGTAGTTTGCAAATATTTACTCCCATTCTGTGGGTTGTCTCTTCACGTTGTTGATTGTTTCCTTTGCTGTGCAGAAACTTTTTAACTTGATGTGATTCTGTTTATTCATTTTTGCTTTCATTGCCTGTGCTTATTGGATATTATGCAAGAAATTTTTGTCCAGAACAATGTCCTGGAGAGTTTCCACAATGTTTTCTTGTAGTTGTTTCATAATTTCAGGTCTTATATTTAAGTCTTTAATCCATTTTGATTTGATTTTTGCATACAGTGACAGCTAGGAGTCTAGTTTTGTTCTTCTGCATATGGTTATCCAGTTTTCCCAGCACCACTTATTGAAGACACTGTCTTTTCTCCAGTGTATGTTCGTGGCACTATTATCAAAACTTAATTTATGGTAGGTGGTGGATTTCTTTCTGGGTTACCGATTCTGTTCCATTGGCCTACGTGTCTGCTTTTATGCCAGTACTGCTGTTCTGGTCACTAAACCTCTATAGTACAATTTGAAATCAGGCAATGTGATTCCTCTAGTTTGTTCTTTTGGATTAAGAGAGTTTGGGCTCTTGTGGTTCCATATCAATTTTAGGATTGTTTTTTCTACTTTTGCGAAGAATGTCTTTGGTATTTTGATAGGGATTGTACTGAGTCTGTGGATTGCTTTGGATAGTATGGACATTTTAATAATATCGATTCTTCCAATCCGTGAACATGGAATATCTTTCCATTTTTTGGTGGCCTCTTCCATTTCTTCCATCAGTGTTTTATAGTTTTCATTATAGAGATCCTTCACTTCTTTGGTCAGTCGCAAATCTTGGTAGGTTGCATGTGTCTAAGAATTTGTTCATTTTTTCGAGATTTTCCAATTTATTGGCATATAATTGCTCATAGTAACCACTGATGATCCTTTGAATTTCTGTGGTATCATTTGTAATGTCTCTTTTTTTTATCTCTGATTTTATTTCTTTGGATCTTTAATTTTAGATATTTAATTTTATTTATGGCTATTGTAAATGGTATTACTTTTTTATTTCTTTTTTAGATTGTTCAATCTTGATATATAGAAATGCTGCTGATTTTTATATTTTGGTTTTGTATCCTGCAACTTTACTGAATTTGTTTATCAGTTCTAATAGCTTTTCTGTGATGTCCTTAGGTTTTTCCAAATATAAGATCATACTATCTGAAAATAAGGATAATTTGACTACTTTGTTACCAATTTGGATGTCCTTTATTTATTTCTCTTGTCTAAGTTCTCTAGCTAGAACTTCTAGTATTATGTTGAATAACAGTGGTGATGGTGGGCATCCTTGTTATGTTCCAGATCTTAGAGGAAAAGCTTTCAGTATTTCCCATTCAGTGCACTAGCTATGAATCTGTCACGTATGACTTTTATTATGTTAAGGTATGTTCCTTCTGTTGCCAGTTTTTTGAGGGTTTTTAATCATGAAGCAATGTGAAATTTATCAAATACTGTTTCAGCATCACTTGAAATGATTACATAGGTTTTGTCCTTTATTCTGTTTGTATGATGCCTCACATTGATTGATTTGTGTATGTATGTTGAACCATCCTCGCATCTTAGGGATAAATCTCACTTTGTCATGATGAATCATCTTTTTGACATATTGCTAAATTCAGTTTGCTAGTGTTTTTTGTTTGTTTGTTTGTTTGTTTGTTTTGAGACAGAGTCTCACTCTGCTGCTCAGGCTGCAGTGCAGTGGTGCAATCTTGGCTCACTGCAACCTCCACCTCTTGGGTTCAAGCAATTCTCCTGCCTCAGTCTCCCAAGTAACTGGAACTACAGCCATGCACCACAACACCCGGCTAATTTTTGTATTTTTAGTAGAGACAGGGTTTTGCCATGTTGGCCAGGTTGGTCTCAAACTCGTGACTCAAGTGATCCACCCACCTCAGCCTCCCAAATAGATGGGATTACCCAGCCAGTTTGCTAGTATTTTGTTGAGGATTTTTGGATCAATATTCATTGGAGATATTGGCCTATAGTTTTCTTTTTTGGATGTTTCTTTGTCTGGTTTTGGTATCAGGATAATACTGGCCTGGTAGAATGACTTTGGAAGTATTCCCTCCTCTACTTTTTTGTAATATTTTGAGTAGGATTGTTATTAGTTCTTCTTTAAATGCTTGATACAAATCAGCAGTGAAGACATCAGGTCATGGCTTTTCTTTAGTGGGAGACTTTTTATTAGAGCTTTGATCTCATCACTTGTTCAGGTTTTGGATTTCTTCATGGTTCAATCTTGGTAGGTTGCATGTGTCTAAGAATTTGTTCATTTTTTCAAGATTTTCCAATTTTGGCATATAATTACTCATAGTAGCCACTATTGATCCTTTGAATTTCTGCAGTATCATTTGTAATGTCTCTTTTTTTATCTCTGATTTTATTTCTTTGGATCTTTTCTGTTTTTTTCTGAGTTAGCCTGGCTAAACATTTATCAATTTTGTTTAACTTTTCAACAAATTTTTAAAAGTTTCAATGAAATTCTTTGTTTCAATGATCTTTTGTATTGCTTTCTTCATTTCAATTTCATTTATTTCTGCTCTGATCTTATTATTTCTTTCCTTTTACTAATTTTGGGTATAATTTGTTCTGACTTTTCTCATTCTTTAAGATGCATAGTTAGGCTATTTATCTGAAGCTTTTCTTCTTTGTTGATATAGGCACTTACAGCTATAAACTTCCCTCTTAGTACTGCTTTTACTGTATCCAACAGGTTTTGGTACGTTGTGTTTTCATTATCATTTGTTTCAAGAAATGTTTCAATTTCCTTCTTAAATTCTTCACTGATCATTCAGGAACATATTGTTTAATTCTATGTATTTGTATAGTTTTCAAAATCCCTCTGTTATTGATTTCTAGTTTAATTCTATTTTGTCAGAGAAGATACTTAATATTACTGCAATTTTTTTAATGTTTTAAGACTTGCTTTGTGACCTAACATATGGTCTGTTCTTGAGAATGATTCATGTGCTGAGAAAAAGAATGTTTATTCTGCAGTCGTTGGATAAAATGTTCTGTAAATATCTTTTAGATCCATTTGGTCTATAGTGCAGATTAACTCCAACATTTCTTTGTTGATTTTCTGTCTGGAAGATCGTACAATGCTGAAAGTGGGGCATTGAAGTCTCCAGCTATTATTGTATTGGGGCCTATCACACTCTTTAGCTCTAATAATCTTTGCTTTATATATCCAGGTGTTCAGTGTTAGATGCGTATATATTTAAAATTGTTATATCCTCTTGCTGAATTGACCCCTTTATCATTATATAGTGACCTTCTTTGTCTCTTCTCGTGGTTTTTGCCTTGAAATTTATTTTGTCTGATGTAACTATAGCTACTCCTGCTCTTCTTTGGTTTCCATTGGCACAGAGAATCTTTTCCCATCTTTTTATTTTCAGTCTATATGTGTCTGTTTTTCATTTGTTTGTTTTTGGGTTTTTTTTGTTTTTGTTTCTGTTTTTTTTGAGACAGAGTTTCACTCTTGTTGCCCAGACTGGAGTGCAATGGTGCAATCTTGGCTCACTGCAACCTCCACCTCCCGGGTTCAAGTTATTTTCCTGCCTCAGCCTCCCAAGTAGCTGGGATTACAGGCTTGTGCTACCACGCCCAACTAATTTTGTATTTTTAATAGAGACAGGGTTTCTCCATGTTGGTCAGGCTGGTCTCAAACTCCCAACCTCAGGTGATCTGCCTGCCTCAGTCTCCCAAAGTGCTGAGATTACAGGTGTGTGCCACCATGCCCCACCTATATGTGTTTTTATAGGTGAAATGTGTTTCTTGTAGGCAACAGATCATTGAATCTTGTTTTGTTTTGTTTTCTTTTGTTTTATTTTTAATCTATTCAGCCACTCTGTGTTCTTTGATTGGAGAGTTTAGCCCATTTACATTTAATGTTATTATTGATAAGTAAGGACTTATTATGCTATCTTGCTATTTGTTTTCTGGGTGTTTTGTGGTCTTTTCTTCTTTCTTTTCTTCCTGTCTTCCTTTTAGTGAAGATTATTTTCTTTGATGATATTATTTCATTTCCTGCTTTTTATTTTTTGTGTATCTTTTGTATATTTTTTGTTTTGAAGTTACCATGAAACTTGCAAATAGTATCTTATAACCCATCATTTTAACCTAGTAACAACTTAGCACTATTTGCATAAACAAACAAACAAGCAAAAAGAAAACCAATGAAGACTCTATGCCCTAACTTTATTCCTCTGTTTTTTAACTTTTTCTTGTTTCTGGTTATATCTTATTGCACTCTCTATGTCTTGAAAAGTTGTTATAGTTATTATTTTTTATTGGTCCATTGCTCAGTCTTTCTACTTAAGATAAGTGTAGTTTACATACCACACTTACAGTGTTATAATGTTCTGTATTTTGAGGTGCTTACTATTACCAGTGAGTTTTGTACCTTCAGATGATTTTATTTTGTTCATTAATGTCCTTTTCTTTGTGATTGAAGTGTTCCCTTTAGCATTTCCTATAGGACAGGTCTGGTGTTGTTGAAATCTCTCAGCTTTTGTTAGTCTAAGAAAGTCTTTGTTTCTCCTTTACATTTGAAGGGTATTTTCACCAAATACACTATTCTAGGGTAAAAGGTTTTTTTCTTCAACACTTTAAATATGTCATGCCACCCTTTCCTGATCTATAAGGTTTCCACTGAAAAGTCTGCTAGATGTAGTGTAGCTCCATTATATGTTATTTGTTTCTTTTCTCTTGCTTTTGTTTTAGAATCCTTTCTCTATTCTTGACCTTTAGGAGTTTAATTACTAAATGCTTCAAAGTGGTCTTCTTTGGGTTAAATCTGCTTAGTGTTTGAGAACCTTCTTGTACTTGGGTATCAATATCTTTCTCTGGGTTTGAGAAGTTCTCTGTTATTATCCCTTTGAATAAGCTTTCTACCCCTACCTCTTTCTCTACTTCCTCTTTAAAGCTGCCTTTTTTAGGCTGTTTTCACAATTTTACAGGTGTGCTTCACTGTTTTTTTTTCTTTCCTTTGACTGTGTATTTTCAAATAGCCTGTCTTCAAGCTTACTAATTCTTTCTTCTGCTTGATGAATTCTAACATTAAAGGACTCTAAAGCATTCTTCAGTAGGCCAGTTGTGTTTTTCAGCTCCAGAATTTCTGCTTGATTCTTTTTAATTATTTCAGTCTCTTTGTTAAATTCACCTGAAAGAATTCTGAATTCCTTCTCTGTGTTATCTTGAATTTCTTTGAGTTTTCTCAGCACAGCTATTTTGAATTCTCTGTCTGAAAGGTCACATAGCTGTTTCTCCAGGATTGATCTCTGGCACCCTATTTAGTTCATTTGGTGAGGTTATGTTTTCCTGGAGGGTGTTGATGCTTGTTGACATTCTTTGGTGTCTGGGCATTGAAGAGTTAGGTATTTATTGTGGTTGTCTCAGTCTGGGATTATTTGTACCTGTCCTTATTGGGAAGGCTTTCCAGATAATCAGAAGGATGTGGGTGTTGTGATCTAAACTGTATCTGCTTTAGGGGGCACCCCAAGACTGGTAACATTGTGCTTCTTGCAGACTCATAGAGGCACCACCTTGGTAGTCTTGGATAAGATTCAGAACAATTATCTAGATCACCAGGCAGAGATTGTTGTTCTCTTCTTTTACTTTCTCCCAAATGAATGAAGTCTCTCTGTTCTGAGCCACCTCACACTGGGGGTGGTGTGACACAAACACCCCTATGGCTGCCACAAATGGAACTGCACTGGGTCAGACCTGAAGCCACCACAGCACTGGGTCTCACCCAAGGCCTGCTGTAACCACTCCCTGGCTACAGCCTATACTTGTTCAAGGCCCTAGGGCTCTACAATCAGCAGGTAGCAAAGCCAGCTAGGCCTGTGTCCTTCCTTCAGGGTGGCAAACTCCCCAGGCCCTGGGCATGTCCAGAGGTGCTGTCCAGGAACCAGGAGCTAGAGTAAAAACCTTAGATGTCTGCCTGGTATTCTATTGCACTGTGGCTGAAATGGCTCTTGAATCATAAGATGTAGTCCTTCCTACTCTTCCATCCCCTTTCTAAAGGCAGAGAAGCCTCACCTCATGACCACCACCACCCCAGACCCAAGGGAATACTGCCAGGCTACCACTGATGTTCTTTTCTGGCCTGAGGTTTCTCTGGTCAGCTTGTGGTAAATGCTGCTTGGCCTGGGACTTCTCCTTCAGGGAAGTGGGCTCCCCACTGGCCCAGGGCAGGTCAAGAAATGCAGTCCAAGAGCCAAGTCTTGGAATTGGGGAGCCAAAGGGTCTGCTTGGTACTCTAACCCCCTGTGGCTGAGCTGATACCTAAGGTGTGAGACAAAATCCCCTTTGTTTTCCCTCCACTTTTCTCAACAGGAAGGAGTCTTGCCCCATAACCACTATATCTGGGAAGGTGCTGAAACTCGCCTGAGACTAACAAGTCTCAGAGGCTCACCCAAGGCCCTTGGTGTAGTACCTAGATATCACTGCTGGTTATTCAGGGCCCAAGGGCTCTTCAGTTAGCAAATGGTAAATCCTGCCAGGACTTGGTTCTTCCTTTCAAGGCTGCAGATTCTCTTCTGGCCAGGGTGTATCTAGAAATGCCATCTTGGAACTAGGGCCTAGAAAGGGAGCCTCATGACTCAGACTGGTGCCCTGTTCTACTGTGGTTGAGCTGGTATCCAAGATGAAAGCAAAGTCCTCCCCACTCTTCCCTCTCCTCTCCTCAAGTGAAGGGAAAAGGTCACTTTTGGAGCCATGAGCTGTGCAGCCTGGTGTTAAAAGAGAGGTGATGCTAACATGGTGTCTCAGTAGATTGTGTGCCCCCCACCCAGTCCACTGTCTCTGGACCCAATTTGGCACTAGAATTTGACTAGGAGTTGCAGTCCTTGTGGCCTAGACTGTCTTTCAAGCTTGTTTAGAGCCGCAGAGCACTTTAGCCCATTAGCGAGGATTGTAGGAGCTCAAGTTTAGACCACTGGGATCTGTGATTTCCCTCTGGCTAGAGCTGCTTTGAATGCTCCCTCTGTGGGTGTGTGTCAGTTGAATTTGGCCCAGTTTTGTTTTCTGTTGTAACAGGGCAGCACTGTGTTCAATGCCTCACAAATGCTATGATCTTCCTCTCTCCAGGGCACTGAAATCCTCTCTGCACCATGCCATCCCTGCTTGGGGATTGGGCAAGAGTGGCTTTGGTGATTCAAGACTGCTTTCCCTACCATCCTAGCACCTCTCTTAGTGATATAAAGTTAAAACCAGGTATTGTGAGTACTCACCTAAGTTTTGGTGTTTATGAAAGTGATTTTTTGTATAGATGGTTGTTAAATTGATGTCCTTGCAGAGGGGAAAATCTATGGAGGTTTCTATTCCACCATCTTGCTCTCCTTGATTAATTCTGTTGTTGACACTCTTTGCTGCATTTTTTATTTCGTTCACTATATTTTTCAGCTCCAGAATTTGTTTGATTTTTTTCTTGTAGTTTCAATCTCTCTCTTACATTTATAATTTTGGTCATTTCTTGTTTTCCTAATTTCATTGAATTATTTTCTGTATTTTCTTGAAGTTCACTCAACTTCCTTTAAACAGTCATTTTGAATTCTTTGTAATGCAGTTTGCATATTTTAATTTCTTTGGGGTCAGCTACAGGAAGGTTATTGTGTTCTTTTGGTAGTGTTTTTTATGTTTTTTGTCTCATGGCGATGTCTACACATTTGTCAAGTAGACATCCCTTTCAGACTTTACATGATAGTTTTGCTGCAGGTAGACCTTCTCCAGTGGTAGGGGGATAGTCTGAGAGCACTTGCTGGGTGGGGTATGTTAATTCTGGCACAAGTGAAGGTGCGGCTGTGTAGTCTCTGTGCAGCTTCGTCAGCTGAGGTTGGTGTTGACAAAAATTGCAGGGATCCTGAGCAGCCAATGCTCTGAATGTCTGCAGTGGGGTCCTCAGTGGCAATGGCTGCTAAGAAACTCCTGGTATTTTTCTCCCACTGGGGATGTTGTGGCTGAGGCATCCCTCTTGGCTCTGGTCTGGCTTGTGTACCCTCTCACAGTGGTCATGCTACCAATGACTGATAAGTGGATCATCCATGGAGCTGAGGCCTGGAGCATAGGCACATATGGAAGAATAACAGCTCTAGGATCTACAGAAGTAATGGCATTGGTGCCTGGAACATAGGCATCCCACTGCTCTGGTGGTAACAGTACATAAGGTACAGATGCTTTAAAGTAGCTGGGAAACTGAGAATGTGAGCACAGGAGTATGCAGAGTTAAAGTGGCTCTGGTATATAGCCTAGTTCTCTACAGTGGCTGAGTCAGCACTGAGAGCATGGGCATAGGCAGGAAGAACTTGGCTCCAGGGCCCAAAGTGAAAATTAATTCACTATGGTGATGCCCCCAGGGTCTGATATGTGGGCAGGCACAAAGCAGTCACAGAGCTTGAGTCAGGAGTGAAGGCATTCTCAGGGGAGCCACAGCTTGGGGGTTAGGGCCCACACAAAGTTGGAAGACACGGCTGCTCCTTTCCCAAAGCAGCTCCACGGCAGCTGCTTCCTGATGGGTGAAGGGGAGGGTGTAAACCATGTTTCCTTCTCCAGAGCTAACCAGGGGAAATGGCTGTTGGTTGCCTCAGTGGCAAGAGATACTGGTGTCCTGTGCAGAGCAGGCTGCTCTGACCATGGTGGCTTCTGTAGAGTGGCTGATATAGATAGCCTCTGCCTTTTTCTTTGTTACTGGCTGTCTTCTGGAGTCACACATAGGCCAATATCACCGGCAATGCTTACTATGTGGATAGATATACTCCATATTTTTTGCTCCACCACACTGCTGCAGATTATTTGATGAGCACTTGAGGTCTGTATTTTGGTTTGTAGATAGTTGTCTCTATTGTTTTGTGGGGGGGGGGCAGGGGGGATGAAGGCTGGTATCTCCCACTCTGCTATCTTGGTGATGTCACCCTAGTTTACTTTCTTACAAGCCTAAGTCTGGTTGTGGAATGATAGTGGCAGTTACTGAATTTAATTAAACCTGAATCTGCAGAAGTTCCCTAATGGTTACCTCTTTGTAGTAAGACTGCTTGGGCTATAGGCATTTTCTGATTTTTTTCCCCCTAAACGATTCCTGTCATTAAGGTTTTTTTAAATCCTAAAATGAATCATCCTAGAGTGTCCACTGTGCTCCCTCTTGAATACACAAATGGACACTTGTTTGTTGAGTATCTTTCCTACACATTATGTGGTACATGAAATGCGTGAGGATTTGTTCCTGTCCTAAAAACTGATCATCCATTTGATAGACAGAATACACACATAAAACAGTTAGAGAATAACTTAAGATAGCATGAAATAAAATGCATTACACACCATGCATCTCATTTAAAATGCTGCCAGTAGAGAATGCTCAGCTTTTTCTCATATATGCAGACTGATCAGTAATCCCCTGCAGCTTACAGGGTGCCCCAAAATCCCTCCAACCCTGCCACAGAGCCTGAAGCTTCCCCCTGGAAACTTGATTATTTCAGAATCAAGTCATTGACATTTCAGGAATATTTATTGAAAACGTCAACAACCCTAGGATAAGTCACTCAAAGATCTGCATCCAATCTGGCTCCTTAGGTCAAATGAGCCTATCAAATTTCTTCCAGCTGGGTCAGCCAGGAGGGTAGAGTCACAGAACAAGTGAAACGTGTGATGGGAGGAAAAAGTAGGGTGCATTCTGGGCTCAAGGCTTTTGGACAGAGAAAGGCGGGCCTAAGTGAACCATGACATTGAGGGGTCCAGGATAGACAAAGAGCTTTGAGGTCCAGAATAGGTAGGAATATGAGAAGGGAGAATCACAAAAGGAAGGGAGTGGGCACAGGATATGGACTTCCTACTTTGCAAATTTATCCAAGACTCTTTCTCACCTAGGTTTGACCTTCCTCTGAGGTTCTCTGTGGCCAGGCCTATGAAGCCCAGCTTGAGACTCATGACCGTTTTTCCTCTTAGAATTACGGTGATCACTTTCCTACTGCTATAGTTGCTGCAACATCTGGCCAGGATGCTTTCTCTCATCACTTCAGGGGCACTTCCAGGAAGCCGTAGGCTTCAAGAGTGAGGGAAAGGTGAGGAGGTTGCGTGGAGGCCACAGTCTAGCAGAATCAATGAGCTGGCTCTGCCTCTGCCCCTGCGCCTGCAGACCCTCTCTGCTGCAGCTCCTGTCTGGGCTAAGGACTTCTCTGCTACACCAGAGAAACCCATCTCCTCTTCCTCACATGTATTCCCAAGATTTGCTACACAGAAGGAACCCTCCAGCAGGTGTCAGAATCCTCCAGTTCCTGGCTACTGTCTCATTTTCTCAGGGGAGGTGCCCTGGTAGAGAGTGTAGTGTCTGCCTGGGTTTGAGCCCTGGCTCTGCCATTTACTACCTCAATGATCTGGGGTCTCAGTTTCCTCATCTGTAAAAAGAGAATAGTACCGATGTCCCACTTACAGAGCTACATATAAAGAGTTCAGCATATTTACTGTAGTAAGTCCACACATAGTAAATCCAAAATCAGTGTTCACTACTATTATTACCACTGTGACTACTCTAATCAATTATCCAATTAACAAATGCTAATTAAGAAGCTACTTTGTTCCCCACCAATGGGCTAGGAATAAAACACTCCACCAAAATGAACAACGATAATGATAAAATAATGGTTTTCATTATGAGCGCTAATTTTGTGCCAGGCACCGTGCTAAAGACTTTTAGTAATTTGTATTGCCTTCTTTACTCTTCCAAACCAAAACTCTGGGGGTGACGGGTACAGAGAGAGGAGGGGGTGGGAGACACACTTAGAATCTCCCTTTCATAGAGCCTTTGCAGAAAGTCCAACTTGCTCCCAGGAATGGCCAAGTCTTTCTCAGAGCTGGGAAGCAATCTCCCTCACCCAGTCGCACTTCCCTGGGCCCTGCCTACAACAGTCCAGGGAAGCACCTTTAGCCCTCCTTTACTTCTTTTTGAATCTTCTACCAGCCTGCTTTCCTGTCTCCCCTTCCACTCCCATCTAATCAATGTAGAAATGGCCTCTCATTTCACTTCTGAGAAGCCGTTTCCTGTCATCTCTTTAAAGTCTACCACTTTCCCACTGACTGTCTCTAATAAGAAGCAGAAAGCAAATGTCTAGCCCTCCTTGTCAGCATAATTAGGAAACTGCTTCCTCTGGACATGGCTGAAGTCCCTATGTTGCTAAGAGCAAGACTCTTCATGTTTTGCATTTGGGATGTAACTGTTTTGGTGAGCAGTGTGCAAATCAGTTTTTAACACCAACATTCTGGTCTAGTCTTTGAGACAGGAAAAAGATGAAAATAAATATGTTTCCACATTTTAGGGTAGAAAACCCAGTCTGTGGTTTCCCTGGCACTGCTTGTTGTACCATTGAGATCTTCAAGCCATGCAGCCCCATAGGTATACTGTTCCTTATTTGCTAACCTGGTGTTCAAAATAAAAAGACTGGTTTCCTTAGTAGCATTTGATTTTGATTTTACTGAAACTTGTGTGGTTAAAAACATTCTTATACTATTAGTATGTGACCTTTAAGATATTTGTCAGGAAAAAAAAAAAAAATCTCATAAGAGTAGAACCTTGTTTCCCAACTGAGTCTCTTTTCACTTCAGAAATGGAGTCCCTTGAAATAATCCCTTCCCAACTATACCCTGAAATCTTCAAGCCCCTATTTTCTCCTCTTCCCACTGCAGGAGGAATTTTGGATCACATGTCCCATTACTCCAAATGGTAGATACTGGCCGGCAACAATTTTTCTAAGTTTCATACCTTGCCTAGCTTTTTTCATGTCATCCAACCTGAGCTCATGGGCCATGGGCATGAAATAGCAGCAGCTGTAGTAGCAGTAGCCACAAAACTCATCAATAAAAGATGAAAAATGACATTTAAACAAAGAACAAACCAGAATAAACCAGAATAAAATGAGCAGTTCATTCCTGTCTGACATGCACATCAGTTAAGAATCTAATAACTTGATGTCTTTGGAAAGATGCAAAGTCTCAGATGTTAGGACCACTGTTGGGAAGTCATATGGACATTTTTGGGGGGTGCTTGTTCAGTAATTCATGGTATGTCCTTCTTGGTTGCTGTGTCCTCTGAGTATGTGTTTTCTGACTTACCTCTGGTAACCCTGAGTCAGGAATTAAAGTAGAGAAAGAACTCAGGGAAACAATAATCGATTTTAATTACATTATGACAAACTGTCTTCACTGATGCTATTCCTTAAATTGGCTGGTGTTATATTGTCCTGGTGTCTTCTAGACATGGTCACACTTGCAGACTAATATGGCTGTGAGGTCTGGCCCCTTCAGTTACATCCAATTCAACCCAGTATATTACCCTAAGGAAACTGACGGTGGGGATTTCCTAACTCCTGAGCCAGAGTTTCCAACATGTCATTTTCCAGTTACTCAGCATTTTCTACTCTAGTGATAGTCCCTAAAGTTACTGATTAAAAACAAAAATAGCTAAACCCCAATTACCCAGAATTCCTGGTGCCCCTAACCCACCCAAGATCAGTTACTCATATTCATGATTCTTATTACACCAGTGTTTTCAGTGCCTTGTACATAGTACCCTCAATGAGAGAAAAATATTAATTTGATAATATTTGAAATGGTCTTGTCAAACTCCTTGGAAGATTAATCATATACCATTGATTAGAAACCAGAGAAGAGCAAGGCTGCAAAGTTATGGCTTCATGCATGCACAGACCTGGAAAGTTCCATAAAATTCAATTAGTCCAATGGTCATAGGGCTTAGTGGGTGATATTCATCTCCCCTCACCCCCAGGTAATTTTGGAAATGTACTGTGAGCAACTTTGATTGTCACAATAATTTCAGAGTTTCTACTGAAATATTGTGGGTGGAGAAGCCAACGAGGTTAGAACTCTTGCAATGCATGAGACAGTTTTGTGCAATGAAGAATTGCCCCATGTCTCATGCAACTTACACACATAATTTATCTTAATTTATACAGTGGCCCTATAGGTACTGTATTTATCCCCATCTGGCAAATTATAATGGAGGTTAACGGGGAGGCTTCATCTTCCCTACCTACTTGAAAATCTCTTCCCTAGAATTAATCATTTTGGTTCAACATATGCAGACAATATTCCTCCCTCAATTTTTCTCGATTGTTCACATCCCCATGGGGCACAGGCAGGGGCCTCTGGAGACCTCACTACAACATCTAAGATAATTCTCCACCTAAAGTACTGAAAAATCATGTTGGACACCAGAAAGCTCTTAGCAACACTCAGTAACTAATTACTGATATTATTTTCACCTGGAAAGAAATATTCTTGGTAAATCAGAATAAGTTCCTTGAAACTTCATGTAAAATTCATAACTGTGTTAAGGTAATTTTGAGCCACTGTGTATGCCATTCTGTGGGATACGCAGAGTATACCTTTGTGAGGCTCCAGGGACATTCTTTCCACTTTGTACTTCTTTTTAAATCACAAGGTAAGATCTTATGAGATGCAAAGATTCATTTGTTTTCCTCCACCAACTTAAATTTTTCTCCCTTTCTTTATTACCTGTAGGATTTTAGCACTGAATAAATAATAGGTTTGAAGGTGAATTATTTTCATGAGCCCATATGCATTAGGACAAAAACTGAATCTATGGTTTAACCAGGACTTAATGTACCTCGACCTGGTCTTCGAATAGCTTACAAAGGAAAAAAACATATCCTGAGTTATTGGAAGCAGCATGGTGTCAAGGTAGTTAAACAGATTCTGTCTCTGTGGTCAAGTACCCTTGCTGTAAAATCACATGAGGTTGAAAAAGAGGAATAAAAGTGGAATTTGCTTACCCACACATACCCTAATGACCAAACATTGTGAGTAAACTGAATTGGGCAATTGCTATGTTAGTGACTGGTGAAATAGTTCCATTGAATTGATTGGTCCTGTTCTTGCTCCTCCCATGGGGTACACGCCTGGTTGTGTACCCCCAGCTCAGGGACAAAAAAGTTTGCTTTCCCTTCACTCAGCGTACTACACTTTCCCCTGTTTGAAACTTATTCTGCTGCTACTTCTTTGTTTATTTCATGTCATCTGCTCTTCAAAAATAAAGACAACTCTCACTTCACCAGTCTAAGATAAAGGAGAACCACCCACACAACCATGAAACACTACAGTATATGTGTTTAGCATTTTTTCAAAAAGTGTTCTGTGACACACAATATTGGCTCCTTTTCCCTGCACCTGAAGGCCTAAATTATAGGTCATTCATTTGTTGGGTCTCTATTAGCTCACTAATGGATGCCAATGTCTTAATTTTAAAAAGTTTTCTAGTGGCTTATGCAAAGTCCTCAGGAAACCTGAGTAGCAAATAGGATTAGCATAATGTAAAGACCCAGAAGTAATGCATTAACATGCTGAGGTGGCATAAGCCCCAGTGAATATGTCGATAATTAGTGCTTCTTAGAGAGCAGCTAGATCACCTTCCTAAACACTAATGATGTGCAAATAATCCTTGGTGAATCTGAACATCTGCTAGTGGGTGTCTCCAAGCAGGATGCAATGACAGGAGACAGATTTATCAACATTGCTGTTGGATTCCACCAAAAACATACTCCAGCCCATAAAACCTTCTGTCAGGCATAATCATATTCCTAGCCATAATTTTGCTATTGTTTGCTATCCTCTTTTTTCCTATCTATACTAATTAAAGTCTTGGTGCACCCAAAGCAGTATGTATAAATTACATGAACTGGTAAAAATTTCAGTGTTCATTTGACATGAATCATTAATATCACTTTTTTGTATGGTTAAAGAGCAAGTGCATTTTTTTTTTTATTGCCACATCCGCATGGGGCACAGGCAGGGGGCTCTGGAGACCTCACTACAACATCTAAGATAATTCTCCACCTAAAGTACTGAAAATCATGTTGGACACCAGAAAGCTCTTAGCAACACTCAGTAATTAGTTATTGATGTTATTTTCACCTGGAAAGAAATATTCTTGGTAAATCAGAATAAATTCCTTGAAACTTCATGTAAAATTCATAATTGTGTTAAGATAATTTTGAGCCACTGTCTGTATATGCCATTCTGTGGGATACACAGAGTATACTTTTGTGAGGTTCCAGGGACATTCTTTCCACTTTGTACTTCTTTCTAAATCACAAGGTAAGATCTTATGAGATGCAAAAGTTCATTTGTCTTCCTCCACCAACCTAAATTTTTCTCCCTTTCTTTACTACCTGTAAATGAATAAGAAGAGTATCAACTATATTTGTTAAAATGTAAACAGAAAAACAAAACAAAATAATATACTAGTGTTTGGTGAAATAATAACAGATTTTTCCAGCCTGAAATAGAGTTGGTTTCCCAGAATCTTCTGGTGAAAATGGAAGCACATGTCCCTTAGAATAACGCTCTTTGTGTCAGTCTAGGTGATGCATGGGTTACTTTGCTCAAGTAGAAGCTGGTTGACCTCCAGGTAGGGACTCCATTATGGGACATATGATTCTCTCCGTTCCAGCTTTGTGACCCGAGAGCTCCCCAATTTCTCCTCCCCCATCACCTTATTTCCCATTTCCCCTAATATTTTTGGCCAGAGGAGTTCTTGATTAATCTGAGGGTTGGGGTAGAACTTGCTCCTCTAGCTCAGGATGCTTTCTCTTAAATTGTTTGTCTACATCATAAGTCTTTTTTATTTTTTAACATCCTAGGCCTTTGAAAGTGGAGACCTAGTTTTTCTCCATTTTCCATTGTTACATCAGTTCTTGACAACTAGCACAGAATGGCCTATTTCAATGGGAGGGATGGTCCAAGATCAAACAAATACAGAGGAAAAACTGAGTTAAAAATTCAAAACAATCCCACTACAAATTCTTAAGATGAACCACAAAATCCTTCTGAAGGCAGTATTTGAGAATAAGCACTAACAAGATTTAAATTCATGAAATTAGATCTTAATTGATTATTTACACATCAGAGAAGTTTAAGAAATAGAAAAATCTACTACATTTCATTATCTCCTACAATTCATGAATCTGGCACCCGGAATATTACAAGGCTCCTTCCAGAAACTACATTAGTGTCATAGCTCACATTTGCATAGAACTTTGCCATTCAAAGTCACAAATATTATGTCATTTGATCCTGAGTTAGTCAAAGTCACATAGCTGGTGAGTGACAGTGTCAGATCTCCAAAACGACTTGGTATTTCTGAAAAGCAATTGCCCTCTAAAAACCATAACCTCAATCAAATAGAGTGTTTATCCAAACATGAGCACTGATTCATTTGGACTTCTTACAAACCTTTTCACAATTTGTGTATCTTTTCCTATCTAAAGCATATCATCAGGCCCCTATATTTTATTTTCCCAGCTCTCTATGGTTGCAGTCTCAGCCTGCTCAAACCCGTTTTCCCCAGGTCCTGAGCAAATACTGATGATATGGGCAGGATCCATAGCAAGTCATATCAGTTTACATCCACCACAGTTTATCAGGGACCTGATGCAACAGAGAAGAGTCTGATGCTGTTTGGACCTCTGGAGCCCCAGAACTTCCTGCCCCTTCCTCTTCTCAAGCTGTTTCAGTGCATTTGATCAGGTATACTGGTCAGTACCCAGATCCTCATCGCCCTTGTGTCAGTGCTTGCTCAAAAGGACTAGATGCCGCCATGGGGACTCCACTCACCAGTGGTGGTCTCGTCTTTTATAGATGGATTCCTCAAAATCACACACACCACCCCTGTCTCCAAGATTTGGATCACAGTCTAGATGCTCCCACCCTTTCTCCTCAAAACTGCCACACCACAGTCTCTCACCAACCGCCAGGGTGCTCTGCCCTTTTGTGACCAAATCCCTGAGGCTAGGTCAGTTTTGCAAGCCCTATGCACCTCAGATCATCGCCCTGATATTCCTAAGATGTAAGGCCTCACAAAATCTACACTGGAGCCTAAGTAACAGTGCACCATGCCAAAGAAAACACAGTTAAACTAAACATAATCAAGGGATTCTGACTTACTGACTTCTTTTGCAACTTGCTTCCTCTCTCAGTGCTTCTAGAAATGGAAAATTTTTCAGACCCAGAAAAACTGAACAGAACTTGCCAGAATGACGAAGCTAGTGACAATGATTCATTGATTTATTCAACAAAAATCACAATAATAATAATAGGCATTTACAGAGCATTGTCTCTCTTCCAAGCATTTTATATGCATTTTATTTAATCTTTACCAACATTCCTATAAATGAGGCTTGGAGACTATAAATAACATTCCTAAAGTTTCACAGCTAAAGAGATCTAAGTCTAACTGAAACCCAAACAAGTACAGCACGTGCTCACTAGTTACTCATGAGTATAATTTTACACTAACCTATTACACATCCTTGGGGGTGGCTGTAACCAAGATGTCAATGATTCTCTGATGTAACTTTACATTGCCACGGGGCAGTATGGCAGGCTTTTTCCCATGGTGCATTTTGCCAGCCACCAGTTGAAGGTGGCCTCTGAAGATCTTATCTTAATTGGAAATGAACTAGACCTTGCATGTGGAGAGAGAATTCTACTGGAGAAGGTCCTACTGGTTGGGGCAGACAACTTCATGCTGCTTGGCAAGCCACTCCTCAGAAAGGATCTTGTTTGAGTAGAAGCCACAGTTATTGAGAAGACAGAAATATGGCCAAGAGTCATTATGAGATTTAGGAAAAGGAAAAGCTTCAAGAAGAAATAATTCATTGTGACCCCTCAGACCGTCCTCCAGATAAACAGCATTGAGATTGCTCAATGTTTGTCATAATCACTGAGTTAATATTTGCAGAAGTATAAAAATAAACTATTGCTTTCCAAGGAAAAAAAGAAGCTTGGGTATGGCCACCCCCAAGGATGTGTAATAGGCTACTATAAAATTATACTAATGAGCAACTAGTGAGCATATGCTGTACTTAACAACTCTTGTTCAGAGTTCAGTTAGACTCAGATCTCTTTAGCTGCAAAACTTTAGGAATGTTATTTATAGTTTCCAAGCCTCATTGATAAGATTGTTGTGAAGATTAAATAGAATGCATATAAAATGCAGCTCAGATGGTGATGGCACTTTCACCTTTGATCTTTCATCACCATCTGCCCAAAAGAAGCCCTGTCATGGAGCAGCCAGATTCTCATTTTAGGTAAACAGAAAAGGATAAGACACTTCTGGCCTTGTATTTTCTCCCAGAGCACTCAGATGCTGATTACATTACAGACAAATCAAGATTTCTCAACCCTCTCTAATTCTTTCAATCAATTATCCATTTAGTGTAACTATGTGATAATAACACATAAAATTATCATGAAAAATGTGAAAGCTAATAAACTAAAAAAAAAAAAAAGTATTCTTTCTAGTAGCAAGGGTTTTGTATGGGGAAGCCTGGCCTTGTGGGAAATGATTTGATAAACTTATACTGGAAACTGAGCCCCAGGGAACGAATTCCATTCCAGTCAAATCTTCAAAGGAAGAGAGGAAGCTACTCTGGATAATAAGAGTGAAGAATCGGAAGTTCCTGGAAGAAAATTCTGGAAAGGAAAAGAAATTGGTACTGTGTAGAGGAAAGAGAAAAATCTCCCCCCTCCATGATGGCGCAGCTGAGGTAGACCTTTGGAAAAAGAAAATCTCTGGAATACTGACAATCGTTCTTCCCTGAAAAACCCTCTGACACCTTCAGAAAGTATTCTGAATTGCTGAGTATTAATGCTTTGGTGTGAGTATGTTATTTTGAGGAGTTAAGCTCTATGTCTTGATAAGAACGTATCAAAAACAGACCTCACACATCAACCCAGGAGTCAGAGGTCACAAAGGAGACTGACAAATGGGTCATGGTGAGAACTATGACCACCTGTGTCCACATAGCTTAACTAGCAGAACTGAAGCTGAATACCACCTTGGTCAAGGTGACTTAAATAAACCAGTAAATAATTTCACTGCTTGCTTCAGAAAAGTATGGAAAATCAATTTATCTGAACAAATAGTTTGCTTAACTGGACAAACAACCTCCTTCTCAGGACAACAGATTGTTCCCCTGAGTAAACAATTATCAAAAAATTATTTATCCGACAAGAATTTCTTGACATATAAGAATGCCTTACATTTCCACTAGATCTAAGTCAACATACACAGATTCCGCAATCGCAGTCTCCCTTTACTGAAAGACTCTTCTCAAACCACTTGATCTCGTAGCCCCAAGCCCTATAAATATCCTTCTGACCTCCTCTGAACCGCTAGGTTCTGAGACCTAGAAAGACTTTGTCAAAGTTTCTCTCCCTTACTGCAGTAGGCTTAATACACAGCTTTGATTGATCAACAGGTGCCTTTTTTTTTTTTTAGGCAAGTCAACAGAGCCTAGTGCTGAGCCTGGCACAGACCACATACTATGATATTAACAATATAATAATAACAAATAAAGGGCCTAGCAGAGCCTAGCATAATACCAACTACTCAATAAATGAGGCAGCATAAAGCTACTTGCATAACCGTGGCAAGAAAGATGGTAATATCAATAAAATATCAGGTGACAAATAACAGGCCACAAGATATCCTGAGCTCAACTTGAACTTTTCCATCCCAGATGTGATATCAACATCTCTTCAAGGAGACCTTGGTTTCTTTAGCAAAGAAATCCAAATCTAAGCATAAAAGTACACAACGAATCGTTTTTACCTTAGTGTTCAGGACAGAACAGAGTGATCTCAAATAAGTGACCCTTGTACTGAAAGTACAATAAGTACCTACCTTTTTTTTAAGTCAATTCCATATTGATATTTCCAATATAACAAGGTTTCTTTTCTCCTTTCTCACAGATGAGTTTATAATCCATTTTTTTTCTAGTTTTGAAGTCCCACAATTACTTATTGTCATTTCAAACAAAAATGAAAATCACAGTATTATCCTTCCTGGAATTGGCTGCCAAGTCAGCTTCCATTCAGACAGTTCATCTTGTCGGCATCAGTCACAATCTTCCTCCCAAAGAACATGAAGGAATGCACAAGTATAAGTCTTCTAGTGTTCTAGCATCCCAAAAAGAGTTCCATACAATTAGTAAATAACAGCAATGCAAGGAATCAAAAATAATAATAAGTCCTTGGTGTTTGATCTAAATTTTTTGACTAATTTTTCATTTGTACAGTATTAATGCCATGAGTTTTGTCTAGGATTTTTTTTGCATATGTGCATCCAATTGTTCCAGCAACATTTGTTGAACAACCTATGCTGTCTCCATTGAATTACCTTTACTCTGTCGAAACTCAGTGGGCTATATTTGTGTGAGTCTATTTCTGGGCTCTCTGTTCAGTTCTACTGATTTATATGTCTATTCTTTCACCAATACCATTTTGTACTAATTACTGTGCCTTATAGTAGGTTTTCAAGTTAAATAGCATGAGTCCTCCAAATTTGTTCTTCTTCAGTATAGGGTTAGCTATTCTGTTTTTTCCCTTTCCACATAAATTTCAAAATTTGTTGGTATCTACAAAATACTTGCTAGGATTTTGTTGAATCTATAGATTAAGCTAATAAGAAACAACATCTTAATGATATGGAATCTTCCAATCCATGAACATGGACTATTTCTCCATTTACCTAGATCTTCTTTGATGTTTTTCATCAGTGCATTGTAATTTACCACATAGAGGTCATGTACATATTTTGTTAGATTTATACCTATTCCATGTTTTGAGTGCTATTGTAAATGATGTTTTTAACTTCAAATTTTAATTGTTCAGTGCTGGTATATTGCAAAGCAATTAACCTTTGTGTATTCACCTTGCATCCTGTCACCTTGCAACACTCACCTATTAGTTCCAATAACTTTTTGTCAATTCCTTGAGATTTCCTGCATAGACAATTATGTCACTGTGAACAGTTTAATTTCTTCTTTTCCAATCTGTTTACCTTCTGTTTTCTTCTTCGAATATGTTAGGTTAAATGGAAAAGAATTGAGGTTGAAGATGAAATTAAGTTTGGTAATCACCCGACCTCCTGATGAGGAGATTATCCTGGATTATCTAGGTAAACAAATATGAAAGCAAAGGTTCTTATAAATGGGTAATATAGGCAGAGAGAGAGAACCAGAGAGATGGCAGCATGAGAAGGACTCAGCTGACAAGGAGGAAGCAGACTGTGAGCCAAGTAATGCAGGCAGCCTCTAGAAATTAAAAAAGATAAGGAAACAGATTCTCTTCTTAGAGCCTCCAGAAGGAACACAGAGTTTCCCTACACCTTAATTTTAGTCACTGAGACTGATTTTGCACTTATGACATCCAGAACTGGAAAATAACAAATTTGTGTTGTTTAAGCCACCAAGTTTGTGAATTTGTTACAACAGCAATGGGAAACTAATATACATATCTTCTGAAAATAAGCTTGTTGTAATTTTTGGTTCTTCCACAGGTAAAGTGGGGTTTTTTTTCCTTTGACTCTTTCAAGATTTTCTCTGTGTTTTTCTGCCATTTGAATATAATATTCTGTCTTAGACCATTTTGTGCTGCTATTACAGAATACCTGAGACTGAGTAACCTATAATGAGCAGACATTAATTTGTCTCACAGTTCTGGAGGCTGGGAAATCTAAGGCCAAGGGGGTGCACCTGGTGAAGACCTTCTTGCTGCCTCACAACACGGCAAAAGGCATCACATGGATGAGAGAGAGTAATAGAGCTTGAGAGGGAAAGGTTCAGAGGAGGAGGAGGAGAAGGAAGCTGAATTTATTCTAAAAGGAAACCCACTCAGGATAAGTAACCCATTCTCAATAATGACATTAATCCATTCATGAGGGCACAGCCCTCACGACCTAATCACCTCCTGAAGGTCCCATGTCTCAACACTGTTGTGTTGGGGATTAGTTTACAACACCTGAACTTCTTACAAACCATAGCATATTCTTAGGGGTAGTTTTATGGCAATTTGTTCTGCTCAGTATTCTTTGAGGATCTATTGTTATACTACATATTTTGAAATTGCCAAAAAGAAAAAATTTAAAAACCTATTGCCCCCTCCCCAGTTCTTAGATATTCTTTTTTGTGTGTGTTGTTCTATTCTGTTTGTTTGCTTGTTCTTCATTTTTTCTCTCTGCATTTTAGTTTGGGAAGTTTCTATTTACCTATCTTCAAGCTCACTGATTCTCTTCAAACTCACTGAATCTCTTCAAGCTCACCGATACGTTGTGTTTACTGTTGAGCCTATTGAAGACAATCTTCATTTCTGTCACAGTGTTTTTTATTTATAGTATTTCCATTTGATTCTTTTCTTAGACTTTCCATCTCTCTACTGACATTACCCATCTGTTCTTGCATGTTGTCTACTTTTTTCCCTTAACATATTAATTTTAGTTATTTTAAATTTCTCACCTGGTAATCTCAAACTCTATGTCATATCCAAGTCTGGTTTTGACGTTTGCTTTATCACTTCCGGCTGTTTTCTCTCACCTTTCCGTGTGCCAGAGGCTTCAAGTTCTCTGGCATTCTTGCCTTTGTCTCCCATCTTTACTCTGTGCTTCCATAACTACTCCTCCTTATAGAGAGTCTGTGCCTTGCAGCTGTTTCACCTGTGATCCACTGTTATTACTGGAGCCCTGTGGTATGTAGTAAAGTATGGGGAAAGGGACGTGTTTTATAATCTTTAAATCTCAGCATCTTAGTGGGCCTGTGTTTCAGGACTGTGATCTTCACAAGTGTTTCATCTTGTATAGCTTGAGGTGAAAAAGGACAACTAGAAGGGACTCAAGTTAGAGGAACATCCTTCTCCCGCAGCCCTCTCATAGGAGTCTGGTAAAGCCTTTCCCCCTGGAGAGCAGACCATTGTTTCTGGACATATTTCACAAGGATTACTCATCCCCTCCCCCTGCCAGAGCCACAGGGATATCTTTCTCAGAACTTCACCACGAGAACTTGGTGGGATTCCTGTGGGTATCCTCATGAAAACATGGAGGACCCTTCCCAGTTCAACCCCCAGGTGTATCTCACTCCCATGCTAGTCCACACTCAGCCTCCAGCAACTCATCAAAATTACCATTTAAGTGTTTTAACAAGTTAATTACTTCAGTGGATTCAGGTCCAAGTAAGCAGGTCTTGGCTGTGAATTTCTGGATTTGCCTACTCTCCAGATTTTATTGTGGCAGTATGTCTTGCAAATTCTGTTCTATGATGGAACTAAAAAAAAAAAATCACCGATTTTGTTTGTCTAGCTTTTCCTTGTTTTGAAGGCTGGAGTAACAACTTCCAGGCTCTGTATATGTTGGAGCTAAAATTGGAAGTCTCTCATGATGGTTTTTTTTTTTTTCTTTTTTTTCTGAGATGGAGTCTCACTCTGTCACCCAGGCTGGAGTGCAGTGGCACAATCTCAGCTCATCGCAACCTCCACCTCACGGGTTCAAGCGATTCTCCTGCCTCAGCCTCCTGAGTAGCTGGAACTACAGGCACGTGCCACCATGTCCAACTAATTTTTGTATTTTTAATAGAGACCAGGTTTCACTGTGTTGGCCAGAATGGTCTTGATCTCTTCACCTCTGGTGATTCACCTGCCTCGGCCTCCCAAAGTGCTGGGATTATAGGCGTGAGCCACTGCACCCAGCCCACGATGGTTTTTTTCATCCCAAGCAGCATGGTATCTGAGGCCTCAGTTGGAAAATTCAAATGCTTAGAGCTACAATCATCTAAGGGCTTGCTCGCACACATCGGATGATTTGTGCTGATGTTGAGTAGAAGCCTCACTGGAACTCTTGGCCAGAATATGCGCACATGGTTTTCCCCATGCGGCCTGAACATCTCGACATGATGTTGGGTTCTGAGGGCAAAAGTCTTGACATGGAAAGAAGCCAGATAGAGACTGTACCCTAGACTTCAAAGGATGTGACTGCATTTCCATTTCACTTCACTGGTAAGCAAAGTCAAGCCCCTTCCCAATATTTAGGAGAGTAACACACTCTCATCTTTAAGTTGGATTACAAGAAGTCACATTACAAGAAGAGCATGGGGATGGGGTGAGTATATAGGTGTGATTACTTTTGGAAATTTCACCTTGTTTCAAGTTAAATATGGGGAATTCTGAGTCATCAAGAATTTTAGACCTCACCAGCCTGTGACTCTGAAATAATCTCACAGTGACTTTTTCATATTTATATTTTGAAAAAATATTGTAGGCTGTACCCCTGCAAATCCTAGCACTTTGGAAGGCTAAGGGGGTGAATCACTTGAGCCCAAAAGTTCAAGACCAGCCTGGGCAACATAGTCAAACCACGTCTCTACAAATAGTACAAAAATAAAAAATTAGCTGAGCATGGTGGTGCATGCCTGTGGTCCCAGCTACTTGGGAGGCTGAGGCAGGAGGATGGCTTGGAAACCCAGGAAGCGGAGGTTGCAGTGAGCCATGATTGTGCCAACTGCACTCTAGCCTGAGTGACACTCTAGCCTGGGTGTCTTAAAAGAAAGAAAGAAATTGCAAACTTACAGAAGAGTTGGAAAAGCTTTATATTTCCTGAATCATCTCAGAGTAGGTGGCTATCCCGATGCCCCTTCACCTCTGAATACATTAGTGTGCATTATCTACCCACAAAGACATGTCCTGCTTAACCATGATACAAACCTCAAAATCAGGAAGTTTAAATTGATATATCACTACTCTCTCATCTTCAGACCTCATTCAAGTTCACCAGTTGTTCTAAAAATGATTTCTACTGCATAAGTATTCAGTTTAGAAACTTGCACTGCATTTAGATATCATGTCGCTATAATTCATTTCAGAACAAAACTGTTCTTCAGTCCTTAGTCTTTCCTTTACTTATACAACTTTGATGCTTTGAAGACTACAGACAAGATATTTTGTAAATTGCTTCTTAGTTTGCATTTGTATGTTTTCTCATGACTAGAATAGGTTATGCATCTTTCACAGAGATATCACAAAAGGTATGCTGTGTTCGTTTCCTTGCATCCTATCAGGTAGGACACCCTTTTCATTTATCTCATTACTAAGGATGTTCACTTTTATTCCTTGATTAAGATGGCATCTGCTAAGCTTCTCTACTATAAAATTACTCCTTTCCAATTTGTAATTAATAAATATTTTATAGGGAGATATTTTGCAATGATGTGGCTATACTATTCCTCATCAAACTTTCGGTGTGTTCATTTATATCAATATATACTCCTGGTTTCCTATTATATTCAAAAGGTCATAATACATCACTATCACTATTTATTTTGATGCTCAAATTTTCTTTTTTTTTTTTTTTTTTTTTGAGACGGAGTCTCGCTCTGTAGCCCAGGCTGGAGTGCAGTGGCCGGATCTCAGCTCACTGCAAGCTCCGCCTCCCGGGTTCACGCCATTCTCCGGCCTCAGCCTCCCGAGTAGCTGGGACTACAGGCGCCTGCCACCTCGCCCGGCTATTTTTTGTATTTCTTAGTAGAGACGGGGTTTCACCGTGTTAGCCAGGATGGTCTCGATCTCCTGACCTCGTGATCCGCCCATCTCGGCCTCCCAAAGTGCTGGGATTACAGGCTTGAGCCACCGCGCCCGGCCTCAAATTTTCTTATATTTGACCAGTGGGAGTCCCTTCAAGCTGGTTTCTGTGCCTTTTAACTTGTTTCCATCATCCTCTGAATACTTCTTTTGTTCTAGCACACCATGTACTTTCACTACCCCTGCTCTGGGATCAGCCAGTTCTCCAAGGAGTTCTGGTTCCTTCTAGCAAAGAATGGTATTTAGAAGTCAAGATATGGGTGATCAGTGTTCTCACTGTTATTGAGATGTTAACTACTCTCAGCCCCCTCAATGGACAGAGTTAGGGTGAATTAATATTTCTATCTATTATTTATTTCTGTATCTACCTCTATATATTGAAGAGCATAAGGTAATACTGACACATCTAATTCTAATTCAATATCATAGGGTTTATTCTAATTTTCTCCTTTTCTGTACTGTAGCTTCCTTCAATAGTGAGGTAGACTGGCTCCCATTATCTTTAATATAATTACTTAATTAATTTCCCATCTGCACTAATATGTCTTCCCCTATGCAGATGCCATTCTTACTTCACTCTAACACCCATGCTGGGCCATCCCAGGACACAGATGTCCTCCTCACCTTGCCTTGACTCTGACAGCCTACTCCAGGCCTTTCTTTCACATAGGCACCTCCTTGCTAGGCTAAGGTTCAGAGGACCCATGTCATGTCAGGCTGCCGCCCTATGATAGACTGCATAATGGACCCCCAAAGATGTCCACATCCTAGTCCCCTGAATCTGGGACTGTTGCTTTATATGATATATATATACACACACACACACACACACACACACACACACACAAATTCTCAGATGTGGTTAAGTTAAAAATCTTAAGAAGGAAACAATATCCTGAATTATTCAAGTGGTCTTAATGTAATCACGAGGGTCCTTATAAGAGGAAATAGGGAATATCAGACTCAGAGAGAATGAGAGAGGCTGGAAGACACTGTTCTGCTGGCTTTTGAAAAGGAAGAGGCCACTAGCTGAGGATTGAGAGTGGCCTCCAGCAGTTGGAAAAGTCAAGGAAACAGATTGTCTCCTAGAGTCTCCAGAAGGAACAAGCCCTGCCAATGCCTTGATTTTAGCCCACTGAGCCTGGTTTTGGATTTCTGCCCTCCATGATGATAAGATAATAAACATGTGGGGTTTTCTTCAGCAACTAAGTTTGTTGTCACTTATTACCAAAGCAATAGGAAACTAATATGCTCACTCACCTCTTCAAGGACCTTCTCCTCATTCTGCTCAGGTTCTGATACCTTCCACACCAGGTTTCCTCCCTTCACACTGTGCCTGGAATTTGGCTGCCCATCGTGGGCAATTACAGATGTCTACCTTACTCTGATGCACTTAATTGATTTAGAATAATATTGTTCAAATGGGAAGAGAGGAAGAGGAGAATGAAGAGAACAGGATAAGAAAGAACAAGAAAATCCATTGACATTTCACGCTCAAATTTTAATTGCCAAAAATTGCCCTACCAGCAAGGATATGCCAGCAATTTCTGAAAGTCACTAAGGGTGGGACATCATACGATAAGGGCTCTCACACTGCAAGGCCAGGCTGCTGCCCCAGCTGCTTACAAGATTGGGGAGATACCTGCCCCTGCTGGCATTGAGAGAGGAAGCTTCCCCTAAGGTCTCTTAGTCTAAAGCATGGTCCATCCCTCCTACAAGCTCCATCACACTTCTGAAACTAGGTGTGTTCATAAGAGAAGAAACATACAAGATAGGGAACAATTGACAACCACTGCATAGGCCAGTCTCAACTCAAGTTCTCTTAAAGGATCTTCTCCCTGTCTCATTCCCTGCTATCATCACAACACCTAATACAGTTTGTATCTCTTCATGTCTCACAGTCTGGGCCAAACTGAGACCAACCTCAGTGAGAGGGAATGTTTTATCCAGCCCTAGACTAAAATTCATCTCCTGGGGCTTCATTCCACATGGTATGATTAATCACTTCTCAAGATGATTGATGGTGGGAATTTCCAATCCCTTCCCCAGAAGTATGGTCTGGAAATACAGTCCAGGCAAGACAGTTTCACAGTAGCCCTCCATCTGTTTATACATCAAAGTCTGCATCAGTGAATCTTAATACGAACAAGAGTGGAGACACCCGTCGCAGATCATATTAGCTGTAGTTGTGCCAAAAATAACCCAATTTACTTTCAGTCTTGCTTCATCAAAGATTCAAAAGTTTCAGAATCAGATCTCACCCACTGTCACTTAATTGCCCAATAATCAAAATAATGACCCCTGATTGTTGTCGAAGACTCAAATGATCCTTTGTGTGATCTATTTCCCATAATCCTACTGTTGCTGTTGGAGGGTTATGTGAAATTGTTGAGAAGGAAGCCCCAGATGCCTAACCCTCTCTATCCTTGACATTCACAGTCTTGCCAGCACTGTGTGTTCCATAGTCGATAGAACTAATCTCACTATATCCATTATCTTGTTTATGTCGGTGATCATAAGAAGTCTCAGACTCGCAACACATCCCTATGCACTTTCCCTTTTATGACAGCCTCTCTTATTTTGTCTCACTGGGTCTTCTGGAATTTACAGCCCAGAACTAACCAAATCCTTCATATCCTCAACTTCCTCCTTCTCAAAAGATAAACTGGCCCTCCCCTAAGGACATTGCTTCCCCTGAATTCCTCTCAAGTGTGGCTGGTTTTCTCTTCCATCTTCTGGGTGCAGCACACTGGTCTGCTGGTTCTTCTACCGTTCCAGGAAAATCTCCTCTTCAGAGCCTTTGCAAGGATATACCTTTTGCCTGGAATTCAAATAGCTACCTCTCTTCTTTCTTACAAGTACTTCCTCAAATGGCATCTCCTCAATGAAGCCACATATAATTACTCTTTTAAACCTCTAGCCCTCCCACCCTGCCACACATAGGATTCCTAATTTCCCTGTCCTGCTCTCCTTTAACTATTTTTCCATGACACCAATCACCTTAGAGAATGCCATGCAATAGACTTACATATTACGTATTTTGTTCATTGTTTATCTGTCCCTTGCTTAATTTCAAATTCCCCAGGGGCAGGGATCCTTGGCTGTTTTGCTTGAGTAAGGTATCTCAAGGATCTACAACAGCACCAGGCACATAGTAGGTACTCCAATAAATATTTCTTGAGTGAACGTATCAATTCGTACCACAATATTATGAGGAACACACAATTATTTTTCCGACAATAAAGCTGAAACTTAGACAATATACATAAAGTATTAAAGGTCACACTACTTGTAATGGAATAACTTGGATTCCAATTCAAGCCTTCTCCCTAGAGCTTACACCCACTACTCCACACCCAGTGGTGTTTGCCAGCGTTGGATGAGGGAGAGGAAGATTCTGAAATGAAGGAGGGAATAGGAAGGTGGAGAAGGGGCTAGAAATAAATCTCTGTGTGCCAAGCTGAGCAGTTTAAACTACATTCCATAGCAGAACCTCTTGAATAGTGGTTCAAATTGAATAGTGACATAATTAAATCTGTATCTTAGAAAGATAATTCAAAGAGCTGCCAACTGGAAAAGTGAAAGCCAACAAAATACTAGTGGAAAGAAACACCACATTTAATGGAACCAAATGCAACTCTAAAATTTCCACAGCTAAGATGACTCCCCTCCCTACTAATTCATTAATAGGTAGTTCTTTCACTCCAGTTCTCACTTAGAAAAAGTCTGACACAGCATAAATAGTTGTGAACTTACACTTTATTCATATATATTAGATATTGATAATCTTAACAAATGAGTTACTTTCCATTTGGGTACAGTCACAGTTGTCAACAATATTTGGAAGCACCAGGCATGAAATCTCTTGAGATGCTATGTTTTCATCAGGGTCACCTGACACATTCAAGTTCTGTCTGACATACCATTAAAGCAGTGGCTCAGAATGCAGGCAAGTTTTCAAACAGGCAGTAACTGGATAGTATCACTTCACTTATAAGTGTTCATTATATCATCAAGTGAAATAAACACACAACCCACAGGATCTTGCTTAGGTTGGCTGCCTAGGTGGCCCGTGAGATAAAGCCTTGTAATCACATAGCCTCGCCTAATTAGTCAGAAAACAAAGGATTAAGTGAAACAGTCACAGGATATAGGAATTATAAATAATACATATATTAATAGATATTCATTTTCATTACACAAAAGTTGCTATTATAAATACTTATTTGATTGATTAGTCTAAAAATATATTCCCCATATAAATAATGTTAAATATTAATAAATAGATTTAAATTTAAAATTCAAATAGTGCAGGCAGGACAACCATTATTGGGATGCTCTTCGACCTCGAAACATCTGACTCCTTTTTCGCTTCCCTATTTTAGCTGCTGGCGACAGTTCAGCCATCACTTGGATGAGTTCATGTACTGCTTTGCGTTGGACATTCAAGTCAGTTACCTATTGGGAAAGAAAAGAGCAAAATTAATTTCAGGCATATAAGCCATCAGGATATTCAGTTAATGGCATGATGGTCAGTGAAAATAAAACTATTCCTTTAAAAAAATGGACCATATTACCTTAATATACAATATTTACTTCTTCAGCAGTTGAGGCTTAAAATTACAATTACATTCCTAGTTGTGCAATGATGTGGTGGAGTCCGTCACATATCTTTAAATCTACTCCCATAGAATTCTTGAAATCATATAGTGAAAAGACCCCTGGTGTGGAGTCAATGTAAAAAGGTGGATCTGAATCTCATGCGTGCAATAATTCTGACCTTGAGCCAGCTACTTAACCTTTTGGAACCTCTATTTTCTCATCTAAAGGAAGAGAAGACTGTTTCTATGACCTCTCTATCATCAATCTACCAATTATATCACTTTATACTTTAGTCTCTCCTGTATGTATCAAATGAGTAACTATAGGTCAATGATTCTCACTGTTGTGCATAGCAGATTAACCTGGAAACCTAATAAAGACCTCAGAGATCCAGAGGCATGAATTGGAAGGACTGTGCCCTGTGCATTCACTAAGCTCCCCAGGTGATTCTAACATCCACCTAAGATTGAGAACCACTGATCTAGGTTAGGTACCCTAGAAAACATCAAATCCAAAACAAGTGAAAACTGTAATTTTTAATTTCTCCCAGATTAGGTCAGTCTCTCAATTTCCATAATAGGTTTTAAAATAACCACCAATCATATTTATATATTGCTTACTGATATATAAAGTTTAAAATTAGGAATTGCAACAACTTTTCCAGTACCCTACCTTCTAGGCCAGCAAATTGAACTACTTGCATTTCCTCACTCTAACCAATAGGGCCATTTAGGTGATTTCATTCTTCCTAAAATGTGGACCATTTACTTTCCTCTTGACTCTGCGATTATATTTTTTCTAATCTTGGGAACACTATGGCTACCTCGCCACATTTCTGAGGATGGCTGGGGGATTACAGGCTACAGGGCTAATTATAAAAGGGCATAACATACCTCAGCTTAGCAACTGAGCCAAAGAGAACAATAATTAATAGAGCTCACTCAAGACTGCCCATCAAGAAACAGGAGGTTTGTAGCTTCCAGAAGGAAGAAACCCACAGATTTTTTTTTTCACTTTTTTAAGGCCCAGTTCCTGCAGAGTAGAAAAAGTTTTCTACAAGCTGTGTTTTTGCAAGTGACAGGTTTTACTTTCCAGTGTTCAAATCATCACCAAGAAACTAAGAGACTTATCCAGGACTCAACAGTAAGTCAGGGGCACCACTGGGTTAGTGGCAAGTGCTGAGTATCTAGTTTCTAACCAAAGGAGACCTGTTGCCATGTCTCTCCTTTCAGTTTCTGGGGGTTCACATGAGAGGAGTGAGAGGCAGGCCCGGCAATAGTGAAAGCTGAGCACAAATCCTAAGAGCACAAATGCCAGCTTGAGCTCTCATTTGAGCCCATTTATATCAAAGCCAATCCCAAAGGAATCTAGAGGTCTTTGTCTTCTAGATAAAATTTTGAAAAACGTGTTTTGTCTTTATGCCTCAATGTTATCTTTCTGTTTATAGAAGGCATAATTTAAAGATAATTTAAAGATACAAGTTCATGAGGTATGACTTAGGAGTCTAAGGAGTTCTCCAGCTGAGATATTCTGAAAGTTGATAGAGACTTGATAGAACAATGTTTTCATAAGGTATAAATTCTACCTATTTTTCCCTAAAAACAAACAGCAACCATTCTTGCTTCTAATTAGGCAGTACAATCTGATAGGTTGGCTAGAGACTTGCAGTGGGGTGCACTGGTACCTACTCAAAGGCTGTAGCTTTCTTCTATCTCATTCTCATTTTCTATTCTTGGCATTGTAGAGTTTTGGAGCAAAGAATGTCATCAAACTTATGCAGTGAACCTAACAGTTTCCTTTTAAGATGAGGGCACTGAGCCCCAGCCAGCCATGTGATTCATCACAGTTCCCTGGTGGCTGAGATGGGAGGAGAACACACATCTTCTCAGCTCCTCCCACTGCTCTTTCCATTAAGACAGACAGCCTCTCATTCAAAGTAAGAGAATTTCCATCATATGAGCAAAGGACAATGAGAGAATTGCTTCTCAGTACTCCCCACTACTTCCTCACCTACTTCCTCTTCATTGGATTTGTCAATTCACCTGTCTTTACACATTTTTCTACATTACATACTTCAGTGATTCCCATACTGGCTTTGCAAAGTCATCCAAACACAAATAGAATTAGTAAGAGTTTCAGCTACGGGTTGAGTTCATAGCTTTAGCAACTGTTAAATAGCTAATGTCTACTTTCTGGAGAACAAATGCTTTGCAAGACCTTCCGCAATGAAACCAAAGAAAGAATTTAAAGAGCCTTACCGAATAATTGGTCAGCTTTTCGAAGTCATCCCATTTCTTTTTGTTGCTATTGAAAAACTTGACATTAATGTCTTCCTTGATGGTCTCCACACTCTTTTGGATCCTCTGGTCATCTTTGAAGTTTTTAAAAAGTTTGAAGTAAAAGGAGACAATTTGGCTCTGCATTATTTTTCTGTCACTCTCCTTGGAAGGAAAGAACACAAACAGAGGATGATGTGTATTTATCCATCAGAAAGCAAGCAACAGGAAAATTAGCCAAATGGGAATATTCAGCTTACCTCTTTCCAATTCCTCAAGATGTCTAAGAAAAGAGTTCCATTATCTGCTACATCTGGATCAACTGCATTCTGGAAAAAAAAAAGGGTTTACAATTAGCCCATAAATTGTCTTAAAAATATATTTCAAGTTTCATTGAACTCAGATGTGACAATATTCACTGATTTCCTTTTCAATTCTTCTGCTTAGTTCTAACAATAAGTGTTCACAAAATGTTTATGTGAGATATAGCCAAAGACTACTATGCTCTTTTAGCTTTTTTATTTTCCAATATAACCATTAAATTGCAATGTCACAAAGGAGTTCAACAAAGCTGATGATACTCCAAGGGTCTCAAAAACTATAGTAGGCTAAAGAAAGTATTTTCAAGCTAGGCTAAAAAATACAGAACAAAAAACAGCAAAGCCACCCCACTATAAAATACTGCCCCCCAATGGCACAGGTTTCTATTACATCTACTATGCCTTCCTGTAGGGTATTATGTCAACTTTAAAAGATAGTTCCAAATGTGTGTGTGTGTGTGTGTGTGTGTGTGTGTGGTCTGATTTTGTGTTGTAGGAATAAAATTAATTGTGAATGTCTGAATATTAGTATGACAGCTATAATTATAATAACTAAGTTTTAAATAAATAATGAAATATTTAAAATGTAAAAACTTTTCATTAACCATCAATAAAATTTTAAAAGAAACTCAAAAAACTCACTTAAAAATTTTAAACATTCCATAGCCAGAATCATAATTCCTACAAAATCCCAGTGAGCAACTAAGTTCAGGAGTAATTCACAAGTAATATACATAGAGCAGCAGAATGTTGAAATAACTTTTTGGAGAAAATCACCTATCAGTGATTTTTTTAAGCCAAAACTTTAAGGACCTTTTTTACTTTAATTTGTAAACGTTTCCTATTAACTTTTGAATGCTAATCTTGACCTTAGAGTCTGAGAAGTCAAAAACTAATAGCCAATCATTTTTTTCAATATGCATACTCCTTGACTTATCACATCTGAATGAGTTCTCACCACAAAATTATTAACATCATTATGCTTCATATCCATATTATGCCCATCTTTGGGAAGATTCATAAATCCCTTTTAAGTCTCTATACAAACTGAGCAGAAGGTTAAAACAATATCTAGATTATGTAGTCAAGAAACTCATCCAGTCAATAATTAACAAAATAAAACCAGATCTCAAAATGACTGCGTACGAGAGGACAGTCTATCAGAGATGCTACAGCAAGTCAATATTCAGTCATTTTCAACCACAAAAAAGTACTGTTAAAAAGCCATACTTACAAAATATTTCTTAAGGTTTTCTGCTTCTTTTACATATGGGTCCTGGCAGTAACAGCCAAGAGAACCCAAAACAATGCAGAGCTGAAAAGCCAAGATATAACTTGTATATTTCATCGTTTCAGAGAGAGTTAAGCCAAAGAAGTTGAAATCAGAAGTTCTTGTATCAAGTTGATCGGGTCCAAAGAGCTTAACTGATCTTTCTCTTCTAATAGCTGATCTTCAGATGATCAGAACAATGTGCTGCACCTCCTTTGGCTGCTGGTATTTATACCTAATTGAAGTCTCCTCAGGATTACGTATTTTCACAAGTTTTTTAAGATGAGATGGTGACAGATAGGCAGGGATGCTAGTTTGTATTAATAACTAAGGTTTTGTGGCATTTGGGTGTTGTAGTTAGAGTTTCCTTTAGACTCCTTGGGTCCTTTGACGATGAGACAGACCCATTATGCCCACCTGTGCCATTCTGGTGGGATTCTTTGAAGGCACTTTTACTTCACACCATTCAAGGACTGGAAATTTTTTCGCACCTCCCCCCTTCACCCTGGTAAAATGTTGACTCCTCATTCACAAAGCACATTGATCATTTGCTTGTGGTTGGGAACAAGTGAAAAAGGAAATTCTAGGGCCTCTCAAACCTTTACAAAGGGGGAGCCTTTTAAAATTTTTCTTGCAAATGACCAGAAAGCAAGGAAAGAATGTGGTTGAAAGACCAATTTGGTGAGGAAGTCCTTCATCAGAGTTGGTTAGTAAAATATCTACCACAAGTTTCAAAGTGCTCTAGATCAGCCCTGCCCAGTAGAAATATAATACAAGCCACACAGGTAAATTTAAATGATCTAGTAGCCTCATTAATAAGAGTTTCTTAAAAAGGTAAATATAATTTCTAAATACATTGTATTTAAACCAATATATCCCAAATATTACTTCGGTATGCATCAGTATACTACATTATTAATAAGGTATTTGACATTCTTTTTGTCATATTAAATCCTTGAAATACAGTGTACAGAATATTCCCATAGGGAGGGCCAGGCACAGTGGCTCACACCTGTAATCCCAGCACTTTGGGAGGTCGAGGTGGGTGGATCACAAGGTCAGGAGTTCGAGACCAGCCTGGCCAATATGCTGAAACCCCGTCTCTACTAAAAATACAAAGAATTAGCCGAGCATGGTGGTGCATGCCTGTAATCTCAGCTACTAGGGAGGCTGAGGCAGGAGAATTGGTTGAACCCAGGAGGTGGAGGTTGCAGTGAGCCGAGATCATGCCACTACGCTCCAGTCTAGGTGACATAGTGAGACTCCATCTCAAAAAAAAAAAAAGAAATACAGTCTATATTTTATACCTACAGTGCATCTCAATTTGTTCTAGTCATATTTCAAATGTTTAATGGCCACATATTGCTAGGTGCTACTATATTGGACAGCATAGCTCTAAACAATTTATTGTTCCAAATAATCAGTATTAACAGAGAATCTTTTTAACTTTTTATTTCTTTGTCTTTCAGATACAAAAAAAAAGGATTATTTCTCCTCCTTTGTAATTTATTTATGAAGTACAACACTTTGGGATGGCACAAAAAGCCCTCCACTCTTTGGTTCCAACCCACTTTGCATTTCTACTTGCACTGTGTACATAACAGCATTGCGGTTATGGGGGCAAACTTGATTCCTGACTCCCATACTATCTAGCCATATGATTGTGAGTTAGCTTCTTAAATCTACTATGACTCAGTCTCCTTATCTGTAAAATTGGCTTGAAAATAGTATCTTCTTCCATGCTTCAGTTGAAAATTAAATCAGATAACCCTCATAAAGTGCTAGGAATTTTTCCTGGCACATAGTAATCACTCAATAAAAGTTTATTATTATTCTGGCACATTGGATGACTAGTCATTTCTTTAAAAAAAAAAAAAATACCCTGTACCTTTGCTCATGCTGTTTCTTTGGTCTTGAGTTCTTTTTACTCTCATTTGTGCCCCTGAGAGTAGTAGCCATTCATCCAAGCCCAGCTTAAAAATTATCATCTCCCTGAGTTCTTCCAAAATTATCCTCCCTAAAATTAATCTTACATTTTCTATAAAAGTCTTGGTGTATACATTTCCAAGAGTTCTGATTCCTCAGTCTTGATTGAAGATAGTTATTCGTGTGTCTTCTCCCATATTAGATTGAGTTTCTGAAAATCAGAAATTGTTTCATTGCTTTTATGATGGCTTTCTCTTCCTTAAAATATTTTGGCATGGAGATTTGCTCATAAACAGCTCTGAATAAATGTAAATTCAAATGCTTGCCTAAGGATCTCTTTTGAGTTATTTGCCCTCAAGTTCTAATTCTGATGTTATCAGGCCTAACCTATAAGAAACTAGTTTTTAATTAAATAATATTTATGATTAATGTTAGAAACATGATGCTCTGTCTCTTTAGCCACTTGATGACTGGGACAATTTTGTATATTCTTTTATGCGGGAAAAAAGCCAGAAAGCTCTTTGAGGGGCAATCTTCCCAAAGAATGAATAAGATCAAAACATTTATGTGGAGCCAAACCTCATGTTAAGCAAGTGAAGAATGTAAAAATTACATTGTTTTATTCAAAGCTCTACTGTTGCTCTGCTCAAGAAAAATTATGTCCAGAGAATGTGCTTGCAGGTGGCAGAGGGATCTGGGTCCAAGCCTGAGACACACTGCAGGTTCTCAATACCTTCTAATGGTCAACCTCTGAGTCACTGGAAGGAATGTTCCCAGCTTCCTGGAAATAAGTAAAACTTAGTTCTGCCTGGTCCTTGATTGCTCCACTGGAATGTAGTACTAGGACTGAGGAGTTAAGAATAGTGGGATCCATAACAGGGAATGATACGCTGCGTAACCACTTGTAAATTGAGAATGCCTGTTCAAAATAACAGATTATATTGTTTACAGTGTGGCCGGATGTTTATGAAGAGTAATTACATGGCTAAAATCCAAGCTCTAGTAACTCTTGATTGCACGGCCAAGCACAGAATTATGGAATTATGGATTATCTATGGTCAACCTCCTTACCTTTTAGATTTGTAAATCAAGACCCAGAAAAACAAGTGATGTGCTTAAATTCATTCAACTGGCTAATGCAGAACTGAGTCTAAATCCAAGATCTTCCCACAGAGGATGAAACCTTTAGTCAATACATCCCCCAATCTATCACTATCCATTGAGATTATTGTATGTGCCTCTACATTAGATATGTGAATTCAAATAATTACACCCTATCAGGCTTTACTTTCCGGAACTTTTTTTCTGTAAAATTTGTGAGATAGTAATCACACTTTAATTCCTTAAAACATAGTAAGACTGCAAATATATTTTGAAATTGTTTTGAAATATATTTTTGAAATTTTTGCCTAGACATCCCAGCCAACTCAACTTCATGGGCATGCAACCTATGCAGTCTGTCAGAACCCTGAACTTAGAACAGCCCACACTTGGTTTAATGCTCTGTTGTCACTTTCTTGAAATTTCTAATAACTCTTCAAACAACGGACCCACATTTTCGTTTTGCACTTGTTTCCACAAATTATGTAGCTCATCCTGCATTCCAGGCTGGAAGTGAAACATCTGCTATTGGATTTTCATCTTTCAACATATGATTTTTTGGCTCAGAACATTATCACTACAATAAGTATATCCATTTGTGATCTTTTCCTGTCTTGTCAACTTTGCAAACAAAGAAACTTCTCTCTCTTTTCTGCCTGTAAAACACCTTTTGTTGCACATGCAAACTAGAGGTTTCACACTTTGTTGGTTTGGCCAGTTCTGAGACTGCAGAATAAGTCACCATCAGGATATACTTTAAAAGTTTTGCAAACCCACCAGGAGCCAAGGTGTGACCATATTACTAAAACAGAGGGGCTGAAAACTTTCTTTTTTCTTTTCAACCAGACTTTTTTTTCTGAAAACTGGCTATGGTTATATATGACACGTCAGGAAGATTTCAATCATATCTCATGCTATCCTCAGTCTTAACTGAGTAGGTAGTCAGTAAGCCAAAACTTACACCTTGGTTTCCCTTTTCCTCTGTCATCAGCAGTCACATCCTAGTACTCACAACCAAATTATCTCATCCAGACTTCGGTGTAGATTTCTTCCACTCAATATGAGTCAATATTGGATCCATGCCCCCACGCTATTTTGACTCCCGGAACTCCTGACATCATGCAAGCCAAACCTACGGAAGAAGAATGACATACAGAATGGAAGTCCACACGGAGTCAGATTTTCCCCGCAATTTGACTCATAAAATCCCGTAAGTTAGAGGAAGATTTTCTGAATCCCCCCTTTTCTTTTGTGCCTTCTGGCCAATTTTGAGGAGTGGTTCAAAGAATATAGAAGGTATGCTACTTACACAGTACAATCATCAGATTACAATATTCTTAATTTTATATCAGATGGGATTGGGCATTGATAATCCAGAGATTCATGGTCCTGCTTTAAAGGTTGTATTTTTGTTTCACAAGGAATTTTAATGCACCAAGTGCCAAATACTTTGATTGATATGGGGTTACCAAAGACGGATAGAAAGTTCTATTGTGAAAACGTTGGTTTATATCCCAATTTCAATTAATTACTATGTCTTTATTGAATTGAATGCCTACTAGATGTTCATAGCTTTAGGGGTTACAGAGAAGTCAGCAGTGAGACAATCTGGTAGAAGCATATGTCACCACATTGGAAGCTAGGATTGATTCTCCTGTTCTTGTTGCTGAATAGGTAGAATAGGTGTCCATATTCCCCATCTCTTCTCCGTGTATATCCTCTCCAGGTGGTTCATATAGTTGAGAGGACTTATTGGTCAGAGGGAAATACACACATTGACATATGTATTGTGTTTCCTCCTCTTATACCCAAGGCAGACGTCACTAATCAGTCATGGCATTCCTTTCTATTAAATTCAGATATAACTGCTGAATCCTTCTCAACACTGAAATCCAGATAGATACTGACTTATTTGTATTTAATTGCCTATTTTCCCTATTAGGGCAAAGGTTTACTTGTTGTTATGCCTCTTAGTTAGATCCTCCAAATGAGTTCATTCAACTTACAAAGAAGTAAAAGGCATAATCTCTTCCTCCAAGAAAATTAGTATTGGAGGAAAACATAACAATCCATGAAGTAACATAAGGGAAAGAACTTTGGCCTAAGAGAAAGGAGTCCCAAATTCTGGTCCTGTGTCTGCAAGTGATGTGAGATTTTGAACAAAGTCTTTACCCATGCCTTATATTTAACCACATCATCTTTAAAATGAAGATTTAGATCTAAATGAACTCTAAGTTATCTTCTACTCTTAATATCCTATGTTTCTATGATTGTGATTTACGAGAAATACAAGACATTACTAAGGACTAAGGTTACAGGAAGTAAGGACTCCAACAGACTTAGAAATTCAGAGGAATCAGCCAGGTGCAGTGGCTCACGCCTGTAATCCCAGCACTTTGGGAGGCCGAGGCAGGCAGATCACCTGAGGTCAGGAGTTCGAGACCAGCCTGGCCAACATGGTGAAACTCATCTCTACTAAAAATACAAACCTCATCTCTACTAAAAATACAAATCCCATCTCTACTAAAAATACAAAAATTAGCCGGTCATGGTGGCATACACCTGTAATCCCAGCTATTCAGGAGGCTGAGGCAGGAGAATCACTTGAACCCAGGAGACGGAGGTTGCAGTGAGCCGAGATTGCACTATTGCACTCCAGACTGGGTGATAGAGCAAGACTCTGTCTAAAACAAACAAACAAAAAGAAAGAAATTCAGAAAAAATCATTGTCTGAATGGTGGAAAAGTTGGGAAATTTTACCCATCACTTGAGTTTTTAATTTAAGTTGAATTTGAGCTTTGAATTGGAATTGAATTTTTAAACATATATAGAATTTGTAGGAATAATACTTCACAGCTTGTACTTAAACCTTCAGGTCATGTGCTTTTTTACCCCAATGATCTCAAGAAATGAGTTGCCCTCAGGATAGCCCCTGAAATGCCAATGGCACGAGGCTTTGAAAACTTGTACATTTTTCCAATGGAAACTTACTTCTGTATCTCTCTTGATAAAAGTTCCATACTGCACACTGGCAGGTTCACATTCTCTCCTATGCTACCTGGCAGAGGAATTCTGAGTCCATCATGAGCCAATAAATAAATTTCTTTTCTCACCAGTGTTTAACATGTCATTGTTACCATGACACCAATCCCTGAACTAATTTAAGAAGTATCAGAATTAAATTCCCATCCATTGATTTTTCAAATGGAAATATTTTTTAATGGCTGTAAAATTATGTGGGATTTTTAAATTAAAAAAATCAGACAATACAGACGAGCGTAAGAAAAGAAAAAGAAAAAATCACCTATGATTTCATTTCCCATAGGTAAATACAGTTAGCACTTTGAGACAAAGTATTTCATTATTTTTTTCTACCTACATAACACAGTGCCTGGCACAGAATTTTTCCCCAATAAACTTCTGTGGATTAACGAAATATGAGCCAAAGTGATTTAGTGATTAAGTTCAAAGGCTCTGGGGACAGGCTGTGTGTATTCAATCGTGACTTTACTCCTTACTGTCTGTTGATTTTTAATGCATTACTTAACTTCTCTGAGTATCACTTTCCTCGTCTATAAAAAGGTGATATAAATAATAACTGTCTCAAAAGATTTCATGAGTATAAATTATGTCAACATGTGTAATAGTGCAATGCCTTGCATATAGTAAGAGCTCATTAAATGCATAGTCATTATTACTAGTGGCTTCCAATATTCATATTCAGTCTCCTCCTAGCACATGGAATAAGATACTTCATAGCCTCTTTCAATTAAATGGTATCTCATGACTTCTTCTGGCCAATCTACTCTATGTAATGACAGACATTACTTTGGATTAGAGTTGACTGGCCAGAAAAAGTCATGAGATGCCATTCTGGGCCAAGGCCAAATAAAGCCCCTGAGAATCTTTCCAGCTCTCTCTTCCTTTGCTGCAGCAATGACAATGGTCACATGTTTTGAGGACACGAAACATGGCAGATAGAATACATGCTACCTCTACCTTCTTTCAGAATCCCTAAGACAAAAATAACGACATAAAAGGCTATAAAGTCTCAACAACAAAAAAAGACAAAAGCAAATGAGAAATGTCAATGAAGTTATGGAAGATGGAAAGAAGATGAGCAAGTGGTGAGTAACTTCAACTTTAGATTTCTCCGCTGCGGCAAGTACCAAGTAGAGGAAAGTTAGTTCACACTGCAGATTAGTAGAAAACTCAAGAATTGTGTTATTAATCACTTCTGAAGAAGGAAGTTCAGGGTGGGATTGAAAATAGGACAATTGGTTGAAAAATATATATAAGATGTAGTTAGATCCCTCGTATCCCACTTAGCCTCTCCGCTGTCCCTATATACCTGTTTGAAGACTGGAAGTTTACCTTCCAGCAAAGTTCCGGATATCTTCCAGATATTTAGCATAGCTGAGAAGGAAGTAAGTACCTTCATAAGGTTAGGATTTAATTGAAAGTCATTATACTGAGCAGTGAGAGCACGAGGCTTCCAGAATGCTTACTATCAGGGTTATATTCCTAGTCTCTAGGAAATTGCCAAGCCGAAAAGAAAAGATATACTAACGTGGGGTTTCTGCCACTGAAACTCACCAGTTTCAAGTATCACCCTGCTAGGAGGCTTGTAAGTCAAGAAGTCCAATCCATATATTTAATGAACCCAATCCAACAATTTGGACTTTGTTATAAAACATAAACAACATTAACGAGCAGAAAAATACTTGGAAAAAATACTTTAGGATAAAATACAAAGTCTAAAAAACAAACAGAAAAAATAAAAGAAATGGAGTTAATGCAGAGAAAAATAACAAAGAGAAAAAAAATCAAAAAAGTAATAGAAGATTAATGGAACAACAACATTTAGAGAAGAAGAAGCTCTTAGAACTTAAAAGCTGGTGGTAGGGCCAGGTGCAGTGATTCACGCCTATAATCCCAGCACTTTGGGAGGCCAAGGCAGGCGGATCACTGGAGGTCAGGAGTTCAAGACCAGCCTGGCCAACATAGTGAAACCCTGTCCCTAGTGAAAATACAAAAATTAGTCAAGTGTGGTAACACACATCTGTAGCCTCAGCTATTCAGGAGGCTGAGGTAGGAGGATCACTGGAGCCCGGGAGGCAGAGGTTGCAGTGAGCCAAGATCACATCACTGCACTCCAACCTGGGTGACAGAGTAAGACTCGGTCTCAAAAAAAAAAAAAAATGATGGCAGAAGTTTAAAAAGCAATAGAAGCGTTGAAATATAAAGTTGAAGAAATCTCTAAGAGAGAACAAAATGTCCAAGAACTGGAAAAATTATAAAGAAATTCAGGAAAACTAAAGAATCTACTTAGAAATCCAACACTTAAGTAACAGGTGCTCCAGAAAGAGAAAACAAGTAATTGAAGGAAGAAAATTATCAAGAAGATTATTTTTTTAATTTCTCCATAGCTGAAGAATGTGAGTTTCCAAAATGAAAAGCCCAGTGAATGCCCAGCCCAATGAGTTTAAAAAAAGAATGAAGAGACAGGCCTTAGAGTGCATTTTTAAATTTCAGAGAATCTTGGATGTGGAGAAGATCCTCAAAGTTCAAGAGAGAAAACATAGGTTGTAAACATTATAAATACAAAGGATGAGGAAACAGAATGTCATCACACTTCTCAATAGCTATTCTGGAAGCTAGAGGTTGATGGAGCAATGCTTTTAAATATTGGAAGAAAATAGTGTCCAAACTAGAATTTCATGCTATGCCAAACAATTAATAGTTAGGATAAGACTTTTTTTTTTTAATTCATGGGAGATTTCGTGACTTTATGTCCCACGTGTCGTTTCTCATGAAGCATCTCGAGAAAGTCGAGAAAGTGTTTAACTTGAATAAAACATTAAATTAAGGAAGAAGACCTGGGATCCAGGCAACAAAGGATTTAACACAGGAAAAAGCTAGAAGATTTTCTAGCAGGTGGTGAGGGAAGTCCCGAGAGGATCGTTGTGCAGCAGGTCTTCAGAGCAACCAGCACTGGTTGGAACTAAAGGACTGGGAAGCCCAGGAGAAATGTCTCCAAGAAAAAAAAAATGGAATTAATATGAACATTACAAAGAAATTTCACCCCTGAGAGAGACTGGGGAAGGTGAAGGTAAATTAATGATGGGTGTGTGGAAAACTAAGAAAACTAACCAAACAATGCCAATTATTAACTTCAGGAAAAGCAAATATGGTGCATGAAAAAATGTAGTATTGTACCACAAATATCATGAACAAGATTTACCTAATCATAGTCATGTCCATTTTACCACCTAAAGTGTAATATAGCTATAATGGGAAGACAGAGGATAAAGGGGCTAAGTGTGTATTTGTATAGGGTAAAGTAAGTCATAGTCATATTACCTGAAATGGGAAAAATGGAATGTAAGAAATATGTAGTTGTGTAAGGTAAGTAGAAGTTGAGCTAAGAAATGAAACTAAAGGAATTAAAAGTGATAGCCTCAGAGAAGTATGTTTCAGAGATGGAACTGCATGAATCAGAGTTACTGGCTTTGTGTTATAAGCCTTATGCAACATCTGGGAGTCCCCAAAGCCACCTTCATTTCTGACACCAACTGAAAGTTTGGAACCAGCCCCAGGTTCAATAATTCACTAGAAAGACTCATAGAACTTAGAAAAACCATTATACTCATGATTATGGTTGATTACAGCAAAAGATTACAGATTAAAATCAGCAGAGGAAAGAGGTCCATAGGGCAGGGCTCAGGAGCACTCCATGCTTAGAGCTTCCAGTCATTCTCTACCAGTAGAGAAGTGAACAGTGCTAACTTTTCCCAGCCATGATATGTGACAGTATACACAGAGTACTGCAGACTCAGGGAGCTTACCTGAGTCTTGCTGTCCAGAGACTGTATTGAGCTTGGTCACATAACCAAGATTGACACCTGTATGACTGACTTTAGTCTCTAGCCCTTCCAGAGGTCAATTTGATACTTTGTGGCCCAATGCTCCCACCATAGTAGATCACATTGTTAGCATAGACTATGTCGCAAGGCTTAAGGCCCCTAGGAAACCAAAGGCACTCTTATCAGGCAGGACATTCCAAAGGCGTGGAGGTTACATGCCCAGTGTTGGAGACAAAGGCCAAAGCTCTCTTTGGATGAAGTTAATCCTGTACTGCATAATATTCCTTCGTTTTTTCCGTTTTAAACTGTTTGTTATGCTATAGCTTTTTTATGATTACCTCATGCTCAGTTGGCAAATAAGAAAATGATGCTGATAAAATGTGGAATTAATTTGGGTTTATACTAGATTTTTCCCAGCATGTTAATGTTTTAAAACAACCAAGGTTCGGCACAGTGGCTCATCCCTGTAATCCCAGCACTTTGGGAGGCCAAAGCGGGTGGATCACCTGAGGTCAGGAGTTTGAGACCAGCCTGACCAACATGATGAAACCCCGTCTCTACTGAAAATACAAAATTAGCCAAGCATGGTGGCACATCCCAGCCACTTCAGAGGCTGAGGCAGGAGAATCACTTGAACCCAGGAGGCAGAGGTTTCAGTGAGCTGAGGTTACATCATTGCACTCCAGCCTGGGCAACAAGAACAAAACTCCATCTCAAAGAAAAAGACAACCAAGCACATGTCTTCTCACATTTAGGAAAAAGCCTTAGCAATATTTGAAGACCTTTTTAAAAAGTCAAAAGTTATAGAAGTATTTTACTTTAATACCAGTAGTAATTGGTTTAGTGGATTCAAGAACTGCTGAATTTCCACTATCTGGGAAGCAGCAAGTGCAGGTGAAGGAACTGCAAAGGCTTTTCCTCCTGTATAAAATCAATGGATTAATGAAAATGGCTGTGCCTCAGATAGAATTTTTAATTGGAACCAAAATGGTCTCTACCAGAAACACATGTCCCCAGGCCCTTTATCTCAAAAGAGGAAGCAGCAGCCCAAATTACCAGGCTGCAAAGGATGGATTCACTGTGGTGATTGGTGGAAATTCCCAAGAGATTTTTAGATGCCTGGTTTTGGTTAGGATTTTTGTTGCTTTTGTTAATGCTCTGATTATAAAGTTTGAGAAGTATTGAATGGCATGTCCCAACTCTAATTGTCTCCATAGGCCTTGTTATTTTTAGTCTGAGGTTTTGCAGAACCTATATGTTATAATTTCCCAAATTAGGCAAGGCCGTTATTAGTCAAGCAATATGTAAACTGAAGACCCTAACCTTAGTATAAAGACTGCAACAGTCAAAAAAAAAAAAAATCTCAATAAATCTGGATTTGGCTCCAGTAAAACAGAACTTAGGAACAAGTGTTTGTGCAACTAAATATTTCTACCAGTAAAAATAATGGTGCCTCATAGTAACTAACAGCTGCCACAGTGCTTTATATGCACCGTCTCATTTAATTATGACAACCACCTAAAGAAGATAAATTTATTTTTGTTTTATTTAGGAGAAAAACGAGGCTCAGAAAATAAGCAACTTATCCAAAGTCACTGGCCTAGTAAGTGACAAAGCTGGGTGCGGCTGAGTTCAGTTTATGCTCTTACCACTCGGCTGCAACCAGCCTAGCTACTGCTCTCTGATTTGCTCCTGAAAACTTAATGTGCCTAATATTATATCGTTAAAATTCTTTGTGCACATGTATGAAAAAACAACTCTGACTAATTTTAGCTGTAAGGTAACATTTAACGAAGGCATACAGAGGAGCTCATGGATGGAAGACACAGTTAAGGAACCACACTCAATACAGGCAATCTACCAGGCAATCCCAGAAGGTCTCTGCCCCAAAAACGACTCAGCCCTTCTGCAGGGCACCATGCAGGAACGAATTGGTAAATTCCAATGCTTCTGTTCTTGTCTTTGTACCACTCTGCTCCAGAACCAACCCTAGAAAGTGAGTCTAATGAACATGGATGAGTTGCCTGCCTGCTGGCATTAATCCTACAGTGCTGAGTAAAAAAACTGGTAGAAGACCTTCTAGGTATCCTTTGGATTTCATGATGGGGTACAGGCAAACCCATGTCCCAGATTTACCAACCCAACCTGACCAAACATATTGAAGGTAATGAGGTACCAAAAAAAAAAAAAAAAAAGAGCAAAACAAAGCACAACAAAAAAAACTAGATTGTGATTAAAATGAGGACAGATATTTTGTTGCCAAAAGAAAGAAAAAAATGACCTCAACGGGGACTTTCAGAAGCACTCTTGAAATGACAAAACCCTCAGTGAAATTTATGAAATAACTTTCTTTTTAATATTCCATTTCTGGGTCAATCCTTGATCCTGTTAACACTCTAATAAGCAGCAACAAAGAGAGGCATCACTGCAGAGACTGTGCAGATACTAAACCAGCTTATGTACATTCTATCTGGGAAGACTTTGAGGGCAGAGACTGGCGTGTTATTTCTGAGTTCTAGCCCATGGAATGTGAGTGGAAGTGACGTGTGCCATCCTCCATGGGCCATCTTCCATATTTCTTCTCTGTTGACTCACTTGATATGCACATGCACAGTGACCTCACAGTCCAATTATTGAAGATGGTGAAGACGGTGGAGCCACAGGAAGAAAGGATCCTGGTCCTCCTTAGAGAAGAGAGATCTCCTGTTCTGTTACATCTATTTTTGACTTTACATGAGCAAAACATAAACTTCTATTAGGTTTAAGCCATTTTACATTTTGGGGGCATTGTATTACTTTAACTAATATAGCTACCGAAACTTCGTTATCTTGACTACAGCTTTTATGTAAATAAGAAATATGGCCTGTAATCCCAGCTGTTTGGGAAGCTGAGGCAGGAGGATCACTTGAGGCCAGGAGTTAAAGACTGCAGTGTACTATGGTCAGACCACTGCACTCCAGCTTGGATGACAGAGACCTTGTCTTTAAAAGAAAAAGAAAAATGTGTATTTCATATTTTAAAATAAATTTTTGGCTGGGCACAGTGGCTCCTGCCTGTAATCCCAGCACTCCAGAAGGCCGAGGCAGGAAGATCTCTTGAGGCCAGGAGTTCAAGACCAACTGAGCAACATACTGTGACCTTGTATCAAAAAGCAAAAAAAAAAAAAAATTTAATTAGCTGGGCATGGTGTGCCATGCCTGTAGTCCCAACTACTCAAGAGACCAAGGTGGGAGGATCACTTGAGCCCAAGAATTCAAGGCTGCATTGAGCTATGATCACATCATTGCGCTCCAGCTTGGGCAACAGAGTGAGACTCTGTCTCTAAAATATATATGTGTACTACATAGAAAGTAAATTCTTGGCTGGGCGCAGTGGCTCATGCCTGTAATCCCAGCACTTTGGGAGGCAAACGCAGGGGAATCACAAGGTCAGGAGTCTGAGACCAGCCCGGCCAACATAGTGAAACCTCGTCTCTACTAAAAATACAAAAAATTAGCTGGCCATGGTGGCAGGCACCTGTAATCCCAACTATTCAGGAGGCTGAGGCAAGAGAATCGCTTGAATCCGGGAGGCAGAGGTTGCAGTGAGCCGAGATCGTGGCACCGCACTCCAGCCCAGGTGACAGTGCGAGACTCCCTCTCAAAAAAAAAAAAAAAAAAAAGTAGATCCTTAAATTTAGTTTAATGGCTTTAAAGCAAACACTGTCACTGCCTACTCAGACTTATGTTGCCCTAAAACCTATTTCTTTCATGTTTATAATACTTCCTTGTTGGAATTGCCTTCTTAAGACTTTTTAAATTTGGAACACCTATAAAGCCACTGTTTATTTGCTATTTATTAAACTTTAATTTGGGTTTTTGGTTTTGTTTTGTTTTGTTTGCATTCTGATGTTGTTCTTTTTTTCTTTTTTCTTTTTGTTTTAATTTATGTGCTTGCCTGATTATTTTAGCTATAATTTTAGCTATCATTTCCCTAATTCCACAAAGAATTTGTGGTAACTGGCATTTAAAGGTTTTTTTTCTAATCTTTTAACTTAGAAAGGCAATGGGTATCATAAAGCTAAGTAAGAAAGCTAAAGTTCTTATCTCTTTTCTTCTTCAAAGAGGGAAGCTTCTTTTAGATTGCAGCACAGAATTTTTTTTTTTTTTTTTTTTTTTATTTATTTTTTTTTTTACTTCAGGCAACTCTAAACATGTGTCGGTTTCTTTAATTAAGATTTGGCATCCCCAACCATTTCATCTGACAAGAACAAGCAAGGGGGAACATATTCCCTATTTAATAAATGCTGCTGGGAGAATAGGCTAGCCATATGCAGAAAATTGAAACTGGACCCCTTCCTTACACCTTATACAAAAATTAACTCAAGATGGATAAAAGACTTAAATGTGAAACCCAAAACTATAAAAACCCTAGAATAAAATCTAGGCAATGCCATTCAGAAGACAGGCATGGACAAAGATTTTATGACAAAAACACCAAAAGCAATTGCAACATAAGCAAAAATTGACAAATGGGATCTAATTAAAATAAAGAGCTTCTGCACAGCAAAAGAAACTATCATCAGAGTGAACAGACATCCTATAGAATGGGAGAAAATGTTTGCAATCTAGCCACCTGATAAAGGTCTGATATTCAGAGTCTACAAAGAAGTTAAACAAATTTACAAAAAAAAATCTCAATCCCCTTAAAAACTGGGCAAAGGATATGAACAGACACTTCTCAAAAGAGGACATGCATGCAGTCAACAAACATGAAAAAAATCTCAACATTACTGGTCATTAGAGAAATGCAAATCAAAACAACAATGAGATACCGTCTCACACCGGTCAGAATGGTGATTATTAAAAAGTCAAGAAACAATGACGTTGGCGAGGTTGCAGAGAAAAAGGAATGCTTTTAGATGGTTAAGGGGAATATAAATTAGTTCAACTATTGTGGAAGACCATGTGGCAATTCCTCAAAGATCTAGAAACAGAAATACCATTTGAACCAACAATTCCATTATTAAGTGTATACCCAAAGGAATATAAATCATTCTGTTACAAAAATACATGCACACATATGTTCATTATAGCACTATTCAAAATAGCAAAGACATGGAATCAATCCACATGCCCGTAAATGATTGACTGGATAAAGAAACTGTAGTACAAATATACACCATGGAATACTATGCAGCCATAAAAAAGAATGAGATCACGTCCTTTGCAGGAGCATGGATGGAGCTGTAAGCTATTATCCTCAGCAAACTAACACAGGAACAGAAAACCAAACACCACATGTTCTCACTCACAAGTGGAAGCTGAACGATGAGATCACATGGACATATGGGGGGAACAACACACACTGAGGCCTGTTGGAGAAGTAGGGTGAGGGAGAGCATCAGGAAGAATAGCTAATGGATGCTGGGCTTAATATCTAGGTGATGGGTTGATCTGTGCAGCAAATCACCATAGCACACATTTACCTATGTAACAAACCTGTACATCCTGCGCATGCACCCCAGAACTTAAAATAAAAATTGATGGAATAAAAAAGATTTGTCATCCCAAAACTTAATGATATATAACTTGTACTATTTGAAAATTAGAAACATCATTTGCTAATTAGAATCATAGATCATGACTTATATGCTGGTCATATTTATGGTTGCATTAGGAATCCTATTAACCACAAAAAAAGTATGCCCTGCACTCTGTCTTTCTTTCCTAAAAAGAAAAAATAAAGCCAATCACAAGGGGGAAAATCTAAATGACATATCACCAAGTGTTCAATCTATGCTTCCATTAGGAAAGTGAAAGAACCCAAGAGTGGGAAATATTTCTTGTCACCCCAGGTGAATTTGAAGAAGTATTTTTCTGGTTGGCTTTTTCAGCAAAACTAACAACATTCTGTTCTATTGGCCTGTGGTCAGGGGTTTCCCCCAAGGTGCCTTCCATCTCTCGGCAAAGAACAGCAACTTGGTGGGTTATGTTTTCTCCTTAGTCACCTGATAGGATTTCCCAGGACAAAGGTGTCAAGCCAATTCTGACCTAACTTCCCATGTCCTTCCTGTGGGTCACCCTGAGAAAAAAGGAAATCGCTCTTCTCCCCCACCTGGCGCTGATGTCATTCTTCTCTTCAGCCCAGCGTCTCAATGCACTCAGGGACGCGTCTGCCTCTGCAAAGAGCAAAGGCTTCAAATGACAGCTTTGCATGGTAGCATTTCTCTATACAGAGTCAGGAAGCTCTTAGACTTCCTTTTATTTGAAGAACTGCAAGGAAACCACCTGCAGAGTTCCCAGGGCCTAAAGAGTTTGTTTTGCACCTTCGCTCTTCTGAAGTAATCACACCTGCTGCCACAGCTTCAATAGCTGAAGCCAAGGAGTAAAAATCGCACCAACATCTGTAAATCCATATGAATCTGAGTGCTGTGAATAACCTTACCAGATGTTTTTCTCATAGAAGAAAAAAAGTCCAAGTTATCCTCATATGCTTGTCTTCCTCACTAGGTTTTAAGGTCCTAGAGAGAATATACTGCATCTTAGTTTTCTTCATCTATCTCAAAGTGCCTGGCTGAGTGCTTTGCATGAAATATCCAATAATTCTTGACCATTCAGGCCTGGGGGGTGGAACAAGCAGGGCTTCTTAGCCAGGGCTGCAAGCCCAAAGAGATCTCTATTCTTTACCTGCAAGTTAGTGCCCAAGCCACACAGGGAACAGGATGATACCTCATTACACACGCTGGTGATAGCTTTAAACTATGTCTGCCCTCTGTTTTCCTGAGAGCTGTGTTGCTGCCAATCGCAAAAGCTGTTGTTCATAGTCATTCACTGTTGGACATTAATGACAAATCACTCTCAAGAACTGACATCCATTTAAAGGGATTTTTAAAAAATGTGTTTATCTCATAACTGCTCCTGTTTATATAAGGATCCTCTCGTCCTTGAGATTATAATGACATCAAATGTTATTCGTTTTCTGCACTATTCGTATAAACAATGTAACTGTGCATAATACTTTCATGATATCATGCCATTACTAATAAATCACCTTTTTAAAACATCTCTATGATAGTATCATGGTTAACAAACAGCACAGACAAAGGAGCCAGACTGAGTTTGAGTCTGGGCTCCATCTTTTACCAGCTGTGTAAACTGTGTGAATCTAGGCAAGCTCCTTAAAGTCTCTGGACTCTACTTCACAGGGTTCTGTGGGATTCAAATGAGCTATATGTGCAGCTCTTGGAATAATACTTGGCATATAGCAAGCACAATGTGTGCTCATCATTTTTATTTCCATTTCATGGGGTTTTTTTCCCTTGTAACTTGATTTACAAGAAGTTGTATTTGTACATTTCTTCATTTTTAATGTATTTGTTCAGGTTAAATTGAAATATTTTACATATAGAAACTGAGGTTGGGTTACCTCAGAAACAGAGCTTGAGACAAGGAATTTTTTTTTTTTTTTGGTGGTGATTCTAGGAAGCACCAGCAGGAAAGAGTCAAAGAGATTCAGGGAAGGGAAGGAAGTCGGTTCAGGGTGGTTCCCAAAGGGAGCTACTGTAGTCAACTGGGACTCAGCCCACTATAGACCTCTGGGTGATGGTGTAGCCTATACCTCAAAGTTATCCTGCCCAGGGGATGAAGAAGTTGGGATATCTATCTTGCAACTATCTTTAGCACTGCCTGAGCGCTGCTCCCAGGGCATTAAACCCCTAGCACTTCCAGTCTTCCTCATGTGCAAACAGAAAGAAGCCTTTAGGCCAAGAATAGTGAGCTGTTACAGTCACAGGCAGAAGGTAAGAAGAGAGAGGGAGGCTGCTGAGAGGATATTGGCAAGGCAGGTAATATCTGCTATGAGAAGTTATTAATTATTCCCTCATTTTTTTTCAGTTTTTATTACATCCTTTATTTTTCAGTGTTAGTGTCACTATACCAACAAGTTGCATTTGCCAGGACTTTTGTGGTAACAAGTGATGAAAATTCCAGTCACTCTATTTTGATTAAAGAAAGGATCTCAGAGACAGGTACTCAAGTGTTGACAGGGTTTGTCTCCCTACCTGTCACTTCTGCTTCTCTTGGTTAGACAATGTCAATACTGCCTCCCACAGAGCAGCATTCACCAGCTGGAAGGTAAGTTAGCCATTAATATATTTAATTTGAAACACTGCACTAATTCATCAAATACTTGCTGAGCTACATATTTATATCATCAGGGAAATGCAAATCAATACAACAAGATACCCCTACACATTATGAAATGGCAAAAATCTGGAACACTGACAACACCAAATGCTGGCTGAGATGTGGAGAAACAGGAACTCTGATTGAAGGTACAGCCACTTTGGAAGACAGTTTTGCGGTTTCTTATAAAACGAACCTTACTCTCACTATAGCAGCCACCAATCACAACACTCCTTTGTATTTACCCAAACGAATTGAAGTCTTATGTCCACACAGAAATCTGCACACAAATGTTTATAGTAGTTTTATTCATAGTTACCAAAACTTTGAAGTAACCATGATGTCCTTCAGCAGATGAATGGATTCATAACTGTGGTGTATCCATACAATGGAATGTTTTTCAGCACTAAAAAGAAATGAGCTGTCAAGCAATAAAAAGACATGGAGGAACCTTCAACATATATCACTAAGTGAAAGAAACCAGTTTAAAGAAACTACACACTGCATGACTCAACCATATGACATTCTGAAAAAGAAAGATCAGTGGTTGCCAGAGGTTGGCAAGAGGAATGAAAAGGTGGCACACAGAGCATTCTTAGGATAATGTAAGCACTTTGTGTGGGACTCAGAATGAGAGATACGCGTTCTGCCTTTGTTGAAACCCATAAAAGTTTCAACTCCGAGACATGGACTTTGGGTGATGATGATGCCATTGTAGGTTCATCAGTTATAACAAATGTACCTCTCTCGTGGGAGATGTTGATTATGGGGAGAGGCTGTATATGTGTATATGGGGCATATGGAAAATCTCTGCACCCGCCTTTTAATTTTGCTGTAAACCTAAAAGTGCTCAAAAAATAAAGCCTATTAAAAAAATACTTGTAGATGTGCAAGACATTCTTCTAGGCACTGAAGATACAGCGAGAATTAACAAAAAAGGGACAAAACTGCTGTCCCCGTGGCCCTTACATTCTAGCAAAAAGATTAACACAAACAAACACATAATTGTGTAATAGAATGTCAGGTTGTGATTATGATTTGAAAAAGGAAAGCAGGAGAATGGAATAGTGCTATTTTAGATGGGGGCTTGGGGAAGGCTTTTCTGAGGAAAGAACATTTGAGCAGAGACCTGACTGAAGGTGGGGAGGGAGTCATGGACACAACTGGGAACCAAGTCCCAGGCAGAGAAGAGCCAAATGGAAAAAGCCAAGACAGGCGCCCCTTCAGTGAGGCCTGAGTCATAGCAGGGGTCATGTGTCTGGACCTGAGGAGCAGGCAGTGGGGTCGGAAAGATAACCAGGGCCAGATCATGCCCCTGGAAAGCACTTTGGGTTTTATTCTAGAGGAAATGGGATACTCTCTACTGGGTTTTGAACAAGACAGTGACATGATCTGAGATATGTTTTAATGGGATCACTGTGGCCAGCAAATGGAAATTTGGCTCCAATGGGGCAAGGGTAGAAACTGAGAGGCCAATTAGGACGCTTCTGTACTCATCCAGGAAAATCCAACTGAGGGGCTCTGACAGCTCATACGAATTCCCACCCAAAAGAGTCAGAAAAAATATGGCAACATGCCTCCTCACAAATCATGTGTACCGTATAAGCCAGCTTCTATAGGGGAAGGAAAGGTACTGGATGGACAAATAACAGGGCCCATCACATAGCTGTAATTTACAAATTACCTTACAAGAGTGGTTATTTAAAATTTAGACATACTCTGTAAGGATCATATTTCATCATTCATGTATAAATGAAACATGTCATTAGAGTTTTGAAATTTCTATTTTTAAAGATAGGAATGTAACTTTGTCCTAAAATAAAAATAAAATGAAAATATTTCTTTGATGAAAGCTTTATTATCATTTAAATGCACATGCTAAAATTTCATATAACCCAGTATATAAAAATGTATAGCAATTCTCAGGATCAAACAAACAAAAACTGAACTTACAATTTTTATTAGTCATACTGAAAAAGAAGCTCAAAATTAGAGTTTTTTCATTGATTACCAACTAGCATGCCAAAACTCAGAGTTGTAAAGCACTCCTGCAGGTAAATATACCTTACTATAGCCTTTATCAAATAAGATGTAATTGTCTGCATATTTGTCCATCTTATTCATCCTTCCAACTTCATTTTACATTCCAATTCTATTTGTTTGTAGAACACTAATTGTCTTTTTTTGTTGTTACCAGCCCTAACATATTGTAAAGATCAATTTGTAACTAATATCCACATTATCATGCATCTTTCAGTAAAATAAAAATTGTCCAAGTTTCTCGATTCTCACAGTTTTACTACTTCTGTATGCCGATGGCCTCTCCATCTCTACCTCTAGGACAGACCTCTCTCCAGAGCCTCTGACCCACGCAGCCCATTGCAGTGTAGACAGCTTAGAGCAGATGTTATCTTGCTTAAGATTCCTTTGTTTAGAAGAATTAAAAGCCAACTTAAGCTATCTTAAGAAAAAAAAAGTATTTAAGAACACAGGTTTTGCTCAGAGAATCCAGAGCAGGAAGTTCAGCCATGGTTCAAGACCTTTCCCTGTCTCTCTCCGGTTGTGTGCTACATAGTTGATCATCTCCACTTTCTGTGCACATTTGCCTCATTCTTTCTCTTCCTGCATTTTCCTCTCACAGCTCTGGAGTTTTTACTTGTCCTGTGGTTTCAACTGTCTGAATCATAAATTAGAATTTCCAATAGGAGCTGATTGATTTATCTCGGTTGCCTGTTGTTAGCCTTAAAGAACCCACGAGCCATTTTAAGATCTTCCCTATGATGTGTGAAGCCAGAAACTACATTTCCCACAATCTTCTTCCTTGTATATTTCCTGGTTAGAGTTGGGCAATTAAGGCAATTGCAAGAGATTTGGAAGGTGAGGTCATTATTCTCTAGAGGCAGGAGCATGAACAGGTGTGAGGTTCAAAGCAGCTTCCTGGCAAACTTTTGAGAATTTCCCACCTCAGTGCTACAGACTGAGAGGGTGCATAGGAGCCTGGCACACAGCTCAGTGCTGTAGGCTGACACTGTTGGTGGTGGCTTGCCTGACCATAGCTCCCTACAATGGTTGAATCAAGCTCTAAATCCCTGCATTAAAACCTCACACAACCTTGCAAGTTAAATAAAATACCTAAAGCAGCTTCTGTTTTCCTGGTCAAACCTTGACTGTTACACCTGAAAAAAAAACAATAAACAAGGCTGCCAGGTGTGTGGTGGCTCTCAAAGCAGCTGTCTTACAGTCACCCTAAACATAATCCAGCCACCCTAAGCCTCCTCCTCTTGTGTTTTCTCTCCATGGTGGTGACATCAACTCTATCCAGTCCCCTGAGATGAAACCTCTCCCACATTAGCTCAGTCTCCTCAGTTCTGCCAATTTTATCTCCTAATCTGTCTATTATTTTTAGCTTTCTGTCCATACTTGGAAACAGCCTTATTATCTTTCCTGAACTCTCATAGCTGCCTAATCTCTGCTTGTAGCTCCCTGAGCATCATTTTTCCAGGGATTCTTTCCAAAAAGAAAACCTGATTAGGGCATGCCTTCCCTCAAATAGGAGTCACTCATCCCTGCAAGTTATTTAACTTGTTGCAGAAGACCATCCCTGAGCTTCTGCCCACCCACCCATCCTCATCTCAGCATTCTCTGACTCCCATTTTAAACTCCAGCATTGCCAGCTGGATTTCAGCACCATGCTCATGCTGAACCCGCTGTCACCTGATGGACCTGATGATTTCTACTTTTTAAGACTCAGGTTGGACATCACTTGTTCCAGGAGGCTTTTTTTTTTTTTTTTAAGATGGAGTCTCTGTTGCCCAGGCTGGAGTGCAGTGGTGTGCAATGGCACAATCTTGGCTCACTGCAACCTCCACCTCTCAGGTTCAAGCAATTCTCCTGCCTCAGCCTCCTGAGTAGCTGGGATTACAGTCACACACCACCACATAGGGCTAATTTTTCTATTTTAGTAGAGATGGGGTTTCACCATATTGGCCAGGCTGTTCTTGAACTCCTGACCTCAAGTGATCCACCCGCCTCGGCCTCCCAACATGCTGGGATTCCAGGCGTGAGCCACCACGCCTGGCCTCGAGACGTTTTGATGATTTACTCAGGTTGAATGCAGTTCTCATCCCCTGTGCTCCCTTAATATATTATATATAGCCCTGTCACTGTACTGATCATGTTTTCTTATAATTTTATTTGTATGTTTGTTTTCTCCACTAAGCTAGGATGTTTTCCAGGACAAGGAATTTTGTTTTACTCATCTTTGTAATTCCAAGATTTAGCACAGAGCCTAGCACATAACAGATACAATTTATTATAAATGATTAATGAATAAAAATATGAGATTTTTAAGAGGATGAAAAGACAAGCCACAAACTGAAAGAAAATATCTGCAAAACATATATTTGATGAACAACTGGCATCCAAAATATACAAAAAACACATAAAGTTCAACAATAAGAAAATAAACAACTTGATTTAAAAACAGACAAAAGATCTGAGCACACACATCACCAAAGAAGATACACAGATCACAAATAAGCATATAAAAAGATGCTCAGAATCATATATCATCAGGGAATCACAAATTAAAACAACAATGAGATAACCACTAGACACCTATTAGAACGCCAAAAATCCAGAGCATTGACAACATCAAATGCTGGCCAGGATGTAGAGCAACAGGAATTCTCTTTCATTGCTAATGGGAATGCAAAATTGTACAGTCACTTTGGAAGACAGTTTGGTAGTCTCTTACAAAACTAAACATAGGTAGATAACAATGCAGCTATCACACTCGTTAGTGTCTAAACAAATATGTTGAAAACATGACCACACAAAAACCTGCACAGGAATGTTTTATTTATAGCAGTTTTATTCATCATTGCCAAAACTTGAAAGCAACAAAGAAGTCCTTTAATAGGTGAGGGAATAAGTAAATTCTGGTATATCCAGACAATGGAATGCTATGTTGTGATAAAAAAGAAAAGAGCCATCAAGCCACAAAAAGACATAGAAGAAAATTAAATGCATATTACTAAGTGAAACAAGCCAATCTGGAAGGCTACTCAGGATGGCCTGAGCCCAGGAGGTGGAGACTGCAGTTAGCCATGATCGCACCCCTGAACTCCAGTCTTGGCAACATAATGAGATGTTGTCTCTACAATTAATTTATTATATCAGTAGTTGCCATGGAGCCCAAGGGAAGGGAGAGAGGGATGAATGGGTGGACCACAGGTGATTTTTAGGACATAAATTCTACTCTGTGTGATACTGTAATAGTGGATACATTTATCAAAATCCATAGAATGTATAACACAAAGAATGAACCCTGATGTAAATGATGAACTTTAGTTAATAACGTATCAAAATTGTCTCATCAAGTGTAACAAATGTTACACTGATGGAAGATGCTAATAACAGGGGAAAATAGGTAGGGGGGTATGAGAACACTACTCCGCTCAAATTTTCTATAAACCTAAAAGTGCTCAAAAAATAAAAAATAAAGCGCATCTAATATGATTTTACTAATGCTTCCATAAACCTCTGGCCCTTCCCATTTCTAGTCCCTGCCCTCTCAGGATCCCGCCCACTGGTAAATCTCTAGCCCATTTACTCTTGGCTGTTGCTTCTCCTTACACTTTTCGCCCACCTTTGAAGCAACCCATTTCCTCGTGTTTCTTTTGGCTGAGTTAGTCCACTTGTGGTACATTCCATGCCCTGGATGTTTCCCCATCTGCTATCTTTCCTTCTCCCAAGGGACACTCTTTTGGTGTGATCAGTAAAAGGATCAAAGCACATGGAACCCAAGCAGCTTATTCATTTTGGGGTGTGGACTTATCACAGATGACAAACCTACATGGTCCAGTCTAGATGAATGGGAATAATACGTCTTTATTTTTTACCATCTCGCTTGCTTATTCCATAAGTAATTTCCTGAAGGTCTTAATTTTCTGGAAGCCATGCTGGAGGCAGGGGTCATTTAGAAATATGATTTTTATTATATTTGGCTTAAAGCAGAAGGATTTAAAAACATGACCTTTATGTTATTTTTCCAAACTGATAGTGGATGTGGTATTAGGGTAATACATCTATAGGTGAGATTCCAGGGCTGATTTAGTAAATATTAATTTCTAATGCTTTGTCATTCCCACTGCATTATTCTCCTATAGCTGTCACAACAAATCAACACAAACCAGGTAGCTTAAAACGACAGAAATTTGTTCTCTCTCAGTTCTGGAAGCTAGAAGCCTGAAACCAAGGTGTCGGCAGCACCATACTCCCATGCTTCCTTCTAGGGAAGAATATTTCCTTACCGATTCTGGCTTCTGCCTATTCTTGGCACTCCTTGGCTTGTGGCAGCACAACCCCACTCTCTGCCTCCATCTTCACATGCCCGACTTCCTTCCATCTATGTGTATCTATGCCAAATTTCCCCCTTCTTATAAGGACATCAGTCACTGGATTAGGGTTTACCCTAATGAATTTGGGGAGGACCCTATTCAATCCACTACAACCACCCTTCATGTACACAGAGCTTGTTTCTCTGTCAATTACATATTACAGAGTGAGGATGTTGCCTCTCCTCTAACAAGATATTATAATAACAATTATTGTCAAATTATTTAATGAATGCTTACTATATGACAGTTACATGCATTAACTCATTTAACCCTCTGACAATTCTATGAAATACGTGCTATTTTTATTTCTATTTTGCAGCTGAGCAGCCAGAGAGAGTTTACATAGGACAAATATCACCATTACCAAGAAAGAACAAAATAAGAGGAATAAGCAGTCCCCTTGTATTTTGGTTACTTAAAAGGGATGGATCTCAAGACAAAGGAAAATGGTTGGGTGCATGAGGGGACAGATGCTGGAACCAGTTCTGAAGAAGTATTCCTGGGACCAAGAGGATCTGAGAGGTGGCCAGGTGTGAAGACTGAACAAGCTGAGTGTTAAGAACAGCAAAGTTGGCCAGGCATGGTGGTGCACACCTGTAGTCTCAGCTACCTGGGAGGCTGAGGTGGGAGGAATATGAAGGCCCAGGAGTTCAAATCCAGCCTGGGCAACACAATGAGCCCCTGTCTAAAAAAATAAAAATCAGCCAGCTGGAAAATAAACTCGGGGCACATTGGGCACTTCGTCATGAGGAAACCAAAATCTCCTGCCTTTGCAAGCTTCAGGAGCCTGTATAAGGACTGAGCCAGCCTTACCCATCACACTGTGTAGGGCCACTCTTCAGCAACAACATCATGTGGCAGTAGAAAACATGGCCATAGAGGATTCCTTCATTGTGCAATTACCTATAAGAAGAAGAAAAGGAAGAAAAGAGGAAGAAGAAGAAGGAGAAGGAGGAGGAGGAGGAGAAGGAGGAGGAAGAGAAGGAGGTCTAAAAAGGAAATGCTTAATTTCTTGCTGAAAGATGAGTGAATTTTGGAGTTCAATGTAACAACCAATAAATAATATCTCTCTTCTCTTCTTGGTTCTGTGCCCACTGAAAAATAGGACAAAGAGTGAAACAAATGGAAAAGCAAAGTATTATCCTCTTTCTGACAAAGCAAATAACAGCGAATGTAGCTCGAATGTGTGGGCAAATGGGGGTTTTAAAACTGAACCTCAGAATTTAATTCTTACCCAACTTGTGGTGCTGGACAGCATGGACACCCTCTCCAAGACCCTGGGGGAGCGGGACAGAGCCAGTGCTCCCCACAGTTGGTCACTCCCAGGAGGAAAAGCAGAGAGAAATGGAAGGGGCTGGGTACATGTGCCCTGTTTGTCCTCCCAAACACAGAAGGCAGAAGAGTCACTCCACCCGGGGCAGAGTGAACGAGAGGGTGGAGGGCGATCAGGAATGCTGTGCTCATAGATCTCTCCTGACAAGAATGGGGAGAGAAGTTCCACACCAACAAGGAGGTCAAAGCCAGAGAAATAGGGAAGACATCTCAGGATCTGCACAGTGAGTTTGTAGAGCATAAACTCCACATCAGTTTATGTGGCTACACATAAAGATAACTCCAAGAAGCCACCTTCAGGGAGCCTGCTTGAAGTACTTGGTGTGCTGGCTCCTTATATGGTTGCACTTAAAATAATATTGTTACATAAATACATCTACCTTTTTTTTTTTTTTTTTTTGAGTGAATCCTAAGTTAGGAGGCAGTAGAAGGTAGCAATTAAAAGCCCAGACAAAAAACTCTGGTTCAAATCCTAGCTCCACCTTCACTGGGCAAGTTACTTAACTTTTTAAGATCTTACTTTTCTCAATTAAAAGTAGGGAAGATAATGGCACCCATTCCATAGAGTTGCTGTAAAGAATAAGTGTTGTTGGGTGGCTCATGCCTGTAATCCTAGCACTTTGGGAGACCAAGGCAGGTGGATCACTTGAGCTCAGGAGTTTGAGATGAGCCTAAGCAACGAGGCAAAACCCTGTCTCTACAAAAAATACAAAAATTAGCCAGATGTGGTGCCTTGCACCTGTAGTCCCAGCTACTTGTGGGGCTGAGGTGGGAGGATCGCTTGAGCCCAGGAGGTCGAGGCTGCAGTGAGCTGAGATCGCAAGGCTGCACTCCAGTCTGGGTAGCAAAGTGAGACCCTGTCTCAAAAAACAAACAAATAAATAAATAAATAAATAAATAAAGTATTGTTGACGTTTATGAAACACTTAAAGCTCCACCAGGCATACAGTGAACTAGGATATTGCTGATGATGATAATCATCATTATTGGCACATGCCAGGACTTGATAACTCTAGTTTGTAACGTGAATCCTATTTAAAAGTGTTTCCACTACAACTTAAGAAACTGTCAGCGGCTGCAAAGCTCAGGGTAGACAGCAGAGAGTTGGATTTAGCCATGACTGGAGTTTTTCCAGGAGAATACGATGAAGGAAGACAAGAACAAATGACAGACCAGGAAACTGAGGTGCAATAATGAGGGAAGTTAAGACATAAAATGGAGAGTTATAGTGAAAAGATGCTAAGAATAATGGTTTTTTTCAATTCCATTGGAATTTAATGATAGCTAGAGTGGGTTATAGAAAGAGTAAGCTGAAAAGTCATAGAGTAGGAGTCATGTCATTGAGATAATGTGGGGAATGGGGGCTGTTGCTATTAACATGCAAGTTCTAGGATCTCAATGGGAAGAACTGGCTAAAGTAAGATAAAGGGCAATATCTGAGTGGAAGGGAGGTCAGGAACGGAGGGACCAGCATGTTTGAAGTACCATATGTACACATATTGAAGTGTATGATACCAGGTGGTGTTGGAGAGTGTGACAGTGAGCAATAGGTAAAATCTTTCTAGAATGAGGAGAAGCACCTGAGGGATCAGTACATGATGACTATGGGGATTAGTGGATAATGTAGTCTGATGATAGGATATTTAAAGCAGGAAGACACGAAAAAGTTTTAAGAAGAAGAGAGGGAGAATGGGGTGTGCTTTGATGAAACACAAGAATGGTACTTAAACTACCTCCGCCTACATGCCCAAGGTGCAACAGAAAAGGGAAAGAAAACAGCTGCATCTAGAGAAATCTTCAAAGGAACCAGGTCTCCAGGGGACAGTCAGGTCAGTTACAGTAAGAAAGCAAAGTTCAGAGAAAGTGTTAAAGATACAAGGGATCTTGCTGGTGACTGACAGTGAGTTCAGGGGACACAATGAAAAGATTTCAGAAGCTGGAGATAGGTGGAAGATGAGGTGAGGGAAAAGGAAGTGCAGTGCCATCATGGAAATGAAAGCCTTGGGATGGAGGGGTCACCTGGATGTCCTGGGCTTCTTGGGCCCTCCATCCTAAACAAGCATAAAGAGCATCATAGGATTATCCTTGGTAGTCTCAAAGCTGAGAGTGATGGGGAGACTGTGAACATTGAAGGTCCCACCAGGGACACAAAGTTACGGGTTCCTTCTTCAATCCTGCCAGTGGTCACCAGGAGATTGAGGAAGCAACGGTCTTATTTCCCAGAGGAATAGGAGCTCTGGGGTCCTTCAGGAACCCCTGGGGAAGAGGATGTCCAAGTCTGCATGAATACCAACAGATAAGACCATCGGAAGAAGGGCTCCTAAGAAAGAGAAACCACATACAGAAAGGAAGAAGTGAATATGACCCATGCTCACCCACCAACATGCCTACAACCAGTAGGAGATATGAGAGCTAGGAGGGAACTTAGGAGTCTCTGAATTGAAAGTATTCATTTCAGTGAGGAGGAAACTGTAGTTCAGAGACGTAGAGTAAACTTATTGTAAGAGAAACCTATGTAATATATCTCAGAAAGCTCTCCTTCAAAATCATTATCCAAAAAGAAAAGAATGGGCCACTTAAAGGAGTATTGGTTTATTAATCGGGAAATTTGCTTATGGAAAATAGGCAAAACTTGCTTTGAAATGCTTATCACAATCCACCTAAAATTTCTGTTGGCAGCATCATTATCTGTAGTTGCTTCAGCGGTGACACTAATAAATCTACACCACAGAATAGTAGCAAAGGATTTATTTTTCTTTTACATTTGATATTATGGTCACCAATTGTGAGCTCTGAAGTAAAATGTCCTATTACATGACAAATTTAAAACACTACATTTTAGAATTCACCTTGACAACACTCTCAGAGAAGATTGTTTTAAAAACTATTGAGAAATTAAAAATCTAAGTGAATCATACGCCTGAAAGCTTTCTTTTAAGTGATACTTGGGGGGAAAAATAGGTCATTCCAACATTTGTAGACGTTGAACTTTACAAGTGTAGAAATGGTCACAGAAAGCCTATATTATTCTGAAATATATTTTGTTTCAGCGATGTTTGTGAAAATTGACCAACTATTTGATAAATCTAGATTTTCTTAAAGGCACTCAACTAAATGCTATTATCTCCTAGGACTTGTCTTGGCCATTTTTATTATCATAACTCTCCAATGTAGGCTTTAGGATTTCCAAATTGATACTCTGAAGCCCAAAATTATTCCCACCATAATTTAGAGTAGCCTTTGAAATAGCTTATAGAAAGCATTAATTGATTCCATATCTAGGGGCCTTTTGAGTTGTTTATAACTTATATATATCTACATATATATTTATAAAATTATATTTTTAATATAATTTATAACCAGATTTCTCTTACAAAAAAGATTCAAACTATTTTTAAAGTATGATAATCAATTATATCATATAATTTGTGCCACAATTCGTACTGATCTATTGATTCAGAAACCACATTCAAGATAATCCTCTCTACCAAGAATTGGCCCCAGTGTAGCAGCAAAGCACCATTAACTATCATTTCCACCGACAGCTGAGGTTGTGGTTTTGCATTCAGCATTTTTTTCCTTGTGTGGAGTATAGAACAAAAGATGTTACTAATGTAATAATGTGAGTCATCATCCGGATCTGTGGTTACTACTACCATGAAAAGTTTTCTTTCTCAGTAGCAAAGTGTCATTGGTCATTCCCAAGATGTTACACACGAACAGAAAAAAAGTGAATATTGTTGGTGCTTCCATTTTATCTAGGAAATAAAACTGAGTTCCTCGTTTGTGGGTAAAGGCAAGTCACTGTGGTGACACGGAGCATTTTTTCAGTAGATGAGGTGAGCGGGAAGCAGCAATCTAAGATGTCTCTTCAGTGCATTTCACACTTAGGACATTCACTTTGTTTCAATAAGTACAAATAGGAAACATAAAAATTATTGTCTATATACTTATTAAAATCTTTTCTAATCTCCTGCAAACATACATATCAGCATGTTGCTTCCTTAAATGTTTTTCTTATTCTTTGAAGAGAAATCCAGTAGTTGTTGTTTTTCTTCTTCTTCATTAATGATACACTTTTCTAGCTCTGCTTCATCTCAAGATTGCCATTTGTATGAATTGGTGTTTTCCAAACTGTTTTCTAGGTAACAAAGACACTTGATTTGACTAAGTGCCTACAAGGCCAATGTATTCTTGGAACAAACAATCTTCTAGAAACTCATGTTAAAGAGTTGTTTTAATGAGGAACTTCTCCAACCTGTAACATTCTAATGGGCATTATAATTCCCCATACAGAAAATATAGTTAGCACCATTTTCTTAAATTTGTTAAATAAGAAAATACTTTTGTAAGTTTAAAACAGGAAAACTAATAATATATTGAGGAAATACTATATATTCCGTGCAACAGTGTGAGAAAAGTTGATTTCAGTCACACGTTTGTATCTTTCTTAAGGGCAAGTACACCATTACTTTGTGGTTAGTGTTTGCTGTTATGTCCAAGGCATCTATATTTATGATGACCATATATTCATGGTTTGGTGCCATCTTCAATTATGTGGTCGCATTGTCCCTCTGAGCACTTCAGAACTTTTCAGAGTTTGTTGCCCAATTTTTCATTCAGAAAATATATTCACTACATATATGGATAAATAATTTGATAAATCAAAAGAACATAATCTTCCATAGTTAAGAAGTTGTTTCTGCCATTTGTTAAAAGTAACCAGATAACTAAGAAACCTACCTGAGAGAAAATAAGGCACAACAGGTGACTCAGAGAAGTGTAAAATCTTCTAGATTATGGCTTTGTTTCATGATAATTATGTGAGGTTACTAAAAATATTTAACATCCCCAAGCCTGTCTCTACATCCACATAAATGACAAAACCAAAATCAATAATCTTTTTACTTTCTACTCCTTTGTCATTGTAAGGATCCTTCAGGTCTGTGCAAAAATGTGACCTCATCGGTGAGCTTTTTCTGATCAGCCTTTTTTTTTTTTTTTGGAAACGGAGTCTTGCTCTGTCATCCAGGCTGTAGTGCAGTGGCATGATCTCCGCTCACTGCAAGCTCTGCCTCCCAGGTTCAAGTGATTCTCCTGCCTCAGCCTCCCGAATAGCTGGGGCTACAGGCGCCCACCACCACGCCCGGCTAATTTTTTTGTATTTTTAGTAGAGATGGGGTTTCACAGTGTTAGCCAGGATGGTCTCGATCTCCTGACCTCATGATCCACCCACCTCGGCCTCCCAAAGTACTGGGATTACAGGCATGAGACACCACGCCCAGCCCTGACCAGCCTTTTTTTAAGAGCAAACCAGCCCCTGCCCTGAACGCCACCCCAACTCCTGCTTGTTTGTTCTTGTTGTTCTGACATCCTTTATGTTTACTTCTTTATTTGTTTATTTCTGCATCCCTCTATCGAGAATGGTATGTTCACCTGTTTAACGTTTAGGACAGAGCCTGACACTTAATAAGTAAAACAAATAAATCTTTGTTGGCTAAATGAGTAAAATATGCAGTGTAGTAAAATTTGAAGAAACACTTGGAAAGCTATATCAGAATAAAACAGCAGAACCGTAAATCGTTTCCACAAACTCAGGTACATAGAGAAAGTTCAGTATGCATTTATAGGCAATCTTTGATCACATTGGGAAATTAACCAAAAGGGAATATTCATTGTGGGCTACAGTGGCCATGCAAGACTTAGTAGAGCAGAGGAGATCATGAAGAAAATATATAATTTATCCTGAAATAAAAGAGTAGAGAAGACATAGCAGATGGACAATCTGACACACAGAAGGACATGAAAGCAGAAATAAGCTTGTCTTGTGTTGGGGGCTTTTTTAAAAACAGACTGATCTTGAAGGAGGCATACGTGTCAAAGGGTAATGAGAGATGGATTTTTAAACTTATTCAGTCATTTATTTGACAAACTCTTGTTGAACACCTACTATATGCTGAATTTTGGGTTAGGACTGATGAAAGTAAAAGGCCAGATAAGGACTCCCTGAATGTCAGGCAAACAAGTTAGAAAATGCTCATGCTGCCTCATGGGATTATTTTAAGGATTAAGAAAACAGTGCACCCAAAGTGCCCCATGTGCCATTTTGCTCCATGATAATATAATCTGTATCATTACCCAGCTGGTGATTGGTCTGGTGAAAACAACATGTTAGGCCATGCATTTAACCAAATGGCCACAGTCAATATATTTCTGAGGATCATGTAACATGTCAGAATTTAGAAAGCACAGTTGTGGGGAAAGCAGAAGAGCAATAAAATAGATTAAGCACCATCAAGAAACAGAGCTATTTTATGTTTTAAGAACAGAAATTTCTAAAAATAAGTTATAAACTCAACCTTTCCAAGAATGGAGCCAGCCTCTTAAAAAAAAATCTGTTCTGAAACTAATAAAACATACTTCTACTACCTCCTTTAGAAGTTGTTGAGTGGAAAATTACAAGTGGTTAAAAGAAATAAATAGCTGTCTATAAGAGTTAACATCTGTTCAGAAATACAGAGAAAAAGCAAACATATGCCATATTCCTCAAAGCAGTCTTCTGCCACAGATTAATAGCAAGAATCGTCCTCAAAACATCTCTTAATATGAGAATTACCACCTTTATCCTCAAATAACTAATTATGCCTCTTTTCATTCTGACAAACTTGACAAAACTTTTGCTGCATGTAATAAATCATGCTTAATTAATTCATCCACTAGACTCTTTTGAGCCCTATTGTGTTCTAAGCTGGGCTTTAAATGTTGGCATTACAAAGATCAACAAGGTATAAAACCCTGCTCTCAAGGAGCCTTTGATTTGGTGGAAGTGTCAGACAAGGGAGTCAAAGGTTTCAATACAGTGTGATAAGTACTAACAGGTATCATGGCAGCAAGAAGAATCCAGAGAAGGAATCTCATTTGACTAGAGATGGGAGTGAGAATATGAGAGGTGGCAAAAATGAATAGATGGGTAGGGTCACAGACAATATGCATGAGACCTCTCTTCTCATGAAGCTTACATTTTAGTAGAGTCAAAGAAAGGAAGATAATAAACAAGGAAATCAACAAACGACAATTTCATAGCATGAGGATAATATGAAGGAAATAACCAAGGTGATTTGGAGTTACTAGGAGTAGATGGAGATCCTTCCTCAGCTGGGTGGGGAACATCATGTCAAAGGACGAGACACTTGAGCTGACACCTAAATGAAAGGAACTGACTGGGGGAAGGTATTCCAGGGGGAGGAGCTAGCAAGTACGAATGCCCAGGACAGAGCTGAACTTGCACCTTTCAGAAGCAGAAAGGTCAGCTAAGAGACAACGCAGGCCAGGAGACAAGATCAGAGAGAAAGGCTGGGCAATTAATGTAGGTCTTTCTTGGCCAGATAATAACGTTTATTCTCAGTGCAAGAGAAGCCATTAAAAGGCATCAAACAGGAAGGGATATGCTTTGATTTACACTTGTTAAGTTCTTTCTAGAAGCTCAATGAAGCTGGATTCAGGGGCAAGGTATGAGTGGAAACAACAAGACCAGTTAGAAGGAGGACTCTTGCAGTGTCCAGGTGAGACATGGCAGTGACCTGGGCCAGGGTACACCAATGGGGATAAGAGAAGCAGAAGGATTTGAGATATATTGGGGAGGTAGAAGCACAGGAATCTGCTGATGAATTTGGTTCAGGATATGAGGGAAAACAAGAAATCAAAGATGCTTGTAATTGCAAAAATGGCCCTAGCAATTGAGTAGGTGACAACTTATCATCTAATAATAACAACTTATGTGTATAAAGTGTTTATTATATACCAGTCATGGCTCTAACCACTTTACATATATGACCTCATTTAAACCTCACAACAACCCTCATCATCCCTATTGTACAGATAAAGGAAGAGAGGGACGGACAGATTAACCCCACTTGGTTGTTAAGTTACAGTCTCTAAGTGAACCCCAGCTTTATTGGCTTCAGAGTCTGTGTGCTTAACCATGATATCTTTATGTTTTATATTACCAAGCTGTGGAATACTAGAGAATGAACTGATTTTGCAAGGAGAAACAAATTTTCTGGTTTTGACATACTGTTTTTGAGATGTCTTACATGGAAATATCAAGTACATAACTGGATGTGTGAGCATGGAATTCAGGGACTAGGCCAACCCTGGAGACGGTTAGCATACTGACAGTATTTAAAGCCATGGGGTTGAATTAGCTGTATCGAGAGCAGCAGAGTACATGGAGGTTAGAAGAAGCCACGACCTAGTCCTGAGTCCTCCAATCTGTAGTGTTCTGATAGAGAAGAAACTCACTTGCAAGATCAAGAAGCAGCATCTAAGTGAGGTAGAAAGAATCCCAGAGGAGAGTGGATTTTCAGAACCGAGTGATTAACGTGTTGGGTTGATTCTCAGCCAGTCTCTGCGCTCATGGTGGCAAGATGGCTGCAGTAATTCCAACCAATACTCTTCCAAGCTTATAGTTCATAGAAAAGAGAAAGACTCTTTTTCCGGAACTCATTTACAAATCCTGGAATCCACTCTAATTGGGCCTTGTTGGGTCATAGGCCCATTCCTGAATCTGCACCTACCCTAGAGTAGGCTCCCAACCACAACATATGGATGAAAAGCTGGGACTCGACCATCCTCTATGCTACCTTGCAGGAAATTATCACTAAAATTTGAAAATGACTAAAAAGTACCAGAGGGACCTAATTTCTTTGAAGAGAATGCTTTCTCACCAGTTCCAAAGAAAAAGTCTCAAAAGGTCATCTTATCATGCAAAAGTTAATGACACTCGTGGCTATCCATGTCTAACCCCCAAATATACCTTCTCAGTCTAAGCCACTCTAAGCCTAATCTAAAAGGACTAAATCATAAATGATATGGGTAAATGGAAAATAGAAAACATTAGAGCCTCATTTGAACCAATCTCTTTGAAAATAGTTCTGTTTAAAGAATATACGACCACATGGTTGGGAGCCATTTTACCTACCACTTACAAGAGTTTCTATCCTGTCATAGAGGGTGAGGTTAGGAACCAGCCACGGTTGGAATTTTTAACATCCTTGGCAATGGCGTTCTCTTGGTTCTTTCCCCTTATCTTTGAACACAGATTCCACTCATTTACTCATTCAAGAGAAGTGTATTGAGCACATACTTGTATAAGACACTGTTTAGATACTAGACATACAACAGTGAACAAAACATACGAAAATCCCTCCCCTCATGAAATTTAAACTCTAGTAGAAGAAGCCAGGCAATACTAAATGGAAATAATATGTAAGTAGTTTATATAGTATGTTACAACGTGATACGTGTTATGGAGAGGGAAAAATGAGATGTGAAATGTCATGGTAAAAGGTTTGCAATTTTAACGAGGATAGCCACATCTCTTAGATACTTTTCTCTATCTTTAGGAAGAATTTATTTATACCAACTACCTTTACTTACGAAGCATTTTTTCCTAAGAAGTTAAAAACATAAAACCAGTGCTACACCAAGGTATTTAATGGAGGGGGAAGAGTGGGCTCCAGCAGACACCGGGGCAACATTCCTGGTCCTTAAAGGCCGCTGGGAGTTAACGGATTGAAGTTAATTCATGGGAAAGTAGCGCAAGTATTTCTCATCCCAAATCAGTAGGATGATCTGCCCTCTTGTTTTGCAGGAATGGGAAGCAGAGGGAGTTTGGAGAAGCTTTGAGCAGGTCCTGAATAGGTAAGTGAGGGGCTTGCCTTAACCCTACAGGATTCTCAGTCTCCACGTCTACCTCCCACAACAGGTGCAAATATTTACATTCATGATGGGTTTCTCCCTCTCCCTTGGATTCCCAAAGCAGCAAGAGCTGATGTGGAGCACTCCCCAGTCTAGGCTGGGGGCTGCAAGGAGAAGTCATCCTCACAGCAATCTCTTCCTGAGAGATGCTAAGGTGGTGGAGAGTCTGCACAATGTGCCTTTCCAGGGGGTGTTTCTCTCTATTGATTATTTGAAATGTTAAACTTGATTACATTTTACTTTAATTGTACCATTTGAAATTAGATTCAGGTAAGATTTCAAACTCATTAAATAAATGGCCCATAGGACATTTGGGGGAATATCTCAAAAAAGAAAATGTAAATAGAATCTACGTATAAAAGAATGATCAATTTAACAAGCTTTAAGGGAAATGCAAACTAAAACAATGTGATATAATTTGCAGCCACCAGACTAGCAAAAAATATTCAAATATTGATAATATCCAGTTTTAGCAAGAAAGAATGTGGGGAAAAATTAGCAATGAAATAGTTATGAAAGTACTTTGGCAGTATTTGGCATATGTTCTAATCCCACAATCCTACTCCTAGAAAGCATTTCTGTAAAAATAGGAGCACGGATTAGGACACACATTTACAGCCTGTGCTATATGAACAAAACTGAAATTAGCTGGGACTATTGAGTAAATAAAAAACATTATATATGCAAAATATAGAATTTGTAGATAATATATCATTTTTATTTTTATATAAAAATATATGTTTATATCTGCCCATATGCATATACATGCATGCATACCCAGACCTGTGTATACACACATTTACATACCTGGAAGAATGTTGCTGATGTGTTAAGTGGAAAGAGCTGGTTGAAGGGTAGAATACATGATATGATAACATTTTTGTTTCTAAAAAAGGGGAAGATACTCCATATGAACATATATTTATACTGTTGTTGGAAAAAGTTTAAAAATTATGGAAACATCCCCACAAACTGCCATCATTGGCTCACTTGGGAAAGTAGAGGTGGAAAGGCAGTGAGGTATGATTAGTTTATAGACCTTGGTGTTATTTCAGTTTTACAACAAACATATTACTTTTTGTAATATAGGAAACTATAGGTTTGTAACTAGGAAAATGTATATAAATTTCAAGAGGACAGATTTCAGATTAATATGAATAATTTTCTGATAGGCAGGATTATTTGGAGTTAGCGAGGGCTCTTCAAGAGGTCACTAGTCTTTCTTAATTGTAAGTGGTCAAGCATAAGTTAGATGGGGACAGTGTTAGGAAGGAGATTCTAGTATAAGATGCAAAGTTGGACAATGTAGCCTCATTGGTCTTTTTAAATTATGACATGCCAGGCTTCTATAGAGTCCACATTTCAAGGCATTTCTGTGTTTGGCCAAATGAGATGGTAGACTCTCATTTCAATGCATTTTTGCATCTTTATTTACTTCAAATTAGTAGGAAATGTTGAAATCTAGAGTCATACTAAACTATTTCTTTAGCTCTGATCCCCCCTCAAGCAGCAAATAAAATTATAATACAATGTGATAAGTGCTATTCTGAAAATGTGCTTTGCAAGGTGCATCTAAGCTATCCTAGGAGTGGAGGGATCAAGGAAGGGTTGCTGGAAGAGGTGACACCTGAGCTGAGTCTTAAAGGATGTTATCTCAAGGCTCACCTCCTCTGCAAAGTGCGAACCTCCACCTCACTGCACTTTGTACATATCTCCATGATCGCTTGCATTGCACTAATTGTCTTCATATGTATCTTCCTTCCTAGTTTCTAATTGCAAGGGAGAAACTATGAGTTTTATTTATCATTACATCTCAGCCATGACTGCGTGACTAGCAGAACATCCAATAAAATATTTATAGAATTGATTGGTTTTCATTTTAGTTCATAACTCACAGCCATAGTGAAGGACATCCATTCTTATGAATTCTCATGATGAATAGTAATTCACAGCACAGTTCTGCATCAGCTTTTGAGTTAGTTGTTGTTGTTGTCACCCAGGTTTGAGTGCTGTGGTGCAATCTCTGCTCACTGCAACCTCCACCTCCCGGGTTCAAGTGATTCTCCTGTCTCAGTCCCAAGTAGCTGGGATTACGGACATGCGCCACCAAGCTTAGCTGAGTTTTGTATTTTTAGTAGAGTCAGGGTTTCACTATGTTGGTCAGGCTGGTCTCAAACTCCTGACCTCAGGTGATCGGCCTGCCTCGGCCTCCCAAAGTGCTGGGATTAGAGGCATGAACCAATACACTCGTCCTATTTTTGAGATTTTCTGCTGCTACTCCAGCTCAACCTGACTGAGCTTTCACTTTTTGTTCCTACCGCTGTGTGTGCATCTGAACAATCCACAAGCCTCACACACTCCTGTAGCTTCCCTGCCTCCCTCGGAGCTGTATCCACCATGACCTCTTGACCGCGGCTGAGGGAGAAGGACAAGGGTCATGCCACTATCCTAGCACCCTCTATCAAGAGCCACAGTCATCAGAACCATGGAGTGACTGACGGGGTGAGTGTGCTTTCGTCCCTCCATCTCCGGAAAAAATGACGGGAGCTCTGAAACCATTTTGAAACCTGAACGTCGTGGCTTGACTTTTTCTAAACTGGTAGCTGTGGGCAGGTTAAAATGATCTGGTTCTAATTTCATACATTTCTAAGTTTGAGGCAGAATGAGGCAGTGGAAATTCATTATAATGCAGTGTTTCCCAATGTGTGAGACACGTTCTGCCCAGGGTTTGCAAAGTGATTCTGTGTGTACACATATAAACGTGTTTTGGTTAGGAATGTATTTGTGTAAGTTATCTATTTTTAGAGTCATATATTTATGCTTTATTTGGGCCAAATAAAATAATGTGTTAATTTAAATTCATTGTTACACAAATAAGAGTATAAGTGCATTTGGAGAATTAAAGTCAGGAAACACTGATATATTCCATTCCTCAGGGTTCAGGGCCTGCTCTAGATGCTGAGGACCCTAGAGAGAATAAAACAGACAAAATCCCAGCCCTCCAGAGCCAATATTCTGATACAGTGGAGACCATCAATGAACAAACACAGCATGCCAGCAGGAGAGGAGTGGTTTCGAGAAAAGCAAGGAGGGGTTGGTGGGGGGCTGGGGTGTCACTGTTTTGTGCAGGTGACCCACTGATGATGCCACAGAGACCTGAAGGAAATGGGGGCCGGCCTGGTCTCTCAACCCTGCCAAAGGGTTCTTTGCAACACTCCATGCTACCCGCTGGTACTCAAGCTCCTTCTGCTCTACCCTGAGCTAGGCCTGATACAATGGCTGACAGACAAAAGTATCTTTTAAAAAAATTTTTTATGCTTTTGTCTTTTCTCTGTATCCTCACATGGCAAAGAGAAGAAACAAGAGACAGCCAGACAAAACATCTTAATGGGATATTTAGTCTCTTTGTTTCATCCAAGAGGGATCTACCAAAAGGGATCACCTCCTACAAATGTTAAACAGGTTTAGGGTTTGTACAGCAGCTCATGTGGGTTCAGGGATGTGCAGTCATTTCCCAACGTGTCATCATCCCTGGTTCTGATAAAATCTAGAGTGGGACCTGTAAATCAGAGGGCTTCACCCCTGAGCCCACAGCAACACCACCAAGGCACAGGGTCCCCACTGTGCACAAGAATACAGCTTCTCTCTTTTGCTGCCCTTTCAATATACCAGTCCTTACTAAAGCACGCAAAAACTGTGCTTTTGCCCCAGCATTTGAGAAGTTTGTGAATAGGCACCAGCACTTGGATATTGACTTTTCACACAGTGGTGACTTTTAAATTCCTCTATTGCTCCTGACTGAGTTTAGCAACCTCTTGACTGTTCTGGAAAACCAAAGAACTTGGGAAACAATCAAACAAACAAGTATTAAATTCAATCACCCAGAAACACTGGGGAGGCAAATGTAATTTTACTCCTAAGAATCTAAAGCCCCCATAATAAATACTTCTTTGCTGACTGGCAAATGAATGTTTCGCAGCCCTTCTCATGCCTAGAGACACCAAGAAATGGGACAGCTTAAAAATGGTTTGTGACCAAGACTGGGGGCCTCTATGGAAGTCCAGCACACTTCAACTCAGCTGCCAGTGGTGCTGAATCCTGGAAAATGCTGAGAATCCTAAAAGTGGATTAAGGAAAGGCTGTCGGTGCATCATCTCCCCCTATCCTTGGCAAAGCCAGGTAGCAGGTTCCCGATCCCCTGGATTCCAGCTCTTCCAAATGTTTCTCAGGAAAGAAGACTGCCCTGTTGCTGATGGCCCAGGAACCTGCCCAGGAAGCTCAGGGGAAATAGCAAGATGAAGACAGTCCTCCAGTCTCCCCTCACCAATGCCCTGCAGCTCACCACCCTTTCCTGTCCTGTATACTTGTCTAGGAATGAGATCCCCAGAAGAGATCAGACATGGGACCACAGTGTGTTGATGGGGAAAGGCAGAAAGGGATCACTTTGGAATATGAAATCAATCAAGAGAGGGTAGTTCCTAGTGAACAGCCTAATGATTCCATGACTGAAACGAAGAACTAGGTGCTGGGAAAGCAATGAAGAGAAAAGCTGCCAGAGACACAATCCATGAAGACCTTGGTGAAGTCCCACCTATTAACACAAAAGGTGCCAAGTTCCAGAATTGTCAGTGTGCAGGAGGGACACAGTGAAAGCCTTGTGGAATGAACTTGCTGGTGGCCCAGGATGTGCCATCAGAAACTACTCCTGTTTTCCATGCTGTATACCAGTAGCACTGAGCAGAGTCCCTTTAATGCAGAACAATGGTTAGGCCATATTACTCATTTAACTGAAGGGCTAGGTATGTAGATGGGGTTTTTAGACACTATGAAAAGTTGAGTGTGGTGGAATTTGAGCTGCATTTAGACTTATTTGGCTTTTATGAACTTTCCTAACTGTACGGCACCCTGAAGGTGTGTTAGCAAGATTCAGCATCATTTGATCTTGGTTCCTTGTGGTGTTAGTGGCTTGAGTTTCCTGTCGAAGGCATTCCTGGTAAATCATTCCAAGCAGTTAGTTACTTTGTATATCTTATTTGCTGTTATCTTGTAGTTACCCCTTGCACCCCATTAAATTCTAGCATGCTGTCATGAAAAGGACACCCAGGAGAAACACAATTTATTTAATTAAAATCAAAATTTGTTAAGCACTAAGTTCACACTGGGCATAATTAATAATTTTCAAACCCTTAAATAGACATTCATATACATAACATCTATTTAAGTCTCAATAACATTATATTGCATTCCAGAAATCTGTCACTCCCCTTCACCTCCCACATCACCCACCCCCCGACACACATAAATATTACATGAGTTAATTCAGGTTATATACTTTAAATTAAGTTGACACGATGTACTTGTGAATAACAAAACATGTTCAGAATGGAAACATTATTTGAAAACACAGAAAATGTGCAAATTAGTGACAACTTATCTCCAAAACTTTATTACACTAAATCCTTCTTGTCTATTCTGAACCACCTAACATGCTGTCAGTAATATGTTAAAAAGTTTTTAAAAGAAACAGACTGTTATAAACATATTTCTAGCAGTTCTCATTGTATTTCAAAATAACTATAAAATCAATGCACTTGGCTGTGGTTTACTGACTGCTTTCCAAGAATTTTTTAATCCAGGAAAGAAGAATATCCAGTTCACTGATGGCTTTGTAGATTCCTTTGTTTCCAATCTGCAGATAAAGTACAGATATAAGAGAAGAAATGTTTCATATTTTGAAAAACAAAGTGTTTTAATATAAGGATTTAGAATTCTTACCCTATAAAATATTCTTTTCATCCTGGTAATGGATTTCATCTCTCTAGCTGATGAAGCACAGGAAATCTAAGAAATCAACAGTAAGTACAGATAATATTGTTGAAGAGGCATTAATGATACTGTTTCATTCATTCAACAAATATTCATAGAGCAGGTATTATGTGCTGAGCAATAGATATGCACTGGCAAAATAAATAATGCATGATCTTTTCCCTCACAGAGCTGAAAGTTTCATAGGAAAGCAGATGATAAATAAAACAAAAAATAAAAATTTACAAATTACAATTAAAGCTATGTTAGCAACTCTCAAAGCTCTATGATAGGGATTTATAGGAACCACCTACCTTCGATTGGGTGGTCAAGGAGGGCTCCTTGGAAAAATAACATTTGTATTAGCCCATTTTCACACTGCTGTAAATAACTACCTGAGACTGGGTAGTTTATAAAGAAAAGAAGTTTAATTGACTCACAGTTCTGCATGGCTAGGGAGGCCTCAGGAAACTTACAATCACGGCAGAAGGCGAAGGGAAACCAAAGTACATCTTACATGGCGGCAGGAGAGCAGCAAAGGGGGAAGTGCCACACTTTTAAACCATCAGATCTCGTGAGAATTCATTTACTGTCATGAGAACAGCACAAGGGAAACTTGCCCCATGATCCAATCGCCTCCCATCAGGTCCCTCCCTCCACATGTGAGGATCACAATTTGAGATGAGATTTGGGTGGGGACACAGAGCCAAACCATACCAACGTTTAAGTTGAGATATCAGAAATGGGAAGGCACAGGCTATATGAGAAACTGAGGAAAGGAGAGAGGAAGTTGGGGAGGAGACACAAGAGAGTAACTCAGGCAGAGGAAAATATACTCCTCTGAGGCAAGAGAGCTCAGTGCCTTCCAGAAACTGAAAGAAAGCAAGCAAGCATGGCTGGAGCAATTAAGCAAGAGAAATGTGGGAAGCATGAAAGACGTGAGAATGACAAGAAAAAAAATGTACCTTTTAAAAAATCACTCTGCCTGTCATGTACAAAGCACAGAACAATGTTCAGTGTAGACTACAAGGGGAAGGCACCCAGGACATTAATATTAGTTTCTAAATTAGGAGAAGCAGCAGGCTAGTATCTTGAGCAGCTGGCTTGTAGCCTGGCTGGCCAGGGGAAACTACCAGTCCGCTTTGTACAAGTGAATTCTCAAACCCTGTCTGAGCACAGGAATCACCTGGGCGTCAAACAGAAGAAAGTTAATATCCTACTCTATTCTCTCACAAATTTCTATAGGACTATTAAAAGAAAAGAAAGGAAACGTGAAAATGCCTAATTTATCTACTTAGTTTTTACTCGTAAAACTTTTAGTACTGGAATAGACCAACGAGATTGAATAGGCCGATTGTTTGCACTTTGCAGGAAGGGAGGCCAAGGCCCAGGTAGTTAAGTCACTCACCTAACATCCCACAGGAAGTCCTATGCTAGTGACAAAATAGTGTCACTATCTAACAGTTAAAGAGTTAAAACTCATGAAATGGAAGTGGCTAAATGATAACATTTAGTCTCTAAATGTCCTCCTGACAAAAGAATGTCATATCAATAAAGACAACCCTTTGTTCAAATGCTTGAAATGAAAATGGCTAAATGATAACATCTGTTAAAATGAATAAAACATTGAATATTCATAAAATGAATAAGACCTGGTCAACGAACAGGTCTCTTCAGAGGTGTTAATGTTGGCAATGGTTTTATGGCTCTGCCCAAATGGGGATGCTACCTTCAGGTCAGACCCTGGTAGGAGGGAAGAGACTCTTCCTGTGAACGGGGCTTTCATGATTAGGAACAGCAGAATGCTGTGATCGAGGGGCTGCAGACACAGACACAGACTGCTCAGCTTAAGGCACAGTTTGCAGGATTCACGAACACAGGGTTAGACCTCACTGTGATAGGAGCCCTGACTTCAGAATGCTCTCTAGGTGTATTTCATGTTACATTTGCACTGAACTGTACAACATGGGGTTCTTTCTCTGGGGTGAGTGGAATGTTCTAATCTGTCATTAGTGTGTCTGTGAACGCTCAGTAAAACTTCATCCTAATATTTAACGCATAGAATCCTTTTTAAAAGTAGTTCCTCATGTTTCTAAAATCCTCATGTTTCTAAAATCATGTGTTAGGATTTAAAGATTTAACACTGAAGGTGAGAGACCAAAGAACCAACCACATTCTGGACACTACAGAAGTTAAATAAAACTAAGGCACTCCTGTCAACTGTGTGTTCTGCCCAGGGAACTTGAATGTGCAACACATCCCACAGCAGATGGGAACTGCCAGAGAAATTTTGTCCCTCACTCACACCAAAGGCACATGCTACTCTAGGAAGAGTAATGAGAGTCAAAAAGGAGGAAAACACTGTTCAACTAAAAAAGAAAAAAACTAACAGTGCCAGGGTTGCCACTATAACTACACTCTGGTTGAAGGGATACTTCCTGGTGCCTTGAGCACTGTTTACTATGAGTGACCCCTAGTAACGATCTGACCTACGGAGTTCCCATTTTCTTTATACTGTTGTAAATGTGTCCACAGGTCCAGTAGGATAGCAGATTTTACTGCAGTAATTCAGATTGCTTTGCTTGGAAAGAGGAATTTATTAAAAGAATGATTTCCTTTTCTTTATATTTTTGAGTCTAGTTGCAGTGACTGAAATTAGAATGTGTGATAAAAGGGTTAGCAGTTTTATCATAAGAATGGCTGAACGATTTGACAAACTCAACAGAAGCTGACATGATCTAGACCAGAGGCAATTTATTGGTAGGGCTAGAATAACTAGAAATCAGCTCAAAGAAAAATGTGAGATAATCATGTCATAGGAAATATTCATTCTTTATTATTAAGTCAACATATTTATCACATACTTACTATAGGCTAAGCATACAGCAATGCCTCTGCCATATAGCACTGATTTACAGTTGACAATGAATGATTTACCGTTGAACAATGCAGGGTAACGTTAGGTGCACTGACCCCCCCCCCAGTGAAGTTAAAAACCTGCATATAACATTAGACTCCCCTCAAATTAAACTACTAATAGCCTACAGTTGACCAGAAGCCTTATTGATAACATTAATCAATTAACACATATTGTGAGAAAGATCACAGATAGATAGATAGATACTGTATTTTTATCATGAAATAAGCTGGAGAAAAGACAATGTAACTAAGAAAATCACAAGGAAGAGGAAATATATTTACTATTCACTAAGTGGAAGTGGACCATCGTAAATGTCTTCATCCTTGCCATCTTCATGTTGAGCAAACTAAGGAGGAGGAGGAAGGGGAGGGGTTGGTCTTTCTATCGCAGGGATGGCAGAAGTAAAAGAGGTGGAGGAAGTGGAAGGGGAGGCAGGAGAGGCAGGCACACTTGGTGTAACTTTAAAGAAATACATAGTAATTTCTGTCTGACTTTTTTCATTTCTCTAAAAATCTTTCTATACAGTACTAACCCTTCTTCCACCATTTGCTTTAGTTTCAGTCCTTGTGTCATAGAAAGTTCATGCCATAAAAGAGGTTAAAACCACTCTCAAATAATTGGAACCATTCTGCCGATTGTCTATGCCAGTTTGTTTTCTGTCATTGTTTCTTCTATGTCTTCTTCCTCATCATCTGGCACTGGTTCAGAAACACTCATCTCCATCAAGTCATCTTCTGCTAATTCCTATGGTGCAGTGTCTACTAGCTCTTGAATTTCTCCAAGATCCTTCCTTATCTTGATATCTTCAACCCGCCCCCACCCCACCATCTTTTTGCCATATCCACAATCTATTTTGTGATTTCTTTGATTAGTTCTGTTGTAAATTCTATGAAGTTATGTACAACAGCTGAACACACTTTTCTCCAGCAGGAATTAATTGTTTCAGGCTTGACGAATTTCATGGTTTTTTCTATACCAGTGATAGCATCTTCAGTAGTGTAATCTAAACTTTGATGATGTTCCCTCCATTGGTGTTCTCTTCCATAATGTTGACAATCCTTTTTGTAGAATACCACATGTAATGAGCCTAAAAGGTCCTTATGACCCCTTGATCTAGAGGCTGAATTACAGACGTTGTATATGGGGGCAAGTAGATTACTTCAGTGCCTTCTGTGTTGAATTCATGGGGTTCTGGGTGGTCAGGAGCATTGCCCAATATAAAAAAAAACTTTAAAAGGCAGTTGCTTACTGGCAAGGTACTTCCTGACCTCAGGGACAAAGCACCAATGGAACCAATCCATAAAAAAATGTTCTCATTGTCTGGGCCTTTGTGCTGTACAATGGAAAGACTGGCAGCTGGTGTTTATCTCTTCCCTTCAAGGCTCAGAGGTTAGCAGCTTTATAAATAAGGGCAGTCCTGATCATAAACCTGACTGCATTTGCACAAAACAGTAAAGTTAGCCTATTCCTTCCTGCCTCAAAATCCTGGTGCTCACTTCTTTACTGATAAATGACTGTAGCATTGTTTTCCGGAATAGGACACTTGCATCTAACATTAAAAACCTGTTCAGGCAGATATCCTTCCTTCCCAGTGATTGTTTTAATGGCATCTGGGAACTTGTCTGCTGCCTCTTGTTTGGTAGAAACTGCTTTTCTTGTTATCTTGACAGTTTTTTAAGCCAAATGTCTTTCTAAATTTTCAAACCATCCTTTGCGGGCATTAAATTCTACAGCTGTAGATCCTTCATCTTTCTGTTGCTTTAAATTGTCATATAATGACTTCACTTTTTCTTGAATCGTGTCAGAGTCTATAGTCACGCCTTTCTTTTAACAGTCCTACACCCACGTGAAAGCCGCATTTTCAATAGGAGATTTTTTAAAAGGTGTTTCTGGAAAAGTGCAAGGTTTTCACACCTGCTGGTGTAGCTGTAGTGGCGGATTCAGAAATTTCCTTTTCTTTTTTCACAATAGTCCTTATCCTGGATTTGTCAGGCAACCTCAGCTGCAGACCTCATTCTGTGGTACATATCAAGCAATTCAACTTTTTCTTGTAATGTCATGACTTTTCTCTACTTCTTGGGAGCACTTCCAGCATCACCAGTGGCACTTTGTGTGGAATCCTTGGTATTATTCAAGATTTATGATATTGCACAAAACACAGTGAAAAATACACAAGAGACCACTTTTTACTGCAATGGGCAATTTACTGGAGTGACAAACTGCTCACATGAAGATAATTAACATCACACAACATTTTAAGTGGATATTCACAACACTTGAGCTCACTACAATAGCAACAGGAGGTGGCTACAGAATTATAGTAGTACAGCGTTACCACAAGTAATTTCTGCAGCTAATTATCTTCATGTGAGCAGTTTGTCTCTACAGTGCAAATTTACATGTAATTTGCACACATTGGTTGGTAGAAGCAGTTTCTACCAACCAAAAGGCAGCAGACAAGTTCCCAGTTGCCAGATGCTTTAATATTGTATCTTTACCTTTGTTTACAAACCAAATGCCTCCATGTATGATCTGTGTTTGTGTGTATAGCTTTTGATACATTTTAACTATAATAGATTTGTGGGTACTTCATGGTAGCAAATGATAAAATAGTAACTACATATATTTTATGCATTAATGACGTATGTTTTTCTTAATTTTTTCCATATTCTAGGCTAGATGTTTCATCCGCAAGTTTGTCAAATTGTTATAAATCTCCAAAGAACTGTCTAATGTATTTATTGAAAAAAATAACCACATGTAAGTTGACCTATGCAGTTCAAACCTATTTATTGGGGAAAAAAAAAAAACCACACATAAGTTGACCTATGCAGTTCAAACCTATATTTAATGTATAAAATTACCCTGCATGAAAATCACCCCAGGGTACACTTGATGCCTCACAATCTACCAAGAGACAGGGTGATGCACAATGACAATTCTATGCAACAAATAGATGTGATTAAAACAAAAACATGACTTCTCCAGGAGACAGAGGAGAGGCAACCCCTGAAGTCTTCTAGAAGAAAAAAAGTGACTTGTGTCTTGAAAGATGAGTGGAAAAAGCAGGAAGAAGAGATGAGTAGGCAGGGAAGCAAGGTGTTCAAAGGCTGGAGAGTGCAGAGACAATTTAAACACCTTTCAGGTCTCAGCTGAAAACCCCACACGAAATCCAAGTTATGGCCCCCAACCTCCACCTCTGCTGCAGCACATCCTCCTATGTTCTCTCTTTGCAGGACCAAGCACAACTTGAGACTAGCCAAGATGGGCAGAAAGCATTTTCTTTCTTTTTTCTTTCTTTCTTTCTTTCTTTTTTCTTGAGACGTAGTTTCGCTCTTGTCGCCCATGCTAGAAGTGCTATGGCACAATCTCGGCTCACTGCAACCTTGGATTCAAGCAATACTCCTGCCTCAGCCTCCCAAGTAGCTGGGATTACAGGCACCTACCACCACGCCTGGCTAATTTTGTATTTTAGTAAAGATGGAGTTTCACCATGTTGGCCAGGCTGGTCTTGAACTCCTGACATCAAGTGATCCACCCGCTTCTGCCTCCCAAAGTGCTGGGATTACAGGTGTGAGCCACCACACTCAGCCAGCATTTTCAATGAGCTCTATGAGGACAGAAATATTGTCTGTCAATTTCTGTTGAGTCCCCTGTATCTGGAATAATGCTCAGCAAATACTAAATAATAAACCTTTGCTGAATAAATCAATCAACAAATAAAATGCAAGCATCAACTTACTGCCTCAGGGTCCACAAGCCCACTTGTTTCTTAAAAATTTGAAGCGTGGCCTAGACATTAGTGAGCCTTATAACTTTGTCTAAAACAATCAGATAAACAAGCAATACAATCCTTAGTTTGTTTTTCCAATTTCCTTATATGTTCAAAAAAATCATACAAATTTGTATTGCACATGATGGCTAAAGCAAAAATGGAAAACCTCCACCGATTGTTGGGGTAATCAGACCCAACTCCAGGTCGTGGGGGCAACGAAGTCCGGCAGAGTCAAAGGAATGAGAAAAGATAGTTTCAGAGAGAAAGTAGGTCCAGGTGACCAACACGAGTATGGAGGCTGTGAAGGCCCTGAGCTCTGGAATCCCAGACTATTTATTGGTGATCAAACAAAGAAACAGGTGGTGAGAATGTGGGGTTGAAAGGGAGCGTTGCATTAAACATATTATTTACAGCTGTGACGGTTTAGCATATGCTCTGCTACTTGAGATAATGGAGAGCAGGTTCTTTCAACTCAAGATACAATCGATCCTGGGAGAGCAAGGAGCAAGGAGCCAGCAAGTCTAGACACATTCCAGTGGCCACGAGGGGTTTTAATGCCCTGAGCCCTGGATTCTAGCCAAGCCACAATGGGTTTTATGCCATGGGCTTAGATTATGGTGCCACAGGGTAGCCTTCCGCTCTTTTGCACAGAGCTTGGTGTTCCAAAGGCCATGAGGGGTTTTAGACTGTGGACCCCGGACAAGTTCCAAGACTCTTTCACATTATGTCAGACATGCAAGCCCCTGCCTCAGCTTCTCCCAGCACTCAGCTTTTCCCCCAACACCAATAATTTGAGGAAAGGAGATGGTGGGTTATGAGTGGACAGCCACATGTGTCACAGTTTCTCAGAGAATTAACTGCCCAGTCTGCATTCTCACAGACAATGGCCTCAAATCCTCTCTCGACAAAAAGGATTTTATTATATTATGCTCTATCATATTATAAATATACAGTCAGAGGGTAAGTGAAAAACCATACATAAGACCTTCATTTTTATAGACCTCAATATACAACTTCAGACTGGATCATAACCACCCTTCTTGTTGCTTTTTGTTTGTTTTTTAGTTGACCTTAATGGCTAAGATGGTTTCTACTCTGACCACAGCCTTGGTTTCTTGAAAGTTTTTCTTCTCCAAAATACAAATGATAGATAAGAGTGATAGATAAAAGATTAGACTAAAGACTAAACTGAATTTTATTGTTTTACTGCAGACTCTCAAGCAAATCTTATTTGCTGAATTTTTGCACAGTTGTTCACATGTGGTCCTACAAATATTATCTAAAGTGCTTTTAAAGCCATGCTTGAGAAAATTATGCCGGTGTAGTGTTTTAAAAATAGACCAAATAAACAAACATCAGTTTGGAAAAAAAAAAAAAAAAGGGCACAAGCACTAGGACACCAACACAAAACTACTGACACCAGAAAGGTTTATAGGAAACTTTGAAAGAAAATAACAAAATTAGCATAATTTGAAGAAAGCATGATTATATTTACAAGCAAGTTTTCATGAAAGGAGAAAAGAGTGACTGAACTATTAGCCAAGTGTCTGTGAAACCAAATGCATAATCAGACATTTAATTTTAATAAAAAGACAAACATCCAACAACTCAGTAGATATTGAACAGAAAAGTTTACAAAACATCATTATCCAATTTCTATATTCTCTGTAACTACAAAGATCATCTGATGTAGATAAGCTAGCTTACCTAGAATAATCTTAAACCCGTGTAAGACATTTCTTCATGTTACAACCATAGAAAATAATTAGAAAGAGTTTTTTAATACTTTAAATACAAATAGATACCATAGTAGAAAAACATTAGTGCAGGCTTTTACATTTTTCAGTGTTATTATCATTCATCAGAATTAGTTCACACAATTTAGCATGTGCATTAAATTCCTAACTCAGCAATAGAGCTGCACCCCATAGTTTTTTATTGAGACATAATAGATATAAATATTTTCAGGGTACATGTGACATTCTGATGCATTCATATAATGTATTATGATTAAATCAGGGTAACTTCCTCCCACTGCATTTTTGAGCCCATTAATCAACCTTTCTTCATCTTGCCACACCCCTACCTCTCCCAGGCTCTGCTTACACTCAATCCATTCACTCTCTTCATGAGATCCACTTTATTAGCTCCCACAAATGGGTGAGAACAGGAAATAGTTGTCTTTCTATGCCTGGCTTACTTCACTTAACATAAAAACCTCTGTTCTATCCATGTTGCTGCAAATGACGGAATCTCATTTCTTTCATTATACCACATTTTCTTTATCCATTCATCCACTGATGAGCACTTAGATTGATTCCATATGTTGGCTACTGTAGAGAGTGCTGAATAAACACTTGAGTGCGGTTATCTCTTCAAGAAATTGCTTTCCTCTCTTCAGGATATATATCCAGTAGTGGGATTGCTGGATCACATGGTAGTTATACCTTCAGTTTTTTGAGGAGCTTCCATTCTGTTTTCCATAGTGGCTGTACTAGTTTACATTCCCACCAACAGTGTGCCAGGGTTCCCCTTTCTCTACCTTCTTCCCAGCATCACTACTGCCTTTTAAGTTAAAGGCATTCTAACTGGGGTGAGATGGTATCTCATTGTGGTTTTGATTTGCATTTCTCTGATTAGTGATATTGAGTATTTTGATATGCCTGTTGGCCATTTGTATGTCTATTCAGATCTTTTTCCCATTTTTAAATCAGATTATTTCCTTTTTGCTATTGAGTTCTCTGAGTTCCTCATATATTCTGATTAGTCCCTTGTCAGATGGATAGTTGCAAATATTTTTTCCCATTCTGTAGGTTGCCTTCTCCCTTTGTCAATTGTTTCCTTTGCTATGCAGAAGATTTTTAGCTTCACATAATCCCATTTGTCTATTTTTTTCTTTGGTTGTCTGTGCTTTTGAGGACTTAACTCAAAAAAAATCTCTGCCCGGACCAACATGAAGTGTTTCCCCAAGTTTTCTTCCAATAGTTTCACAGTGTTAGGTCTTATATTGGGTTCCAATCCATTTTGATTTGATTTTTCTATATTGTGAGAGACAGGAGTCTAGTTTGATTTTTCTGCATATGGTTATCCAGTTTTCCCAGCATCATTTATTGAAGAGGCTGTTCTTTCCCCCAATGTATATTCTTGGCATCTTTGTCAAAATACGAGTTGGCTATAAATGTATGGATTTATTTCTGGGTTCACTATTCTTTTCTATTGGTCTGATTTTTGTTTTTAATGTCAGTACCATGCTCTTCTGCTTACTATAGCTTTACAGTATGTTTTGAAGTCAGGTAGTGTGATGCTTCCAGCTTTGTTCTTTTTGCTCAGTATTTCTTTGGCTTTGGGGGGGGAGTCTTTTGTGGTTTTGTGGTTCCGTGTAAATTTTAGCATGTTTTTCTATTTCTGTGAAGAATGCTAGGAGTATCTTGATAGAAATTGCATTTAATCTGTAGATAGTTTTGGGTAGTATTGATATTTTAACAGTATTTTTCTTTCAATGAAGGAGCATGGAATATCCATGTTTTGTGTGTGTCTCCTCTTCAACTTCATTGTTTTATACACAATTTCATCAGCGTTTTATAGTTTTTCTTATAGAGATCCTTCACTTCCTTGGTTAAATTTATTCCTAGGTATCTTATATTTTTGTAGCTAATGTAAATGGGATTGCTTTTTTATTTTTTTATATTGTTCACTGTTTGCATGCATAAATGCTATTGATTTTTGTAACTTGATTTTGTATCCTGCAACTTTACTGAAATTTTATCAGTTCTAACAGTTTTGGTGGAGTCTTTAGGATATTTTGAATATAAGATCACGTCATCTATGAAAAAGGATAATTTAACTTCTTCCTTTTCAAATTGAATGCCTTTTATTTCCTTCTCCTGACTATTTGTTGTGGCTAGGACTTCCAGTGTTATGTTGAATAAAAGTGGTGAAAGTGGTCAAACTTGCCCTGTTCCAGATTATAGAGGAAAGGCTTTCAATTTTTCTCCATTCAGTATGATGTTAGCTCATCACATATGGCCTTTATTGTTTTGAGGTATGTGCTTTCTATATCTAGTCTGTTAAGGGTTTTTATCATAAAGGGATGTAAATGTAATTGAATGCTTTTTCAATCTATTGAAATGATCATATGGTTTTGTTCTTGGTTCTGTCCATGTATCACATTTATTGATTTGCACATGTTGAGCCATCCTTGCATCCCTGGGATGCATCCCACCTGACCTGGTTAATGATCTTTTAAATGTGTTGTTGAATTTGGTTTCCTAATATTTTTGTGAGGATTTTTGTGTTTGTTTTCATTAGAAACATTGGCCTGTAGTTTTCTCTTTTTTGTTGTGTCCTTATCTGATTTTTATCAAGGTACAACTGGCCTCACAGAATGAGTTTGGAAATATGCTCTTCTCTTAAATATTTTAAGGGTTTGAGTAGAATTGGAATTAAATGTTTGGTAGAACTCAACACTGAATCCATTCGACCCTGGGCTTTTCTTTAATAGAAGACTTTTGTTACAGCTTCCATCTTGTTACTCATTATTGGTTTGTTCAGGTTTTCTTTCTTCATGGTTTAATCTTGACAGGTTGCATGTGTCTGGTAATTTATCCATTTCTTCTAGGTTTTCCAATTTGTTAACATATAATTGCTCTAATATTCCATAATAGTTATTTGTATTTCTGTGGCATCAGTTGTTATGTCTCTTTTTTCATCTCTGATTTTATTTTGTGTTTTCTCTTCTTTTCTTAGCTAAGTGTCCGCTGTTTATCTTTTCAAAAAAACCAACTTTTTATTTTATTGCACTTTCCTATTGTTTTTGTAGGCTCAATTTCATTTGTTTCAGCTCTGACATTTATTAGTTATTTCCTTCTACTAAATTTGGTTTGTTCTTACTTTCCCAGTTCCTTGAGATACATTATTAGGTTGTTTATTCGAAGTCTTTCTACTTTTTTGAGGTAGGCATTTACTGCTATAAACTTCCCTCTTAGGACTGCTTTTGCTATATCCCATAGATTTTGGTATATTGTGTTTCCACTTTTATTTATTTTAAGACATTTTAAAATTTCCATCTTAATTTATTTACTAACCCATTGATTGTTCAGGAGCATATTGTTTAATTTCCATGTGTTTTTGTAGTTTCCAAGATTCCTCCTGTTGTTTATTTCTAGTTTTATTCCACTGTGGTCAGAAAATATGCTTGATATAATTATGACTTTATGAATGTGCTGACACTTGTTTGACAGCCTAAAATATGGTCTTTCTAGATAATGTTCCACGTGCTGATGAAAAGCATGTGTATTCTGTAGCAGTTGGGTGAATTATTCTGTGAATGTCACATAGGCCCATTTGGTCTAATGTGTAGTTTAACTTCAATGTTTCTTAATTCATTTTCTGCCTAAATGATCTGTCCATTACTAAGCGTGGAGTGTTGAAGTCCTCTGCTATTACTGTATTGCAGTCTAGCTCTCCTTTTAGATCTATTAATGCTTGCTTTATATACTGGGGTGCTCTCAGGTTGCATGCATAGATATTTATAATTGTTATATCCTCTAGCTGAATTGACCTCTTTATCACTCTATAGTGACTTTCTTTGCCTCTTTTTAGAGACTTTGGCTTGTAGTCTATCTGCTAAAAGGATAGCTAGTCCTGCTCTTTTTTGGTTTCTATTTGCTTGGAATATCTTTTATGTGCTTCTTAATTTTCAGTCTATGTGAGCCTTTATAGGTGAAGCAAGTTTCCTGTAGGCGGTATATTGTTTGGTCTTGTTTCTTTATCCATTCAGCCACTCTGTCATTTAATTAGAAAATTTAGTCCACTTACATTCAATGTTATCATTGATAGGTAAAAACTTACTACTGACATTTTGTTACTTGTTTTCTGGTTGTTGTTGTTGTTTTGTTTTGTTTTGTTTTGTTTTTAACTCCTCTCTTCTGTCTTCTTCTGTGGTTATTTTCTTTGGCAGTATGTTTTATTTTGTTGCTTTTAATGTTTAGTGCATTTATTATAGTTTTTGCTTTGTGGTTACCAGGAGGCTTACAAAAACCCTCTTATAAATATAACAAGTTATTTCAAACAGATGACAACTTATCTTTGATCAAAATAAAAAGGGACTAGAAACAAACAAAGGAAAAACTTTTAAAAGCTACACTTTAACTACATCCCCAACACACACACATTTTGGCTTTGTGTTGAGGCAGGTGTGGGTATTCTACCAAGGAACTCAAGATGTTGGGGAAGCTGACTGTCCACCTCAATCCCAGGTTTTCCAATGTAGTAATAGTGAGTTAGGAGAAAATTTTCCCTATGCTTGGTGCCTGGCAAATGGGGGGAAGGGCATGGTGGATGTAAAATTCCAATTCTGTTACTATCTGCCCAAAATGTTTTCACTTCTCTGAGGCCTCAGGAACTGTCTTATCCTCATATATTACCGTTCTGGGATATTGCTGATGATAATCACAGTGCTGTGTATTTGGTTTTGGTTTTCAGGAGGTAGAAGAAGGGACAGTGAAGCCAGCTTGCTTTTTCTCTGTCATTTTTCATGCCTCACAATTTTGACCGAGAAAGTATATATCATTAACCAAGAAATGAATTTGTCAGCAAAACAATTCAATAACATAATTTGAAAATACCTTTACCAAAATTAAAACCAATTACTCATAATTTATCTTTTTTTTTTTTTTTTTTTTTTTTTGGGACAGAATCTCTCTCTGTTGCTGAGGCTGGAGAGCAGTGGTGCAATCTTGACGCACTGCAATCTCAGCCTCCTGGGTTCAAGCAATTCTTACACCTCAGTCTCCTGAGTAGCTGGGATTATAGGCATACACCACCACATCTAGGTAATTTTTTTATTTTTTTTTTTATTTTTAGTAGAGACAGGGTTTCACTATGTTGGCCAAGCTGGTCTCAAACTTCTGGCCTCAAGTGATCTGCCCACCTCGGCCTCCCAAAGCGCTGGGATTACAGGCATAAGCCACCATGCCCAGACTATTTATCCTTAAATTAAACTACTACTGACCAGGTGTGGTGGCTCACGCCTGTAATCCCAGCACTTTGCGAGGCCAAGGTGGACAGATCACAAGGTCAGAAGATCAAGACCATCCTGGCCAACATGGTGAAACTCCATCTCTACTAAAACACAAAAAATTAGCCAGGCATGGCGACCTACACCTGCAGTCCCAACTACGCAGGAGGCTGAGGCAGAATCGCTTGAACCCAGGAGGTGGAGGTTGCAGTAAGCAGAGATCGTGCCACTGCTCTCCAGACCTGATAACAGAGCAAGACTCCGTCTCAGAAAATAAATAAATAAGCTACTACTCTGAATTATACAAATTATACAATATAATACTAATATTAAGCACTAAAATGTATTTGATTACTTAAGAGAACCACTCCTTTGTAAATTGTTGAGAAAATGTAATTGGACAAAAATTAATGTTTTGTGCATGAAAAGCAGTAAGGGAAGCACTAACAATTTTGCAGAACTACTACATGCTAGGTACTTAATTCTCCCAACAACCTTAAGATGAGGCTACTGTTATTGAAGACATAGGTTTTAGACTTTGCAGTTGATGAAAGAATAAGACAGGATTGGTCTCACTCTTGTTTTATCAGTTCAACTAACTGCAATTTTTACAATTTTAAATTGTAAAATTTAAAATTGAATGAATGATGAATAATTGGTAATATTTTATATGTTGATAAGCTTGTTGCAATTGATGATACAAGTTACTTATTAAACAGCCTACAAAAAATGAAAACACAATATTCTGTTTGCCAATTCTTGCCAGACTTTAAAATTAATTACATGCAACCAACATGAAGAAATGTGTCTCTCTAAATGCCAATTACTGTTCAGGCTCTCAACATGTGAATTAAAGTAGATGATGAAATCTTAAAAACTAACAGAAATTATTTTCATTTCCATTTTGATCACTAGCAATTAGGTAAATTATTTTATGAATCCAACGAGGTGACTGCTAAATTCTCTTTCAAGTCTGAGAGTATTTGAGTTCTATAAGACTCTCTAAAATGTCTTCTTACATATACAATTTTCCAAATATTATGACTAGAAAAGAGTATAAACATAAAGAAGTTTACATTACACATAACTTATTTTTTAAACAATTATACCATCTGAATTACCCAAATCAAACTAATTGGAAAATATATTTTATTAGGTGCTGCAAAATGCTTAGAATGTTATCAGAAACAATAAAAGGATGTCCAAATACAGTGGTACTGGGAATTCCACTCCTTGGAGTCTATCATGATAATTTGCCATGGTGTTTTACCTTAAGAGTGGCTCAAGAAAACAGACTTGCAAGGAAGCCCAAAAGGCAGGCACCTTAGAGAAATCAGATTAAGTTTCATAAAAATAAGAAATAATTTCAGTTCATGAGTTAATAATGAAACAGAGAAAATGACAACAAAATTAATAATTCATTGGTCATTATGGGAGAAAATCAGAAAACCAACCCCTTAGATTGAAAGCTAGTAAATAAAGAAAGATAATTAAGTATTTACCCTGGCTTTCTTATGTGGCAAGTTCCTCCGAACATCCAAATAGGAGTAGATTCTATTTATTGAATTATCCCAGCTTATGAGTAAAGAAGATAAAATAGAATTTAAAATTACTATTTTGTAGTGTCTTATTAATTGACGGATCTAGACAATAATTTTTGGTGGCTGTTATCATCATAAAAATAAAGATAATATATCATGTGCCCCAATGAAAGTAGACAATGCTACCTATAAAGTGTTCTAGCTAAAACATCAAGCTAAATCTGGTCAAGTCTCTCTGTATAATTGTTAATTTATGGTAAGTAAAGAGCAGAATATATTAAATGACACTATGAAAATGCAGTCAGAAAATACAGACTATGAGAAACTCTGTAAGACAAACAGCTGAATGTCCTGAACAAATAAATTTCAACAAGGAGGAAGAAGAGAAGGAAAAGAAAAAAAAGAAAGCAAAATCATAGGAAATACGGTAGAGTTTACAGAAATGTGTTGCTTCAATGAGGGGCAAAATTAGCACTAGACTAAACAGTACTTTGGTCCTGCCTAACAAAGTTTAAAAAACAAGATCTGAAAAGATAAAACTGTTTGCAAGTAATTTAGCTGTGTCTCAGAAGAAAACTCAAGAATATGTACAGGAATATAAAAATGTCTAGGATCCAACAGGGTAAAATTCATAATATTTGACATTTTATCAAAATTACCAGCCATGCGAAGATGCTGTAAAATATGACCCATAATGGAGGACAAATCAGTCAATTGAAACCAACCCAGAGTGGACACAAATGTTACAATTAATCGATTAGGATATTTTAAAAGTTGCTATAACTCTATTCCATATGTTCTAGAAGTTAAAGACTGATCATGTTAAATAGAGCAATGGAAAATACTAAAAAGACTCAATTCAAACTTCTAGAGATAAAAACTACAAAGTATGAGGTGAAAAATATTCTGAATGAGACTAACAGATAGGCACTACAAAAGAAATGATTAGTGATCTTGAAGATGTAGCAATAGAAACTATTCACAATGAAACACAGAAAAACACTGGGAAAAAACAACCCACAGAATCAGTGAGTTGTGGCACAACTACAAATGGGCTAATATATGTGTAATTAGCATTCCAAGAGGAGAACAGACAGAAGGAGATACAGAAAAAAAATTTTGAATAAATAATAGCTGAACAATTTCAAATTTGATGAAAACAATATACTCACAAACACAAGATTTCCAATCAACTCCAAGCACAAGAAACATGAAGAAAACTGCACCAATTCACATCATAATCAAATTGCTTAAAACAAGTAATAATGAGAAAAATAAAAAGCACAAATATGTTATGAGTAAAAGGATGGAAAAAGACATAGCACACTAACATTAATCAAAAGAAAACTGGAGTGATTCTATCAGCATCAAAAAAGAAGTGGGTTTCGGGACAAAGAATATTATTGGGGACAATAAGGGTAATTTTATAATGATAAATGTGTCATTTCATCAAGAGAATATAACAATCATAAACATTTGTGTACCTAATAACAGAACTTCAAAATACAAGAAGTAAAATCTGATAGAACTTCAAGAAGAAACAGAAGTTCACAATTAATGCCGGAGATACCAATAATTGATAAAATAAGTAGAAAAAAGTTAATAAAGAGAGAGAAAAAGTAAAAAGCTGTCACAACTAAATCTAATTGAAATGTATAAAATACTCAGCCCAACAACGGCAGAGTACATATTCTTTTCAAATATACATAGAATATTTACCAAAATAGACCAAATTCTGGGTTATGAAACATGGATCAGCAAATATAAAGGGATTCAAGTCATACAAAGCATGGTCTCTGGCCAAAATAATATAAAATTAGAAATCAAAATTAGAAAAGTATCTAGAAAACTTCCCACATATAGAAACTAAGTAACATTCTTCGAAGTAACCCATATATAAAAGAAAAAATCAAAAGGGAAATTAGCAAGTAATTTAAAGCAAATAAACATGAAAGCACAACATAGCAAGGATTGTGAAATGTAACTAAAGAAGTACTTAGAGGGAAATTTATAGGTCTGAACTCCTATAATAAAAAGTTAGAAAATCACAAATTAATAATCTCAGCTTCCACCTAAAGAAAAAAAAATTTCAAGTTAATGACCCAAATTTCTATCTTAAGAAACTAGAAAGAGCAGACTAAATATAAATTTAATAGAAGAAAATGAATAATAATGTTCAGAATAAAAATCACGGAAATAAAAAACAGAAAAGTAATAAAGAAAAATCAATGAAACTAAAAACTGGTTCTTTGAGAAATCAATAAAATTGATAAATTTTTAGCCAGACCCATGAGAAAGAAAAAATAAAGACAAAAATTACCAATATCAGGAATAAGGGAAGTGACATCATCCTATACTATGCAGATATTAAAAGCATATTAAGGAAATATCATGAAAAATTATCTGGCTATAAATTTTGCAAATTTGATGAGATGAACAAAATCATTGAAAGACAGAAACTACCCAGGTTCATTCAGGAAGAAATAGATAATCTGAATAAATAACCTTGCATCTACTAAAAAATAGAATATGTAGTTTAAAATCATCCCACAAAGAAAACTCTAAGCAAAAATGGCTTCACTGCTAAATCTTGCCAAACATTTAAGAAAAAAAAAAAAAGTCTATACTGACACTTTCCGAAAATTGAAAAGGTGAACACTTTTCCACTTTATGAGGCCAGGATTATGCTAGTATCAAAGTGACATAGATATTACAAGAAAACTGTAGACTAACATCTCACATACATAGATGCAAAATTTTTAAACAAAGTTTTAGCAAATTAAATCTAGTGATATATGAAAGAAATAATACATTATTGTCAAGTAGAGTGCATCCCAGAAAGGCAAGGTTGGTTTAACTTTGAAAATCAATGTAATTCATAGTTTCAATTATCCAAAAAACACAATCCTGTCAATAGATGTGTTAAAAAGGCAGTGACCTAAATGTGATATTTAAAATTAGGAAACCTCCGAATAAAAACAAGTAAAATTTCTTCATGACCTTTGTGTTAAACAAAGATTTCTTCAATATGGCACCAAAACATGGTCCATTAAAGAAAAAACTATTATACGGTACTTCATAAAATGTAAAATCTCTTCAAAAGACACTAAGATAATGAGAACGTGTCACAGATATCTGATAAAATATTTACCTATTATATCTCTGATAAAGGACTTGTATCAAGAATATATTGTAAAACACACTCACATACTCAAAACTCTATAATAAGAAACGAATCAATCCAATTTTAAAAAGGAGGGCACACTATTTGAACAGGCATTTTATCAAAGAAGCTATTGTGTAGTAAATAATCAAAAGATGCTCAACATCATTAATTATTGTGGAAATGCAGATTGAAAACACAGTGCCATAACACTGCTCTTCAACTAGACTGGCTAACATTTTAAACACTGATCTTATCAAGTGAGAGCAAAAAAAAAAAAAAAAGGGCACTTTGAACTCTCATACGTTACTGCTAGAAACGTAGAATGATAAAAACCACTGTGGGAAACAGTTGGCAGTTTCTTACAAAGTTAAACATATACCTAATCTATAATCAGAACTTTCCACTCCTGTGTATTTATCCAAGAGAAATGAAAATATTTCTCCAGAGACTTATGCATGAATATTCATAGCAGCTGGGAGAGGAGGAAGCAAATGCCCATCAATAGGTGAATAAAGAAATTGTGGCGTATCATTACAATGGGAGGCTACTTGACAACTAAACAGAAACACATGATGGATACTTGCAAAAATACCAATGAATCTCAAAATAATTATGGGTGACTAGCTAGGTGAAAGAAGCCAGATCAAAGAAAAAAAAAAGAGTATAGCACATATAATAATACAATTTACATTAAAGTGATAGGATATGTTTATTATCTTAGTTGTGGTGTTGGTTTCACAACTGTGTACATATGTTAAAGCCTTCAAATTTTACACTTTAAATATGCTCAGTTAATTGTACATCAATTAGAATACTGGACATAGTGGCTCACGCCTGTAATCCCAGCACTTTGAGAGACCAAGGCAGATGTATCACTTGAGGTCAGGAGTTCAAGACCAACCTCGCCAACATAGTAAAACCCCATCTCTACTAAAAATACAAAAATTAACCAGGTGTGGTGGTACCCGCCTATAGTCCCAGCTACTTGGAAGGCTGAGGCACAAGAACTGTTTGAACCCGGGAGGTGGAGGTCACAGTGAGCCAAGGTGGTGCCACTGCACTCCAGCCTGGGTGACAGAGTGAGACTCTGTCTCAAAAACAAAAAAATATATATATATATATGTCAATTATACCTCAATATATCTATAGATACATCAATACACTTTAAACATACACAAAATATATACAAAGAGCTACATGCTACTGTTGTAATTACACTTTTGCATGGGACTCCTCAAACTTTTAGCAGGTCTATTAACCCTCCTGCAAGCTTTCTACTGTGTTCTCAGTGAATGGCACCAGCACGCACACAGCCAGCCCCCAGGTAGAAATCTTGGACTCATCTTGGGCTCTCCTCTCTCCCTCAGGCTCTCCTCACTCTTGCCTATGACATTGGTGTGCCACCACTTCAGCACATTATTGCAAGTCTCATCTCACGGTTTCCTCTGTCTTGAGCGTCACCTCTACCTACATCCCTATACAATCACCAGAGTTCTTTCTAAAACATTGTGTATTTGATCATGCCATGCCTTTCAAGGGCTTTCCATTATCCTCAGGATAAAATCCAAACTCCTTAGCCAGTCTCACCAGACCCTCCTTTACCTGACCCTACTAATATCCCCTGGCTAAAATCTGACCAACCTACCTTCTCTTAATGGTCCACAAGCCCCTTTACATCCATACTGAATTACTTACAGCTTCCTGAATATGGCATGTTGTTTTATACCACCAAACCTTTAATCAGGCTTCTTCCTATGCCATTCCCCTGGAAATTAAGCTCCTTTAATAACACTCTTTCGAGTTTCACCCCACATGTACCCCTATCCCTGCAGCAGATAGAATTAAGTACTTCTTCCTTTCGGCTTCCACAGTGACTTCTTCCGACAGAAAACTGTAAGCACTCATACATTTTGCATTTTATGATTCATTGAATTTTTTCTTTACTTCTCCCGTCCAAAAAGAGTTTGGAGAGCCTGGACCAAATCACACTTGCCTTTTTTACCCCAGCACCTAGCACAGTGGCCATCAAATATAGAATTAGGCCAAACTGCTGTAAAACAGTTTGCCAAAAGTCAATTCACTACCTGTGATGGTTAATATTGAGTGTCAACTTGATTGGATTGAATCGATGCAAAGTATTGTTTCTGGGTGTGTCTGTGAGGGTGTTGCCAAAGGAGATTAACATTTGAGTCAGTGGACTGGGAAAGGCAGACCCACTCTTAATCTGGGTGGGCACCCTCTAATCAGCTGCCAGAGCGGCCAGAATAAAAGCAGGCAGAAGGATGTGAAAAGACTAGACTGGGTTAGCCTTCCAGCCTGCATCTTTCTCCCATGCTGGATGCTTTCTGCCCTCGAACATCAGACTCCAAGTTCTTCACCTTTGTACTTGAACTGGCTTCCTTGCTCCTCAGCTTGCAGACGTCCAATTGTGAGACCCCACCTTGTGATCGTGAGTCAATTCTCCTTAATAAACTCCCTTTATATATATATCTACCCCATTAGTTCTGTCCTTCTAGAGAACCCTGACTAATACGCTACTCAACCAGTTTACAAAATGTACTTGTTTCTTTTAACCCATTAGTTTTAGTTATTTCCATTTTTATTTTGTCTTTATAATACCATTATAGGGTAAGTTCAGTTTTCCTCTGTCTGAATTCTCTTCTTATTCATGAGAAGAATATATTTATAAGAAGAAATCATTCGTTGACAAGTTGTAAGCAGGGTCATCCTGTACCATTGCGCAAGGCATGCCTTGCACATGAATACCCTGCTTAAGAGTACTGTATTCACTGTACCTTGCTCCTGCAAGGCTATATCCCTTTTTCTCCTTTGTGCAAAGGTACTCTATAAGCTAAGAGTGGCCCTGGTCATAAATAATATATTATTAAAGAATTCTTAAATATTTATGGCAGGACTGCTAGCTGTAGGCCAAAATTTATTTCCTCTTCTCCCAAACAATAAGCTAAACTACATTTCCCATGATTCCTTGCAGTTACTTGTGGCTATGTGATGAGTTCTTGCAATGGAATGTGAGCAGAGTGAATGTGTGATTTGGGGAACAAGACCTCTAAGAAGCTGACAAGTCTTCTTACTAGTCTCATCCCTCTTCCACTGACCGAATGCAGAAGGCTTAGGAGATGACACAGGCTGCAATGTGGAACAAGTCTGGACCTTGATTCATAATGTGGAGAAATGTGTCACCATCTAAAAAACCCAGACTTTTAAGTAGGTGAGAAATAAAGTTTTAAAATATAAATCCAACAAAATTGGGGGAGTACTTCTTACAGTTAGCGGTTAGCCTCCCTCTAACACCAAAATTGGTACATATATTCAAATGTGTTCTGGACTATGGAGAATTTTGTTTGTTTGTTTGTTTTTTAAGACAGAGTCTTGCTCTGTCATCCAGGTTGGAGTGCAGTGGTACAATCTTGGCTCAGTGCAACCTCCACCTCCTGGGTTCAAGAGACTCTCCCGTCTCAGCCTCCCGAGTAGCTGGGACTGCAGGCATGCGCAACTGCACCCGGCTAATTTTTGTATTTTTTGTTGAGATGGGGTTTTGCCATGTTGGTCAGGTTGGTCTCGAACTCCTGACCTCAGGTGATCCACCCATCTCAGCCTTCCAAAGTGCTGGGATTATAGGCGTAAGCTACCATACTCGGCCAAATTCTTATATATTCTCCCCTGTATTACAAATATATTAATGTTAAATGTAGTCATAAGAATTCTGCATGCTCAAAAACATTCCGATCTTACGATTCTTATGTCCTCAAGTCTCCCCTCTCCCTGCTACTTGATCTTTATTTCCAAAAGTAGGAATTAGGAACAGAGATAAACACAACAGTCCTTAACACGAAAGCTTCTTTCTCATGAAGACAAAACAAAGCCAGTCAACTAAAACTAAATAAATAAAAGAAAATACTAATTCAACAACTTGGTCATTGACAAATTCATCATTTGGCAATTGTTCTGGAGCAGGCACATGGACTGTTTTTTTAAGTATATTAAAGGAAAGGAGGAATGAGGTGGGAGGAAAAAGAAAGGAATGAAGGAAGAAAAAGGAAGGAAAGCACGTTGTCTCAGCCATTTGATGAATATCCATCAAGTGCAAACCCATACCCTCAGAATGTGGCAATTATTTATTTCATTACCTTTATCAAATGGTAATGAGTGACACAATGTTGCCTATGAACAGGAATAAAAAAGAATAAATGGAAAGGAGGTGGATAGGACCAGTTGCTCACCATGAGCATTTCATTTTTATATCTGAATTTTGAATTATCTAAAACCTAGAAATGTTTCAATAGTGGGCTGGTGATATGAATGTCAAAAGAGTTGTACTGTTATCTGTAGCGAGTAATCATAAAGTTCCATGTCAATGAACTGCAAGTGAAATAGACATTGATCATCTCTAGCTGACGTGTGATCCAGTGTCTAGTTCCGGGTTATACCAGAGTTCATCTTTAAGTTTTTCTTTCTGGTGATACAAAACAACACCCGCCAAGGATAACTCAAATATAATCCAGGTTATATTCCAAGGTAATGAGATTTGGTAATATAGTACATAAGTATTCCATCATCGGAATTGCAATATTTCCCCAACCCAAATACTCCTATTAACCCTACCAGGGAAGGCTACTGTAATTTTTAAAGGAATAATTTAGTACTTTGCTCTTGATATGTGAAAATTTTCACCTAATTCAGCATGTAATCAACAAATCCAACAAAAGTCATATCCTATTTGGTAAAATATCATTATCTGAAAAAAAGTTATCATCACAAATTAAAATGTCCTTGCAACTTTAGCAGAGTGTGCACCTTTTAATAACTCTGGTATCCATTAAAAATTGTCAACAGAAATAAAACATGTACGCAGATAAGAGCATTTAAAAATCTCATGCACAAGCTAACAATGTATAAAGAGCTGTAGTAATCCTTACTATTACCTTTAATGTATTAAGATACAAAATACATAATTATTGGATTCTTCAAATGATTTAAAGCAATTGATATCATATGTTTTGCTTTTTTAATATTATTTCCAAGGTTTGGTGGGTAGGGGGAACTTTCAGAAGAACACAAACCAATGTTTTATCGTTGGCATAATTTCAAATATTAAGTGCACACATTAAGCAAGTAGGCTGTGTGCTAAAATTCTGTGTAAATCAGCTGTTCAGAACACAGACAGCATTTAACTCTGGAGCAGCACTACCAACGCATCTTTCACTGCTCAATCAACCCCTCAAAATCCTATTGAGCCTGTAGCATCATACGAACCTAAGCATTATCCCAGAGTACCACGTCCAGGAAATAGAATGGGCCATTTCCTCTTGTCTCCTGATCGTGGAGGAAGCCTTGGATCAGTTTTAAAACATGTCAAGGTTCTGCAGAAAGCTTTCTAAAGCTCAGAGCCTGCAGAACCGAAGGCCCCCTCTCACAGGCCCCCCTTTCAAGAAGGGACTTGACCACTTGTGACTTCACCACTACTGCTCTGAATCCGCTGAGCTTTGTTTTACTTATTTTCCCCACAACAACCTCAATAGTACGGACGTCAGGGGAAATACAGCAAGTATAATTAGTTTCAATAGGTTGACCATTTATACACTGATTACATTTAGTGTCCATTTTTATTAAGAAAATATCATAAATTAATGTTGTTTACTTCATGTTTTATAACTTCTGTCTGCTAAACCCTCTCCCAACCACTAATTCAGAACTTCATCCAGTCGATGCTCAGTTAATTTGTATTAAACAGACAGATACCAGCTTCTGTTGCCAGAAATATAAAATTATGTTTGGCTGAAAGATGAGACTCCAGGCCAGTTACCTTTTTCCCTAAATCAATGTCTGCAGAGTCTTTCTAATGCTCAGGCCAATCCTGCCGCTTTATGTTTCACAGAGGAGCTTGCTTTACCCCAGGGCATAAACTTCACAGCTTGTAAGACGAATTAACTGATGCTGACACTGATGGGCTTGAGGTGGGAGGAGGGAAGAAAGCAAGCGCGGAGTTACGTGTAGCCTGGCGAGATTGATGAGATGATGTGTTCGTATTTGGCCACAGGAGGGAGCCAGACCCTTTGGTAAGCAGCAACACCCAACCAGAGCGACGCCACACTGTCCCAACCCCTTTAGGAAAAATTTCCCCGGAAACAAACCAAGAAAAACCAGAGCTCCTGGACATATCTAGGTTTCCTAAGCTTTTCATCTGCAGTATTGTTCGTTTTAGGTTATAACTGTCGCTATGTGTTCTCTAGCTATTTGGGCCAACAAAACCAGCTAAGTAGTGAAAACCTGAGGTGGATTTAGGGGTTCTGGGGAACCAGACACTCTGTACTGTATCAGGCAAGGATTTGACAATGCAATTTAAATTTAAGAGACTATGTATAGTTACATATGTACTTTCTTCATAAGGTTATCTTACAGGTTAAGCACAGAACAAAATTTCAGGCAAGGGAACTGGCCCAGAGAATTCTTCCTGTTTTGCAAAGAGGTATCAGTTTGTAATTTTTTTGTCATTGTTGTAATTTTAATAAAATATGAGAGTTTATGAAAAACCATGCAATACAAACCTGAGTAAGGATATAACAAACACAAACTAGCCAAAGAAATAGAGAACTTAAATTTGTTGCTTTTCGTTCGTTTGCTTGTTTTTTAACCTAGCTGATCAACTCACGCTCATAAAATGCCTCTTGTACTCTGGGCTGAAATTTGGGTTACTGAGCACTTTAGTTGACCACAAGAAAAAGACATCTTAACTCTTAAAAAATAAACACCCCCCTCTAATGGCCCAGTGTTTAAGTCTCAGTGACCATGATGCCCAGGACAGAGAGCTCCTTTCCAACTGGCTTCCCAAGGATTGCAATAAGGCTCCCCACCCCACCTTTGTACCATCTGCAAGCTACAACTGCAAGAGGCTGGAGAAACCATACTTGGACCCCAACTAAGGGCACAGAAAAGCTTCAATATTCCCCACAGAGGCAACTCAACTAACATTACACAGATTCTGGCTCAGAGTTTTTGTTTTGTTTTGTTTTCTGCACTGGTCTTTATTGCTGTGGAAGTTTTCATAGAAATGTGATCACGTTTACCTTCTTATTTAATTCTCCACTGCTTGCTATGACAGTGACCATACTGAGGCATCGAATAATTTAGGTACCAAAGAAGGCATTTCTATCCCTTTTTAAGTTTTTACTGAGATTATACCTTAAAGGGGGCACAACTATTTTTTAAAGAAGATAATAAAAAGGGCATCAGAAAGTTCTCTTTATTATGGGAAAGAAGGAAGGAGAGAGAGAGAAAGAAAAGGAAGGAAAGAAGGAAACAGAGAGGGAGGGAGGGAGGGGGGAGGAAGACAAAGGGGAGGGGAAGGGAGGGAGAGAGGAAGGAAGAAAGGAAGGAAGGAGGGAAGGAGGGAAGGAAGGAAGGGAGGGAGGAAAAGAGAGACTTAGAATAGTGTTTGGCACAAAGTTGGTACCCAAGAAATATTAAATGGATGAATGAATTACTTGGGAATCACATAATGAGAGAATGATTTTAAAGTATTTATTTGAAAACCATTTCATGTTACTTTAGCTCTCTTCAGTGTGTTTTATCAGCCATTCTTTAAGAACTAATAAATAGCAGCATACTGAGTAATGTACAGTTATTTGATGCTATTTCCCTGGTGATGACCTCTCCATTTGGACTACAAGCCAACAATTACAAAGCTCGTTCTACTCACCCTTTGGTGTGTAGACAGATTCTTACATGCTGACTTCTAAATAGGTTTCTAGGATCAAATGCACAGTATTTGTTGTGTATACTTACACAGTGGCTCAGCTTCTGCCTAAGGCTATGGAAGTCCTCCACAAAGCGTATTTTCTTGCAACCTTGGAATTGCAATTGACCAAAAACATCTTCCATGAAGAAGGACAAAAGCTGTTCTTGAAATCGGCAGTTTTTCTAAAAACAAGATACGAGAAATTGCGTATGGTAAATTACGAATCTTTTTTTAATGTCCCCCTGATCATTACTTAATTACTCCCCGAAAAAAATTTAAATGCAGGGGGAAATAAACATCAAATAAGTGGAAATGTAAAAAAGACTTTCTGACTTACCATAAATTGCTTTTTTGTTTTCTTTTTTAATAGTCGTATATTTTTTATGCGGTCTTCCTACAATAAAACGAAGAGAAATAAGTTGTATCCAAGATTGCAAATGTCCTTGAGGTCATCATTTTAAGCAGAGCCTAATACTTACTGGAATCGTTGCTTTGAGCCATGCTGCTTTGATATAGAGAGCATCAACAGCTTGGGACAGTGTTCCCCTTGGGTAACAAGTTTTGGTGAAGGAAGATTGCCTGTGCTTGGCAATAGCAAGAGACAGAGTGACTGACAGCAACCCACACCTCAAAATGCAGTTCGCCAGCATTTCCCTTCACCCCACTCGGCGTGTGTCACTCACAGCAGCCCAAGAGATACTAGTGCTGGTTAGATGAGAGGATAACCTACTTAATGTAGCCCTCAAAGCCACCAGTCCAATGAGGTGCTGTGAAAGATAATTTACAGTTTATATAGAGGAAGATCGCTTTGGTTGTTCTAATTTTTTTTAAGAGGTTGCTTCATAATCAAAAAATGCTGATCACACCATCAACTGACATTATTTAAAAGTTCAGCCTTACTGGTAAGACTGGGTTCTCATTTCCAAAAAACTTGAGAACTTCAGTTGCCTATCACAGCAGCTTGCATTATTTTAAAAGCAATGCCAATAAAAAAAATTTTTTAAATAAATTTAAAAAAAAAAAAGATTCTTTCCAGGGGGCTGTGTCATAATTTTTTAAACCCCATGTGAAAAATCTCCTTTTCTAACCAGAATCCCAGAAAAATTTAACAAGGGGGTGGAAATGGGCAGCCCCAGGAAATCTGCTTATGATTCAAATGGGTTTTATGTTTATCCCTTGCCACATCCTTCACCCAGCTTCCTCCAGAGGCCATTATTCCACAGCTAGCAGCGAAAACGTTTCCAATGCAGAAACGGTAACTCTCCTTAACAAATTCAAGATTGTTTGGAACTGGACCTGAGACTAAGGTCCACAATGTAGTAAGTTCTCTGTCATCTCTGTCCAAATTTACCACTCAGACTTTCCTTATAACTCTCAACTTCCAGGAGAGTGCAAATTCCTTGAAGAGACCATATATTTTCACCTTTGAATCCAGCATCTACCATGGCATCTCATCTAAAGAAGTGCATCCATTATTAATTGAGTAAATACTTTTGTCACATCATGAGATGCTGCCATACTGCTTTATTTTTTAAATTTCTTCCATTCATACATTTTTATTAAAGAGCTAGCTATACAAAAACCAGTGTTAGGTACAAGGGAGCCACCAAGGTGGATTCTCCATAAACTCCTATCCTCAGTTCTGTCCCAGTTCTTCCTAGGCGGTAAGTATGGCTAGTTCTAGGTAGCAGCCCCAACATCAAAAGTGGGCAGCCCAGAGTCATATTCCGAGAAGCAGAGATAGGTTACCAAAGCCTAGAATGAATAGAGTTCATGTGGTACCAGGAATAAGTCAACACTAGAAATCTGGTTGTGAGTTAAGAGACTCATCAAAACTAGTCAGTCAATAACAAGCATCAGAACCTAAGAGTAAGTTCCAAATGAAAGCAAGCAGGGCTGTCAAAAAAACAAAAGCAAGAAGAAAAAGGGAAAATAAGAAAAATGCTTGGACTGATTTCTGCTGTTTCAAAACGTGAGTGGATCTCTTGGAAGAATCCAAGCCTCATTTCCCCAGAAGCAAGATCACTGGTAAAGACATACCCTATCAACTGAGATGAGAACTATTCACAAAAAACTACACCAGAAGTCGGCTGACTGGGAGTGCCAAGTGAAGTTCACTGAAATTTTATGAAATTCAGAAAAAGAAGTCTTTTCAGTTGGAAGTGGCTGAAACGGTGTTTGAATTAGGACATGAAATATACAAAGGGATTTATTTATTTATTTACTTGAGCAGAGAAAGGTCTAGTATTCTAAGTTCCTTTGTAAAGAAACAGTGTGAACATGGAGGGATCAAAAGCTCAAATGCCCTTACAGGGCGAGGATTAATACAAACACACTGGGTGGGTAGATACCGGACAATTGTGGCTAATATGCTTATATTGTCACCAATCTTAAAGTCTGCCTAATCACATAACCTGCTAACACACTGTGTGGGCGCAATACAAGGGCGACACAAAATACCTCCCAGAGCCAGGTACTGCCTTGAGCAGCCAATTTCAGATCCCTGGTGTGTACCAACAAAACTTGTGGCTAATATCAATAACTCAAGTGGCTAATATTGATAAATTAAGTTGATGTGGGTTCTGGCTATTTTTTAACTTCTGGTAGTTGAATTTCCATAAATACCTTACATCTCTCAAATCATCATCACACAAGGAAAAATCCACATGTATTTCTAGAATGCCTCTGCTTTGGTTTACAGCCAGTTCAAGAAAACTGTGGCCATTTCTTTATGAATCACTGTATCACCCACTGGATCACAGTCATCCTCCATCTTAGTCAGCAAACCTGCCTCATTAGGGTCCTTTGATTAGCAGGAAAATCTGACCTTAAAGGGTAAATTGTGCCCGCTAAAAAGGATGTTCAAAACATGGATCCTGAACACAGTTCCAAAGAAGAGTCCCTAAAGTGTCCGAAATAACAGAAGAGCTGTTAGAATAAACTCATAATATTCTAGGAGCACCAGTTGAAAAGATAATTCTCTGCTTCACTGAATGTATATTTATTATATCTCTTTCATGAGTATCTTTTTTTTTTTGAGATGGAGTCTCACTCTGTCACCAGGCTGGGTGCAGTGGCACCATCTTGGCTCACTGCAATCTCTGCCTCCCAGGTTCAAGTGATTCCCCTGCCTCAGCCTCCAGAGTAGCTGGGACTACAGGTATGCGCTCCTATACCCGGCTAATTGTTTGCATTTTAATAGAGATGGGGTTTCACCATGTTAGCCAGGATAGTCTTGATCACCTGACCTCGTGATCCACCTGCCTTGGCCTCCCAAAGTGCTGGGATTACAGGCGTGAGCCACTGGGCCCAGCCACTTTCATAAGTATCTTACACAGGAAGTATAAAAGTTGCTATTACTTACAAAGAGATTGGGTTTTGAAGCTGATTCACTCTGATTCTGTATGGCCTTGGGGAAGTTATTAGTCCTCTCTAGGCTTCTGTTTTCATCATGATTAAAATGCAGCAATAATCTTACCTAACTACAGAGGGTTACCGTGAGCAAAAATACAGTAATCTAAAGAGAATGTCTAGCACGATGACAGCTGTAGAGGCACTCTGGAAGTGGTAGCTACTGATTTATTATTTATGAAATAATAAATAATAAATGAATGTGTAATACTCTGAATAATGTTAAAGTTTATCATGAGCCTTCAGGAGCTTTCAGAAATGGTTAAAGAAAGTGAGAAAAGTGAAGGAAATGCAACAATTTTATAATATGTCCAAAAAACACATAGGCATGAGGAATTTAATTAATCCCACACACATCCAGATGGTGAACTTGGACCATTAAGTGGATATTTTAGGGAGGCCACTCTTGTGTAATGTACCAGAGAATAGTCAAACAATTGATCTGCCCAAAAACATAATTGACTGCCCCAATTTCCAAATGTCAGCATGGCGGCCATTTTCCTTAAAGTTTAAGTCCTCTCCCACCCTAAAGACTGCTAGCTGCCCTCTCTGATGGCCCAGCATAGCCCACGAGCAAACTCAGCTCATCAACTCCTTTGCAGAATCTTAGCTCGCTTCAAGTCTTCAGTGACACCACTTTTTATCTGCTTTCCTCCTATGGGGAAAAAACAACAACTAATTGTTGTTAGTAACCTATTTGGTTGACACTGAAACACACATTTTTTTTTTTTTTTTTACATTTTAATGTCTCTTAAATGATAGTGTGCATTGTAATCCACAGTTATCCCTGCCTGTGCAGTCCTGAACTTGGTCACAACCACTAATGATGACATCACTTCCCTTGAACTGTGTGCATGGTTGTTACTACAGGTGTTTAGTTGCTACTTAAAAGGTCTTCAGAAAGATTATGATTCTGCATTAAAACAAATGTTAATATGTTCATAGAGAGACACAGAACAGCAAGGGGGCACAACTTTGATATCAGAAAAGTAAATATTTATTTTTGGAGAAAGGACCAAAATTACTTATTTACTTGAAAAGCAAAAATCAAGTGCCAAATCTTAAGAAAGAATTCCGTCATAGTTTAATCAGTAGCACTTTTTCCTTTATTAGCGGTAAACAAAGTAGTGGTGCAATTTCCAGCGTACAACATCTTACATTGGTTGAAATATGTTATTTAATGATCTCCGTGATTGGCATAATTTCTTAGGATCCTAAATCCTAAAATCAATGCAGCTGTGCATAAGAAGTACGTGGATCTATTTTTATATAATCATACTATAAAAACTGAAATTCAATATATTTTTTCCAGAATAGAGCCAGAGGATGTAGATAAGAAACAGTGATAGACAGATTAATATGTTTGATGCAATGATGCTGTGGTTTTTGTCTCTCCAAAAAAGATAGGCCCTACTACATTGGAAAATGGTAAGCCTTATAACCAATGGGATGGTAAACCTGTCTACCATCATGATGAAAAGAGGTTAGAGAAGGAATGAGGAGTGTTGTAAATGGACTGGAGAGGAAGGAAAGGAGACGTGGAAGCTGGATAAGCGGAAGGGTATGCAGGGGAGAAGCACATGAACATTCCCTGAGAGCCTCTGCCTGTGTGTCCTGGCCCTCAGTTAGCTGACTTGTACTCCACAGGTTTGCACATGTCATCATTAACATAGCCATTCATCAAATACTTATTCGAGTATTCATTATGAGTATATGAGTATTTGTTACCTTCCAGGCTGTACTAGGGCCACAGATGCACTAATAAACAAAATGCACAAAATTCTTAATTTCATAAAATGTTCTAGTAGAGTGGGGGAACAGGCAGACAATAAATAAACATAGTGGATATAAGTGATATGCCTTAAGTACATTATAGACAGTTGGAAAATAATAGATGTTTTGAAAAAATAGACTAGAGTAAGAGAGGTGGAGGTGCTGAGATAGGAGATGATTGTAAATAGATGGTCATACAAGGCCTCAATGCAAAGGGAACATTTAAGTAACATCATGAATGGAGTAAGGAAGCAAGCAATGGAGTTACCTGCTTCAGCCAAAAGCAATTGTCACTGCAATAGGCTAAGGCAAACAGCATGCTTAGCAGGTTCGCTGCAGCTAGAAAGGTTGTGTGGGTTGTTCTAGAGCAAGGGAAGAGGATGAGGAGGATATCAGGCCAGGAAAGAAACGGATGGAGATCATGCAGAGCCTTTTAGGCTATTGGTAAGACTTTAGCTTCTACTCGTGTTATATGGGAATTTTGAGTAGAGGAGTTCTATTATTTGACTCATATTCTTTAAAAAAGAAAATAGGACTCAAACATCCATTAATGAATGAATGGACAAACCAGTTGTGGTGTGTGTATATATATATGAAGATTCATATATATATATGAAGATTTTTCAACCATTTTTTAAATGAAGTACTGATACAGGCTATAACATGGATAAATACTGAAAACAGTATACTAAGTGAAGAACACTAGCCTCAATAGGTCACATATGTGATTCCACTCGTATGAAATATCCAGAATAAATGAGTACACAGAGACAGATAACAGGAAGATGGTTGCCCAGGGCTGGGAGGAGTGCAGAATGGGGAGTAACTGCTTAATGGTATGGGATTTTCTTTGAGGGTAGTGAAAATATTTTGGAACTAGATAAAGGTGATGGTTGCACAACATCATGAATGTACTAAATACCAATGAATTGTTCACTTTCAAATGGTTAATTTTATGTTATGTGAATTTCACCTCAACTGTTAAAAAAGGAAGAGGAGAGGAGGAAGGGAAGGAGGGAGGGAAGAAGGAAGGAAAGAGAGAGCAAGCAAGCAAGCAAGCAAGAAAGAAAGAAAACAAAAGAAAAGAAGATCCCCGCCACAGATGCAGCAGTAGAGAAAGAAGCCACATCTGAGTCAGATCTCTACCAAGTCTTGTCTGGTACTTCCCTTCTTCTATGATCCAGAAGAATACTTTTTCAACTATGTTGTCAATGTAAGCTTTTTAGTAGCTCTAGAAAAACATGCTTAAGAAGCAGAGACTCATACCTCATCCAGCTTTTAAAACATATTTAGATCCATTTAAATGCTTTTTGAAAAGGTGAAATCATGACCTAGTCACTTGTTTGTTGAACCAGAAATTAGTGGAATTAAGAGCCACCTTGAATGTCGTGAGTGACAACTTAATATTCCACAGGCAGTTGGGGGGGAGACAATTTTTGTTTACTAAAATACAGGCATAACAAATGATTTCCTATTACATTTGAGAATGTTGTTAGTTCTTAAAGCAGCTGGCGTTGCTCCATTTTAGAGGAAAAATCTGAGCTGCAGGGAAGTCTCATCACATGCCCAGTGGCACACAGTTCAAAAGTGGCAGAGGATTCCAATCCATGTTCATGGAACTCCAAAGCCCATGTGTTTCCCACTGTCTGTGCAGCCTCCCACCACACTAGAGCAGTTCCCAAGGAATGTCTGAGGCTGTGGTAGACACTACAGAAAATAAGAAGTGGGACAGTAACCTAAGAAAAAAGGAAGAAATTGAAATAGGAAATACCTAAGGAATAGTAAAACGCAAATGTTTATGATATTTTAAAGCTCTTGCATATACATCGTAACAATATCTAATTTTATATAGTACTTCCCAAAGCCACCTCTTTACTTGGTCTTCCCAATACTGCTATAAGAAGTAGAGAGGATCTTGTTTTCTCCAGTTTATAGGTGGGAAACCTGATACTGACATAGGTTATGTGACCTGCCTGAAGGCACAAAGCCAGGAAGTAGCAAACCTGGGCCTTGACCCTTGTCTTTGAACAACAAACCCAGTGGTATTCCTATAGTACCATCTTGCCTCTGGATTAATAAATAAACATTACATATGTATCATTCCGAAATATCCTTATAGGCAGTGTGAGAATAAACCTACCTTTGAGGAACATTCTGTATGCTCTAATAGCTGTTACTGCAATATATCAATACTCTTCACAGCTCTATAAGTTTGGGGTTATTTTAGCATTTTCAGATTTGACAAACTGGCATTATACATACTGGCTACTCATTCTCTGACAATGAAAAGTACGTCATCTACATAATCTGCAAAGAGCATGGTACCCTAACCACATTTCAAAAATAAGTCAGAAGCAGATTGCCCATCATCGCCCCCACCAAAGGTGATGGAAAATAGATTCTCTGCTGTTTTCATCTTCACTCTTAGCCCAGCAAAAGCAAAAGGAGAAAAGAATGCACAGTGCACAAATTCTCTCAAGTTTTATCAAAGCACAGGCGACATCAAAATAACCTTTCTGTTTCATTTTCTAAGTACATCAACAAGAAGGTTCACAGTAATGACATCAATAATTGAGGCGATGTTTAGAAGTCACAATTGTGAGAGCTCTAGAAATAGATGTATCTTTTCTGCCAAAACATATTAATTATTGCTTCAGCTCTTTGACCTGTGTCCCTGAGACAGTCAACATGAGCATGTGATAGACTCTGCTTGAGCTGAGCAATGAATTTGAGCCTGGACTTTGAGGACACCAGGAATGCTATTTCTCCCTTAAGCATCCCCCTCCAACCCAGAGTGAAAGCCAATGTCCCTTCCGCAGCCTGAGGACCTATCCTATCTTGCCTATGCTCCTTACCCCTAACCCTCCCCGCTCCCCAACCTCTATTCCTGTTCCTCCCCCTGGCTCACCTAGTCCGGCATAATAGGCTCCTCACTGTTTCTCAAACCCATGGAGCAGGCCTGTGTCTCAGAGCCTTTGCACCTGCTGTTCCCGCTGTGTGAAATGCTTTTCTGTATAGATAGCTGGCTCTTTCAACTCTTTCAAGTCCTTGCTGAAATATCACCTTCCCAGCAAGGTTTTTCCTGGGTGCCTGTTATAGGCCAAAGGAGGCATGGGGGGCATGTGTTGTCCTCCATGCCCTCAAATTCTTATGTTGAGGTCCTAACCCTCAGCATCTCAGAATGTGACTGTGACTAGATTTGAAGATAGGATCTTTAGAGAGGTGATAAAGTTAAAAATAAGGTCACTAGGGTGTGCCCTAATGCAGTATGATGGGAGTCCTTATAAGAAGAGGAGATGAGGGCACAGGTAGAGAGGGAAGACCAACTGAAGACACAAGGAGGGGCCATCTACAAGCCAAGTAGAGAGGACTCAGAAGGAACCAACCCTGCCGACACTGTGATGTCAGACTTCTAGCCTCCGGAACTGTGAGAGGAAAACTTCTGTTATTTTAACCACCCAGTGCATGGGGCTTTGTGGCGGCAGCCCTAGCAAACTAATACAATGCCCTAATTAGGATTCACCCCACTCCCACTCCCTCTATCTCCTTTTTCTGTTTTATTTTTTCCAAAGCCCTTATCATTATCTAACATATGATATATTTCATTTGTGCATTTTGTTTGCTATTTAACTCCCCTTGCTAAAATCTAAGCTCTATCAGAGCAAGGATTTTTGTCTGCTTGTTCATTGCTGTTACCTCAGTTCCATACAGTGACTGGTCCGTGGTATGTGCCCAATAAATACCGTCGGGCTACTGGAGACACCTCCCTTCCATCACCACAGAATGCCCTGTGGGACGAAACAGACTATAGGGCTGTTGGGGCTCTAAGGAGGAGGAAGAAGAAATATGGGAACATTTGGCATAAAATGATAAGCTCTGCTTTGGAAGGGCTTCTCTGGAAGCTTCTTCTTGATCCACTTCTGAGATTGGGCAGCCACAAGCAGCTCTTTATCTCCTAATTTTGCCTTAGACATCTACAGAGCCCACAATGGGCATCCCCTCCCTTGCCTTCATCATTGTTTCCTGTCTCTCCTCTGCATTTCAAACCAAAGCAGAGGGTAGGAGGGCAGATGAGCTGAGCGTCTGGGCTAGATAGGAGCCTCTAGTGCAGCCCTGCGTTGGCTGACTTTTTTTTTCTCTCTCTCTTTTCTCTCATAACTTCCTACACACCATCTGTTCTCTTAACTGCAGTTAAATATGTCTGTGTTTCTTTGTGTTACAGACCTAGGTGCTCTCTGATGGTGGGAATCTACTAAGAGGTGTCCAGTTCTTCTAGCAAACTTCTAGCTCGTGTCTTCCATGGGTTGTGGCCTGAATCAATGCATTTATTAATTCTTTCAAAATGCAAAATAAAAATTATGTGTTGAGCCTCTACTAGGTGCCAAAAGATATCTTGTCTATGCCCCTTACCCCCATCCCCCCCCCCCCCCCCCCCCCCCCACAAATTCTTACCCTCGTGGAGCTTAGATCCATGTAGGAAATTGGCTCAGCCCGGGTTCTCCAGAAAATAGAGCGTAAGGATAACTTTGTGTGCTGAAGCTCTATTAGGGAAGAGTGAGAGTGAACGAAAAGAGAAATAAGGTCAACCAGGATGGGGAGCAAGTTCATGGCAATGCATGAGTTAGCTAGCCAGTGCTTTATGAAGAGAGACAGCCAGCCTCTTGGCCATGTAGGATGTCTCCACAAAGGCTATGCAGAAGCTTGCTTTGGGTCAGACCAGGGGAAGGAGAGAGAGGAATGAAAGTTAGATGCCAGCTTCCTCGCCTGCTCCAGGAGGAGTTAACTTCTTCAACCTCTGGATGGTACCTGGTCTCTTTAGCAGCCAAGGGGAAGGTAAATTCCACAACCTGTTCCATGGCACTTTATCCGACTCCAGAGTGGAAGAAAGAGCCAGAGTTGATCACTGCAGTGGCAACAGTGGAGCAAGAGAGACCAAGAGAATCCGAGAGGGTTCCCATGATGATACAGAGATTTATTGTCTATTGCAATAAAGAAAAACTTACTGTTATCAAAAATGGCTAACAGCAAAGTGGATTCATCAATATAACAAACATATCACTCTGGTGGGAGATGTTGATCATGGGGGACTCTATGCATCCATGGGGCAGAGGGTATATATGGGAAATCTCTGTGCCTTCTGTTCAGTTTTGCTGTAAACCTAACACTGCCCTATTTTTAAAATGGCTAACAAGATAAAATGCTACGATAGTCACGATTTTATTAGATTGTTCTGCAATAACAACTGTGGTTGATATGGAAATTTAATGCAATTTTTGTTAACTCAGGGTCACACCCAATGCTGAATACATCTGCCATCTGCCACTCATAACAGATCTTAATAGTTGCCCACAAAACCAATGTCTTTTAATCTTGGTCACGGAATTTTGTTTGGGTGTCAGTGTGTCTAGTGCCAGGAGATGAACTGTGGGTGATCTAAGCCTGAAGTCAGCAAGTGATGACCCAAATCTGGCCCGAAGCTGGTTTTTGTAAGGCTCATGAACTAAGAAGGGTATTTACACTTTTAAGGGGCTGAGAAGAAGGAGAAGGAGGAAGGAAGATAAGGCAGGAGGAGAAGGAGTAGGAAGAAAAGAAGGGGTAGGGGAAAGGAAGAGGAGGAGAAGGAGGAAGAAGAGAAAGACAAGGAGGGGAAGAAGAAGAAATATACAACAGAGACCATATGTGGCCCACAAAGCCTAAAATATTTACTCTTTTTCTCTTTACAAAAAAGAATTTTGTCCATTCCTTATCTAAGTCAATGATTGTCATGAACATATGAGACATATCTGATCAAGCAGATTATGAGGGGATTTCTGCCTATAGGGCAGGTCCATTTGGAGGGAGGGCAAATCGGCATCTCCCTGGGCTCTCCACCTGGGGCAAGGGAGGGGAACTTGGTGGTGGCGCCCCTTATTTTTCACATCTGAACATCATTAAAATTCCATTTAAACAATTATCCTTCCAGCCAAGATGGAAGTGATTTAATTTCTCCATGAGGATTGGTGTACTTCTCATTTTAAGGACAAGGAATTTTCCATTCAAAGGTTCTGGGGTGGTGAAGAGCAGATCACATGCACTCTGTAGACAAGCCCCATTGGAACAACCTTCTGAATATGAGACCCTGGAGAGTTTGGCAAAACCATGGGAAGAAAGCTCAAGATGATTCTACTATGGCTTTAAACCACAGGATTCCTAGCAGCCTTCACACGGCAGCAGTTATCAACAAAAGCAATCCAAGTCGGTTGTGGTTGGGCCTCCTACAGTTTGAGTGTTCCCTTTGAGGGAACACCTCTTGTCTGGCTGTGTCAGAAACAACTTAATTGCTGTGTATTTAGTTTTTTGAATGGATTTCACTCCATACCATCAGTGGCACAAGCTTTCCCATCGTTCTTGTGAGCACCTGGTGGTGGGAAGTTTTCGGGAGTATCAGCTGCCTAAACTCACCAAAGAGAAAGTGGAAGTACACAGCGTTGATGCAATTGTTTTATCAGACTGTAGCAGGTTGCAGGTTAGGGGCTGAGGCCCAGTATGAGTCCAAATCCTGTTAGCCCACCGAGCTCCCTTTGCATAAGTCCCATGAAGAATTGAGTTTCCAGGGACTAGAAATAGAAAACTGAAGAGAATTCATGTTACCAGCTGCTGGCCATTTCCCACTGCATTGACCACACAAAAGCTGTGCTCCAGCCACATGGACCAGTGGCCTTCACCTGAGCACTCTGTCCACTTTCACATCCCCAACTCTTTGCTCATCTGGGTCCTGGGGTCCAGAAAGCCATTCAATCATTTGTGCATCCATCTCAGGCATTTACTGGGCACCTATAAAGCACCAGGCATTTTCAGGTTGTGGGCGTTTAAATGTAGGCAACAGTCTCTGTCCTTGAAAATTCTCAAGATAGACACATGACAAGGGATTAAACTACAGTGTGATAAATGCTAAGAGAGATGTAAATTATACCTTGGGAGCCCTGAAGATGGAGCAATTAGCTATGGCTGGGTTGCAAAGGGGAAGAAAAAAGGGAAATTTCAGAGAGTTGTCATTTGAACCCATTTAAATCCTCTTGTCCTCCAAAAGATCAGCTTAAATGCAACCTTTGGTGCCTTCCTGGTGATGACTGTCATCTTGTTGGTGCCTTACCTGTAGCACATGTCAGCTCACTTGTGCCCTAGGCTGTTGCATGCTTGTCTTCCTCGCAAGACGACTGCACACTCCTACAAAGGCAGCATCCAAATAAATCTGACCTTGTGTTTTCAAAGCCCATCCTGCAGGATCTTGTATACCCTATGATCTAAAAAATCATTTAGGAACTAAATTGAATTGAAATTTCTAAGGATTTCATTGAGACAAGCAGCAATGTAAGAGTTCTAAAATTCCTGGGCAGTTACTATGCTTAAAAATAGCATCTGCAGCGACGGCAAGATGAAAATGTCACAGATGGAAGAACAGCTCACAAAAGCACCTCACAGCATGTGAATTTCCAAAAGAAACAGTGCCTACTGGTAAGGACTCAGCTGGTCAATTTCTAGGTGTTATAGAGATTAAGCTCCACACACATGGCTAACATAAGATTCAAGATCACAGAATGAACCCAGATGGTTAAGTCCCATCAAAACAATGAAGGGACTGTGACTAATAGAAACACATCAGGTCACCCTGAATATTTTTAGTAGCTGCAACAAGAAAAGAGGAGGAAGATGGGCCACACACAAGAGAATCAGCCAAAATGCAAGGTTAAGGGGAGTCAGAATTATTCCAGTGAAAGAATCTCTCGTCCTGTAGCTTGCATAGTAGCCCAAATTAAACAAAGGTTCCTGTGAATGCCCGTGGATGCTGCAGAGTGGGAAGAGCCAACACAGAAAGGAGCAAGGGCACTCCTGGGACTGAGGGGGAGAAGCGAATTCTAGGCTCCTGTAGGCAATAGTGCACATTGGCTTCAGCACCTCTACTTCTTTGTGGCGAAAACTGTTGGAGAAACAGGAAAACAAAATATTAAACAGTATTTAAATTTTAGAAATCAAAATATTATTGTTTCCAAGTTTGTTTTGTTACGGGATCAAAAATTTACACACGACTCAGACATACCCAAAATTGGTTTTATTTATTGCCCATAAATGATTTCACCTAAATTCCCAGACTCCATCCTGCTGCTGGGTGGGAGTTGGGGAGGGGCGGGAAATGGAAGGGGGAAGAAGAGTAAATAGGACAGAGTCCCATTAGAAAATGTATGCTACATTCAAACTGGGGAATGGATAAGAGTTTAATAATTGATTGATTTTTTTAAGGCATTGTGTTAGTGTGTTTGTGCTGCTATAACAAAATACTACAGACTAGATAATTTATAAAGAACAGACATTTAGTTCTCACAGTTCTGGAGGCTGGGAAGTCCAAGATCAGGGTGCCAGCAGATTTGGTGTCTGGTGAGGGCTGGCTCTCTCTGCTTCCAAGATGGTGCCTTGTTGTTCATTCTCCAGAGGAGTTGAATGCTGTGTCCTCACAGGGTGAAGGTGGAGTGGAAAAAAGAGGGCCTAACGCTGTGCGGAATTTCTTTTAAAAGGGCCTGAATCCCACTCATGAGGAAGAACCCCTCATGACTTAATCACCTCCTAAAGGCCCCCACATCTTAATACTATTGCGTTGGAGATAAAGTTTCAACATGAATCTTGGAGGGAACACAAACATTCAAACCATAACAGGTGTGGAAAGAGCTCAAGGAAACCAACAAGAAATAGTGCAATTCCCTGAGATGAACAATAGCTAGCTGGCCGTTGAGGTCAGCGTTGAGAGCGGTTTTCAGAACTAAGAAAGATATCTATATGGAAAAGGGCTGTCTACAAGAGCTGAGGCTTTTGGTAGAAGTACATAGCCAACCAGCATGGCAGCCTGGCAGGAGAGCTCCAGGGTTGTAGATACTCTGACCTTATCCCCCTCCCACCTCCCAGCCCACCCTTCAATCTCCTGGTACTTCTTCCATTAGCCAAATGCAATCAAAAGCCCAAGAGCATGCATATATATGAACCAATCCATATATGTCAGCCTCTTTGGGCACCGAGTAGAGTGGAAAAGTACAGAATAAGGATCTGGAGGGCCACATGGACACCTTGCATCTCTTGTGTCTTCAGCATCCACTCATATCTTTATCTGAGTGAAAAATGTGTATTGGCAGCATAGGAAACATATAGAATCTCATCAGCTACCATATCATTAAAGGATGATGTCATTGTGGTCATGTTCCCACCTGAAAACAAAAATATTAGCCACTGCAAGTACTCTTCAAATAAAAGGGAGGAAAGGAGAGGAGAAGACAAACAATGAACAGAAATCCTATCTGCTACAGTTCCTGCATTTATAGCAATTCACAAGACCCAAGTTAACAAGTGTGGATTCTTTCTGCCACCACCGCTTTATTTTTCCCTTATCCTCTGCCTGTACCTCAGTTGAATGGAGTCCTTTGCCTAGTAAAGTGACTTAAACCCTCATTTCCATAGAAACGGAATGCTTAATGATTCTGTCTCTTCTGAGTTGATGTGATTTTCCAGTGAAAGTTCTCCTGAACAAGGGACTATTACAAGAAAATCCAGTGAATCTCCTTGGTTCAGGCAGAAGATAAACTCACTGAGGCTGTGTTTGCCTCCGAGACAAGAGGACTTCAGCCTCCAACCCTTGGTATTACTTCATTCTCCTCATCTAAGGGTCTTCACTCAAATCTTAAAAACTTCCTTTCAGAACAAAATCATCTGTCTTTCCTTCAATTCCTACATGGAGCACTTTCTGCTAGTGACTAATATAGTATAAATGAAGAACCAGAAGAAACACTAAAGAATTACTTTTCCTGTTAGTGAATGTGATCCATACATACATAACTCCTATTTCCCAGGCAACCCATGCTGAGTGTCACAGTAAGAGTAACACGCCAGATTTCTCTGGCTCTGCTCCCTTCCACTCCAATGCAATCATTGCTTCTTTCCTAGACTCTCATCCTGGCCTTGCTTCCTTACTTCTCCTAGATTTACTCTGCATTATCAACCAGAGTGATCTTTACAAAACATGAGTCATACCAAGCCTTTCCCATGCTTGAAACCATCTGGTGGCTTTTCCTCAGCCTTAGAACAAAATCTAAAGTCCTGCTCTAGCTTGCAAAGATGCACATCCCTGGTCTTAGTCAAATCTTGGGCTCATCTTCAGCTTTGCCCTTCACCCAGGCTTCTCCAGTCCCAACCTTCTTGCTACTTCTTGAATATGCCAAACTTGCCTCATCTCAAGGTGATATCCCCAGATATTGCACATGGCCTATGTCCTCACCTCATTTAGATATCTGCCCTCCAAGAGGCCTTCCCTGATTTCGTTATCTAAATTAATCCCTATTAAGTTCTACCCCCACGCCCTACTTTGTTTTTCTTCATAGCAGATATCCATGCTTGTTATTATACTATATGTCCTCTGTTACATTTACATTAGAATGCAAGTTCCATGAGGACAGGAGCTCTGTGTGTATGATGTTTACCACCACATCCCATGGCATCAAGTTAACACCCAATAAGTATGTACTGAAAATTAAATCAATGGCCAAAGTAAGTAAATAACTAATTTCATGTGTGCTAAGTACAACAGAGAAAAATGAAGTGGGGTAATGGGAGGGGAGGGGAGGGTGTGGAGGGTGGTGAAAAGGCTGTGTTTGATAGGGTGGCCAGTGTAGATCTTTCTGAGGCAGTAACATTTGAGGAGTACCTGAATGAAGGGAGGGAATGATCATGAAATATTACTGGGAAGATTGTTCTGGGCTTAGGAAAACAGCCAGTGCAAAGACTTCTAGTCGGGAGCTAGACTGGTGCGTGTGAGGACCAGCCAGTGGGCCTTGTAACTGCAGCAGATTGCTCAGGGGAAGGGTGATAGCAGATGAGATTGCAGAGGTGGGGTGATGATATGAACTTTCAGTTTCATTCTCACTGTGAAGGGAAGCCCTTAGGGGAAGCCAGGATGTGCCCAATCTACTGTTTTTAATTTGTAAGTTTACTTTGGCTCCTGAGTTAAAAACAGACAGTAGGAGGAACTTTAGAAACTGCAATACTACAGTAATTTAGAGGAGAGATGATCGTGGCATTGATGGGCTTTAGCCAGAATGAGAAGTGAACAAATTCAGCCATTATTTTGGAATTAGAGCAAATAGGACTTCTGACACATTCAATGTGCAGGGTTAGGGAAGGAAAAAACAAGGTCGACTCTAGCTACTTCTGAATTGTATCTGAATATAAAGTCAGTTTCTTACCTTCCAATTTTAGGGGTAAATATTCTTCCACTTATGGTTCAGTTTCCAGAAGACTGGCCAAAAACAAGTACGCTATCAACTTTTGCTCTAGTCATTACACAGAGACTCATTTGGAAAAGGAAAGACTCCTTAAGGTAATCACAGAAAGAAAAAAAAAATTATAATTCTATCATCCCTGAAAGGGAACATCGATGCCTCTCAGCATTTGGAACCTGCTGTGGGTGAGCAGCGACTATCCAAGGCCTGTGGTGCAGGTGGTAAAATAACTTACCAAGACAGTTGTAGGTAAAGAAAGGCAGATTTATTAGAGAAAGTATGATAATACGTTGCAAGAGTGCAATGGGCAAGTTAGTAAAAGAGGGGCTAACTGCCGGAAAACAAAGGCTTGCTGGGGATTTTGTAGACTGGTACGTGGGCTGAAAAGTGCTGCATGCTGTGCTGATAACGCCAACGCTGCAGGGAGCTACCTCGCTGGTGTCTGGTGATAAACTGGGCACAGGAGGGCTGTATGTCCTGGACCACGAAGAAAAGCAGACTTTACAGCTTATCTACTTTCTCTTTTTGCTTTCTGTCAGTCCCACCAGCCTAACTCCTTTTCCCTAAGTAGGACTCCACATTCCCTCCCTAACAGAGCAAGAATGACAGCTCTTTGGCATGTGGGTGAAGGTCTCATCTTCCAACTGCTTCCAGAAGTGGACAGTTGGACTTACCTAGGATTGCTGGTCAGTTAGGAGGTTCTATGGGTCTAAATCCCTGAGTTGAAACTTAAATTGGGCAGGGTTGCTGTGAGACTATGGGGAAACTGCATTTGCAGCCTAAAATTTAGTTCTGTTGCATCCAAAGGAGAGTCATGGAATTCTTTTAGGAGCTGATATCCCTCTCTGCAACAACATTTTGGTTTGAGATTGTTGTATTCTAGAAGACACAACATGAGATATTGCATTAAAAATACGTGGTGCAAGTAAACAAACTAATATGAACATTATCATAGGGGGGAGAAGTTGGGCAACCCTTGGCCAAACCAGTTGAAGAAGTTTTGAAATAGTTGTGCCTATATATATATATATATATATATATATAGGAACTCTTTTTTGAAGGCCCTCTGATACTTTGATATTCTCTTTTATCTTTTTTAAACTTTCTTCTACTTGACCTGAAGTATTGATGTAAAAGCAACAGGTTTCATTTCACAGTGTGCAAGTGCCTCCTGGCTTGGTGGTAAGCGCATCTAAAGCATGTTGATTCTGCAGGACAACCCCTGACAATGAAATTAGGACCTGTTGCTAGGCCTCAGTGGCTATGACTTCAGATTTCCAAGATTGCTGGACTAAGATGATGAGTGTATTGGTCTGTTTTCCTGCTTCTGATAAAGACATACCTGAGACTGGGCAATTAACAAAAGAAAGAGGTTTATTGGACTCACAGCTCCATGTGGCTGGGGAGGCCTCATAATCATGTCAGAAGGTGAAAGCCATGCCTCACATGGCAGCAGACAAGAGAAGAGAGCTTTTGCAGGGAAACTCCTCTTTTTAAAACCATCAGATCTTGTGAGACTTATTCTACTATCATGAGAACAGCCCCCAAGATTCAATTACCTCCCACTGGGTCCCTCCCACAACATGTGGGAATTCAAGATGAGATTTTGGTGGGGACATAGCCAAACCATATCAGTGAGATTACAAATGCTGTGCACCAGCATGGGTATACCTGCAAACCAAGAGTCCACTGGCTATAGAATATTCTAGACCATTTCTCTCCATAATGGGGTTATCAGTGGCAAGGATGCCAAATGGTGGGAGGTTAAGTTCCACTTTTGTTTCCTTTCTTTGATGACCTTTAGAGGGCTCTACTTAGGAAGAACACCAAATTTGAAACTTGGCCAGAGGTTATGAAGTTCGAGGAGTTATATATATGCACTGCAGGTATGGCTGCAGCTGTACTGCAGGTGCCCATCCACTTAATAGGCAAGGCTAGAAACATGTTGGATACACATAAAAAGAAGAACCCAATTCCTTCTAATGAAACTCCCAGGGAGGGACTTTGCAACCAGGCATAGGTGTGATTAGTTTGGATTCCAGTATAATTTGCATAAATAGGGGGATTTCATGGTCCCCGGGGATTAAATGTGAACGGGCAGTGACTGAAAAAGTAGTTATCCACACATAAGGAAGTAAAAGTTTGACTTGTTTGTTGTGTAAATATGGGGCCTGACAGATAAGATTTCTAAATATTAACTGGTTAAGGGAAAATCTAGGAAAAGCCGTATTAGTGAGGTTAAGAAGTTGTCCAGTTTCAACCCCTATTCCTCTATATTCCATCCCAGTTGCTAAGCTATTTATAGGCATAAAGGAATCATTTTAAATTTTGCTGGCATTAACTTGGTTGTTTTCCCACCACAGAAAAAACCTGTGGAGGTCCACGGTGAACTCGTCAGTCATCATACTGCTCCCATTCCTGGTGTGTCTCTTTATAGTTGAGGGTGTAATTACAATGGGCTGTGTTAAAGCCCCTAGGAAAGGACCAGGCCCTTACGAGTTTCTGATACAAAGGCTCACTTTACAGGCCATTTCTGGTACCTTCCCTATTCACTCGGTCACAGTGGATAATTGCCATGAGAGATCAATTGGCCTAGGTCCCCCTCCTAAACCTGTGTTTTTGGCGTGCGTGTACATAGTGTAGTCAAATCCAGAGTATCGAGTATTGGGCTTGTGTGTTAGCCATTTCTTCTATAGATAGTGGGACGGCTAGGAATGCAATGTTATTCTCAAGTATCTGCCTATGTGGGCATATCTAGCAGTTATTACAGTGTGTTATGTTAGTAACCTGAGATATTACTGGGTAGAGTGTGTGCCTGGTTGCAGCCATTGAGGCAATAGTTAGTCATGATAAAAAAACAGAGCCATATTTAAGGAAAATGACAATATATGGTAAACTTAGAAAAGAAGAAGGGCTGCAAAGAGTATAAGAAAAACAGTTAAATGAATACCTAGTATCTTAGCACATCAATGTTGTGGTTCAGGGGTAAATAACATTACTAGGACAAGTATAAAGAAACTTCGGGCCCGACACCTGTAATCCCAGCACTTTGGGAGGCTGAGGCAGGCCGATCACTTGAGGTCAGGAGTTCAAGACTAGCTTGGCCAACATGGTGAAACCCCATTTCTATTAAAAATACAAAGATTAGCCGGGCATGGTGGCAAGTGACTGTAGTCCCAGCTACTCAGGAGGCTGAGGTGGGAGAATCGCTTGAACCCGGGAGGCAGAGGTTGCAGTGAACCGAGATTGCACCACTGTGCTCCAGGCTAGGTGACAGAGCAAGACTCCGTCTCAAAAAAGAAAAAAAGAAAAAAGAAATTTCATCTGGGTAGTAGTTTTGGAGGTCTCCCTGCAAACAGAAATTTTGTACTATTTCCCTTATAAAAGCATTAATATTAAGAGCATGAAGCTGCTCAAGGGAGGCAGATGGATAATCACTGAGAGCTTGTAGTAAAATTGAATAAAAAGAGCTGCTTTAAGAATAACATTTAAAAGAGGTGTTGGATTTATTTTCATTAACTTTTAGGGAGGTTAAAAATTCTAGGCTGCTTGGTTTAACAAAACCTCTTTTACCTTTTTTCTTTAAATGAGTTTTCAATGTTTATATTCTAGTTAGACCACAAATAATGAGCCTTATCTCAGCACTAGCAGCTTAGTAACAGCAGATTTAAAGCAGGCAGAAAAAAGAGGGGAAGACAGAGAGCTTTAGAAGACTCTACTGAATTCTATAGTGCAGATTGACCATTTGAGCTCTGAAGCTTTCCTGTTGTAATTTGCCCATTAGTTTAAAATGTGCACAGAAACGGGCCATAATATGTAACCAGCTGGAGATTTAAAGAGAATGACAAAATCAGGGGTTAGGACATTAGAAACTGTCTTTCCCTTTTAAGGCTAGACCCCTAGAATGAACAGAAAAAGAGAAAAAGAAAAGCAAAGAATGCAGAGGAAAAGGTTAAGCTTTACAAGCGGGCTTGTGAGCCTGTGGTGCAGGGCCAGCACCTCTACCACTTTCACTTGTCTTCCATGGGGAAAGCCTTAGCACCCCAGACCTACACGGTATGAGATGAACTTCTCCCACTTCCACCAGTCACCAGTTAAGGTGACCTGTTCCAGCCAGAGCAGGGAGCCCCTTCAGCTTAAGGCCATTAGAAGTTGGGGTTTTGTTCCAAGGGTCTTCGGCTCTCAGGGCAATCCCATTTCCAGTGGCTGAGCTTGTGGCAGAGGGCGCAAGCCGTGTAGGGCTTTTTTCCTTTTATTTCATTGGAGCAGTTCGCCTTTCTTCTTGCCTGCTCTTCTGCCCCAGTGGTGGTTATCTGGAGGAGAGTGCTTAGGGCAACTCGGAGGGGGCTGGGGGCTT